>NC_092710.1:87323772-89723772 GCF_047496885.1 Scyliorhinus torazame | reverse complement strand
GTGAAGGAACGCGATATATTTCCAAGCCAGGGTGGTGAGTGACTTGGAGGAGAACCTCCAGGCGGTGGGGTTCCCAGTTATCTGCTGCTCTTGTCCTTCTAGATGTTAGTGATCGTGAGTTTGGAAGGAAGCTTGGGGAGTTCCTGCAGTGCATCTTGTAGATGGTACACACTGTTGGTAGGTGGTGGAGTGCTTGAATGTTCATGGGGCAAACAAGTGGGCTGCTTTGTCCTGGATGGTGTTGAATTTCTTGAGTGTTGTTGGAGCTGCCCTCATCCAGGCAAGTGGAGTGCATTCCATTACACTCTTGACTTGTACAGATTGAGGGAGGGGAATGTAGACTGAGACCTGGGTGCCCACATACACCAGTTACTGAAAGTAAGCATGCAGGCACAGCAGGTGATAAAGAAGGCAAATGGTATGTTGGCCTTCATAGTGAGAGGATTCGAGTACAGGAGCAGGAATGTCTTGGTGAGATCACACCTGGAATATTGTGTGCAGTTTTGGTTTGAGGAAGGGTGTTCTTGCTATTATAGGGACTACAGCACAACTTTACCAGACTGATTCCTGGGGTGGCAGGACTGACGTACAAGGAGAGATTGAGTCGATTAGGATTGTAGGGCGGCACGTGGCACAGTGGTTAGCACTGAGACTATGTTCTATGTTCTACGGCGCTGAGGACCTGGGTTCGAATCGCGGCCCTGGGTCACTGTCCGTGTGGAGTTTGCACATTCTTCCCGTGACTGTGTGGGTTTCACCTCCACAACCCAAAGATGTCAGGTGAGGTGGATTGGCCGCACTAAATTTCCCCTTAATTGGAAAAAATTGGGTACTCAAGGATTGAATGAGAGGGGCGGGATCTCATAGAAAGCTATAAAATTCCAACAGGACCAGAGAAGATAGATGCAGGAAGGATGTTACTGGAGGTGGGTGTGTCCAGAACCAGGGGTCACAGTCTGAGGATATGGGGTAGACCATTTAGTGTTGAGATGAGGAGAAATGTCTTCACCCAGAGACTGGTGAGCCTGTGGAATCCATTACCACAGAAAGTAGTTGAGGTCAAAACATTGCATGTTTTCAAAAAGCAGTTAGATATAGAACTTTGGGCAGAGCGATCAAAGGATATGGGGGGGGGGGGGGAGGAGCAGGAATAGGTTACTGAGATGGATGATTAGGCATGATCATAATGAATGGTGGAGCAGGCTCGAAGGGCTGAATGACCTACTATTTCTCCTTTTTTATAGGATTTTGTGAAGCAGAGATGTTTCCCTGCTATTTGTACAAGTTGAGTGAGTGGGCAAATGCATGGCAGATGCAGCATAATGTGGATAAATGTGAATATAATCCGAACTGACTCAATCTCTCCTCATACATCAGCCCTACCATCCCAGGAATCTGCCTGGTAAGTCTTCACTGCAAGACCATCCTTTCTCAAATTAGGGACAGGCTGAGCCAGTGACAAGCACCATGAATGAATAAGAAATTCATCCCATGAATGAATAAACCTATGTCCCCTCGTACTTGACTCTCCTACCCTAGGAAAGAGCATCTGACTATCCACTCTGTTCATGCCACTCATAATCTTGTAGACCACTATCAGTCACCTCTCAACCTCTGTCGTTCCAATGAGAACAGACTGAGTTTATCTAACGTCTCCTCATAGCTAATGCCCTCCATATCAGGCAACATCATAGTAAACCGCTTCTGTACTCTGTCCAAAGCATCCACATCCTTCTGGTAGTGTGGCGACCAGAATTGTACACAATATTCCAAATGAGGCCCAACTAAGGTCCTGTACAACTGCAACATGACTTGCCAATTTGTATATTCAATACTGCGACCGATGAAGGCCAGCATGCCATAGGCCTTCTTGACCACCTTACCCACATGCGTTGCCACTTTCAGTGATCGGTGAACATGTACGTCCAGATCTCTCTGCCTGTCAGTACTCGCGGGAGTTCTACCATTTATTGTGTCATCCCTACATGCATTGGACGTTCCAAAGTGCATTACCTCACACTTGTCCGGATTAAACTCCATCTGCCATTTCTCTGCCCTGGACTCCAATCAGTTTAAATCCTGCAGTGTCCTCTGACAATCCTATCCACAGCTCCACCAATTTTTGTGTCATCTGCGAACTTATTAATCACATTTCTTCCAAATTTTCTTCCAAATCATTTATATACACCACAAACAACTGATCCCTGTGGAACGTCGCTAGTCACAGCCTTCTATTCAGAAAAGCACCGTTTTACTACTACCCTCTGTCTTCTGTGACTGAGCCAGCTCTCCTCTGATCCCATGCGACTTCACCTTTTGTAGCAGTCTACCATGAGGTAGTATGGTACAAAACGCTTTGACAAAGAGTCATCGGACTCGAAACATTAGCTCTTTTCTCTCCCTCCCAATGCTGCCAGACTTGCTGAGATTTTCCAGCATTTTCGCTTTCGTTTCAGATTCCAGCATCCGCAGTAATTTGCTTTTATCTACCTTGTCAAAGGCTTTACTGAAGTCCATGTATACAACATCTACTGCCTTTCCCTCATCTGTCATCTTTGTCACTTCCTCAAAAAACTCAATCAAATTAGTGAGGCACGACTTCTCCTTCACAAAACCATGCTGTCCATCCCTAATAAGTCCATTTGTTTCCAAATGTGAGTAAATCCTATCTCTAAGAATCTTTTCCAATAATTTCCCTACCATTGACGTAAGGTTCATCGATCTGTAATTCCCTGGATTATCCCTGCTGCCCTTCTTAAACAATAGAACAACATTGGCTGCTCTCCAGTCCTCTGGAACGTCACCTGTAGCCAATCAGGAGCTTTACTGTCAAAGATTACTGTCAATGCCCCAACAATTTCCTCCCTTGCCTCCCACATATTCTGGGGTAGATCCCATCAGGCCTTGGGGACTTAACTACTTGAATGTTTTTTAAGAGTTTTACTTTTCAAGTTTTTGTTTCCTCTGTCTTCCAGACTACGCATCTAATTTTCTGCAATCCATTTCTTATTTTGTCCCATCTGAGTTCACCCTCTGATTTCCATCTCCTACTAAACTAGCAAACTTCCCCAAAAGGATACCTGTCCCCGTCCTGTTAAGGTGCAAGCAGGCTTGTACTGGTCACAGATCCCTCAGCACATAGGAACATCGGACAGGAGAAAAGGGCAGGCTATTTGGTCCTGTTAGCCTATTCCACCTTTTAATAAGATCATGGCTGAACCGATCCCAATACCCCAAAAATTGAAAGCCCTCCCTCCTGCACCTACTCTCTATCATGATATGCAAACATGCAACCAATGAAAACTCAGAATAGGACACAACCAATGGGCAGTCAGGACACTCAGAGGTGGCATCACCACAAGGGGGCATGACATAAACACTATAAAAGGGATGAGGCACTCACACCCTGCCTCTTACCACAGACAGGCATCTAGAGAGTTAGACAGGGTTGATCAGCAACATCACACCCCAGCACGTGGCTTAGAGCAAGCTGGCACAGTTAGACTAAGTTACTACAGTTAGATTAGCAGAGAGTCAAACTCATTTGAGAACTGTGTTAATAGTTCAATAAACACGTTGAACTAATTTCAGAGTCTGGAGCATCCTTTAGTTAAGACTGCATCAAGTAGCAGCCTATGTTATCTGAAGCAGCATAACACAACACTCTCCAGCCACACTCATCTGCTCTAAGCTCTTGTTTCTATGCTCATTTGGTACTGGGAATAATCCAAGGACCACTACATTTAAAGTCCTATTTTTTAATGTCTTTCCTAACTCCTTAAACTCTGCCTCATCTCTTTTTACCTATGTCATTGTAACTAATATGGAATACGGCCTCTGGCTGGTCAGTCCGCCCCCCAGAATATTCTGCAACTGCTCAGTGACATCCATGACCCTGGTACCAGAGAAGCAACACATCATCCATGACTCACAACTGTGGCTGCAAAAACACCTATCTATTCCCCTAACAATCTATCACTTCTTACTATTGTTCTTCAGGTCCACCTCACACCCCACCTATACAGCTGAGCCACCCATGGTGCCATTGTCTTGGCTCTGGCTGAACCATTACCCTCATCAATATTCAGAACTGACTACAGATTGGAAAGTAGAATGAGCTCGGGGTTAGAAATAGACGCAGGAGTAGACCATTCAGCGTTTTGAGCCTCTAGTCTCCTGGACTCCCTCCGTGTTTCTTTTCTACTGTCTGGTGGTCACCCACTTCCTGTCTGCCTGTATACCCTTCTGCATCAGGGTGACCACATCTGTAAATCTGCTATGTGCACAGCTCTCATGAACGTACCACAGTGACGTGTAAAAAGGATTGAAGACTGGTGATGAAGTTGAAATCAAAACACAGAGTTTATTGACTTGTATTTATATGCTCTTTTGTAATTCAGTAAAAAAATTAAACTAATGAACAAATTAACTGCCCCTTAAAGGGGCACTGCAAGAAAAAGACTATACTTTGAAGGAAACTTATCAAAATGTTGATTCCGGGGCTGATTATATATTCCAACCTCTCCAGCGCCCACTGATCACAGAAGACCCGGCCACGGGAGGCCTCAAGCATACTGATGGATAATGGAAGCTGTCTCACCAGAGATACCAGAGCATGAACCTATATCCCATATTTATATTCTCTTTACAGATAAACCAAAAATCTATAAATTAAATGAATGAGAGGAGGTGACAGTCCTGGTGGGTCACTGTAGCATAAAATCAAATATCAAAAGGAAACTTACAAAATCAAATTAAAATGCTGTTCCTGGAGGTGAAGATGCAGAGCTACCTATTTACACTCAGGTGACCTGTGGCCTGGCCCGCGATCATGGCCCACCGATCCGCGGGCGGGCCTGTGCCGTGATGGCACTCTTTTTCTTCCGCCTTTGCCATGGTCTTCACTATGGCAGAGGCGGAAGAGACCCCCTCCCCTGTGCATGCGCGGGGATGACGTCAGCAACCGCCGATGCTCCCGCGCATGCGTCGCCCGGCGAAGACCTTTCGGCCCCGGCTGGCGTGGCGCCAAAGGCCTTTCTCACCAGCCAGCGGAGCGTAAACAATTCAGGCACGGGCCTAGCCCCTCAAGGTGAGGGCTTGGCCCCTAAAGGTGCGGAGACCTCCGCACATTTGGGGCGGCCCGCGCCGGAGTGGTTCCCGCCACTCCATTACGCCGGAACCCCCGCCCCGCCGGGTAGGGGAGAATCCCGCCCCTGAAGTGTGCTGGTAGACACCGCATGTTCCTTCTCCAAGGCCACCTGGCTGTGAATGTATCTATTGTAGAAGGCCAGACAGTCAAGTTGGACGGCCACCCACTGTCTGGATCAGTCGACCGAAGATTAGGAGCATGGGGCTGAAGTGCAATCAAAAGGTGAGGAGTCCCTTCAAATAGCCAAAGAAGGGCTGCAACCTTGGGCAAGCTACATAAACGTGGAACACAGACTCCCCCTGGCTGCAGGAACTGCATGCGGCCTGGGAGTCTGTGGACCACCTTTATCCCCTATCTATGCTCAAAGACAATTAATGCCCATCGCCTGTTCTCTTAACCCAAACAATATAGTGTAGTGATCTCTGTGTGTGCATGTACATAAGGGGTTAATGTGTAATCAGTAGCACCAGATGATCACGAGAGGGCCGGACCAACTTGGGTATAAAGACAACCACATTGGGTCTCTCTCGCTCTCTTTTGGATGGACTATGACAAGGGTAGGAGAATCAGATCAGTTCAGATGGTTAGTGTAGTTACTGTTAGATCTTGTCAATCTTATCACTAGTATCAATATTAAAGTAAAGAACTCATGCAATTATTGTTACAGTTACTCAATAAACCTTTTGTTACCACTGGACGAGTTTGAGTCTTCTTCATTGAGATTCAGAAGACCTCATCAGTAACCAGGGTTTGAGTAACACATATTACACTCCGTAGTATATCAAAACACACAGAGAAGTGTAATGAAAGATAATACAGGAGAGTAATAAAAGATATAGTTGACATGAATAAAGCGGAACAGTGTAATTCCATGGAATCCCCAAGTGCAGGAGGCCATTTGGCCCATTGAGTCTGCAGAGAGCCTGTGAAAGAACTACTGAGGCCCACTCCCCTGCAACCAAGCGCGTTGATCATGGCCAATCCACCTAATCCGCACATTGTTGGACTGTGGGAGGAAACCGGAGCACCCAGAGGAAACCCACACATGGAGGGCATGGAAACTCCACACAGACAGTCAGCCAAGGTGAGAATTGAACCCGGTCCCTGGTGCTTTGAGGCAGCAGTGCTAACCACTGTGCCACCATTTGTTAATTGACATTAACAAACCAGAACAATGTAATTGGTATTAACAATATGGAACAATGTAATTGAGGAGGCATTAACATGACAGCAGCTGCCTGCTCAGGAGCTGAAACATGGAAGTTCAAGTTGCTGCAACTGATGACAATTCCTGCACAAATAATTTTCCAAAACACGGCAAACATCCTCGAGTTCCTACATTGCACAGATAATGCACTTTTCAGGTTTACTTTATAACCTTGGCCCGTAACTTCACCTCGGGTCAGCGACTTAAGTCACTGGTCCCCTGAATCTGCGCGGCGGGACGACCCGGAGGCACGTTGGAAGTGTTCAAACACCCAGACAATGTTTTTTTCCTGCTTGAAGCCCTGCGCTGTGCAGGAACTGCTCAATGAAAAATGCAGGGACAACGCTAACTTGGACGACTTGCTCTGATGTTATGCGTGTTTCTACACCTTTAAATTTGCACTTTTATTTTTCAGTCTAGCAGAGGCGGGAGACATCGGGAGACATTGGGCCCGATTCTGCCCCACAATTTCTAAAATCATTTGTAGTGGGTTTTTCAGGGAGTTTCCCGCCGGCCCTGCCGCCGGGTTCCCCACCGCTAGTCAATGACACTTAGTCACTTTTTTGAGCCCTGGGAAGTTTCTCACTGGTTTAGTCCACATTGAGCTGAACTCAGAAATCGAGCCACCATTTTGAAAGTGGGTGATCTCTAAGTGAGCTTGTGCCCCCCACCCCTCCCCCACCCATAGACAACGTTACCCCCCACTACTACCACACACATGGACACTCCGCAAGTGAAGGCATCCTGCTATGGTGTCCGTGGGGGTCACCCCTCTTCAGCCCAGTCACCCTTCAAAGCCTTCTTACAGCCTTCCCTTCCAGGAACCCCACCCAACACCCTCCCAACATTCCGGAGCCCCCTACGTGCTTGCCTGCACTTTTTCACCCTTCAAACCCTCCCTCTACCCTCTTTAATGAGCAAGACCCACCTTGCCCTCTGACCCTTGACACTGGGCTGAGAGGTGGCAAATGGAGTTTAATGTAGAGAAGTGTGAGGTGATTCACTTTGGAAGGAATAACAGGAATGCGGAATATTTGGCTCATGGTAAAGTTCTTGGAAGTGTGGATGAGCAGAGGGATCTAGGTGTCCATGTACATAGATCCCTGAAAGTTGCCACCCAGGTTGATAGGGTTGTGAAGAAGGCCTATGGAGTGTTGGCCTTTATTGGTAGAGGGATTGAGTTCCGGAGTCAGGTGGTCATGTTGCAGCTGTACAAAACTCTGGTACGGCCGCATTTGGAGTATTGCGTACAGTTCTGGTCACCGCATTATAGGAAGGACGTGGAGGCTTTGGAGCGGGTGCAGAGGAGATTTACCAGGATGTTGCCTGGTATGGAGGGAAAATCTTATGAGGAAAGGTTGATGGACTTGAGGTTGTTTTCGTTGGAGAGAAGAAGGTTAAGAGGAGACTTAATAGAGGCATACAAAATGATCTGGGGGTTAGATAGGGTGGACAGTGAGAGCCTTCTCCCGCGGATGGAAATGGCTGGCACGAGGGGACATAACTTTAAACTGAGGGGTAATAGATATAGGACAGAGGTCAGAGGTAGGTTCTTTACGCAAAGAGTAGTGAGGCCGTGGAATGCCCTACCTGCTACAGTAGTGAACTCGCCAACATTGAGAGCATTTAAAAGTTTATTGGATAAACATATGGATGATAATGGCATAGTGTAGGTTAGATGGCTTTTGTTTCGGTGCAACATCGTGGGCCGAAGGGCCTGTACTGCGCTGTATTGTTCTATGTTCTATGTTCTAGATGTTACCAGGACAGTGACATCAAAAAGCCCTGGGGCGCTTTTAAAATCTTATGACCATAATCTAAATTAAAACATACGGACACTTTTAAACATGCCACACGTAAAATTATATAATAATATAATGCAGATTTCACAGAATCACACAGTGCAGAAGAGGCCCTTCGGCCCATCGAATCTGCACTGACACATGACAAACACCCGACCTACCAACCTACTCCCATTTGCCAGCACTTGGTCCATAGCCTTGAATGTTATGACGTACCAAGTGCTCATTTTGAAGGATGTGAGGCAACCCACCTCTACCACCCTCCCTTGAACTTGTGTCCCCTTGTAACTGACCCTTCAACTCAGGGGAACAGCTGTTTTGCAGATTTAAAGCAAATAACCAAACCAAGTTCACTTATAAAGAATTACATTCAATCATTAAAAATAAAATAATTATTTTAAACGAATCAATAACAACAATGCCTGGATAAATGAAAGAGCAAAATAAAACTGTTAACAAAAACTTCTACATATCTTCAAAACACTTGTTAAATATTTTGCCTGTTGTTTTCAATGTAAATCTGCTGTTTAAATATCTGCCCTCAATGGGCATTCCCAACCTGGCCCTGTCATAAGGGGCTGGTGCTGACCTCTTCCTGCGCCGCACTGGAGTCTGCACAGACAGTCCCACTGGAAACCCGCAGCTGCCGCACCAAGGGGAAGGTTTATCGCATAATCCGGACGCAGGTAAGTACGCATTTTCCCCTTTTAAAATTGGCGGCCCATGGCTTCCCGCCACTAGCCGGACGTTACGGGCCCTTGTTACTGACTAATAAACCTTATAGTATCATAGAAAAGTTACAGAACAGAGGGAGGTCATTCAGCCCATCTTGTCCATGCCAGCCCAAAAACATGCTGGTGCCCTTTCTAATCCCACCTTCCTACACCCGGTCCAGTGGCCTGTAGTTTAGAGCACTTAAGGTGCAGATAGGTACCCTTTTAAAAGAGTTTGGGGTCTCTGCCTCCACCACCAACTCAGGCTGTGAATTCCACAATCCCACAACCTCTGTGTAAAAAGGTTCTTCCTCATGTTCCCTCTACAACTTCTGCCTCTTATCTTGAATCTATGTCCCCTGGTTCTAGAATTCTCCACCAAGAGAAACATTTTTATCCTGTCCACTCTATCTCTTCCCCTCTTAATTTTGCGCACCTCAATTAAGTCGCCCCTCAGCCTTCTTTGTTCTCAGGAAAATAACCCCAACCTGATAGAGGTCTACAAAATTATGAGGGGCATAGACAGAGTGGATAGTCAGAGGCTTTTCCCCAGGGTAGAGGGGTCAATTACCAGGGGGCATAGGTTTAAGGTGAGAGGGGCAAGGTTTAGAGGAGATGTACGAGGCAAGTTTTTTACGCAGAGGGTAGTGGGTGCCTGGAACTCGCTACCGGAGGAGGTGGTGGAAGCAGGGACGATAGTGACATTTAAGGGGCATCTTGACAAATACATGAATAGGATGGGAATAGAGGGATACGGACCCAGGAAGTGTAGAAGATTGTAGTTTAGTCGGGCAGCATGGTCGTCACGGGCTTGGAGGGCCGAAGGGCCTGTTCCTGTGCTGTACCTTTCTTTGTTCTTTGTTCTATCCAATCTCTCCTCATTGCCACATTTTTCTAGCCCTGACAACAATCTCCAGAACAATAACGTCCTTCCTCTAATGTGGTGACCAGAACTGCACACAACATTCCAGTTGTGGCCTCACCAGTATTTTATACAATTCCAACATGTATCCTTATCTTTATATTTTATACCTCTGCCAGTGAAGGAGAGCATTCCATATGCTTATCAGTGGACAAAACAGTGATGGTCAATTTTTCACATTGCTGGGTTTTGGCTGTGCTGGAATTGTTGGCTAGAGGTACAGCAAGTTCCTGAGCAATGGTCTTCAAAAATACTTCTGGAATATTGTCAGGGCCAGTAGCTTTTGCCTTTGGCCATTTCTTGATATCAGGTGAACTGAATTGAACTGGCTGAAGACTAGCATCTATGATGCTGGTAGCTTCCGGAGGAGGCCGCGATGGTTCACAATTCGGCACTTCCAGCAAAAGGTGGTTGCAAATGTTTCAGCCTCATCTTTTGCACTGATGTGATGGGCTCCTCCATTACTGAGGATGTGGATATTTGTGCAGCCTCTTTCTCCAGTAAGTTGCTTAATTGTCCACCACAATTCATGGCTAGATGTGGTAGGACTGCAGATCTTAGATCTCATTCATTGCTTAGCTCTGCCTATTGCTGCTTATGGTGTTTGGCACACAGGTGTCCTGTTTTGACGCTTCACCAGGTTGACACCTCATTTTTCAATGTGCGTACTGCTCCTGGCATCCACTCCTGCATGCTTCATTGAACCAGGGTTGATCTCCTGGCTTGGTGGTGATGACAGAGTTGGGGTTTAGGTTGGGGCATGAGGTTAGAGACTGTGGTTGAGTACAATTCTGCTGATGGCTCACAGCGTCTCCTGGATGCCCAGTCTTCAATTGCTAGATCTGTTCGAAGTCTATCCCATTTAGCACGGTGGTAGAACAAAGGACAAAGAAAAGTACAGCACAGGAACAGGCCCTTTGGCCCTCCAAGTCTGCGCCAACCATGCTGCCCGTCTAACCAAAACCTTCTACACTTCCGGCTCCGTATCCATCTATTCCCATGTATTTGACATGGTACCCCTTAAACGTCACTAGTGTACCAACTTCCACCGCCTCCTCTGACAGCGAGTTCTAGACATCCACTCCCCTCGCACCTTAAAGCTATGTGCCCTAGTAACTGACTCTTCCACCCTAGGAAAAAGCTCCTGACTATCTACTCTGACCATGCCCCTCATAGTTTTGTAGACTTTGATCAGGTCGCCCCTCAATTGATCAGGTCGGGCAGCACGGTAGCATAGTGGTTAGCAGAGTTGCTTCACAGCTCCAGGGTCCAGGTTCGATTCTCGGCTTGGGTCACTGTCTGTGTGGAGTCTGCATGTTCTCCCCGTGTGTGCGTGGGTTTCCTCCGGGTGCTCCGGTTTCCTCCCACAGTCCAAAGGTTAGTTAGATTGGCCATTCTAAATTGCTATTAGTGTCCAAAAAAAAGGTTAAGTAGGGTTACTGGATTACGGGGATAGGGTGGAGGTGTGGGGCTTAAGTAGGGCGATCTTTCCAAGGACCGGTGCAGACTCGATGGGCTGAATGGCCTCCTTCCGCACTGTAAATCCTATGAAATCTATGAAACCTCTGTCGTTCCTGCGAGAACAAACCAAATTTATCCAATCTCTCCTCATAGCTAACACAACATGATGGAATGTTTCCTCAATGTGAAGACGTGACTTTGCCTCCACAAGGACTGTGCGGTGGTCACCTCTACCGACACTTTCATGGACAGATACATCTGCAGCAGGCAGGTTGATGAGGTCCAGAATGTTTTTCCCTCTTGTTGGTTCCTTCACCATCTGTTGAAGTCCTAGTCTAGCAGCTATGTCCTTTAGGACCCGCAAACTCGGTCTGTGGTGGTGCCACTAAGTCACCCTTGGGGATGGACATTGAAGCCCCCACCCAAAGTCCATTCTGCACCTTGCCCACCCTCAGTGCTTCCTCCAAGTAGTGCTGAACATGGAGGACTACTGATTCATTAACTGAGGGTGATGAGATGTGGTAATCAGCAAGAGGCTTCCTTGCCCATGTTTAACCTGAAGCCATGAGGCTACTTTGGGTCCAGAGTCAATATTGAGGACTTCCAGGGCAACTCCCTCCCGACTGCATACAATTGTCCCGCCAGCTCTGATGGGTCTATCCTGCCAGTGGGACAGGACATACCCAGGAACTGTGATAGTGATGTCTGGAAAGTTATCTGTCAGTTATCTGTGAGTTAGCTCTCCCAATTTTGGTACAAGCTGCCAGATGTTTGGAAGGAGGACTTTGATGGGTCAACATTGGTTTTCCATAGCTGTGTCAGGTGCCTAGGTTGACACCGGTGGCCTGTCTTGTTTCATTCCTTTTAGTTTTCTTGTCATTCCTGTTTGTTTCCTTTATTCGGGCTAGAATTAGTAGTCACATGGAAAAATGTGGGTTGATTAGGAAGAGTTGGTATGGATTTCTAAAGGAAAAATTGCATTTAACTAACTTGCTGGATTTTTTTGAAGAGGTAACAGAAAAGGTCGATGAGGGTAATGCTGTTGATGTGGTGTACATGGACTTTCAGAAGACATTCTACTCAGTACCACACAACAGACTTGTGAGAAAAGTTACAGATCATGGAATAAAAGGGACAATAGCAACAGGGATACAAAATTGGCTGAATAATAAGAAACAAGGAGTAATTGTCAATGGATGTATTTTGGGCGAGAGAAAGGTTTGCAGTGGTGTTCCACTTTCAAGGTTTGTGACTGACACAAAACTCAGAATTGTTGTAAACTGTGAGAAGGACAGTGTAAAACTTCCAAAGGACATGGTGGCATGGACAGGTAGGTGGCATGGACAGGTAGGTGGCATGGACAGGTAGGTGGCATGGACAGGTAGGTGGCAGATGACGTTCAATGCAGGGAAATGTGAGGTGATGCATTTTGGTCGGAAAATCGTGGAGTGGCAGTATAAATATGGGTGAGGCTGCAGGTGCAGCGGGACCTGGGTGTATATGTGTATAGGTGTCAGGACAGACGGTGAGAGCAGTTAATAAAGCGTATTGATTTATTACGAGCACAGAGCACAAGAGCAAAGAGTTATGCTGAATTTATAACTGTCTGAATTTACCCACAGTCTGGGTGCCACACAATAGGGAAGATGTGAACACTTTGCAGAGAGTGCAGAAGAGAACAGTTCCAGGGATGAGAAACTTCAGTTATGTACATAAATTGGAGAGGTTGCGACTGCTCTCCTTGGAGAGAATAAGGCTAAGACGAGATTTGGAAGAGATGCTTAAAATAATGAGGGAGCTGGGCAAAGTATATAGGGAGAAATTGTTCGCACTCATAAAAGGATCAAAAACGAGATTCGAGGTGATTGGTAAGGTGAACAGTCAGAGTCAGAAGTTGCCCTGATATGGGTATACACGATCCGGGAGGGTGGCAAGTCGGAACCACAGGCACAGAGCCCCTCGCCGCCTGTGATATGGTACGAATTAAGTAATGGCATGATGGGAAAACTGGTCAATGGGAAGACTGGTCAAAAGGTTGGAGACAATACCAGAAAGGCTGAAACTACTCATTCCAGCTCCCCACGCCCAGGTAAAGAATGCTGCCCTAACCATTTTTCAGAGCAGTATGGCCATTGGCCATCATAAAGAACTGTTCCGTTTTAGAAATAGTCCTTTTTGCTCGCGAGGGGGAGTGCTTAAGGGTGGGTAGGTGACGCATTTGAGGTACAACAGATCCCAAAAAGCAGGATCCTGTCTAATCAATGGGGAGCCATGGATATGCTTTAGTGCCGCATATGAAATAGGTTCCATTATAGGCCGTACAATCATCAGCTGATGTCATCCAGGGGATTGGGGATGTCTGTCCCCATGAAATGTTAGAGGTTATATTCCATACCTTGGACCAATCACAGTTAAACATGCCTTTGTTGGATATGCCTGGTCCTTGCCAGTCAACAGTAAGGTTGCACCTACTTTGCCCCATTAACTTTCCTTTCCCTGATTTATTAAAACACCTTGAACATTATATGAGTGGACAGTAAGGGAGGGTGGAGTCAAGGCATGATTATAGGTAGGTTGATACGAAGCTGAAAATTTAGTCATGTCATAGCCAGCAGATCTCCATATGTCCATATCCAACCTCCCCCCCCCCACCCCCACCCCCCCGCCCTCCAGCACAGGGGCGGTCCCCCCTCCCCCCAGACCAGGCCCATTCCCCCGGGGGGATTCCCCCCGCCCTCCCCAAGTGCAGTAGTCCCAGTGCCCTCGGGCCAACTGCCCGTTTTCCAAAATGGCTACTCACCTCCTCCGATCCCACAACAGCCATTTTGCTAGCTTCACATTGTAAATAGGTATGAAACATAGAACATACAGTGCAGAAGGAGGCCATTGGGTCCATTGAGTCTGCACCGACCCACCCAAGCCCTCACTTCCACCCTATCCTCGTAACCCAATAACCCCTTCTAACCTTTTTGGTCACTAAGGGCAATTTATCATGGCCAATTCACCTAACCTGCACGTCTTTGGACTGTGGGTGGAAACCGGAGCACTCGGAGGAAACCCATGCAGACACAGGGAGAACGTGCAGATTCCGCACAGATAGTGACCTCGCAGGAATCGAACCTGGGACCCTGGCGCTGTGAAGCCACAGTGCTATCCACTTGAGCTACCATGCTGCCCACACGGTATGCACGGTGTGCTAAAAGTCCATGTGACTGCTTGCTGGGGAGCCGTTTAGATAACGGGAGGCCATTAGATAGGGGGCCTTTCCCGTTAATGGGATGAAGATTAGCCTTAATTGGTGATTATTAGTTTGTTGCCATGCAGCAATGTAGCCAATGGTGGCCGGCTGGTTAGATTGGAAACCAATCGGCGCCGAGCGTGGTTCCTGAATTTGGCCTTTCCTGCAATCTAACCGACCCACTCGGATTCACACCCGGCGCAGCCATTAGATCGTGCCCGTGATTTGAGAGAAAACGTTTTCACACAATAAGTGGTTGGGGTTTGGAATGCTCTGCCTGCCAGTGTGGTGGAGGCAAGTTCAAGCAAAGCATTCAGAGGGCATTAGATGAGTCATGGTGCTCGTTTGGAGAGCCGGTGCAGACATGGTGACCAAGTGGCCTCCTTCTGCACTGTAACAATTCTGTCATTCTAAGCTGGTCACAGACATGAATTTACAAACGATGAGTTATGTTGAACTAACATTAGGGCAGCACGATGGCGCAGTGGTTAGCCTGCTGCCCAGGTTCCAGGTTCGATCCCGGCTCTGGGTCACTGTACGTGTGGAGTTTGCACATTCTCCCCGTGTTTGCGTGGGTTTCGCCCCCACAACCCAAAGATGTGCAGGGTAGGTGGATTGGCCACGATAAATTGCCCCATAATTGGAAAACAAAAAATGAATTGGGCACTCTAAATTTTAAAAATTGTTGAACTAGCTTTGTTGAATTGTTTGTAGATACCACTAATTTTCTAGATAAGGGACAACTTGAGGATGTTAGTAAGACGGTGTGAAACAGAGAGTTGTAATAATGGTTATTTATTCCAATTGCTGCAACGACTAGTGATACCCCGGGGAACACAACTGTATTTCACTGTATTCATCAATGACTTAGATGAAGGAATAGAGAGCTTTATTTTCAATTGTGCTGACAAAACATGACTTGTGGCAGCGTAAATAGTGCAGTTAAGAGCACACAATCATAAAGGGACATAGATGAAGTGACTGGACAAACCTGTTACAGGTGGACGTTGAGCAGGGTGGGGGGTGGTGTGGGGGGGGGTTGCCAGTGGGTGGTGACAGGAGAGGTAGTCATCCACTTTGGACCCAGGGAAGGTAGTTTAGAATATTTCCTAAATGGTGAGAAACCAGTGGAGGAGCAGAGATTAAGTTCAGAAATCATTAAAGATTGGTGAACAAGTACAAAAAATTATTCAAAAGAATAATGCAATATCAGCCTTAATTTGTATAATCTCTCCTCATAATTTAACCCCTGTAGTCCAGGTATCATTTTTGTAAACCTACGTTGCACTCCCTCCAAGGCCATAATATCCTTCCTAAAGTGTGGTGTCCAGATCTGCTCACAGTGCTCCAAGTGGGGGCTAACCAGGGTTTTGTATAGCTGCAGCATAACCTCTGCATCCTTATGCTCCAGTCCTCAAGATATGAAGGCTAGCATTTCACAAGCCATTTTGATTACTCCCTGTACTTGCTTGTGGTATTTTAAAGATCTATGCATTTGAACCCCAGGTCTCTTTGGATATCCACTGAATTTAGCTTCATACCATCGAGAAAGTACCATGATTTTTGGTCCAAAGTAGATAACCTCACACTTGCTTACATTGAGCACGATCCAACTGCCACGCAGCACCTGAAAAGCCGCTAACCGCAGCGCAGTGTGGTCGTTGAAAGCCAGGAGACCCCGCGCCCGGGATCTAGCTGCCTTGACACGCCTCGCGAGATTCAACTCAATCTCTTGCATGTTGTGATTTGAATCCTGCCCACAGCGGGCAGGATCACCTTTCAACAAATTTTAGCAGTAAGTCTCACTCTAATCTGTAGATTCCTGATGTACCTGAGGCTTTGGGATTCAACCCCACTCCTTTGCCTCAGGGACCTCGGGTGAGTGCCATTCAGCACTGGTCTCCACAAACTGGAACCAGGTGGAACGGCACTCGCGGAGGGTCTCTCAAGGGTTTGGAGGCCCCCAGTTGCATGCACTTTGGGCAGTGTGGCACTGGTAGTGCCATCTGGGTATCCTGGCAGTGCCAGCCTGGCACCCTGGACTGTACCTGGGTGCCAGCCTGGCACTGCTGTGACCAGGTGGCACTGCCAGCTGGCATATTCTTTGCACTTGCGATTGGGCCGGGGTTGTCAGGCATGGGTGTTGGAGGGATCAGGGACCCTCACATTTTGTCTTTGGAATGGGGGGATGGTCGGGGATTGTTTTGAGGGCGTTGGAGTTCAGGGCGACATTTAAAAATGACGTCCCAATCTCTCGCTACAATGGGGAGATCCAGCGGGCGGAGCTCCTCACTGTAAAATGGGGCTATGTGTGGCCTCAGCCACGCATTCTATGTTCACGCCCCTTATTCAACGCGAGTGCCGGAAACACGCTGTTAAACACACTCGCTGGGTGACTTTGAATCGTGCCCATTGAAATCCATCTGCCACAGAACTGTACTGCCCATTCACCTAATCTGTCAATATCTCTTTTCAATACTCTTTTCCCAAGGGTAGAGGAGTCTAGAACTAGAGGGCATAGGTTTAAGGTGAGAGGGGAGAGATGGTAAAGAGACCAGAGGGGAAATTTCTTCACACAGAGGGTGGTGAGCATCTGGAACGAGCTGCCAGAGGCAGTGGTAGAGGCGGGTACAATTTTGTCCTTTAAAAAACAGTTAGACAGTTACATGGGCAAGGTGGATATAGAGGGATATGAGCCAAATACAGGCAAGTGGGACTAGCTTAGTGATAGAAACTCGGTGGTATGGACAAACTGAGCCGAAGGGCCTGTTTCCATGCTGTAAACTTTACCACAAAACTATGTAAGTTTATGCTGCCATCTACAATGCCACCCAGCTTTGTGTCACCAACAAATTTAAACTTTTGTTATTAGTAGTACAAATAATAGCCCCGAGGCCGTGAAACAATCCCTGTTAAACATGTACCATGGACAAGCGCACACGCGGGGAGAGACAATATGATCAAACTATTAAAGGAATGTTGATGGTGGAAGGAAATGGGCAGGGATGTGGCCAAATTGTGCCAGCGATGCATACACTGCGCCCTAGGGGAACCAGGCTGTCTTTGCAAGATTAAATTGGGAAGTCAGCCATAGCCTTTACAGTCGTGGTAGGAAACATCTGAATTTGTAAATGGGCCACGAGAGTAGCCCAGGACTATGGGACAAAGGCACAGTGAGGATGCAGATGAGGAAGGATTGGAGATGATGCAAAAGATATAATACTAACTGAGCGCTGGAAGGCATTTCTTTATATCCACAGGATCCTATTGCTAACACGCTTTGCGGCCCCATTCCGTCTCTGGTTGCAACCACTGACATCGACCTCCTCGTTTTGGACCCAGACGGAACCGGACGTCGCTGACACAAAACCCAATGATTGCATGCATACTAATGTCACGTGGGTGCGTTGGAATGCTGTAAATGTAATAAGAGACGCAAGGGGAAGGAGTGATATAGGTTTTTATTATGACGGGACTCTATACCTTCCCGCGGGCAGATTATACGAATTACCTACAACTCCGAAATACCTAGGCCCTATATTAGTTGAGAACCCAGGATCAAGGGAGTTACATGTGATGAGGAAAGCTGGGAGTCAGGGCCCTTGTCCCCAGGCAAGATGACATTGTTTTTCAAAATGATAGATCAGAAAATGTTAAATGCCCTCGATGACCCGAATCGCCCTGTTGTGAAATGTAAAGTTATAGGGGATCATCTGGAGATTCACTGTATAGATCCCTGCCAGGCATGTAACAGATCATGAAAGATCTTTCATAAGTGAAAGATTGTCAGCTTTGTACCAGAGAAGTGAAGCAGGCAGCCAGTCAACACATTAGCCTAAGAATCGGGTGGGATATTGTCAGAAACAAGGACCCCACCAGATAAGGGTCGGGACCAGACAGAAACCTACCACCATAGTGACACCGACAAGTCCCAGTTTGGATACAACCACAAGCCCAAGGACCACCCACAGACCCAAATGTGATGAGCAAATTACTAGCCACACTATGGGACATGGGTTAGTCCTGATCCCCACTGACGAATAAGTGACAATAGTACCGGGAAATGAACATGTAAAAGTTATGATTGATCTCACCAACTTACACTTACCAGCCTATTGCTATGGCCAGGAATTATTTGTGACCCTGCAACGGGAAATTCTGGAGGGCAGTGGACTGAAAACATGTAAGCGACAATAGAGAGGTATAGTGGAACTAGCGGTTGGAGGATGTGGAGCGGGAGTTTCAACTGTCAACGCCCTTGACATCGCAGAAATAATTGAGCTCATAAAAGGCCAATGAGAACTGCAGTTAAGGATATTTATCATGATGCCGGAACAGCCAAAGACCTCAGTCAATCAGTCGTGTGGCAGGAACTTAAACAGTTGCAGCCATATCAGACAACATGTAACATGTATGCAACACACTTGTTACAAGCCGCCAGGCCAACCTACTCCAGCTGGATGCACACCGAGTACCTAATTGGCTGAGCAATGATCAATTGAAGGCTTGGATAAAAACGGCCCGCCAAGCTTCTGAACTCCTAAGCGAATTGACATTGGCATTCCCTTTGCGAATGATAGCCATACCCTCCTATTGGGAATGATGTTGCATATTCCCCAGGCAGAGGAGAATAGTACTCACAAACTTCTCCAGGTGAACAATTTGGGACACTATGGGAACGGGGTGTTAGTTAAACGAAAGGATGCCCCTGAAAATGCAATCCAAAAGGAAGATAGAATATACTCCATCGTTGCAAAGGAGGGGAAATAACTGGTTGTGCATGAGAAAGCCATTAGTACAGAAGATTACTGCAGGTCCACTATACATGAGAACTGCACCTTAGCAGTCAAAGTCAACAACCAGACTGTGTTTAATAGTGCTCAGTACTTGACCAATTACTATATTGTGATGTCACATAGCAACTATACCAAGCGAGGCATTGTATGTGAAGGAACTGTTTAAATAACAGAACCTTTTCTCTAAAATATGAAATTGTGGATAGAATACCAACACCGATCCATGGATATGCATTATATCGCACGGTGTTGTAATTCTGCAGCTGCTGATACTGCTTGTCTTTTTTTATTACACTCTACTGCCTCAGGTAATGAATTAGAAAATGGCGGAAAGACAGACGTTCCCTAGATAAAGAAGAGCTGCTGCTTACATATTGACCATACCACACTTAAGCCTGAATAAATAAAGTTCAGTATGTCTATTTAGTGGCCTATTCTTGGGCTAGCCAAGGGCCAAAAGGGGGGACTGGAGAGGGTTCCTGAGAGAGACCCGTTAAAACCGGATAGCTAGGATAACACTAGAATAACTCGACATAACTTAGTTTATTGAGGATTGAAACTAATCATTGAAAGTATACGCAGTAATCATTATTAACCATTAAACAGGCATTCTTAGAACATGGCAGGAACGAGCATTTAAACTCTTGCTAACAGTAGTGGCCGCAATGTATGATGGTATTTAAGCTAGCTAACTTGACCACATTCCTAAGACAGACAGAAATAATGTGGTCAGCAATAATATAGCCAGCTTAATAAGCAATTCTTATCAGCAGCTCCAGCATCCAGCACTCAGACAGACCATGATGTGGGCAGGAACCAACTGAGATAAGAGAAATGGGAGTAGGGGAGAGCAAAAGACAGCGGATGCGAGGGTCTTGAAAAACAACAGATAGCCAGGGAACAGGATGGGGCTAAATCACAAACTGATCACGCAGTCACCATGCTACTTCACGTAAAATTTATTGGTCAAGATAAAATCTACAACTACAAGAATTGGATTGAGTCCAGCTGGGGTGGGCTACTGATTTTTGGAAATTGCATAACTGTTGAACCTGAAGCAATTTAAAGCAGAGTGGTTTTGGTGTTTATTCAGATCACTCTTCCTCCTACGTTGCACCAAGCTTGGAAAGTAAAGACGTCTTAACCAGAGTTGTTGTCTCCCCGAGTCTATGTGTTAGCTGAACTGCAATTAGGTGAGGAAAATTCACCACATAAAATCCAGCTCAATACTCAGTATCTAAAAACACTCCTACAATATCCATAGACATTCCCCCTGTCCACTACACTAGCCACCTCTTCAAACAATTAAATGAGATTTGTCAGGCATGCCCTAACTGTTATGAATCCATGCTGGTTCTCCCTGATAAACTGGAAAATTTCAAGGTTTTCAGTTACCCTACCCTTGATTATAGAATCCAACAACTTCCCCACCACAGATGTCAGGTCAGCCGGTCTGTAATTTTCCGTTTTTTCTCTCTCACCCTTCTCAAAAAGCGGAGTGATATGAGCAATTTTCCAATCCAGAGAGATTACTCCTGAATCTAGAGAACTCTGAAAGGTTATAGTTGGGGCTCTACAATGTGCTCCCCTACTTCCTTTAATACCCTCTGATGGAAACTGTCATGTCCTGAGGATTTGTCACTCTTTAGTTCTATTAATTTCCTTATTATCAATGTTTTTCTTACGTTAATTTTATTTAGTTCTTGTCGCTGAACCACCATTGATGTCCTTTGGATTTACAGCAGGTTGACCCTCCTTTTCCACTGTAACTAATGAGACAAAGTAAGAATGTTGTCATTTCCCCATCGTCACTGACTTCAGTCTTTAGCCGGCCAACATTGCTCCTGTCCACCCACTTTCCCTTTATGTAATTTTCAACCTTCTTCTTATTGATTTTGATGTCCTTTGCAAATTTCCTTTTATAATCCCTTTTAGTAGCTCTTATAAGCTGCTTTGTGGCTCTTTGCTGGTGTTTGTATCTTTCTCATTCGGTCGGATGTGTGCTGTTTCTTTTGCATTTTTGTAAGCTCTTTCTTTTAATTTTACGCTGTCCTTTATCTCTTTAGTCTACTATGGCTGTTTTTCTGTGAAATGGAGGGATGAATTGGTTCTGTATTGCATTAAATATTTCCTAAATCATCTTCCATTGTTCTTCAGTTGTTTTACCCATTGGTAGATTTTCTCACTGAACTGTGGACAGTCTCGGTCTCATCTCATTAAAGTCAGTCTTCCCTAATCTAACATTCTAGTATCTGATTTACGCTTTTTACTTATATTGAACTCGATCATGTTGTGATCACTATTTGATACATGTACAATTAGGTCACTAATTAAACTCGGCTATTACTCATTACTAAATTGCTTGTCCCCTTCTTGCATCCAGGACATACAGCTGTAGGAAAGAATCTCTGACACACTCGAGAAATTCACTGCCTTTCTGACTGTCTCTCCCAATCTAAATTATAGTTAAAATCCCCCATTCATACAACTTTGCCTTTGCAACTCGCTTTCCTAATTTCTGCATTCATACAATCTAGCACTTCCGAGCTGCTACCAGGTTTATAAACAACTATTACAGTTTTAGATCCTCAGTTCCATCCACATGGTCTCCACTGAATGCTTTCCCCTCATTATATCCTCTCTCACCAATTAATTGAA
This sequence comes from Scyliorhinus torazame, assembly GCF_047496885.1. NCBI lineage: Eukaryota > Metazoa > Chordata > Chondrichthyes > Carcharhiniformes > Scyliorhinidae > Scyliorhinus > Scyliorhinus torazame. Next base: position 89,701,826 of record NC_092710.1, on the reverse strand, counting down.
TCTGTTTCCAATCAGTAAGGCTATTCCCCAGCACCTCCCTGCCATTTACCCTGTCCGTTCCGTAAACCTTTTAACCATAAATGTATATTAAGATCCCAGTCTTGACCATCTGGTAGCCATGCCTCAGTAATAGCTATTATAATCTCCCATTTGAATTTATGCCTGCAGCTAGTTAATTTATATTTGATATTTTGTGCAGTTATATGTAGAACTCTTACATGGGCCATATACTCTAACCTGTCCCTCAGCACTGATACTTTATTCACCTGTTTATTATTTCTCTCTTCTGGTTTAATCAATATACTTCTGATAGTCTTGCCATTGCCTGCCGTAACTGAAGTAGGATTCCTGACTGTTTCTATACTCTCTGTCTGTGACTTATTTTTGAAACTGTATTTACTTTCCCCGAGGCCTCCCCCCACATACTAGATTAAAGTCCTTGAGACCACCCTATTTACCTTTCCACTAGGACAATGGTCCCAGACCGGTTCAGGTGGAGCCCATCCCAAAGGTACACCTCCTTTCTGTCCCAATACTGATGCCAGTGCTCCACAAAAATGGAACCCTTTCCTTCCTGCACTACTCCTTTAGCCACATGTTTACTTCTCTGATTTTCCTATCTCTTTGCCAATTTGCACGTGTTTCAGGTAATAATCCAGAGGTTATAACCCTTCAGGTCCTGTTCTTTAATTTTGTTCCTAATTTCTGATTATCCCCAAACAGGACCTCTTGCCTACTCTTGTTTATGTTGTTGGTCCAGCATGGACCACAACAACTGGATCCTTCCCCTCCCTCTCCAAAATCCTTTCCAATTGGTTTGAGATTTCCCTCACCCTGACGCCAGGCAGACAACACGTCATGTTTGACTCTCGATCCTGTTTACAAAGAATGCTATGTATACCCCCGATAATAAAATCACTATCATTTGTCTTTTTGCTCTGCCTACTTGAATGGTCTCCTGTACCACTGTCAGTCCTTTTTATTCCATGAGCTATAATTTTTCTCACAAATCTGTTGTATAGCTCTGCCTGGAATTTGGAAGGGGTGGTGGAGGACAATCTAAAAAAGCATTTAAATAATTCAATAGCACTGATAGAGAGAAACTGTTTCCTCTTGTGGAGGAAATCCAGAACCAAGAGGCATTATTTTCAAATTGGAGCTGGGCAAATCGTGACATCAGGTAGTACTTAAACACATAAACGGAGTGGGAATCTGGCACTTGCTCTCCCACAAAGAAAGATGCTGGGCTTAGAGCAATTGAAAATGCCAAAACTCAGATTGACAGGTAAATGTTGTGATGATACAGATCTGCAATGGTTTGACTGAATGGAGGAACAGGCTCCAGGAATTGAATGAATAACAATCGGACCATCTCTACACTGGTTTCACACACTACTGTGGTGATTGTCCCTTCAAGGCACAGCAGAGTAAGGGTCACCTGACCTGGGTGACCAATCCGGACTTGGAGTGGGGAATCGCCCCAGGGGAGGAGTTTTTCTAGGCAGTGGTATTTGAGAATTAGGTACAAAGATGCTGCTGCTGTCGAAGATCCCTGCAAATAAATCACTTTGTTTTCACGGATGAAGATTCTGAAAGAGTATCATTGCAACTACACAAGTTACATTTTGCCATCACATGTTTCACCACTGGCTATGGAGATGATACATGTGTGAATAGAACTCTCTAAATTCTCACTCACCCCAGCAGAAGCATAGATTTTCACAGTAATTTCATTGCAGTGTTAATGTAAGCCTAATAGTGACAATAATAAAGATTATTATTATTGATTAAATACTTGCGGGATATATTCAGGCAGATGAAGTATGTAACTTCATCCAGAACTGAAAAGTCATTTCAACCCCTTTCTGGAAGTCCACAAAAGACTTTGTCACCAAGAATATTCTACTCTGACTTCTGTTGGCAACCATGGAGTGAGTGGTCGCACACAGGGCAGCTCCGGCTCAAAGGCGTTGCTTTGTTTTTTTCATCCAGGTATTGGGTAGATTCAGCAGAAAAGTGGAGTGGGGAATGTAGGAGAAGAAGTTCTCCTCACGATTGGCATGGTTACTGGCTATCAGACCCGGCTGAAGACAGTGAAAGACCTTGCTAAGGTGTTGGAGGAGACCTGTGGCATAGCACCAATTGTGAAAATGGTGGAGGGGGAAGGGTCGGCAGCACGGGAAAGCCTTAGATGGAGCAATTGATGAGGTTCATCAAGGAGGAATTTTGAACAGCAGAGGAAGAAGATGTAGGGTGACTGGTCGCAGGTGATTGAGGGAGCAGTGGTCCCTCTTCACGGGTCTCTGGATCGGGTGGAAAAGTGTTTCGAAGCACAAGGAGCAAGAATCCTGGAGATGGAAAAGGTGTCTGACCAGAGTGACCCTATTGTGTCCTTGGAGGCGGAGGTGAGGATCCTGGACATCTATGCAAGTCACTGCGGTCGAAGGTGGAAGAGCAGGAGAACAGGTCCAGAAGACAGAATTTGCAGATTATGGGTCTGCCGGAGGACGTGGAGGGAACGAGCACCACAAAGTATGTTTCGAGGATATTGGACAGATTGGTGCAAGAGGTAGTGCTGGACAAGGCCCCAGAGGTGGACAGGGCCCATAGGCCCTTGAGGCAGAAGCCGAGAGCAGGGAAGCCGCCATGGGCAGTGATTTTGCGGATGCAAAAGTTTGTGGATAAGGAGAAGATCCTGAGGTGGGCCAGGGTGAAGTAAGTCTGCGAATGGGGGGGCAATCGACTCTGGATTTACCCGGATATTGGTGCGTAGCTGGCGAAGAAGTGTGCGAGCTTCAACAAGGCCAGTGTTGTACAAACGGAAGATTTGGTTCGGGGTGTTGTACCCTGCCAGACTCTGTAACTCATGACGGCTGGGAGTACTATTTTGAGACACCAGGTGAGGCGAATGACCATGAGCTTGGGGAGAACTGAGGAGTGGTATGGAATGAAGGAGTCAAGTCTGCGAAAGTTGGAAGTTACTGTTGTTTTGGGTTGATGATGGGGGTGAAGCGGATGGATTTTCAGAAGCTGTAAAAGCTTTTAAGGGAGGGCGATCACTGTTTTTTGAGAGGAGGTTATTAGTGAATGCTGGTGTTTTTTCATATAAGGGGGTATGTTGGTTGAGGCCCTTTGGGTTGCGTTTATGGTTTTGTCTTTATTTAGGGTGGTTGAGGGCCTGTTTCGCAGGCTACGGTGGGGTTGGTAGGGGTGGGGTGGGGGTGTACAAGGGAGTGGAGTGGCCATGCTAGCAAGCAGTGCTAATGAATAGGAGTGTGGTGGGGAAGGAGGCTGCGAGGGTTGGCCAGGTTAGGTGGTGGGGCGGAGGGGGGGTTGGAAAGAGTGCGACGGGGTAGGTTTGGAGGATGAGCGTGGTCATGGACCGGGTGGGGAGGCCATCTTGTATGGGCACGATTCAGAATGGGATTGGGCGAGGCAAAACCAAAGGGGGATGATGGCGGATGATAGAGGGGGGTGGACGCAAGCCTCCGGGAAGAATTGTGACATGGAATGTCCGTGGGCTATAAGAACCGGTCAAGAGGTCCTAGGTTTTTGCTCAGCTGAGGGGTTTGAGAGCGGAGGTGATTTTCTTGCAGGAGACATATCTATGGGTGAAGGATCAGGTTAGGCTGAGGAAGGGATGGGTGGGACAAGTATTGCACTCGGAGTTTGACTCAAAGTCAAGGGGGATGGCCATTTTGCTGAACAAGAAAACGGGGTTTGTGGGTGCCGGGGAGGTGCGAGATAGTGAATGCATGAGTGGGATGTTAGAGGGGATGCCAGTGGTGTCAGTTAATGTTTATGCGCCTAACTGGGATGGTACAGGTTTTGTAAAGAGAGTATCAGGGGCTATTAGGGGCGATTCCGGGCTTGGATTCGCACCAGCTGATCATGAGAGGAGATTTTAACTGTCCGATGAAGCTGAAGGTGGACTGATCGAGCCCCAAGTCGATGGGAAGGTCGAGGATGGCGAGCGAGCTGGGCGGATTTATGGATAGAATGGGGATGGTGGATTCGTGGAGGTTCAGGAAGCTAGGAGGTTGGGAGTATTCCTTCACACGTGTACAAGGTGGTCTCTAGAATTGATTTTTTTCATGGCGAGTCAGGCGGTGCTGATGGGGATGGTAGGGGCAGAATATGCAGGAATTGTGATTTTGGATCACATGCTGCATTAGCTGGGTGTGAGGCTTAAGTCAGGGCAGGAGGCTACAATGGAAAATCCCATTGGCCAGTGGCGGGAATGGAGCATCCCACTGCCAGCAACGGTACAAGGAACACGAGTCTGGGGAGGCAGAGAATTCACCCCAGCATTTCATTTCTAAACTGCGTCTTCATTCATTTAATTAATTGGATGGAAAATCAAACACTTCAAGACAGAGAGTTTGTAACTAGTACTCCCTGTGAGAAATACTCTGCATCAAGAATGCCAAATTGGCCTTAATTCTTAATTTTCCACATCCATAAGTGTAAAATCAAATGAAAATAAGAAGTGCCATGAATGTGGCAATGATTTGTACCTAATTTTATCTTAATTATTTGGCCCGGTCATTGCCGCTGAATGGGAATTTAGTGGTAGTAATGTATGAAAATTATACAACAATAAATAACATGAGCTAAACTGCTCTGCTGACTTCCTCAAACCCAGGAAGAATCAGGTGTCTATATACAGACAAGGATCCTGAAGCCATTCTTTGGTTTGCAGGATTGTATAATGTTGGGGATTTTTTAAATCTTTAACCCCACATCATTATAAATATGAAGCTAATGTAATATGGTAAAATTGATTTTTGTCTGTTCTGAATTTTTAAACTTGCATTCTTGTGTTAGGATTGGCTTGTAAAGCATTATAACCACACTGCAGTAGTTATCTCTCACTTCAGTTCTAAACTGTCAGCTGTGGCATTTCACAAAGACAACTTGATAAACTGAAGCTCAGCTGTCAACTAACCAAAGTTCTCACAGTCAATGATTCCATTTTAGACCATGACCTGAAAGTATTTCCATTCAATATTAATGGAAAGTGCATTGGTTTCAAGATCAGCGGGGTTTCCCACACTGGTCTTAGCTCAAAGGGGAGGCTCCAAGCTGGGCTAGTGACTTTGTCTGACAGCTGTTTCTAAAACAAAGGTTGGGACATTCGTAGGGTTGGTAACCTCTGTGATTGACAACTCAAGTGTCTCAATCTAATATTGGTAGGCCATAATGTCAAGGAGAGGAAGCAGTCTGCACACCAGAGTTGCAAATCTATTGAGAGGAAAAGTTTTATTCAAAATCACAAGGGATGGAAGGCTTGATTCTTGGAACGACAATGGTAATAAATATTCAACAACATCTGGTAATAATCCAGAAACAAGAAAACATTAGAAGCCAGTAGATTTTCTAGTATGTGGTGTGCAAGTTGGGGGAACTGGGATCTGTAGTGCCATAAAACAGCACAGTTCACCCAGTTCAAAACAGAGGCCAGCGGATCGTGCACCTTCCCAGCCACTGTATTTCTCTGTAGCAAATGAGGCAGAGACTGCCATGCCAGAGTGATGTCTAACACAGAGTTGACCACCATGGCGCAAACCATTGTCTTATGAGACAGAAGGGCTGCTACAGGCTCATCCTATAATATAGTGTTTAGAAAGGAGTTATGAAACTTTTAACATTAATAACTTCAGATGGTCACATGATAGAAGATATTGTGAAGGAAAGTAAGCTACATATGAAGGCACAATTCATACCAGTTCAAATTTCTAAGATTCAACATACTCGCCATCTTTTGTGACACATTGTTCAATCTGAGTTTCCAACAATTCACCCTCATCAGTTTCAGCATTGTTAATAACGTTAACATAAAACAATCTTGATGAATTATGCTCTCAGATGCCATTTATAGTTAGTTTTGATCATATGAACATCCACAATTATTAATATTTAAAGTTACACAATGCTGTTACAAACACTGTACATTCAATAATTTCAATTTGCAGACCCATGTCGTTCTCTTGCCATAACTGCTCACACTATCGTGAAGTTTCAAGAAGAATAGATCCATTTTCTACCTGCTTCTTATTTCCTCACCTTCTCTCCTTAAGGTGCTGACTCCTGTTTCGGTACTGGTCCAAGGGTACTGGGCACCCTCCAGTACCTCGCCCAAGTGGCTATTCTTCATATGTGACCCTAGGCAGTGAGCACAGACAGTCAGTGTTGGCAAACTAATTAAATATGGAAGGCACCATGGTCATCCTCTTCTCACTTACGTCCATGCACATGAACCTTCCAGCAAGGGCTACTGGATAGTGATGAATGACAGTACACCTATCTGATCTTTCCCCTCCTCAAGCTCAGGGGCATTCAGAATAGACTGGGAGTCTAAGGTCCATAGTTTTGGATATGGCTGATACAGGCACCCTTTAATAAAGATTGTAAAGAAAACCATGCATGAGACAGCACAGAAGGAATGCATTCGGCCCATCATGTTTAACTAATGATTGCATTTTTTGATGAGGTAACAGAGGGGATTGATGAGGGTACTGCAATTGAAGAAGAAAAGAACCAAGGACTTCCAAAAGATGTCTAATGAACATGGATACAAAGTTGACTGAGAGAGAAAAGAGGGAGCAGTGGTGAAGAGTAGTTTCTCAGAATGGAAGCAGGAATACACTGGGATTCCTCAGGGGGCAATGTTAGTACACCTGCTTTATTTAATCTATATTAATGATCTAAATTGGGTGTACAAATTTCAGATGACAAAAAACTTTAAACTGTGATGGAGGAGAATAGTGATAGACTTCAAGATGACACAGACAAGCTGGCAGAATGGATAGCCACATGGCAGATGAAATGTACTCCACGGAAGAGCGAGATGGTAAATTATTGTAGGCAGAATGAGAGGCAATACAAAATAAAGTAGGTGCAGGAGCAAAGGGACCTGGTGGAATATGCAAATATTATGGTGGCCACAAAGGACATGGGGGTCATCAATAGATCACCCCATGTGGTTTGTGGAATGTCAATTTCCCGCTGCTTCAACCCGGCCATGTATACTGTGGGGCCCCGGGTTTGGACTTCTGCACTGAAAGCCGTGGCTGCAGCCTTTTCTGTTATATACATAAAAGAGTGTGGTGTCGGAAGTCTGGCCTTGACGAGATTATGACATTGGCGACGAGGAGTAAACAAGTGTTTTTTTTCTTCAAACAGCCTTCATTGTCAAAAACAAGCGTCCCCTCTGGTAAGAAAAAAAATGCCTCTCTTCGGTAAACTTGAACCCTATGGTGCAGGCGAAGACTACGCCTTGTACAGAGCTCATGCATTACTTCTTCCGGGTTAATGATATTGAGGGAGATGAAAAACAGAAAGTGATCTCACTGAAAGTACGCAGGGGCCCACATTCAGTGCGATAAAAAGTCTGACCTATTAGATGCCCTTGACTCAAAGACTTTTAACGAGTTAGTAGAATTGATAAGAAACCACTATGATCTGAAGCTCTCAGTTATATTCCAGAGATACTGCTTTAACACAGCTGGGAGAACCCCAGGGGAACCTGTCAATTAATTTTGGGCCAGGTTACGAAAATTGGCAGAACATTGTGAATTCAGACCATCCCTGAATGAAATTTTGTGAGACTGATTGGTATTCAGTATGGGTCCCTTTATTGAAGGAAAGATATTATTTCATTAGAGGCGGTTCAGAGAAGGTTCACTGGCATGGTTCCTGATATGGAGCGGTTGTTTTATGAGCAAAGGTTAAACAGATTGGGAGGTGATCTCATTGAAACTCATAGGATTCTTAAAGGGCTTGACAGGGTAAATGCTGAGGGGATGTTTCACCTCTTGGGAGAGTCTAGGACCAGAGGGTATAGTCTCAGAATAAAGAGGTGTCAATTTAAGACTGATATGAGGAGGAATTTCTTTTCTCAGAGGGTTGTGGGTTTTTGGAACACCGTGCCACAGAGAACTGTTGGGGCAGATTCCTTGTGTATATTTAAGGCTGCGACGGATAGATTCTTGATCAGTAAACAAATCAAGGGCTACAGGGAAAGGGCAGGAAAGTGGACGTTAGGAATGTCAGATCAGCCATGATCCTATCCAATGATGGAGCTTGAGGGGCCGAATGGCCTACTCCTGGTACTTTTTGTTTTTTTTCGAAAATATTTTATTGAGGCATTTATAATTGTAACATTTTAAACAGAGATCCAACTCACACAAAAACCCCACAATAATATACCCAACTCCTCCCAGCCCTAATCCCTAACTACCCATACATTAGATTCCCTACCCTTATCCGTCACTTCCATGCCTCCCTTTCCACCCCCCACTCCCTCTCTACTTGAAGTCGATGAATGGCTGCCACCTCCGAGCGAACCCCTGTATTGATCCCTTGAAGGCGAACTTAATTTTCTCTAGCCAAAGAAGCCCTGCCATGTCACCGAACCACACCCCCGACTTTGGAGGCTCCGAGTCCCTCCACCCCAACAAAATTCGTCTCCGGGCCACCAGGGAGGCAAATGCCAAAACGTCGGGCTCTCTCCTCTCCTGGGCTCCCAGGACACTCTAAATATTGCCACCTCTGGACTTGGAGTCACCCTCCCTTCCAGGACCTCTGACATGACATCTGAAAATCCCTGCCAAAATCCCCTCAGCTTCAGACACGTCCAAAACCTATGAACATGGTTCGCAGGACTTCCCCCACACCGCCCACACCTGTCCTCCACCTCCTACAAAACCTATTCATCCGGGCCACAGTCATATGAGCCCTGTGGAGCACCTTGAACTGGATCAGGCTGAGCCTGGCACACAATGAGGATGCATTGATTCTTCTCAGGGCCTTCTCCCATAACCCGACTTCCAACTCTCCTCCCAGCTCTTCCTCCTACTTCCTCTTCACCTCCCCAATTGGAACCCCTTCCCACTCCATCAGTTCCTTATATATTTCCGAGACCCTCCCCTCCCCAACCCCTGTTTTTGATTTCACCTTATACTGTAGCCCCTTTAGTGGGAGGCGAGGGAAGCTCGGGACCTGCCTCCGAATAAAATCCCGTACCTGCAGGTACCGGAACCCGTTCCCATCCAGCAACTCAAACTCCTCCTCTAGCACCTCCAGGCTTGGGAAACCCTCCTCAATGAAGAGATCCCCAAATCTCTCCCGCAGCCCCCCCAGAGCGAACCGGTGATTATCACAGATCGGTGACCACACCGACGCCCCTTCCAGCCTCATGTGCTGCCTCCATTGCCCGCACACTCTCAAGACTGCCACTACCACTGGGCTTGTGGAGTGCCGAGCTGGCGAAAACAGCAGCGTTGGCATTAACAAAGCCTTCAGACTCGTGCCCTTGTAAGATGCCGCCTCCACTCGCTCCCACACTGACCCCTCCCTCACTACCCATTTCTTAACTATCAATATATTAGCTGCCCAGTAGTAATTAATAAAGTTTGGAAGGGCCAAGCCCCCTCCCCACGCCCCCGCTCAAGAAGGACCTTCTTCGCCCTCGGGGCCTTCCCGGCCCAAAAAAACCCGAGATCACCGCACTCATCGTCCTAAAAAATGTCTTGGGGATCAAGATTGAAAGACATGGAAACACAAACAGCCAACTCGGGAAGACTGTCATTTTCACCGTCTGTAACCTCCCCGCCAATGTCAGCGGGTGCACGTCCCACCTACGGAAGTCCCCTTTCATTTGCTGAATCAACCTGCCCAAATTTAGTTTATGAAGCTGACCCCAGTCCTTTGCCACATGAATCCCCAGGTGCCTAAAACACCCCCCCACCACTTTGAACAGCCTGCCCCTCAATCTCCTCTCCTGCCCCCTTGCCTGGATTGCAAAAACCTGACTCATGCCCATATTCAGTTTGTAACCTGAGAACCGACCAAATTCCTCCAGTATCCCCATAATTCCTGCAATTCCCCCCAACGCGTCTGTTATAAAGTAGCAAATCGTCCACATAGAGTGAGACCCTATGTTCCACCCCCCCCCCATACTATCCCACGCCAAATGTTCGATGCTCTCAGCGCCATTGCCAAAGGCTCTATGGCCAGGGTAAACAGTAGTGGGGAGAGTGAACACCCCTGTCTCATCCCTTAACACAGACTAAAATATTCTGATCGAACCCGGTTTGTCCTTGCAATCGCCACCGGTGCCTGATATAGCAACCGGACCCAATCCAGAAATCCCTGCCCAAACCCAAACCTTCCCAGGACATCCCACAAATACTTCCACTCCACCCAATCAAAGGCCTTTTCTGCATCCACCACCTCGATTTCGCGCCCCTCCGCAGAGGCATCATTATTACATTTAGGAGCCGTCTAATATTGGATGTCAGGTGTCGTCCCTTCGCAAATCCCGTCTGGTCCTCCCCTATTACCCCCAGAACACAATCCTCTCTACGTGTGGTCAAGATCTTTGCCAGCAACTTTGCGTCCACATTTAGCAGGGAGACCCACAGCCTGCAATAACGTTGGGGGGAGCACTCCCAGCCCTTTGACGCATGGAAAGCCTTTACCAGGAGCGGCCCAACATTTTATAAAACTGAACCGGGTATCTGTCTGGTCCCGTTGCTTTACCCGATTGCATCGACCCCAACCCGTTTGTAACTTTCCCAAGCCCAATTGGGGCTCCCAAATCTTCCACCAACTCCTCATCTATCCTCGGGAACTCCAGCCCTCCCATAAATCGCTTCATACCCTCTTCCCCGGCTGGGGGTTCCGATTTATACAATGACTATAAAACTCCCGAAACACATCATTCACCCCTCTGCCAGATCCAGAATCACCTTCCCCCTTGTATCTCTCACTTTCCCAATCTCTCTCACTGCCTCCTGTCTCCTCAGCTGATGTGCCAGCATCCGGCTGGCGTTTTCCCCATATTCACCCTCCACAGCTGTCCCTCCACCTTACCTGTGCACAGGAGCCCAAATTCCAGCTGCAGTCTCTGACGCTCCTTCAGAAGCCCGTCATCCGGAGACTCCGTGTACCTCCTGTCCACCTGTAAAATCCGCCTACCAATCTGTCAACTCAGTCCGCTCATTCTTCTCCTTATGGGCCTGAATTGAGATAATTCCCCCCTAATAACCACCTTCAGTGCCTCTGAAAACACCCCCGCCGAAACTTCACCCATGTCATTGATCTTTATATATCCCCAAATGGCCTCCCTCACCCGCCTCCTCCTCCGCTAACAGCCCCACATCCAACCTCCATTGCGGGCACTGGTCCTTTCCTTTGCTGACTCGCAGATCCACCCAGTGCGGGGTGTGGTCTGACACCACTATTGCTGAATATTCAGCATTTACCACCTCAGCCAGCAGCGTCTTATCCATAACCAAAAAGTCTATCCGGGAATACACCGTATGCACATGGGAGTAGAACGAAAACTCCTAGCTCCTCGGCCTCCCAAATCTCCACGGATCAACACCCCCCATGAACTCCATGAACCCCCGAAGCTCCCTTGCCAGAGCTGATACCTTCCCAGACCCAGAACTCGACCGATCCAGGATCCAGGACCGTACTGAAATCTCCCCCCATAATCAGTCGATGTGAATCTAGGTCCGGGATCCTCCCCAGCACCCGTCTAACAAACTCAACATATAGAAGTATAGAAGCAGGGATGTGTTGCTGCAATTGTACAGGACCTTGGTGAGGCCACACCTGGAGCATTGTGTGCATTTTGGTCTCCTTCTCTGAGGAAGGATGTTCTTGCTCTCGAGGGAGTGCAGCGAAGGTTTACCAGACTGATTCTAGGGATGGCGGGACTGTCATATGAGGAGAGATTGACGAGGTTGGGATTGTTCTCGCTGGAGTTCAGAAGAATGAGGGGGGATCTCATAGAGACTTATAAAATTCCAACAGGACTAGACAGGGTAGATGCAGGGAAGATGTTACCAATGATGGGTATGTCCAGAACCAGGGGTAACAGCCTGAGGATTCAGGGTAAACCATTTCGGACAGAGATAAGGAGACATGCAGATGGGAGTAGAACAAAAACTCCTTACTCCTTGGCCTCGATCGTGGTCAACGACCGGGCCAGGTCCTCCGAACTTTCCTTGCACTGTTGGGTGAACTTCTCATTCAGGGAGCTCACCAACTGGTCCTTCGATCACTGAGCCGGCGGGGCCAGACCCTGCACATCCGAGAACCTGGTCTTCCACTTTCAAATGTGTCTCCTGCAACATAGCCACGTCCGCCTTCAGTTGCCTCAAGTGCGCGAACACACGGGTCCTTTTGACTGGCCCATTCAGTCCCCAAACTTTTCACATGACCAGCCTGGTCGGGAGGCACCCTGCCCCCCCCTCCCCTGCTGATCAACCATAACCTCTCCCAGGCCAGTCTGCGGCCGATGTCCCGCATCTCCTCTGGCCCACCCTCGGGCAACCACCGTCATTAACCCTCCTCCTCCTCCGCTTTGAAAGTCCCCTCCCCGTCAGCAGTATAATCTCACCACCACTCCCATTCCCCCTCTCATCCCCCCTCACATCGATCTTCAGCTTACCTCCCACTTTGCTTCCGTGAACTAGCCCACCCAGCTAGCATGGCAGACCCTGCATATGGTGCCTAGAACATGAATGAAATGAAAAATGAAAATCGCTTATTGCCACAAGTAGGCTTCAAATGAAGTTACTGTGAAAAGCCCCTAGTCGCCACATGCCGGTGCCTGTTCGGGGAGGCTGGTACGGGAATTGAACTGTGCTGCTGGCATGCCTTGGTCTGCTTTAAAAGCCAGCTATTTAGCCCAGTGTGCTAAACCAGCCCCTTGGCTAATGAACATACATAGAACATAGGAAAATACAGCACAGAACAGGCCCTTCAGCCCACGATGTTGTGTCAAACCTTTGTCCTAGATTAATCATAGATAATCATAGAATTTACAGTGCAGAAGGAGGACATTCGGCCCATCGAATCCGCACCGGCTCTTGGAAAGAGGTGGAGGTCAACACCTCCACTCCATCCCCATAACCCAGTAACCCCACCCAACACTAACGGCAATCTTGGACACTAAGGGCAATTTATCATGGCCAATCCACCTAACCTGCACATCTGTGGACTGTGGGAGGAAACTGGAGCACCCGGAGGAAACCCACGCACACACGGGGAGGATGTGCAGACTCCGCACAGACAGTGACCCAAGCCGGAATCGAACTTGGGACCCTGGAGCTGTGAAGCAATTGTGCTATCCACAATGCTACCATGCTGCCCTTAAGAACAAATTAATCTACACTACATCATTCTACCGTGATCCATGTACCTATCCAATAGCTCCTTGAAGGTCCCTAATGTTTCCGACTCAACTACTTCCACAGGCAGTGCATCCCATGCCCCCACTACTCTCTGGGTAAAGAACCTACCTCTGACACCCCCCTATATCTTCCACTATTCACCTTAAATTTATGTCCCCTTGTAATGGTTTGTTCCACCCGGGGACAATATCTCTGACTGTCTACTCTATCTATTCCCCTGATCATCTTTCAACCTCTATCAAGTCGCCCCTTATCCTTCTCCGTTCTAATGAGAAAAGGCCTAGCACCCTCAACCTTTCTTCGTAAGACCTACTCTCCATTCCAGGCAACACCCTGATAAATCTCCTTTGCACCTTTTCCAAAGCTTCCACATCCTTCCTAAAATGAGGCGACCAGAACTGTACACAGTACTCCAAATGTGGCCGTACCAAGGTTTTGCACAGCTGCATCATCACCTCATGGCTCTTAAATTCAATCCCTCTGTTAATGAACGCTAGCACACCATAGGCCTTCTTCACAGCTCTAGCCACTTGAGTGGCAACTTTCAAAGATGTATGAACATAGACCCCAAGATCTCTCTGCTTCTCTACATTGCCAAGAACCCCACCGTTAACCCTGTATTCCGCATTCATATTTGTCCTTCCAAAATGGACAACCTCACGCTTTTCAAGGTTAAACTCCATCTGCCACTTCTCAGCCCAGCTCTGCATCCTATCTATGTCTCTTTGCAGCCGACAACAGCCCTCCTCACTATCCACAACTCCACCAATCTTTGTATCGTCTGCAAATTTACTGACCCACCCTTCAACTCCCTCATCCAAGTCATTCCTGAAAATCACAAACAGCAGAGGACCCAGAACCGATCCCTGCAGGACGCCACTGGTAACTGGGATCCAGGCTGAATATTTGCCATCCACCACCACTCTCTGACTTCTATCGGTTAGCCAGTTCATTATCCAACTGGACAAATTTCCCACTATCCCATGCCTCCTTACTTTCTGCATAAGCCTACCATGGGGAACCTTATCAAATGCCTTACTAAAATTCATGTACACTACATCCACTACTTTACCTTCATCCACATGCTTGGTCACCTCCTCAAAGAATTCAATAAGACTTGTAAGGCAAGACCTACCCCTCACAAATCCGTGCTGACTATCCCTAATCAAGCAGTGTCTTTCCAGATGCTCAGAAATCCTATCCCTCAGTACCTTTTCCATTACTTTGCCTACCACCAAAGTAAGACTAACTGGCCTGTACTTCCCAGGGTTATCCCTATTCCCTTTTTTGAACAGGGGCACGACATTCGCCACTCTCCAATCCCCTGGTACCACCCCTGTTGTCAGTGAGGACGAAAAGATCATTGCCAACGGCTCTGCAATTTCATCTCTTGTTTCCCATAGAATCCTTGGATATATCCCATCAGGCCCGGGGGACTTGTCTATCCTCAAGTTTTTCAAAATGCCCAACACATCTTCCTTCCTAACAAGTATCTCCTCGAGCTTACCAGCCTGTTTCACACTGTCCTCGCCAACAATATGGCCCCTCTCATTTGTAAATACTGAAGAAAAGTACTCGTTCAAGACCTCTCCTATTTCTTCAGACTCAATACACAATCTCTCGCTACTGTCCTTGATCGGACCTACCCTCGCTCTAGTCATTCTCATATTTCTCACATATGTGTAAAAGGCCTTGGGGTTTTCCTTGATCCTACCCACCAAGGATTGTTCATGCCCTCTCTTCGCTCTCCTAATCCCTTTCTTCAGTTCCCTCCTGGCTCTCTTGTATCCCTCCAGCGCCCTGTCTGAACCTTGGTTCCTCAGCCTTACATAAGTCTCCTTCTTTCTCTTAACAAGACATTCAACCTCTCTTGTCAACCATGGTTCCCTCACTTGACCATCTCTTCCCTGCCTGACAGGGACATACATATCAAGGACACGTAGTACCTGTTCCTTGAACAAGTTCCACATTTCACTTGTGTCCTTCCCTGACAGCCTATGTTCCCAACTTATGCACTTCAATTCTTGTCTGACAACATCGTATTTACCCTTACCCCAATTGTAAACCTTGCCCTGTTGCATGCACCTATCCCTCTCCATTACTAAAGTGAAAGTCACAGAATTGTGGTCACTATCTCCAAAATGCTGCCCCACTAACAAATCTATCACTTGCCCTGGTTCATTACCCAGTACCAAATCCAAAATGGCCTCCCCTCTGGTCAGAAAATCTACATACTGTGTTAGAAAAGCTTCCTGGACACCACCCCATCCAAACTATTTGATCTAAAGAGTTTCCACTCAATGTTTGGGAAGTTGAAGTCACCCATGACTACTACCCTGTGACTTCTGCACCTTTCCAAAATCTGTTTCCCAATCTGTTCCTCCACATCTCTGCTACTATTGGAAGGCCTATAGAAAACTCCCAACAAGGTGACTGCTCCTTTCCTATTTCTGACTTCAACCCATACTACCTCATTAGGGTGATACTCCTCGAACTGCCTTTCTGCAGCTGTTATACTATCTCTAATTAACAATGCCGTCACCCCCCACCTCTTTTACCACCCTCCCTAATCTTATTGAAACATCTATAACCAGGGACCTCCAACAACCATTTCTGCCCCTCTTCTATCCAAGTTTCCGTGATGGCCACCACATCGTAGTCCCAAGTACCGATCCATGCCTTAAGTTCACCCACCTTATTCCTGGTGCTTCTTGCCTTGAAGTATACACACTTCAACCCATCTCCGTGCCTGCAAGTCCTCTCCTTTGTCAGTGTTCCCTTCCCCACTGCCTCACTACACGCTTTGACGTCCTGAATATTGGCTACCTTAGTTGCTTGACTACAAATGCGGTTCCCATTCCCCTGCCCCTCTGGTTCAGATGCAACCCGTCCTGCTTGTACAGGTCCCACCTTCCCCAGAATGCGCTCCAATTATCCAAATACCTGAAGCCCTCCCTCCTACACCATTCCTGCAGCCACGTGTTCAACTGCACTCTCTCCCTATTCCTAGCCTCGCTATCACGTGGCACCGGCAACAAACCAGAAATGACAACTCTGTCTGTCCTGGCTTTTAACTTTCGGCCTAACTCCCTAAACTCGTTTATTACCTCCACACCCCTTTTCCTACCTACGTCGTTGGTACCAATGTGCACCACGACTTCTGGCTGCTCACCCTCCCACTTAAGGATCCTGAAGACATGATCCGAGACATCCCTGGCCCTGGCACCCGGGAGGCAACATACCTTCCGGGAGTCTCGCTCGCGACCACAGAATCTCCTATCTAGTCCCCTAACCATTGAATCTCCTATTACTATTGCTTTTCTATTCTCCTCCCTTCCCTTCTGAGCCCCAGAGTCAGACTCAGTGCCAGAGACCTGGCTGCTAGGGCCTTCCCCGGTAGGTCATCCCCCCCAAAGCATCCAAAACGGTATACTTGTTTTGAAGGGGAACGGCCACGAGGGATCCCTGAACTGTCTGCCTGTTTGTTTTCTTTCCCCTGACTGTAACCCAGCTACTCTTGTCCTGTACCTTGCATGTGGTTACCTCCCTGTAACTCTTTTCCATAACCCCCTCTGCCTCCCAGATGATCCGAAGTTTATCCAGCTCCAGTTCCCTAACACGGTCTCTGAGGAGCTGGAGTTGGGTGCACTTCCCGCAGGTATAGTCAGCGGGGACACCGGTGGTATCCCTCACCACCCACATCCTACAGGAGGAGCATGCAACTGGCCTAGCCTCCATCCCCTCTTACCTTACAGAATATAGCTGCCCTGTGGACCAACTGGACCTCCGCCCTCCGACTCTGCTCCCAATCAACTGCACTCTCTGTAAACTCCTGGCTCCCTTCTCACTCTTTGAGGAAATGTAGGAAATTAAATGAAAGGAACGCCTTGCTCCCTCCTCACCTAACTCCCTCAGTCACCAAACTCTCACTATAGCACTCAAATGCACCCAAATTCAGCACCCCCTCAGTCACCAAACTCTCACTATAGCACTCAAATGCACCCAAATTCAGCACCCCCTCAGTCACCAAACTCTCACTATAGCACTCAAATGCACCCAAATTCAGCACTCAGTGCAAACAAAGGGACTCAAGCCCCTGAAAACTGGCCTAATCCAATTAACTAATTAACAGGCTCCAGCTGCAAGTACCTACAAGTAGAACCTTTGTTTAAAGCTGATTGAAAATTCACCTTCTTCTAAACCATACAGCAACTTTTAAGTTAATTAACTAAATAAAAGAAAGAAAGACTAGACGTTAGATAAAAATGAACCCTTATACTCCCTCAGTCACCAAACTCTCACTATAGCACTCAAATGCACCAAATTCAGTACTCAGTGCAAACGCCTAGCATCCTACACCCCTGATCCCCCGCCCCAACTTAGTCAAAACAAAAGCACAAAATAAAAACAAACCAACAATCCCTCCCAAGGTCCGAACACGGAGACCCACCCCTCATCCCTTAACAAAGCACTGCAAATCGGCCTAACCCCAAACAGAACCCCAAACCGAAAAAAACAAAAGAAACCCAAACAATAATTTTCTCACAGCATAGTTCAGTTCTCCTCAATTAAAGCTCAAGGTCCTCCTTCCCCTGCCAGTACATTCTCCTTCACGAAGTCCACTGCCTCCTCCGCCAATCCAAAGTACAGCTCCCAGCCCCCATAGGTCACCCAAAGGCGAGCTGGGGACAGTAAACCAAACTTAAAGCCCTTCTTGTACAGGGCCGACTTGGCCTTATTAAAGCTCGCCGTCCTCTTTACGAAGTCTGCTCCCAGGTATTGGTACACCCAAATCGCAACACCTTCCCTAGCGTATCGCCTCGTCTTCCTGGCCCACCTTGTCCAGGAACCGATGCAATCGTACCACCATCGCCCTCGGCGGCTCACCCCCCCTGGGGTTTCCGCATCAGTGCCCTGTGGGCCCGATCCACCACCAACGGTCGGTCAAACGCACCTTATAGAATTTACAGTGCAGAAGGAGGCCATTTGGCCCATCGAGTCTGCACCGGCTCTTGGAAAGAGCACCCTACCCAAGGTCAACACCTCCACCCTATACCCATAACCCAGTAGCCCTACCCAACACTAAGGGCAATTTTGGACACTAAGGGCAATTTATCATGGCCGATCCACCTAACCTGCACATCTTTGGACTGTGGGAGGAAACCGGAGCACCTGGAGGAAACCCACGCACACATGGGAGGATGTGCAGACTCCGCACAGACAGTGACCCAAGCCGGAATCGAACCTGGGACCCTGGAGCTGTGAAGCAATTGTGCTATCCACAATGCTACTGTGCTGCCCCTAGCAATTTCTCCGTCATCCTCCCAACATACGCACCAGCGTTCGATCCTTCGATTCCCTCCGGCAGACCCACAATCCGGATGTTCTGCCTCCAAGAACAGTTCTCCAGGTGCTCCACTTTCTCCAGCAGCCTCTTCTGCTGGTCACGCACTAGCCCAATCTCTGCTGTCATCAAGGTGGACTGTTCCTCATGCTCCCCCGCCAGCTCCTACAACCTCTGGATCGCCTGTCCCTGGGCCGCCAGTCTCGCCTCCACGCGGTCAATGACCGCCTCTATCGAGTCCACCGCCCGGGCCAGGTCCTCCGAACTTTCCTTCTACTGTTGGGTGAACTTCTCATTCAGGAAGCTCACCAACTGGTCTTTCGATCACTGAGCCGACTGGGCCAGACCCTGCACATCCACCATCTCCGCGAGCGCGGTCTGCTTCTCGCTGGCCTCAACCAACAGGTTCACTTTTCCCCGGGCACTTCTGGACCGCAGCTCCATAAACTAGGGGTCACTCTCTTCTGCTTTTCTGCTGTGACTTCTGCACCTTTTTCAGACAAAAATCCTGTGAAAAACTGGCATAAAGGCCACAAAAAGACTACCATGAGCGGAGCTGCCAAATATGCAACCACTCACTCCATGGCCGCCACCGGATGTCCCTGTTCCTTTTAAAATTTAGAGTACCCAATTCATTTTTTCCAATTAAGGGTCAATTTAGCATGGCCAATCCTGCACATCTTTGGGTTGTGAGGGTGAAACCCATGCAAACACGGGGAGAATGTGCAAACTCCACACGGACAGTGACCCAGGGACACGATCGAACCTGGGACCTCAGCTCTGAGGCAGCAGTGCTAACCACTGCACCACTGTGCTGCCCTCCCTGTTCCTTTTCTGATGGTCTGGTGGAATAAACAACTTGATAAACCCCAATAAAGTATTGACAGAACTCAGCCTGGGTTTTTAAAAAATCCATCAAATTAGTCCTGTCACTGTAAAATGCAAAAAAAGGGGCTCAGGTGCTACAAAGAGCTTCTGACAGCAATGTCCTCTGGTTAGGGGGAGGGGCCTCATGAAATAGTGACCATTCCTCAACTGAGGGCGCTTGTGTATGTAGGCTGCCAGATAAGCCATTACTATTAGGGGCAGCACAGTAGCCTTGTGGATAGCACAATTGCTTCACAGCACCAGGGTCCCAGGTTCGATTCCGGCTTGGGTCACTGTCTGTGCGGAGTCTGCACATCCTCCCCGTGTGTGCGTGGGTTTGCTCCGGTTTCCTCCCACAGTCCAAAGATGTGCGGGTTAGGTGGATTGGCCATGATAAATTGCCCTTAGTGTCCAAAATTACCCTTAGTGTTGGGTGGGGTTACTGGGTTATGGGGATAGGGTGGCGGTGTTGACCTTTGGTAGGGTGCTCTTTCCAAGAGCCGGTGCAGACCCGATGGGCCGAATGGCCTCCTTCTGCACTGTAAATTCTATGATAATCTATGATATCGGAGCTCAACTCACATAACCGACAGTCAAGGAAATACAATGATGGCCCCTAAGAATGCTTGGAAGCATGTTCTGAAGGTTGCAAATCGCAGATGATGGGCTGTTGCAAGGACTGCAAAAAGGCACAGCAAGGACAAAGTTATAAAAATAGCCAAAACGCGTGCTAATCAGGGAAGAAGCCAAGGCCAGTACTGGCCTGCATCATGCATTTCCAGAAACAGAGACAATGCAACCAAAATACCTCATTACGATCAAGGTCACCTCAGTTACGTGGAACTGATGGTAAAGGTTCATCCGTTGAAAACGGAGGTGGACAGCAGAGCTGCAGACTCCATTATTGGGAAGCAATATATGATCACCTCCAAACTGACATTCAACCCAAGAAGGTCAGGCTAGCCACCTACATGGGGGCACCATTACGAATAAAGGGCACCACAACGACCCCAGTGACCTACATGCAGAAATCTGGCCGATTTCCACTCACTGTTGTGCAGGTGCAAGGACCAAGCCTAATAGAGAGAGATTGGCTCCAGTGGATCAGACTGAACTGGTTGAGGATCTTCATGAAGTCATCAGCAAATATCCTGAAGTTTTCCAGCAGTTTTCCAGCAAAGATTTGGGAAAATAGGAGAAGCGAAAGCCAAGATTTATGTTGACCCCGATGCTATGCCTAAATGTTGAAGCAAGACAGGTTCCATACTACCTATTGAAAAAGGTGGAGATCAAACCTGGGCGCCTGGAAATTCTAGGCTTAATACAGTTCGCAGAATGGGCTGCATCTGTCATCCTTGCCTTCAAACCAGACAAATCACGGTCCACCTCCGTGGCGATTATAAGCTAACAGTCAATTGGGTTTCCATGCAAGATAGATACGGCCATGCCTCGAATCGAAGACCTATATGTCAAGTTAGCGGGTGACCAGATGTTCATTAAATTAATAAGATTAATAAGATACCGATGAGGATACTGTTTGGGGGGATGGCCTCTCAGGGGAAAGCAGCAACAGCCAAATCCACAGCACCATGGGTGGCTCTGCTACTCAGATGGGTGGGAGGAAAATGAGCTGCAGGGTTATAGTGATAGGGGATTCAACAGTTAGGGACATAGACAGACACTTCTGTGGCTGCAAACGTGAATCAAGGATGGTAAATTGCCTCCCTGATGCCAAGATCCAGGGTGTCACGGAGTGGCTTCAGGGCATTCTCGGGAGGGAGAGTGGTCGTGGTACACATTGGTACCAATGAAATAGGTAAAATAAAGGATGCAAGCCAAGTTAGGAGATAAACCAAAATGCAGGACCTCAAATGTAGTAATCTCAGGATTACTCCCAGTTCCACGCACTAGAGAGAGCAGGAGTAGGAGGGTAGATCAAATGAATGTGTAGCTGGAGAGATGGTGGAGCCGGGAGAGATTCAGATTCTTGAGACACTGGTACCGGTACTGGGGCAG
The DNA here is from genome assembly GCF_047496885.1 of Scyliorhinus torazame. Taxonomy (NCBI): domain Eukaryota; kingdom Metazoa; phylum Chordata; class Chondrichthyes; order Carcharhiniformes; family Scyliorhinidae; genus Scyliorhinus; species Scyliorhinus torazame. The sequence goes on along the minus strand of NC_092710.1, from coordinate 89,680,388 downwards.
GTGGGACCTGCACAAACTGGATGGGTTGCACCCAGGCAGAGCTGAGACCAAAATCGTAGCGGGTACTTTTGCTAGTTCTGTAGGGGAGTATTTAAACCCGTGTGGCAGGAAGATGGGATCCCAGGAGTAGGAGCAGATGGGCCAAAATCAGATCAGCAAAATGGAGGAATAACCTTAGCTAGAGATGTAGACGATGTAATGGTAAACTTGGAATTAGAGGAGAAGCAATGTTTTAAAAGTGTCCAGCGAGGAAAAATTGCTGGGGTTGAACTGTTTACACATCAATGCAAAGAGTATTACAAACAAGGTAGATGAGTTAAGGGCACAGGTAGACACATGACAGCAGGATGCCATTGCCATAACGGAAACCTGGCTAAAGGAGGGGCAAACATGGCAGCTCAATATCCCTGGATACAGAGTTTTCAGGCAGGAGAGAGGGGGAGATAATAAAGGGGGGGGAGTAGCTCTAATGGTTAAGGAAACAATTCCAGTTGTGAGAAGGGATATTATACTAAACGGGTCAACAACTGAGGCTTTATGGGTTGAATTTAGAAATAAAAAAGGGGTAGGCACAGTTCTGGGTGTGTACTACAAATAGTGAAAGAGAGATAGAAGATCAAATATTTTGGAAAATTTCTGCCTGTAAGAACAAGAGGGCAATAATAGTCGGATACTTCAACGATCTCAATATAAACTGGGATCAAACAATATAAGGTGACCTGAGGGAGAAAAACTTATGCAGTTCGTCCAGGAAATATTTTCACCCAATTCGTGACAAACCCAACGAAAGGAGATGTAATCCTCGACCTAGCCTTGGGGAACGAAGAAGGGCAAGGGGGTAAGGTGACTGTTGGTGACCATATTGGGGATAGTGATCACAATTCAGTTGGATTCAGTATTACTATGGAAAATGACAGAGATAAAGCAGGGGTAAAACTTTTGAACTGGGGGAAGGCAAATTTTGTAGAAATGAGAAGGGACTTGGCTGAGGTGGACTGGTCAACACTGCTAGAGGATAAATCAATGGGAAGCACTAAAAGGAGAGATCCTAAATGTACAGAGTAGACACCCTCCAAAAATAAGAGTGGTACTACCAAATCTAGACCCCCCGCTGCTCGTCTAGAGACATACAGGGGAAGATCAAACAGAAAAAGAAAGTGTCCAATAAGCATAAAGAAATAAGCACTGCAGATAGTCTAGATGAGTATAGGAAGTGCAGCGACAAAGTCAAAAAGGAAATAAGGAAATCAAAGAGAGAGCATGAGAAAGGATTAGCAAGTAAAGTTCAAGAAAACCCAAACATGTTTTACCAATATATTAATGTAGTTAGTTAGTTAAGGACAAAGTGGGACCTATCAGAGATGAAGAGGGGAACTTGTGTGTAGATGAAGAGGGAACTGTTTCAAATGAATATTTTGTCTCCATGTTTACAAAGAAAATGGATGATGCAGATACAGAAGTCCAGGAGGAACACTGTGAGCTACTGGATGGGATAAACATGAAGAGAGAGGAAGAACTCGAAGGATTGAAATCCTTGATAGTTGATAAGTCGCCAGGATGAGATAGATTGTTTCCGAGGCCACTGAAGGAGGTCAGGCAGGAGATAGCAGATGCTCTGAAGTTAATTTGCCAATCCTTGCTAGACACAGGGGAGGTATCGGAGGACTGGAGAAATGCAAATGTGGTTCCATTGTTTAAAAAGGGATCGAACGAAATGCTGAACAATTATAGGCCAATTGGTTTTACATCAGTGGTGGACAAATTAGTAGAATCAATCTTGAGAGATAGGATAAACTGTATCATAGAAAGTCATGGGCTAGTCAGAGATGGCCAGCATGGATTTGTTAAAGGAAGGTCTTGCCTCACAAATTGATCAAATTATTTATGGAAGTGACAGGAAGAGTTGATGAAGGTAGCGCAGTGGATGTGGTGTACATGGATTTTAGCAAGGTTTTTGGCAAAGTCTCACAGAGGACTCACGAAAGCGAAAGCCAATGGGATACAGAGCAATGTGGCAAACTGGGTAAAAAGTTCGCTTAGAAACAGGAAACAAAGGGTAATGGTCGATGGATGCCCTTGCAATTGGAAAGTTGTTACAAGTGGTGTTCCACAGGGCTCGGTGTTGGGACACTTACTGTTTGTGTGACATATTAATGATTTGGACGTGAACATGGCGAGCACGATTGGGAACTTTGCAGATGGCACAAAGATTGGCCGAGTGGTGGACAGTTTAGAGGATAGCTATATTCTCCAAAATGATATAGATGGATTGGTGGAGTGGGCGATAAAGTGGCAGATGGAATTTAACACAGAAAAGTGTGAGGTCATGCATTTAGGGAGGTCAAACAGGTGTAGGGAGTACACAATAAATGGGAATATGCTAAGAGGGGTAGATGAAGTAAGAGATCTTGGCATACAAGTACACAGGTCCCTAAAGGCAGCAGTTCAGGTAGACAAGGTTGTTAAGAAAGTATATGGAATGCTCTCCTTCACTGGCAGCAGTATAGAATATAAAAGTAAGGATATAATGTTGGAATTGTATAAAATACTGGTGTGGCCACAACTGGAAATATTGTGTGCAGTTCTGGTCATCACGTTACAGGAAGGACGTTATTGCTCTGGGAAGAGTGCAGAGGAGGTTTACAAGAATGTTGCCAGGGCGAGAAAAGTGTGGCAATGAGGACAGATTGGATAGGTTGGGGTTATTTTCCTTTGAAGAAAGAAGGCTGAGGGATGATTGAATTGAGGTGTACAAAATTATGGGGGGAAGAGATAGTGTGGACAGGATAAAATTGTTTCCCTTGGTGGAGAATTCAAGAACCAGAGGACATTGATTCAAGATAAGAGGCAGAAGGTGTAGAGGGGACATTAGGAAAAACTTTATTGACGCAGATGGTAGTGGAAGTCTGGAATTCGCTGCCCAAGTTGGTGGTGGAAGCAGAGATTCTAACTCTTTTAAAAAGTACCTGATCTGCACCTTAAGTGGTGTATGATATAGGGCTATGGAACAGATGCAGGTGGAATTAGAAAGGGCAACTGAGTGTCCTCGGGCTGGCATGGACAAGATAGGTTAAATGGCCTCATTCTGTGCTGTACCTATTCCATGATTCGATGAAATTGGATATGAGCCATGCTTATCTTCAAATTGAATTACACGAGCCTTCCCGGAAGAATGTTACAATCAATCCGCCGCTATGAGTATACTAGTTTTCCCTTTAGGATCTCATCAGCGTGGGTCATATTTCAATGAATCATGGAGAACAAACTCTAAGGGTTACCAAAAGTGGCATGCACTTGGATAACATCCTGGTCACGGGGACTTCAGAACGACAACACCTGGCGAACCTAGAATAAGATTTTTGGAGTTCCTGGAGCATGAGGTACACCTGAAGAGGGAAAAATGTGTTTTTCAAGCAAATAAAGTGTCCTACTTGGATTACTGGGTGGATAAAAAAGGATCACATCCGGTAGAGACAGAAGGTCTTCAAGGAAGCACCAACTCCAATAAACACCACAGAGTTAAAATCCTTCTTGAGATTAGTAAATTACTACGGGACATTAATCCTGAATTTGGTCTCCTTACTGGCCGCCTTGCACACTCTGCTATGGAAGCACCAACGATGGGCTGCGAGGTACCTCAGATGGAGGCTTTCAATAAAGTTAAACAAGAACTGCTGTCATTCCATTGGCCCATTTTGACCCGAAGAAGAAACTAATTTTGACATGTGATGCTTCCCCTTAATGGATTGGGACGGTACTTTCACACCTGGAAAGATGAAAAGGAAAGGCATTTCACATATGCATCCAGGACCCTTTCATACTGAATGGAGGTATTCTTAAATTGAGAAAGAGGGCTTCGTGGCCATGTTTCGTGTAAAAAGGTTCCACCAATCAGTCTATGGTAGGCATTTCATCACAGTAATTGACGCACGGTAGCATAGTGGTTAGCACAGTAGCTTCACAGCACCAGGGTCCCAGGTTCGATTCCCGCTTGGTGGCTGTCTATGTGGAGTCTGCACATTCTCCCTGTGTCTGAGTGGGTTTCCTCCGGGTGCTCCGGTTTCCTCCCACAGTCCAAATATGTGCGGGTTAGGTGGGTTGACCATGGTAAATTGCACTTAGTGTGCAAAAATGTTAGGTGGGGTTACGGGGATAGGGTGGAAGTGTGGGCTCAGTTAGGGTGCTCTTTCCAAGGGCCGGTGCAAAATCGATGGGCCGAATGGCCTCCTTCTGCATTGCAAATTCTATGATCACAAGCTCTTATTGGGACTTTCTAAAGAGGATACAACAACTCCCCCTACAGTATTGGGTCATGTTACTTGCAGCTCATGAATACCTTTTGGAGCACTGCACTGGAACCCGGATAGCTAACGCCAATGCGTTGAGTTGCCTCTTGCTGCGCACAAGCCTGGCTCCTTTACCAGCATTAGAGATTATGATCACAAGGTCGCGATGACCCGAAATAATTTTGAGATTTTGTCGGTGTCCGCAAGGCAAATTAAGACCTGGACGTAGAAAGATCCAACCCTGTCTAAAGTGTATGGTCCTGAATGGTGGATTCCGAGGACAACCCCCAGAATAAATTAAACCCTATCTGACTAAGAAAGACGAGCTCTGTGTTCAGGGCAGCGTCTGATACTTATGGATCTATATAATGGCCACCCTGGAGAATCGAAAATGAAAATGCTTGTCATGAGCTATATCTGGTGGCATGGTCTCGACTCAGACATCATGGACTTGGTGAGACGGTGCGATCCATGCCAGGACAATCACATTTTCCCTCCCTCAGCCTCCCTACATCCATGGGAGTGTCCTGGAAGGCCATGGATTCAAGTACACGTGGACATCGCCAGGCCTTTTATGGGTTCCATGTTTTTGATCCTGGTAAATGCACATTCAAAATGGTTGGCGATACACTGCATGAGCTCTATGACCTCCAACGATCAAGAAATTAGCACAGTTTCTGCATTCATGGTATACCAGAAGTCCTGGTTTCTAACATTACCTTCACCATAGAATCCCTACATTGCAGAAGGAGGCCAATCGGCCCATCGATCGACACAGTGTTATGGGCCAGGGTTTAGAGAACCCCAAAGTGTATCATGAGGTTCACCTGACCCACAACTTTTAATAGATTGTGGTGTGGGGAGCACACGGCCCACTCTACAGGTGTGGTACAGCAGAAATGGAAAAGTATTTTTTAAAGCAAAACACTGTTTATTCTATGAACTCAAGTTAACCTTTTTAAAACATACAGTGAACATCTTAACAACCATTAATTCAAATACAACCCCCAAAGAATACAACACTAAGGAATCCTTTAAGCTTTCCTTTTAACATCCATAAGACGTAAAAGATCTTTTGCCAGAAGCACATCAGGTAAAAGTCACTACTATTATTAGTTTTAAATCACCAGGATCGATTTACAGTCTTTAGATAACAGAGAGAGACTCTAATACACCTTCTGGCAGTGACTGCAGCTATCCAGCTCTGGAAACGAAACTAAAACAGACCCTGCAGCAAACAGCCTAAAACAAAAGTAAAAAGCTGACAGACAGCCCAGCTCCACCCACTCTCTGACATAACTGCAGTAATAAACACCCATTTCTGAAAGGGACTCTCACTACAGATACTTTTATACATACCCATTTATAAACACCCATTTCTTAAAGGTACTCTCACATGACACCTCCCCCAAGAAAAAAAAGTAAACCATCAACTTCAAGATGGTTTCATTTTTCACCTGTTCACTATCCTTCAAGAAATGCACACAATAAATACACTTTTTTGTTTCAAAAAAACAAGACACGTAAACAGGTATAATAATATAGTCCATTTTTTTTCTTTTTCCTCCAACTGAAATCCTTCTCGATTGACTGTCTCTTTGAACAAGAAGGTCTCTGCAAGATCCGTCCATTTCTTTACGCCTCGGCATTTCTCTTTAAAGTCAGATACTTTAGTTAATCTGATCACCGAGTCCCTTGTAATACTCTAACACAGGAGCATTCGTTATCACAGCTTTCAGGCAGTCAAATGCCTGTTGACACTCCGCTGTCCACTGGAATTTGTTACGCTTCTTCAGGAAGCCCATCAGTGGAGCAATCACGCTACAAAACGTTTGCACAAATGTTTGATTAAATCCACTCATGCCAAAAAATCGCATTATTTCCCTTTGTCTTGAAAGTATCGGAAACTCCTCAAGGAAAGTGACTTGGGCTTTTCCAAATTGACTTTTGGCTAGGTTTAGCATCAAACCCGCCTCCTGAAGTCGATCGAATAACTCCATCAGATGTTTTAAATGTCTTTCCATGTCTGGCTGGAAATTACCAGATTGTCGGTGTATACCGCACAATTGGGTAATCCTGAAACAACTTTGTTAGTTAAGCGTTGAAATGCGGCTGGGGTGTTTTTCATGCCAAATGGCATAACTTTGAATTGGTATGTACCATCTGGAGTCACAAAAGCTGCAATCCCCTTCGCTCTTTCGGATAAAGGTACCTGCCAGTAACCTTTAAGTAAATCCAGTTTGGAAATAAAAGCCGATTGTCCCACTTTCTCAATGCAATCCTCCAAACGTGGGATAGGATAAGAGTCCGTTCTTGTAACTGCATTAACCTTTCTATAGTCCACACACAACTGTTGAGTACAGTCTGGTTTTGGTACCATCACAATGGGTGAGCTCCATTGGCTGCAACCCACTTCAATTATGCCATTGTTAAGCATACTCTCAATCTCTTTGTTAACCTGTGCCAATTTTAAAGGGTTACGTCTGTATGGATGTTGTTTGATTGGAACAGCATTTTCCACATCTACATCATGTATAGCCATTTTAGTACTTCCCAATTTATCTCTACAAACTGCGCATGTATAGTAAACAGCATTTGCATATCATTAGCGGGCCTGATTTGGTATTCTCTGGGGCCTCCGTGATGCTCCACCTCCGCTGGGGGGAATTCCCAACGGCAAGGTTTGCTTGTGCTTCTAAAAACATTGGGAAACAGGCACGGTGGCTGATGAGGGAGAGAGGAGGTAGTACATGCAGAGGCGTGACTGTGGGCTGCAGATTCTGACACTGGCTGGGCTGACTGTGGGGCGGGGGTGGGTGGGGTTGATGCAGAGGACGGCCGCGGGGCCGGGGTGTTCAGGCACGGGCCGCCATTGCAGCCATCTTGTTGTGCACCCCACTGACCCATCCTCCGTGGACCATTGTTTGGCAGAATGACACCGGCCTAATGGGTTCCCAGCACCACCCTCGCCACCCCCCCCCCACCCCCCCCAACATGCCACCTCCCCACCCTACCAACCCATTAATGATGACACATATCCGGAAGCCACAGACAGGCTCGGAGACCAACTGCAAAGTTGCCCATGCTGTGACCAGGGGCAGTCAATTGGTCCGATGCAGCGCCAGAAGTCCACTAATCCTGTCCCGGCATCAACGGGGAATCCAGCCCTGTACGTTTCAAGAAATAGTTAGATATAGCACTTAGGATGAAGGAGATCAAAGGATATGGGGGGAAAGAGGGATCAGGCTATTGAATTGGATGATCAGCTATTATCATAATGAATGGCGGAGCAGGCTCGAAGGGCCGAATGGCCTCCTCCTGCTTCTACTTTCTATGTTTCCAAGAGACTATTAGCTAAAGTTGAAGCTCATGGAGTAAAAAGCAAATTATTGGCCTGGTTAGGAAATCGGCCTATTGACAGGAGATAGAGTAGAGATAATGAGCAGGTACTCTTATTGGTAGATTATGGTTAATAGCTCCTCCAATAATTTGTGTGGGCCTCAACTATTTATTAACAACTTAGATGTTGGGTTAAAATGCCATATATCTAAATATTCCCTTGACACAAAGATAGGTGGCATTGTAAAGAGTAGAGTGGAAGTGTAAAATTACAGAGATATTGATGGATTGAGTGAATGAGCAAAATGGTAAAAAAATGTATTTCAATGCAAGAACATCCAATTTGAACAGGGCACTTTTAAAATGGTGAAGAACTAGAAATAGTGCAGGTCCAAAGAGGTGGGGATACATAAATCATTAAAATGTCATGAAAAGGTGCAGAAACGAATCAAAAAAGGCTAATGGAACGTGGCCCTAATAAAACACTAGCAGAGAGTTTTAAGGTTTCAACAGTAACAAAGTTCTGGTTAGACCACACCATATTGTGTGCTCTTGCTTGAGCTGGCTCTAATTTTTAGATGATATCCCCTCGTCCTGGACTCCCCAACTAGAACACCACATATTATGAAGGATGTGTTGACCTTGGGGGTAATGCAGCATAGATTCGGCAGAATGATAACTGGACTCCAAGGATTACATTTTGGAGACAGATTATACAAACTAGGATAATATTCCCTGGAAGGTAAGGGAGTGAGTTTAAAAAATATATATTTTTATTCTCTTCCTTTCTCACATTTTCTCCTAAATTTACACCCACCAACAATAAACAATAAGCAGTAACGAATACAATGTCAATCCTCATATAAACAACAGCAATCCCATCCCCCCACCAAACCCCCAAACATTAGCCCGCATGTTCACATAAACAAATAACAAAAAAGAATCAGGAATCACCCATAGTCAACATTAACACATACAGTCTCCCCAATCCTCCCAACGCCCCCCCCCCCCCCCTCCGTTAATGTTCAATGTTACCTAATTCTTCAAAGTGCGTAATGAATAACGCCCATGAATTGTAGAACCCTTCCATCCTTCTCCTCAGTTCGAACGTAACCTTCTCAAGAGTTAAGAATTCCAACAAGTCCCCCCCGCCACGCCAGGGCGCAGGGTGGAGAGGTTGATCTCCATCCCAACAGGATCCGCCTTCGGACGATCAACGAGGCGAAGGCTACAACATCTGCCTCCGCACCCGTTTCCAACCCTGGCTGGTCCGACACCCCGAATATGGCCTCCCGGGGGCCCGGGTCCAGTTTCACGTGCACCACTTTAGAGATTACCCTAAACACCTTCTTCCAATAATCCTCCAGGTTTGGACAGGACCAAAACATATAAACGTGATTCGTGGGGTCCTCCCGCCCCTTGTGAGGTGAGCTCTGTATACCACCTTCAGCTGTATCAGCCCCAACATCGCGCACGAAGTGGAGGCGTTCACTCTCCAGAGCACCTCACACCAGAACCCCTCCTCCATACCTTCTCCCAACTCTTCCTCCTACTTTGCTTTGATCCGTTCCAGTGGTGCCTTCTCCTCTTCCAAAATAACCCTGTAAACCACCGACACCACCCCCTTCTCCAGTCCCCCTGTCGTCAGCACCTCCTCCAGCAATGTGGAGGTTGGCTCTACCGGGAAGCCCTATATCTCCTTCCTGGCAAAATCTTGAACCTGCATGTATCTAAACATTTCCCCCTGCTCCAGCCCATACTTCACACCCAGCTCCTTCAATCCTGTAAACTGACCCCCAAGAAATAAATCTTTTAGTGTCTTAATCCCCTCCTCCTCCCATTTCCGTCCCACTTCCCTGGCTCAAATAGGTAAGGGACTGAGTTGATTCAATTTTGAGATGTTAAGTGGAGCAGCTAGGGAGAAACTTTACTCTATAGCTAGCGGACATTGTCTAAAAATTAGAACCAGGCCATTCAAGAATAAACTGAGGAAACACCTCCACAAGGTGCTGCTTTGAATGCTCTTCTGCACAAACAGCAATTGATGTTTGTGCTGGTTTAGCAGGGGCTGGTTTAGCACAGTGGGCTAGACAGCTGGCTTGTAATGCAGAACAATGCCAGCAGCGCGGGATCAATTCCTGCACCAGCCCCCCCGAACAGACGCCGGAATGTGGCGACTAGGGGCTTTTCACAGTAACTGCATTGAAGCCTACTTGTGACAATAAGCGATTATGATTATTATTATGATGCTCGATCAAGAGTTAATTTTAAATCTGAGATTGACAGTTTTGTTAAATGTGGGATGTGGGACAAGGTTATATGTAGTTAGATCACAGATCAGCAATGATCCTGTGAAATGGTGAAACAGGCTGAAGGGGCTATATGGCCTCCTGCTGTTGCTATGTTCCTAAAAAGCTTCATCATACTCGAATATGAAGTTTCATTAATAAAAATCTAAATATGTGCAAAAAACAGTGAAAATGTATGACTTGAAGAAAAACTATCAGTCCACAAAGAAAAGGTATTGGCCCAGGTTTTATGGTAACCACTGGCCTGGAAAAAAGCTGTCAAGCAAGCTTTGTGGCATCAATTCCCCTTTTCCAACATCAGTTCCAAACTGGGGTTATCTGAAGTCCAGGAAGAGTGAAATCATCAAGCAGGCTGAGCAGTCAATACGAATGAAGGATTCTCATGGACTGCAAGGCAGGAAGTAAAACACACGTATTATCCTTTACATAATTATAGGTCCTCCGTTAGCACTGAGTCAGTATCTTGGAGTTTACTTCCTGTGAGAGGGACATCAGCATGTGTCAGTTTGTGGTGAAAGCCCATCACAATCCTTTCAAGCCAGATGGAGATTGGTTAATAATTGTGGCCTTGCCATCATTGCCCACAAGTTGAAAGCAATTAAGAAGCTTTCTGAGTATTGAATTAACTGTGCCATCAAAATAATTTGAAACAAACCATAGCACTGAAATTTGTCAGGATGAGTTTTTGTAATAAATCATATACAACAAACATCACAACACGTAATTATAGGGCAAGGCAGTATTGAACCCATTTAGGATTATCACTGTGATAATACAGCACAGGAACAGGCCATTTGGCCCTCCAATTGTTTGCTGTGTTATCCATGCAAGATTGAAGCAATAAAATAAATACATGCTTAAGCCTTTCTGGTAAATAGTGCAGTTTCCTCAAGGCCAACACATTCTTCCAAAGATGTGGTGCTCTAGTTGGAAAACTACAACTAGGGTTACAGTCAAAATATTAGAGGTAGACCTTTCAAGAGCTCACAGTAGTCTAGGTATGGTTTATCCAGAGCTTTGTGTAGCTGAAACATGAAGTTGGAGGTTAAGCTGTAATACTGTGATGCATTAGGGAGGGGGAAAGTTACCTAGATTCTCTGTACCAGGAGGCAGTCACACCTCTTAGGACTGGGTCTTCTGATTTGGTCAGTGTTCAAGGACAGGCGAGTGTGATTGTGAGTGAGGCAGGTAAGGAAGCTCTGAGGATAGGAGCACAGGAGCCTCGACCTTTACAATTATTCAAGTGATTAGAGTTTTTTTAAGCTTATTTGGCTGAGAATGGAGGCTGCAAGGTGGATGAGCTAACAGACCATGGCACTGTGGTATAGGAAGCCATTCAAGTGTGAGGAGAAAAAAGGAATGTAGTGTTAGAAGGGGATAGCACAGTCAGAAGGATTGACATTGTTCTCTGCAGAAAGGAACTGGAGTCCAGATGGCTGAGTTGCCTGCCTGGTGTCAGGGGCTGGAGAGGAACTTGTAGGGAGGGGGAGGACCCTGTCGACATGGTCCATGTCATTATCAATGACATAAGGAGGACTGACTGCACAGTCAGCATGAGAATCTGGGCACTAAATTAAGAAGGAAAACTTAAGGCAATAATCTCTGGATAATTGGGATAGGGCAAATCAGAACACATGTCTCAAAAACTGTGTGGGAGAAATGGGTTCCGGTTCCTGGGGCACTGGCAACAGTCCTGGGGGAAGTGGGAGCTGTACAGTTGAGGTGGTCCACATCCGAACCATGCTTGGACCGATATTCTTTCAAACCACACATCTGGAAAAGTAGAGAGGGTTTTAAACTAGGTAGTGGGGGCAAGGGATCAAATTTTGGAAGATGTAGTGAATGAAAGAGCAGAGACAAGGTAAAAGAGAAAGATATTATTATGGGAAACAAAAAAACAGACCTGACAGGAACGGGTAGAGAGTACAAATCTAACAATAAATGAACAGATGAGACTAGAGGTTATTTAAAGAATAAAAGGGTAAACCTAAAGGGCAAAGTTCTCCCATTGGGAGACCATGGATGGGTTTCTCCATCCCGCCGCGCCAGATTTCTGTTTCAACACACCTTCGGGATTCTCCGTTTTGCCAGCTAGTCAATGGGGTTTCCCATTGTGGAGCAGCCCCACACCGTCGGGAAACCCCTGGACTGCCAGCAAAATGGAGCATCCTGACGGCAGAGAATTCAGCCCTATATTCTCCCACCGTAGCTGCATTGCACCTGATTTGCTCTCCAATCCTTCATCATACAAATTTATGCATGGCGAGGATTGCAATGGATTCTCGAGGGAATGCCGCTATCGGACTGCCATTTTGAACAGGTGGCTCGATAGCAAGGTTCTGGGGCTGCACTTCAGCCCCTCACCCCTGGGTGTCTGAAGTTAATTGCTGTCAATTTCCAGCTGACTCAAGGGGAAGGGAGGTAATTAGAAAGCACTTAATTCTGTTTTAAGTGGTCAAGGACCTGTCAATCACAGCTTATTGTTTACAAATATTGCGGTTGGAACACTTGAGAGTTACTCAACCGTGAAGGAAGATGAATGGAGCAACGCTGACAGCTGTGTGCGTGTGGATCCTGATCATGTCCTGTACATGATTCAAGACAGAAAATGCCATTTTTAAGAAGATGTTCTGAGGTACCAACTTGAAAATTCTTTCAAACAGACTTATTGTGAAAAAGATGAATGGGTTTGTTTGCATGAATGCTATCATTAGTTAAAATGCTGCAACTGGATCTTGCTTATATTATAGAAATGTTTTGCTGTCCTCCATTCCTGATTGTATTCTCATCACTCTTCCCTACAACATGTATTCCAATCTAGTGATTGCAGCACAACATTTTCTCTTTATCACTTCCCAGATTTCAAATCATAAATCCTGAGGCACAACATTCCTTTTGAAATAAATCAATTTTACTGTTAAATGCACAAGAGGACAGTTAATTGCCAAACTAAAGAACTATTCATTAAAGAACCTTTAGACTATAAAGATCAGAGCTCAAGTAAAATATTGATACAGACATTCTAGGTTAGATTCTTGAGCTTGCTGAATTAGTTAATTAAAGCAAGGGTAACAGTGGATGATCTATACAATGACTTTCACTTTAACCTGCTCTGTCTGACAAAGTTTTCACTTTATTTCTGTTGCAAGAACGGTTCAGTGACACAATTCAGATATGAATCTAAAAGTAACTCTGTCTTCTACATATACCACTTACGTTCAGCTCAATATGTTTACTGGGGGCCTTATTCAGTGTTAAACACGCGCTCCGCTAATATCAGACATAGCTATTCCATCAAAAAATGTTTTCAGGTGAATAAAACATTGCAATTTACAATGTGACTGTTTTCAGCTGTCATTTTCCAGCTTGTAATATGGGAAACTACGATGTGTGATCACAAAATTGAACACTCACCAGTCTGGCTGAGCTGAGATGTGCTTCTGCTCCTTCTTGTCAATCCGACAATGGCCACCATTTTGGCACCCAGACTTGATCTTCGCTTCTTGCCCCCTGAGCCGATTGTTCCCACAGCAGTATCCGACTGACTGCCATCGTTATTTTCCAGACTATACATCTCCTCACTTACACTTGTGCTCTTCATAATATTTCGCCCTGACGTCCCCATTTGTCTGCTTTGCATTTTAGAGGTAAATGCACTTTTTTTCCACAACCAATTCATCATGGGAAAACATGAAAAGGGAAGAAAACAGATTGAAAATAAATTGGTACACTTTGCCAAAAATCATATTTCTGCTGATTGAAAAAAATATATATTTATGCTGCAGATTTCTGTGGACCTTGGTGTGATGTCGTTTGCTTTCTGAATGAGGATGGGTGACAATATGTATATTGTAAGAATAATGAAGGGTTAACAATTTACTGTAACTACATCCAACCACTAGATGCCGATCAAGTGATTACATGTGGATCACGTGATACTCTTGATTCGGGGAGAAGGTTGTTAGGCGAGGTAGAGAATAGTCGTGTTATTAGGAGCTCTGTCATTAGGATCTTAGGTTTAGTGAACCTGTAGTCTTTTATATCTTAACAAGCAAGTCAAATCTATTTAGTTGCAGTGTGAATAAATTAGCTTTATTCAAAACTTAGCTTGATGTTCTTTGTGAGACACTACACTTCGAAGCCATCCTCATTCAGAAAGCAAAGAACACCACGTGATACCAGAAGTGGAAATCGTAAGGTGTATATGCTAAAGATAACTAGAATGGTTCAGCAAGTGAAGGGAATTTGCAAAAGATTTCCGTGAAACAAAACTTGAAAAAAACTTTCTAACCAGAGTTTGATTTCAACAATGACATTGAAGCAAACCACAGTCGAAGCGAGTTGGAAGGTCTTCAAACTCCACGGCAATTTCATACTTCAGGTAAAGTAGACTAATTGGCACGATTTCAAGCAGCAGTGTGAATTGTATATCTCTGCCCTAGACCTAGAAGCGCACAGCAAAAAATAGCACTGTTTCTCACAGTGGCTGGCTTGCCTTGAAAGGCCTTGAAACCTTTAACTTGTTGCAGCTTGAGGATGAGGCAGATAAAAAAATATAGGTCAAAGCTATCAAAGGGTTTGACAAAAACTGCCAGTTGCAACAAAACAAAATATTTGAATGGTATGTGTTCAGGCAGAGTGCAAATAGCAGATGAAGGGGCAGCGGGTGGGTTAGCACTGCGGCCTCATGGTACTGAGGTCCCAGGTTCGATCCCAGCTCTGGGTCACTGTCCATGTGGAGTTTGCACATTCTCCCTGTGTTGGCGTGGGTTTCACCCCCACAACCCAAAAGATATGCAGTGTAGGTGGATTGGCCACGCTAAATTGTCCCTTAATTGGAAAAAATGAATTGGGTACTCTAAATTTAAAAAATGCTTCATAACGGACCTGAGACTTAAAGCGTAGACATGGAATTTTTCGATTCTCCTAGACTCACCGAGATCAGATAGTCTACAGTGTAAAAAGTGACAAACTGCGGGAAAGGTTATTGCGACAGTGTGATTTGACGTTGGAAGGCACTATCAGTATGTGTGGAGCACGCGAACTTGCCAGGGATCAATTCTCAGAAATGCTGGTCGGAGAAAGTGGTGCGAAAACTAACAACGTGGCCGATGCCATTAATGCAGTGACGCACCTAAAAAAGAAATGTGCTCCAGATGACAGCCATTTTATGCATAATGTCAAGAGTGTCATTACGTGTAAATGGTGTGGCAATGCGCATCAGATCAAAAAATGTCCTGCACATGGAAAAACCTGTGCAAAATGTCCCAAGTTTAACCACTCTGCATCGCAATGTAGATCGGGAACAAATCTGCAGCAGCTTAAAAATATTCGTACAGTGAACAAAGGAAGTGCTGTGCAGGAAGTAAGCATTAAAAAAATGTTTAGCGAGCGATCAAACCTGACTCGGAGGAAAATGTATTTGGCTTAGAGGATTCCTTCTTTGTTGTAACAGTGGGAAGCATAGAAAACACACATCAAAATAGTACCAATTCGGAAACATTTAAAACAGATTTCCATTGTTCAAAATATTGATGATTGGACGATTCCTTTAATAATAAATGGAACCAACATAAAGATGAAATTGGATACCGGTGCAAGAGCTAATCTCAATCAGACAGACATAGCTAGATTAAAGATAAAACCAGTGATTGACGAGAATGATTGTCAACTGCGAGATTATAATGGCAACTTGATTACCACAGTGGGTACTGCTATTTAACCATAGAGGTCAAAGAGAAAAAGATTCCGATTAAATTCGAGATTGCTGAACCAAAGAGATCATCATTACTTGGTGTTCAGGCATGTGAGATTCTGCAGCTCGTGAAACGCATTTACAGCTCGGGCAGGATTTCATCCAATTGCAATGACCAGGTTGAGGGGATTATTCACAAATTTCCTCACGTTTCCCATGGCATGGGAACATCATCATTTGAATACAAAATCCAGTTGATAGCAAATGCCAAACCAGTAATTCATCCATCTAGATGGGTACCTGCTCCTTTTTAAAAAAAAATTTAATTAAAATTTAAAAAAGAAATTCTCCTGCTTTTTAACATTTTCTCCCACATTTACATCCATCAACAATAAACAATAATCAGCAAGATATGTCAGTCCCCATAATAACAACGATCCCATCTACCCACCAACCCCCAAACCTCAACCCGCATGTTTACATAAACAAATGACAAAAAGGAATCAGGGATTACCTGTAGTCACCCTTAATCTTACACAGCTCCCCCCCACCCCCCCTCCTCCTCCCCACCCCAGGTCTCCAGCTCCTCCCGTCCACTGCCTCTTGTAAAACTCCTCCTCCCAACCTTGGTTCCTTCCCCCCAACTTTCCACCCCGGCGAGACCACTCGGGCCCTGTTCTGCCAGGCTCCGATGGCCGCAGCCCCTCCCCCCACCTCACACCCGTTCACTGGCCGTCTTAAACCATCCAGCGTGGGGCCCCCGCCCGGGTCCCTTTCCCACTTGCCCGGCCCTAGGAAAGACCAAAGATCCCCTTTTAGCACACAAACCCCGCATATCCACCTACACCCCAAAGAACGCTCATTTTGAGTGAAAGTCCCGTCCGTTCCCTTGTCCAAATATATACCACATTGGCTCCTTTAGTCTCTACACCCGCGCGCAGCGATACAAAAAAGAAGAAAATACAGTCAGGAGGTTACATCGGCACATGGCCGTTCCTCAATTTGTCAGTTCTGCCACAGTCCTTCTGCTTTCGCAAACTCCTCCGCTGCTTCCGCCGTTCCAAAATAAAAGTCCCTGAGCTTGTAAGTCACCCTCAGCTTCGCTGGATATACAATGCCGCACCGCACCTTGCTAATGTACAGTGCCCTCTTCACCCGGTTGAAGGCAGCCCGCCTCCTTGCCAGCTCCACCGTAAAGTCCTTGTATACACGTATACCAGCTCCAGCCCACTGCACTACCCGCTTCTGCTTGGCCCAGTTCAGGACCTTCTCCTTCACACTGTACCTACGGAAGTACAGAGTCACTGCCCTCGGCGGCTCACTCGCCTTTGGTACAGGCCTCCACGACCGATGAGCCCGATCCAGTTCATATCGGGTGGGATCCTCCCCCTCCCCCAATAGTTTTGCCAGCATCGCGGCAAAATACTCAGTCGGCTTCGGTCCTTCAACTCCTTCGGGCAGCCCCACAATCCTCAAATTCTGTCGCCTGGATTTGTTTTCCAGGTCTTCCATTTTTCCTCGCAGATCCTTGTTTGTGTCCATCACCTTCCGCATCTCTTTCCCCATCGAGGCATGTTGATCACCGTGCTGCAATAACGTCTCCTCCACTTCCATCGTCTCCTCCCCTTGCTCTCGCACCTCTGCCACTGCGCTCACCACCGCCGCCATCACCGGGGAAATCGCCTTCTCCACCAGCACACTCAAAACTTCCCTCATCTCCTTCCTCACCGTCTCCATGCATTTCGCAATCTGCGCCAACTGCTTTTCAAATTCCGCAGCCATCACCGTAGTTATTTCTTCAGCCGTAAGCAGTGCGGCCTTCCCTGGTGCTCCAGCCTCCATTTTCTTTGGTGACCCCGCGGTGACCTTTCCACTCCCCGACAGACCTTCAGCTGTTTTTTTTCCAGCCGTTTTTTTGCTCACCCTCAACATTTTTCTTTGTTTTTTTTTCCTCCTGTGTCTTCACTGTGCCTCCTCCGGGCTTAAAGCCCCGAAAATGCCGTTCCTGAACGGGAGCCCTCCATTGTGCGGCCGTCTCTCGCCCGCCATCACCGGAAGTGCCGGTACCTGCTCCTTTGAGGGAACGTTTAAAAGTGTTAGTTTTCGCACCACTTTCTCTGACTAACATTTCTGAGAATTGATTTCTGGCAAGTTTACTTGCCCTACACATACTGATTGTACGTTCTAACGTCAAATCACACTGTTGCAATAACCTTTCCTGCAGCTTGTCAGTTTTTACTCTGTAGACTATCTGATCTCGCAGAAGTGAGTCTAGGAGAATCGAAAAATTCCATGTTTGCGCTTTAAGTCTCAGATCTGTTATGATACAGCCAAACGTTTCATCTGCTTTTTGCACTGTTTGCCGGAACACATACCATTCAAACGTTTTGTTTTGTTGCAGCTGGCGAGTTTGTCAAATTTTTCGATCACTTTGATGTACTTTTTTTCATCTGCCTCATCCTCAAATCGGAATGAGTTAAATATTTCATGGGCTTGCAAGCCAGCCACTGTTAGACACAGTGCTATTTTTCACTCGCCACTTCTAGATCTAGGGCAGAGGTATACAATTCAAATTGCTGCTTGAAATTTTGCCAATTAACGTCTACTTTACCAGAAGTACGAAATTGGAGTTTGCAGACTTCCATCTCGCCTCAACTGGGATTTGTTTCGATGTCGTCTTTGAAGTCAGACTCTGGTTAGAAATTGTTTCAAATTTTGTTTTACGGAAATTTTTGTTTTGCAAACTTAGCACAGGGCTAAATCACTGGCTTTGAAAGCAGACCAAGGCAGGCCAGCAGCACGGTTCAATTCCCGTAACAGCCTCCCCGAACAGCTGCCGGAATGTGGTGACTAGGGGCTTTTCACAGTAACTTAATTGAAGCCCACTTGTGACAATAAGCAATTTTCTTCTTCTTCTTCTTCTATTCTCTTGCTGAATCTTTCTAATTATCTTTAGCATGCACACCTGGTACCTTACGATTTCCACTTCTGGTATAATGGGATGTTCTTTGCTTTCTAAATGACGATGGCTTTGAAGTGTAGTGTCTCACAAAGAGCATCAAGCTAAGTTTTGAACAAAGCTAATTTATTCACACTACAACTAAATAGATTTGACTTGCTTACTAAGATATAAAAGACTACAGATTCACTAAAACTATGATTCTAATTACAGAGCTCCTGATAACACGACTATTCTCTACTTCTCCTAACAACCTTCTCCAAGAGTATCACGTGATCCACATGTGCTTGATCGCCATCTAGTGGTTGGATGCAGTTACAGTAAATTGTTAACCCTTAGTTATTCTTACAATATACATAATGGCACTCTTGGTTATGCATGGGTCAGGTTTGCTGTGATTTATTAACACTGAGGTTAGAGGGATGGAGAGTCCTTGATTCTCAATTTATAGATTGATGGTAAAACTGAAAGGCACATTCCATGATGCTCTCTATATGAAAGGGGAATTGCTCACTTTGGGATGAAGTCACACAGATGAGGCTGGTCCTATTTAAAGTCTGTGCTGAGTTAGTTAGTTGCACCCAGCTGCTTGGCAGTGTTAATAAGATTACTGAGGGAAAGTGGTGTCAAGGTTCCTGCTCCAGATCCATCCAACTGGAACGTTGGGCAGTGGGTGAGGAATAAGCATGGCTCTGATGTTTCTCACTTTGAGCACACTTCCAAGGCATGCAGGCTGGCACCAATGGACATATGAGAACCATACCCTCAGGAGAGTAAAGAACAATCTTACAGGTAGCACATTCAGACAAAACACCACAACTTATCAACTTCGAGAAAGCGCATTAACTTCACGGTTTCAATTACTGTTGTATACTTTCTAGAAATTGGTGACGAGGAAAGCGGAGTCCAATTGGCAGTTGTTGATTAATCATTTAACTAAATAGACAACTTAAATATTTCTACTAGGCTCCTTATTTTGTCCATTCGAACATCAATAATAACGAATATCCTCCATGTATTAGAACAAACATTAAGGCTGGAAAGGTGACTTAACAGAACACTGTGATTGTGATATCTAACACAAAACTGACTGAAGTGTCTCATTATTTACACAATATGATCCAGACTTATCGTGAAAGAAATGAGGGAATAAGCTGATTGCAACCTGTGGCAGTTACTGTGGAGACAACTTGAGATGGGGTCAGTGATTTCATTTCTAATATCAACATAATGGAAATTCTTGCAATGCTTAATCTTAGACATTAGCCCTGGGCAGATGGAGTGATGGACCAAAAATAAGATATGTGATTGAGTGAGTGTAACTCTTGCCCTGCAGATATAAGTTTTTTAAAACACATTCATTGAAATTGCCATCATTGGTTATTTATTTATCATCCCTGTGGCACAGGAGGATTCAGTAGCTTTGATATAATGAGTTCAGCTTAATAGTCAAATTATAGGACAAGACATCGCAGACGGAGGGAACTCAGGCCATCGTGTTTGTACTGGCTCTTCGAGAGTTAACCAACTATTTAATTAAGATGTACAAAATTGTGAGGGGCTTGAACAGAGTGGGTGGGAAAGGGCTTATTTACTTCAGCAGAGTGTTCAGTGACAATGGGGGTGTCGATGAAAAGTGATTGGTAGTGTAGTGATAAGGCCTAGCTTATGCTAAAATCTAGATTTACCAGGTGGGAGTCACCGACCCCCCGCCGGGTCGGAGAATCCCCGGGGCGCGAATCCCGCTCCGAAGCCGGCTGCCGTATTCTGCGGCATGAAGAAGACTGCCAACGGGAATCGCGGCACGCGCCTCGCAGAATGGCGAGAATCGGCGCAATGCGATGGACCCTGGGGCTGCTGCAAATCTCTGGCCCGGATGGCCCGAAGTCCTGCCGACGTGACCGCAGGTCAGGCCGGCGTAAATCAAAGTAGGCCTGAAACACCGTCCCCAAGTCGTGCTGGCTGACGCCGCCGAGCGAGGAGGTATGGGTCAGCGTGGGACTGCCGCCGGAGAAGACACGGCACGGCCGTGGCTCGGGGAGGGTGGTTGCGGGTGCCGGTAGAGGGTGCTTTCCAGGGCCGTGGATGGGGCTGCCGGGGATGGGAGTGCCCGGGATGGGAGTGCCAGGGATGGGAGTGCCGGGGATGGGAGTGCCGGGTATCGGGGGTGCCGGGGATGCCAGTGCTGGGTATCAGGGTGCTGGGGTGGGAGTGCCGGGAATGGGGGTGCCGGGGCTTGTAGTGCCGGGTATCGGGGTGCCGGGGATGGGAATGCCGGGCGTGGATGAGCCGGGGATGGGAGTGCCGGGTATCGGGGTGCCGGGGATGGGAGTGCCATGGATGGGAATGCCGGGGATGGGAGTGCCGGGGATGGAGGTGCCGGGGATGGGAGTGCCGGGGATGGGGGTCCCGGGGATGGGAGTGCCGGGGATGGGGGTGCCGGAGATGGGAGCGCCGGGTATCGGAAGTGCCCAGGATGGGAGTGCCGGGTATCGGGAGTGCCCAGGATGGGAGTGCCGGGGATGGGAGTGCCGGGTATCGGAAGTGCCCAGGATGGGAGTGCCGGGGATGGGAGTGCCGGGGATGGAGGTGCCGGGGATGGGAGTGCCGGGGATGGGAGTGCCAGGTATCGGAGGTGCCCAGGATGGGAGTTCCAGGGATGGAAGTACCAGGGATGGGAGTGCCGGGGATGGAAATGCCGGTTATCAGGGGTGTCGGGGATGGGGGTGCCGGGGATGGGAATGCCGGGGGTCGATGTGCCGGAGATGGGAGTGACGGGGATGGGAATGCCGGGTATGGGGGTGCCGGGGATGGCAATGCCGGGGGTGGATGTGCCGGGGATGGGAGTGCCGGGTATCGGGGTGCCGGGGATGGGAGTGCCATGGATGGGAATGCCAGGGATGGGAGCGCCGGGGATGGAGGTACCTGGGTTGGGAGTGCCGGGCATCGGAAGTGCCCAGGATGGGAGTACCGGGGATGGGAGTGCCGGGGATGGGGGTGCCGGAGATGGGAGTGCCGGGGATGGGAGTGCTGGGGATGGGAGTGCCGGGTATCGGAGGTGCCAAGGATGGGAGTATCGGGGATGGGGTTCCCGGGGATGGGAGTGCCGGGGATGGGGGTGCCGGAGATGGGAGTGCCGGGGATGGGACCGCCGGGTATCGGAGTGCCGGGGATGGGAGTACCGGGTATGGGGTGCCGGGTGTGGGAATGCCAGGTATCAGGGGTGCAGGGGATGGGAGTGCCGTGGATGGGGGTGCCGGGTATGAGGGTACCCGGGATGGGAGTGCCGGATATGAGGGTGCCGGGTGTGGTCGCGTCGGGGATGGGTGTGCAGGGGATGGGAGTGCCGGGGATGGGAGTGCCGGGGATGGGAATGCCGGGTATCGCGGGTGCCCGGGATGGGAGTGCCTGGTATCGGGGGTGCCCGGGATGGGAGTGCCGGGTATCGGGCGTGCACGGGATGCGAGTGCCGGGAATGGGAATGCCGGGGATTGGAATGTCGGGTATCGGGGCTGCCTGGGATGGGAGTACCGGGGATGGGCGTTCGGTATATTGGGTGTGCCCGGGATGGGAGTGCCGGGGATGGGAATGCCGGGAATGGGAATGCCGGATATCGGGGCAGCCCCGGGGTGGGAGTGCTGGGTATCGGGGCTGCCGGGGATGGGCGTTCTGGATATCGGGTGTGCCCGGGATGGGAGTGCTGGGGATGGGGGTGCCGCGGTTGGGGGGGGGGTTTGTCTGGCCAGATGCCAGCTGGCAACAGTGGCAACCATGCAGCCCATGGCACCTGGCTGCGGGGGGGTGGTATGGGCAATGGTGATATGTAGTCTATCGCCCCCTCCCCCCGCAGACCATTATGTTTTGGCATCACCCAGCGATGTTGGCTGCCGTAGCGTGAGCTGCCCTTCTACATGTTGCCCTATGGGAACTGGAGCAGGGACGTGCCAGGGAGGCGGCGGAGACGCCCGATGAGGCCCCGTGTGTCCCGGCGCCGCTCCTCCTACCATGACCTCACGGACCGGGCATGCAGGAGGCGACCCAGGATGAGCCAGGGAACCGGCGCCCACATCTGCCACCTGATGGCACACCTGACACTGTGTGGGACTGGGGGTGGACACCCTCTCCCTGTGGTCATCAAGATGACGGTGGGACCTGTCCGGTTTCTCCCAGGCATCAGTACACTGGTGCATCTGTGCAGTGACCGACGTCCTGTACGACAACGCGGAGCACTACATCCAGTTCCCTGTGGACCCCACCCACCAGGATGCCCGGGCAGCGGGATTGGCAGCCGTGGCCATGATGCCCATGGTACAGGGGGTGATCGATGGGATGCACGTCGCTGTGCGGCCACCAGCGGAGAACAGGGACGTGTTCATGAACAGGAAGGGGTACCACTCCATGAACATTCAGGTGGTCTGTGACCACCAGATGAGGATTCTGCACGTCTGCGTCCGGTACCCGGGCAGTGTACATGACTCGTTCATATTGGCACAATCATTCATCCCCGCCATGTTTGAGGGACTCCCCCCCTTCCCGGCTGAGGGGCTGGTTGCTGGGCGACAGGGGTTACCCGTTGCGGGCGTGGCTGATGATGCATAAATGGAGGCCACAGGTCGACGCGGAGACCAGATACAATGATGCCTATGCAGCGACCACAGGTGTGGTCGAGACGTGCTTTGGGTTGCTGAAGAAGCGGTTCTGGTGCCTGGACTGCTCTGGAGGGGCCCTCCAGTACCAGACAGGGGCGGGCATATCGTTGTGGTCTGCTGCGTGCTCCACAATATAGCCCAGCAGAGGGGCGATGGGCTGGAGGCAGAGGAGGAGGAGGAGGAGCAACACGATGAAGGGCAGGCCTCCCCGATGAGGAGGATGGAGGCAATGTATGAGACAGACGGGCTGGACAGGGACAGGAGGCTGCCCACCGTCACCGGCTGGGCCAGCGGGCACGGGACGGGTTGATAGCCGCATCATGCACAGACTAGCGGGGGGTGGGAATCGCCGTGTATAGGCACAGACAGCACAGTACGCCAGTACGCCCATCACCCAACACCATCACCCCAACCCACCAGCGCATCACCCGCACACCACCCACCACCGCATCACCTGCACCCCACCCACCACCGCATCACCCGCACCCCACCCACCACCGCATCACCCGCACCCCACCCACCACCGCATCACCCGCTCCCCACCCACCACCACATCACCCGCACCCCACCCACCAGCACATCACCCGCACCCCACCCACCACCGCATCACCCACACCCCACCCACCACCGCATCACCCGCACCCCATCCACCACCGCATCACCTGCACCCCACCCACCACCGCATCACCCGCATCCCACCCACCACCGCATCAACCGCACCCCACCCACCACTGCATCACCCGCACCCCACCCACCACCGCATCACCCGCATCCCACCCACCACCGCATCACCCGCACCCCACCCACCACCGCATCACCCGCTCCCCACCCACCACCGCATCACCCGCACCCCACCCACCACCGCATCACCCGCACCCCACCCACCACCGCATCATCCGCACCCCACCCACCACCGCATCACCCGCATGCACATCACCCCTCCATTGCACATCCACCCGCACATCCACCTGCTGCACAACGGGCAGGGTTCACACGGTCGCCAGTGGGAGCGGGTCTATTGCATGGCGTGGAGGATGATGACAACCTGTTCTGCGATGAGCTCCGGGCTCTACATCGTTAGACAATGTCTGACTCATGGCCACAGTAACACCCTCCACCTGGGCAGTCCATGCATGCGGCCTGGACACTGCTGCGCACGGTCCCGTCGTCTGCCCAGGGGCGGGATGGCGAGGGCGACCCGGCGGGTGGGGAGAGGGGGTCACACTCACCTGAGCTCGATGTCCAATCACCCCTCACACACACTGGCGCTCACCTCCCATCCCATCCCCGGACGCATCGGACAGAGAACAGCGGCAGTTTCCGTAGGTGTGAAAGTGATTTTAATAACAAACATTACATACACGTGCCCTAGTTTCTATGACTAATCTGTGCCCTACACCCATGCCAACTTACTCAGTGTCTAATGTTTTGGCCTTATGGGCACTGTGACTAGGTCTACGTGGTTCCCCAGACGGTACAGCAGAACCTGAGGTGGACTGCTGTGATTCCTGCACTGTGACTAGGGTCCCATTTGCCCATCGTCCCAAGGAGTAGCCAGGGGACCATTGTGCTTCCCGAGGGAGGAGTAAGTGATAGAGCCAGTGACTCCCCCAGGGATGATGTCAGATCACCACAGCATCTCGGACACCCCCACCTCTCCTGTCCCTGGTGCATCTGATGGGCAGTGGGCAGAACAGGGTGGGACGTTACCTGGGACACCCGAGCATCAACCTTGTCCATCCAGGCCGGGTTGCGGCAGAAGACGACCACCAAAGGGGACCCAGGTCACAGGGCGGGAATGGCTGCAGGCTGCCTCCACTCCAGATATACCACCTGGGGATCCACCTGGGTGTAGCATTAGGCCCTGGAAGGCCAGAAAGGTAGATACCAGCTAAGTTGGCACTTTCTATCAATTTATTTTCACTTCTCCCATCGATATATTTTTCCCTCACAATTGTTCCCCCTTCCCCCACTCCATTTGGATCATCTGTTCCGAGTTACTCTTTGACTCACTGCTCAACTTTGTTCTGCCATTCACACATTCTAATATCTAATGCCACTATCAGCACCCTCCTCAGCCTTAATCACCCCCATTTATATTCCTGTCGTCTTCATTTGGGGACCCTCTAAGATGTCTGTTTGCGGTGCCATTGTTTCCATGGTCGTCATATGTGATCTGTCGAAGCCAGCGTTCTACTCCCCCCACCCTTCAACTTTTCCCCCGGCCTATCCGCCCCCCTCTCCCTCACACCACACCTGCGGGCCTTTCCCCCATGCCTCTCCCCCTGCTTTCCCCTCATCCAGAGTTTTCTCCCCCTTCGGCCAGGCACTGTTCATCGGAAGTTGAGACGCCCCCGCCGCCCACACCCAGCCCACACTTCTCTGTGCTAGCTCACCTGCTAGCCCCTCCCCGGAACCGAGCCTTACATTCCACTACCTAATGCGTTTCTAACACCACTTCCCTCTCCTCACCACTTTCTGTACCTTACCGCTCTCCTCTTTTTAAACAGAGGAAACAAGAGTTTGAGTTCACTGCCTTCCCAGACCCTGTTTGCACACAAAACTATCTGCTTCTGCTGGTGAAGTAATACTCCTTACCCTGGAAAGTCACCCAGGTTTTGGCAGGGACAACATCCTAAACATTACCTGAATTTTGTATAGGGCCGCCTTGGCTGCATTGAATTCCGCCCAGCGCTTGGCCAGGTCAGCCCTGACACCCTGGTACACACGGATCAAGTGACCCTCCCACTTACAGGACTCTGTGTGCCCAATTCAGGACCTTTTCCCGGTTTTGGTACCGGTGCAGTTTTGCGATGATGGCCCACAGCTGCTCCCCAGCCTTGGATTTAGACCAGAGTGACATGTGGGCTTTGTCCACTTCTGGGGGCTTGGGGAAACTTTCCTCTCCAACCAGATTGCCCAGTGTCTGGGCCATGTACTCCTTGGAGTTCCTGTCCTCGGCACCCCAGTAGGGCCAGAATGCAGAGGTTTTGACAGCGTGACCGGTTTTCCTGGTCCTTGACCTTTCCTTCTGAGTCCCTTACATCGCCACCAACCTTGCCATTGCCGTCTCCAGTGAGGTGATCCGGTCGCTCTGGTTGGTCACAGCCTTCTCCAGCTCCTTGATTGTCGTCTCCAATCGCCATTCCACTTTTTCCAACGCCTCCACTAGCACCACCTTCACCATCACCATAATTTCTAATTTGATGGCACCTCTGTGAAATTGGAGCTCTTGTGTTAGGAGATCCACCCATTTGCTTATCAGGGTAGTAGCCTGGCATATGCCGTGGCAGCCCATCCCTCGTCGCCCTGCGCGTTCGTCATCACCTCAATCTTCCTCTCCAGGTTTTTATTAATTCTGCCATCCTTTAGGCTCCTAAATTGTTGCTCGAGGGTGGCACAGTGGTTAGCACTACTGCCCCAAGGACCCGGGTCACTGTGCGTGTGGAGTTTGCACATTCTCCCCGTGTCTGTGTGGGTCTCACTCCCACAACCAAAACGATGCATAGGCCATGCATAAATTGCCCCTTAATTTGAAAAAATGGGCATTTTAAATGTTTTAAGAAATTATTGCCTGCCATGTCTCATTCATTGTGGTGGTGTTGGAGAAGGGTGGGTTTTTTTTCCTGGGTTTAGCGGCTATGTTTGGGCTTAGAGTGTCTAATTCAAGTTTCCACGAGGAGAGCCACCTTTCACACATCTACTCAGCACATCCTCATCACTGGGAGTCTGCAGCTTTTGAAATTCTGCTCGGACATCTACAGCTCTAAATTCCTAACCTTTAGCAAATACTTTGCACATCTGTTACTTCTTATTTGAAATCTATTCATTCAGGGGCTGTGGGCATCGCTAGCTAGGCCAGCATTTATTGCCCATCCCTAATTGCCCTTAAACTGAATGGTTTGCTCGGCCATTTCAGAGGGAATTTAAGAGTCAACCATATTGCTGTGGGTATTGGGCATGATCCAGTTCAGCCCAATGAGCCGCCAGGACATAATGGCCACGCCTGGGAAACCTCGCTAGGGCACCGTTTAGTACTGGTTTCCACAAACGGGTACCATTATAATGACACCTGGGAGACCTAGGGGGCCTACCCAAGGGTGGGTGGAGGGGTTTTTAAAATGGGGGTGGGGAGGGGGGGCAGGGGGGATGAGTAGAGACCGGAGAAACAGACAAAATGGCACCTTGACCTGCAAAGAGCCTTTCCTGCTGGGCTTGACAGCAGACAATGACTCTAAATGCCGCCTCGGAAGACAGAAAATCACCCGGGCCAAAGAACAAAGAAAAGTGCAGCACAGGAACAGGCCCTTCGGCCCTCCAAGCCTGCGCCGACCATGCTGCCCGTCTAAACTAAAATCTTTTACACTTCCGGTAGTCCCTCCCAGATCGTGATGGCCTGTCGACGGTGGCCCCCGATCACGGGCCTGGCCACCGCTGAGGCCACCCCCGGAGTCAGAAAGCCCTCACCCCCCGCCAGGACCTCCACCGCGGCTCCCAGCTTCCGCTGGGTGGTACCACATGTAAACCACGCCGGCGGGAGTTTGGCCAGTTGACTGCGGAGAATCGCTGCGGGGGGCCTTTGCCAACGGACCTCGACCGCGCGCGCGGGACTGGTGGGTCCACGGAAGAGCCGTTGTGCCGGATTTCCGGCGTGAACGGCTATTCTCCACCCCTGCGCCGGGCGCGATTCCGGCGAAGAGGGTCGGAGAATCCCGACCATGGACCCTGGAAATGTAGGTTTTAGGTTGGATGGGCAACATGATCGGTGCAGACCTGGAGGGCTAGAGGGTCTGTTCCTGTGCTGTGCTTTTCTTTGCTCTTTGACAACCTTGTCTACTTGAACTGCTGCCTTTAGGGACCTGTGTATCTGTATTCCAAAATCTCTCACCATCTACCCCTCTTAGTATATTCCCATTTATTGTGTATTCCCTACAATAGTTTGACCTCCTTAAATGCATGACCTCACACCTCTCCGTGTTAAATTCCATCTGCCTCTTTATCGCCCACTCCACCAATCCATCTATATCATTTTGGAGATTATAGCTATCCTCTACACTGTCCACCACTCAGCCAATCTTTGTGTCATCTGTAAATTTCCCAATCATGGTCCCCACCTTCATGCCCAAATCGCTGCTACATAACACACAGTAAGGGTCCCAACACCAAGCACTGTGTAACACCAATTGCAAGGCAGCCATCGACCATTACACTTTGTTTCCTGTTACTAAGCCAATGGTTTATCCAGTTTGCCACATTTCCCTGAATCACATGGGCTTTTACTGTTTTCACCAATCTGCCATGTGATCCCTTTTTAAACAATGATACCACATTTACATTTCTCCAGTCCTCCTGTACCTTCCCTGTATCCTGTGAGGATTGGAAAGTCATCCTAAGAGCATCTGCTATCTCCTCCTTGACTTCCTTCGGAAGCAATTCACCTGGCCCTGGTGACTTATCAACTATCAAGGATTCCAACCCTTTGAGTACTTCCTCTCTATTTGTGGTTATCCATCACAGTGTTCCTCCTCGACTACTATGTCTGCATCATCCATTTCCTTTCTAAACACAGAGACAAAGTACTCATTTAAAACGCTTTCCACAGCCTCTGTACCTACACATAAGTTTCCTTCTTCAACTCTGATAGGTCTGAATTTGTCCTTACCTAACCTTTTACTATTAATATATTGGTAAAACATCTTTGGGTTTTCTTTAACTTTACTTGCTAATCTTTTTTCATGCCCTCTCTTTGATTTGCTTATTTCCTTTGATTTCATCCCTGCACTGCCTATACTCGTCTAGGCTATCTGTAGTGCTTAGTTCTTGTACACTTTCTTTTTCTGTTTGATCTTCCCTTGTATTCCCCTGGACAACTAGGGGGTCTAGATTTGGCAGGGGACATGTCTACTTTGTACATTTAGGATCTCTCCTTTTTGACCTTCCCACTGTTTTTTCACTGATTTATCCTCTAACAGTGCCAGCATCACAGATTCCAGTCTTCAGCCAATGCGATTCACCCCATGTGATATCAAGAAATGCCCGGAGGCACCAGATACGGCAAAGGCTATGGGCCCTCACCATATTCCGGCAATAATACTGAAGACTTGTGCTGCAGAACGTGCCGCACCCCTAGCCAGGCTGTTCCAATACAGCTTCAACACTGGCATCTACCCAGCAATGTGTAAAATTCCCCAGGGTGTCCTGTACACAAAAAGCAGGAAAAATGCAAACCAACCAATTACTAGCCCATCAGTCTACTCTTGCTCATCAGTACGGCGATGGAACGGGTCATCAAGCTGCACTTGTTTAACTATAACCTGCTCACTGACACTTACTTGGGTTCCACCAGAGCCACTCAGGCAGCTTTGGTCCAAACATGGACAAAAAAGCTGAACTGCCGAGGTGAGGTGGGAGTGACTGCCCTTGACATCTAGGTAGCATGTGACTGAGTGTGGCGTCAAGGAGCCCTAGCTAAACTGGAGTCAATGGGAATTGAGGAAAAACGCTGGTTGGAGTTATACATGATGTGGAGATGCCGGCGTTGGACTCGGGTGAGCACAGTAAGAAGTCTTACAGCACCAGGTTAAAGTCCAACAGATTTGTTTCAAATCATTAGCTTTCGGAGCAAGACGAAGAAGGAGCAGTGAATTTAACCTGGTGTTGTAAGACTTTTTACTGGAGTTATACAGAGCACAAAGAAAAGTCAGGGAGTTAGTCATCTCAGCCCCAGGAAATCACTGCAGGATCTGGGTGCAGCACAGTCCATGGTCAAGATCATCTGCAAATGTCACCTCACAGCATCTGCACTACTAGCTTCAGACACTGCTTGTTTCATTACACTCCCATTGCAAACTTACTAATAATCTCTATCAATCACAACTCATAACTCACATTCATGGTTTCACCTCATTTTTACACACTTAACACTGTTGCAAATTGCACCCCATAGAGCTGGGTCAAAGTCCTGGAACCTCCTCCCTAACAGCACTGTGGGGTGTGCCTAGACCATAGGGACTGCAGTGGCTCAAGAAGGCAGCTCACCACCACATTGTCAAGAGCAATTAGGAAAGGGCAATAAATGTTGGCCGAGCCAGTGAAGCCCACCTTTCATAGATTTCATAGAATTTACAGTGCAGAAGGAGGCCATTCGGC
This sequence comes from Scyliorhinus torazame, assembly GCF_047496885.1. Taxonomy (NCBI): domain Eukaryota; kingdom Metazoa; phylum Chordata; class Chondrichthyes; order Carcharhiniformes; family Scyliorhinidae; genus Scyliorhinus; species Scyliorhinus torazame. The sequence continues at coordinate 89,650,002 of NC_092710.1, read as the reverse complement.
CCATCGAGTTCTGCAAAGGAATAAAAAAAATGTTTTGAAAAAATGATCACAACTCACACCCACTGTTCAACAGGTACATCACCCAAATTAGAACACGCTCATTAGGGGCGATTCTTCGTACACCATCAGCGTGATCGGAAAATTCGGGCCATTGACGCATTTCCTCCTCTCTTGCAGGACAGGCTGGTGCACAATTTGATCTAGCAGGAGCTAATTATTACTCAGCTGCATGACCTTATTGCCATGGTGCGGGCCATTATTGGGATAGTCATGAATGAGGCTGTGGACAGGGATGGAACTGAAGCCATCAATGATGACATTATCCTCCTGTCATGTTCTTTCCACACATCTCAGTTTATTCAGATCCCACCAGACTTGACAGGGTCCAGGGTTTGACATCCCTTCAACACTGTGATGTACACGCACCAGAATTTGCACTCTCCGTGCAAGGACTTCACACTTCCTCCACAAATGGAATTGAAAGTCAGCTCAGCTAAATATGACTGTTCATACATTGTGAATGGATGGGGCCGATGCCAATTTGCTGCAGGATCCAAGGCAATCCAATCTGACCAGGACTAGGAACCCTGGCTGAGCTTTCCTTTCCCTAGTCGAACTGTGCTGAATTTAATTGCAGCAGCCCAAATGAGAGCTGTTCCCTTAGCTTTGAGCAAGAATGAAATTGGAGGCCTTTTATGTCATTGATTCAATGGTTTTGGACCATGCAGGCATCAGAAATTTCCTCTGGAGTTCTCGAGGTGAAAGCCATGTTTCTGCTCTGTAAATGATCCAAAGTTACAGTGACCAACCAGGAGAAGCTAAGCAAATTCAATGCAACAATGATTTGTTTTCAACAATCCATGGAAACATACATAGAAAGTAGAAACATGAGGACGCCATTCGGCCCTTCAAGCATGCTCCACTTTCATCAAGTTCAATACCCTGATTCTGCCTTCCCCCATACCCTTTGATTCCTTTAGCCCCAAGAACTATAATTAATTCCTTCTTGAAATTGTGCAATGATTTCACCTTAACTACATCCTGTAATAGCAAATTCCTCAGATTCATCATTCCCTGGGTGATGAAATTTCTCATCATCTCAGTCCTAAAAGGTTTACCCCTTATCCTCAAACTACATCCCTGGTTCTGGACTCCCCCACCGTCGGGAACATGAATCTACCCTGTCTAATCCTGTTCGAATTTTATAAATTTCTACGAGATCCCCTCTCGCTCTTCTAAACTCCAATTAATATAATTCTAACCAATTTAATATCTCCTCATATGACAGTCCTGCTGTCCCAGGAATTAGCCTGATAATCCTTCGCTGCACTCCCTCCACAAAAAAGAATCATCCTCAGATAAGGACCCCAAAACCGCGCACAATATTCCAGGTGCAGCCTCACCAATGCCAGAGACATTTGCAGTAAAGCATCCCTATTCCCATACTTAAAACCTCTCGCTATGAAGGCCAACATACCATTTGTCTTCTTTCCTGCCTCTTGTACCTGCACGCTTACTTTCAGCGACTGATGCACAAGGACATCAAGGCTTCTTCTTTCAACAACAGTGGCACAGTGGTTAGCACTGCTGCCTCACAGCGCCAGAGACCCAGTTTCCATTCCGGCCTTGAGTGATTGTCTGTGTGGAGTTTGCACGTTCTCCCCGTATATGTGTGGGTTTCCTCCGGATGTTCCGGTTTCCTCCCACAGTCCAAGGATGTGATTAGATGGATTAGTCAGGATAATTTGCTCCTTAGGGTCCAAAGATGTGCAGGTTAGATGGGGTCAAGGGAATAAGGTGGCGAGTCGGAGTTGGTACAGACTTGACGGGCCGGATGGCCTCCTTCTGCACTGTAAAGACTCTATTAACTAATGAATTCAAAATGTTTCAGATTCAGAACATCACCGAAAGCTATCTACTTCAGCATTGTTGAATGTTTTATCTGGATTTGCTGCAGAACTTCCACTTCAGCTGAGTTATAACTTACAAATGTCCTAATTCTGAGTTTAAGCCCCAAATATCTCACTGTATCTGTACTGCAAATTTTCCATTGCTTTGTTTGTTTAGTGGATTGCAATTCAATGGTTATTGTTGCTCAGAACAATGTTGAGAAGAGTTTGGGGTAAAGGAAACTGGGTGAATTCTCCGCCTCCCCAGCCGCGTGCTCCTCAGCGATGCCATCACCGGCAGTGGGATTCTCTGTTCCCGCTGCCGGCCAATGGGATTTCCCATTGTGCCTTGGTTCTGCCATGAATACCATCTTGGATTTACTAATGTCAGTCAATCCGTTTGGTGGTTGGCATCGTACTTTTACAGGAACAGACTCTCATTACCCTAATCATGGAATAGAATAAGTCAGGGATGAGTATTCATCTCTTTAAACTGCTAATTTCTATCCGAAAAGTGGACTGAGTAAACGTTTGGTGAGATAAGATTCATTAAGTTGATTTATTTCCTACAGGTAAGCATAAAAAACAACAGGTTATCATCAGATTTGTTTATTTCAATAAAATGCCTTCACAGACACATGTAAAATGATTACCAAAAATGTGCTCACTAGTTCAATGGATGTCCTGTTTGCCATCCAACCAATTTTCAACCAATTTCCTATCTATTCCTTCCAGCATTCCATTTGTCTAAAATCCCTTTGATGACTGCCTACTCCAAGAACCCTATCATTTAAACAACCTCTTTTCTTCATTTTCAAAAAGAGATGAGTGTTTTCCAATTCAGTGAGTGTAAGGCAACCTTTTCAAATACCTAACCTTGGTACCTGTACAAAATAAGTTCTACCTAACATATCAATCAACTCCCATCCCAGAACCTTCTAAGAAAAAGTCAGACTTCAGCAAATGCTGAAAATATTCAGCAGAATACTCATCTGTGGAGGGAAACAGTTAATGGGCAGAATTCAATGGACAAATTTCTCTTCATTTGTGGCTGTTTTTTCAGGAAGTTTCCTGCAGGTCCCCACCGCTATTCAATGACACTTAGTCACCTTTTTGGGCACTCGGGAGTTTATCACCGGTTTATTCCACACTTAGAATTTTTTTCAGCACTGGGGAGCTGAACTCAAGAGATCGGGCACCATTTTGAAAGGGTGCCCCGATTGCGATGTGAGCTTGTGGGTCCCCCACACCCATGGGCAATGTCACCCCTCATGGACACTACCTCATGTCCCCCAAGTGAGTACACCCTGCTATGGGATCCCTTGGCACTGCCACCCGGGCAGTGCTCCTGCCATCTTGGCAGTGCTACCTGGGCACGTTACCAGTGCCAGGGTGGCAGCACCAAGGTGCCAGCGTGACGGTGCCCGTGTTTCAGGGGAAGGGCCAGGGAGCCACCCAGGAGTCTCTGATAGCTTGGAGATCCCAGAGGTGCTGTTCCACCTGGTCCTAGTTTGTGTGGGCCAGTGCCGAATGACGGTTGCCTACGGCCTCGCCGGGAAGCAATAAATCCCAGGCAAACTGGCCAAGGTCGGTTTTAAAACAGACTTTGGCGAGCGCAGTTTTGTCACTGCCCTTTTGGGCGGGATTCTGACTCCGATACCTCGTGGGACGTGGGTAGATCCCACGAGGCGTGAAGGCTGTGGGGAAACTCGCGGGAGGCCTCCCCCGGCATACACTGGCTGCACCACGCTCGAGCGAGAGCGCAATGTGGCCAGTGGATCGCGCCAAACATTTCAGGTCTGTGGTCTTTAATTGAAACTGAAATGTTGGGCAAATCTTCAAGTCCCATCAGCAGCAAAGGGGTTAATTTGGCAGGAGGCCAGGGATCAGTGTCCAGACAGCAGAATGAACTTTAACAATTAAGATCTTGGGACTTTAAAAGCGGGTCGGCCTTCCCGACGAACAATGTAGGCAAGAACTTTTGCATGCATTAGGATGTCCAGCATGCTCAGTAATAGGCTGGATTGTCGGAATTAAATTCCCCTCCCAATGCACCCCACTATCAGGACGTCACAATTTTTACTTTTACAACTTTATATAAGTGTTGTGCTCCTGGTGCAGTTTACATCTTCCATGATCAGCCGTGATTTTCCATTGCATAGTCCTTTTTGGGGGATGTCTGTAAATGACAGCCTGTATTTGAGACTGGGTTGTGGCAGTGCAAGTTGTGTCAAGGATGGTCAAGAGTTAGTGGGGAAGGGTGGAGCAGTGGCCAGGTAGAGCTAGCAAGGATAGCCCAGGCTGTCCAGATGTCCTTTAAATATGGCACCCAGACCTTCGACCCCGAGGTAACAGCTGGAACAGTGACTTCCTCTCTGCCCCTGTGAAAATCAGTGAACTCCCCATGGACACATATGTAATGAGCTGAACAGAACACGACTGTGCAAGATACTATCCCTCAGTTGAAATCACTGCCACTTCCAAGTCTGCCACCAAAACTACGCTCCAGAACAGAAGATTCAGACCATTAACTCTGTCTGTATCTCCACAGATGCCGGCAGAACTGCTGAGTATTTCTGGCACTTTCTGCTTTTATTTCAGTTGTCTAGTATCTGCAGAATTTTGTTTTCATCAGGCTTCTGCGTAAAAGAAAGCCGACATTAAAAATGGAATAAATTTTTTGCAAAATTTTAGCAGAAATTTTAGCTTCGACTAAGTGGTTCCAGTTCTGCTGTCTGAAGCGATGATCCCTTTTCTTTCAATGGAGCAGTTCCAAGGTTGATGAAATTATGAGAAAATCTGACTTGGAACTTCCTTCAGTTATACAATTTGTTTTTCTTTTAAATACCTCATTTTAATTAGTCGGCACATTTTCAATGGAAAGTGGAGGGTTTTCAATCACAAGCTCTTTCAATGGAGCAAGAGCACCACAGAATTGCAGGTGCAGGAGAGTGAAATGTCATACTGCTGGATTAAATGCATAGAGTTTAAACTAACTTTACTCGATATGTAACCTTGCCATACTTGGTGCTGACACAGGGTGCCTGTAATAACATGATCTATTTCTCAATGTTTCTTTCTCTTAACAGAATGTAAATATCACCAATAATAAGCAGGTTAAGGAAAAACGCATTAGACTTTTCACAATGTACAACTGGGAAAAGTTCAAAATGTTTTAAGTATGGATGGGTAAATCTACAAAATCTACAATATAAAAAGTGTAATTGTTGTTTACAACTAGTTTCATGAGAATATACCAATTTGAATTGAGTTAAATGTCAAATGTGTGAAATAAATGTCCCTCACAAATTGCAAAGGCAATCGGCAGTAAAACTATTTTACTTGGAAATTAGATTGTGCAAAGGCACAATGCAAGTTATGTTGAAACATGTGAAATAATAAATGTGAGAAAACAGAATTCCAAGTATGGATGAGAAACAAACCAATATATACAACTTTATTTGAAAACATGTTTACTTGAAGGGAAATGCTCACATTAGTTAAAGGGGCACTGTTACTGCATTTTGGTCAGGTTATTTTATTTTGTAAACAGCGTGCCCTAAGGATAGATCCAAAATCCAGATTAGTGTTCAGCCATAGCTGCACTTGCAATATGATTTTTCAGATCGCTATGTTAATGACAGATGGGGCTGTAACATAGTAAGATAATTATCCAAATGACCATTTAGCTATGCATTCCTTAGTTAATCAACTGCAAAGTTGTTTGATCCCTTGGCAGATGACAGTGCCCCGTTTAATGTCACATTAACCTTACCTTGGCACATAACAAGGGTTTCAACATTTTTTAAAAAGTTGTTTTTAGTAAGCAATCTAAATTTTATTATGACACTGTGAATACACTGAAATCCAAAAAGCTTTCAAAAAATGTTAGATACTTTATGTTGCCTTTTGAGCAACCTTTTTTTGCCCTTCTTTTCTGAAAGCGCTTCACTGCATGTACTTGTGATGCTAACAGTTTCTATGCTTCCAACTCTCTCTGAGAGTTTACCGGGAGCCAACTCTTCCATGTCAAAGGTGGAGTAATCATTGACCTCCTTCTCAATGGCCTTGGGCAGTGGTCGTGTGTCTGTGATTATGGTCTGTTGGTGAGGCAGGTTTTTGGGTTTCACAGGCTTAGCTCTAGGTCTTTGCTGTTCCTCATTCTCCCCATTCATACAGCTGACACACAGAAGTTCACGAATGAATGATGAACTAAAACACAAACAGGGGAGAGGCGCAGAAGTAAAAGAAAATCCAAATGATCCTGACAGGAAAACTAATTAAAATGCAAGATACACAAAAATGCTAATGAAAGGAAATAAAAAATATTAACATAATGAATGAAAACAATGCTTAGATGCAAATAAGATTAATATGATAAAACCAATATGAAGCGGAAGTATGCTGGCAACTGAACATCATTTGGAAAGAATTCATCAATCTTTATTCGGTATTCAAAGAAATGCAGATAACCTTGAACAAAATGATGTTCACATCAGCAAATTTTAAGTGATTTCTCTGCAGTGATGGGTGGAGATGAGTTCAAAGGTTTTTGTGCAGCACACCATGTAGGAAATAATTGTGCCCATGCTGAAACATTCAGATTGATAAGCTGCAAGCCAGATAGGGAAAAGGACATAGAAAGTGCATATCTGAGAGATTCAGTTGACAGGGGAGGATGTTCTCACCTCATAGTAGACCAGAGGACTCATGATCAACAGTTTTTGAGTTGTTTAATGCCTCTATTGGTACAACAATAACAACTTGTATTTACATCACACCTTAACAGAGTAAAATACCTCAAGACATTTCACAGGGCTGCTGACAAATTAAGCACGACACAGAGTTACATATTAGGTCAGATGGCCAAATGGTCAATGATGTAGATTTTTAAAGGCAGAAAGTGAGTGAGGGATCTATAGAGGTTCAGGGGGGAATACCAAAGCTTAAGGCCCAGACAGCTGAAGGCACAACCACCACTGGTGGAGTGATTAAAACTGGGGATACTGAAGAGGCAGCAATTTCAGGCTGGAGGAAATTACAGAGATAAAGAGGGGGGTGACTGTGGATGGGCTTGAAAACAAGGCTGAGAATTTTAAAAGCTGAGGCATTGCTTGACTGGTAAGCACAGTAGGTCAGGAAGTACTGTGATGATGGGGGAACATTATTCATTTGAGACACCTGGTAGTATTGAGCATTAATATTGCTGAAAGAGAGAGACATGCCATCAAAGATTCTCATTAGGAGATTATCTGGGAGCTAGGACCTTGCTGTATATTTTCATAATATATATTATCTAGATAACACAGCAATTTCATAAAATCATTTTTAAAAAGTGGACAGACTTTAAAATGACTGAAGCCATGGCTGGCTCTGACTCACGAAGAAGGAACTTACTGACATTCAGAGCAGACGCCTCATGATCTCAAACAATATGCTGATCAGACCTGTGACTTCAGAGACCACTTACCAAGGAATTGGACATAGGCAATTTACATTTCTCAGGGCAGTCTTGACCGATAGAGACAACCAGTCTATTAGGACAAAGGCCCTGAAAACTCTTTTGAAATTGTAATGGTTGTAACATTACTCATCTCAAGAAAAATCTCGGTCTAAGGAAAATAAAGCCAAAGTGGAGAGCCCCCCCGCCCCCCCCTCACAAAGCTGGTGGGAACCTGTCATATTGTCTTGTGGATTATGGATTCTGGACTCAAATGTGGCGACTGGGGGCTTTTCACAGTAACTTCATTGAAGCCTACTTGTGACAATAAGTGATTATTATTATTATGTGGGACCATAATTTTCTGCTCTATTGTTTTTGTCCTGTAAACCTTTTTGTTCTTTATTCCTCCTTTGTTTTATTAAGGAGATTTTGGAAACATAGAAACTAGGAGCAGGAGTAAGCCATTCGGTCCTTTGAGCCTGCTTCACCATTCATTATAGAAGCATTGGAATTAGGAGCAGGCGTAGGGAATTCAGCCCGCTGAGCGTGCTCCACCACTAAATCAGATCTCCACCTCCTCCCACCTGCCCCGTATCCTTTTGTTTTTTAAAAATCTTTTTATTCTTTCAACACTTTGATCAAATAAACGATAAAAGAAATACAAAACAAACATGATAACAATCCCCCAGAAACAACAACCCCCTCAATAGACAATCCAGTATATCCTTTGTGTATTCCAGGTAAAAGTTAACAACAGAACATTAAACACAACCCCCCCTAATGTTCTCTGGCAACCAGTCCTGAAAGTGCATAGTAAACAATCCCCATCATAGAATTTACAGTGCAGAAGGAGGCCATTCAGCCCATCGAGTCTGCACCGGCCCTTGGAAAGGGCACCCTACTTAAGCCCACACCTCCACCCTAACCCCGTAACCCCACCTAACCTTTTGGACACTAAGGTGCAATTTTAGCATGGCCAATCCACCAAATCTGCACATCTTTGGACTGTGGGAGGAAACCGGAGCACCTGGAGAAAACCCACGTCGACGGTCACCCGAGGCAGGAATTGAAAGCAGGTGCCTGGAGCTGTGAGGCTAACCACTGTGCCGCCCATGAGTTGTAGAACCCCACCTTCATCCTCCTCAGCTCAAATTTCACCTTCTCAAGGGCCACAAATTCAAGTAGGCTCCCCCGTCAAGCCGAGGCACAGGCAATCAGCAAGGCAAAGGCGAAAACATCTGCCTCAGCACCCATCTGCAGCTCGGGCCAGTCCGACACCCAAAAATGGCCTCTAAGGGACCCGGTTCCAAGTCCACATATAGTACCCCCAAGACGATGCTAAAGACAGGACCAAAACATATGTACATGGCTTGTGAGGCCCCTTCCACACTGTTCACAGACATCTTCCACTCCCTCGAAGTGTCAGCTCATCCTCGCCCGCTTGAGATGTGCCCTATAAACAATCGCCAGCTGTATCAGCCCCAACCTCGCATGCGAGGCTGAGGAATTCACCATTTGTAGAACCTGACATCACAAACCTTCTTCCATTACATCCCCCAACTCTTCTTCCCACTTCCTCCCATAAATGGCTAAATCCACCCCCTTCTCCATTCCCTCTGCTGTCAATAATACCTCTTCCAACAACGAGGGGGCAGGCACTATCGGGAAGCTCAGAACCTCCTTGCTTGCAAAGTCTCGGAGCTGCAGGTACCGAAACTTTTCCCTTGCCCCAGTCCATACTTCTCCTCCAACTCTTCCACCCTCGTAAAACGTCCCCCCAGAAACAGGTCCTCCCAGCCCCTCTCCTCCCATCTCCAAAACAGCTCAAACCTGTGATTTCCCCGATCGGCACCTCCTCTGACCCCGCTCCCAATTTAAAGTGCTGCCTCACCTGCTTCCCAATCCTCAGTGTTGCCACCACCACCTGACCCCCGGAGTATTTGCCCGGGGCCATCAGAAGTGGCGGCGTTACCAGCACCCTCAACCTCAACCTCCGACACAGACATTTCTCCATCCTAACCCCCCCCCCCCGCTTGCCGCCCAATAACAGAATAGTCAATTCGGGAGGCACAGTCCCCCTGCTTGCCGCCCTCTTTGCAGGACCACCTGCCAGACCCTGGCTACCTTTGCCCCCCAGATAAACGAGGTGACCGGCTTGTCCACTTCCTTGAAGAATGCCTTTGATAAGACATGATGTGGAGATGCCGGCTGTAAGACTTCTTACTTTGATAAGACAGACAGGAGAAACAAAAATCACGGCAACACATTCAATTTAATCACCTGCACCTGGCCCGCCAATGCAGAGGGAGGTTGTCCCACCTTGCAAAGTCAGCTTTCACCCTCCCCATCCAACTAACAAAATTGTACCTACGGATCCACCACCCCCCCCCCACCCCCAGTTCTATGCTACCTGCACCCCCAAGTACCGGAGTGGGTTGCTGCCCTGCAAAATGGCAGTGCCTCACTCCCAGCTGGGATCCCACAAAATACTCGCTCTTCTCCAAATTTAATTGATATCCTGAAAACAACCCGAATCTTTGGAGAAGTCCCATTATGTTCCCCATTGACTCACTCGTCTCTGAAACATACAACAATAAATAATTGGTGTTCCATCCCTCCCCACACTATCCCCTTCCACAGTCCCGAACTCCTCAAAGCGATGGCCAATGGCTCTATCACTAATGCAAATAGCAGGGGGGACATAGGACACCCTTGCCTAGTACCCCGGTGCAGAGCAAGTACCTCAAGCTCATATTTTTTGTGCGCCTTCGGTTCCCTAAATAATAGCTGTACCCATTCCGTAAATCTTGGCCCAATCCCGAATCTCACGGAAATTGTCCTGCCAGCATATTTCCCATATTCATAAACCGCTCCCCTTGCCCGTCTCAGTTGGTGCACCGCCTTCCCCTTAGACAACTGGTCAAAACTAGCCTGGAGATCTTTCTTCCTGTACAGAAGCATCCCCCGCGAACCTCCTGTCCACCTCCAACATCTCCTCGACCAGCCTTTGACGCTCATCTCTCTCCTCCTTATCCACCTTGGCCTTAAATGATATCACCTCCCCTCTCACTACCGCATTCAGGGCCTCCCATACCACCGCCTGTACAGTTAAATCCTACGTAATCCTCAATCACTTTCCTGATTTTCTCATAGAAGCTTCAGTCCCCCAATATCCCCGCATCCATTCTCCGCCCCGGCCTCTGAGCTACCACCCTCTCCAGGACCACATCCATCCAGTGCGGTGCATGGTCGTAAATCGCTACCATTGAGTACTCTGATCTCCTAACCCAGCCAACAAAGCCTCCCCTACCAAAAAAAAGTCTATCCTCGAATATACCGGGGAGAGGAACGTGTACTCTCGCTCCCTTGGGTGCAAAGACTTCCACGGGTCCACCCGTCCCATCTCCTTCATAAGCCCACCCGCGCCCCCCACCCCTGACTGGGCAAGCGAGCGTGTCTGCGACCTGTCCATCCTCTGCTCTTGCACCATATTCCAATCCCCTCCAACTATTCGCTCGTGTGAGTCCAAGGCCAGGACGGCCCCCAGAACCTTCCTCACAAATCCTGCATCATCCCAGTTCGGGCCATACACACTCGCCAGATCACCAACCTCCCCTCCAATACCCCTGTTACTATTACGTATCTAGCCCACTGGTCCGCCACCACCTTCTCCATCTGGAACCTCACCCTCTTACCCACCAACGCCGCTACCCCCCGTGCCCTACCGTCGAACCCAGAATGTAATACTTGGCTCACCCAGCCCTTCCTGAGCCTCACCTGGTCTTTCACCTTCAGGTGGGTCTCTTGTAGCATGACAACATCGGCTTTTAAGCTTTTTAGGTGCGTAACCATCATCAATCTCTTCACGTGCCCTCCCCCAACCCCTCACGTTCCACGTCACTATTCTGTTCAGGGGTCTCTCACCCCCCACCCCCACCCCGCCTCTCCTATCTGCCATTGTGATAACTCTGGGCCCTGCCCTCTGGATCTGACCCGCCCCGTCCCTCTGTTGCCATCGAACACCTCCCCGCGCACCCCCCCCCCACCCCCAGAATCCCCCCATCCACCTTGTCTCAAAAACAGCTCACCCAGTATTTGTCCCCCCTCACATTTCACACCTCCTAGACCCATCGAAACCGGTTTGACCACGCTCCGATGACCGCAGCCCCTCCCCATACCACACTCCCATTCATTAGCCTACGTAAGCTTGCTAGTGTGGAGGCCCCTGCCCAGGTCCATCTCCCACAAATCCCCTCCCTCATGCCCATTCCCAAAAAACAAAGAAATTCCCTTCAAACAAACAACCCAGTGCAAACAGACAAAACCAGAAAACTGCCATCGCAAAATATTCCAACTCCTACCCTTTCCAAACAGGCAACTTCACTCCCTTCAATCACATATAACAACATGAAATAGAACTATATACCATCTTCCACCGCCCTCCCCTCAGTCCAAGACCAGTCCTCAGTGCCATTTCTCATTTCTGCCCCAGTAATTCTGCCTTCAAAAAGCCTCCGCCACCTCGACCTTCTCAAAGTAAAAGTCTATTGAGTTGTCACACTCAACTTCGCTGGATACACCACTCCAAACTGCATACCACTGCAGTACAGTGCTGCCTTCACTCGATTGAAGGCCGCCCGCCTTCTCACCAGCTCCACGGTTATGTCCTGGTATATGTGTATACCAGCTCCAGCTCACTGCACCTCCCGCTTCTGCTTCGCCCACCTCAAGACATTCTCCTTCACATGGTACTGCCCTTGATAGTTCATTCGCCTTCGGTTTAGGCCTCACCAACCGATGAGCCCGGTCCAGTTCAGACTGAATATCTTGACAAAGTACTGAGTCAGTCTCGGGGCCCTCCATCCCTTCGGGCAGACCCACGATTCTTAAGTTCTTCCCCCTAGACCTCTTTTCCAGGTCCTCCACCTTCACTCTCAGACCTTTGTTGGTCTCTGCAGCTCCTCACCCATCGAGGTGAGCTGATCGCTGTGTTGTGACAAGGCCTCCTCCACCTCCTTCAGCTTCTCATCCTGCTCCCACACCTCGGCCGATATCTTCGACACCACCGGGCAATCACCTCCTCCGCCGGTATCTTCATTGCCGCCATTATTTCCTTCCTCATCAACTCCACGTGTTTAGTAAACTGATTTTCAAATTCCACGGCCATCGCCTCGGTCATCTTTACTGCGGTGAATGGCACGGCCCCACCCAGCGACCCAACCTCCGCCATCTTTTCTGCTGCTAGGCTGACCCTTTAGCTCGATGGTGAACCTTCACTTGCCCCCTTCTTCCCGGCAGCCTTCTTCTGAGTTTTAGGCATCCCCTCCTTGCTTATGTCTTCCTGCACCTGTTCGTTTAAAAATTGTCCCTGGGATTGAGCATTAAGTTCCAAAAAATCGAGCAGCAGCTACCCAACGTGCGACATCCTCTGAAATGCCGCCACCTGAAGTCCCTCCCTATATCCTTTTAACCTGTTTTTTAATCTGCAATGCATCTAGCTCCTTCTTGAAACCATTTAATGACCGTGATTCCACCTCAATATGGGGTAGCGAGTTCCCCAAATTCACCACCTATATTCACCACCCTCTGCGAGTAGTTCCTCCTCCTGGGCACGGTATCACTGTCACATCACGAGATCGCTGCTTCACAGCACCAGAGTCCCAGGTTTGATTACCGGCTTGGGTCACTGTCTGTGCAGAGTCTGCACGTTCTCCCCGTGTGTGCGTGGGTTTTCTCCGGGTGCTCCGGTTTCCTCCTACAGTCCAAAGATGTGCAGGTTAGGTGGATTGGCCATGATAAATTGCTCTTAGTTTCCCCCAAAAAAGGTTAAGTTGGGTTACCATGATCGGGTGGAGCTGGGGCTGACGTAGGGTGCTCTTTCCAAGGGCCGGTGCAGACTCGATGGGCCGAATGACCTCCTTCTGCACTACAAATTCTAGGATTCTATAATCTCAATTCTACATCTGCAGCCTCTCAACCTATATTCGTTACCTCTCATTCTAGATTTCCCCACAAGGGGGAACATTTGATCTATGTTTACTTTATCAATCCCTCTTAGTATTTTGTATACCTTGATCTCCAGTGAGTATAATCCCAAACAGTTTAACCTCTCCTCACACGCCATCCCTTTCATCCCCAGAATCACTTCGGTGAACCTCCTCTGAACTGCCTCCTTTCCTCAAATAAGGAGACCAAAACTGGACACAATACTCCAGATGTGGCCTCACCAACACCCTATACAATTACAACAATACTTCTCTACTTTTATTCTCCAGTCCTTTTGCAATAAGGACTAACATTCCATTTGCCTTTTTTAATTACATGATGTATTTGCAAACTGACTTTCTGCGATTCATGAACAAAGATCCCTCTCTCGGATGTATCTTGAATCTGCTTTCCATTGAGATAATCATTTGCCTTTCCATTTTTCCAGCCAAAATCTGACACTTATTCAGACAAGATCATGGCAGATTATCCAACTCAATGGCCTAATCCTACTTTCCACACACATCATTTTCGCCCTATATCCCTTCACCCCAAATGCTATATCTGATTACTTCTTGAAAACATAGAGCGTGCGATTCTCCATCCTGGGACTTCCGGAATGCGTGCCCTATGGGACGGAGAATCGGGTGTCAGGGAAAATGCGGGATTGTCACCGAGCCGAACATGGTGCTCTGCCCCCCACTTGCAGGCAGCATGGACGAGGTCCACAATACGCGCTGGCGGGGGGTGTAAATAAATGCAAATGGGTCTTAATGGCCGGGAATTACGTGGACGTGGACCACTTGTGGTTTTTACTAGCGTGATCATGACGTAGTGGACCTCGCGGTGGGCCAAGGGGGCAACCGTTGCTCCTTGGCCCACTGCAAGGTCAACCACACCAGGGCCACGCTGGTAGAGATCATTCGAGCCCAGCCAAGGGCGACCTGCACCTCCCAGGAATGCACTGTCTACCCACGCCTCATGTACCAGACAACCCCCACCTCTCCCCAGTAATAGGAAGACCCTCCACAGGGACCCGGGAATAGATAGACGCCCCCCCAAAGGGACACCTGTTATAAGGAGGCCCCTCACAGAGACCGCTGTTATGGGAAGACTCCTCACAGAAACCGCTGTTATAGGCAGACCCTCACAGGGCTCCTGTTATAAGGAGACCCACCACAGGAGGTAGTTGAGGAGGGTTTGTCTACTGAGTCAGTATGGTTGGAAGTCAGAAACAAGAAAGGAGCAGTCACTTTATTGGGAGTTTTCTATAGACCCCCTGTAATGGGGAGACCATCCACACGGCCCCCTGTAATGGGGAGACCCCCCACAGGGACCCATGTAATGGGGAGAGCCCCCACAGGGATCCCAGTAATGGGGAGGCCCCCCCCCCACAGGGACCCATGTAACGGGGAGATGCCCCACGGGGACCCCTGTAACGGGGAGACCCTGCACAAGGACCCGTGTAATATGGAGATTCCTCCACAGGGTCCCATGTAACAGGAAGACCCTCCACATGGGCCCCTGCTACAGGGAGACCCTCCACAAGGACCCCTGAAATATGGAGATACCTCCATAGGGAGCTCTGTAACGGAGACCCCGTAACAGGGAGAAACCGTACAGAGATCCCTGTAAAAGGTGAACCCCATCAGGGACACTGTAATAGGGAGACAGCTCACATGGATCCTTGAAATAGGGAGACCACTGTAATAGCGGACCCCTATAATAGGGGACCCCCACAGGGTTTGTAAGCTTTGATCACATTGCAGTGAAATCACACGTGTAAGAGGGGGAATGGCACTGTTAATTAGGGAGTGCACCACAGCTGCAGAAAAGGAGGTAGTTGAGGAGGGTTTGTCTACTGAGTCAGTATGGGTGAAAGTCAGAAACAAGAAAGGAGCAGTCACTTTATTGGGAGTTTTCTATAGACCCCCGAATATCAGCAGACGGATAGAGGAACAGATTGGGCGGCAGATCTTGGAAAAGTGCAGAAGTAACAGAGTTGTTGTCATGGGTGACTTCAACTTCCCCAATATTGACTGGAACCTCCTTAGTACAAACGGTTTGGATGGAGCAGATTTTGTCAGCTGTGTACAGGAAGGATTCCTGACTCAATATGTAGATAGGCCGACGAGGGGGGAGGCCATATTGGACTTGGTGCTCGGCAACGAACCAGGCCAGGTGTCAGATGTCTCGGTGGGAGAGCATTTCGGTGACAGTGACCACAACTCCTTGACCTTTACCATAGTCATGGAGAGGGATAGGAACAGACAGTGTGGGAAGGTATTTAATTGGGGGAGGGGAAATTATACTGCTATTAGACAGGAGCTGAGGAGCATAAAGTGGGAACAATTGTTCTTGGGGAAATGCACAACAGTAATGTGGGGATTGTTGAAGGAGCATTTGCTGCGAGTGCTGAATTATTTTGTCCCACTGAGACGAGAAAGGAATGGTAAGGTGAAGGAGCCTTGGATGACAAGAGAAGTGGAGCTTCTAGTCAAGAGAAAGAAGGAAGCTTATGTAAGGTTGAGGAAGCAAGGATCTAACTCGGCTCTAGAGGGTTACAACGTAGCCAGGAAGAAACTCAAAAAAGGACTGAGGAGAGCTAGAAAGGGGCGTGAAAAAGCCCTGGCGGGAAGGATGAGGGAAAACCCCAAGGCATTCTACAATTATGTGAGAAATAAGAGGATGATCAGAGTGAGAGTAGGGCCGATCAGGGATAGTGGAGGGAACTTGTGCCTCGAGTCTGAAGAGATGGGGGAAGGCCCTAAATGAATACTTTGCTTCAGTATTCACTAGAGAGAGGGACCTTGTTGCTCATGAGAACAGTGTGAACCAGGTTAATAGATTCAAACAGGTTGATATTAAGAAGGAGGATGTGCTGGAAATTTTGAAAAGCATCAGGATAGATAAGTCCCCTGGGCCTGACGGGATATACCCAAGGTTACTACGGGAAGTGAGAGAGGAGATTGCTGCGCCGTTGGCGATGATCTTTGCGTCCTCACTCTCCACTGGAGTAGTACCGGATGATTGGAGGGAGGCGAATGTTGTTCTCCTATTCAAGAAAGGGAATATGGAAATCCCTGGGAATTATAGACACATCAGTCTTACGTCTGTGGTGAGCAAAATATTGGAAAGGATTCTGAGAGATAGGATTTATGATTATTTAGAAAAACATGGTTTAATTAAAGATAGTCAGCATGGCATTATGAGGGGCAGGTCACGTCTCACAAGCCTCGTTTAATTCTTTGAGGATGTGACGAGACACATTGATGAAGGTCGGGCAGTGGATGTGGTGTATATGGATTTCAGTAAGACATTTGATAAGGTTCCCCATGGCCGGCTCATTCAGAAAGTTACGGGGCATGGGATACAGGGAAATTTGGCTGTCTGGATACAGAATTGGCTGGCCGAAAGAAGATAGCGAGTGGTAGTGGATGGAAAGTATTCTGCCTGGAGGTCAGTGACCAGTGGTGTCCCGCAAGGATCTGCTCTGGGACCTCTGCTCTTTGTGGTTTTTATTAATGACTTGGATGAGGAAGTGGAAGGGTGGGTTAATAAGTTTGCAGATGACACGAAAGTTGGTGGAGTTGTAGATAATGTTGAGGGTTGTTGCAGGTTACAACAGGACATTGACAGGATGCAGAGCTGGGCTGAGAAGTGGCAGATGGAGTTCAACCTTGCTAAATGTGAAGTGGTTCATTTTGGAAGGTCGAATTTGAATGCTGAATACAGGGTTAAAGGAAGGATTCTTGGAAGTGTGGAGGAACAGAGGGATCTTGGGGTCCACGTACATAGATCCCTCACAGTTGCCACCCATGTTGATAGGGTTGTTAAGAGTCGTATGGTGTGTTAGCTTTCATTAACAGAGGAATTGAGTTTAAGAGCCGTGAGGTTTTGCTGCAGCTTTATAAAACTCTAGTTAGACCACACTTGGAATATTGTGTCCAGTTCTGGTGGCCTCATTATAGGAAGGATGTGGATGCTTTGGAGAGGGTGCAGAGGAGATTTACCAGGATGCTGCCTTGACTGGAGGGCGTGTCTTATGAAGAAAGGTTGAGGGAGTTAGGGCTTTTCTCACTCGAGCTAAGTAGGCAAAGAGGTGACTTGATCGAGGTGTACAAGGTGATGAGAGGCATGGATAGAGTGGATAGCCAGAGACTTTTCCCCAGGGTGGAAATGGCTGTCATGAGGGGACATAATTTTAAGGTGATTGGAGGAAGGTATGGGGAGATGTCAGAGAGAGGTTCTTTATACAGAGAGTGGTGGGTGTGTGGAATGCACGGCCAGCAGAGGTGGTGGAGTCTGAGTCATTCGGGACATTTAAGCGACTCTTAGGCACATGGACAGCAGTAAATTGAAGGGATGTAGGTTAGCTTGATCTTAGATTAGGATAAATGGTCGGCACAACATCGTGGCCTGAAGGGCCTGTACTGTGCTGTACTGTTCTATGTTCTATGTTAGTGATTGGAATGCATTTACATCTCTTTGATGTGGCCAATGTTTGCAAACACTGGGGTCGGGTCAATTGGCTGGGAAATGGTGGTGGTTGGGGGTGCTGGTGGCGTTTGATGTGATGGCCGACTGCAGGACCTTGCTTTCGGTAGCGGGATTCCCGGGAAATCCCTCCCAAACAGAGAATCTCAACCACAATATTTTGGCCTCAACTACTTCCTGTGGTAACGAATTCCACATGTTCACCACTCTCTGGTGAATAAAGTTCTCCTCATCTTTGTCCCAAATGATGTGGAAATGCTGGCGTTGGACTGGGGTGAGCACAGTAAGAAGTCTTCCAACACCAGGTTAAAGTCCAACAGGTTTGTTTCAAACACTAGCTTTCGGAGCACTGCTCCTTCCTCAGGTGAATGAAGAGGTATGTTCCAGAAACACATATATAGACAAATTCAAAGATGCAAGACAATGCTTTGAATGCGAGCATTAGCAGGTAATTAAGTCTTTACTGATCCAGAGAGAGGGGTAACCCCAGGTTAAAGAGGTGTGAATTGTCTCAAGCCAGGACAGTTGGTAGGATTTCGCAAGCTCAGGCCAGATGGTGGGGGATGAATGTAATGCGTTACATTCATGTCGCATTACATTCATCCCCCACCATCTGGCCTGGGCTTGCGAAATCCTACCAACTGTCCTGGCTTGAGACAATTCACACCTCTTTAACCTGGGGTTACCCCTCTCTCTGGATCAGTAAAGACTTAATTACCTGCTAATGCTCGCATTCAAAGCATTGTCTTGCATCTTTGACTTTGTCTACATATGTTTCTGGAACATACCTCTTCATTCACCTGAGGAAGGAGCAGTGCTCCGAAAGCTAGCATTTGAAACCAACCTGTTGGATTTTAACCTTGTGTTGTAAGACTGTCTAAATGATCTACCGTATCCTCAGGTTGTGACCCCTGGTTCTCCACATTCTCACCATCGGGAATATCCTTCCTGCATCTACCAGTCTCGTTCTGTTAAAATTTTATAGGTTTTTATGAGATCCCTCCTCATTCAAGTCAGTCCCACCATCCCAAGAATCAGTCGGGTAAACATTCCCTGCAGCCCCTCTATAACAAGAACATCCACCCTTCTTCAGACAAGGAGACCAAAACTGCACACAATATTCCAGGTGTGGCCTCATCAAGGCCCTGTATAATTGCTGCAATACATCCCTGCTCCTGCACTCAAATACTCTCGCAATGAAGACCAAACAACCTTCTTTACCGCTTACTGTACCTGCATGTTTACGATCAGTGACTAGTGTACAAGTTCACCCAGATCTCGTTGCACATTCCCCTCTCCTAAATTATGGCCATTCAGATAATATTCTGCTTTCTCGTTTTTGCTACCAAAGTGGATAACCATTTCTCCAAATGCTGTCCAAATCACACTGAAGGATCTTCGCATCCTCCTCACAGCTCACCCTCCCACACAACTTGATGTCATTTGAAAGTTTGGAGCTATTATATTTTGTTCCCTCATCTAAATCATCAACATATATTGTGAATAGCTGGGGTTCTAGTACCGATCCCTGCGGTATTGCACCTGAGAGAGCAGGACTGACTGCGGGTAAGGAAGGGCTGGGTGGGACAGACCTATCATTCCTGTTACGGGATGAGGGCCAGGGGGGTGGCAATACTGATCAATAAGAGGACGATGTTTAAGGCAACAAAGCTGGTTACGAACCTAGGGGGTTGGTAGGTCATGGTCAGCGAGGCCCTAGACGGGGTACCAGTAGTATTCGTTAACATGTACGCTTTCGGACTTCCGGTGGCGTTCACGAACAGAGCGGCTGCAGCAAAGAGGCTCCCCCAGGTCCACAAAATCGCGGCTTTTTTCTGGGGTTTTCCCGGCGGGTTTTAAAAAAAATTAAGCTCGCGCGAAATCGGCCCTGCCTCCATCGCCCTGCCCAGGCGCCAAAGCTCTGTTCCACGGAGCTGAAGAGAAACAAAATAGAGGAGAGACTGGTCCCGGTGTGCTGCATGTGGAGGAGGAGTGGGGATCGCAAAGAAACAGTCTGAAAGTCGGAACACGGAGAGGATAAGACAAAAAAAAAAATAATAATTTTTATTCAACTTTTTTTTTCCTCTCCTGAAAATTAAAAAAAAACTTTAAAAAAAAAAAATTCTTTTATATTAAAAAAAAATCGTTTTTAAAAGGAGAATTTGGGGAGAAAAAAATAGAATTTATTTTTCGCACCAAAACCCAGGAAAAAAAGAGAAAGGCACATAACAGAAATATGCCTGCAAATAATAATAAATCGGGGGGACGGTGAGATGGAAGAAGGAGCAGCAGCGAAGGTGAACAAAAAAGGCAGGAGCTGCAGCCGTGCAGGCAGACAACCCCACGGGGCGAGGCTGAGGTTCAGTCGAATCAGGAAGCGGAAAAGCTGGCGAGCCGAGTAGCGGAGCAGGAACAGTACGCGGCGACCATCCACCCCTCCCGCACAGGGTGAGGAATGGAGAAGCGTGCTGAAAACTGAGATAAACGCTATAAAGGAGGAAATGAAAACAGAGATAAACGCCATGAGGGAGGCACTCAGGACGGAGCTCCACGCAGTGATGAAGGAGATGCTGGCGGAGACAACAGAAAAAATGCAGCGAACCATCGATGGCCTGGAAAGGAAGGTGGAGGTGCAGGAGAAAACGAGGAGAGGGCCGCCTCAGACCAGAGCGACAGGATGGTAACTCAGGAAACTGAGGTGAAAAGGCTGATAACGACCCAGGGGAGCCTAAGAGGGAAAGTGGAGGACCAGGAAAATAGGTCCAGATGGCAGAATGTTAAAATAGTGGGTCTGCCAGAGGGAATGGAGGGCAAAGACCCAGCAGGCTACGTCACCCAAAAGCTGGGCAAGCTAGTGGGACGGGAGAAATTTCCAAATCCCCTGGAAATCGACAGGGCGCACAGGTCACTCCGACCCAGGCCCAAAGCCAGGGAGCAGTCCAGAGCGATTATCGTGAAGCTGCACTGGTTCCAAGACAGGGAAAAAAATCCTAAAGTGGGCCCGGCAGACAAAATAGAGCACGTGGGAAGGGAAGACCATAAGCGTGTACCAGGACATTGGGGAGGACCTGGCCAAAAGAAGGGCTGAATTCAACAGGGCCAAATCAGCACTCTACAAAAGTAATGTGAAATTTGGGATGTTATTCCTGGCCAAACTCTGGGTAACATTTGAGGGGAAGGAGCTGTATTTTAACACCCCAGCTGCAGCGGAGAAGTTTGTTAGAGCGAACAAACTGGGGGAGGAACAGCCGCAACGGCCATCATGAAAGCGACGGGGATGGAAAAGAAAGGAAGAATCGGAATAAAGAGCAGCGGGCAGACCGCAAACAGAGATCATGAACTGTACACACGTGTTTGGTGCACTGTGCGGGACTGTGCTGACTCATTCCTGGGCTCAATCCATCTCTCAATGCAATGGGGGAGGGGAGCAAAGCAAGGTAAAATGAGAGTGAGAAAGGCAGACAGGAGGGAAAGACAAGGCCTAGCAAAAGGAAGGTAAAACAGGATCAGAGCAGGGCAAGTACGCCTCGTGCTAGCGAGGAGGGTCAACACGGGAGGGCAGGAAGAAAGGAGGGCTGCGGCGCGTCTCTCAGGGGAGAGGAAGCGCCTGGCACAAAGAGGGGGGGAACAGGGCAGAAGGGGGGAGGAAGAACACAGGGGGGGACAGAGGGACATGGACTATGAGGGGGGAGAGGAGTCGGGGGGAGAGCGTAGAACAAAAGAGAAGCAAAGACGAGGGTGAGGTAGATAAGCAGCACGGACACAGGCCTCAGCGGGCATGGAGCAGTGCGAGGAACCAAGATGGCACCAGAAACAGCCACTCGGAAGGGCTTCAGGACGAAGGGTGACCCTGGAGTGCAGGGGCACAGCCACGTGGCGTACACATAGCTGGTGGCCATGTTGGGTGCCCCCTGGACAAAGGGAAACCCCGGAGCGCTGGGGCCCGACCTCATGGTGAGCGCAGCGACCGCGGCCATTTTGGACGGCCCCCGAACAAAGGGAATCCCCGAGTGTAGGGGCGCGTCCACCAGGTAAGTATGGGTGATCCCGCAGGACCGGGGGAAAACCCCCCAACAGGATTGTTACCTGGAACGTAAGGGGACTCAACGACCCAGTGAAAACTTCCACCGTTGAAGGTCTTTACTTACTTCCTCCACCAGGCTGGTCAGGTTCCACTTGTGGATCTGTGTCCAGTCTCTGGCCAGAACAGATTCCGTTACCTGGAGATTCGGATAGCCAGAGACTGGACACAGATCCACAAGTGGAACCTGACCAGCCTGGTGGAGGAAGTAAGAAAAGACCTTCAACGGTGGGGCTCACTCCCACTCTCACTGGAGGGGAGAGTGCAGACGATCAAGATGAACGTACTGCCAAGGGTCCTCTTCCTGTTTAGATCCATCCCGATCCTCATCCCCAAGGCCTTTTTCCATAACGTAGACAGTCTAATCATGACGTTTGTGTGGCGGGGGTAAGAACCCGAGAATTCCCAAACCGACACTGCAAAGAAGGAAAATCAAAGGGGGCTTGGCCTTACCGAACCTCCAATACTACCACTGGGCAGCAACGGCAGAAAGAGTGAGGGGATGGGTACAAGAACCCAACACAGATTGGGTACAAATGGAGGAGGCATCCTGTAAAGGAACGACCCTCCAGGCCCTGGCCACAGCAGCACTCCCATCCCCCTCAACAAGATACACAACAAGCCCAGTGGTAGCGGCCACGCTGAAAATGTGGATCCAGTTGAGACAGCACTTCAGGATAACCAAAATGTCCCACATGGCTCCCATATGTGGCAATCACAGATTCCCCCCAGCCTTGCTGGATACCACTTTCAAAAGATGGAGGCGGGACAGGGGCACATCGACGGTCGGGGACGTCTACATAGGGCACAGACTGGCGACACTGGACGAACTGACGAGGAAGAGGAGGCTAGCAAAAGGACAGGAAATGAGACACCTCCAAATAAAGCACTTCCTCCGCAAAGAGACTGTAGGGTACCCCGGGGCCCCAGAAAACACATTACTAGTGGACCTGATAGGCACAAGCAACGAGAAGGGGGGAAAATATACAGACAGCTACTGGACAGAACTCGAACACCACTGGACGAGACCAGATAAAAGTGGGACGACGAACTGGGGACAGAGGTGGGATGGAGACTATGGAGCGAAGCACTGAGCAGGGTGAACTTCACCTCCTCCTGCGCAAGGCCAAGCCTAATGCAGCTCCAAGTGGTGCACAGAGCGCACCTGACCACAACCCAAATGAGCAGGTTCTTGCCAGAGGTGCAGGACAAATGTGAGAGGTGCCAGAGGGCCCGGCCACCCACACCCACATGTTTTGGGCTTGCCCCAAGCTTGCTGGGTTCTGGACAGCCTTCTCCGAGGCAATGTCCAAGGTTGTGGGGGTGAGGGTGAAGCCATGCCCAATTGTGGCAATCTTCCCGGTATCGGAGCAGCCAGAGTTACACATGGGGAAGAGGGCCAACGCCCTTGCTATCGCTTCCCTAATCGCAGGCTGGAGAATCCTGCTCGGCTGGCGATCGGCAGCACCACCCAAAGCTTCAGACTGGCTTGCTGACCTCTTGAAATTTCTCCAGCTGGAGAAGATTAAGGACGCCATCCGAGGGTCAGAGGAAGGCTTCCTGGACACCCAGCGGCAGTTTGTAGGTCTGTTCCAAAACCTGTTCGAGGCCAGCAACGAGGAGTAAGCTAATAAGAATTTTTAAAAAAACACCAAGATAGATGAGGTACCAAAAGACTGCGCAACCCGGAGGGGCGGGGGGGAGGCGGAAGGCGGAAGGAAGATGGGGAAACCACGAGAGGTGAGGGACAGGGGGGGCTACCCCCCTTTTTTTCCATTCTCTCCGGAAAATAAAAGGAAAGCACAGCTGAAGCCGGGGGGGGGGGGGGGGACGGACAACATGTACGCTTCCAACTGGGATGACACGAAATTCATTAAAACGACCATGGTGGAAATCACCAACATAGCGACGCACTGACTGATCATTGGGGGGTGGGGGCGGGGGAGGGGGGGATTGTAACTGTGCACAGGACCCACTGACAGACAGGTCAAACCCCAAAACAGGGAAGATCTCGAACATGGTGAAGGAACTCGGTCACTAAATGGAGCAGATAGGGGTGGTGGACCCATGTAGGTTCACCCACCCAGAGGAGGAGTTCTCCTTCTCTCCAGCGCACAACGTATACTCGACTTCTGGTCGGGAAATCGGTGCTTCCAGGGCTGGTCAAGGCAGAATACTCCGCAATTGTAATCTCCGGCCACGCTCCACATTACCTGGATGTGAGGTTGGAGTCGGCAGTGCCCAACGCGCCGCATGGAGGTTGGATACTGCACTACTGGCCGACAAAGTCTTCAGCGAGAGAGTATCACAGGCCACAACTGAATATACAAAAAACAATCAAAACGGGGAGGTCTCACCCTCCACGTTCTGGGCGGCGCTAAAGACAGTGATTAGAGGGGAAATTATTGCCTTTAAAGCGCAAAGATACAGGGAGGAGAGAGCGGCTAGGCAGCAGTTGGTGGACTTCATACTGGAGGTAGACCGTAAATACTCCAAGGCCCTCACCATAGAGCTCCTGGCAGCGAGGAAAAAGCTACAAATGGACTTTGACCTGCTCTCCATGAGGAAAGCGGTACACCAACTCGGCCAGTGGTAATGGGGGTCCCGATACGAACGCGGAGACAAAGCCAGCCGCCTGCTGGCACACCAACTGCGAAAGTAGGCAGCCACTAGAGAGATAGCGCTAATTAGGGACAATAGTGGCACACTAGAAACGGACCCAGACAAGGTTAACAAAGCCTTGGAGGCCATTTACCGGGGGCTGTACACCAGAGCCCCCACCAAGTGACTCGGGGATGAAACTGTTCCTCGATGGGCTGGACATGCCAGTCGTGAGGGGAGGGCAGAAAACGGGGCCTGGAAGCACCGCTAAAACTGGGAGAGATCATGGAGAGTATTAGCTCCATGCAGGCGGGGAAGGCGCCGGGACCAGAGAGATTCCTGGCGGACCTCTAGAAAACATTTGCGACAGCCCCACACCTGCGGGAGATGTTCACAGACTCGTTGGCTAGGGGCACACTGTGTCATGTGAGAGTACCTTTGAGACATGGATGTTTAAGCAATGTACCTTTAAGAAAACAGTGATGTCAGAGAGTGGGTGGAGCTGAGCTCAGGTCGGCCATTTTGAAGTTTCAGTTTGGAGGAAAAGAGGTTGGGGAGTGTCTGTGTTTTGCAGTGAGCTGGATTTGCTGTGATCTCTGCCATGAAAGACTATCTCTGGATCATTTGGGTGATTTAAACTCATAATAGTAAAGCCTTTAACCTGATGTGATTCTGTTTAAAGGTGTTAAGTCTCTTGGACGTTTGAAGGAACATTTTGAGGAATTATTTACTGTTGTAATATTTTCAGAGTTATCTTTGAAGTAAGGGGTGTTAAGAGATCCAATGTTTATTTAAGATGTTAAGTTGAGTTCATGGAATAAATATTGTTTTGTGTTTAGAAACCCACGTGTCCATAACTGTAATCCCACACCTAGGGAACAAGCTGTGTGCGCGGATAAGCAACAAAAACATTAAAGGGGGAGGTTGACTGAACTCCATGATACATTTTGGGGTTCTGAAAACGCCTCTCCCATAACAACTGCCACCTACTGAGCACAAGCCTCAATTTCGCTGAAACCCAAGAAAGGCTGTATAGAACCTTAGTTAGGCCACACTTGGAGTATAGTGTTCAATTCTGGTCGCCACACTACCAGAAGGATGTGGAGGCTTTAGAGAGGGTGCAGAAGAGATTTACCAGAATGTTGCCTGGTATGGAGGGCATAAGCTATGAGGAGCGATTGAATAAACTCGGTTTGTTCTCACTGGAACGAAGGAGGTTGAGGGGCGACCTGATAGAGGTATACAAAATTATGAGGGGCATAGACAGAGTGGATAGTCAGAGGCTTTTCCCCAGGGTAGAGGGGTCAATTACTAGGGGGCATAGGTTTAAGGTGAGAGGGGCAAAGTTTAGAGTAGATGTACGAGGCAAGTTTTTTACGCAGAGGGTAGTGGGTGCCTGGAACTCACTACCGGAGGAGGTAGTGGAGGCAGGGACGATAGGGACATTTAAGGGGCATCTTGACAAATATATGAATAGGATGGGAATAGAAGGATACGGACCCAGGAAGTGTAGAAGATTGTAGTTTAGTCGGGCAGTATGGTCGGCACGGGCTTGGAGGGCCGAAGGGCCTGTTCCTGTGCTGTACATTTCTTTGTTCTTTGTTCTTTGACAAAGACCCAATGGAGTTGCACAGGGACACCAGGCAGGGATGCCCGTTGTCCCTGCTGCTGTTCGCCCCAGCGTTCGAACCACTTGCAATCGCACTCAGTACAGCAAAGAGCTGAAGGGGGATCCCAAGAGGAGACAGAGAGCACAGAGTCCCGCTCTGCACAGATGACCTGCTCCTCTACATCTCGGACCCACAAAGTAGCATGGAAGGCATCATCACGCTCCTGAAAGAGTTTGGTGCCTTTTCGGACAACAAACTCAACATGAGCAAAAACGAGATGTTTCCGGTTAACCCGCAGGGGGGAGGGGCAGAGCTGGTGAAACTGCCATTTAAACAGGCCCGGCACAAATTCCGCTACCTGGGGATCCAAATCGCTCCTGACTGGACGGGGGTTCACAAATGGAACCCGACCAGTCTGACAGAGGAAGTAAAGAAGAACCTGCAGAGATGGAACACACTCAACTCTCCCTGGCAGGGAGAGTGCAGACGATCAAAATGAACAAGCTCAAAATGAACGTGCTGGCCAGGTACCTCTTCTGATCTACATCCCCTAGGCCTTTTTCAACTCACAGGACAAACTAATCATGCCGTTTGTATGGCCGGGGGGGGGGGGGGGGGGGGGGGAAGAATGTCAGAATCCCAAAGAAGTTCCTACAGAAAACAAAGTCCAGGGGAGGACTAGCCCTCCCAAACTACAATACTACCACTGGGTGGCGACAGCAGAACGGATAATGGGATGGATTAAGGATCCAGACGCCGAGTGAGTGCGCACGGAAGGAGCCTCCTGCAGGGGGACCTCGCGCCGGGCCCTCGCCATGGCGGCACTCCCATCCCCACCCAAAAAACACTCCAGCCCAGTGATGGTAGCCAAGCTCCAGACCTGGAACCAATTACTACAGCAATTTGGCCTGACCGAAATGTCGGACAAAACCCTCATCTGCAATAACAAACAAAGAACAACAAAGAACAAAGAAATGTACACCACAGGAACAGGCCCTTCGGCCCTCCAAGCCCGTGCCGACCATACTGCCCGACTAAACTACAATCTTCTACACTTCCTGGGTCCGTATCCCTCTATTCCCATCCTATTCATATATTTGTCAAGATGCCCCTTAAATGTCCCTATCGTCCCTGCTTCCACTACCTCCTCCGGTAGTGAGTTCCAGGCACCCACTACCCTCTGCGTAAAAAACTTGCCTCGTACATCTACTCTAAACCTTGCCCCTCTCACCTTAAACCTATGCCCCCTAGTAATTGACCCCTCTACCCTGGGGAAAAGCCTCTGACTATCCACTCTGTCTATGCCCCTCATAATTTTGTATACCTCTATCAGGTCGCCCCTCAACCTCCTTCGTTCCAGTGAAAACAAACCGAGTTTATTCAATCGCTCCTCATAGCTTATGCCCTCCATACCAGGCAACATCCTGGTAAATCTTTTCTGCACCCTCTCTAAAGCCTCCACATCCTTCTGGTAGTGTGGCGACCAGAATTGAACACTATACTCCAAGTGTGGCCTAACTAAGGTTCTGTACAGCTGCAACATGACTTGCCAATTCTTATACTCAATGCCCCGGCCAATGAAGGCAAGCATGCCGTATGCCTTCTTGACTACCTTCTCCACCTGTGTTGCCCCTTTCAATGACCTGTGGACCTGTACTCCTAGATCTCTTTGACTTTCAATACTCTTGAGGGTTCTACCATTCACTGTATATTCCCTACCTGCATTAGCCCTTCCAAAATGCATTACCTCACATTTGTCCGGATTAAACTCCATCTGCCATCTCTCCGCCCAAGTCTCCAGACAATCTAAATCCTGCTGTATCCTCAGACAGTCCTCATCGCTATCCGCAATTCCATCAACCTTTGTGTCGTCTGCAAACTTACTAATCAGACCAGTTACATTTTCCTCCAAATCATTTATATATACTACAAACAGCAAAGGTCCCAACACTGATCCCTGTGGAACACCACTGGTCACAGCCCTCCAATTAGAAAAGCATCCCTCCATTGCTACCCTCTGCCTTCTATGGCCTAGCCAGTTCTGTATCCACCTTGCCAGTTCACCCCTGACCCCGTGTGACTTCACCTTTTATACTAGTCTACCATGAGGGACCTTGTCAAAGGCCTTACTGAAGTCCATATAGACAACATCTACTGCCCTACCTGCATCAATCATCTTAGTGACCTCCTCGAAAAACTCTATCAAGTTAGTGAGACACGACCTCCCCTTCACAAAACCGTGCTGCCTCTCACTAATACGTCCATTTGCTTCCAAATGGGAGTAGATCCTGTCTCGAAGAATTCTCTCCAGTAATTTCCCTACCACTGAAGTAAGGCTCACCGGCCTGTAGTTCCTGGGATTATCCTTGCTACCCTTCTTAAACAGAGGAACAACATTGGCTATTCTCCAGTCCTCCGGAACATCCCCTGAAGACAGCGAGGATCCAAAGATTTCTGTCAAGGCCTCAGCAATTTCCTCTCCAGCCTCCTTCAGTATTCTGGGGTAGATCCCATCAGGCCCTGGGGACTTATCTACCTTAATATTTTTTAAGACACCCAACACCTCGTCTTTTTGGATCACAATGTGACCCAAGCTATCTACACCCCCTTCTCCAGACTCAACATCTACCAATTCCTTCTCTTTGGTGAATACTGATGCAAAGTATTCATTTAGTACCTCGCCTATTTCCTCTGGCTCCACACATAGATTCCCTTGCCTATCCTTCAGTGGGCCAACCCTTTCCCTGGCTACCCTCTTGCTTTTTATGTACGTGTAAAAAGCCTTGGGATTTTCCTTAACCCTATTTGCCAATGACTTTTCATGACCCCTTCTAGCCCTCCTGACTCCTTGCTTAAGTTTCTTCCTACTTTCCTTATATGCCACACAGGCTTCGTCTGTTCCCAGCCTTTTAGCCCTGACAAATGCCTCCTTTTTCTTTTTGACGAGGCCTACAATATCACTCGTCATCCAAGGTTCCCGAAAATTGCCGTATTTATCTTTCTTCCTCACAGGAACATGCCTGTCCTGTATTCCTTTCAACTGACACTTGAAAGCCTCCCACATGTCAGATGTTGATTTGCCCTCAAACATCCGCCCCCAATCTATGTTCTTCAGTTCCCGCCTAATATTGTTATAATTAGCCTTCCCCCAATTTAGCACATTCATCCTCGGACCACTCTTATCCTTGTCCACCAGTACTTTAAAACTTACTGAATTGTGGTCACTGTTACCGAAATGCTCCCCTACTGAAACATCTACCACCTGGCCGGGCTCATTCCCCAATACCAGGTCCAGTACCGCCCCTTCCCTAGTTGGACTGTTTACATATTGTTTTAAGAAGCCCTCCTGGATGCTCCTTACAAACTCCGCCCCGTCTAAGCCCCTGGCACTAAGTGAGTCCCAGTCAATATTGGGGAAGTTGAAGTCTCCCATCACCACAACCCTGTTGTTTTTACTCTTTTCCAAAATCTGTCTACCTATCTGCTCCTCTATCTCCCGCTGGCTGTTGGGAGGCCTGTAGTATACCCCCAACATTGTGACTGCACCCTTCTTATTCCTGATCTCTACCCATATAGCCTCACTGCCCTCTGAGGTGTCCTCTCGCAGTATAGCTGTGATATTCTCCCGAACAAGTAGCGCAACTCCGCCTCCCCTTTTACATCCCCCTCTATCCCGCCTGAAACATCTAAATCCTGGAACGTTTAGCTGCCAATCCTGCCCTTCCCTCAACCAGGTCTCTGAAATGGCAACAACATCATAGTTCCAAGTAGTAATCCAAGCTCTAAGTTCATCTGCCTTACCCGTAATGCTCCTTGCATTAAAACATATGCACTTCAGGCCACCAGACCCGCTGTGTTCAGCAACTTCTCCCCGTCTGCTCTGCCTCAGAGCCACACTGTCCCTATTCCCTAGTTCTCCCTCAATGCTCTCACCTTCTGACCTATTGCTCCCGTGCCCACCCCCCTGCCATACTAGTTTAACCACAGGTTTGTGATAGTCAGGAACCTATATACTGACGGTAGGATCACAACACTGGACAAACTGACGGAGAGATTCCAGCTAGCAAAACGCAAAGAACTCAGATACCTGCACTTAAAAGTCTCCTCCTGAAGGAGACAAGTACGTACCCACAACGGACGCTACTGGAAGAACTACTGGACGCGGACATCCTAGGCAAAGGGAACTGTAACGACATGTACAAACGACTGCTAGAGAGGGCCGAAACTGTACTGGATATGATGATGAGGAAATGGGAGGAAGACTTGGGGTTCGAAATAGGGTGGGGACTCTGGAGGAAAGCACTACATAGGGTCAACTCCACCTCCACATGCGCAAGGCTCAACCTGACGCAACTAAAAGTGGTACATATTGCCTACTTGACCAGAACCCGAATGAGTATGTTTTTCCCGGAGGTGGAGGACAGATGTGAATGGTGCCAAGGAGGTCCGGCCAACCACGCCCACATGGTCTGGTCTTGCCCCACACTTGCTGGGTACTGGACAGTCTGATTCGAGGCAATGTCCAAGGTGTTGGGGATGAGGGTGATGCCATGACCAAAAGTCTTCGGGGTATCGGATCAGTCAAATCTCTTCATGGGGAGGGCGGACGACCTTGCCTTTGCCTCCTTGATAGCCCGCTGTAGAATCCTGCTCGACTGGCGGTCAGCAGCACCACCTAAAGTTGCAGACTGGCTGTCCGACCCCTCAGAATCTCTCCAAATGGAGAAAATGAAATTCGGCATCCGAGGGTCGCAAGATGGCTTCCTCAGAACATTCCGGGACCTGTTTGCGGCCAACAGGCAAACAAACAAATAAACAAGTAGCCACGAGCCAGGGGACAGTAGCCAGGACATGATAGACGTGAGGGAAGGGAGGGAGGACCGAGGAGAGGGGAGGGGGAGCAAGAGGGAGTAGCCACACCCAGCAGGAAAGAAAGGGGAGTAGCAGAGAAGAAGGTGGGGGGGGAGGGGGGGGGAGGAGCGCAGGGGACGGCAATGACCACAACAGGCACAGCAAGGAGAAAGAGGGAAAGAAAGAACAGGAACGACAGGTGGCCGAGGCTGAGGCAAATGGACAAAAACAAACAAAATTACCAAGCGGTGCGAGTGACACCAGGGGCATGTCCCGGGTGCCACTCCACCGGTTCTTTCTTTGTTTTGTAAAAAAAAATGAAGTGGGGGAGAAAGACCCCCTATTCTGCTATGTGTTATGCATTTGTTTACTTGCTCTGTTTTTTGTTTATCTGTGTGTACATTCATAAGTATATCATGTATAAAACCCAATAAAAACATCAAAAAAAAGTTTAGTTTGGCCATGGAAAAGACGAAGGAACAAACGTGAGCTGGGATAATTAATTGGGGCAAAGCCAACTTCGATGTTGGTGTAATTCTGACTCCTTGCAGTTAGCAGCATTTACAGCGATAGTATCTGGCCAAAATTTCCAAAAATGCTTCTGCCAAAAAAAGAATGGTTGCACAATCCTGCCTATTATTCCCTCAAGAACTGCAGGTACTTGGGGCGGGATTCTCTCAGCCCGGGGCCGGCGCGGTGAAGGGAGCCACTGTGCATGCGCGCATTGGTGCCGGTGCCACTGCGCATGAGCGTTCCCCACGGCGCCCAGTTGACGCCGGGATCAGCAGCTGGAGTGGCGAGGGTTGCTCCAGTGCCATGCTGGCCCCCTGTAGGGGCCAGAATTGCTGATCCTGAGGCCATGTTGATGCTGTCGGGAAACGCAACGGCGTTTCTGACAGCGTCATCACTTAGCCTCAGGATCAGAGAATCCCGCCCATGATTCTCCCCCACTAAACTGGTAGAGGCTCACATTGTATATCAGTTCATACCTGCACATAACTCTAACACAAGAGTTGCTCATATGCAGAATGATTTGCATTATGGTAAATAACAGCTGCTTGACCACATTCTTGATGTTCAGTGGTTAACTGATGAGTGATTTTTAAATATGTGCCACATAATGGAGCTTCTCAATCCCATAGGCTATTATTGTAACAGGATACATAGCACCAAGGAAGACCAGGAATTACTAAATGTAAGGGGTGCGGACCAATGTCTTGATGGAACTATGGGTAATATGGGTAAGGATATTAGGGAAGAGGCAACAGGGTAAGGCAGCTGAGCTTTACCTCAGGTCACCAGCAGCTGAATGCCGTCTCCTTTTCAGATCTTCTTTTCCTGGCTTCTTTTCAGTATACCCCGTCTCTTTCTCTCCCTCGTCTACTAACACCCACGATATCCTCCTCTCCTTTTTATTTGCCACATCCCTGTTGTTTTCTAAGGATTTCGACCTTTTCCACAATCACAGCATGCAAAATAAAATCAAAACAACTTAAATGGAACCTAATTAATTCAGCAGAATGGGACAAACAGCTCAGTTCACAAGCTGATGATAAAAGAACGCTGCTTACTCATTCTAAACTGTGAATGCACATTGCTAATTTTATTCAAAAGAAATTAAAAGTAAACAAGTTTAAACGCAACTTAAGGCCTGGCTACGTGGAGTGGAAAACAATGATCTACAGCGCTTTTTGCCAAAAACAGAGAAATATTCTCATTGATCCCCAAACATCAACCTGGAGTCAAAAATAAAAATTCAACCAGTGGAGCTGTACTGGAACACTGAAATAACAAAATATCAGGTTGTTAGGGTTAAACAACATTTATCAAACACAACAAGAGTGTTGGATAGATTCTTCCCTCCCTTCTTGATTTCTAATGAAGGTGACATTTCCAAATGTGCTCCTTAATTTTTATCTGCTCAATTTCTATATGCAACTGATTGTTTAAGGTATAGTTATTTTCACGGCACTGTGTGTGAAATGTAAAGCTGCATAAACTGCACTGTACATTCTGCAGAGCTGAAACTCACCTAATCTTGCGACTGCCCCTCGGTCGCTCTGATTGTACCGACATGTAGCTTGTGCTGCTGAGGCGTGAAGCGCTGCTGGTTCGGGAGATGGCGGACACATCACTAGCATCACTGTCCGACGATTTGATTGAAACATTATCAATGCTTCTATTCCGATCTTTGTATGGTAGATGCTGGAAGTGAGAGAAGTGGTAGAACATCATTAACCCCTTCTAATAAAGTACCAACAGTCATTCTGACCCCCACATAATTGAGCAATATTCTGTATGAATTTCAGTATGGTACCGGGTATGTTGGCTGTACCCACGACAATTGGCTGATCATATCAAACAACATGGGCGTCATTCTCCGCCGGCGGGAGTCTCCGTTCTGCCGGCGCCCGGGGGTTTCCCGACGGCGTGGGGCTGCCCCACAATGGGAAACCCCATTGACCGGCCGGTGTTACGGAGACTCCCGCCGGCCGGTCGGCGCAGAAATGTGGCGGGGCGGGTAGGAGAATTTCGCCCCATGTTCCTCTGGCTATCCATAATAGGCAGACTACAGACCATACTTAACCAGTCTGTGCCAGCAAAACACAAAACGTCGACTGTTAGATGTGATTCTGCGATTGGGCAGCACCTGCTTCGGGCGCTAATAGCTACCCTAACAACTGTTCTAAGTCCAGCTCATAATGTGGCTCACTTATGCTTGCTCGAAGTGACACATTCATACACAGGGAGTGTATGTTCAATCCTTGCACCATTTTTGAATTACCAGGAAGCTTATACTTCCCTCTGAATTCTTCATGGCAATACTTCAGCCAGAGTCGAGTTGCCAACCAATCAGCACCCTCTTTTCCTCTAATATAAATTGTTGTGATACATAGAATCTCTGTAGTGCAGAAGGAGGTAATTTTCCCCCATCGAGTCTGCACTGACCGTCCGAAAGAACACCCTAACAAGTCCCACTCCCCTGCCCTATCCCCATAATCCCATGCATTGATCATGTCCAATCCACCTAACCTGCACATCTTTGGACTGTGGGAAGAAAGCGGAGCACCCGGAGGAAACCAATGTAGACATGAGGAGAATGTGCAAACTCGCAGTCCCCCAAGGCCAGAATCGAACCCGGGTTCCTTGAGCTGTGAGGCAGCAGTGCTAGCCACGGTGCCACCATGCTGCCCCAGGTAGCCAGATCCTTCTCATTCAGAGTTCTGAAATCTCTCTCCATTTTAATTAATGTGCTGCTTCTCTATCCTTCCCGACAAAATGGACAAATGCACATTATACTCCTGCCAAATATTTGTCCACTCTTTGAACAGTCTTTCTGCAGACTCTTTTCATCCTCCCCATACCCTTCTTTCCCACCTATCTTCCATTTCATCAGCAAATTTGGCTACAATGCAATCGGTCCTTTAATCCCAGTCACTGATAAATAGTTGCGGCCCCAACAGGCATCCACTTGTAACAGTTTGTCAACGTGAAATTGGCTGATTTATCTCAGCTCTGTTTCCTGCCAGTTAGCCAACTGTCTAGCCATACTAATATGTCACCCCCAACACAACAAGCTCTATCTTATGGAGTACTTTATTCATTGGAGTTTAGAAGAGTGAGAGGGGATCTCGCAGAAACTTCTAACATTCTAACAGGATTAGACAGGGCAGATTCAGAAACAATGTTCCCGATGGTGGGGGCGTCCAGAACGAGGGGGTCATAGTTTGAGGATAAGGGGTAAACCTTTTAGGACTGAGTTGAGGAGACATTTCTTCACCCAGAGAGTGGAGAATCTGCAGAATTCACTACTACAGAAAGTAGTTGAGGCCAAAACATTGTTTAATATAAGAAAGAGTTAGATAGTTCTCGAGGCTAAAGAGCTATGAGGGAAGGCGGGATCAGGATATTGAATTTGATAAATCAGCCATGATCATAATGAATGGTGGAGCAGGCTCGAAGGGTCCAATGGCCTCCTCCTGCTTCTATTTTCCATGCATGTTTCTTTTTATTAAAATATTTTTATTGGTGTTTTCCAGGTTTTACAGAGTAACAGTTCAATATCTGGTATTTACAAACAAGTTTGTGTCTTATTTACAACGGTTTTTAAATTAGGTTCCCCCCCCACCCCCCAGAACATGTGGGTGTGGTTGGCCTGGCATCCCAGGCACTGCTCACATTTATCCTCCACCTCCGGGAAGAACCTGCTCATTCGGGTTCTAGTCAGGTGGACTCTGTGCATTACTTTAAACTACATGAGGCTTAGCCCAGCGCACGAGGAGGTGGATTTGGCCCTGCTCAGCGCTTCGCTCTAGAGTCCCCAACCCAGTCCCGTCCCCAACTCGTCCGCCCATTTCCATCTAGCTTTGTCGAGTGGTGGTCTTGCCCTGTCCAGCAACTGTCCATATATGTTTCCACAGATCCCCCCTCCTTACTGTCTGTTGATTAGTTCCTCGAGTAGAATGTCTCTCGGGACCCTGGGGGACTTTCCATCTCCTTGCGAAGAAAGTGTTTAATTTGGAGATGCTTGAACTCCTGTCCCGTCGGCCGGTCCATGTCCACCTTTTTTTAAAGGTGGCATCAAGCATGGCTGGGAGGGAATTTGTGGTTATCGCAGGTGGGAGCCATGGAGGACATCACGGTTAGAATGAAATGTTGCTCCATTTGGTTCCACTTTTTCAGTGTGGCTAGGATGTGTGTTTCGTCGGCGGTTGGATCGCTGCCGTGGTGAGGGCTCGGCGGGTCATTCCCTTGCAGGGGGACTCCTCCAGCCTCACACATTCCATGTTTGGTTCTTGTATCCATTAAAAAAAAATAAAAAAATTTAAAGTACCCAATTCATTTTTTCCAATTAAGGGGCAATTTAGTGTGGCCAAACCACCTAGCCTGCACATCTTTTGGGTTGTGGGGGCGAAACCCACGCAAACACGGGGAGAATGTGCAAACTCCACACGGACAGTGACCCAGAGCCGGGATTGAACCTGGGACCTCGGCGCAGTGAGACTGCAGTGTTAACCACTGCACCACCGTGCTGCCCTTCGGTTCTTGTATTCATCCCCTCACCCTCGCGGCTGTGGCCACCCAGTGGTAGTACCGTAGATTCGGCAAGTCTAGACCGCCCATGATTTTCCTTCTTTGCAGTGACTTAAGGATCCTCTGGTTCCCTCGCGACACAAATACCATAATTATTTTGTTTACTTTGTGGAAATAGGCCTTGGGGATGAAGATGGTATAGATCTTAACAGGAAGAGGAACCTCAGCAGTACGTTGATTTTGATCGTCTGTACCCTCCCTGCCAGGGAAAGCGGGAGTCAGCATGTTCTCCCTGAGTGTGAGTGGATTTCCTCCGGGTGCTCCAGTTTCCTCCCACAAGTCCATAAAGACATGCTTGTTAGGTGAATTGGACATTCTGAATTCTCCCTCTATGTACCCAAACAGTGTGATAACTAGGGGCTTTTCACAGTAACTTCATTGCAGTGTTAATATAAGGCTACTTGTGACAATAATAAAGATTATTATTATTGTGCATCTGTGTCCAGTCCCGGGCTGTCTGGATCCCCAGGTAGCGGGATTTGTTTTGGGCTAGTTTGAATGGTAGTGCCTCGAGATCTGTCCCTCCTGTTCGGGTTCACCGGGAACGCCTCGCACTTGCCCTGGTTGGGTTTGTAGCCCGCGAAGGCTCCAAACTTTCTAGAAGTTGCCTGATTGCTTTTAGAGACGTAGAGGAGCAGGTGATCCACACAGAGCGACACTCTGTGCTCTCTCTTTGGATACCCTTTCAGCTTTTTGCGTTTCACAGCGTGATTGCCAGGGGTTTGATTGCCAGGGCGAACAAGAACATGGGCAGTGGGCATCCTGCCTTGTGCCTTTGTGCAGCTGAAAGTATTCACAGCTGGTGGTGTTGGTCCTAGTGCTAGTGGGGCATTGTACAAAAGTTTCACCCATCAGGTGAACCCTGTCCCCAGCCCAAACCACTGCAGTACCAGAAATGAAATGAAAATCGCTTATTGTCACAGGTAGGCTTCAAATGATGTTACTGTAAAAGCCCCTAGTCGCCACATTCGGGCGCCTGTTCAGGGAGGCTGGTATGGGAATTGAACCGTGCTGCTGGCCTGCCTTGGTCTGCTTTAAAAGCCAGCGATTTAGCCCAGTGTGCTAAACCAGCCCCTCGATGGTGTACTTTCATTCGAGTCTGTTGAAGACCTTTTCTGCTCCAGGGAGATATCACCTCTGGTGTTCTCTCCCCGGACGGGGTTGTTATTACATTCAGCAGCCGCCTGGTGTTTGCAGTTAGCTGCCTATCCTTGACAAAGTCTGTCTGGTCCTCTATGACCATCTCCAGTACGCAGTTCTCCAGTCTCTTGGCCAGGACTTTCGCGAGTATCTTCATGTCTACATTAAGCAACAAAATTACATTAAGCATTCCTCCCCGATGAACTGAACAAGTTCAATGCCCGCTTTGAACAGTCAGCCAATACATCAGTGCCACCCGCCCCAACATCCCTGGACCCACCCACAACCACCAATACAGCCTCGGAGGGAAGACTCACCCATAACCACCAATACAGCCTCGGAGGGAAGACCCGCCCATAACCACCAATACAGCCTCAGAGGGAAGACCCACCCATAACCACCAATACAGCCTCGGAGGGAAGACTCACCCATAACCACCAATACAGCCTCGGAGGGAAGACTCACCCATAACCACCAATACAGCCTCAGAGGGAAGACCCACCCATAACCACCAATACAGCCTCGGAGGGAAGACCCGCCCATAACCACCAATACAGCCTGGGAGGGAAGACCCACCCATAACCACCAATACAGCCTCGGAGGGAAGACCCTCCTACAACCACCAATACAGCCTCGGAGGGAAGACCCACCCATAACCACTAATACAGCCTCGGAGGGAATACCCACCCATAACCACCAATACAGCCTCGGAGGGAAGACCCACCTACAACCACCAATACAGCCTCGGAGGGAAGACCCTCCTACAACCACCAATACAGCCTCGGAGGGAAGACCCACCCATAACCACTAATACAGCCTCGGAGGGAAGACCCGCCCATAACCACCAATACAGCCTCGGAGGGAAGACCCGCCCATAACCACCAATACAGCCTCGGAGGGAAGACCCGCCCATAACCACCAATACAGCCTCGGAGGGAAGAGTTGCCTTCATGAAAATGAACCCGCGGAAAGCGACAGGCCCCGACGGAGTCTCTGGGCGAGCACTCAGAGCCTGCGCAGACCAGCTGGCCGATGTACTCGCAGACTTCTTCAACACCTCACTTCTCCGCTCTGAGGTCCCCACCACCTTCAAGAAGGCCACCATAATACCAGTACCAAAGAAGAACAAGGTACCGTGCCTCAACGACTACTGACCGGTGGCCCTGACATCTGTTATCACAAAATGCTCAGAGCGGCTAGTCATGAGACGGATCAACACCTGCCTCCCAGACGGTTTTGATCCATTGCAGTTTGCCTGTCGCCACAACTGGTCCACAGCAGATGCTATCTCCCTGCCGCTACAATCAACACTCGAACACCTTGACAACAAAGACACATATGTCAGACTGCTGTTCATAGACTACAGCTCCGCTTTCAACACCATTATCCCGACAAGACTAATAACCAAACTCTGCAATCTTGGACTTGACCCCTCCCTGTGCAGCTGGATCCTCGACTTCCTCACCAACAGACCGCAATCTGTCAGGATAGGCAACAGCACCTCCTCCACAATAGTCCTCAACAAGGATGTGTGCTCAATTCTCTACTGTACTCCCTCTACACAGATGATTGTGTGGCAAGATGCAACTCTTGACCTGTCGGGGCCAGAATTGCTGATCCTGAAGGCATGATGACGCCATCGAGAAACGCGACGGCATTCATGACGGCGTCAACACTTAGCCTCAGGATCAGAGAGTCTCGCCCTATATTTTCAGTTCAGGGGAAACTTAGACAATCGCATGGAGGACCAAGCAACTGAAGTAGATGTTGATAAGATTGACTGAAGAGTGGGAGAAGGGTAAGGTGCTGCATGTTTGATGTAATTCTTACCTTTGTGTACTGCTCATGTTCCTGTTCCAAACTGGTTACTGATCCCACAGACTGTTTGTTGGGGTGCATTTTTCCCTTCATCGGTTTGGTTCGTTCTTCAACGACGCGGTTTCCTGGTGAGACAAGATGTTTTTGACTGTGCAAAGAAAACATTACATAGAACTGTTGCTGATGGTCCACAGTGCCTCATGGATGCCAGTCTTGAGTTGCAAGATAATACAAAGCTAGATGTGAATGCAAACTGTGGAGGAGGTGGAGCAGATATAAAGAGGCTGCAAAGAGACACAGACAGGTTAAGTGAATGGACAACAAAGTGGCAGACGGAGTATAATGCGGGGAAGTGGGAAGTTATTCATTTTGGTCACAAGAATGGAAAAAGTAATGGGCGGGATTCTCTGACCTTCCACCGGTTCAGAGAATAGGCGGGGGGGGGGGGCGTCAATCCTGCCCCGCCGCTGGTTGCCGAATTCTCCGGCGCCGGTTTTCGGGCGGGGTTCACGCTGTGCCGGTCGGAGGCCGTCGGCAGCCGCCCCCCCCGGCAATTCTCCGGGCCCCAATGGGCCGAGCGGCCGCCCGTTTTCGGCTAGACCCGCCGGCGTGAAATGAACATGGTCCATCCCGGTGGGGCCTGGCTTGGAGGGTGGCTAGCGGAGTCCTCAGGGAGGCGCGGGGGGATCCGGCCCCAGGGGGTGGGGGGGGGGGCCACGGTGGCCTGGCTCGCGATCGGGGCCCACAGATTTGCGGGCGGGCCTGTGCAGTGGGTGCACTCTTTCCCTCCGCGCCGGCCTCTGTAAGGCTCCGCCATGGCTGGCGTGGAGAAGAAACCCCCTGCGCATGCGCCAGAACACGCCAGCGGTTCTGCGCATGCGGCAACTCGCACCACCCCACGGCATCCCTTTGGCGCCGGTTGGCGCGGCGCCAATCCCACGGCCCCCGTTGCCTTGCCCCCGGAAGTGCGGAGGATTCCACAACTTCTGGGCGGCCCGACGCCGGAGTGGTTCGCGCCGCCCTTGGCGCCAGCTTCGGGCCGTCCCGCCAATTGCGGGAGAATCCCGGCCCATATGTTTCAAAAGGCATGAAACTTGTAATTGTTGATGTTGGGTGCGCCTGTACAAGGAACACAAAGTTGGCATGCAGGCGCAGCAAACAGTTAGGAAGGCAAATGGCATGTTGGTCTTTATTGCAAGGGAATTGGAGTACAGGAATAAAGAAGTCTCACTACAGTTGTTCAAGGATTGTTGTGACCACACCTGGAATACTGTGTGCAGTTCTGGTCTTGTAAGTATCCTTCCTATTTGTTTTGTTTCTTCCCTTATTTCCCGTTTCTTTTATTTTTGCTGTTACCTTTTTTGTAAATAAAATTAGAGTACCCAATTATTTTCCCCCCCATATTAAGTGTGGCCAATCCATCTGCTCTGCATATCTTTGGGTTGTGGCGGTGATACCCAGGCAGACATAGGAAGAATGTACAAAATCCACACGGACTGTGACCCAGGGCCGGGATTTGAATCCGGGTCCTCAGCGTCGCAGTCCCAGTGCTAACCACTGTACCACATGCCTCCCCGCTGTTATCTTTTTGATCCATGGATGATTTGTGGACATGTGGCTTTAAAGAACGTAGTGGCCTGTGCCTTTAATTCGAGCAGAAGCCTGCGCTGATTTGGACTGGAGCGGTGGACTGACCGACACCAATGACAGAGATTGGCTGAGTCTCAGTTTGATTGATTTGGCTGACGACCAATGAATTGGCCCAAAAGGTTGTGTTCTGCCCAGTAACAGCTGGTGATTGGATCTGTTCCCACTGAAATGACTTAGGGACCTAAGGAGCTTTCAGATTTGCTTTGGCAGCTAAGGGAGAAAACCTCACTTTTTCCCAACTTTGTGTTCTCCAGAAATAAGCAGCTAATTCTCCCCAAAAGGCTGTGGGAACCAAGTCTCTCTGAAGGAAAGGGTGATGCAAGCAGAATCCGGAACCAATAACTGTCTCTGCAGTAAAGGCAGGGGCCTCTCCTGGAAAAGCTGTGAGGAATATCTTGCTAACTTCAAGGAAAATCAATACAGGCTGTAGATCAGAGACTTTAATGCGAAGAAAGTGCACTAAGGAACTCATCATCTGAAGCAAAGACTCTTATCTCTTGACTATAATACTTATTATTTTTCCCCCATTCCACCTCTCTGTGTTTGTCTGTCTTGTGTGTGGGTAGATGGTGGGGCAGTTAAACGTGAGTCAGGTTGTCATTAAGCAGCTGTATTTAATGTGTATTTCATATTCATTTTGTCACTGGGCTGCATGGTACCACAGTCATTCGCACTTTTGCTTCACAGCGCCAGAGACCTGGGTTCGATTCCCGCTTGCGTCACTGTCTGAGCGGAGTCAGCACTTCCTCCCCGTG
The DNA here is from genome assembly GCF_047496885.1 of Scyliorhinus torazame. Taxonomy (NCBI): domain Eukaryota; kingdom Metazoa; phylum Chordata; class Chondrichthyes; order Carcharhiniformes; family Scyliorhinidae; genus Scyliorhinus; species Scyliorhinus torazame. Next base: position 89,608,588 of record NC_092710.1, on the reverse strand, counting down.
TCTGCGTGGCTTTCCTCCGGGTGCTCCAGTTTCCTCCCATAGTCCAAAGATGTGCAGGTTAGGTGGATTGGCCATGATAGATTGTCTTTAGTGTCCAAAAAGGTTCGGTGGGGTTAGTGGGATAGAGTGGAGGTGTGGGCTCAAGTAGGGTGCTCTTTCCAAGGGCCGGTGCAGACTCAATGGGCCAAATGGCCTCCTTCTGCACTATAAATTCTGAGATTCTATGATAAATAAACAGTAATTGTGTTTAAACTTACAAACCTGGTGACTGTAATTATTGGACAGCCAAGGGCCAAATATTTGTAAGAATTATTGGTTAATTCACTTGTGTTGTGACTTCGGGACGAGTGGGGCTGGAATTAACCATGAACTTACCTAGGGTGATGTAACAGTCTCCATATTTAAGAAAGGATATATCTTTGCACTGAAGGCAGTGCAGTGAAGGCTCACTAGATGGGTCTCTGCGATGATGGGGTTGCCCTATGATGACAGTGAGTAAATTGGGTCAATATTCTCTGGAGCTTAGAAGAATGAGAAGTGATCTCATTGAAACATTTAAGATTCTGAAGGGGATTGATAGGGTAGAGACTGAGGTTATTGCCTCATCTCAATGACTTTGAAAGGAAATTGAGGAGCATTTGAAGTGAATTTGTGGGTCTATGGGAATCATGTGGAGGACTGGGACTGACTGGATTGCTCCACGGGGAATTGGCATAGACTCAGTGGGCCGAACTTGCCGTATAATAACTGATTCTATGGAGGATCTAGAACAAGGGGCACAATCTCAATATAAAGTGTTGATCATTGACGATTGATATGAGGAGAAAAATATTCACTCAAAGGGTTGTGAATCTTTGGAATTCTCTAGCACAGAGGGCTGTGGTTCTCCATCATTGAATACATTTATAGCTGGAATATAGAGGTTTTTGGTCTCTCATAGAATCAAGGGAAATGGGGAGTGAGCAGGCAATTGGAATGGAGATCAAGGATCGGCTGCGATCTTCTTGAATGGTAGAGCGTGCTAAACGACCCGAATGGTCTGCGCCTATTTTTTATGTTCTTAAATTCTTACTCCACCAGCGACTTTCAGAGATTTTCCACACATGGTGTAACTCTTTTTTTTCTTGAACGTTGCAGGTCAGCTTGTGCATGACTCCATGGGTGGGATTTTCCAGCCCCACGTGCTGCTGTGATTGCCCAGTCCCGCTCAAGTGGTCAAGAGAGTTTTGGCTGTCCCACTGCAACCTCCGCGATGGGTCCTGCCACATCAAGGTCAGAAAATCTCTGCCCTTGTCTTGTAAACTCACCATTCATTACAGGAGGGTTCAACCCATTATTATTCTGCATTAGTAATGAATCATTGTGTTTTGCCATGTTGTTTGAGTGTCACCTGGTCATCAGTAAAGTCCGTTTCTAATCCATTATGGACACAAGAAGCCAAATATAGTTTCAAAGTTCCAAAATCAAATACTTGCACAATTAACTGACAAGGCAAAACAATTGAGAAATGAAACTAATGGTTCACTCTTTTCATGCGCACATATGGAAGCAGCTCGTGGTGGTACTTCACCTGCTACTTACAAAATGGATATAAATATTTCTTTCTGATGGTGGTCAAGGCATTCAACAGTTGTTGAGAAATGATACAGACAATATTATTACCTTGCTCTACACCGTAGCTTTTAACTGGGACCTGCGGAAGCTGTCTACCCCTCCGAGAAGAGAGTGATAATCCTGTTGGTGACTCAACAGGGCTTCCCTGTTGGTGCGCTCTGTGAAAAGAGAACATAGATTACAAAACACCTCTCCATTCTCTCCACACACAACCCTGCCTTTTGCTTTAAAATCCCCAAACCAAAAATGCTCCCACTGGATCTTCCTGGAGATCCACCAAGCTTGTTCACTCCCTCTGACCACGCTCCCTCCTCTCTTTTGACCAAAATTCATACATTCAGCAAAGCTCCAGAATGTGACTCAAATCTCCACCACTGCTGACTGACCTGACTTTAATGTGAGATAATTTGACACATCTTCCTAGAGTTACTATCGAAATGCAAGATGTTTTTGGCTCTCCAAGAAGATCTTTCACAACATAACCAGGACTTTTTCTATTGGAAATTCTTAATTTATAGATTTCACAAGGACTGCACCCCCTTGGGGGATTGTCAGGGTTTGTTACGGAGCACTGCAGACCTCTCCCCATCGCCTAGCAGTCTCTTCTTCATTCCCACCTCCCCCAGCCCTGATCCCCAATGGTTCTCATACCCCCAACCCCCAGCAAACCACTCACCATACCTCAGCACCCCATCCCATCCCTCAGCAGACCCTTTCCCGCCCCTCATTCCCAGCATCTCTGCTGCCGCATTCCTCCAGCACATCTCTCCAGCCAGTTGAATCACTCTGTGGCTGGGGTTGGGTACAGCGTGGGAGGGGCCTTAGACACACTGATGGGAGATTTGATTGGCTGGTATCTTGTGGCTGAGTCCATATTCTATGAGGAGGGAAGGTAAGAACTCACCAACCATCTTCTCTGTAAAGCCAATCAATAAAACTGACTTACAATCAGGGGCTGCTCAATTAACAGCAACAGGCCATTGTTTGAATAAATCATTTTATACTTTTTAAGGCCAGAATTCTCTCAACCTGCCCACGGTGGATTTAATGGCAGGCAGTAGCAGAGAATTCATTCATTTGCATCTCATGATTGCTCATTAATACAGCTGGCCACCAGAATCCCACCAGGAATCTTGCATCATGCCAGCGGGAATTTACGTCGACCTCAACCCCAATTGCTAATGAGTGGTATGCACAAGTCGCCAGAGGCTTCGTGTTGAGTGAAACAACTTTCTGCCATAGGGCGATTAAGAAGTGAAGAAGATGAACAATGGAAGGCAGAGGGAAGGGAAGATGGATTCCGAAAAGGCTGCATGGAAAGCTCCAAACAAGGGGTCAAAAGGACACCACATTGTTTGCTGAAAGGGGATGGATGAAGACGCCAGAGGCAATGGGCAGAGATCCAAGTGGGACAAATGATAGGCTTCGGGTTGAATCGAGGAACAGACTTTCTCTGGAGGGTGCTAGTCTTTTCCTTCTGGGATGCTGACATCCTGCACGATCCGGAGAAGACAGTTGGGTGCAGAGAGTGATATGAGTTTGCTGGACCTGTGTCCAATTATGGAGTGGAGAACATTGAATCCGCCAGATGAGAGCAGGCGAACGAATGAGCTGCTAGCCCAACATGAGAGTCGCCTTGCTTGTGCATAATGTGCGAGGCTCCAAGTGCAGAATCTGGCGTATGATCCTGCTATTCTGGTCAGCGAGACAGGTGGCAGTGGAGATGCCCGCCCTCTCGCTCATAGAGGATGAATTCCACCAACAGGGCGTGATTTGACAGAAAGGTTTCCAAGTATCATGTCAGGTGGGTATGGCTGGGAGTTTCCTCCTGGCTTTGTTGGCAGGTTTCCCACCGTTATCTAACCACACAATCACTTTTTTGGGGCCTGGGGAGATTGTCACCGGTTTAATCCACACTTTGAATTTTTTTCAGCACAGGGGAACTGAACTCAGAGATCAGACCACCATTTTGACAGGGTACCAGGATCGCTAATGCACTTGTGGGTCCCCCTACTCCCCTCACCCATGAGCAACATCACCCCCCCCCCCCACACACATGGGCACTACCCCATCCCCCCCCCGTGAGGACACCCTGCGATAGGGTCCCAGGGGGTTCCCTCTCTTCAGACCCCCCACAACACCTTCCAGGCCACCCATAAACCTCTCCTCAAACTCCCAGAGGCACCTACGTACCTGCCACCCCTCCTTTCATACCCCCCTCTCCTCTCCTTTCATGGGCATGGCCCCCTCGGCCCTTGACCCTTGCACTGTCACCCTTGCAAACATGTGAAAAGAAAGACAATTCCCTCGTTTTAGGTCTCCCCAAATGCCATGGATCCAGACCGCCATAAGTTGCACGAATCTCGACAGCTCCCCAGCCATCACCGATATCCTCCCGGATATAGAACATGAGCGATCCAGCCCCGGATACACGAGGTTGAGGGCTGACCTGATAGAGGTCTACAAGATTATGAGGGGCATGGAGCAGGGGGCATGGGTTTAAGGTCAAGTCGCTCCCTTGGGGCCTCCCTGAGGTATCCACTGCCACCGTCTCTATCTCAGTGCCCTAACTTTACTCACAATATCAGCTTCCCCGTACCCCAACATTCCATCCCCCGCCCCAACCCCCCCTCAAACTGAACCAAAACGAATAAATATTCAAAACTCTTCTCTCCTCAGACCACCTCGTCTCCCACATCCCTTCCGTTTACTGGGTCTCACACCAGTATGGCGGCCAGCGCACGAGGCCTGCGACAACCCTGAATCCGCCATATCACCCAAATCTGATCAAGGATAACCACTATCCTACCCTCCACATCTCTCCAAACCCAGAACATCCAACATACCTCAATAAAAAGAAAACAGGAAGGAGAATGCTAGAGAGAACGTAAGAAAGATACAAAACTGCACAGCAACCAAACTATCATAATATAATCAACACAACAGAACCACATTTCAACATATTACAGATTCCCAATCCCGTGTCATGATATGCCTGTAGATATTATATATAGTTGGTGGTGCGACCTCCAACCAGCAGGTGGCGGTACAGATCTACTGTGCAGTCTCGAGACATCGGTCATATGACATCGGACTCTCATGCAAAGGTTGTAAAGGCATAAGCAAGGACAGTCACACATCAGGGTAGTTCCAGTAGAGTCTAATGTAATTCCATGAGAACTTGCTCTGTATAAATTTCTGATTGTCACTGAACCACGTGTACATCTATAAATCATCATTCTAGTTAAGTCACCAGCCGTTCTGTAGATTAATTGCAGCGACAAAAACACAAAACCCTGGTGTCGGAGAAACTTGCCCACCTCCTCCGGGGTGTCTAAAAAGTGCTCCTGGTTATGAGAGGTGATCCACAAAAGGGCTCGATGCAACATGCTAAATTGCACACCTTCCTTGTACAGGACAGCCTTGGCTTTGTTGAATCCAGCATGGTGTTTAACCAGTTACGTGCCCCAATTGGGGTATATTCTGATTACACTTCCCTCCCACGAGCTCTTCTTCGCCTGCCTGGCTCACCTCAGAATGTTTTCCTTGTCCAGGAAACTGCAGTTGCACCACCATCTCTCTATGTTGCTTGCTCCTCAGCGCTCTGTGTTCAGAATCAATCTCGAGAGGATGGTTGGAAACTTTCTCACCTACCAGCTTCTGCAGCATCTGTGCGACATTGTCTGAGAATTGCGAACCCTCCATTCCCTCCGGCAGACCCAGTATTCAGATATTTTGACGACGCTCGCAATTCTCCAACTCGTCAACCTTGTCACGTACTTTCTTGAAGCTATCAAGGAAAGCTCTTGTTCCACTGAGGCCAGCTAGTCCTCTTGCTCAGCGACAGCGCCTCCATATTCTGTAGCGACGCACCCTGAGCCTCTAGTCGCTGCACAATTCTCTCCACTGCCGTCTTGATCGGATCAATGGTCCTTACCTGATCTTCAGAGGTTTCCAATTTTGGAATTCAGCTGTTAAAAAGCCCACCAGCTGAGCTGTGGACCATTGGGCAAGAAGTGCAGACACCGGGCCTGTCACCATCACGCCTTCAACCGCGCTAGTGCCTCGTGGTCTGCTTGCAGACACTTTTTTTTGCCATTACTCTTGACCGCATGCATTCGGACCTCACTCGAAAGATTGAAGATATCACTAACTTCAGGAATCGGGGCCTCAGGACCGCATTTAAACGTCCGATTGGGATCTATGGGTTGAAAATAAGTTTCCCCGCGCGGGAGCCATCAGGTACACATTCGTCTATTGCATGGCCGCCATCAGAAGTCCGAAATGAAATAGCTTTTGACAGTTACATTACAGAACTCACAATCTGATATTCCAAGCGGAGAACATTAGAGGTAGTCATGTGGAAAATCACAGGCAAAGCTGGGAAAGAAGGCAGCAAGACGGGAAGGGTTCAGTTGAGCGAGACTCACATGAATGTCAAGTGCAGGCTATGTAGTGAACATAAGTGGTATTCTTCACACACAACCATACTGTCAAAAACGTCACTGTTGCTTTGAGTGCAATCAAGTGCCTCTCCTTGCATCGGTTCTAAAATGCCAATGCTATTTAGCCAATGCCTTATATCCACAACATTAAAGTGCGATGATGCATAGAATCAAAGAATAGAATCATGGAATTGCTACAGTGCAGAAGAAGGCCATTTGGCCCATCGAGTCTGATCTGACCCTCCAAAGGAACACCCTACCTAGTGTAGCCATCTGGGATGGCCACTTACAATAAGAAACATGGACGGTCGCAAAGTATAACGGGAAAAATGTACAATGTAAGGTTCAGGCAGGCTCAGAGCCTGAATGTATATTTGTGAGCGAAGAATCCAGACGGTATCGAAACCCCCAACCGATCAGCATTTTGATGGCCCATCTCCGTAAGACAAAGGACTGATACTTGAGCAATCAATACAATCCCAGACATTTCAGCACCACTCCCTGGACTCAGGAAGCATCAACAACAGGGTCAATGACCGCTTAGGACACGCCCAGTCATCAGGGCACCCGCCCCTTTATTGGCTCAAATCGAACACAAGTGATCAAGAATTAACCAATTAGTGGGGTCCAAACCGAACGACCGCCCAAAAGAGCACGAAACACTCCAAGGATAAAGAGAGAGACCGGCATGCGTTCGATCTCTCTTGGACCTGGTGCTCCGGCAACGTCTATCTCCAATTGCAGCAACACCAGAAGCAAGTTAAAGTTCAACGCCCGCTACCAGACCGATGAGCCCAGCTGAGCAGAAGTTACTTCTCCAGACCCGATAGATCCTGATTCGAGCAAAGGCCACTGTTCCTCTGACCTAAGCCGGGTGCCTGAAGTTAAGTGCAGGTTGTCATAGTTGATAGGTGTAGTTTAACTAGTAGTGTTTATGTCGCATGATAATTGTGTGTATAAATAAAGTACCCTTGATCTTGAGCTAACTAACTGGTGTTTGGCTCTTTGATCGGTGTCCGGTTGAACCTTGTGGTGGTATCATTTGATACCTGGCGACTCTGAGCAATATAATATCGATATCAAAAGAAAGAAGGGCAACCTCATTGATTGCCATATTTATAGCAGGTAAAAAAGGCAACACTAGGCCTACTCTGTGGTGATGAGCATGTACACATCAATGTATATAGTTGTCTATCAGTGCACATAGTTATCGATATGATCTCCAACCAGTAGGTGGTGATAGAGATCTATCATGTGACCTGAGACACCCAGCAGTAGGTAGTGAATCATACAAGAGAGTAGTCGCACTTAGAGTGGCTCCAGGAGAATTTACTGAATTCATTTAGTAGCCATCGTCTGCATTATAGTTTGTTAGTTATCTTTCCACGTGTTTGTCAACAAATCATCTTTCTAGTTAAAAAACTAGATGCTCTGTGTACATCATTACAGGGGTCATCACACAGAAAACAACATGGTACCAGGAGTGCAGAACAATTAAAGATAACAACAGAGGTGACGGGCGAAATAGGCTGAAGAGCAAAGAGAGAAAATTCTTCCACCGACATGGTGAATTACGGCCACCTGGAACTCAACGCAGCAAAAGACTGTGAAGTTAGAGATGGAAGGTTTGAAGGCACCACACCAGCTTCAAGTCTCGGGTAACGTAGATGGAAATTAGCCAAAGGAGGCGTATTGCGTTGCTGCTCATGGCAGCAGGTCCTCAAGCAATAGAAATATACAATACCTTTGCTTTTGATAGCGAAGACAAAAGCAAAAGCTTTGATGTAGTAACACAGTACTTTAATCAGCATTGCTCTCCGAAAAAAATTTGAACGTCACATATTTCGTACGCCTACCCAAACAGTAGGCGAATCTGTGGATTCTTTTGTGACCAATTTGCGGTTGAAGGCACAGTCATGCAATTTTAGTACTTTAAAGTACGTGAGAGGTTGTTGAGGGCAGAGGACCTGAAATTAGAAAGCATCATCAAGATCTGCCATGCAAGTGAGCAAGCTGCAGAGCAGATTAGTAGGCTCAACCTGCAATATCTTAGTGCCAATCTAGAAGATGCCAGCGCCATAAGCACTGTGACACAGTCAAAAAAGAAACGTGGTGTCAGTGTGGGCGGCCATTTTGAGTAGCCGACCGGATCCGCCATTTTGTGCCAACAATGCGGCAATTGACATTTGCCACGATGATGTCCTGCACTTAGAAAAGTTTGTTACAAGTGTGGCAGTACGAGTCACTTCACTAGGCGGTGTCCCTCACATCCAACAGTTCACCAAACAGGACGAATTTGTACAGATAATGAGATATGCACTGAAGACCTGGCTGTTTTTAACATGATTTTGACGGAGGAAACGAATAGTCCGACCAGCCAACTTTTTGCCAACCAGGCAAATTTTTCCTCACCATTTACAGCCATAGTGATGCAGATGCGAAGACCATAGAAGATAGATGGACGATTCCGTTGATGGTTAATGGCACGCTAATCAAATGCAAGCTCGACCTGGGTGCGAGGCCACTCCGATTACTTTGTCAGCGTTGAAACGACTAAAGATCAAGCCAAAAATGGTTGAATGATCAGTACTACTGAAATACTATAAATGGTCATCAGATCAAGACGTTAGGAGCATGTGAGCTCGCAGTAACTGTCAAGGATAGAACGTGCATGATCACATTTTCCATAATGGAGACAGAGCGCAAATTGCTCATTGGAGTGGAAGTGTGTGAAGAGTTTGGGCTCGTTAAGAGGCTGTACACTGCAGAAAGCATGGCACCCCACCAACATGCATCCGTACAATTTATCATAAAGGACTTTCCGGAGATCCTTCAAGGCTTTGGCACTCTGCCTTTTACGTACCGCATCCAGTTGAAGGAGATTGCAAAGCCAATCGTATTAATACATGAATGATTAGCCATTTTCTATAACTTAGTATGAAATATTTGGTGTGTGTTAAATATATTCAATCTTAATGAAGGTTCATAGTTGGAAAACACGCCTGATTTCAATCTTGCGGCCCACTGAGTTGATGGAGGGTGACTTATGTGGCCCACTCACTAGCCTAGGTTGCCGTCACTGGTCCAGATCAAGAGGTCATAGCCTTAAAATTAGAGCTGGGCTATTCATAGAAATGTTGGCAACACTTCTTAACATAAAGCGACGCTGAAACCTGTAACTCTTTGCCCTACAAAAAGCTGCTGAGGCTGAGGGTCAACTGAAAAATTCCAAAGTGCTGTTGAAGGCTGACAGAACCACAGCAGGTAGAGAGGGTTAAGGTACAGATCAGCAACTATCTCATTGAATGGTACACACTGAATGGTCTCAGTACACACTGAGAAGAACAAACTCTTCAGTGAGCAGGCACTTTCCATTACCTTGATATTTGTTGTCCAGATTTTCTTTCTCGAATTCCAGTGCGGCTTAGTTCTGGCATGCTGTGACAAACAGAACACAGAGAGTGCAGGTTAAAGATTACAAACAACTGCCTCAGCTGGGATGGCTTTTGGGGCGAACTGGGAAGGGTGATTTAGTTGACAACTTGATCCAGGAAGGCAAGTGCTCACTGATGACAGAGTGAAAGGTTAAAGAAAACAAAATAATTGTCGCAACTGGTATAAAAATATAAATTATAACATATGATGCGAATCAATAACCGAATGTTACATTGCCTTCTCTAGCTCTAAGGAAAACAACTCCAGCCTAACCTGCCTCACTTCATAACTGAGAAATGCCCCAGCCCAGGCAACATCCTGGTGAATCTCCTCTGCAGCCTCTCTCGTGCAATCGCATTCTTCCTATAGTGTGGCTACCAGAATTGAACACTGTACTCTAGCTGTTGCCTAACAACTGTTTTATACAGCTCCATCGTAAACACCAAGCTGTTATATTCTATGCCTCAGCTAATAAAGGAAAGTATCCCACATGACTTCTTAACCATCTGTCCTGCTGCCTTCAGGGATCTTTCAGCATGCACCTCAAGTTCCCTCTGATCCTATGTACTTCCTAGCATCCTATCGTTCATTGTATATTGCCTTGTTAGTCCTCAATCCTGAATCCCGTGGGTTCTGACCTTCTTGATCAGTCTCCTATGTGGGACCCTATCAAAAGCCTTACTGAAGTCCATGTAGACTACATCAACTGCACTGCCCTCATCTATACACCTAGTCACCTCTTTGAAAAATTAAATAGAAGTAGAAAGGGTCGAGAGCTTCAAGTTTTTAGGTGTCCAGATTACCAACAACCTGTCCTCATCTTCCCATGCCGACACTATAGTTAAGAAAGCCCACCAATGACTCTACTTTCTCTGAAGACAAAGGAAATTTAGCATGTCAGCTACGACCCTCACCAACTTTTACAGATGCACCATAGAAAGCATTCTTTCTGGTTCACAGCTTGGTATGGTCCCTGCTCTGCCCAAGACCACAGGAAACTACAAAAGGTAGTTTTTAGACATGATCCTCCTTGACAAAGCCATGCTGACTATCCTTGATGAATTCTTGCCTCTTCAAGTGGAGATTAATTCTGTCCATCAGAATGTTTGCCAATAATTTCCTTCCATTGATGTTAGACTCACTGGCCTGTAATTACCTGATTTTTCCCTACTTCTCTTCTTGAATAATGGTACCCCATTAGCTGTCCTGCAGTCCTCTGGAACCTCTCTTGTGGCCAGAGAGGATTTGAAAATTAGTGTCAGAGCCCCTGCTATCTCCTCCCCTGCCTCACATGGCAGCCTCGGACACAGCTCAGCAGGGCCTGGGGATTTTATCCACTTCAAACCTGCTAAAACTTCCTGCTTCTTAATGTTCATCTGTTCAATTACATTACAGTCCCCCTCCCTGCTTTCTATACCGACATCATCATTCTCCAAAGTGCGCAGAGTCGCAAAATACTCAATTATACCTCACTCAAGTCCTCTGGCTCCATACATAGGTTGCCACTTTGGTCACTATTGGGCTGTACTTCCTAGCGTCTTTCCCTGGGTTACCCTCTTGACCTTAATATACTTACAAAATCAAAGAACAAAGAAAAGTACAGCACAGGAACAGGCCCTTCGATCCTCCAAGCCTGTGCCGATCATGTTGCCCTAACTAAAAAAAAAAAACATTCTACCCTTATTCCTCTATTCCCATGTATAGAGCGATCTGCCTGGATTGTACGGAGAACAATCATTTTCACTGAACCTCGTACATGCGACGATAAATAAATCAAATCAAAATCAAATCAAATCATGCCGACGTGCCTGTCCATGGCCTGCAGTTCCAGTGAAGCCCGGTGCTAGCTGGAGGAGCACCATCTCATCTTCCTGCCGGGTACACTGCAGCCATCGGGACTCAACATTGAGTTTCGTAACTTTAGATTGTGACCTTTCTCCTCTCATCTTAAACCAATTTGGTTTTTAATTTTTTTTCCAATTAAGTGGCAATTTAGTGTGGTCAATCCACCTACCCTGCACATCTTTGGGTTGTGGGGGAAGACCCATGCACAGACGGGGGAAATTAACCCATTTGTTGTTAAATAATCCATACATGTATTGACTCAATGCAACGCCCTTGCCCCCCTCACACACCAGTCATTTGTTCTTATAGTTGCTACTTTTGTTCTTAAAGTTGCTAAAAGTTTTGTTTAAGAAGGATAATCAAGGAAATTACAGGCCGTTGAGCCTTACGTCAGTGGTAGAGAAATTAATGGAGAGAATTCTTTGGTAGGGTGGCTGGATCCTTCCACCCCGCGTGCCGCAAGATCGGCACGGGCGGGACATGGACAACGTAAAGGTCAATGACCTCGGGTGGGTATTTCCGGTCGCCAGGCGGGCACGGCAGAGAATCCTGCCCAGGATTTACTCCCATTTGGAAGCAAGTGGACGTATTAGCGAGAGGCAGCACGGCTTTGTGAAGGGGAGGTAGTGTCTCACTAACTTAATTGGGTTTTTCGAGGCAGTGACGAAGATGATTGATGAAGGTAGGGCAGTGGATGTTGTCTACATGGACTTCAGTAAGGCCTTTGACAAGGTCCCTTATGGCAGACTGGCACAGAAGGTGAAGTCACACGGGATCAGGGGTGAGCTGGCAAGGTGGATACAGAACTGGCTCGGTCATAGAAGGCAGAGAGTAGCAATGGAAGGGTGCTTTTCTGATTGGAGGGCTGTGACTAGTGGTGTTCCGCAGGGATCAGTGCTGGAAGCTTTGCTGTTTGTAGTATATATAAATGATTTGGAGGAAAATGTAACTGGTCTGATTAGTAAGTTTGTGGACGACACAAAGGTTGGTGGAATTGCGGATAGCGATGAGGACTGTCAGAGGATACAGCAGGAGAGATATTGGTTGGAGACTTAGGAGGAGAGATAGTAGATGGAGTTTAATCCGGACAAATGTGAGGTAATGCATTTTGGAAGGTCTAGTATAGGTGGGAAATATATAGTAAATGGCAGAATCCTTAAGAGTATTGACAGGCAGAGGGATCTGGGTGTACAGGTACACAGGTCACAAAGTGGCAACACAGGTGAAGAAGGTAGTCAAGAAGGCATTGACCGGGGCATTGAGTATAAAAACTGGCAAGTCATGTTGCAGCTGTAGAGATCCTTAGATAGGCCGCACTTGGAATATAGTGTTCTATTCTGGTTGCCACAGTACCAGAAGGATGTGGAGGTTTTGGAGAGGGTACAGAAGAGGGTTACCAGGATATTCCCTGGTATGGAGGGCATCAGCTATGAGGAGAAGTTGAACAAACTTAATTTGTTCTCACTGGAACGACAGAGGTTGAGGGACGATCTGATAGAAGTCTACAAAATTATGAGGGGCATGGGCATAGTGAGTCATAAGCGTTTTCTCAGGGTGGAAGAGAATTACTAGAGGGCATAGCTTTAAGGTGCGAGGGGCAAAGTTTAGAGGAAATGTGCGAGGGAAGTTTTTTCCACAGAGGGTAGGGGGTGCCTGGAACTCGCTTGACAAATACATGAATATGATGGTATGATGGGAATAGAGGGATACGGACCCCGGAAGTGTAGAAGGTTTTAGGTTAGACGGGCAGCATGGTGCAGACTTGGGAGGGCCAAAGGGCCTGTACCTGTGCTGTACTTTTCTTTGTTCTTTGTTTTGCAGCTCTAACGCATTCTCCCTCTCCTCAGTTCTGGCAAAGAGTCTATGGACTCGAAACGTTAACTCTGTTTCTCTCCTGATCGATGCTGCCAGACCTACAGAGATTTTCCAGCATCCTCTGTTCTTGTTTCAGATTCCAGCATCCACAGTATTTTGTTTATTTTTAAACTTTCAATCTGTTTTTCTAATTTTTCCATTGCCTCAACACTCCCTTGGTGGAATTCTCCATTCCTGAGACTAGAGTGCCAACAAGATGGCAACTAGGAGAATGGCGCCCCAGTTTACGGATGACGAGCTTGAGACCCTACTTGATGCTGTGGAGGAAAGGCCGGCGACCTTGTACCCTGGCTCAGGAGGGAGGTTGCCAGCCACCGCTGTGCCTGGGTGCAGGGGGCAGTGGCGGTCCGCTCTGTGAACAACACCATCTTGACCGGCTAGCAGTGGAGGAAGAAACTCCTCAGGGCGGCCAAGGTGAGTAGGCAGCACCCTGCCTCTTGCACCAATCCCAGTCTTACACACCAGCACCCCCCCACCCGGAGGGTGGCTGAACCCCACCCTGCACACATATGTCTGCACCCATACCGGTGCCATGGCCGGGCGCCTTGGCCACAGAAGCCACCAGGTACCCACCCCCTGGACTGCATGTGTTGGACTATCTAACACTGTGCGCTTTCTGTTTCCTCCTCCCCCCCAGGAGAAGGCCGCCCATTACCCCCGGGAGCGGGAGGAGACTGGAGGGGGACCACAGGACTTGCAGACCGTCATAGTAGCAGAGCAGAGGACACTGGATGTGTTCGTTGGGCCGGAAGAAATCGCTGGGGTGGAGGTTGGCATTGGGCAAGGAAGTGAAACTCCGCTCAGTTGCAGTTCCCAGCGACAGAGTCCGAGGATGATACAGATTTCCTATCACAGCTATCTCCAACACCCTTGTGGGGAAATATTAAAAGCATGTTTTGAAAATATTGGAACTGTTGGAAAGTCAAATAAAGAATTAGTTGCGTTGTAGATAAAATACAAGCTTGTATGTTCTGAGTAAGGGTCAGATTATACATTTGCCGTTTGACAGTGATAAAAGTGAAATGTTACACAATCCTTTCAGGATCCAGACTGCAAATGTGCAGAGCCAGTAAGTTAGGTACCAACCCGAGTGATGGTATGGAACACCATTCAGAAGTCACAATTCAAAACTTGTAGGCCAATTAGGGGCAGAGAGGGGGGTGGGACCAAAACGTGCAGGTACAAAGCTCTTGGTGCAGTGGTGTCCTCTCTCTTCTTTGTTCTCTTCCTTATGCCCTGTTGGGCTTTTGTTTCTCTTCTTCGTAACGGAATGTGTACTAACCAAGATTTTGCAATAAACGCAATCCACCGTCTCAGAGACACTCACCTTGGTTTGGCACCTTAGTGAAGAGAGTCCTGGGTCACTCTCTGGTGGGCACCACACATGCTCTGGTACAATAGGTGGAGGTAGGAACTCCCGTGGGGGCAGACCGACAGAGGCGGGCCGACCCCAGGGACTAGCTGCCATCCAGACAGGTTTTGTGCTTCTGGAACGGACAGTCCAGTCGATTGCGGAGAAGCAGTCGCAGATGTAGGGACCACTTGAGGGGCTGTTGCCGAACATCCAGCACCTGCAGGATGGGCGAGTTTTGGCAAGCGTCCAGCACCGTGTGCAGCAGCAGGAGGTGGTGCCAGCCACGTGCCCCACCCAGGCCAACACCACAGTGAAGGCCTTGGGGGCAAGGGCTTTGGCAATGAATCAGCATGTGCACGGCCAGGGGCACTCTGTGCAGGCTGTGGTCGAGGCTCACGGCAGAGCTGCCCTCTCACAGGCAGACATGTGGCAGAGCCACCTGGACATTACAGCGGCGCTCCTGAGCACGAGCTTCACAGCGGGCCACGGCTGAGAACATCAGCGCCATTGCCCAGGCACTGACCGTCTTGGTACAGACACAGAGGGAGGTGACCCGTCCCAGAGGGAGAAAGCACAGTCACTGACTAAAGTGGTACAGGTCCAGAAGGTGGTGGTACAGTCGTAACGTGATGTGACGCAGTCCCAGACAGAGATGGTCCACTCCCTGAGCTACATGGCCGCAAGCATGCAGACCCTAGTCGAGACGGCAGTGGGGCTCCAGGACTGGCAGTGGCAGGTGGCGGGGCAGCCTCCGGGGTCAGCTCCGCTCACAGGCCCATCACATGGAGTAGCCCAGGGGCCATCAGGCACCTTGAGGGAAGAGGAGGTGAAGGGGCCCATGCCGGTGACTCCCGCAGCGGCTGCCTCCTGTTCCTCTGGGGCAGGTCCCGCTGCTGAAGCTTCCTCCTCCTCGAGCAGTTCCAGCTCGTACAGCCGCACGACATCCCCCAAGGCTACTTGACTAGCAGGGGAAGTCCCCACACCTGTCCCTGG
Organism: Scyliorhinus torazame; assembly: GCF_047496885.1. NCBI lineage: Eukaryota > Metazoa > Chordata > Chondrichthyes > Carcharhiniformes > Scyliorhinidae > Scyliorhinus > Scyliorhinus torazame. The sequence continues at coordinate 89,593,027 of NC_092710.1, read as the reverse complement.
CATATCACATGGGCAGTAGGTAGAACAGGGCAGCACCATACCACCTGGGGCACCCAAGCAGCAGCCTTGCCCATCCAGTCTCAGTTGCCCTGGAAAATGGCTGCCAAAGGGTACCCAGGTCGCAAGGCGGGAATTACAGCAGGTCGCCCCCAATCATGTACCATCTGGGGATCCATCTAGATGTAGGTCAGGGCCCGCAAGGCCAGAAAAGTAGACACCAGTTAAGTTGGCACGGGTGCGGATCACAGTTTAGTGATAGGGGCTTGGGTACAAATCTGTATAAATGTTTTCACATTAAACACCTGTTCACAATGTTACAAACTGCCTCTGTCAGAAGGCTGTGAGGGGTGGGTTGATCTGGGCTGGCCGCAGAGAGGATGCGGAGGGGGTGGGTGGATGGATATTAGGGGTGGGCTTGGCTCGCAATTCAGCCAACGCTAACCAACCCGCCGTCCCAGTCGCATCACCCCCTCCCCACCACCATCCTGGCCTCCGCCACCCCAGTGATGCGATGGGACTGTGTGATGGAATGGGCACCTCACATGCAGGGCTCATCCAGGTGGACGGTGGAAAGTACTACCGTGGGCAGGAGTCAGACATTGTCGAATGATGTGGAGCACCAGAGCTCATCACAGATCGGGTTATCATCATCCTCCATCCCATGGACCAGACCCGGTGTTACTGCCAATCCAGGGCCTTCCCCCGCGGGGAGTGCGGCAGGTATGTATCACGGAGAGGGTTGCAGGAGATGGGGGGGGGGGGGGGGGGGGGGGGGGGGGGAGGACGAGGCTGGTTGGGGTGGGTGGGGAATGCAGTGTCCGTGCCCCTGGCCAGTCGTTGTTGTGTGTCCGCTCTAAAGTCGATGAATCTGGAGATGATCAGAGGATCCCGTGTGTGTTGACCCTGGCCCACACATTGTGCGGCCTGCCATGCTTGCCCGGGCCCCATCTGCTGCCCATCTTTACCATCCCCTGCATCCTCCTCGTCAGATGAAGACTGGCATTCATCCTCCCCCCAGCACTTCACCCCTCTGCGGTGTGATGTTATGGATGACGCAGCAGGCCACCACGATTCGGGTGATTCTCCCAGAGCTATACTGGAGGGCCACGCCAGAGCGATCCAGGCACCTAAACTGCATCTTCAGGAGGCCGAAGCATCGTTGATCACACCCCTGGTTGTTGCATGGTCATCGTTGTATCGGGTCTCCGCGTCAGTCTGCGGCCTCCAGGTGGGTGCCATCAGCCACGACCGCAGCGGATAATTCGGCCCAGGAGCCAAACGCCAAGCCGGGGGTTTGCCTTGAAGAGGCCAGGAACCGCCCAATGTGCCAGGATGAAGGCGTTATGCACACTGCCCAGGCGCAGACATGCATGATGCACATCTGATGGCCGCACACCAGCTGCACGTTCATCCAGTGGAAACCTTTTGGTTTGTGAAGATCGGTTCATCATTTGCAGGTGTTGTAGGGCGACTTGCATCCTGTCTATCGCCCCCTGGACTGGGGCATCTTGATGATGGCAGCGAACCCTGCTACCCATGCATCCTGGTGCTCAGTCCACCTTGAAATGAATGTTTTATGCCAACTGGGCATATAGGGCTTCTGCGATTGCGCAGATGCACGTGTGCATCGAGCTTTGAGAGATTCCGGACAGGTTCCCACTCAACACCTGCAACGACCCCGTTGCGTAGTTCACCTTGACGGCTGCCAGGAGCGGGTGTCCTCCTCCATTCCCCCGCAGTGTCAGTGCCATGACCTCACAGATTTGTCGAACTGTCCCCCTGCTCGGCCAGAGTCTTCGACGGCATTGCCCAGTCCGGTAGGTCTTTTAATAACAGACGCTGGTGGCACACGCGATGCCTCATGCAAAGCTTCCTTAGCACCTCGTTCTCGGCCTGTTGGGCGGCCGGCTCTCCATCCTCAGCGGCTGCCTCCTGTTCCTCTGGGGCAGGTCCCGCTGCTGAAGCTTCCTCCTCCTCGATCAGTTCCAGCTCGTACAGCCGCACGACATCCCCCAAGGCTACTTGACTAGCAGGAAGGCCACCATTGATGGTTGAATTCCAATCTCCATTATCTGCAGGGGGTGGAAGGTTGACATGTTAACATGGTGTGTACCCCCATGCCCAACCAGGCTACATGATGGCCCCAGTGGGCTCTGCAGACCCTGCCCCCCGCATGTCCCCCCTCTCCGCAACCCTCGCGCCGTTGCTCCTCTTGGGGGCTTCTGATGCTGCCCTGCTTCCAGGGGTACTGTCGGCCAGCACTGCCAATGCCTGCAGTGAGCTCTGCAGCACCCGTCTGGCACACCCCTGTAGGGGCTACTGTGGGCATTGCCCTTCAGAGGGCCGCATGATAACTGCCAGCGGTTGGCAGCCAGTTGACAGGTGGGTGGTATGGCGCAGGGTGGGGTGAGACGGTGATGCGGGTGCCCATACGGTCAGAAGCAGGACCAAAGTGGGTGGTCAGTGGGGCGCGCAGCAAGATGGCTGTCTTTCAGGGCACGGCAATGGCAGTCCATGCCTAGACAACGTCACAGTCCCATGGGGGGTCACTCCCCGCCCCCCAATACCCGTTCATCACCCACTGGCCTGGCAGAGCTCTCCACTCCCCAGCCAGCGCAGCTAGTGTCAGGACCAGCAGCCCATCATTGTGCCTCTGGATGTTCGATGTCCGAACTCTTCTCTCTCCCTCATCAGCCACGGCGCCCGTTTCCTGACTTTTAAAAGCACAAGTGAACCTCGCCGTCGGGAATTCCCCCCAGTGGAGGTGGAGAATTGCTTAGGCCCCGGAGCATCAGGCCCACTAAAGATATGCCAACGGCGATTACTGTACATGCTTAGTGGAGCGCATTAGCGCTGCGGTCGAGGCACCAGAGAATTGCGATTTGGCGTGAAACCGGCGCCAACCATGATTTTGGCGTCAAAACTGATTCTCCGCCCAATCATTTGCGATTCTGGCGTGAGTCGGCCGAAGTTCTCGTCCCCTACCTCAGTAATCTCGTCAGACACCACAGACCTCTGAGGGAACTGCATTCATTTCATTCTGGCTTCTTGAGTATCTCCAATTTTATTCTCGCCACCATTTTGGTGGCTTCAGCTGCCTGAACTCTAAACTCCGGAGTACCTTCGCTAAACTGTTCTATCTTTCCACCTATCCACCACTCCATCTCTCCACTTTTAAGAATTTCCGAATAACCGGCCTCTTTGACCAAGCTTATGGCCACCTCACCTAATATCTCTATCTCGGGGCATTCTCTGTGAAAAGCACTGTATAATATCTCTATCTCGGGACATTCTGTGAAAAGCACTGTATAATATCTCTATCTCGGGGCATTCTCTGTGAAAAGCACTGTATAATATCTGTATCTCGGGACATTCTCTGTGAAATGCATTGTATTATATCTCTATCTCGGGACATTCTCTGTGAAAAGCACTGTTTAATCTCTCTATCTCGGGACATTCTCTGTGAAAAGCACTGTATAATATCTCTATCTCGGGACATTCTCTGTGAAAAGCATTGTATAATATCTCTTTGTTTTGAAAAGAACAATTCCATATGTTGAGACATACAGAAGGTATTGCAGTGGTATTGTCACTGGGCTATTAATCCAGAGACCCAGGGTAATGAAGTGTCTTTCTCATTATTTTGCAGACTAAGATGCTTGTGCAGTTTCAGCTCAAAATAAGAAAAGCAATTTATTCAGACCATGCAGTAGCAGTCAGCAAAAATGGCCTGTGGTGCCAGCTGAGAGGTAGGGGAAAAAGGAAGGGAGGGAATGCAGAAAAGCGCGGGATGTTGGAGAGGAAGGGGAGGGAGTTTGATACATGGAAACAAGAGGTCGCCACTTGGGTCCTCAATACTGTTTCACATTCAGTGCGATCATGGCTGACCTGGTACCGAATTCCTTGGTGTCTTGAGAAAACAAAAATCCGCCAGGTTTGAAATTAACAACAGATTTAGAATCAATTGTTGCTGCTGAAAGGACTTCCAAGCTCCTGCCACCCTCTGTATATAAGTGTTTCCAAATTTCATTCCTGAAGGATCTGGCTCTAATTTCTATACTATTGCTGCTGAATCCAGGCTCCCCACCAGCAGAAATACTTTACACCAATCCAATCTGTTCCCCTTAGTACCTTCAAAACTTTGACCAAATCACCTCTTCATGTTCTACATTTCATGTATAACAACCATAGTTTGTGTAATTTAACCCTTGGAAGTCAGGTATCATTCTGACAATTATATGCTGCATTTCCTCAAGTCCTCCTGAGGTGTAATGCTCAGTGGGCAGCACAGTAGCTAGCACTGTTGCTTCACAGTTCCAGGGTTCCAGGTGCGATTGCCGGCTTGGGTCACTGTGCAGAGTCTGCACGTTCTTTCCGTGTCTGCATGGGTTTCCTCCGGTTTCCTCCCACAAGTCCCGAAAGACATGGGGCTGGATTCTCCGCTCCGCCACATTTCTGTTTCACCCTGCCGGCGGGATGCTCCGTTATGCCGGCTGGTCAATGGGGTTTTCCATTGTGGGGCAGCCCCACGCCATCAGGAAACCCCTGGGCTGCCAGCAAAACGGAGCATCCCGGAGAATCCAGCCCATGCTGTTCGGTAATTTGGACTTTCTGAATTCTCCCTCTCTGTACCCGAACAGACGCCGGAATGTGGCGACTAGAGGATTTTTTTTTCTGTGCCTACTCATGACATTTTAACAATCTGTTCATGTGAATGTCTCTTTGGACCTCCACTGTTTCAGCATTCACATAATCCCTGCTCGAACCGTTAAGTCCAATGTGGATGATCATAGAACCATAGAATTTACAGGGCAGAAGAAGGCCATCGAGTCTGCACCGGCCTTTGGAAAGAGCATCCTACCTAAGCCCACACCCCCGACCTATCCATTTTTGGATACTAAGGGTAATTTAGCATGGCCAATCCACCTAACCTGCACATCTTTGGACTGTGGGAGGAAACCGGAGCGCCCGGAGGAAACCCACGCAGACATGGGGAGAACGTGCAGACTCCGCACAGAGTGACCCAAGCCGGGAATCGAACCTGGGACCCTGGAGCTGTGAAGCAACTGTGGTAACCACAGCGCTACTGTGCTGCCCTCAAAGGATCACATTTGCCTACATTTAAATCTATTTGACAGTTTTGCTTATTCATTTATTCCATGGCTTCCCAAACTTCTCCAGCCACGGAACCCTTTAGGCCTCCCGAGAGTGCTGACGGAATCCCTGAGAAACATTCTTATTATGGTGGAGAGTTAACCACAAAAAAAAGATTATTTTTACGCAATAGAAACAAACATACAAAAAATTTTGAGAGAGTATTTTCTGTTTCTTCTGGTATGCATCATATCATGGTGAAATGTAAAAATAACCTAATGTATGTAAATAATTTTATTTTCCAAAGGAAAGGGGATGTGATGATATGCATAAAGCAATTCTGTACATAATGTTATACACAACCTCCTGCCACTAGGTGGCAGTGTAAACAAACTATGTAGCTGGGAAGTTGAGAGTAGATAGTGTTGGAGGGCAAAAATATTTTACAGTAGCTCTACAATAGCTAATTAGTGTTAGTAGTTTATTATTTTATTTAGCTCACTTATCTTTATCACGCAGTTGTTTCAGAATAAATTATTTAAATTAGATGGTCTGTAGTTCATCATTCACTTCAGCCGATCTGCAGAACATAACACACATCTCACACAACACAATTAACATTCTCACGCAACATACTTCTCACTCTCACATCAACCTCTCTCGCCTCTCTGACGCACATACCTCTCCTCTCACACACACAGGTCTCTCACACACATCTCTCTCTCTCTCACACATACCTCACTCTCTCACACACACCTCTCTCTCACGCACACCTCTCTCTCTCACACACACCTCGCTCTCATGCACACACCCCGCTCTCACACACACACACCTGTCTCTCTCTCACACATCTCTCACACACACCTTTCTCTCTCTCACACGCACACCTCTCTCGCTCTCACACACACCTCTCTCGCTCTCACACACACCTCTCTTACTCTCACACACCTCGCTCTCACACGCACACCTCTCCTCTGACACACACACCTCTCTCTCACACACACCTCTCTCTCACACACACCTTTCTCTCTCACACGCACACCTCCTCGCTCTCACACCTCTCCCGCTCTCACACACACCTCTCTCTCACACACACACCTCTCTCTCTCACACTCACCTCTCTCTCTCACACACACCTCGCTCTCCCACGCACACCTCGCTCTCACACACCTATCTCTCTCTCACACAACTCGTTCTCACACACCTCTCTCTCTCTCACACACACCTCTCTCTCACACACAGCTCGCTCTCTCACACACACGTCGCTCTCACACACACACCTCGCTCTCACACACACACCTTTCCCTCACACACACCTCTCTCTCTCACACACACCTCGCTCTCACACGCACACCTCGCTCTCACGCACACACCTCCTCGCTCTCACACACACCTTGCTCTCACACCTCTCCTCTCACACACACCACTCCTCGCTCTCACACACCTCGCTCTCATACGCACACCTCTCTCTCTCACATACACATCTCTCTCTCTCTCACACACACCTCTCTCTCTCACACACACCTCTCTCTCACACACACACCTCTCTCTCTCACACACACCTCGCTCTCACACACACCTCGCTCTCACACACACCTTGCTCTCACACGCACACCTCGCTCTCACGCACACACCTCCTCGCTCTCACACACCTCGCTCTCACACACACCTCCTCGCTCTCACACACACCTCTCTCTCACACACACACCTCTCTCTCACACACACACCTCTCTCTCTCACACACCTTGCTCTCACACGCACACCTCGCTCTCACGCACACACCTCCTCGCTCTCACACGCACATCTCTCTCTCACACACATCTCTCTCTCTCTCTCACACACACCTCTCTCACACACACCTCTCTCACACACACACCTCTCTCTCTCACACACACCTCTCTCTCTCACACACCTCGCTCTCACATACACATCTCTCTCTCTCACACACCTCTCTCTCTCACACACCTCGCTCTCACACACACACCTGTCTTTCTCACACACACCTCGCTCTCACACACACCTCGCTCTCACACACACCTCTCTCTCACACACACCTCTCTCTCTCACACACCTCTCTCTCACACACACCTCGCTCTCACACACACCTCGTTCTCACACACTCACCTCTATCTCTCACACACCTCGCTCTCACACACACCTCGCTCTCACACACATACCTCTCTCTCACACACACACACCTTTCTCTCTCACACATTTCTCTCTCTCTCACATCCACCTCGCTCTCTCACATCCACCTCTCTCTCTCTCTCTCACACCCACCTCTCTCTTTCTCTCTCACCCACACTCTCTCTCACCCACCTCTCTCTTTCTCTCACCCACCTCTCTCTCTCTCACCCACCTCTCTCCCACCCACCTCTCTCTCTCACCCACCACTCTCTCTCACCCACCTCTCTCTCACCCACCTCTCTCTCTCACACCCACCTCTCTTTGTCTCTCACCCACCTCTCTCTCACACCCACCTCTCTCTCACCCACCTCTCTCACCCACCTCTCTCTCTCTCACCCACCTCTCTCTCACCCACCTCTCTCTCTCACCCACCTCTCTCTCTCACCCACCTCTCTCCCGCACCCACCGCTCTCTCTCACCCACCTCTCTCTCTCACCCACCTCTCACTTACACCCACCTCACTCTCACCCACCTCTCTCTCTCACCCACCGCTCTCTCTCACCCACCTCTCTCTCACCCACCTCTCTCTCACCCACCTCTCTCTCTCACCCACCTCTCTCTCTCACCCACCTCTCTCTCTCACCCACCTCTCTCTCTCACCCACCTCTCATTCACACCCACCTCACTCTCACATACACCCACCTCTCCCTCTCTCACACCCACCTCTCTCTCACTCACACACCCACCTCTCTCTCTCACACACCCGCCTCTCCCTCTCTCACACACCCACCTCTCTCACACACCCACCTCTCTCTCTCTCACACCCACTGCTCTCACTCTCACACCCACCTCTCTCTCACACCCACCTTTCTCTCACACCCATCTCTCTCTCACTCCCACCTCTCTCTCACTCTCACACCCACCTCTCTCTCTCACACCCACCTCTCTCTCTCACCCACCTCTTTCCCACCCACCTCTCTCTCTCACACATCCCTCTCTCTCTCAAACACCTCTCTCACACATACACACACCTCTCTCTCATGCACACCGCTCACTCAAACAAACACCTCTCTCTCAAACAAACACCTCTCTCTCTCTCTCACGCACGCACACATCTCTCTCTTGCATACACCTGACCAATTTGAATCTCTCTGTTGTGGCTTTATCAACGATACAAATATCAGGAATTGCTATTGATTTAATTTGGTATTCCACGTGTTAAGTGAGTCTCTTGTTCACGGGAAGAGATATGGTTCTCCTTGCTTCATTCACCACCCTTTAATTCTAGTATCATCCTCACAAAGATTAGACAGGTGAATAAGAGTGAGTTTGAGTGACTTGGTTTGCAGGAAGAGTTAGACGGATTGGTCAAATGGGCAGAAAAGTGGCTGATGGAATTTAAGCCGGAAAGGTGTGAGGTGATACACATTGGAAGGCGTAATTTGACAAGGAAGTATTCAGTGAATGGCCTGACACTGGGAGGTTCCAAGGACCAAAGGGACTTTGGCGTGTTTGTCTATAGATCACTGAAGGCAGAAGGACAGGTGAATAGGGTGTTGAAAAGGCACATCAGACACTTGCCTTTATCAATCGAGGCATAGATTACAAAAGGGAGACTATGTTGGAGTTGTGTAGAACTTTGGTGAGGCCACAGCTGGAGTTGTGTGTGCAATTCTGGTCGCCAAATTGTAGGAAGAACGTGATTGCTCTGGAGGAGGTGCAGAGGCGATTCACCAGGATGTTGCCTGGGATGGAACATTTAAGTTATAAAGGGAGGTTGGATAGACTTGGGTTGTTTTCGTTGGAGCAGAGAAGACTGAGGGGCAACTGATCGAGGTGTACAAGATTATGAGGGGCATGGATAGGGTGGACAGGAAGCAGCTGTTCTCCTTAGTTGAAGGGTCAGTTACGAGGCGACATGGGTTCAAGGTGAGGGCAGGATCTTTAGGGGGGATTTGAGGGTGGTGACGGTCTGGAATGCACTTCCTGGGAGGGTGGTAGACGTGGATTGCCTAGCATCCTTTACAAAGTATCTGGGTAAGCACTTGGCACGTCATAACATTCAAGGCTATGGGCCAAGTGCTTGCAAAAGTGGTACCTAAGTAACAGGTCAGGTGTTTTTCATGTGTCAGTGGAGACTCAATGGGCCGAAAGGCCCCTTCTGCGCTGTATTATTGTGTCTGATCACAAACATCCCCATGAAGTAGCTGCCATTCAGCTGTAACTAAATTAGATTGTGGCAACATTATACATCAAAACGGAAGAAAAAGTAATCTTACGAAGGTACATTGAATGCAGGAAAAACATTTAAAAACTGCTTGCAATATATGTTGTAGATTTTCTTTTCTTCACTTATTTGCTTAAAAATTACTCTTTAAAGTATTTGTGTACATTAAACCAGGTTCCATTGGCTTTCACTGGAAACAACAGGAGATGTGAAACTTAAACCGTCTTGTGGAGATGATAGTGATTGAATTCGCAACGGGGGAGACTGGCTGCTTTTCAAAGCCCTCCTTTGTTTTCATTGAGAGAATGTATTCTGGTTGTGATCGGAATCATATTGGTCAGCTTCTGTCCTACCTTTCAGTCCCCGATGCAGTGTTTTTTCTACCCTGCTTGTGGTTGCCTGACCTCTCCAAGGTCCTGAAAATGGTCCAAGAAAGAAAAGAAAGGTACATGGGGGAAGAATTGAATGAATGAACCATGAAACAAAACGAGCAAATCAATTGAGATTAAAATATTACAACTAGCAACATTGTCATGATGCAACATATCAGGTATAATGCCAGGCCTTAGTTTAGACAAAATGTCAACACCACAGGATATAATTGTTTTGTTCAATGATTTCTGTTATAAATCTTTAGGGAAAAATAAACAGGTCTTTTCATGGGGAAAATTCAGAATCTAGCACTATGTATCATTTGCAATAAATGGTGATCGTGCAATGGCACATCACGAGGATCATTCTTCATAAAGCACATACCCAAAATCTCAATCAGTGATACTGAGAGCAAAACACTGTAAAACTCGCCCACATATTTAAATTAGCTGCAGGATGGAAGCGTGTAAATATTGATTAGCATGACCATGTGGAGAGAATTCCCAGACACAAATTTGGAACTTGTTATACGAAGAAAAAACATTCTGAATAAATGTAACTGTTGTATTGAAGCAGAGTTTTCACATTACTTCTGCTGAAACAGCTTTGTAACTATTAGCTTGCTTCATACATGAATAAAGTTTCCCCTAGACTTGTTGCTATCCCAAATGAGTGTCTTGTGAAGATGAAATTAAACTGAACTATTGGTTGCATAGTTTCTTTCGGTTACTATGGGAAATTGCTTGCCTTCCACTTGGTAGAAGCCCACAGTTGGAGGATTGAAGCTCACTCTGCAGCTCCAGCTCCATATCCCTTTACTTTCAAATGTGCGATTTCTGAGGTAGTGTTAAAGGAGGTTATTGTTTTGATTGTGTTTTGAAAGCATTGGTTTGGCACATCAAGCTGTTTAAAAGAATAACCAGGGCAAATCTCAAAATGGTTTCATCTGTTTTCAAATAGTTTTAAAATCACTATCAAATTAGTCCAGAAAATACATTTACACAAGCCAAATCACTTTTGTATAACCATTTTTTGAAACGATGTGGAGATGCCGGCGTTGGACTGGGGTGAGCACAGTAAGAAATCTTACAACACCTGAGGAAGGAGCTCTGCTCCGAAAGCTAGTGATTCGAAACAAATCTGGTGGACTTTAACCTGGTGTTGTAAGATTTTTTGAAACAGTAGCTATTGAGGTCTGTTTGAATCTGACTACATAATGCTGTTGTGAAGATATGTTTCTGTTTGGGGCAGATGGGTGTACCCTCCCAACAGATGTGTACCGCAATCGAGGGTGGGGTTTTGGATGAGGAGGGAGTAGAAATTATAGACCTGTAATATAAAAGCATTATGGGGTGGATTACTGCGCCATGATGAATGGCAATCCCAGTCTTTATTCCTGGCCGATATTGAGTTAGCCGAACTCGGGCAAATGTCATCAGGAAGAAATCAATTGGCTTCAGGAAATCTGTGAAATGGAAATGAGGACGGAGATAAACAATGCTCAGTCTCATAAATTAAAACCAGTCACTTTAAACCACAAAGTTGACTGGCCTTAGCTTCAAGTAGCTGAGGTTAATTGATTCTAAGTAGATTTAAACTAGTGGATCTCATAGGCCTGGGCCATCTCCCAAAGGTAATGGGGAATTTGCAGCTAACCAGTATGTGAATGCTGAATGTGGGACAACAGGAAGCCCCCATCAGGGATTAAAGAAGTTGTCTCTGGCAATCAGGTAACAATCAAGGTGATTTGGACGCCTCAGCAATACTTGTGGGGCCTGCTCCTTTTCCTCCTGGCCCCATGAGCAAAATGATAAATTAGGGTCTCATCTGATTCCAAGACCTGTCCAACTAGGTTGGTTGATGACCTCCCCCCCCCCCCCCCCCCCCCCCCCACCAAGTCATCTGGTTAAAATGTCTGTCAGGCCTCGATGATGTAATTGAAGCTTGATCTACATATTTAATGTAAGATTCTGCTGATTTCCAGTGGGTGTCCTTTTTGCCTGTTCAGACAAGTAGGTTAGACTCAGATGCTGACTTCATGCAGATTCTAAGTTTCACAGTCAATTTTTACTCTGATTTTCAGTCAGATGGGCAGGATTGAAATCTTCCCTTTTGGTGTAATACATTGTGCAAATGGTTTCCAAAATCAGTACCTTCAAATATGGGCAAGTAAAAACAAGTTCATAATAACTTGCATTGACAGAGTGCCTGAAGTTGTCAAACATCCCATGGTGTTTCATGAGAAGATGAAAATGAGAGTGGCACTGATGGTCGTACTCTTTCACTGTGGGATAGCCATCTGCCTTCACCACTTGGGTTATAATCCAGAAGAATAGATTGCCTGCCTTTTGTCTAACCTACCTGATTTATATTTTACAATTGGATAGATCAACTTTGTTCAAGTGACAAAGAAAATCTGTGTTAAGGAAGCTATTTTAGATGAGGGATTCTACCTCATAGCCACTTTGTCAAAGAAGATCATGGGCAGGATTTTCCAGGTCGCCAGCCGCGTTTTCCAGCGCGGCGCAGGAGCGGGATTCTCCATTTCTGTAGACAGCCAATGGGGTTCCCCATTGTGGCCATCCCACACAGTCGGGAAACCTACGGGCATGGGTACGCTGCCGGCAGACCGACGGAGAATTCCGCTGCATATTCCTCAGTGATGGTGCAAAACTCCGAGGTTTCCTTCAATTTGCCAACAGCCTTTTTCTGGAAGGAGCATTCCAACAATTCCAGGAAAAGGCGGTGAGCAGGAATTTAAAAGTTGTCTGTTGTCAACAACTTTATATTTGGTTATGAATTGTCCTGTGGTGTAAACAGGCAAGGCCCACTGAATGGCGAAATGTATACACATGACATACAACTCCTGTAATTCGTCAAAGTCACAGCTGTAGAATAACAGGGCACAAATACCAAAGCCATCTCAATTGTGTTGAGCAATTATAATTAATAAAAGTGAAATTACATATTTGGGCAATGCAATCTCATAAATCTGTATCAGCATTAACAGTAGAGAATTCAAACCATTGCAATGGATTAGTGAGGACATTGCATGGATTCAGTGAGGAAATTACATTGGTGGTGATGTGTGTGCTATGCTTATTTATTTCATTGTGAAAAATGTTTTCTTTGCATCTAGGCATTTAGAGAGGCAAGCACTGATTAGGGACAGTCAGCAGGGCTTTGTGAGTGGAAAATCATGTCTCACGAATTTGATTGAGTTTTTTGAAGGGGTAGCCAAGGTAGATGAGGGCAGTGCAGTCAACGTTGTCTGCATGGGCTTTAGCAAGGCCTTTGACAAAGTACCACATGGTAGGTTGTTGCATAAAATTAAATCTCACGGGATCCATGGTGAGATAGCCAATTGTATACAAAATTGGCTTGACGACAGAAGACAAAGGGTGGTTGTAGAGGGTTGTTTTTCAAACTGGAGGCCTGTGACCAGCGGTGTGCCTCAGGGATCAGTGCTGGGTCCACTGTTATTTATATTAATGATTTGGATGAAAATGTAGGAGGCATGGTTAGTTAAGTTTGCAGATGACACCAACATTTGTGGCATAGTGGACAGTGAAGAAGGTGATCTAGGATTACAACGGGATCTTGGTCAATTGGGCCAGTGGACCGATGAATGGCAGATGCAGTTTAATTTAGATAAATATGAGGTGATGCATTTTGATTTGTTCTATCAAAATGCATCACCTCACATTTATCTAAATTCAACTGCATCTGCCATTCGTCGGCGCACTGGCCCAATCTCTGACTCTCTTGAGGTCCTTCTCACAAGGAGAGTCTGATATTCGCCACTGCCTGGTAATCATTATTTTATTATATATATTCATTAAAATAAAAAGCAGAACATTTTTAAAAGAAGTATTTAACAGGTTTTCAAACATTTTTTGTTAATTTCAGATGTGGCAGATGGACAGCAATTTATGAGTTGTCACATATATTTTTTGTGATTTGAACATTTGTTTTGAATCTAATGTAGAAGTCTGCAATGAGGTGAGTGCCTCCCATTCACCATCAAGCTTAAAATGCTTTGGTCTTTTAAATGTTCCTTATTGCTTTACTTTCTGTCTCACTTGCCAGAAGGCCAGAACCAATGCTGGAGCACCTTTTCAGGGAAAATTTAAATTTTGGTGCCATTTCCTGTGATCACTGTCAAGTTAAAACTGTGTTCATCTAATATCCACCTGTGTATCCTTTACAACAGTATCGATTCTCCTTCACTGTTGCTGAGTCAAAATCCTAGAATTCCCTTCATAGCAGTACTGTGGGTGTACCTACACTGCATGGACTGCAGCGGTTCAAGAAGGCAGCACAATACCACCTTCACAAGGGCAGTAAATGCTGACCGAGACCCGTATCGCCTGAATGAATTTCTGAAAAAAAAATCAAGGATTCAAAGCCCCAGCTGATCATTTCCCTCTCCGGTTCAGGGAAGTTCTGGACAATTGCAGTGTCCAATTGGTAATTCAGAACGGGTCAGGAATTGAACATTGGACGATCCTGGCTGCATATGAAATGTCACAAATAGGCTTCAAATGAAGTTAACAGCTTTTATAAATTACCATGAAGCCATGACAATGTGAAGATGTTGGTCACTGTAATGTACAACAGATCACAAAAATACTTTCAGAATAATTTACAGCACCCAAATCTACCCTGCCTACATTTTACAGTTAGCATCCGAAGACAAAGAAGTCACAATCTGTTGCTGGTTGGGATTTGAACAGAAATGTGTTCCTTGCTCTGTTTGTACTGTACTAGGTTTATATTTGGCAGTCTTTCATTCAAATACCTCTGTTCTGCTCTGTCTTTAGCACTCAGGTGGTTTTTGCTGTCCTGTTTAGGTGTGACAGACTCCAGCGTCTTGGTTCTTCAAAACAACAATCAATGAGACACATGAAGTGGGAGGAACAGCGTTGACCAGACAGGAGAAAGAGAGAGAGAGAGAGAGAGAGAAATCGAATCACATGCGGTGAAGGGAAGATCAGAGTTTGGCAAATTAAGAAAGTAAGCACAAGAGAAAAGGTGTGACTCTGAATTGTAGCTACAACTAACCAGAAAGGAACACAGTACTTTAGAAACATTGGAGTGATTTTAACTGGCATCAGCCATCCATTTTACATCTCCTCTGATTTTCTTTTCTAGTGGTCAATGGAGAAGAAAATCAGGCAGGTTGCAAATTGGTGATGAATTTGGTATTAAAAACATAAAAAATATCCTCCATCCGGAGTTCTCACGAATATTATCTTTAAAGAAAATTTCAAAAGAATTGGTGACTTTTGTTTATTATGTTGAGGATAAGAGTACAACCCAATTAATGTGAGTATTAATTCTCCCCAGTGCGGGTACAGAACAATAAAGTTCCCTCTACTTTGCCACAATAATTTGATTTAACCACAGTGTCGGAATGGCACGCGTAACTGTCTGGCATTCCCAACATCTGGGATTGGTCATGTATTCATCTTCCTGAATGAGATTTAAAAAAATAAATTAAAAAAAAAAAAAAATTTAGAGTACCAAATTCAGTTTTTTCCAATTAAGGGGCAATTTAGCGTGGCCAATCCACCTAACCTGCACATCTTTGGGTTGTGGGGGTGAAACCCACGCAAACACGGGGAGAATGTGCAAACTCCACACGGACAGTGACCCAGAGCCGGGATCGAACCTGGGACCTCCCCGTCGCAAGGCAGCAGTGCTAACCAGTGCGCCACCCTGCTGCCCTTTTAAAAATAAATTTAAGAGTATCCAATTTTTATTTTTTCCCCAATTAATGGGACAATTTAGCATGGCCAATTCACCTAACCTGCACATCTTTGGGTTGGGGGGGTGAAACCCACGCAGACACGGGGAGAATGTGCAAACTCCACATGGACAGTGACCCAGGGCCGGGATTCGAACCCTGGTCCTCAGCGCTGTAGGCAGCAGAGCTAACCACTGTGCCATGTGCTGCTCCTTCCTGAATGAGATTTAGGTGTAATGTTATCCATGCCCACAAAGAACTGAGAAAAGCTGCTTCAAAAGTATTTTTCAATGTGATCAGTCACCAATCAGTCTTTCTTCGATGAATCCCAAGACCCCAAAAAGTGAAAGAGCAGGGTGGTCACCCTGGGACAGGCAGAAACACAATTAAAATGACAATGTGTCATCATTAAAAACATTACAATTAATCCTTGTTTGAAAATTTACACTGCCCATGCATGAGTAATGTGTAGAATTTGTAGAGGAAAAAACATGGGAATAGAACAGAATAGAAAACTCAGAGAAGCATCCCAAGTTATAGACTAGAGAAAGACAAACAACACACAAGGGAAATGGACAATGGTCGAAATGTCTCTTTGGTGGTCAACACAATGTAATGCAAGCATCAAATAATGAAGCTACATGACCTAAGTACTGGGATATTTAATGTAGCCCGGCTCTAATATCAGTCCTCACTTCCCATCACTTTCTTCAATTACCCACTCTCAGAACGACTTTCTCCATATTTCTGAAAATTTCAATCTGATTAAACTTCCTCTATGATGTTACAGTAAGTCACAACAATAGCTTTGATGTTTGATTTGAGAATGTGTTCATTAAAATTGTTGAACGTATATCACAAAAATTCAGATTCTAGGCATATTAGATAGATTATTATAAAAAATGCTTTTTCAGTATTCTAAAATTAAAGGGCAGGTCTCACTAGCCAACCTCCTGGATAAGCCACTGTCCCCATTGAGAAAGGTGCCCTGAAAACATTTCATTTGGAGATGAAGCAAAGGTGGATTTCATATTTTGCATTCATTTTTGGAATGTTCATATGTGTAACAAAATGAAAAAAGGGTTGGAACATTTTGGTCATGGATGCTCTAACCCCTCCTAAAAAAAAATTAAATGGTCAGATTTCATGATAAATATTTGAATTGGACTTGTATATTGGTCAATTTGGCATTTTAAAAATAGTTTTTGTTTCTATACACATGATAAAATTAAGGTTTACACTGATTTGACTTCATCTCTGTGCCCAACGAGATTAATTAACATAGAACTTTGGTTTAAAATGTAAGTTACAGAACAATACTGTAAGAGGTTACGTTTGTTTTTTGCTTTTTTGGATTCAGTTCAAGCTCTATCTGTGATAATCTGCATTCAATATTCAAATCAGCAGAAAGCAAAAGGAAGTCAACATCAGAAGGATGTAAACTTTAATTTTTAAATGTGGTTCTGATGATGAAATTCCCTCTTTATATTACCATAAACTAAAATAAACTGAGACATTTAAAAAGCTGTATGTAAATTGGATGCAATATTGCTGTGGTTAATTCTGCAAGTGCCAGAAATGCCAAATATATTTGTATTGGAAAACACTACTCAAACTAAATATATGTAACTGAGCCTGCATACATTGTTTGACATAAACTTTCATAGACTCTTTGAATTAACCAGTACCTGTCATCCTCTGGCGAGGCATGCTGGATGTGAATCCTGGGGCTAGTAGGCCGCTTCCTATCTATGGAGTGAAACCATCTGTCCCACCAATGAAACAGGAAGATACATATACAAGTTAAGTAGAAACTGGGAGCTAGGAGATGCTAGAATTGGCTTAGCGGTAGATGGCTGACCAGGTGTGTACCCCAGGTGTCCAAACACATGTAACAGGGAGACAAACTTAATCCCGATCTCAGAATGATAATGTTGCACATGTGAGAATGATCCAGAGTTGGAGAATGATGATGGCAAATCCACTTGCACTGTTGAATATTTCTAATACAATATCCTGAACGTGTTTTGTTCAAATTCATATTGTTTTAGATTCAAAGTTTCAGTACACAACACAATGAGGGAAAAGCTGCATTGGTCTAATGATGTTTCTCTCGTATATCTGTGTTATCCCCTCCGTATGATACGGCTTGGCGGATCTATCTCTGGGTTTTACCCACTTCACAGGCATGATGTTGCTTGTCTGATATATGGTAAGACCACCTATTAAACTCCTTCTATGGGCTTCAGAGACCAAGGATAAAACATGTGAACTTCCTGTTCTTTTAACACAGAACCATGCATTTTTCCATTAAAGAGAGCTGTGTATTATTTTTGAAGTGTTTTCCTTGTGCTACCAGTGGTAGAATTAAGCTTGCACACCTGTTCAGTGGCACAGGTCATACCTGAGAGCTCCCAATCTTTTAAATCAATTTGTCAGCACATGCTCAGGGTTATCTCGTTTCAGATAAATGATCTGTGGATGTGACATAACTGATTCGCAATGACGACAGCAGTGTGTGATGTAGGTGAAAACAATGGCGACTCAACAGGAATGAAGTGAGTTTGAAATGTGGTTATCGAACTGTTGAAATCCTTCTAAATAGAAACGTTTAAATGGGGAGATAAATAACAATTGATCATTAAATATTTTCTTGAACAGCAAGTTGGGTAGGCATGACTGTGCACCTGTGTTTACAGAACTGGTTCTACTTGATGCACACAGCATTTTTATATTATATATATAAATCATGGGCCAGATTCTCAGTTTGAGAGATGCTGATGCTGGTTCTGAATGGTGGGGGCTCCCCGGTCATGGTGACACAGGTCCCAGAGCCATTCAGGACATGCAAATGGACCAGTGCTCACGCCACATAGAACTAATGCAATTCCAACACACTCTGCCGTTGGATTCGTCGGGGTCAGGCTTGGCACACGAGACTCTAACAAGCCACAGCTGCATATAAGCACTCCGCTCCCCACACACTCACCAGCCAAGATGATGACTCCACGAAGAGTGGCCTCGAGGTTCGCCGTTGCAGAGGAGAGGCGGGACACCTAGTTCCCTGGGGAGGGAAGAAGGCTGCCACCTGCCGATGTCCACCGGACATCGGCAGAGGTGGTAGAGGCCGTCAGCGGCATGGGCCCCACCGTGAGGACCAGCCAGCAGTGCAGAAAAAAGCCGCACAACCTCCCCAGGGTGGCCATGCCACTGGCACCACCCCCATCCCACACACCCCACCTCACATGCCTGCCACCCCAACCATCCCCCACACCATGCAGCCGACAGGCAGCGCTGGGTGACGATGGGCAACCTCCCAGGCCAGTCAGTTGAGATACCATCACCGCCTACCTGGCACCAACCCAATCCACACTCCTGTAACCCATCCCCCCAACGCCCCCCCCCCCCCCCCCCCCCCAGAGGGTGACCAAACCCCAGCTTCCAGCAGCCCCTCGCACCCCACCCTGCACCACATGGCAACACCCATACCGCCCGTCATGGCCAGGTGCCCCACACATACAGGCCACCGGCTGCGGCCTCCCGATGCTGCCCCTGTCCGAATATCTCATACTGTGCATTATCTGTCCCCGCAGGAGAAGGCAGCCCACAGCCGAGAGCGGGGGAAGACCAGAGGGGCCCCGTCGGACCTGCGGGTCCTCACCGTCACGGAACAGAGATCGTTCGACTTGGTTGGCGGGCTGGCAACTCCGTAACAACCAAGAACACATGTCCAGAGACGACCCTGACCTCTCACAGAATCACAGAATTTACAGTGCAGAAGGAAGCCATTCAGGCCATCGAGTCTGCACCGGCTCTTGCAAAGAGCACCTTACTTAAGCTCACAGCTCCACCCTATCCCCGTAACCCTACCTAACCTCTTTTTTTGGACACGCATGGCCAATCCACCTAACCTGCACATCTTTGGACGGCGGGAAGAAACCCATGCAGACACGGGCAGAAGGTGCAGACTCCACACAGACAGTGACCCAAGCCAGGAATCAAACCTGGGACCCTGGAGCTGTGAAGCAACGGTGCTACCCACTATGCTACCGTGCTGCCACTGGCATCTTGTACCATCCCAGGGACACTCACCTTGGTTGGGCATGTTAGTGAAGAGGCTCCTGGGGCACTATCTGGTGCGCACCACACACATGCAGTGGTACATCAGGTGGAGGTAGGAACCCCCGAGGGGGTGGACCGGCCCCAGGGACTAGCTGCCATCCAGGTAGGTCTAGCACCCTACTTAAGCCCACACCTCCACCCTATCCCCGTAACCCAGCAACCCCGCCTAACTTTTGGACACTAAGGGGCAATTTATCATGGCCAATCCACCTAACCTGCACAACTTTGGACTGTGGGAGGAAACTGGAGCACCCGGAGGAAACCCACACAGACACGGGGAGAAAGGGCAAACTCCACACAGTCATCTCAGGCTGAATTTGATCCTGGGAACATGGAGCTGTGAGGCAGCAGTGCTCATTACCATGCCGCCCACAATGCACGCTACCCTGACCAACACCGCACAGGGTAGTTTCTGCGGTGGAGACCTTCGGTGTGAAGGTATCGGCCATGCATGAAGGTGGCCAATGCCTGGGTGGCTGAGGCGTAGGACAGGGCGGCCATGTCACAGGCAGCCATTTACCAGGGCCACATGGACATTGCTGCGGAGCTCCACAGCTTGGTCCAACCACAACAGGCCAAGGTTGTGGGCGTTGAGCATTGGCCTGGTGCTGGATTACCTGAGCCAGTCCAGATGGACGTGGCATGGTCCTAAATGGCAATGTGGCAAGCTTGCTGAGAGACATGGCCCAGTCCCAGAAGGACATGGCCCAGTCTCTGTGCTCGATGGCCAAGAGCATGGAGATACTGGTTGAGATGAGAGTGGGCCTCCAGGACGGGCAGCGCCAGGTGACGACAGAGCTTGTTGTGGATGTGCCCCTGTCACAAGGAGCAGGACCATCGGGCACCCTGAGGGAGGAGGATGAGGCCCGTGCCAGTGACACCAATCCAATTGTGGTGCCGGAACACCGCAGAGCTCTGAAACCCCCCCCCCCCCCCCATCAACCTGTCTCTGACACATCTGACGAGCAACGGGCACCACGGCAACGGT
Organism: Scyliorhinus torazame; assembly: GCF_047496885.1. Taxonomy (NCBI): domain Eukaryota; kingdom Metazoa; phylum Chordata; class Chondrichthyes; order Carcharhiniformes; family Scyliorhinidae; genus Scyliorhinus; species Scyliorhinus torazame. The sequence continues at coordinate 89,572,348 of NC_092710.1, read as the reverse complement.
GACGCACAGTTGCTCCAGAGGATAGCCGGCAATGGGGACCCAGGCTGCCTCCACAGCTGATGTACCGCCTGGGGAACCATATAGAAGGAGAATTAGATGAGAAAGGTAGGGACAAGTTAGGCTGGCATGGGTGCAGCACACAAGATGGCGTTAGCGGCGAGGGTACAGTTATTGTACATCACATTGTCACAAATAAACACCTGTTCACCAACATACCGATCTGCCTCAGTTCTCTATCCAAAGAGTGGGAGAAATGGGCTGGACTAGGTGCAGAGGGTGTGGTGGGTGTGGGAGACCAGATGTGTGGCGTGCGAGTGTTGGCGGAAATCACGGGCCAAGGCCCCCAGGGCAGTCAGGGGTGCACACAGAGGGGGAATGGGCCTGGGCCAGAGATGGGAGGGGGTGGTGCTGTGTAGTAGTGCCTATTCGGTGAGCGACTCATCACCACTCACCACTCCCGTGCACCCCTCCAGCCCGCCCAACCTCAGACCCCAACCCCACCTTAAAAGGTCTTGTGGGACCTGTGATGGAATGGCTAGCATTCATGCAGGGATCACCCAGGCAGACAGTGGTATGTGGTGTGTGACACTGGGGTGGGAGTCAGACTTTGTCAGACGATGCAGAGCACCAGAACCCAGTTGTCATCATCCTCGGCTCCATGGACCGGACCCGCTGATACTGCCAATCCCGGACCAACACTCTGTGGTGCAGCTGGTGGGGAGCTTGGACAGAGGGTGGGGTGCTGGGGTGACGGGGGGTGGGGGAGGGGGGGGGGGGGTTGGTGTACAGGAAGGGGGAGGTGGAGGGGAAGGAGTGGATGTTGAGCTGCCGGTCACCAGGCCCCATATTCGGCGAACCTGGAGACGATCAGGTTGTCCTGTGCATGGCATCCCTGGTGCGGTCTCCTGTGCCTGGCAGAGCCCTATGTCCTGTCCTTCTGGTCCCTCCTCAGCATTCTCCTTGCAGGCGAGGCTTGTCGTTCCTCTGCTGTGCAATGTTGTGTAGGCCTCACCATGCCACGATGCAGGAGACCATCGTATTGGAGGGCTCTTCCAGAGTGGTCCAGGCACCTGGCTGCACATTCAACACGCTGATGCACTGCTCAATAATGCCTCTGGTCACTGCATGGGTATTATTACAGCAGTTCCCCATGTCAGTCTGGGACCTTTTGATAGGCATCATCAGCCATGATCACAGCAGATAACCCTTGTCGCCCAAGCGCCAACCCCTCACCCGGTGACCACCACAAAGGTGGTGGGAGTTGTCGACGGTGCCAAGACAAAGGCAATATGCAAGCTGCCTAGTGGGCGCAGACCTGCACGATATACATCCAGTGGTCACCCACCCGTTGCACATTCAGATAGTGGAATCCCTTCCTATTGATGAAGGGGACTCCCTCATGCACCGGTGCTCGTAGGGGGATATGTGTCACGTCGATCACCAACTGGACCTGGAGCATACCAGCGACTGCAGCGAATCTCACTGCCCGAGCAACCTGGTGGGCTTGGTCCACATTGAAGGTGATATACTGTCCTGTCTGGAAATATAGAGCATCCATTATGGCACGGATACACCTGTGCATGGAGGTCTGGGAGATCACAGACAGGTCCCGCTTGGTGTTTGGGATAACTCCATGGCATAAACATTCAGGACGACCGTCACCTTGACGGCCAGCAGGAGTGGGTGTCTCCCCTATATTCCTACGGTTCCAGGTGTGCCAACATCGGCAGAGGTGTCACCAGTCTCCCTGTTCAGTTGGCGGCAGCACGCTCAGACCAGTAGGTTCTCGAACGACAGGCGCTGCTGGTATACACAAAGCCTGATGCGGCGCCTCCGTCCTACTCCTCCTCCGCCTGCTGGGCAGCCAGTTCTCCATCATCACCGGCTGGCCCCTACTCCTCTGGGGCAAGCTTCTGTTCTGCAGGGTCTTCCCCGAGCAGCTCCTGCTCTTGCCGCCTCAGTACGCCCTCCAGGGCTGTGTCGGCCAGGCAGATGCCTTCTATTTCTGGCTGAATATGAAAATCCATTTTCTGAAGGGGATAAACAGCAGATATGTTAGCATGGTGAGTACTCCCGTACCCAGCCAAGTCCACATGGCTGCACGGTCGTTCTGGCCTATACTGCAGCCCCTGCCCCTGAATGTCCTTCTCCTGATCCTAGCCCCATCTCCGACCATTCCCACCAACTCTCTGCCTTCTGCACCACGTCCCTGGCCCCACCGGTACCCGTCACCGGGGATGGGTCGGGGGGGGGGGGGGGGCACCCAGCCCCACCATCAGTTCCTGCCAGTGATATGCTCTGTGGCCCCTGACCTGCGCCCTCCTGTGGGGTCTACAGTGATTGCCCTCCTTGGGTGGGCCGCGTAATACCTGCCAGCAGGGTGGCACCAGGGTTTGGGTGACACACCATGTGCCACCGACTGCTGCCATGCGTAGTGATATTTGTGCAGGCAGCGCCCACGGATCGGGCTGGGCGTGGGACATGGGCATCTGTTGGGACCATTGCTGTAGTGTGCCATGGGTCATGTGTGCGACGCACGGGTCATACCAACCCGGCCGGAGGCAGGGTGGATGGGCGCAGGGGGCAGGTGATGGGTGGTGAGTCTGCAGTGTAGGCTAGCTGGTAGTATCACTGGTGGGGCGTCCGCCCTCTCGAAGGCCTGTTTGCCAGGGCGGCTGGTGCGGCAGTGGTGCCTGCGTCGGGTGTTCGGACTGCGCTCTGCTCTTCCCCTACTCCCATTGTAGTCGGGCAGCATCTCGGGTGGGTGCACTGAGGGCTGCCAACACCTGGTGGGCCACCAGCTGCACTGGGTTGATTGGAGGCTGGCGGTTTCTGGGGCAGGGGGCACCCATATTGCTGGTGGTACTCTGCACCTTTACGAGTCACAGTGGGCAATCAGTGGAGTGCGCAGCCGGATAGCTGTCTTGCAGGCCGCGGCAATGGCAATCCGTGCCCGCACTCCCAGGTCCTGGGGGAACAACCCAAACCCACAGCACACCTACTGGTCAACTCCCGCTACTGACCCGGCCCAGATGCGCCCCAGCCAGCAACACAACTGTTGTGATATGCAGAGAGATCTGGGTGTACATGTCCACAGATCGCAAAGCGGCATCGCAGGTGGAGACGGTGGTCAGGAAGGCATACGGCATGCTAGCCTTCATCGGTCAGGGCATTGAGTATAGAAATGGGCAAGTCATGCTGCAGCTGTTCAGAACCTCAATTAGGGCACATTTTGCATAATGCGTACAATTCTGGTCGCCACACTCCCAGAATAATTTGGAGATGGTGCAGAAGAGGTTTATCAGGGTGTTGCCTGGTCTGGAGGACATTAGGAGAGGTTGGATGAACTCAAATTGTTTTCACTAGAATGATGGAGGTTTAGGAGTGACCTGATAGAGGTCTCCAACATTATGAGAGGCATGGACAGAGTGGATGGTCAAAGACTTTTTCCCAGGGTGGAAAAATCAATTACCAGGGGGCATTGGCCTAAGGTGAAGGGAGAAAGTTTAGAGGAGATGTGCGAGGCAGGCTTTTTACACAGAGGGATTCTCCGTTACGCCGGCTGATCAATGGGGTTTCCCATTGTGGGGTAGCCCCACGCCGTCGGCAAATCCCTGGGCGCCGGCAAAACGGAGCATCCCGCCGGCGGAGAATCCAGCCCGCTGTTTTTAAAATAAAAGTCTGCACTTTTTTCTCCCTTCCTGCTCTTGCATTGTGTCAAACGCTCCTCTGCTATGATGTGTGGTGCAGCGTGACTTGCAGCAGGTGGATTTAAAACCCCGTCTTCTTCTAACATCTTGTGCTGCTTGCTGTGAGGCAAACAGAAGCTGTAACTGCCTCTGGTTCCAATCAAAAGTTCCAGAATGTATAACATTTTCTTTCTTGCAGGGTTTTTCTCATCGCACCCTCTCAGGTATCAAGGGAGATTGATTCCTTGCTGGGGAACAATTCCTTGGGTGTCAATCATTGTTCACAACCTCACACAAATATGGTCCATCATGATATGTAGATATGAATGTCAGCAGCTATTCAAATACGCTGACATCGCAGTTGAACTTGTCCTGTTTCTCTCCTGCAACACACACACGCATACACCTTCACACACGCAAACCTTCACAAGCACAAACCTTCACACACGCAAACCTTCACAAGCACAAACCTTCACACACGCAAACCTTCACCCGCAAACATTCACACACGCAAACCTTCACCATGCGCTCACACACACACCTTCATTAAAGTGCGCGCACACGCACAAACTTTGACTCACATGCACACACATACACAAACCTTCATTCACACTCGTGTACACACACAAACCTTCACACACACTTTCACAAACACACACATTCACAGACATACTCATATTTCTAGGCAGGCACACACACAAATGCACACACATACACACCTTCACACAGAGACAAACCTTCACTCAGGCATCTTCACGCACACACATATGCCCACACCTTCATACAAAAACATATTCACACATACGCACACACCTTCACATTGATGCACGATCAATTGCACAAAGACTAAAGTTGGGTACAACTGTGGCTTCACTACAGTCAGATGCGTGGCCTCCTGCTGCAGCTGGCAAAATGGCAGGGCACTGGAGGTCATGCATATTTATACAGTTCTCCCTGGGCGGAGCCAGCCGGCAGGAGCTACCGGCGAACCTGTAGTGCAGGTCCTACCTTACATCTCCTATTACAATGGTTCACCACATTCACCCCCTGTTAAAAATGAGTCCGGCGGGGGTGACGTGAAACTATATACAATTTGTGCAATTATGTACAGTGGTAGGGAAAGAAAAGTCCATGTTGACAGTCCAGAGTCCGTCAAAGGTTCAACCGGTCCGGTGCTTTGGTGCTTCGTTGGGAGCGGCGTAACGGTGGCGGCGAAGTCGGTGCTGGCGGTGGTGGAGGTGGCACCGATGGCGGTGCTGATGTTGGCCAGTCATCGGGGAATTCCAGGAGCATGCAGAAGTCCTCTTCGTTCTCTTGTGCGGAAAAGGGGAGGGGGGGTGGTCTGGTGGGGTCAATATTGGCGGCGCGGTGGGAGGTGAGGGGGTGGGGGCGCATTGGTGGGGTGTGTATGCTGGGGTGGAACCTGACGGTGCCAGGTCCTTGAGTGAGACAGTATCTTGGCGGCCATCGGGGAACTCAATGTAGGCATATTGAGGGTTGGCTCCTTGTGGAGTCGGACATGCCTACGGAGAAGGACTGGTCCTGGAACTGCGAGCCAAGTCGGGAGCGACACCCTGGATGTGGACTTCCTGGGGAAGGTAAAAACACGTTCATGGGGTGTGTTATTAGTGGCGGTGCACAATAGTGACCGGATGGAGTGCAGAGCGCCAGGGAGGACCTCCTGCCAGCGAGAGGCTGGGAGGTTCCTGGACCGTAGGGCCAGCTGGCCGGCCCTCCAAACCGTCCCATTCTCCCGTTCTACTTGCCCGTTTCCCCAGGGGTTGTAGCTGGTCGTCCTGCTGGAGGCTATATCCCTGCTGAGCAGGAACTGACGCAGCTCATCGCTCATGAATGAGGATCCCCTGTCACTGTGGATGTAGGCGGGGAAACCGAACAGAGTGAAGATGGTGCTGAGTGCCTTGATGACGGTGGCAGACGTCATATCGGGGCATGGGATGGTGAAGGGGAATCTGGAGTACTCATCGACCACACTGAGAATGTACGTGTTACGGTCGGTGGAGGGGAGGGGCCCTTTGAAATTCACGCTGAGGTTCAAAGGGGTGGGAAGCCTTCACCAGGCGCGCACGGTCTCGCCGGTAGAAGTGCGCGCATGCACTCCGCACAGACCTAGCAGTCCCTGGTGACTGTCCTTACTTCCTCGACGGAGTAGGGCAGATTGTGAGCTTTGACCAGATGGTACAATCGAGTGAACCCCGGGTGACAAAGGCTGTTGTGTAGGGCACGGAGATGGTCCACTTGTGCGCTGGCACACGTACCTCGGGTGAGGGCGTCTGGGGGCTCGTTGAGTTTACCGGGGCGATACAAGATCTCGTAATTATAGGTGGAGAGCTCGATTCTCCACCGCAAGATTTTATAATTTTTGATCTTGCCCCGCTGTGTGTTATCGAACATGAAGGCTACCGACCGTTGGTCCATAAGGGGAGTGAATCTCTTACCGGCCAGGTAATGCCTCCAATGCCGCACAGCTTCAACGACAGCTTGAGCCTCCTTTTCGACGGATGAGTGTCGAATTTCAGAGGCATGAAGGGTGCAGGAAAAGAATGCCACGGGTCTGCCTGCCTGGTTTAGAGTGGTGGCAAGGGTGACGTCGGAAGCGTCGCTTTCTACTTGGAAAGGCAGTGACTCGTCCACTGTGCGCATCCCGGCCTTGGCGATGTCTGCTCTGATGCGGGCGAAAGCATGTTGAGCCTCGGCCGCGAGGGGGAATTGGGTGGACTGAATGAGTGGGCGGGTCTTGTCCGCATAGTTTGGGACCCACTGAGCGTAGTAGGAAAAGAACCCCAGGCAGCGTTTGAGGGCCTTGGGGCAGTGGAAGTTCCATGCGGTCGGGTTCGGGCCCGAGAAGTCCGTTTTGGACTATATAGTCGAGAATGGCTAACCGGGTCATGCTGAACACACACTTCTCTTTGTTGTAGGTCAGGTTGAGAAGAGTGGCAGTGCGGAGGAATTTATAGAGGTTGGCATCGTGGTCCTGCTGGTCATGACCGCAGATGGTGACATTATCTAAGTACGGAAAGGTGGCCCCCAAACTGTACTGGTCGACCATTCGGTCCATCTCTCTTTGGAAGACCGAGACCCCATTTGTAACACCGAAAGGGACCCTAAGGAAGTGGTAGAGGCGACCGTCCGCCTCGAAGGCAGTGTATGGCCAGTCCGACTTCCGGATGGGGAGCTGGTGGTAGGCGGATTTCAGGTCAATTGTTGAGAAGACCCGGTACTGCGCAATCTGATTGACCATATCAGATATGCGTGGGAGGGTGTACGCGTCGAGCTGCGTGTACCGATTGATGGTCAGGCTGTAGTCCACGACCATCCTGTGTTTCTCCCCAGTTTTAACCACTACCACTTGAGCTCTCCAGGGGCTGTTGCTGGCCTCGATAATACCCTCCTTAAGCAGCCGCTGGACTTCGGACCTGATGAAGGTCTTGTCCTGGGTGCTGTACCGTCTACTCCTAGTGGCAACGGGCTTGCAATCTGCAGTTAGATTGGCAAAAAGGGAGGGAGGATCGACCTTGAGGGTCGCGAGGCCGCAAACGGTAAGGGGGGGTAAGGGCCCGCCGAATTTGAGGGTGAAGCTCCGGAGGCTGCACTGGATGTCCAGGCCCAACAGGAGTGCAGCGCAGAGATTAGGAAGGACATAGAGGCGAAAGTTACTAAATTCTACGCCCTGGACCGTGAGGGTGACTGTACAAAAGCCTCGGATCGGGACGGAGTGGGATCCAGAGGCTAGGGAGATCCTTTGATTGGCAGGCTGGACCGCGAGGGAGCAGCGCCTTACCGTATCTGGGTGAACAAAGCTTTCGGTCCAGCAGGCACGAGGTTGCGTGGCCGTTGATTTTAACCGTCGTCGACGCGGTGGCCAGGTTGTGCGGGCGAGGTTGGTCCAGCGTCATCGAAGCGAGCTGTGGGTAGCCATCGGATGCTTCAGGTGGCGAGCGTGTGCGGTTCCGATGTCGGGATGTCCGGGGACCTTGTGGGAAACAAGATGGCGGCGCCCATGGTGCGCATATTGCGGGGTCGGGACAAGATGGCGGCGCCCGTGGCCGAAGAGGGACAAGATGGCGGCGCCCATTGGTCGCACATGGACCCAGGAGGAGAAGATGGCTGCTCCCATTGTACATCTGGCCTGGGGGAGGGGGCAATAGCGGGCGCGATCGCAGCGACTGCGCGGGCCTGGCACACAGCCGCGAAGTGTCCCTTTTTACTGCAGGCTTTACAAACTGCAGTGCGGGTCGGGCAGTGTTGGCGGGGGTGCTTCTGCTGACCGCAGAAGTAGCAGCGGGGACCCCCGGGGTGCGTGGATCAGCGTGCGGCGCAGGCGTATTGCGAAGGCAGGGCCCCGGCTGAGGAGGTCATCGGCGGGGTCCAGGAGGGGTAGGAAGGAGTAGAAGGGTGGGCAGCGCGGTGTGAGAGGTACGATTGTACGTTACGGGATGCGACCGTCATGGAGAGCGCCACGGTTTTCATCTCCGCCAGTTCGAGCGTGGCCCCTTCCACCAATCGTTCTCGGATGCGGTCCGACGCAATCCCCGTCACGAAGGCATCGCGCATGAGGAGATTCACGTGTTCGGCGGCCGTAACGGCCTGACAGTCACAGTCCCGGACGAGTGGAATTGGAACCCACCAGAAGCCTTCGATGGACTCACCAGGTAGTTGCGAGCGGGTGGCGAGTACATGCCTGGCGAAGAGCGTGTTCGCCTTCGGTGCGTAGTGTTCCTTAAGGAGTTCCATTGCTTTTGTTTAATCCGTGGCATCTTAGATCAATGGGAAAACGCTGGAGCTCAGTCTGGAGTACAGAACGTTTATCTTCTAAGCCTCCTTTGGCTCGGGGTCCGCAGCCTTGATGTAGGCCTCAAAACATACTAGCCAGTGAGTAAAGTCTTTCCTGGCGTCGGGCGAGTGAGGATCCAGCTGCAGGCGATCGGGCTTAATTCTGATATCCATTCTGTGGAAAATCTGACTGTAATAAATTGATGCACGATCAATTGTGCAAAGACTAAAGTTGGGTACAACTGTGGCTTTATTACAGTCAGATGTGTGGCCTCCTGCTGCAGCTGGCGAAATGGCAGGGCACTGGAGGTCATGCATATTTATACAGTTCTTCGTGGGCGGAGCCAGCCTGCAGGAGTTACCGGCGAACCTGTAGTGCAGGTCCTACCTTACATCTCCTATTACAGTGGTTCACCACACACATACAAACACATGCACATCCTTTCGCATGTACACACACGATCCTTCACACAAACACACACCGCTTCACACAAACACACACATCGCTTCACACACACAAACAACACTTAAACCCACACTTTCACTCTCTCATACACATACAAACCTTCACACCCATATACCTTTACACACACTCGTCTTCATGCACATGTCTTCACATGGTCTTTCATACACACATACCTTGACAGATCTTCTCACATACACACCTTGAGACACACACACATACATTCACAGACACACATCGAGCGCCACAGTGGTTAGCCATGCTGTCTCACGGCGCAGGGACCCGGGCTGAATTCTGGCCTTGGCTCACTGTCTGTGTGGAGTTTGTATCTTCTCCCGTGTCTATCTGTGTCCTCCGGGTGCTCCGGTTTCCTCCCACAGTCCAAAGATGTGCAAGTTAGGTGGATTTGCCATGATAAATTGCCCTTTAAGTGTACAAAAAAAAGGTTAGTTGGGGATAGAGTGGGGGTGTCGGCATAAGTAGTAGTGTGCTCCTTTGGAGGATCAGTGCAGACTTGAGAGGCTGAATGGCATTCTTCTGCACTATAGGGATTCTTGAGGGGCAGCACGGTGGCACAGTGGTGAGCACTGTTGTCTCACGGCGCCGAGGTCCCAGGTTCGATTCCGGCTCTAGGTCACTGTCCATGTGGAGTTTGCTCATTCTCCCCCACAACCCAAAGATGGGCAGGGTGGGTGGATTGGCCACGCTAAATTGCCCCTAAATTGGAAAAAAAGAATTGGGTACTCTAAATTTATAAAAAAACTATTCTCTGGGATTCTATGATGAAATCCCACCACAGAAACTGGAGGAATTTAAATTCAATTCATAATCTAGGATAGAAAGCTTGTCTCAGTCACGGTCAACATGAATAGATTGTCATAAAAACCGATCTGGTTCTGTCAGCCTTACCTGGTCTAGCTTATATATGAGTCCAAACCCACAGCAATTTGGTTGACTCTTAACTGCCCTCTGAAGTGGTGTGGCAAGCCACTCCACTCAAGGGCAATTAGGGATGGGCAACAAATGCAGGGCCAGCCAGCGTCGCCCACATATCATTGAAAGCAGTCAAGCTGGCTCTCCAAGTCTACTTTCTTTGTGACACTTTGTGTTTGCTTATTCCTACCACCAGATTCTGTCTTTCATTTTCAAATGCAAGTATTATTGTTATTTCTTCAAACAAACTGTGCCGAACGTATGTTGTGTAAGTACCTGTCTATCTGTATTGGAAGTGTGTAACTGTGATTGTTCATTAGATGAATGGGTCAGTGAAAATTTAGTCTTGTGCACAATGACCACTGGGTAAGACGATAAATATTAAAGAAGTCTCTGGATTATTCAATAGAAAAGTTTTCAGAAAGCTTGGTTCTCCTAGTAACCAATCTGCTCAAGTCGAGGCCCTGGATGGTCATACTAGGTCAGGCTGGTAACAGCAAAAGGCCCCAAAACACTGGCTGACCAAAAGTGACGGATGCCAGAGAATGCAGTCAGGGAACAAGGAAAGCATTCAGAAGAGAATTACTAGCTTGACATTGTTTGACATCCAGTTGTTCTTTTCAGTGGATAGATTGTGTCTCAGCAGATCACCATCACATGTTACAAAACCATTCCCTAGCTGGGGCATTGTTCCAGGTGGCTGTTTACCGCTGAGCAATACAAGAAAACATCAAAGCCCTGTCAACTTTGCAAAGCATAATAAAAGTGATCAATTGAAAGCAGCTAAGAGTGAGGGAGGAAGAAGCTGCCAGGGTGCCTGTACCTTGGTCAGTGCTCAGAAAGTTCTGGATGGCTTCCATGCATTTCACCTCAGATTAAAGCCAAATATTGCCTTTCAAAGGAAATCACACATCTCCACACAAGCTGATTGCTTCGGAATTGCTCTGTTCAAGGATCAAGCACAGCCAACGTAGAATAAAAACTCCACAGAACGTGGAGGAAGAGAAGCCTTTACTATGATGACAGATGGTAATTAGTGAGTTGATAGGAACTGACTTATGTTTTTAATGTATATCTTGTTTCATCTCCTGTGAAATTCTTCTCCGGTACGAGGAAATTGGAGTTTATTCTTTCTGGAATAGATCACTCTACTTAGATGTTTGTCACAAAGTAAATACCCATTTTAATTTATATTTGCTAATTATATCTGTAGATTATGTGGGCTTACTGAGTTACGAGGATGGGTGGAGGTGTGGGCTTAAGTAGGTGCTCTTCCCAAGGGCCGGCGCAGACTCGATGGGCTGAAAGGCCTCCTTCTGCACTGTAAATTCTATGATTCTATGATCTCCTTGTCTTTTGGGTTGTTGGGCACAAGATGTTACCAATCTTCCAGTGCATCAGCCGAGGGGCTGTTCTTGCAATGGCATTGAATGTCAGCAGTCTGTTTGACAACAAGAAAGTTCCACAGTGGGAGTCTGATGCTGCTCAGTGTAATGGGTCGGACCTTTTTGATTCTTCCACTAACCCTTTCATGTTGTAAATTGGAGTTCCTGGAGCCTGTCTGCCCTGAGCCAGATCCACCATTCAAACGTAAGGAATCACCCTTTGTAGGATCATTGATTATTTTACTAGTTACCTATCTGGTCTTAATGGTATCATGATGCAAAGCACAGATATACAATACATGTGTGTACCACCATATAGGAATTTAGTGGATTAAACCTGATCCATGATCTGAAAATTGCACACAGCACTGGCAACATTGAGAAAGGCTGAACAAGAGATTGCTCCTATGATTAGTTCTGTTATATGGCAGCAGCGAATAGATGCTAACAACCATAATGACATTCGACTGAGTTTAAATCGTAGTGATGCTTTGCTGGTAATGTTCTTTTAACATTTTCTGTTACTTTATTGAAATGTGCTTTTACCTTGGGACCCAAGTGACTTTTATACAATTTTAAAAAACATCCAAATTGGTGTATACAGGCTGAAGAGAATGACCATTTTCACTCCTGGTGACATGTACAGTCACTCTTCCCTTTGTTTGAGTAGACACAGCTAAATCCATCTGTTAGTATGGTGCAAATAAAAATCAATGCTAATGACTCCCCACACACATGTCTTCAAACTATAAATTCCACACCATGAGCGCAATCATACAGTGACCAGATATTTCCGGGTTTCAAGGCTGAAATCTCAGCTATTTGAAGAATTCTGAGGGAGCAACGTAGAATTATTGAACGTTGAGAACTTTTGGGAGGAGTTGGCAGCCAAATGTTAAGATTTAAAATTACACAAATCTAGATCCAATTTTGATCGAGGTGTTATGGGAATAAATCCTGAAACTGCTGTGACCATCAAGATGATGGGTGATAAGAGCAGGAAACTATTGAACATTTTGGGAACTGAGTACCATCATTAAACTCTTTGAGGATGCATAGCAAAGACTTGTAATCACCCCTTGCCTCAGAACATGATCCCAAGAGCAGCACTAATATCTGCATTGTATTAGAATACAAACCTACTCAGACCTTGGGGCTGAGCTTTTGCTTTGTGGTGGGCAGTTGGGGAAGTGGAGTTGTATCTCTTTCCGGATCTCGAACTCACCCCGAGGGGGAAACAGTCACTGACCTGGAGGTTTGACTAGGGTGGCCAGTTAGTTGTCAGAGAACCAGGTTCTTTGTCCAATTAAGAGTGGTGGGTGAGATCTGGAAGCATGGTCAACCTGAGACGTTCCTCAAGGAAAATCAGTTAAAGCCAGTCAGGAATACCAACTGGTCTTACTGAAAATAGCAGGTCCCAATCCCTGCTTGTCCCCCTGGCTTTAGCAGGGACATTGGTATCTGAGTGGAACCAGTTGACTTGTTTACTGGTTTAACTCAATCCAACTGGAACAATAGTGATTCCACTTCCCTGGTTCACTTCAACTTTAACTATTTGAATCTTACTGGATGCAGTTTACTTCTGCTGGAACAAGTTTCAGCACAGGGCTAGATAAAGAATACATCTCTCTCTACACTGTCCCCATCAAACTCTCCCAGGACAGGTACAGCACGGGGTTAGCTACAGAATAAAACTCCCTCTACACCGTCCCCATCAAACACTCCCAGGACAGGTACAGCACGGGGTTAGCTACAGAATAAACTACCTCTACACCGTCCCCATCAAACACTCCCAGGACAGGGACAGCACGGGGTTAGCTACAGAGTAAATCTCTCTCTACACTGTCCCCATCAAACTCTCCCAGGACAGGTACGGCACGGGGTTAGCTACAGAGTAAATCTCTCTCTACACTGTCCCCATCAAACTCTCCCAGGACAGGTACGGCACGGGGTTAGATACAGAGTAAAACTCCCTTTACACTGTCCCCATCAAACTCTCCCAGGACAGGGACAGCACGGGGTTAGATACAGAGTAAATTTCTCTCTACACTGTCCCCATCAAACTCTCCCAGGACAGGGACAGCACGGGGTTAGATACAGAGTAAATCTCCCTCTACACTGTCCCCATCAAACTCTCCAAGGACAGGGACAGCACGGGGTTAGCTACAGAGTAAAGCTCCCTCTACACTGTCCCAATCAAACTCTCCCAGGACAGGTACAGCACGGGGTTAGGTACAGAGTAAAGCTCCCTCTACACTGTCCCCATCAAACACTCCCAGGACAGGGAAAGCACAGGGTTAGCTTCAGAGTAAAACTCCCTCTACACTGTCGTCATCAAACTCTCCCAGGACAGGTACGGCACGGGATTAGCTACAGAGTAAATTTAACATGCAGAAAGAGAGTCTCATTTTGGACGTGTATAGCGGGGTGTTTCTGGGCACCTGCAGCGCCGGGAATGACCCTGCTATCTAACATGTTGTTTTGTTGGGAATGCACCCCGAGCTGCACTTACATCATTCCTGCACTGACAAGCTAAGTTCATCAGTGCAGGTAGATGACTCACATGTCGGGGCGCCACCGATTTTTCAACCACCCACCCCCCTCTGCTCCTCCACTAAGGATGTGGAGGCTTTAGAGAGGGTGCAGAAGAGATTTACCAGAATGTTGCCTGGTATGGAGGGCATTGGCTATGAGGAGCGGTTGAATAAACTCAGTTTGTTCTCACTGGAACGAAGGAGGTTGAGGGGCGACCTGATAGAGGTATACAAAATTATGAGGGGCACAGACAGAGTGGATAGTCAGAGGCTTTTCCCCAGGGTAGAGGGGTCAATTACTAGGGGGCATAGGTTTAAGGTGAGAGGGGCAAGGTTTAGAGTAGATGTACGAGGCAAGTTTTTTACGCAGAGGGTAGTGGGTGCCTGGAACTCGCTACCGGAGGAGGTGGTGGAAGCAGGGACGATAGTGACATTTAAGGGGCATCTGGACAAATACATGAATAGGATGGGAATAGAGGGATACGGACCCAGGAAGTGTAGAAGATTGTAGTTTAGTCGGGCAGCATGGTCGGCACGGGCTTGGAGGGCCGAAGGGCCTGTTCCTGTGCTGTACATTTCTTTGTTCTTTGTTCTTTGTGCAGCCTCCGGACCCCCCTCCCCACTGACCACATTTACCTTAGGGAATCCTCGAGCCCCACTCACACCTTAAGGACAGGGCGCCCCCTGGCACAGGTAACCTAGCACCCGGGAGCCTTGGCATTGCCACTCAGGCATCCTAGCAGTGCCAAGGTTCCAGGATGGCAGTGCCAAGGTGCCCGGGTGCCAGCGAGAGTACCATGTACCTTGTGCCCAGAGTCAGACCACCTGGGGGCCACTAATGGCATGGGAGACTACACCAGGTGCCGTTACTCCTGGTCCACATTTGTGTGGACCTGTGCTAAACGGCACCATGGCCAAGTCTCCCAGGCGAGGCCATTAGTCCTCGAGCCCGTGAGAATACGGTACCAACATATGGCTCATTTAAATATGTTAATCTAGATCTCGCCCAGTGAGGGTGCAATGGGGCCATTAAATCGTGCTTGTATTCTCTCAAAGAGTTGTACGTTTGGAACACTCTGCCACAGAAAGTGCTGCCGGCAGGGTCACTGAATATTCTTAAGGCAGAGGTAGATAGATTCTTGTTGAACAAAGGAATCAAAGGTTATCGGGTGTAGATGAGAGTGAAGATTTCGAAACACAGTCAGCCATGACCTTATTGAAGGTGGAGCAGGCTCGATGGGCCGAACGGCCTACTTCTGCTCCTATTTTGTATGTTTATAACTCCTTTCAGAATCACAGAACAATACACCAGAGAAGAGGCTCTTTGGCATAGACTCTGCACCGATGCATGAAAAACACCTGACCAGCCAACCTAATCCCATTGGCCAGCACTTGGCCCATAACATCGAATGTTATGACGTGCCAAGTGCTCATCCAGGTACGTTTTAAAGAGTGAGAGGCAACTCGCCTCTACCACCCTCCCAGGCAGTGCATTCCAGACCTTCACACCCTCTGGGTAAAAATGTTTTTCCTCAAATCCCCCTCAACCTGCTGCCCCTCACCTTGAACTTGTGTCCCCTCATAACTGACCCTTCAACTAAGGGGCACAGCTGGTCCCTATCCACCGTATGTCCCCCTTGTGTCCCCTCATAATCCTGGACACCTCGATCAGGTCACCCCTCAATCTTCTCTGCTCAGGCGAAAACAACCCAAGCCTACCCAACCTCTCTTCATAATATAAATCTTTACTGGGAGACTCTTGGCAGCATCACTATCAAGCAGGCAGATAAGAGTTTGTAGACTTGCCAAAAACAATGACCACCTCCCCACTCCTGGCTGCTGCTTAGTAGTTGAAGTCCCCTTGTTGCACCCGGAAACTGGAGGCCAATTGGGAAATCCGAGTTGGCCTCCTTAACTTAACAAGGCCCTTAACAACTGCCCACCCTAATGTGGGCAAGAAGCCAACAGGTCGGCTAGTGCCAGTATTTCCGGGCTCTATCTGCCTCCAATCCTGACCTTGGTGGGGCTTGAAAATCTTGCCCCTAGATTCAGGCTGTCCTAACTTATTTTGCACAAAACATTCCCAGGAATCAGGGAACATCAGACATTGAATCATTAAAAAAATTTGGAATCAAACTCAAGGTGAAATGACAGTGTGCAAATCTCATCAATGAATGAACCCCCAAAATCCGTCTCAACAAGCAAACATTCCCTCAGCTAAAATAAATGTGACAAGCGAAACAAATTGAAGTTTCTGCTTCATTTTCAGCATTAATGAGGATTCTTGAGAAGTATTATAACCCTCACGAAGATCAAGGGGATTGCTGATTGAGCTCCACGTGGGCTTCGCGGAATATGAGTTTCGGTGTTGAGTATGTGGAGGCCTGCCCAATAGCTCACCAGCGGGAATTAAATATTGACCCCCTGACCTGGAACAGCAGATTGCTACAGTCCGGGGCCCGGACATTTATTTTGTAAGCTGCAGCCGTGGCTTAATTTATGTTCGGAAATAAATCTGCTTTGCCTTTAGCCTGCGTCTCCTGGAATTATTACAACAATGTAACGAGCAAAGTGATTTAATCATGACCTGCTCTGTGCTCCAGAATATTGGATGGTTGTTGAAGTGATGACTGCAGTGTTTAAATAGTGGAAAATTTCACAAACGGCAGTAATACAGAAATGTTCAAATTATTCTTCTTGCTAACTGTATAAAGGTACTTCTGACTGAACCCATTCAGTACAATTGCCAATCCTTCAGGATTCTTGTCCAGCCACAGGAATTAAACATTAATCTCTTGAACAAGAGATTCCGCTTTGACAAAGAGACATCGGACTCGAAACGTTAGCTCTTTTCTCTCCCTACAGATGTTGCCAGACTTGCTGAGATTTTCCAGCACTTTCTCTTTCGTTTCAGATTCCAGCATCCACAGTAATTTGCTTTTATCTCTTGAACAACAAAATATTTTGAGACAATAACATTTTGTGAACACTTTTGTTTGTATAAAAATGTAGCAGATCGGGCATTCTTGAATCATCCTACAGGCTGAATAAGTGTTTGTTTGCATTCTAATTGACCAGTGTTTGAACATTGTTGTAAAACCTTTTGTCTGTCTTGTGATCCCTTTTTATCCCTGACCAGCTGCCTGCCTTCTGGTTTGCTGCTGCAACATTACTGTACCATTTTGAATTTCTGTTAAACTACAGATTTTAGACAGAGCTGGAACACCCCGCCTCTGATGGACTGACCCAAACCATCCTTTTAGGCTCTGTGGCAGAACCGGTGATGTCAATTTTATGGAGTTGGCAAGCAGTGAATTGGTGAATGCAGAGTTCTCGGCCTTTTCCTATTGTTGCCTGGGATTGGTAGAGCGAGTCAGAAAAGGTGGGTCATCTTTTGTTTCAGTTCTGTGAAGAAAGCCAGCTAGTAAGGAGCTTGAAAACTCTCTCTCTCCTTCTCTCTCTTTGCCAGACTAATTTCAGAGGCATTCTAGCTAAATCTGTGGAGACTTTTTGTTTAAAAGGACACAGAAAGCCATCAGAATTGGTAAGGAGATCCTTTGAATGGGAAATTGACAGCCGTTTTCCACAGGTCGGTAACCTTTTAACTCCATGTCTCAGGGGTGCGAAGAGCTCCAAAACTGAAGCTTAAGGAGACAGCATTTGTGATAAGACTGCCAGAGTTCTGCACAGAAATCAGGCAAGGGAAAGTCTCTTAATTTCAGTTAATTCACGAGGAGATGGAAGCTCCATCTGGTGGTCAAAGAGCAGAATTACATTGATCTGAAGATCCTGTGTAGTGCACTATCTGGTGGCTGGCAATTGGAATTGCATTAACCTTAACATCTGCTACCTAGCTCCCTCTGGTGGCAGAAAGATGGAACTGCGCCAACCTGAAAATCTATTTCCAGAGGCCAGAACCACAGCAGAGAAGACTCACTTCAAACTTTTCCCTTTAAACCTAGTTTTTTCAATCGTTTCTGACCCTTACTTTTGTCTGTCTTGTGTATGTCTGGGTGGAGGGTGGGAGGGGGTTTAGGGAATAGGACCATTGTTCTGTTAGTTCTTTATGTATTCATATTTTCCTCTTATTAATAAACAATTTGTTAATGTTTTCCTTATAAATCTGGTGTCTGTAACTCATTAGAGCAGTCTAGGGTTAAAGATCTTCGGAAAACACAAATTATTGGTGAATTGACTGATGTTGGGGTAAGTGCGGCTGGAACTGACCGTGCACTCGCTAGGGTGCACTAGGGTGTCGTAATGCCAGTGATGGTGGAATGCCATGAGGATGGACATGTTAAGCAATCAATGGCAGGAGTGTTGGGGCAGGACAGTGCGGGATATGTGATAAAACTTCCTGGATTACATCCAACAAGTGTTTGGAATCCTACCTGCAGTTGGGAAACAGAGCCAATTGGATGTCATTCAGGCCATTTCTGCAGGGCTTGTGCCTCAGTTACATTGGGAGTTGGGAGTGCCCTATGGAAACTGTCATGGAGCTTCACTGGGCCCCAGTCACCGTACTAAACACTTTCTGTTGCAACACAAAATGGTTGTGTTGAAACTGTGAGGTTAGACAATCACCATGAGTGGTTTTGAGGTATTGAACTTCTGGACATTATACTCCCACTCTGTCTTCAGCTGATGCCCAGACACAGAAACACTTTCCAGCAGAGGTTAACAGGAGCTCTCAGGAGCAGGAAATCTGACTAACTATTTCATTCTGTTGTCTCATCTGAGGTCACCCAAGCGCAGACCAAGAATAGTGGCTGGGACTTAATCTCGCTCAGTACAATAGTGAATGTTTAACTCAATGAGCCCAAGTTATATATCAAATCATTTAAAGGGTATCTTGGAAAGTCAGTTAAATATATTGCAGCAGAAACAGGAATTATACACTTTTTCTTTTAGGAGAACTGTCAGGGCAATATGATGTTAGAAAATGTTTCAAAAGAAGTTCCAATTTCCAATTCCTATTTGATTTTTAAACTCTAGTCACTGAGATTTGATAAGCATTGTCACTGTCAACATATGAAAGGCTCTCAACGAAGCACAATCACAGAACTGGAAGAGGAAAGGAGAGTCAAAACTATTGGAATGACAAGCACTTGAATGCAAACAACGGCAAGAGGTTAAACGGTTCAGGCTGGAGGATTGGTCTAAGCAAAAAAAAAGGCAGAAAACATTGCAAACAATGTCACAGTGTGAACATGACACAAATCTAGGAATCCTACAAGGTCAGAATGAAAGAAGCATGGGATCATCATCACAGATGACAAGGATAATAAAGGGTTGGATATACCTGTCGCGTTCTGGTGACTGTAAACTAGTATCTGGTCTCAAACAGTTGGTGCTAGCACTCCTAGCCCTGTCAAGAGAGTGCTGCATTTCACTAATGCCAGTACATGGTATCCAATGGGGGAAGAGAAAGAGGATAGAAAAGGAAAACAAAGAAAGAATATAATGTTAGATTGTAAATCATAAAGGCAATGCCTTTAAAAACATGAATCAGAAAACAGTTAATGATTTCAACCATATAAAAATGCTGGAAAGTTGGCTGGATGAATGTTAAAACAATTCAATCAGAAACAAAATCATAGTACAGTTAAATATTAAATATTTGACAATTATTTACAAATTCTATACACAGCAGGATAACTCTTTCAGGAGCACAGATAATTAGAATAAGCAGGAGTTGGTTAATGGAGTGTATGAGTGTTAACATGGTTAACGATTGACATGTTGGTGATTTCAGTCTGGGACTGGGCAAGCTGCAGAAGGATTTCATCAAATGTGCCACTTCGATTTGAATGATTTTAATGTTGAAGAATGTGAGACTTTGTCCAAGTCTGATTTCAAGGCCTGCTTGAACATTTGGAAACTTTTGGAAAGTTAAAGCTAGTTTGTACAATTTGTTCATCAATGTATCAATTGAACAGATTATTGAGAGCACTGCAGAATATCAAGGATCAGGACTTAAACCGATTGACAAAATCTTTATGTTCGATGTAGCAGAGGCATTACAGGTTTTGAGCAACTTGATTTCCCCTGGAGTATCTATTTTACACTGCGTGGATACTGTACCTATAATTTGCATGATTTCTTTCAAGGATAATCTTCCAGGCACAGTGGTTAATCAGTTCCCATTTGAGTACTGTTAACATGTTTAATTTAATACAGGCATTAGCTTCCCTATAATACAGCAGACAAAGGGTTCACAACAGTTTCCGAAAATGAGCGCACAACCTGAAGCCTCTTCTTTCAACAACAGTGGCACAGTGTTTAGCAACGCTGCCTCACAGCACAAGGGCCTTGGATGACTGTCTGTGTGGAGTTTGCACGTTCTTCCCATGTCTGTGTGGGTTTAGGCAGATTGGCCATGCTAAATTGTCTCTTCGTATCCCAAAATGTGCAGGTTAGGTTATGGGATTATGGAGGATGAGGCGACGTGGACAGTGAAGTGGACATGGGTAGAGTGCTGTTTCGAAGGGTCAGTGCCGGCTTGAGGGGCCGAATGGCCTTCTGTACAATAGGAATTCTAGGATTCTGTTCTAACAGCTTATTTTTGTAACGCCTTTAATGTAATGAAACATCCCAAGGCACTTCAGAGGAACATGAAGAAACAAAGTATGACACTGAGACACGTAAGCAGGTGACCAAAGGCTTGATTAAAGGGGTACATCTTGATGGAGGAAGGTGCGATAGTGAGGCCGAGAGATGTATGGAGGAAGCTCCAATGTATAGGGCCGAGGCAGCCAAAGGTATGGTCAATATTGGTGGAGCAAATTAAAATCGGAAATGCTCAAGAGACCAGAATTAAAGGAATGCAGAAATCCCAGAGGACTGTGGGCTGCAGAGATGAGCGAGAAGGAGGCGCAATGCAATGGAGCTATATAAAAACAAAGCTTTAAAATTCAAGCTGTCGCTTGGCCAGGAGTCAATGTAGGTCAGTGAGCACAAGCGTAATAGGTGGAGGGGACCTGCTGTGAGCAAAGACACAGGCAGAAGGGTTTTGTGAACGCAAGAATGTGGGGACCATGCAGGAGTGCACTGGAATATTTAGAACTAGAGGATGAGGGTTTCACCAGCAGATCAGTTGTGACTGGGATGAGCAAATCCGATATTACCGAGGTGGAAATGGACAGTTTACAGATGATAAGTATATGAAGTCAGAAGCTCATCTCAAGATCCAATGTGACACCAAGGTTGCAAACAGTTGGGTAAAATATCAGACTGTTGCCAAGGAGTGGGATGGAGTCAGCAGCTATGCAACAGGATTCATGATGTCGTCTCAAAAGGTTTTCCCAATATTCATTTGGGGGAAATTTCAGCTCACCCAGATCCGCAGACTAACAATTCTATAGATGATACCATGTCAACAACCTTCTATAACACAACAAATTAGCTGACTGCAAAAGGAAGTAGCAACTCCCAGTTCGCTAACTGTCCAAACACAAGTTTGTAATCTACTGATTGTGAGCTGCAAGACATACTTCACTCGCGACTGTAACCCTCCAACAGAAAATACACATTCAAACTCTGACCGTGACCCTTCCTCACTGACTGTGTCCCTTCCACACTGAGTGTGTACCTTCCACACTGACCGTGACCCCTTCCACACTGACCGTGTCCTTCCTCACTGACTGTGTCCCTTCCACACTGAGTGTGTACCTTCCACACTGACCGTGACCCCTTCCACACTGACCGTGACCCCTTCCACACTGACCGTGACCCCTTCCACACTGACCGTGACCCCTTCCACACTGACCGTGTCCCCTCCACACTGACCGTGTCCCTTCCACACTGAGTGTGTCCCTTCCACACTGACCATGTTGCTTCCACACTGACCGTGTCCGTTCCACGCTGACTGTGTCCCCTCCACACTGACCGTGTCCCTTCCACACTGACCATGTCCCTTCCACACTGACCATGTCCCTTCCACACTGACCATGTCCCTTCCACACTGACCGTGTCCCTTCCACGCTGACCATGGCCCATCCACACTGACCGTGTCCCTTCCACACTGACCATGTCCCTTCCACACTGACCGTGTCCCTTCCACACTGACCGTGTCCCATCCACACTGACCTTGTCCCTTCCACACTGACCATGTCCCTGACTGACCATGTCCCCTCCACACTGACCGTGTCCCTTCCACACTGACCGTGTTCCCTCCACACTGACCGTGTCCCTTCCACGCTGACCATGTCCCTGACTGACCGTGTCCCTTCCACACTGACCGTGTCCCTTCCACACTGACTGTGTCCCCTCCACACTGACCATGTCCCTTCCACACTGACCGTGTCCCCTCCACACTGACCGTGTCCCTTCCACACTGACCGTGTTCCCTCCACACTGACCGTGTTCCCTCCACACTGACCGTGTCCCTTCCACGCTGACCATGTCCCTGACTGACCGTGTCCCTTCCACGCTGACCGTGTCCCCTCCACACTGACCGTGTCCCTTCCACGCTGACTGTGTCCCCTCCACACTGACTGTGTCCCTTCCACACTGACCATGTCCCTGACTGACCGTGTCCCCTCCACACTGACTGTGTCCCTTCCACACTGACTGTGTCCCCTCCACACTGACTGTGTCCCCTCCACACTGACCGTGTCCCCTCCACACTGACCGTGTCCCCTCCACACTGACCGTGTTCCCTCCACACTGACCGTGTCCCCTCCACACTGACCGTGTCCCTTCCACACTGACTGTGTCCCCTCCACACTGACTGTGTCCCCTCCACACTGACCGTGTCCCTTCCACACTGACTGTGTCCCCTCCACACTGACCGTGTCCCCTCCACACTGACCGTGTCCCTTCCACACTGACTGTGTCCCCTCCACACTGACTGTGTCCCCTCCACACTGACCGTGTCCCTTCCACACTGACCCTGTCCCCTTCCACACTGGCCATGGCCCATCCATATGTGTACAGTCAGAGATGGAGAGTGTACAGTCAGAGATGATGGTGAACATCAGAGATGGAGGGCGCGATTCTCCGCTCCCGCGCCGGTTGGGAGAATCAACTGGTGCACCATTCTTCCCCTCGACGCCGGTCCGACGCCCTCCCGCGATTCACCCAAGCGGCGAGAACGGCCCTATCGAGTTCTGCGCGGTGCAGGCCGGAGAATCGCCCGGGACATCCAAAATGGCGATTCTCCGCCACACCAGCTATTCTCCGGCCTGGATGGGCCGAGCGGCCTGCCGAAGACGATGGCTTCCTGCCGGCGGGAACAGCGCGGGAACGCTGGGGGGTGGGGGGGGGGTGCTGTTGGGGGGCGAGGGGGGTTCTTTCACCGGGTTGGGACTCAAAAGGGGTCTGGCCCGCGATTGGGGCCCACCGATCGGCGCACCGGCCTCTCTTCCTTCGCTGCCCCGCAAGATCCATCCAACATCTTCTTGTGGGGCGGCCTCGGGGAGGACGGCAACCACGCATGCTGGCGCCGGCCAGCCCGCGCACGTGCGTGTGACGCCAGTTACGTGGCGCCACCCGTGTCATTTACGCGGCGCCGCTTTTACTCGGCGCCAATGCCCGGCGTGCGCTGACGACGCTGCTTTCGCAACGCACCCCCTGAGTTTCTCGCGGCCCTGATCCTAGCCCTTTTTCGTGCCCTGAATCGGTCGAGATCGGAACCGTTTTGCGGCGTCGTAAACCTCGACGGCGTTCACGACGGCATGGGCACTTAGTCGCGGGAGCGGAGCATCGCGCCCGGAGAGTGTACAGTCAGAGATGGTGGTGTGCGGTCAGAGATGGAAAGTGTACAGTCAGAGAACGAGGGTGTGCAGTCAGAAATGGAGGGTGTACTGTCAGAGATGGAGAAAGTAGTCAGAGATGGAGAATGTAGTCAGAGATGGAGAGTGTACAGTTAGAGATGGAGAGTGTGCAGTCAGAGATGGAGAATGTACAGTCAGAGATGGAGAATGTACAGTCAGAGATGGAGAATGTACAGTCAGAGATGGAGTGTACAGTCAGAGATGGAGCGTGTACAGTTAGAGATGGAGGGTGTACAGTCAGAGATGGAGAATGTACAGTCAGAGATGGAGTGTACAGTTAGAGATGGAGGGTGCACAGTCAGAGATGGAGAATGTACAGTCAGAGATGGAGTGTACAGTCAGAGATGGAGAGTGTACAGTCAGAGATGGAGAATGTACAGTCAGAGATGGAGGGTGTACAGTCAGAGATGGAGAATGTACAGTCAGAGATTGAGTGTACAGTCAGAGATGGAGAGTGTGCAGTTAGAGATGGATAGTGTACAGTCAGCAATGGAGAATGTACAGTCAGAGATTGAAGGTGTACAGTCAGAGATGGAGAGTGTACAGTCTGCGATGGAGAGTGTACAGTCAGAGATGGAGGGTGTACAGTCAGAGATGGAGAGTGTACAGTCAGAGATGGAGAGTGTATAGTCTGCGATGGAGAGTGTACAGTCTGAGATGGAGAATGTACTCTCAGAGATGGAGAATGTACAGTCAGTGATGGAGAATTTACAGTCAGAGATGGAGAGTGTACAGTCCAACAACGTAGGGAAGAGTGAGCTCTTTGTTGTGCATTCAGGGGACCAGGAAGGGGGATAGACGAGCTACCGCTGAAGAGGGCGGAAAGGAGCTTTCGGTACCTAGGGATCCAAGTAGCTAGGAGTTGGGGGGCCCTGCACAAGCTCAATTTGACGCGGTTGGTGGAGTAGATGGACGAGGACTTTAAAAGATGTGATATGCTGCCACTCTCACTAGCGGGTAGGGTGCAGTCGGTCAAGATGACGGTCCTCCTGAGGTTTCTCTTTGTGTTCCAGTGCCTTCCCATTTTGATCCCCAAGGCCTTTTTCAAACGGGTAAGCAGGAGCATCATGGAATTTGTGTTAGTGAATAAGACCCCGAGGGTGAAGGGGGTGTTTCTGGAGCGTAGCAGGGACAGGGGGGGCTGCGCTGCCGAATCTATGTGGCTATTATTGGGCAGCCAATATGGTGATGATCCGTAAGTGGGTAATGGAGGGGGAGGGGGGGGGGGAAGAGGCTAGAGATGGCGTCCTGTGTGGGCATGAGCCTGAGGGCGCTGGTGACGGCACCGCTGCCGCTCTTGCCGACAAGGTACACCACGAGTCCGGTGGTGGCGGCGACGCTGAAGATCTGGAGGCAGTGGAGGCGACACAGGGGCGAGGTGGGAGCCTCGGTTTGGTCCCCGATTCGGGAGAATCATCAGTTCGTCCCGGGAAGGATGGATGGGGGGTTTCGGAGCATTAGAAGAACGGGGGACCTGTTTATCGATGGGACGTTTGCGATCCTAAGGGCGCTGGAGGAGAAGTTTGCGTTACCCCCGGGAAACGCTTTCAGGTACATGCAAGTGAGGGTGTTTGAGAGGCGGCAGGTGAGAGAATTCCCGCTGCTTCCAGCACGTAGGATTCAGGACAGTGTGATTTCGAGTGTATGGGTTGGAGAAGGCAAGGTTTCGGCGATTTACCAGGAGCTGCAGGAAGAGGAGGAGGCCTCGGTAGAGGAGTTAAAGGGGAAGTGGGAGGAGGAGCTTGGGGAGGAGATAGATGAGGGTCTGTGGGCTGATGCCCTGAGTAGGGTTAATTCTCCCTCCTCTTGCGCCAGGCTCAGCCTAATACAGTTTAAAGTTACTCACAGAGCGCATATGACAGGGGCGAGGTTGAGTAGGTTCTTTGGGGTGGAGGACAGATGTGGGAGGTGCTAGGGGAGCCCGGCAAATCACGGCCATATGTTCTGGTCGTGCCCGGCGCTGGATGGGTTTTGGAGGGGTTTTGCGAGGACTATGTCCAGGGTGGTGAACGCCCGGGTCAAGCCGAGCCGAGAGGGGGGGGGGGGGGGGGGGGGGGTTCTTTTGGGGTGGCGTTTGGGTTAAGGTGGGGGATTTCCCTATTTGTGTTTTCTACTGTTATATGGGGGGTTATTGTATTTGGGGGAAATCCAATGTACAATTTCAGCTTGTTGTGTTTTTGTATCTTTTTCTTGTTGGGGGTGGGGGGCTGTTAAAAATTTGTTGAAAGATTTGAATAAATATATTTTTAAAGAAGAGTGTACAGTCAGCGATGGAGAATGTACAGTCAGAGATGGAGGGTGCACAGTCAGAGATGGAGAATGTACAGTCAGAGATGGAGGGTGTACAGTCAGAGATGGAGAAGGTACAGTCAGAGATGGAGGGTGTACAGTCAGAGATGGAGAATGTACAGTCAGAGATGGAGGGTGTACAGTCAGAGATGGAGAATGTATAGTCAGAGATGGAGGGTGCACAGTCAGAGATGGAGAATGTACAGTCAGAGATGGAGGGTGTACAGTCAGAGATGGAGAATGTACAGTCAGAGATGGAGGGTGTACAGTCAGAGATGGAGAATGTACAGTCAGAGATGGAGAATGTAGTCAGAGATGGAGGATGTATAGTCAGAGATGGAGAATGTAGTCAGAGATGGAGAATGTATAGTCAGAGATGGAAGGTGTACAGTCAGAGATGGAGAATGTACAGTCAGAGATGGAGAGTGTACAGTCAGAGATGGAGGGTGTACAGTCAGAGATGGAGGGTGTACAGTCAGAGATGGAGAATGTACAGTCAGAGATGGAGAATGTACAGTCAGAGATGGAGAATGTACAGTCAGAGATGGAGCATGTACAGTCAGAGATGGAGGGTGTACAGTCAGAGATAGAGGGTATACAGTCAGAGATGGAGAATGTAGTCAGAGATGGAGAATGTATAGTCAGAGATGGAGGGTGTAGTCAGAGATGGAGGGTGCACAGTCAGAGATGGAGGGTGTACAGTCAGAGATGGAGAATGTACAATCAGAGATGGAGAATGTACAGTCAGAGATGGAGAATGTACAGTCAAAGATGGAGGGTGTACAGTCAGAGATGGAGGGTGTACAGTCAGAGATGGAGAATGTACAGTCAGAGATGGAGAATGTACAGTCAGAGATGGAGGGTGTACAGTCAGAGATAGAGAATGTACAGCCAGAGATGGAGAATGTACAGTCAGAGATGGAGGGTGTACAGTCAGAGATGGAGGGTGTACAGTCAGAGATGGAGAATGTAGTCAGAGATGGAGAATGTATAGTCAGAGATGGAGGGTGTACAGTCAGAGATGGAGGGTGTACAGTCAGAGATGGAGAATGTACAGTCAGAGATGGAGAATGTAAAGTCAAAGATGGAGAATGTACAGTCAGAGATGGAGGGTGTACAGTCAGAGATGGAAGGTGTACAGTCAGAGATGGAGAATGTACAGTCAGAGAATGAGGGTGTGCAGTCAGAGATGGAGCATGTACAGTCAGAGAATGAGGGTGTGCAGTCAGAGATGGAGAATGTACAGTCAGAGATGGAGACCTGTTCTTTCCTTGACTGTATACCTCTCTACTGGCCGTAGCTTCCATCATTAACAGTGGGCAGGATTCTCCTGTCTCCCAGCCACGTGTTTCACGGCTGCGCACCATTCGTTGGCGGCGGGATTCTATCTTCCCGCCACTTGTCAATGGGATTTCACACGCCGCCGAGAAACAGGTGGACGGACGTACGTTGCCGGCGGGGACAGTGAATCACAATGACAGTGTTCCGGCCAGTTTGCAGCTTCCGACACAGACTGTATCCTCTCCAACTTCTCACAGTGCAGTGGCTTCACTCCCATCTCTGAGATAGAATACCATTGGTACAAGTCTCATAGTAAAGACCTGGAATACATGAACTAGGCTGGCACCTCATTGTGAGATTAGAGGCTGCTGCTCTGTTGCTATACTTTCTTTTACATGGAATTTTAAACTGATCATCTCAGGTGGATGTGAAATATACTGCAGCAGAATTCACAAAGAGCAAAGGAGCTGTCCTTCTAAGTTGTCCCCAAATGTGTATCCCTCAACTTACAACACTAAGAAACAGAGCACCTGGTCAGTGTATCAAATTAAGTTTTCAGAAAATATTTTTGAAATAGAAGGCAGAATGAAAGTTCTTGCATTTATTTGGTGCCTTTCCTATCCTCAGGCTATCCCAAAACACTTCTTAGTTTTGGGAGTATAATCCCCTGTGATGGAGGAACTGCGGCAGACAATTTGAGCACAGCAAATAACAATAAAATGACGGGCCCAGAATTTCCATTCTCTGGAAGGTACCCCAGGAAATGCACTGGAAACCCACCAGAGATCCCCATACAAGGACTGCTGGAGAACCTCCTGGGAAATTTCAACTCCTATTGGACAATTACCCTGCACCCAGGACCATCTGATATTCCAATTTGCAGATGGTTCTGACTCTCTTCCAGGAACAGCTATCCAAGAAGGGTTAGAAGAATTAAAACCACTTCTGACACCTGTATAACTATACTACTGACCCCTGACTGCCCCAACCCTGACCATATGTGTAAAACCCCACCCATGATCCCCTCCATCCCCTGATCAACCAACCTGACCCCACTCTCCTGATCACCCAACCCCTTCCACACCCTATCCCCTCACCCCCTGGCCTTACGCACTTACCATCTCTCCTATCAAAGTTGCTGCGACCTTTATACTTACCGCTTTATGGCAGTTAGTCATTAAACAGGGGCGTGGCTTCACTGCCCCCACTTCCCGATGGTCCCGCCCTGCACTGAAGGACACCAGCTGCACTGCAATTTTACAGCAGGCCTGGGTCACGGGTCTGAGTGAGAAATGTGCAACTGAAAAGGAGGGGAGTGGGCAATCCGATGGTGGCTGCCACTCCACCCTCCACCTTTCAAGCAATGGTTTATGAAAATATTTAACCCAAAACTTAAGTACACAGTTTATTTTGTAGTCAATATATATGACTGGTTGCCTTTTAATTTTGTGAAAGAATTAACGCTGAACCATTTAGGTTTATGAAATTTTATTTGAACAGTAGAATGAGTTCTGAGTTTCCCTTTGAGGATTTTCTGAAAATATAGAGAATCTGAATTGTTCTACTTGGAGCAGAGAAGGCCAGGGCAGCACGGTGGTGCAGTGGTTAGCACTGCTGCCTCACGGCGCCAAGGTCCCACTGTCCGTGTGGAGTTTGCACATTCTCCCCGTGTTTGCGTGGGTTTTGCCCCCACAATACAAAGATGTGCAGGGTAGGTCGATTGGCCACGCTAAATTGTCCCTTAAGTGCAGCACGGTAGCATTGTGGATAGCACAATTGCTCCACAGCTCCAGGGTCCCAGGTTCGATTCCGGCTTGGGCCACTGTCTGTGCGGAGTCTGCACGTTCTCCCCGTGTGTGCGTGGGTTTCCTCTGGGTGCTCCGGTTTCCTCCCACAGTCCAAAGATGTGCAGGTTAGGTGGACTGGCCATGATAAATTGCCCTTAGTGTCCAAAATTGCCCTTAGCGTTGGGTGGGTTTACTGGGTTATGGGGATCGGGTGGAGGTGTTGACCTTGGGTAGGGTGCTCTTTCCAAGAGCCGGTGCAGACTCAATGGGCCGAATGGCCTCCTTCTGCACTGTAAATTCTATGATAATCTAAGTGGAAGAAAAATCAATTGGGTACTCTAAATTTTTCCCGAAAAAAAGGAACAGAGAAGGCCAAGAGTAGGTTTGATAGAAGAGTTTTGTCATGCAGGGTTTGGAGCAAATGCGCAGGGTTCTCCGGTGCCCTAGCCATGTGACTCTCGGCAGCGCACTGTGTGCTGCTGGTGGGATTTTCTCTTCCCCCCCACTGGTCAATGGGATTTCCCTTTGAAGCCACACCACCAGGAAACCCTGGCGGGCAAGGGGGCGGGGGGGTGATGCCGACGGTACCAGAGCAGGTTGGCAATATTTATAGAGCAAGTGTTAAGTATTTAAAATTCACACCTTAGGGCGGCATGGTGGTGCAGTGGTTAGCACTGCTGCCTCATGGCACCGAGGTCCCAGGTTCGATCCCGGCCCCGGGTCACTGTCCGTGTGGACTTTGCATATTCTCCCTGTGGCTACGTGGGTTTCACCCCCACAATACAAAAAAGATGGGAAGGCTCGGCTAGATTGTCCCTTAATTGGGAAAAAAAAAAGAAATTCATATATCTTGATCAGCTGGTGCAAACAGATTCACCTGTCGTGTTCAAAAGGAAATTAGATAAATACTTGGAAAAGGAAATAATTGCAGGCATATAGCCAAAGAATGGGACAATGGGACTACCTGGATTGCTCTTTGAAAGATTTGGCTCAGGTGTGATGGGCAGAATGGCCCTCCTTCAGGGTGACGGTGTCCAATAATTCTACATTCAAACTTCTTTTACTTGAAATAAAATCCATCATTGGCAAATTGGTTGAAATGAGCTACCTTGACTTTGCAAGGCTGAAAAGACTCTCAAAGCCACGGTGACAAAGCGAGCAGAACAGTTTAAATGAAGGAGTACATCAGCTCGGATAGTGGGCGCTTCTCCTGTCCCTCACCCACTTGTTTCTCGGCGACGTGCCGTTTGCTGGCTACGGAGGACAGAGAATTTGGCTGCTCCATTCGCTGGTAGCAGGATTCTACACCACTGCTGCTTATCAGTGGGATTTCCCATTTAAGCCCCACACTGCCAGGAAACCCACGGGCGAGTGTGCGCTGCCAGCAGACAGCGAATCCCAACGGCCGGATAATTACGGCATAGGCTTGCATTCCCTTGAGCATCGGTGATTAAATAGTTAATATAATTGAGGGATAGAATTCTCTGGTCGTTCGGTATTGGCATGTTTGTCAAACCCTGCTGGCAACGCACACCTGCCCATGGATTTCTTGGTGGCTTCAATGGGAAATTCCATTGACAAGAGGCGGGAGCAGAGATTCCTGCCACCAGCGAATGGAGCAGCTAAATTCTCTCTCCCCAGTAGCAGCATGGCGGGTTCGCAATGGAGAATCTCGACCCAAGTGTTAAAGTGATTAAAGGGGTTTATAGGGTGAATCGATAAACTGCGGCGGCACGGTAGCACAGTGGTTAGCACGACTGCCTCACAGCGCCAGAGACCCGGGTTCAATTCCGGCCTTTGGTGACTGGTCTGTGCGGAGTCTGCACATTCTCCCTGTGTCTGTGTGGATTTTCTCTGGGTGCTCCAGTTTCCTCCCACAGTCCAAAGATGTGCAGGTTAGGTAAGGTTATGGGGTTACGGGGATAGGGTGGGAGAGTGGGCCTGGCTAGGGTGCTCTTTCAGACCAAATGGCCTTCTTTGCAGTGCAGCAATTCTATGATTCTATTTGTTCAATGGTCGAGTGTCAGAGGTTTCAGACAATGGGACAAAACCTTAAAATTAAAGCCAAGCTGTTTAGAGACCAATCACTTCTTCACAAAGCAGAGAAGAAATCTTAAATTTGCTTGCCCAATAAGCTGTGGAGGCTGGGTGTCAACTGAAAGTTTCAAAACTGAGCTGGATAGATTTTTGTTAGGTTACAGAACTAATCCATGACAATGATATAAAGGTGCAGATATGCCATGATCCAGGAATGAATAGTATGTTCCCTGTTCCCATTCAAGCTTTTCAGTCTGTGTAGTTGAGAGACATATATTTATATGGTAGTTCATTATTGCAATTGATGCTGTTCATATCATGCATCAACTGATCATTATACTGCTTTGAGGAGGAATCCAGCTTTGAGAAACCTAACAAAGTTCTGATAGCGGAGCAGCATCAGGAAAGTGATTGGACAAACATCCAGCCATTTTTCTACCCTTCTTACCTAACCAAGAGTTCTGTAAATGACAGTATCCGTGATTCCCGTGTCTGAGAACTGTCCTGTCTACTGCTGAATGTAATGCAGGCAGGCAAAGTGGAACTTCAGAAGCAGTTTGAAAATTAAATATTATAAGTAAAATATTAATTCATGCAGATATATTTAACAATGTTACATGATAAATTAAAATCAAATTAATTAAAATAATTAACCAGCAATTATTATGCATCATGATAGCATCTAGAAAAGAAGTAAAAACATGAAATATGTTTCAGCAGAAAAGAGATCAATAAATCAATAAACCAAATATAATTTGAATTCTGAGTTCACTGGGGATTGAACCAATGTCTCATTTCAACTAGAAATGCACTGAAGGAATAATGTTCATAAAGCAAGACAGGCCACATCAAAAAGTAAACTAAATGACACTTAAAAATGGTCCAGTTCAACAGAAAGTAAAGATTGGGGGAGTAAGGAGAAGGAGATTATTCAGCAATAATGTTGTGGATTCTAAATTGTCTAATGCTGTTGTTTAGAGGTTTCCATAGTCTGTCCCAATTTCTGTGACCATCATGTGCGCTACAACCTTCCCCACCCTTTCCCTTTTAACAAGCCTGCAGACAATACAAAGAGTGGCCATGTGGTTGATGGTGAGGAAGAAACCTGCAGATTACAGGAAGATGTCAATGGAATTATAAACTGGACAGAAAAAAGACAAATGGAGTTCAAGCCAGAGAAGTGTGAGATGATGCATTTGGGGAAGACCAACAAGACAAGAGAATATACAATAAATGATAGGATGTGGAGAGGTGTAGAGAAACCTTGGAGATAAGGGGGAGATAACCTTGGAGAAACCTTGGAGGGGCTGGTTTAGCACAGTGGGCTAAACAGCTGGCGTGTAATGCAGAACAAGGCCAGCAGCGCGAGTTCAATTCACATACCGGCCTCCCCGAACAGGCGCCGGAATGTGGCGACTAGGGGCTTTTCACAGTAACTTCATTGAAGCCTACTTATGACAATAAGTGATTATTATTATTATAAGGAATCTACAGACCCTGAATTTAGTAATATAGGTAGATAAATAGAATGTGGTTGACTGCATAGTTCTGTTCACCCTATTATAGAAAGGATATTATTAAACTAGAAAGAGTGCAGGCAAGAATTACTAGGATGCTGCCGGGACTTGATGGTTTGAGTTACAAGGAGAGGCTGAATAGACTGGGACTTTTTTCCCTAGAGCGTAGGAGGCTTAGGGGGTTCTTATAGAGATCTATAAAATAACAAGGGCATTATAAGGTAGATAGTCAACATCTTTTCCCAAAGCTAGGGGAGACTAAGACTAGAGGGCACAGGTTTAGGGTGAGAGGGGCGAGATACAAAAGGGTCCAGAGGGGCACTTTTTTCACAGAGGGTGGTGAGTGGCTGTAACAAGCTGCTAGATGCAGTGGTAGAGGTGGGTGCAATTCTGCCTTTTAAAAAGCATTTAGACAGTTATATGGGAAAGCTGGGTATGGAAGGATATGGGCCAAATGCGGGCAATTGAGATTAGTTTAGTGGTAAATACTGGGCGGCATGGACATGTTGGGCCGAAGGGCCTGTTTCCATGTTGCAAACCTCTATGCCTCTTAACTGCCTCTTTAGGGGAAATTAGGGAAGGGCAATAAATGCTGGCCAAGCCAGTGACGTCCAAGTACCTTGAACAAATAAAAACAAATCGTAAGCTTGGACCTTCATAGAGTCGGAAAGGCTTTGGAACAATTTTAAAAGTGGTGGGAAGGACCCAATTCTGGGATTCCTGCCCCCTAATCTTTGCTGGGGTGAGACAAATGTTTGGGTAATGAGCTTACACCTTGCACTCCTGACCTGGCCGGCTCCATTGCAGGGGCAGGCATCTCCTAGCTCCCCCTTGCAATTTCTGTGGAGTCTGTGATGATATGCATAAGCAGTTGTGTGAATATTAATAGATACGACTTCCAACCACCAGGTGGAAGTAAAGAAAACCACGTGACACTGTTACCTCAGGGCGTCTGGAGATAGTCGTTGAAGTGGATAGTTGCAGTTGTAGTAGCTCTTCGATATTTTGATTGTATTAATTTAATAGTTAGTACTTTTTTATAGTTTCATGTTTGTTATCCAACCCATGTCATTATTTAACAATAAAACTCAACTAGTCACAAGCTAGTTGTTCTGTACTGCACTAATTCCGTCCAGTCAAGTACCAGAAAATAGCTTCTGGACCATTCATGCTTCACGGCCCCTCAGAAGTGGCAGGAACCAAAATCTTGATTCGGTATCCTTTTGAATGGGAAAGTCAAAATGGCTTAGCCAGGACCCCATTTCCCTTTCATGCAATGAATCAGCAAGAGGGCAGTGAGTGAGTGGGGGTCATGAATTGGCATGGGAAGTGGTTGGGCAGTGTGGGGTGGGTTGTGAAGAGGGAGCGTAAAAAAGCCGATCAACCTTTGACACAACCGGGAGGGAGTGCCACAGAACCGAGGGGGGCGTCAAACCAGCCCACCTTGGCACTCGGCTGCCTCCTTGGCCTCTTTGCTTTGCTGCCAGGCCTGACTCTAACTGCAACTGCTCTCCACCACCACCGCCCACCCGCCCACCATCGCGGCATTCAGGGGGGTTATTTCTATCAAGGCGGGTCCAGTGACGCAGGAATTTCCCAACTTGAGCAACCTGCCTCTGTAGAGAAAATCCAGCCCATAGAATCAGAATGGTTACAATGCAAAAAGAGGCCACAATGTCTGTCATACTTGTCTTCGCTCCCACACCCGCGCACTCTTTTCCCTGTAGTTTTCAGGGATTACTTTTTGAAAGGCAGCATTGAATTTGTCTCCACCATACTCTAAGGGCACGATTCTCCGGAAAGATTTGTAAGTGTGGTAGCAAGCGGGGCTTGGCCCAGCGAGGCCAGGGATGCTATTCGACGTTAATTGGTCCATTGCTTCTCACCGCAAATGAAGGCTCGCCAGCACTGTGCTCACCGGTTCCCAGCTAACAAGGTCGAGCAGCACGTAAACAACACTTGCACAGCCGACACCACTCAACTGGCAGCCGTGGCGCTGAGACGGCTGGCCCCAAGATTCAATGTTGTGGGGACCCGAGGGTCCCGGAGGGTGAACCAGGGTAGCCACTGCCGCCTGGAGTGTGACCAGCAGGACTGGCCTCCAGTGTCGCAAGAAGGTCTACACCGGGCAGCATGGGTGAGTTGACACTAACACCTCCCACACCCGCCCCAAGACCTTTCCGCCCCCATGTGAGCATCCACCCCCCACCCTTCCTTCATACCCCTTCTCCCACCACTGTGAACCACACATGCAGTTAACGATGCCCCCTCTGTGCCCCTGCAGGAGAAGCTCTCGCACAATCGCCAGGAGAGGGCCCAGACTGGCGGTGGGGTGCCGGACATATAAATCCCCACCGCCTTGGAGGAATGGGCCCTGGAGGTGACTGGAGTGGTCGAGGACAGAGCGGTCACCAATGCAGAGGTTGGCGCAAGCCGCAGAGGTGAGGATCCACTGGGCCCCACCTGGAGGACCTGTCACACGTGAATAGTTATTGCCACTCTGACTGACCCATCCCTCCCACTGATAACATTCCCATTCTCCTGCAGGTCCTCCAGCCGACGGTGCTAGCCCATCTGAGTGGGCCCCTCCCCTGCCTCCCACGAGAACACCTTGGAGGAGAACTCGGAGGATGCCATGATGAACACATCACAGCTGTCATTCCACCCTCCACCAGCGCAGATTTTCATACCTCTGAGGGAAACATTAGTGGACAGGCTTCTGGATCCCAATCTGGTGAGCACCACACATGATGTAGATCAGGTGGAGGCAGGAACCCCCAGGTGAGACAGCAGTCAGAGAGCTGCTGGATACCAGGTCCCATTTGGGTCCCAGCCACATGCTGAGCCTATGGAACAAGGAACAAGGTTACCCAGAGCTGATGGAGCGACACTACAGCAGGTCCATAACCGAATGGAGAGTCCAAGAGGCTACGGGCACAGGAGATGGTGCCAGCGATAAGTGGCACCAAGGCCAACCCTGCTAGGGTGGCAGCTAGGCAGTGCAGAGCCTGTTGCACGACATCGGCACCATTAGTGAAGGTGTCCAAAGCATCGCGCAGTCGGTGATGGCCATGGCTGAGGGTCTCGGCAGGAAGTCCGACTCACTGTGGGATACCACCCAATACCAGGCTAACCTTGATGAGGTGCTCTTGGACATGTCAACTCTCAGATGGGTATGGCCGAGGCGCTGTGAAGCTTGTCACAGGTGGGCATTGCCGAAGCTCTGCAGAGCATGACCCAATCACTGAGGAGCATCGCTGAGGGCATCGACACAATGGTGCAGATATCGGGGAGCCGCCAGGACTGGCAGAGCCAGATGATACAGGGGCAGCCGGGGCTTGAACCAATTGCCCCTCCATCCCAAGGTGAATGCCAGGGCCCTATGGGCATTGGACGGGAGCTATGTGGCTACCCGGACTCGTCCCATGGAGTGGAGATGGTGGCCACCGGCTCTCCCATGTTCCATCCCTCTGATGAGGCCGCATCTGGAAGTCAGCACACAAGAGAGGGCTGCATGGATGTGCATGTGCTGCCGACAAGTGCGCCCCCCAAAGGATGCCTGCCAGGGGCATTGAAGGCCACAGGAAATGGTAAGCAGCTGGCTGCCTCCACCTCAGATGTGCAGCTTGGGTCACACATAGACGTAACAGTAGAGCAGGCACGTTAAGCATGCTGAGTCTCGTTGAGGGCACCTGAGGACGGCGGGGGTGGGGGGGGGGGGGGGTGGTGAGGGAGAGAGTGGGGAGGCACCATAGAGAGAGTGGGGCATTATTGGACACCTGTGACACATTAAAAACTCTTGACCACAAGCAATACGATGCCTCTGTCATTTTCTTCCGCAACGCGGGTGGACCTCTGAACCCTTGGTCTATCTCTCCAGGCATTCCTCTTCCCCGAGCACACAGTGTGCAGGTGATGGGTGTGAGCGAGTACTCAGCAGACAGGCCGGGGTCAGACTGGCATAGATCAAGGAGCACCAGCGTTCAGCTCTCTCTGGTTTATCATCACCCCCTGCCCTAGACAGTGACCCGCTAACGGTGCAGACACATCCCCATCACCCTGGAGTGATGTGACACAGACCCTGGGACAGTGGGAAATGGGGGTGGGGGGTGGTAAGGTATCAATGACAGACCAGGCCATGTCCTCTGTGGAGCGGATGAGAAAGAGGGTCTCCCTGGCCCTCCGGGCTTGCCGGACCCTCGCCACAGCTGCCTGTCCTACAGCTGGTCCTCCAGTTCATCCCCGGGCTCGCCATCCAGCCCCTGTTGGTCCGGTGCCTCCTCATCATCCTTGTCCTCCTCCTTTCCTCCAACTCAGAGCTGGGCTCATGTTCCTCATCCCCAACCTTAGCATATCGCTCCGCTGCTGTGCCAAGTTGTGGATGACACAGCAGACCACCACAAAGCGGGCGACTCTCCGGGGGTGTACAGCAGGGCACCACTGGAGTGGTCAAGCCATCGGAATCACGTTTTGAGCAGTCCGATGTACCGTTCATGCGCAGCCTGGGTGGTCACATGGGCCTCGTTGTGCAGGACCTCCGCTTCGGTCTCCTGCCTCCGTGCTGGTGTCATTAGCCAGGTCCTCAGCAGATACCCCTTATCCACCAAGAGCCTGCTGCCCATCCTGGGGTGGTCTTCGAAGGGGCTGGGGATGACCGATTACCTCAGGATGTAGCTGTCGTGCACATTCCCCAGGAAGCATGCACACATGTGATGATCTTCATGTGGTGGTCACACACGTGTTGTATGTTCAGGGAGTGGAACCCCTTCCTGTTAGCAAATGTAGGGCACTCCCAGAGGGCCCGATGAATGAAAGGCAGCAGGCGTGCAGTCTACCAGCCCCTGGACCTGGAGCATCCCAGTGATGGTGGAGAATCCTGCTGCCTGGGCATCTTGTTGGGCTTGGTCCATGTCAAAGTTGAATTAGTTTTCCGCCCGGGCAAACAGGGCACCTGTGACCTGTCGGGTGCACTTGTGGCTGTGGCCTCCGAGATGCTACATAGGTACCGAGTCAGGCCCTGGAATGACCCTGAGGCATAAAAGTTCCCGGCTGCGGTGACCTTGATAGCCACCGGGAGCGGGTGTCCTCCTTCTTCTCCTCCTCCATGTGGTGCCAAGACCACGAGGACATGGCACAGGTGCTGCACCGTCTCCTTGTTGAGGCAGAGCCTCCTGCGGCACTTGCTGTCTGTTATCTGTTCAAAGGACCAGCGACACCTGTAAACCCTGGGCCCTCGCGGGACTCCCCCTCTGGGTCCCTCCCTGCCCTTGTGGGCAGCGGGTCCTCTGGGTGAGGGGTGGGGTCTCTGGCGTCTGGCCGCCCAGCCTATCAGCAGTACAACTAGGGCCTATTTTGCAGGGTCCAAAACACCGTCCATAGCGTTCAACATCTGTAAGGAATTGGGAGGGGATGTTAGACTGACAAACTTGGTGGCTCCCAGCCCGGGATCCTCCATTCCCCCATTGATCCACCCTCCCCACACCCGGAAATCCCTGTCCACATACTCCTGGCTGCAGTGGGCCCCCCTCACCGGACCCCAGAACCTGCACCCCAGATGCCCACACATAATGTCACATAGAACGGGCGCTGGCCCCCTCCCCGTGGCCACCATCCACCCTCCGGCCACGAACATGTCCCCGGAGCTGTGTCCCATCTGCTGGGTGTTCAGATGCGTGTGTGGTGTTGCCTCCTGCAGTGTTCAGGCACAGTGTCCAGGCATCACGGTCTGATTGAGATGCTAGGTAATAATTCCCACATGCTACATCCACCCATGGGAATCCAATTTGAACTGTGTGAAGTGTTCACGTAACCACGATTGCCAATTCCCTATTAGCAATAGGGAATTCAGCCACACGGCCAGAGGCCTCGGCAGTAGGTGGGGGTTAGGGGTGGGCCTGGGGCTTAGGGTTGTCAGCGGATGATCCAGGGGTTGGCATGCTGGTGCCACGTGAGGTTGACCCCCCTCCCAGTGCGTTTCACCCCCTCCCCCTACCCCTCTTTGCATGGCAGCACATGCCTGCGGAGGGTGATCCCTGCCCGAGGGTCACCCTCCTCTGCCGAGCACTGGAGCGGCACGCCCAGCATCCCCGGCTCTTTGCCTGTGAGCAAAGCTGGCTACTCACCTCCTCGGCTCCCCGCAGAAGCCCTTCCACCAGGTTCACATTTTTTTTAAAGGAGTACTAATTGACGCCAGC
Organism: Scyliorhinus torazame; assembly: GCF_047496885.1. Classification (NCBI taxonomy): domain Eukaryota; kingdom Metazoa; phylum Chordata; class Chondrichthyes; order Carcharhiniformes; family Scyliorhinidae; genus Scyliorhinus; species Scyliorhinus torazame. The sequence continues at coordinate 89,533,672 of NC_092710.1, read as the reverse complement.
GTGACCACTTTCTGGAGAGGCCGCTGAATCACAGGAAGCCTTTGGATATGGGGTCACCCCCGTTAATTGTATGGAAATATTGCTCGAGTGGTGATAATTGGTTTTTCACCAAACTACGGTGAGGTCCCGATTTCGCCTAACGGAGCAGGCCGGTTGCATCACAAACTGTTAGGTGCCCGGTGTGGTTCTCGTTTTCGGTCTCTTCTGCTATTCACCGGCCTCGTTTCGCTCGAGAGAGAGAGAGCCCAATGAGGCCGGAGAATAGCACCCTAAGACATTGCAGTGCAAATTCTAACCACTTGCTGCATGAAAAAGCTTTTCCTCATCTATAATTATCCTATCTAATTTTATACTACCTCTTCCTTTTCAATGAAAACCTTAAATTCATTCTGGTTTTTAAAATTCAATGTGCTCATTTATTAACATAGTCATGCCCTTTGCCCCTGTAATATTGGGCGGGATTCTCCGTTCCCCCAGCCGATTGTTTCTCGGCAGCGTGCCGTTCTCTGGCGGCGGAATTCTGTCTTCCTGCTGCTTCTCAATGGGATTTCCCAAAGAAACCATCCCACACCACCAGGAAACCCCCAGGTAGGGGTGCGCTATAGGTGGGAAAAGAGAATCGTAATAGCTGAAGAATTCCAGCCATTATCTCCTCTTTGGTCCTTAAATGGCTCCACATCTTTCCCCTAACTTCCCTCTCAGAGTTATATATTTACAAAGGACTTTAGTGTTCTTTTTTATGCTACATGTTAATTTTTTGCCATAAACTCTCTTTGCCCTTTTTATTTCCTCAATCAGTGGTCCTCTGCCCTCCCTTGCAGCTTGAGTCTCCATTGTATTCCAAACCCAATTTATCATAAGTTTCCTTTTGTTGAGTCAATATATCTTTCGTATCTAGAGACCTTTTCCCCTCATCGGAAGGTGTCAATCACTATTTGCACATCTGGAATTAACAGGTTAGGTTGAAAACTGACTGAAGCAGCATGAGTCACATTAAACCAACCATTATTTATTCTTTTCCTCTATCATAGAGCAATGTAATATTTGTGATCCAAGCTTCTTACCTGTATGTATCTTGGTGAAAACCATTTACTAGCAATGGCATCTTGGGAGGCAAAGTTTTACTGGTGTTAAGTGACCTTCTGATGCGGGTAGAATATAGCAATAGACAGAAACAAACAGAAAGTGTAAAGAGAAATAAAAACCCTACCAAACATACAACAAAAATAAGAACAATGTGATTCGAATAAATCCTAATCTAATCCATCCCAAAATTTCATTCTCAAGAGGAGTAGAAGAGACTTTTGGATTGTTGCAGGAAGAATGTTCATCGTGGCATGACTAGACTTGAATAGCAATGTTATTGGTCCTGGTGAAATATTCCGATCAAAATGGAAATATCCTGGTGAAATATCCCGAGCAGAATTTAAATACTGGTGTGTGTGAAATATACCGATCAGAATGAGAATATTGTTGCATACAAAATATCTGGACCAGAAAGGGAATATTGTTGCATGTAAAATATCCTGATTAGAATGGAAATGTTAGGTGATTTGGACATTCTGAATTCTCCCTCTACTCGAACAGGCGCCGGAATGTGGGGACTGGGGGATTTTCACAGTAACTTCATTGCAGTGTGAATGCAAGCCTACTTGTGACAATAATAAATATTATTATTATTGAATATTGCTCCTGGTGAAGTTCCTGCAGAATGGGAAAACAGCTCCTGATGAAATACCCCAATGAGAATCAGGAAGGTCCTGTTCAGAATGGGAATATTGTTGCATGTGAAAAATCCTGATCAGAATGGGAATATTGTCTTTTTGAAAAATCCAGATTCAAATGGGAATATTCTTCTGTGTAAAATATCTCACTCAGAATGGAATATTGTTCTCTTAAAACTATCCCGATCAGAATGGGAATGTTGTTTCTAGTGAAATATGACGATCAGATTTGGAATTTTGTGCGGAATTCTCCTGTCGCAGATGACAAAATCGGCTGATTGGCCGATTTCCGCCGAAATCGGGGACAGCACTGCTTTCGCGATGTTCTGCCCTGTCTAGGAGTACGCCGCACACCGTACCGATAGCCTCCACCCCCGATGCTCTCGGAGACCACAGGAGACGGAGAGACCCGCACCCTCCAGTATGCGACGCCCGCAGGATGCCCCTCGGAGACCACAGGAGACGGAGAGACCCGCACCCTCCAGCATGCGACGCCCGCAGGATGCCCCTCGCACACCACGGGAGACGGAGAGACCTGGAGCAACAGGGAGACGACACCCCCGTCACGTGCGGGAGCGACCACCCAGCGATGAGGGGGGCAGCCACAGGCCCCCGTCACATCCGAGCCAGGACACCACTACCCAGGACACCACTATCCAGGACACCCCTACCCGGGACAGCACTACCCAGGACACCCCTACCCGGGAAGACGAAATACCGGACAGTGACTCAGAGTGGATGGGTGGAGACGAACCCCCACCCCAAAGTGCCATGGACTCAGAGTGGGACGAAGAGCACGACACAACGCCACTGCTGTCACCAACACCCTCCACCATCGCAGAAACACTCACCACGGTTGGGCACTTTAGTGATGAGGCGTCTGGTACACTCACTGGTGCGCACAACACAGCCGTCCCGGTACAGCAGGTGGAGGTAGGAGCAGCAGAGGGACCGGGCGGTCGGAGGGCAGCCCAGGCCAAGCGAACATCTGCCGCCCAGATGGATCCCGGGTTCCTGGAGTTACCACACCCACACATAGATCCGATGCAACCACCGACACGGAGACGAGCGAAAAGGGTGACGGGTGGCTTGCGGCGGCTGCGGTCGCAGGTGGAGGAGTCCACCCGCGTCCAGGAGCTGGGAGTGGTCCCGGTCATGCGTGCCACCCAGGCTGACACCGCACGGGTGGCGTCCGCGGTGGAGGCAATGGGTGCGACGGTGTCAGACATGGGGAACGGTTTGCGAGGCCTGGGGCCTTCCGTGCAGGCGGCGTCTGTGGCCCAGGAAATGGCTGCCCTCTCACAGGAGGCCATGAGCCAGTGCCAGCGCCAGATGGCAGAGGCGCTCAACGCCATAGCCCAGTCTCAGCAGGCCATGGCCCAGTCTCAGCAGGCCATAGCCCAGTCTCTGCAGGCCATGGCCCAGTCTCTGCAGGCCATGGCCCAGTCTCAGCAGGCCATCGCTGAGGGCATCGGCGCCAGTGGCCATGTGCGAGCTGGCGTCGCACTGTCGCAGACAGGGTTCGACAACCCCCTGGGCTCCATGGCTGCAAACCTGCAGACCCCTGTCGATACCAGCACGGGCCTCCAGGACTGGCAGCGCCAGATGTCGGGGGCGCGTCGGATGGCCAGTCCGTTCGCATCCCCCACCCATGTAGAGGCCTGGGGGCCATCGGGCACCCCGAGGGAGGAGGAGGTGGTGTGGTCCGTCCCGGCTCCCTCTGTAGGGGAGGTCCCGGTACACCGCGACACCTCGGACTCCCCCCCTTCCGTCCCAGGTGCATCGGGTGGGCAACGGGCAGGACAGGCTGGCAGCTCGCAATCCCAGTCGCCCGGGCCGCAGCCTGGCCCATCTAGGCCAGGACGCCCCAGGAAACGGCCGCCAAAGGGATCCAGTGTCAGAGGGCAGGAATCACAGGAGTCCACCTCCAGTTCTGCTGTACCGTCTGGGGAACCACGTAGACGTAGTCATAGGGCCCGTAAGGCCAAACAATTAGACACTGAGTAAGTTGGCACGGGTGCAGAGCACAGATGAGTTTTAGGGGCTAGGGCACGTGCATGAACTCCTTTGGTTATTAAAGTCAATGTTACACCTACCGAAGCTGCCTTTGTGCTCTGTCCAAAGTGTGCGGGGGTGTCATGTACGTTGAGCGCAAGTGTGTGTGTGAGGGGTGGTCTTACCTCAGCCCCAGGTGAGTCTGCCCCCTTCCCCCTGGGCCGCCATCAACATCCCCCGGGCAGAGGACGGGACCGTGCGCTGCAGTGTCACAGCCGCATGCAGGGATGGTCCGGGTGGATGGTGGTACTGTGGCCATGGGTCAGACATAGTCCAACGATGTAGAGCCAGGAGCTCAGCGGAGGCGGGTTGTCATCATTCTCCATGGCCTGCGATAGACACGCGTCCACCCGCAACTGGGTGAGCCCGGCCCGTTGTGCCGCCGGTGGATCGGCAATTGGGGGTGGGGGGGTGGTGTGCATGCGGGTGGGGTGTGTGGGGTTGGGGAGGGGGGTGAGGGTGCTGGGTGGGTGGATGGGTGGGGGGTGTGGGTGGTCGGCTGTTGTCATGGTGTGCGGTCTGTGGCCATACTACCCGATTCCCACGCCCATCTAGTCAGTGAAGCGGGCGTCTATCAGTCTGTCCCGTGCCCGCTGGGCCAGCCGGTAACGGTGGACAGCCACCCGCCTGTGTCTACCCCGTCTGCCCTGACCATTGCCCCCATCCCCCTCATCTGGGGAGGACTGGGCCTCTTCCTGCTGCTCCTCCACTCCGCCCTCCTCTGCCTGCGGCACATCGCCCCTCTGCTGGGCTATGTTGTGCAGGACGCAGCACACCACAATGATGCGGCCGACCCTATCTGACCGATACTGGAGGGCGCCCCCAGAGAGGTCCAGGCACCTGAAACGCATCTTCAGCACGCCAAAGCACCTCTCGATCACTCCCCTTGTCGCTACATGGGCATCATTGTAGCGGTTCTCCGCCTCATTGCGTGGCCTCCGTATAGGCGTCATCAGCCACGATCGCAATGGGTAGCCCCTGTCGCCCAGCAACCAGCCCCTCAGCCGGGGATGGCGTCCCTCGTACATGCCGGGGATGGATGACCGCGACAACACGAATGAGTCGTGTACACTGCCTGGGTGACGGGCGCAGACGTGCAGGATCATCATGCGGTGGTCGCAGACCACCTGTACGTTCATTGAATAGGTCCCCTTCCTATTAGTGAACACGGCCCTGTTCTCTGCAGGTGGCCGCACGGCGACGTGCATCCCATCGATCGCGCCCTGGACCATGGGGAACCCGGCAACGGCAGAGAAGCCCACGGCCCGGGCATCTTGGCTGGCCCGGTCCACGGAGAAACGGATGTAGCGGTGCGCCATGGCATAAAGGGCATCTGTCACTGCCCGGATGCACCGATGCACCGATGTCTGCGATATGCCGGACAGGTCCCCACTCGGTGCCTGGAATGACCCCGTTGCATAAAAGTTCAGGGCCACCGTAACCTTGACGGACACGGGGAGAGGGTGTCCCCCGCCAGTGCCACGCGGTGACAGGTGTGCCAGCAGGTGGTAGATGTGTGCCACAGTTTCCCGGCTCATCCGGAGTCTCCTCCTGCATTCCCGGTCCGTGAGGTCCTGGTATGACTGCCGGGGCCGGTACACAGGGGGCGCCCTCGGGTGCCTCCGTTGCCGTGGGGCCGCGACGTCCTCCTCCCCCTCCTCGTCCTGTCGGTCAGGTGTCCCTCCAGCCTGGGCGGCTGCCGCCTGCCCCTCTGCGGCAGCCTGCGCCGCCTCTCTGGCACGCTCCTCCTCCTCCTCCTCCTCCTCATCCAGGGCAACATAGACATGAGCGGCTGCCACCACGGCGGCCAACATCGCTGGATGGTCTGAAAACATGACGGCCTGGTGGGGGGGAGGGGAACGACGACATGTCATCATTGCCCATATCCCCTCCTCCCCCCAGCCAGGTGGCATGGACCGCATGGGTCCAACTGTTGGAGGCTGGCACCTGGCCAGGTGGACCAACTCATTTGCCCTCCCATCACCCACCCCGGCACGGACCCCCTCCCCAACCTCCACCGCGGCATGGACCCCCCCCCCCCCAACCTCCACCCCGGCACGGACCCCCCCCCCCCAACCTCCACCCCGGCACGGACCCCCTCCCGGCACTCCCCCGGAGCCCAGCCTACTCTAACCACCCCCCCCCCCCCCCCGCCGCACACACACACACACAAGCCGAGACACACCTCTCCTCACGCAATCAGTCTGCGGCCACGCCATTTCCTGCCCAGAGCCAACCCCCCAGGCCGTCACTCACCTCCTCGCTGGTCGGCGTGAGCCTGGAGCACCGGGTCACGCCAATGAAAAGGAGGTTTGATTGACGTCGACGTGAACGGTCATCACGTCGACGGGACTTCGGCCCATCCGGAAGGGAGAATATCGGCAGGCCGAAAATCGGCTGCCTTGCGCAGACCCGTGACATTCTCCGCGGCAGCGGCGCCATTAACGCCCCGCCGACTTTTCTCCCTTCGGAGACTTCGGCGGGGGCGGGATTCACGGCGGCCAACGGCCATTCTCCGACCCGGCGGGGGGTCGGAGAATGACGCCCCTGATGCGGCATGCCGTCGGGATTCTCTGTTTTGCCGGCTGGTCAATGGAGTTTCCTATTGTGAGGCAGCCCCACGCCATCGGGAAACCCTCGGGCTGCCGGCAAAATGGAGAATCCCAACGCCGAAGAATTCAGCCCCATTTGTCTAACATTCCTCTTAGGAAATTGGAAAGCGCCTGTTCATTTATATAGTTTACACAGTCTAGCGAAGTTCCAGGAGCACAGGGATTGGAATGAGTTTATTTTGAGACTGCAGCTTTGTTAATGATAAAGCAAGAAACCCATTAGAAAGTAATTGTAATAATATTTCCAACAATGTATGTACGTCATATATTTGAAAATGTTATTGTTTAACTGAGGCAAGTGTAATATTCATGACTGAATTACAATGAGAAAATACCAACATTAATTTATGGCAAAGTCTTCGACTTGTATTAATCTCAGTCATGGAGAAACAAAGCACATTTTATATGTATAAGAATTTGCCTCAGACACTGAGCTGAAATCAGTGAAAAGTTGCTTAAGATCACAGGAAGTGTAGGACATGTGTGAACATAAGGTTGTTAGAAAAACCTAAAACACTGTACCAAGACAGGTGAACATGAGCAAAGTTATAGAAAGAGAACAAGTTAGAATTTGAGATTGTAGGGATATTCAAATTGCATTGTAATGTCATGAAGGAAAGGGAATAACCTGGAAGAAGCAATTTCCATGAGCCAAATCAATATGGTTACTGCTCATATCTTTAATGCAAAACTCATACAAGGCAGAATGATTCAACATCACACCAGCAGAGGTCCTCACCTTGGAAAAACCTATTGTAAGTGAGGTGGATCTAAATTATTTACTTAGGAGAGGTGGACTGGAGGGCAGAGTCTAGAGACACTAGAGGTGTGAAGAACTACTGGCATGTTTTGCAGGATAAATTTTGAAAATCCTGAAAGCGGCAGATAATTTTGCACCCACCTTTACAGACTTCGGGTCAGGATGAGACATCATCCTAGGTTCGTCATTGTGGTCCACTGTCACTCACCATCAGGACCCTACCTTTACTCTCCAATACGAATCATTCAATATGAAGGACAATAGCATGAAAAATTCTTTATGTGAACTGTATATTGTTATCTCAGTCCCCTGTTTCTAGTTTTGTCTCAAGAACCACCTGCTCCCCTGATTCCATTACCAGCGCACTGTTGGCCATCCAACTTCTCTTCCTGATTCTGATGCTAGCTGATTATTCCAACATACGTCTGACTGGCCTCCCACATTCTCCCCTCCATCATCCTAAACTCTGCTGTCCATGACCTAAATCACACCAAATCCAATTTGCTTGTCAGCCCAATGGTCCCTGGCTCTTGGTTAAACAGTAGGTCAATTTAAAGGTTCTTATTTGTGTTTACAAATCCCTCCAAGGCCTTGCCCCTCCCTATTTCTATAATGTCCTTAAGTCACACTCAGATACCTGGGCTCCTTGTGGGGATTATTGGTCCACATTGGTGGCTATGCTTTCAGCTGTCTGGGTCCCAATCCGTGAAATTTCCTCCCGGAACCTTTCTACCTCTCCGCTTTGCTTGCTTCCTTTCAAATATTCCTTAAAACAAAGCTCTTTGAGCTTGTATTTGGTCATCTCCTTATGTGGTTCAGTGACAAACATTGTATGAGAATGCTTCTGGGGCATTTTACAAACTTAAAAGGTGCGATATAAATTCAATTTGCTGTTGTTGACATTGCACATAATTCCCTGCCCTCAGTCACGTCAGTGCAATCTTCACCATCCTCCTTGGAAGCCTCTCCTCAATTGTCCAGCTCAACAGCCTTTTCCACGCTTACTAATCGACCCAACCACAGCCAAAACATTTCCACAAACTGCTTCTCTTCTGAAACTGGCACCAAATATCTGCAAAGTCTTGGGTCACTCTGGTTCTTGTTCCGCACCATTTGTACCTCAGCAATATCATTAGCAAACGGACAGTCAGCTTAGAATCATCGAATCTCTACAATGCAGGAATCTGCCATTTGGCCCATCGATTCACCACCAACCCTCTGAAAGAGCACCCTACCTAGGCCCTTGCCCCAACCCTATCCCTATAACCCCACCTAACCTTTTGGACACTAGGCACTACTTCAGCAGTTGTAACAGTTCAAGAATTAAATCTTAATCTACTGATTTAATATCAAAACAGTATTTTAAGAAAAATAAGCAAATGATGAACAATCCGGAAGTGCAACAGTGTAAATTATAAATGGTAAAGTCACATTCGCTGCTTTGTGGATCTGGCCAGGATCATCCATGATGTTCATAAAGATCCTTTACAGCCCAGCCCTGTTACAGATACATTTTTAGTTTGGACAGATGGAGTACAAACTGAACTCAGCCTGGTCAGACCCAAAAGGGAGAATCATGTTTAATGTCAGTGTTTGGAGAGGCTACGAATTGATGCTTGAAGCAGGTTTAGTCTATGATATGGATTGAAACTTTGGTTGAATCAACCACATAGATGCTTTTAAGGGAAACAGTTCAGGGAAAAGTGATTACTTTCTCAATAAAAATACTTTGAGACCAACTTCTTCTGTGATTTAAACAATAAATCAGTTTTCATCATGGTCCAGTTGATTTTGTATTACTGAAGATATCATTAACAATGGATTAAATGCAAGAGAAGGTTGTATGCCATGGTGTGTTTCTATTGCAATGATTTTTTAAATGAAGGGTTGCTTGCAGAGGTCCATTTTGCATGGTATGCCTTAAATGTCAAGTGACATTAGGAAGGTGATTGCAGGTGCATGTTGTGAAATTTTGTTTCAGTAAAGTTACATCTTAGTAGTATTGTCAAAAGCTATTGAGCACACCATATGCAAACTATGAAAAGGATTGCTGCTTCATATTATTGATCATGAAGATGGAAGACAGAATTGCAGAAACACAATGTGTAGCTGTTTTTATAACATAACAAGATGTCTATCAATAAACTACAGATTTTGCAACTGTAAGCCAATATTTCATTAAGAACACTAAACCAATGTTTTAAAAAAAAGCTCATTCACAGATTACCTTCATTTACAGAATGAGAAAGATGTCTTGAATGCTGTTGGCTGCTATATTTACCTGGCAGTATACAGGCACTCTGCACTCCTTCCTCGTTTTGCTCTGGGCAGCATAAGGAACTCGCTGCACAGACATGATGAATGAGGAGCAATGCAGTGAGGAGAAAAGATGGAGCAATGAAAAAGAAAGTGAGATCTGATGAAGATGCCATTGAATTGTGAACAAATCAAAACCTTTTCATTTTACCTTTTAATGGTACACTTATAATCTGCAAACTAACAGGCCAACATTTATTAATGCTGCAGAGAGAATGCGCTTCAATGCATCATGGCACGAAGTACAGAACAGCCACATGAATTAATATTGTGTTTAAGTTAATCAGGGGCAATTCTGTTCTCAACGCAGAAGAATCAAATTGACATTATAGGACCCTCTCATCCCAGGTCAGATAGCACCTTCAAAACATTGTCCCATTAGGCTCAGAAATGTGCAAGTCAATTTATTTCCCAATAAATTAAAAAAAAAAGAATTACTGGCACAGTGCAGCAGTGTAAGTGTGGAGGTAGTAGGGGATTCATTTGCAGATCTACATTTATACCGGTCTATCCTTTCAATAGGAGCACAGTATAGATATCCGATATCCTCACCAAGACACGAGAACAGCTACTGTAGTTTGCTAGTTCTGTTGAGATGGTGGACTGTAACATAATTTAAATTTACCTGCAATAATAAATCATTTTAATTGCCAAATAAATATTACTCAAAATTGATCCGTACGTTTTTATTTGAAAAAAAGAAACACGGATATTAACAGTGAGACTTAAAAGGACAGCATTTATTCAATCACACTCCTAAAATTATCAGTTATAAAGTTGAGCTGTAAATTGCAGCTCAGCCTTTAAAAAGAACTGTTCCTATTTTTGTTTGAAATAAACCTGCTGACAACAAGATTATATTTCAGGAATCAGCCCTATCCAGTCTATAAATCATTTGCTGTTTGGAAGATATCATGAGTTTTCTGTCACTTTGCCTGGTTAACTAACACCAGAGAAGTAAATAACTGATGCATGTAGAAATGGTACAGCAGTTATCATGGGGGATTTTAATCTACATGTCGATTGGTTTAACCAGGTCGGTCAAGGAGGAGTTTATAGAATGTATCCGTGATAGTTTCCTCGAACAGTATGTAATGGAACCTACGAGGGAGCAAGCGGTCCTAGATCTGGTCCTGTGTAATGAGACAGGATTGATTCATGATCTCATAGTTGGGATCCTCTCGGAAGGAGCGATCACAATATGGTGGAATTTAGAATACAGATGGAGGGAGAGAAGGTAAAATCAAACACTAGTGTATTGTGCTTAAACTAGTATGGCAGGGGGGTGGGCACGGGAGCAGTAGGTCAGAAGGTGAGAGCATTGAGGGAGAACTAGGGAATAGGGACAGTGTGGCTCTGAGGCAGAGCAGACGGGGAGAAGTTGCTGAACACAGCGGGTCTGGTGGCCTGAAGTGCATATGTTTTAATGCAAGGAGCATTACGGGTAAGGCAGATGAACTTAGAGCTTGGATTACTACTTGGAACTATGATGTTGTTGCCATTACAGAGACCTGGTTGAGTGAAGGGCAGGATTGGCAGCTAAACGTTCCAGGATTTAGATGTTTCAGGCGGGATAGAGGGGGATGTAAAAGGGGAGGCGGAGTTGCGCTACTTGTTCGGGAGAATATCACAGCTATACTGCGAGAGGACACCTCAGAGGGCAGTGAGGCTATATGGGTAGAGATCAGGAATAAGAAGGGTGCAGTCACAATGTTGGGGGTATACTACAGGCCTCCCAACAGCCAGCGGGAGATAGAGGAGCAGATAGGTAGACAGATTTTGGAAAAGAGTAAAAACAACAGGGTTGTGGTGATGGGAGACTTCAACTTCCCCAATATTGACTGGGACTCACTTAGTGCCAGGGGCTTAGACGGGGCGGAGTTTGTAAGGAGCATCCAGGAGGGCTTCTTAAAACAATATGTAAACAGTCCAACTAGGGAAGGGGCGGTACTGGACCTGGTATTGGGGAATGAGCCCGGCCAGGTGGTAGATGTTTCAGTAGGGGAGCATTTCGGTAACAATGACCACAATTCAGTAAGTTTTAAAGTACTGGTGGACAAGGATAAGAGTGGTCCGAGGATGAATGTGCTAAATTGGGGGAAGGCTAATTATAACAATATTAGGCGGGAACTGAAGAACATAGATTGGGGGCGGATGTTTGAGGGCAAATCAACATCTGACATGTGGGAGGCTTTCAAGTGTCAGTTGAAAGGAATACAGGACCGGCATGTTCCTGTGAGGAAGAAAGATAAATACGGCAATTTTCGGGAACCTTGGATGACGAGAGATATTGTAGGCCTCGTCAAAAAGAAAAAGGAGGCATTTGTCAGGGCTAAAAGGCTGGGAACAGACGAAGCCTGTGTGGCATATAAGGAAAGTAGGAAGGAACTTAAGCAAGGAGTCAGGAGGGCTAGAAGGGGTCATGAAAAGTCATTGGCAAATAGGGTTAAGGAAAATCCCAAGGCTTTTTACACGTACATAAAAAGCAAGAGGGTAGCCAGGGAAAGGGTTGGCCCACTGAAGGATAGGCAAGGGAATCTATGTGTGGAGCCAGAGGAAATGGGCGAGGTACTAAATGAATACTTTGCATCAGTATTCACCAAAGAGAAGGAATTGGTAGATGTTGAGTCTGGAGAAGGGGGTGTAGATAGCCTGGGTCACATTGTGATCCAAAAAGACGAGGTGTTGGGTGTCTTAAAAAATATTAAGGTAGATAAGTCCCCAGGGCCTGATGGGATCTACCCCAGAATACTGAAGGAGGCTGGAGAGGAAATTGCTGAGGCCTTGACAGAAATCTTTGGATCCTCGCTGTCTTCAGGGGATGTCCCGGAGGACTGGAGAATAGCCAATGTTGTTCCTCTGTTTAAGAAGGGTAGCAAGGATAATCCCGGGAACTACACGCCGGTGAGCCTTACTTCAGTGGTAGGGAAATTACTGGAGAGAATTCTTCGAGACAGGATCTACTCTCATTTGGAAGCAAATGGACGTATTAGTGAGAGGCAGCACGGTTTTGTGAAGGGCAGGTCGTGTCTCACTAACTTGATAGAGTTTTTCGAGGAGGTCACTAAGATGATTGATGCAGGTAGGGCAGTAGATGTTGTCTATATGGACTTCAGTAAGGCCTTTGACAAGGTCCCTCATGGTAGACTAGTACAAAAGGTGAAGTCACACGGGATCAGGGGTGAACTGGCAAGGTGGATACAGAACTGGCTAGGCCATAGAAGGCAGAGGGTAGCAATGGAGGGATGCTTTTCTAATTGGAGGGCTGTGACCAGTGGTGTTCCACAGGGATCAGTGTTGGGACCTTTGCTGTTTGTAGTATATATAAATGATTTGGAGGAAAATGTAACTGGTCTGATTAGTAAGTTTGCAGACGACACAAAGGTTGGTGGAATTGCGGATAGCGATGAGGACTGTCAGAGGATACAGCAGGATTTAGATTGTCTGGAGACTTGGGCGGAGAGATGGCAGATGGAGTTTAATCCGGACAAATGTGAGGTAATGCATTTTGGAAGGGCTAATGCAGGTAGGGAATATACAGTGAATGGTAGAACCCTCAAGAGTATTGAAAGTCAAAGAGATCTAGGAGTACAGGTCCACAGGTCATTGAAAGGGGCAACACAGGTGGAGAAGGTAGTCAAGAAGGCATACGGCATGCTTGCCTTCATTGGCCGGGGCATTGAGTATAAGAATTGGCAAGTCATGTTGCAGCTGTATAGAACCTTAGTTAGGCCACACTTGGAGTATAGTGTTCAATTCTGGTCGCCACACTACCAGAAGGATGTGGAGGCTTTAGAGAGGGTGCAGAAGAGATTTACCAGAATGTTGCCTGGTATGGAGGGCATAAGCTATGAGGAGCGATTGAATAAACTCGGTTTGTTCTCACTGGAACGAAGGAGGTTGAGGGGCGACCTGATAGAGGTATACAAAATTATGAGGGGCATAGACAGAGTGGATAGTCAGAGGCTTTTCCCCAGGGTAGAGGGGTCAATTACTAGGGGGCATAGGTTTAAGGTGAGAGGGTCAAGGTTTAGAGTAGATGTACGAGGCAAGTTTTTTACGCAGAGGGTAGTGAGTGCCTGGAACTCACTACCGGAGGAGGTAGTGGAAGCAGGGACGATAGGGACATTTAAGGGGCATCTTGACAAATATATGAATAGGATGGGAATAGAAGGATACGGACCCAGGAAGTGTAGAAGATTGTAGTTTAGTCGGGCAGTATGGTCGGCACGGGCTTGGAGGGCCGAAGGGCCTTTTCCTGTGCTGTACATTTCTTTGTTCTTTGTTCTTTGTAAACAAGAATTGTAAAATGGGATGAGAGAAAAACTAGCTAAGGTAGACTGGGAGGAAAGACTTTATGGTGAAACAGTTGAGGAACAGTGGAGAACCTTCCAAGCGATTTTTCACAGTGCTCAGCAAAGGTTTATACCAACAAAAAGGAAGGACGGTAGAAAGAGGGAAAATCGACCATGGATATCGAAGGAAGTAAGGGAGAGTATCAAATTGAAGGAAAAAGCATACAAAGTAGCAAAGATTAGTGGGAGACTAGAGGACTGGGAAATCTTTAGGGGGCAACAGAAAGCTACTAAAAAAGCTATAAAGAAGAGTAAGATAGATTATGAGAGTAAACTTGCTCAGAATATAAAAACAGATAGTAAAAGTTTCTACAAATATATAAAACAAAAAAGAGTGGCTAAGGTAAATATTGGTCCTTTAGAGGATGAGAAGGGGGATTTAATAATGGGAGATGAGGAAATGGCTGAGGAACTGAACAGGTTTTTTGGGTCGGTCTTCACAGTGGAAGACACAAATAACATGCCAGTGACTGATGGAAATGAGGCTATGACAGGTGAGGACCTTGAGAGGATTGTTATCACCACGAGATAGTGATGGGCAAGCTAATGGGGCTAAAGGTAGACAGGTCTCCTGGATCTGATGGAATGCACCCCAGAGTGCTAAAAGAGATGGCTAGGGAAATTGCAAATACACTAGTGATAATTTACCAAAATTCACTAGACTCTGGGGTGGTCCCGGCGGATAGGAAATTAGCAAACGTGACACCACTGTTTAAAAAAGGAGGTAGGCAGAAAGCGGGTAATTATAGGCCAGTGAGCTTAACTTCGGTAGTAGGGAAGATGCTGGAATCTATCATCAAGGAAGAAATAGCGAGGAATCTGGATGGAAATTGTCCCATTGGGCAGACGCAGCATGGGTTCATAAAGGGCAGGTCGTGCCTAACTAATTTAGTGGAATTTTTTGAGGACATTACTAGTGCGGTAGATAACGGGGAGCCAATGGATGTGGTATATCTGGATTTCCAGAAAGCCTTTGACAAGGTGCTACGCAAAAGGTTGCTGCATAAGATAAAGATGCATGGCATTAAGGGGAAAGTAGTAACATGGATAGAGGATTGGTTAATTAATAGAAAGCAAAGAGTGGGGATTAATGGGTGTTTCTCTGGTTGGAAATCAGTAGCTAGTGGTGTCCCTCAGGGATCAGTGTTGGGCCCACAACTGTTCACAATTTACATAGATGATTTGGAGTTGGGGACCAAGGGCAATGTGTCCAAGTTTGCAGACGACACTAAGATAAGTGGTAAAGCAAAAAGTGCAGAGGATACTGGAAGTCTGCAGAGGGATTTGGATAGGCTAAGTGAATGGGCTAGGGTCTGGCAGATGGAATACAATGTTGACAAATGTGAGGTTATCCATTTTGGTAGGAATAACAGCAAAAGGGATTATTATTTAAATGATAAAATATTAAAACATGCTGCTGTGCAGAGAGACCTGGGTGTGATAGTGCATGAGTCGCAAAAAGTTGGTTTACAGGTGCAACAGGTGATTAAGAAGGCAAATGGAATTTTGTCCTTCATTGCTAGAGGGATGGAGTTTAAGACTAGGGAGGTTATGCTGCAATTGTATAAGGTGTTAGTGAGGCCACACCTGGAGTATTGTGTTTAGTTTTGGTCTCCTTACTTGAGAAAGCACCTACTGGCACTGGAGGGTGTGCAGAGGAGATTCACTAGGTTAATCCCAGAGCTGAAGGGGTTGGATTACGAGGAGAGGTTGAGTAGACTGGGACTGTACTCGTTGGAATTTAGAAGGATGAGGGGGGATCTTATAGAAACATATAAGATTATGAAGGGAATAGATAGGATAGATGCGGGCAGGTTGTTTCCACTGGCGGGTGAAAGCAGAACTAGGGGGCATAGCCTCAAAATAAGGGGAAGTAGATTTAGGACTGAGTTTAGGAGGAACTTCTTCACCCAAAGTGTTGTGAATCTATGGAATTCGTTGCCCAGTGAAGCAGTAGAGGCTCCTTCATTAAATGTTTTTAAGATAAAGATAGATAGTTTTTTGAAGAATAAAGGGATTAAGGGTTATGGTGTTCGGGCCGGAAAGTGGAGCTGAGTCCACAAAAGATCAGCCATGATCTCATTGAATGGTGGAGCAGGCTCGAGGGGCCAGATGGCCTATTCCTGCTCCTAGTTCTTATGTAAGTATGCGCTGTGCCAAATTTGAAATTTTGTAACACTAATAAGTAGCACAGTGGTCATCAAACCTAAACAGTAAATCTGAAACCAGGGGCGTCATTCTCCGCCGGCGGGAGTCTCCGTTCTGCCGGCACCGGGGGGGTTTCCCGACGGCGTGGGGCTATCCCACAATGGGAAACCCCATTGACCGGCCGGTGTTACGGAGACTCCCGCCGGCCGGTCGGAGCAGAAATGTGGCGGGGCGGGTCGGAGAATTTCGCTCCAGACTTTCCCCAAGAGGAATTTCAGTGACTCAAAGATTACTCTCTTCTGCCCCCTTCATTCGTGTTAAGAACAAATATTAATAGAGGTGAAAATGGACTGAATTTGATGAAGGGATGTGCAAACCTGGTGACTTTCTGTTACTAATTTGAAATACATATGGCTGCTTTTGGAAAAAACTAACTGGGTAATAATGTTCCTTCAACCATACAATCTAATTGATTCTAACGAGAAGAAAAGGCACAAATGATTGGCATAAACTATTGTTTCCAGGCCTCAATGCTGTTGCACTGTAATACTTAACAAAACAATTACATATACAACCTAAAAGTAGACTTTCAGCCCATCATCCCTCTGCTGCCGTTTTGATAGAGACATTCAAGTAATTCTGATTTCCTGTCATTTTCCCCACAGTACAGAACTTAATTTTCTTTTATATTATATAGTCAATTTTCTTTTGAAAGTTATGTTCAAATCTGCTTCAGGAAATGTATTCCAAATCATAACAGTAAAATGAATTATCTTCATAGGCACTTCTTCACAATACAATCAACTTAGAATAAATCTACAAATGTAGAAAAGGCTCAGAGACCAAAGTAGACCATACAATTCAAATGATGATACAATGAGATTTTGTTCTGATCTGTTGAACAGTAGTATCAACTTTAGAAAATGTTGTTGCCATTCTCTTTGCTTCAGACAGGTTTAAGAATGATTGTAAGTGCTTACTCCATCCTATTATGGTCACATTTATGCATTTATTATTTTAACAAACAAGATGACACGGGTTTGGAGCTGCATTTGACCACTTTCACAGATGTGAACTTTACTAACATTGAGGAGAACAACTTAATTTATGTTCTGAAATCTTTCCATCTTTTTGAAATCTGTTCTTATAGTTTGACAGTGGCTGATCTCACAAGATTTTAAATTATCTCTGCAGGTGTAGACTTCACATCTGTAATGTTGACCTGGGTGAATCTTTGAGAGCAGTATTTATCACACAAGATTTCAGCAAGGTATGTACAGACCACAGGGTGTACACAAGGTATGTACAGACCACAGGGTGTACACAAGGTATGTACAGACCACAGGGTGTACACAAGGTATGTACAGACCACAGGGTGTACACAAGGTATGTACAGACCACAGGGTGTACACAAGGTATGTACAGACCACAGGGTGTACACAAGGTATGTACATACCACAGGGAGTACACAAGGTATGTACAGACCACAGGGTGTACACAAGGTATGTACAGAACCAGGGTGGGTTCAAAGTGAAAACTCCAGTTCTGCAAAGCTCTTAAAAAACCCCTCTGAATAGTATTTGGCCTTCTTGAGTTACGCAAACTCCATCAAATCACCGAGCCACCGCCTTCAGCGGTGCCGCCATCCTCCAGCCCAAAAACATTTGGCTCCGAGCCACCAACGAAGCAAAGGCCAGGACATCTGCTTTGCTCTAGTCCACAGTTCCGGCACATTGAACATCCTAACAATTGCCACCAGTGGGCAGGGTTTCACTCACACATTCAGGATCACCGGCGTGGTGTCAAAAAAGGACCCCAAAACTCCACCAGCTTGGGGCACGACCAGAAAATGTGCATGTTATGAAGCGGGACCTCTTGAACTATATTCGCACCTATTTCTTCCGTCACTTCAAAAAAGCGGCTCATCGAGAGTGAGGTGAGCTCAAAAACTACCTTTAGCAGAATGAGGTTCAGCCTCACGCAAGAAGATATCGCATTTACACTCAATGCCTTATACCAAACCCCTTCCTCTAATATCAGCCCCAACTCCATCTATTTTGTCTTCATCCCCTCAACTGAACCCAATTCCTTGCCCACTGATGTGATCATCGATTCACTCGAGACGGGAGTAGAAGTAAACTGTGGCTTTAATCAACTTAGAACAGTGCCTGCCTGCGACTGACACATTACTGAGAACCGCCTACAGGTCGACTGCTCTTTATACCTCCCTTCAAAGGGAGGAGCCATGGGCGGAGCCAATACAGGCCCCAACATGTTCCCCTATGGATAATGCCATACAATGGCCCATAGGAGGAGCCCACAAGGGCAACAGCATTTGACAGATACAAACACAAGGGCAACAGCACAGATACAAATACAATGGTGGATTATTGGCATAATACATTCACCACATTCACCCTCTGTTAAAAAAAATGAAGTCCGGCGGGGGTGACGGGTTCATAAGCTCAGCCGGTCCAGTGCACGGATCGTGCGCTGTGATCGCCGAAGCTCTGGCGTTGTTGCTGGCCCGGGTGTCGAGTTCGTCCGTGCTGGCATCGGTAGTGAGGGCGCCGGGACGGGTACAGACGTGGACTCCGGGAGCGTCTATTCTGGAGCTTCATTCTTGTGGATCGGTGAAGGGGGGATGGCGGGCGGGAGGGAGCGCGGGAGCTATATAGGGGCGGGGGTGCTGGTCATAGTAGGTTGGACGGGATATGGTGGAGGGGCAGTGGTGGTGGTGGAACCGGCGGGCGCCAGGTCCCGGAGGGAGACCGTATCCTGTCAACCATCGGGGTGTTCGATATAAGCTTACTAGGGGTTGGAGTGTAGGAGCTGGACCCTCTCTACCAGAGGATCGGACTTATGGCTCCTGACGTGTTTTCTGAGTAGGACTGGCCCCGGTGTCTTCAGCCAGCACGGAAGCGAGGCCCCTGAGGTGGATCTCCTAGGGAAAACAAATAGGCGGTCATGAGGGGTCTCGTTTGTGGCCGTGCAAAGTAGGGACCTAATAGAGTAGAGCGCATCGGGGAGGACCTCCTGCCAGTGAGAAACTGGGAGATTCCTGGACCGCAGGGTCAGTAGGACGGTCTTCCAGGCCTTCGCGTTCTACCTCTCCACCTGCCCGTTTCCCCATGGGTTATAACTGGTAGTCCTGCTCGAGGCGATGCCCTTACTGAGCAGGTACTGACGCAGTTCGTCGCTCATGAACGATGAGCCCCGGTCACTGTGGACATAATTGGGAAACCAAACAGGGTGAAGACACTATGTAGGGCTTTAATGACGGTGGACGTGGTCATGTCGGGGCAAGGGATTGCAAAGGGGAAGCGGGAGAACTCATCAATAATGTTGAGAAAATATGTATTGTGGTTATTCGAGGGGAGGGGCCCTTTGAAAGCGATACTGAGGCGCTCAAAGGGCAGGGATGCTTTTACCAGGTGGGCCTTATCTGGTCGATAGAAGTGCGGTTTACACTCCGCACAGATCTGGCAGTACCTGGTCATGGCTCTGACCTCCTTGGTGGAGTTGGGCAGGTTGTGGGCTTTGATATAGTGGATAAGCCGGGTGACCTCCGGGTGGCAGAGGTCATCGTGGATAGCCGGTAGTCGGTTACCTTGCATGCTGGCGCATGTGCCGCGGGACAGGGCATCTGGGGACTCGTTGAGCTGCCCAGGACGATATACTATGTCGTAGTTATAGGTGGAGAGTTCGATCCTCCACCTCAAGATCTTATCGTTCTTGATTTTGCCCCGCTGCGTATTATCGAACATGAAGGCTACCGATCGTTGGTCGGTGACGAGGGTAAACCTCCTACCAGCGAGGTAGTGCCTCCAGTGCCGTACGGTTTCCACAATGACTTGGGCCTCTTTTTCGACTGAGGAGTGCCGAATTTCGGAGGTGGTGAGAGTGCGCGAAAAAACCGCTACCGGTCTGCCTGCTTGATTGAGGGTAGCGGCGAGAGCAACCTCTGATGCATCGCTCTCCACCTGGAAGGGGACAGACTCATCCACCGTGCGCATCGCGGCTTTGGCGATGTCCGCCTTGATGCTGTTGAAGGCCTGGTGGGCCTCAGTCGCCAGTGGGAAGGTGGTGGCTTTGATTAGCGGGTGGGCTTTGTCCGTATAGTTGGACCCACTGGGCATAATAATAAAATAACCTGAGACACCTCTTCAGGACCTTGGGCCAGTGGGGGAGGGGGAGTTGCAGGAGGGGGCGCATACGGTCAGGGTCGGGTCCTAGAACCCCGTTTTCCACGACGTAGCCGAGGATGGCTAGTCTAGTTGTGCGGAAAACGCATTTCTCCTTGTTGTACGTGAGGTTTAGGGTTTGGGTGATTTGGAGAAATCTGTGGAGGTTGGCGTCGTGGTCCTGCTGATCATGGCCGCAAATGGTGACATTGTCCAAGTACAGAAATGTGGCCTGCATCCCGTTCCGGTCCACCATTCGGTCCATTGTTCTTTGGAACACCGAAACCCCGTTCGTGACGCCAAAGGGGACCCCGGAGGAAGTGGAAAAGGCGGCCGTCTTCCTCAAAAGCCGTGTAGTGACGGTCCTCCGGGCGGATTGGGAGCTGGTGGTATGCAGACTTCAGATCCACCGTGGAGAACACCCGGTAGTGCGCGATCTGGTTTACCATGTCTGCAATCCGGGGAAGGGGTACGCATCAAGTTGCGTGAACCGGTTTATGGTTTGGCTGTAATCTACAATCATCCGGTTCTTCTCCCCGGTCTTGACGACCACCACCTGAGCTCTCCAGGGGCTATTGCTGGCCTCGATGACTCCCTCCCACAAGAGTCGCTGGACCTCGGACCTGATAAAAGTCCTGTCCTGTATGCTATACCGCCTGCTTCTGGTGGCGGCTGGTTTGCAGTCGTCGGTAAAGTTTGTGAAGAGAGGGGGAGAGTCGACTTTTAGGGTCAAGAGGCTGCATATGGTGAGTGAGGGTAGGGGCCCCGAACTTCAGGGTTAGGCTCCGGAGGTTGCATTGGAAATCTAGTCCCAATAGGAGAGGAGCGCAGAGGTCTGGGAGCACATATAATTTAAAATTGGTGTACCCGGCACCCTGTATTGCTAGGGTTGCGGTAGTGCACCCTCGGATTTGCACCGAGTGCGACCCATAGGTGAGGGAGATGGTTTAGTGCGCTGGGAAAATTGGGAGCGAGCAACGTCTTACCATGTCCAGGTGAATGAAGCTCTCTGTGTTCCCGGAGTCGACAAGGCAAGGCGTCTCGTGCCCGTTTACCCGGACGGCCATCATGGAGCTCCGGAGGTGCTTGGGTGGCGACTGATCAAGGGTGACCGCGCTGAGTTGTGGGTAGCCGGCATGGTCGGAGGTGCTGGGGCGGTTCCGCGATGGCTGCCATTGTTGATTGTGCGCGTCGAGCGGCGTAGCGGATGGCGGCCCCCGTTGGTCGAATGTGGCAGGCGGTGAGGAAGATGGCATCCAAGATGGCGGCCCCCACGGATCGCACGTGGCCGGCCAGTGGGGGAGGATGGCCAAGATGGCGGCCCCCGTGAGTCGCATGTGCTGTGAGGGCTGGAAGATGGCTGCCCCCATGGATAGCACGAGGCTGATGACGTGTCTACACGGGGGGGAGTCGGCAGACACGCTGCCACACTGCGGGGTCTGAGGGCCTGTGAGTCTGAGGATCGGGCCTGTGAGTTAGAGTTCTTGGACCTGGCCAGGCAGACTTTGGCGAAATGTCCTTTTCTCCCGCAGCTGCTGCAGTTCACGTTGCGGGCCGGGCAGTGCTGCCGGGGGTGTTGGGACTGGCCGCAGAAATAGCAGGGTAGCCCCCAATGATGGGCAGGTGGCCGCGCGGCACAGGCCTTGGGTAGTCTTTGGTCAGGGGTCCACGAGGGAGTCGCGGGGTCAGCCGGGAACGCGTTAAGGCTCTGGAACGCTACTTCCAGAGAGGAGGCTAACTTTACAGTCTGATCCAGGTCCATGGTCCTCTTTTCGAGTAGGCACATCGTCGGGGGTAGTGACCCCCTTTCCCTAGCCTCATTAAAGTTTCTCGTCAGAAGTGGGGCCAGCAGGTCCATGTATTTCCTATAGAACTCCACCGGGAACCCATCCGTTCCCGGGGCCTTCCCTGCCTGCATGTTCCCAATTTCTTTTACCATCTCCTCCACCTCAATCTGCGCTCCCAGTCCTGTCATCTCCTGTTCCTCAACCTTCAGGAACTCCAG
Source organism: Scyliorhinus torazame (assembly GCF_047496885.1). Taxonomy (NCBI): domain Eukaryota; kingdom Metazoa; phylum Chordata; class Chondrichthyes; order Carcharhiniformes; family Scyliorhinidae; genus Scyliorhinus; species Scyliorhinus torazame. Next base: position 89,511,513 of record NC_092710.1, on the reverse strand, counting down.
CTGGTCTAGGAAATGCATCATTCCCTCTTTCCCTTCCGGGGGTTGAGCCTTATATAGCCTCTCGTAAAATACCTTAAACATGCACCGTGTTGAAGTCCCCCCCCATTACCAACTTTCCCATCTCCAGGTCCAGGATGCGCCCCAACATACGCTTCATAAAGTTCACGTCATCCCAGTTCGGGGCATATACGTTCACCAGCACCACCGCCTCACCTTGCAATCTGCCACTCACCATCTCGTATCTACCCCCACTGTCCGCCACTATGGTCTTCGCTTCAAACAATACCCGTTTCCCCACCAGTATTGCCACCCCTCTAGTTTTCGCATCCAAGCCCCAGTGGAATACATGTTCACCCTCTCCGCTCCCCGTTCCATCTTTCCCTCCTCGCCTCTAACTCCTCCGATCTCTCTCGCCACCCCCCCCTCTTCCTAAGTTGTTGGGCCAGCAGCCGGCTCGCCTTCTCTCCATATTCATACTGCACTCACTGTGCCTTCCTCCATTGTGCCTCCGCCTTACCCGTGGTCAACAAGTCAAAGTCCGTGTGCAATCTCCGTCTTTCCCTGTATAGCCCTTCATCTGGAGCCTCCGCATATTGCCTATCCACCCTCAAAATCTCCCTCAACAATCTCTCCCTTTCTTTACCCTCTTGTTTCCCCTTATGGGCCCTTATGGAGATCAGCTCCCCTCTAACCACCGCCTTCAGCGCCTCCCAGACCACTCCCAACTGGACCTCTCCGTCATCATTAATCTCTAGGTACCTTTCAATACATCCCCTCACCCTTACACATACCCCCTCGTCCGCCAACAGTCCCTCTCAAATCTCCAGAGTGGGCGCTGTTCCTTTTCCTCTCCTACTTCCAGATCTACCCAATGTGGGGCATGATCTGAAATGGCAATAGCCGAATACTCCGTTCCTGCCACCTTCGGGATCAGCGGCCTTCCCAGGACAAAGAAGTCTATCCGGGAGTACACTTTGTGGACATGGGAGAAGAAGGAAAACTCTTTACTCCTTGGCCTAGTAAATCTCCAGGGATCCACTCCTCCCATCTGCTCCATAAAGCCCTTAAGCACCTTGGCCGCTGCCGGCCTCCTCCCGGTCCTAGATCTGGACCGGTCCAGCCCTGGGTCCAGCACCGTGTTGAAGTCCCCCCCCATTACCAACTTTCCCATTTCCAGGTCCAGGATGCGCCCCAACATACGCTTCATAAAGTTCACGTCATCCCAGTTCGGGGCATATACGTTCACCAGCACCACCGCCTCACCTTGCAATCTGCCACTCACCATCTCGTATCTACCCCCACTGTCCGCCACTATGGTCTTCGCTTCAAACAATACCCGTTTCCCCACCAGTATTGCCACCCCTCTAGTTTTCGCATCCAAGCCCCAGTGGAATACATGTCCCACCCATCCTTTTCTTAATCTGACCTGATCCACCAGTTTCAGGTGCGTCTCCTGAAGCATGAAGACTGCCTTTAGCTTCTTTAGGTGCGCAAGTACCCGTGCCCTCTTAATCGGCCCATTCAACCCTCTCACGTTCCACGTGATCAACCGGGTTTGGGGGGCTCTTTACCCCCCCCCCCCCCCCCCCCCCCCCCCCCCGTCGACTAGCCATCCCCTTTTTTGGGCCAGCTCCTCACCCGGTTTCCACGCACCCGCTTATCCCCCCGACGCCCCCCCCCCCCCCCCCCCGCTAGATCCCTCTCTAGCTTAGCTGCTCCCCCCATATTGCTTCCGGAAGTGTCAGCAAACTCTGGCTGACCTCGGCTTCCCCCGTTTATCCTTAGCCTCCCATCATGTGAGGCCCCCTCCTTCCTTTTCCCGGCACAATTTCCATAGCGCGGGAACAAAGCCTGCGCTTCCCTCTCGGCCCCGCCCCTGATGACGCAGCTCCCTTTCTCCTTCCCCCTCCCCGGCGCCCACATTTCTTTGTGTGTGTCCCCTTCGAGGGGAAAGAAAATTTTCCCCCATCTGATTCACAGTCCCTTGCCACCACCTCTCTACTTCATTTCAAACACTCTTTCTCCAATCTAGTCCAACTTCTCCTCTTCAATAAATGTCCACGCCTCTTCTGCCGTCTCGAAGTAGTGGTGTTTACCCTGGCGTGTAACCCACAGTCTTGCCAGCTGCAACATTCCGAACTTCACTTTCCTCTTGTGGAGCACCGCCTTGGCCCGATTGAAACTCGCCCTCCTTCTCACCACCTCCGCACTCCAACCCTGATACACGCGGATCACAGCGTTCTCCCACCTGCTGCTCCGTGTCTTTTTCGCCCATCTCAGGACCATCTCTCTGTCCTTGTAGCGGTGGAACCTCACCACTATTGCTCTTGCCTTTGGTCTTCTCACGAGGACTTGATACGCTCCCTCCACTTCCAGGGGGCCCGTCGGGGCCTCAGCTCCCATTAAGGTATGGAGCATCGTGCTCACATACGCCCCAACGTCCGCTCCCTCTGCCCCTTCGGGAAGACCCAAGATTCTTAAGTTCTTCCTCCTCGACCTATTTTCCAGGGCTTCCAGTCTCTCCATACACCTCTTATGCAGTGCCTCGTGCGTCTCCATCTTCACCACCAAGCCCTGTATCTCATCCTCATTTTCGGCAGCTTTTGCCTTCACTCCACGGAGCTCCATCTCTTGGGTCATCTGCGCCTCCTTTAACCCCTCAATTGCCTGCAGCATCGGCGCCAGCACCTCCTTCTTGAGCTCCTCCACACATCGCCGGAGGAACTCCTGCTGTTCCAGGCCCCATACCAACTGGCCTCCCTCCGCCGCCATCTTGCTTCTCACTTCCCTTCTTTGCCGCTGCTCCAGAGGATCCTCCGCAATCTGGCCACTATTATCTCTTCTGTCCATTCACATCCGGGGGGACTCCCTTCTATGTCGCCTCACAGTGGGTTTAGCCTTCGAAAATTGCCGTTGGGGCTCCCGATAAGAGCCCAAATGTCCGTTAAAACGGGAGGTGCCGAAACGTACGACTTAGCTGGTCATCGCCGCACCCGGAAGTCCGGAATGTCTCTTAACCCATTACTTAACACCACACATAGATTCTCTCCCCTGTCCTTCAGTGGGCCAACCCTTTCCCTAGCTACCCTCTTGCTTTTTATGTATGTGTAAAAAGCTTTGGGATTTTCCTTAACCCCATTTTCCAATTACTTTTCGTGACCCCTTTTAGCCATCCTGACTCCGTGCTTAAGTTCTTTCCTACTTTCCTTATATTCTACACAGGCTTAATCTGTTCCCAACCTTCTAGCCCTGACAAATGCCTCCTTTTTCTTTTTGACGAAGCCTACATTATCTCTCGTTATCCAAGGTTCCTGATATTTGCCATATTTATCCTTCTTCCTCACAGGAACATGCTGGTCCTGAATTCCTTTCAACTGACATTTGAAAGCCTCCCACATGTCAGATGTTGATTTGCCCTCAAACATCCACCCCCAATCTAGATTCTTCAGTTCCTGCCTAATATTGTTGTAATTAGCCTTCCCACAATTTAGCACATTCACCCTAGGACCACTCTTATCCTTGTCCACCAGCACTTTAAAACTTACTGAATTGTGGTCACTGTTCCCGGAATGCTCCCCGACTGAAACTTCTACCACCTGGCCGGGCTCATTCCCCAATACCATGTCCAGAATGAACAAAGTTGCAACCAGATCATCTTTTTGTTACTGCGCAGTTTCTCTCAACTTTGTCAACCATACTTCTCACACCAAATTCACTGTCAGCAGCACACATCTCATTCAATGTATGTCCTGACAACCCCATTTTCCATACATAGTTGTCCATGTAATATAACACCTTAGTGATCGCCTTTGAATCTCAGCACACATTCTCAAATTAACACATTCCTAAATGCATACCAATGGTACCCATGATGCACGTGCTTGATTGCCACCCTCACTGAATGCACTATCCATTAGATTACACTTGTCTTACTGCCACTTGTTAGTCTACTGTGTCCTCTTTCAGAAGAGAGCAGACTGTTAGGGAGTGGACGAGGACAGAAGCTGGGCACCTGCTAATTGTGGAGCTTTATTTTATAGCGATTACCTGCCTTTGGAGTGAAGTGAGATTTCAATCTCCCACATGTGAATCAGAGATGGTGAGATTGATAGTGCATTGCAGCAGGGTGACAGCATTAATCTCTCAGATGCACATCTGACACAAAGCCATCTTCAGTTGCCTTCAGCACTTTTTCAGATATGATCACTTTAACCATGAGTATTTCAACATTTGTAAAGTCTAAACCGTATCCTTTATCTCTCTCCTCCAGTGTCATTGTGAAAATATATCAAATCCCTACCCAGGGGAGCTCATTCCTGCTGAGCTATTACAGGAGACAGCATTGAAGACAGGAATGCAGATATGAGCTTCACTGCATTCTCCTAGAACGGGGCATCACGGTGGGACAGTGGTTAGCACTGCTGTATCACAGCACCAGGGACCCAAGTTCGATTCCAACCTTGGGTCACTGTCTTTGTGGAGTTTGTACGTTCTCCCTGTGTCTGCGTGGGTTTCCTCCGGGTGCTCTGGTTTCCTCCCACAGTCCAAAGTTGTGCAGGTTAGCTGGATTGGCCATGCTAAATTGCCCCTTAGTGTCCAAAAAGATTAGGTGGGGTTACTGGGTTACAGGGAAAGGGTGGGGGCATAGGCATAGGTAGGCGGCTCTTTCAGAGTGCCGGTGCAGACTCGATGGGCGGAACGGCCTCCTTCTGCACTGTAGTGATTCTATTCTATGATTCTAAAGCGAGGCGGGTGTCACAAGGTGAATGGCAAGATACGAGAACAGAGAATGGTAAAAGGGGCAACTGTCTTCATCAGAGGGTGCCAAGCTCTGCTCAGCTGTCCAGAGATGCTGAACCCAAAGGGAGCATCCATTAAAAGGAGGTTGCTGGAGGCACAGAAACAACTGTGCAAGGAACAAAAGAAAGTTAAACTAGAAAATACAGATCTATTAGTTTATCATCAGTTGTGAGTAAGTTACATGAATCTATTATTATATTGAAACATAGAAAATAGGAGCAGAGGAGGCCATTCGGCCCATCAAGCCTGCTCCGGCATCCATTATGATCATGGCTGATCTTGCGACTTAATAGCTTAATCCTGTATTCCCCCCATATCCTTTGATTCCCTTTGCCCTCAGTGTGATATCGAACTGCTTCTTGAAAACATACAATGTTTTCGCCTCAACCACCTCCTTAGTAACAATTTCTACAAGCCGACCATTCTCAGGATGAAGAAATTTCTCCTCACTTCTGTCCTAAATGGTCTACCCCATGTCCTCAGACTGTTATTGGGACAGAATGATTAAGCATTTGAATAAATGTGAGCTAATCACAGAATACAGCGCAGAAGAGACTTTTCAGCCCATCGCGTCTGCACCAACACATGAAAAACACCTGACCTGCCTACCTCATTCCCATTTGCTAGCACTTGGCCCATAGCCTTGAATGTTATGAATGCCAAGAGAAGTTCATCCAGATACCTTTTAAAGAATGCTAGGTAACCCACCTCTATCACCCTCCCAGACCGTCACCACCCTCTGGGCAAAAAGGTTTTTCCTCAAATCCCCCCTAAACCTCCTGCTCCTCACCTTGAACTTGTGTCCCCTCGTAAGTGACCCTTCAACTCCATGCCCCTCATAATCTTGACCACCTCGATCAGATCCCCCCATAGTCTTCTCTGATCTAGCAGAGAGAATAAATGTGGAATCGTAAAGGGTCATTTCTGCTAAACAGACATTGTTGAATCGTCTGAAGAGGTAACTGATGTGTTAGATAAGAGAATGTCTGAGAATACAAACACGTGAATGGGGCGAGAAGGTCACTTGGTCCCTCGAGCCTGCTCCGCTATGCAATATGATTGTGGTTGATCTGATTTAACCATAACTCCACATTCCTGCTCAATCTGATAGCATTTCAGCCCCTTGTTTATCAAGAATCTATCTAATTCTGCCTTAAAGATATTCAAAAACTCATCTCCTTCCTAATGTTTGGATCTCTATAAAGGAGCACTCGCAATCTAACAGAACCCCCTCTGTTCCACAACTCACGCCAAGTAGATTCAATCCTAAAACCATCCCGTAATTAGAACGGGATCACCTTTCATTAATACAGCCGCATCCCCTCCTCCAGTTCCTTACTTATCTTTATCATTCCTGACTACTTGATAACCATGTCTCTGTTGATGTAACCACTTTATAAATGCGGCATGGTGGCAAAGTGGTTAGTACAGCACCAAGGGCCCGGGTTCGATTCCAACCTTGGGTGACTGTTTGTTTATGCGGAGTATGCACGCTCTCCCGCTGCCTGTGTGGGTTAGACTGATATGACCATGCTGAATTTCCCCTCAGTGTCCAAAGGTTAGGTGGGGTTATGGGGATTAGGTGGGGTAGTGGGTCTGCGTGGGGTACTCTTTCGGAGAGTTTGTGTCAACTCGATGGGCCGAATGGCCCCCTGCTGTACTGTCGGGATCTCAAAAACAGCTTCTTCCCCGCTGTTACCAGACTCCTAAATTGCCCTCTTGTGGACTGACCTCATTAACACTACACCCTGTATGCTTCATCCGATGTAGTTACACTGTGTACCTTGTGTTGCCCTCTTATGTATTTTCATTTATTTCCTTTTCTTCCCATGTACTTAATGATCTGTTGAGCTGCTCGCAGAAAAATACTTTTCACTGTACCTCGGTACACTTGACAATAAACAAATCCATCCCTCCAAGATTCTGTGAAATGATCTGTGCCTGCAATTCACCAACCTATTAAATGACACGAGGTACATACAATTTAATAGTTTCTCCATTATTTTTCCCATTTTCCTCAAGACTGGTCACAGGTATTCCGGATTTCACTGCTACGTTTTTCAATTTTCTGGCGCTCTTTCACCTGCAAATTAGTTGAAAAGCTCCCAGCGAATCGTTCAGTGAGAACATCGCTCCCGACTGGCTTCAGGTGGAACTTGTCCAGCTTGGAAATATGTCCCTTTGCTAGACCCAGGCCCAATGGCCCGAAGCACCTAAAGCTTCCAGCCTGTACCATGAAATCTTCCCGTTTCTGTAATCACATGCACATGAGACTGGGATTGAGCCTGGGATAATTACATTTGACGTCCTGTTTTTTCAATTTTTATTAATACCATCTGGAACTATGTCCAGTATCTACTGGTGAGGGAGAGAGCTCACAGTGTATGGAACTGGACTCCGTATTCACTGGAGAGTGAAAGATTACAGAGTGGAACTGGACTCAGTATTCAGTGGAGAGTGAGAGAGATAATGCAGTGTGCGGAACTGGACTCAGTATTCACGGGAGAGGGAGATTACAGTGTGTGGAACTGGGCTCAGTATTCACTGGAGAGGGAGATTACAGTGTGTGGAACTGGACTCAGTATTCATAGGAGAAAGAGAGATTACAGTGTGCGCAACTGGACTCAGTATTCACTGGAGAGAGCAATATTACAGTATGTGGAACTGGACTCAGTATTCACTGGAGAGGGAGATTAGAGTGTCTGGAACGGGACTCATTATTCATACGAGAGAGAGAGATTACAGTGTGTGGAACTGGAGGCAGTGTTCACTGGAGAGGGAGAGATTAGAGCGTGCGCAACTGGACTCAGTATTCATAGGACAGAGAGAGATTACAGTGTGTGGAACTGGACTCAGTATTCATTGAAGAGGGAGATGACAGAATGTGGAACTGGACTCAGTATTCACTGGAGAGAGAGAGAGATTACAGTGTGTGGACCTAGGCTCAGTATTCACTGGAGAGAGAGAGAGAGATTATAGTGTGTGGAACTGGACTCAGTATTCACTGGAGAGAGAGAGAGAAATTACAGTGTGTGGAACTGGACTCAGTATTCACTGGAGAGGGGGAAGAGTGATCACAGTGTGTGGCACTGGATTCAGTATTCACTGCAGAGAGAGAGATTACAGTGTGTGGGACTGGATGCAGTATTCACTGGACAGGGAGGTTGCAGTGTGTGTAAATGGACTCAATATTCACTGGAGAGACAAAAGATCACAGTGTGTGGAACTGGACTCAGTACTCACTGGAGAGGGGGAGATTACAGTGTGGAACTGGACTCAGTATTCACTGGAGAGAGAGATTACAGTGTGTGGAACTGGACTCAGTATTCACTGGAGAGAGAGAGACTACAGTGTGTGGAACTGGATTCAGTATTCACTGGAGAGGGAGAGTGATTACAGTGTGGAACTGGACTCAGTATTCACTGGAGAGAGAGAGAGAGCTTACAGTGTGTGGAATTGGACTGAGTATTTAGTTGAGAGGGAAATCACAGTGTGGAACAGGACTCTGAAGTCACAGGAGAGAGAGATATCACGGTGTGTGGAACTGGACTCAGTATTCACTGGAGAGGGAGAGAGATTACAGGGTGTTGAACTGGGCTTAGTATTCACTGGAGAGAGAGAGACTACAGTGTGTGGAACTGGATTCAGTATTCACTGCAGAGAGAGAGAGATTACAGCGTGTGGAACTGGACGCAGTATTCACTGGAGAGGGAGATTACAGTGTGTGCAACTGGACTCAGTATTCACTGGAGAGACAAAAGATCACAGTGTGTTGAACTGGGCTTAGTATTCACTGGAGAGAGAGAGACTACAGTGTGTGGAACTGGATTCAGTATTCACTGGAGAGGGAGAGAGATGACAGTGTGTTGAACTGGGCTTAGTATTCACTGGAGAGAGAGAGACTACAGTGTGTGGAACTGGATTCAGTATTCACTGCAGAGAGAGAGATTACTGTGTGTCGAACTGGACTCAGTATTAACTGGAGTGAGAGAGAGCTTACAGTGTGTGGAACTGGACTCAGTATTCACTGGAGAGGGAGAGAGGTTACAGTGTGTGGAACTGGACTCAGTACTCACTGGAGAGGGAGAGATTACACTGTTTGGAACTGGACTCAATACTCACTGGAGAGGGAGAGAGAGATCACAGTGCGCTAAACTGGATTCAGTACTCACTGGAGAGAGAGAGAGAGAGAGAAAGAGAGAGAGAATACAGTGTGTGGACCTAGGCTCAGTATTCACTGGAGAGAGAGAGAGAGATTACAGTGTGTGGAACTGGACTCAGTATTCACTGGAGAGGGGGAGAGTGATCACAGTGTGTGGAACTGGACTCAGTACTCACTGGAGAGGGATAGATTACAGTGTGTGGAACTGGACTCAGTATTCACTGGAGAGAGATTACTGTGTGTCAAACTGGACTCAGTATTCACTGGAGAGGGAGAGATTACAGTGTGTGGAACTGGAATCAGTACTCACTGGAGAGGGAGAGATTACATTGTGTGGAACAGGACTCAGTATTCACTGGAGAGGGATTCCAATGTGGAACTGGACTCAGTATTCACTAGAGAGAGAGAGAGATTACAGTGTGTGTAACTGGACTCAGTATTCACTGGAGAGACAAAAGATCACAGTGTGTTGAACTGGGCTTAGTATTCACTGGAGAGAGAGAGACTACAGTGTGTGGAACTGGATTCAGTATTCACTGGAGAGGGAGAGAGATGACAGTGTGTTGAACTGGCCTTAGTATTCACTGGAGAGAGAGAGATACAGTGTGTGGAACTGGATTCAGTATTCACAGGAGAAGGAGAGAGATGACAGTGTGTTGAACTGGCCTTAGTATTCACTGGAGAGAGAGAGATTACAGTGTGTAGAACTGGACTCAGTATTCACTGGAGAGGGAGAGAGATTACAGTGTGTGGAACTGGACTCAGTACTCACTGGAGAGGGAGAGATTACACTGTTTGGAACTGGACTCAATACTCACTGGAGAGGGAGAGAGAGATCACAGCGCGCTAAACTGGATTCAGTACTCACTGGAGAGAGAGAGAGAGAATACAGTGTGTGGACCTAGGCTCAGTATTCACTGGAGAGAGAGAGAGAGATTACAGTGTGTGGAACTGGACTCAGTATTCACTGGAGAGGGGGAGATTACAGTGTGTGGAACTGGACTCAGTATTCACTGGAGAGAGATTACTGTGTGTCAAACTGGACTCAGTATTCACTGGAGAGGGAGAGATTACAGTGTGTGGAACTGGAATCAGTACTCACTGGAGAGGGAGAGATTACATTGTGTGGAACTGGACTCAGTATTCACTGGAGAGGGATTCCAATGTGGAACTGGACTCTGTAATCTCTCTCTCCCTCTAGTGAATACTGAGTCCAGTTCCACACACTGTAATCTCTCCCTCTCCAGTGAGCACTGAGTCCAGTTCCACACACTGTGATCACTCTCCCCCTCTCCAGTGAATACTGAGTCCAGTTCGACACACAGTAATCTCTCTCTGCAATGAATACTGAATCCAGTTCCACACACTGTAGTCTCTCTCTCTCTCCAGTGAATACTAAGCCCAGTTCAACACACTGTCATCTCTCTCCCTCTCCAGTGAATACTGAATCCAGTTCCACAGACTGTAATCTCTCTCCCTCTCCAGTGAATACTGAATCCAGTTCCACACACTGTAATCTCTCTCTCCCTCTAGTGAATACTGTGTGTGGAACTGGATTCAGTATTCACTGGAGAGGGAGAGAGATTACAGTCTGTGGAACTGGATTCAGTATTCACTGGAGAGGGAGAGAGATGACAGTGTGTTGAACTGGGCTTAGTATTCACTGGAGAGAGAGAGAGAGACTACAGTGTGTGGAACTGGATTCAGTATTCATTGCAGAGAGAGATTACTGTGTGTCGAACAGGACTCAGTATTCACTGGAGAGGGGGAGAGTGATCACAGTGTGTGGAACTGGACTCAGTGCTCACTGGAGAGGGAGAGATTACAGTGTGTGGAACTGGACTCAGTATTCACTGGAGAGAGATTACTGTGTGTCAAACTGGACTCAGTATTCACTGGAGAGGGAGAGATTACAGTGTGCGCAACTGGACTCAGTATTCACTGGAAAGAGAAAAATTACAGTGTGTGGAACTGGACTCAGTATTCACTGGAGAGAGAGATTAGAGTGTCTGGAACTGGACTCAGTATTCATACGAGAGAGAGAGATTCCAGTGTGTGGAACAGGAGGCAGTATTCACTGGAGAGGGAGAGATTAGAGTGTGTGGAACTGGAATCAGTATTCACTGGAGAGAGAGATTACAGTATGTGGAACTGGACTCAGCATTCACTGGTGAGACACATTACAGTGTGTGGAACAGGACTCAGTATTCACTGGAGAGAGACATTACAGTGTGTGGAACTGGACTCAGTATTCACTGGAGAGAGACATTACAGTGTGTGGAACTGGACTCAGTATTCACTGGAGAGAGAGATAATGCAGTGTGTGGAACTGGACTCAGTATTCACTGGAGAGAGTGAGAGAGATTACAGTGTGTGGAACTGGATTCAGTATTCACAGGAGAAGGAGAGAGATGACAGTGTGTTGAACTGGCCTTAGTATTCACTGGAGAGAGAGAGATTACAGTGTGTGGAACTGGACTCAGTATTCACTGGAGAGGGAGAGCGATTACAGTGTGTGGAACTGGACTCAGTACTCACTGGAGAGGGAGAGATTACACTGTTTGGAACTGGACTCAATACTCACTGGAGAGGGAGAGAGAGATCACAGCGCGCTAAACTGGATTCAGTACTCACTGGAGAGAGAGAGAGAGAATACAGTGTGTGGACCTAGGCTCAGTATTCACTGGAGAGAGAGAGAGAGATTACAGTGTGTGGAACTGGACTCAGTATTCACTGGAGAGGGGGAGATTACAGTGTGTGGAACTGGACTCAGTATTCACTGGAGAGAGATTACTGTGTGTCAAACTGGACTCAGTATTCACTGGAGAGGGAGAGATTACAGTGTGTGGAACTGGAATCAGTACTCACTGGAGAGGGAGAGATTACATTGTGTGGAACTGGACTCAGTATTCACTGGAGAGGGATTCCAATGTGGAACTGGACTCAGTATTCACTAGAGGGAGAGAGAGATTACAGTGTGTGGAACTGGATTCAGTATTCACTGGAGAGGGAGAGAGATTACAGTCTGTGGAACTGGATTCAGTATTCACTGGAGAGGGAGAGAGATGACAGTGTGTTGAACTGGGCTTAGTATTCACTGGAGAGAGAGAGAGACTACAGTGTGTGGAACTGGATTCAGTATTCATTGCAGAGAGAGATTACTGTGTGTCGAACTGGACTCAGTATTCACTGGAGAGGGGGAGAGTGATCACAGTGTGTGGAACTGGACTCAGTGCTCACTGGAGAGGGAGAGATTACAGTGTGTGGAACTGGACTCAGTATTCACTGGAGAGAGATTACTGTGTGTCAAACTGGACTCAGTATTCACTGGAGAGGGAGAGATTACAGTGCGCGCAACTGGACTCAGTATTCACTGGAAAGAGAAAAATTACAGTGTGTGGAACTGGACTCAGTATTCACTGGAGAGAGAGATTAGAGTGTCTGGAACTGGACTCAGTATTCATACGAGAGAGAGAGATTCCAGTGTGTGGAACAGGAGGCAGTATTCACTGGAGAGGGAGAGATTAGAGTGTGTGGAACTGGAATCAGTATTCACTGGAGATAGAGATTACAGTATGTGGAACTGGACTCAACATTCACTGGTGAGACACATTACAGTGTGTGGAACTGGACTCAGTATTCACTGGAGAGAGACATTAGAGTGTGTGGAACTGGACTCAGTATTCACTGGAGAGAGACATTACAGTGTGTGGAACTGGACTCAGTATTCACTGGAGAGAGAGATAATGCAGTGTGTGGAACTGGACTCAGTATTCACTGGAGAGAGTGAGAGAGATTACAGTGTGTGGACGTTGACTCAGTATTCATTGGAGAGAGAGATTACAATGTGCGGAACTGGACTCAGTATTCACTGGAGAGAGATCTTACAGTGTATGGAACTGGACTCAGTATTCGCTGGAGAGGGAGAGACAGATTACAATGTTTGGAAGTGGACTCAGTATTCACTGGAGAGGGAGATTAGTGTGTGTGGAACTGGACTCAGTATTCATACGAGAGAGAGAGATTCCAGTGTGTGGAACTGGACACAGTATTCACTGGAGAGGGAGAGATTACAGTGTGTGGAACTGGGCTCAGTATTCATAGGAGAGAGAGATTACAGTGTGTTGAACGGGACTCAGTATTCACTGGAGAGGGAGATTACAGTGTGTGGAACTGGACTCAGTATTCACTGCAGAGGGAGAGAGAGATTACAGTGTGTGGAACTGGACTCAGTATTCACTGGAGAGAGAGATTACAGTGTGTGGAACTGGACTGAGTAGTCACTGGAGAGATAGATCACAGTGTGCGGAACTGGACACGGTATTCACTGGAGAGAGAGATTACAGTGTGTGGAACTGGACTCAGCATTCACTGGAGAGCGAGATTACACTGGAGAGCGAGATTATAGTGCATGGAGCTGGGCGCAGTATTCACTGGAGAGGGAGAGAGATCACAGTGTGTGGAACTGGACTCAGTATTCACTGGTGGGAGAGATTAGAGTGTGTGGAACTGGACTCAGTATTCACTGGAGAGAGAGAGATTACAGTGTGTGGAACTGGAAACAGTATTCACTGGAGAGGGAGAGATTACAGTGTGTGGAACTGGGCTCAGTATTCATAGGAGAGAGAGATTACAGTGTGTGGAACTGGATTCAGTATTCATTGCAGAGAGAGATTACTGTGTGTCGAACTGGACTCAGTATTCACTGGAGAGGGGGAGAGTGATCACAGTGTGTGGAACTGGACTCAGTGCTCACTGGAGAGGGAGAGATCACAGTGTGTGGAACTGGACTCAGTATTCACTGGTGGGAGAGATTAGAGTGTGTGGAACTGGACTCAGTATTCACTGGAGAGAGAGAGATTACAGTGTGTGGAACTGGAAACAGTATTCACTGGAGAGGGAGATTACAGTGTGTGGAACTGGACTCAGTATTCACTGGAGAGGGAGATTACAGTGTGTGGAACTGGACTCAGTATTCACTGCAGAGGGAGAGAGAGATTACAGTGTGTGGAACTGGACTCAGTATTCACTGGAGAGAGAGATTACAGTGTGTGGAACTGGACTGAGTAGTCACTGGAGAGATAGATCACAGTGTGCGGAACTGGACACGGTATTCACTGGAGAGAGAGATTACAGTGTGTGGAACTGGACTCAGCATTCACTGGAGAGCGAGATTACACTGGAGAGCGAGATTATAGTGCATGGAGCCGGACGCAGTATTCACTGGAAAGGGAGAGAGATCACAGTGTGTGGAACTGGACTCAGTACTCACTGGAGAGGGAGAGAGATCACAGTGTGTGGAACTGGACTCAGTATTCACTGGTGGGAGAGATTAGAGTGTGTGGAACTGGACTCAGTATTCACTGGAGAGAGAGAGATTACAGTGTATGGAACTAGACTCAGTATTCACTGGAGAGGGAGAGAGAGATTACAGTGTGTGGACGTAGACTCGGTATTCATTGGAGAGAGAGATTACAGTGTGCGGAACTGGACTCGGTATTCACTGGAGAGAGAGATTACCGTGTATGGAACTAGACTCAGTATTCACTGGAGAGGGAGAGAGATTACAGTGTGTGGACGTAGACTCGGTATTCATTGGAGAGAGAGATGACAGTGTGCGGAACTGGACTCGGTATTCATTGGAGAGAGAGATTACAGTGTATGGAATTGGACTCAGTATTCTCTGGAGAGGGAGAGAAGATTGCAGTTTGTGGAAGTGGACTCAGTATTCACTGGACAGGGAGATTAGACTGTGTGGAACTGGACTCAGTATTCATACGAGAGAGAGAGATTAAAGTGTGTGGAACTGGACTCAGTATTCACTGAAGAGGGAGATTACGCTGTGTGGAACTGGCCTCAGTATTCACTGGAGAGAGAGATTACAGTGTGTCGAACTGGACTCAGTATTCACTGGAGAGGGAGAGACAGATTACAGTTTGTGGAAGTGGACTCAGTATTCACTGGAGAGGGAGATTAGAGTGTGTGGAACTGGACTCAGTATTCATACGAGAGAGAGCGATTACAGTGTGTGGAACTGGACTCAGTATTCACTGAAGAGGGAGATTACAGTGTGTGGAACTGGGCTCAGTATTCACTGGCGAGAGAGATTACAGTGTGTGGAAGTGGACTCAGTATTCACTGGAGAGAGAGATTACAGTGTGTGGAACTGGACTCAGTATTCACTGGAGAGGGAGAGATCACGTGGGAATGGAATCTTTCCTCAGCTTTCCGTTCCATCGTGCTAGACTTTTCCAGTCTGCATGTTAATAACATTTAACTGACTCAGGTGCTGTACCTCATTCTCCTCACAAAGTGTGAAGTCAAAAGGAATTTGGCATATTTGTAAATAATCAAAGCAATTGTCTATCTCCTGAGCCAATGAAAATGAAGTTTGAGAAAGGAACCGGGATAATGGATAAGAATAATATCTGGTGAGTTGGAGTCAACTTCGATCTATGAAGAGAAAGAGAGAGGGAGAGCAAGATTGGATTAAGGGTGAAAGGAAAAGGACAGAAATGTTGGAAAATATATTTTTTAATGCCTTTGGGAGCAATGGCTAACTGCAGGAGCGTGATTGCACAGTTCAATTTGGCCCTAATGATATTAGAAAACGATCCTAATTCTCTGGGGCATCTTTAATTTGTATTTTTTATTTCTTTTTCACCTCATTTCAGAGGCTGACAAATTTTGAGTTCAGTGCTCAAACAACAGACTCAACTGTCCAGCTTTTATTTATTTTTTAATAAATTTAGTGTACCCAATTCATTTTTTCCAATTAAGGGGCAATTTAGTGTGGCCAATCCACCTAACCTGCACATCTTTGGGTTGTGGGGGTGAAACCCACACAGACACGGGGAGAATGTGCAAACTCCACACGGACAGTGACCCAGGGCCGGGATACGAACCCGGGTCCTCAGCACCGTAGGCAGCAATGCTAACCACTGTGCCACGTGCTGCCCCCTGTCCAGTTTTTATGATGGCTCACATCGCCCGACCTATTTCTTACCCACTACAAATTGCTGTGCTTTGTCATGCACTCATAGACCTGCATTACACAGTGTGTCAGGTTCCCTTCTGCCTCAACAAAAGAGTTCAGGACGAGCTCTCCAGTCCCATTCCCTCAGACCCACCTCCTCCCCATGGCTTTGCCGCATTGCCCTGTTGCAACTTAACAGCTGTTAATTCATTTCAGTCGAAATCTCCACCCTCACCGGGGCAGGTATTCCGGCCTCTGAGAGCTGCCAGCCAATCAATGTTCTGGCAGCCTCTGCTCCCAGCAGTGCCACTGGGAGTGGTGGACATCCTTGGGGTGGCGAGGAGCCCCGAGGTAAGTTAAAGGTGACTAGGAGATGGGCTTCAGCAGGGTCACGTAAGAAGATCCAGGTTGGGGCTGAGACAGACTGGTCACTCGAGCGAGGAACCAAGAATGGAGGGAAGACCTTGGAGCCCAATGGACCATATTAAGGAGATTCTTCTATCCCTGCCTGCCACCAACTGCTGCAGTGACAGCTGGATGCTTGGCGTGGGCATCTCCCACCATTGGTTTAATTCCAGCAACAACAGGACCTGGTTCTCAAGTAACGACTAATTTAAACGCCTCAATTGGCCCACATGTGGGCAAAGCCTCCTGACGCCTCCCCCGACACTGATAACGTCAATGGCACGGTGCCCAAATGTTATGGGTCCTACTGCCTGCCAACCCATACTCAGGCTCCTGTGAAATAGAGCCCATTATGGCATGTGCATTCAGCTCACTGTTACTTTACTGGCAAGTTCTTAATTGTGTGTTGAATCTTGATTTAACAGGGGGAGAATTGGAAAATTCATGAAATGTCGTATTGGATCCGACAACAGTCTGAGACCAAAGTACCGAGTTAAAATGACCATGAGAGAATTGAACTACTAAATTATTCATGAACATTACGACTTAACCATTTAAAAAAATATTTTTGCAGCTGCGGAAGTTTAGATCAGTGGGATTATTTTCAAACACCAAAAAGAAAATTACACCAACAATTTTGCAATTTAAAGTTCGTGTCAAGAAAGGAAACTGACACATCATGAATATGGAATAATTTTGCTGTACACTGTACCTCTCTCTTTCATATGTGTAATAACTGTCTATGTCCCTCGGCCTGCGTTCGACTGGACTGCGTGGCACATCTTGGTAGCGGGTGGGAGAACGGGATCGCCGACTTTGATGGATTTCATCCAAACTCCTGTGAGTGAAGAAGATTGGCAAAACTATATTAGCTGAAAATGATTCATCTCGATGGAAAACTGTTGAATACAAGAAAATTGTAAAGCACTAAATGCAATATTGATGAACACAGTTTGCCATTTTCCCCAAAGTTCCTGTCATTCCATGCAAGAAATTCCTTGTTTTCAATCAAAACAAATCATCTAGCTGACAAACACAAGAAGTGCAGGTAAAACATTAACCACTTTCTGCCCAACATTTAATAAACTAAAACAAGCATTGTGAAGAATGCAAACACACCTCTGTAGTGGGACATTGGGTAAACGTGACCGGGTCCTGCCCTGGTCGTCACCACGGTGAGGAGAGACAGAACGAGAACGATGGTGTGGGCTTCTCTGCTGATCTGGAACAGTTAGTGTGCTTGATCTACTTTCTCTACTGCTAGCCCTATAATCTGTTGGTTAAGATGCCAAAAATAAAAATACAATGGAAGTATTAATGTTTGCTTGCAAGAACATTCGTCAATAATAGCACTGTTGCAACTAGAAAGCCAAACTTTAATGAAACAAGAACTTAAAAGTGTGATTCCATTCAACTTCCCTTTTTGGTCATCACTTTTATGTCTTTTAAGTATGAGGCACTCCTTGAAATGCATGCAAACCATGAGCATTAAAACAGCCTGTAACCAAAATAAAGTGTTCCGGACTGTTGTATGATGTACGTTTAATATACTATTATACCGGCATTCGCTTCACACGTGGACAAGTCCAGAGACCATGCAAACATCTACTTTAGGTAAAGCGAAGCCATGCAGGTTGCAATTCATCTGAAATTGTGTGTCTCAGGACATGTGCTGCTCTACAGCAGATAGCCTACAAGCAGGAAGGCAGCTAGGGAGGACGTGGAATCCAACTGTTTATTGAAAACTATCCAAATGTCATCTCCTTCAGAAAGAATATGATTGCTCCTCCAGACTGACAGTGTATTATTTGGGTAAGCAACGTTGCATTTTAAATATAAACCACAAGAATGTTCTCCCCGTGTCTGCGTGGGTTTCCTCCGGATGCTCCGGTTTCCTCCCACAAGTCCCGGAAGACGTGCTGTTAGGTGAATTGGACATTCTGAATTCTCCCTCTGTGTACCTGAACAGGCGCCCAAATGTGATGACTTCTTTGCAAGTGTTAATGTAAGTCTACTTGTGATACTAATAAAGATTATTATTATCACATGGCACGGTGTTTGAGCTTCAGGTTAAATCATGACAACAGGTTCTACCACAAACGAATCTTTCTGCTGTCTAATGTCCTAAACTGCCATACAGTCATATTTATTTTCAGATCTTTCTTTGTTTTACATGAAGTGTGATGTGTTAAACTAACAGAAGGTAGAAATTAAAAGGGACTATATTGGATTGGAGAGCAGTGGGATTCATCAGCATTGGTCCCAAGGCAATGGGAATGTCAATGAAAAGACGAGGGTAGAATTCTCCTATTTTGTGATTAAACGCGGTTGAGGCGGATCCGGCAGCGCCTTTACCGCAGGCCAGAATGGCGGGGTCAGGCGGCTGATTCGATGCTTGGAATCTCATTAATTATGTATAAGCAAATCCCCCTCTGAATTACCTGTTGGGCCGGTAGCTCATTCACCCGCCCACCCTCAGCTGGCAGGTTCAAAGGACCTAGCGCCATATTTAAATAGCAGACCAGCACACTCAACTGACTCTCTCCAGCCCAGCACACTCACATCCCTCTCTCCAGCCCAGCACACTCACATCCCTCTCTCCAGCCCAGCACACTCACATCCCTCTCTCCAGCCCAGCACACTCACATCCCTCTCTCCAGCCCAGCACACTCACATCCCTCTCTCCAGCCCAGCACACTCACAACCCTCTCTCCAGCCCAGCACACTGACATCCCTCTCTCCAGCCCAGCACACTCACATCACTCTCTCCAGCCCAGCACACTCACATCACTCTCTCCAGCCCAGCACACTCACATCACCCTCTCCAGTCCAGCACACTCCCAGCTCTCTCTCTAGCCCAGCACTCACATCCCTCTCTCCAGCCCAGCACACTCACATCACCCTCTCCAGTCCAGCACACTCCCAGCCCTCTCTCCAGCCCAGCACTCACATCCCTCTCTCCAGCTCAGCACACTCACATCCCTCTCTCCAGCCCAGCACACTCACATCACTCTGATTCCCAACCAGCCACTCAGGTCACAGCTTTTCTGTGACGTCACTTCAGTTCCTCCCTCCCCCCCACCACACACACAATTTGAAAAGGTAATAAAAGTAAGAATGAGTAAAAATCACTTACTTACCTTTACCTTCTGAGGGTCTCAGATGTTCTCAGGTTCTCTCCCTGACAGAGACTGCTCCTCCTCCGAACGGCTCCCGAAACCCGGCCGCGATCTTTTTAAATCTACGCAGCTCCCGCGCTTTTTAAATCTCCGCTCCGACTCGCAGCTCCCGTGCTTTTTAAATCTCTGCACCGACTCGCAGCACCCGCTCTTTTTAAATCTCTGCTCCGACTCGCAGCACCCACTCTTTTTAAATCTCTGCTCCGACTCGTAGCACCCGCTCTTTTTAAATCTCTGCTCCGACTCGTAGCACCCGCTCTTTTTAAATCTCTGCTCCGACTCGCAGCTCCCGCTCTTTTTAAATCTCCGCTTCGACTCGCAGCCCCCGCTCTTTTTAAATCTCCGCTCCGACTCGCAGCTCCCGCGCTTTTTAAATCTCCGCTCCAACTCGCAGCTCCCGTGCTTTTTAAATCTCCGCTCCGACTCGCAGCTCCCGCGCTTTTTAAATCTCCGCTCCAACTCGCAGCTCCCGCGCTTTTTAAATCTCCGCTCCAACTCGCAGCTCCCGCGCTTTTTAAATCTCCGCTCCGACTCGCAGCTCCCGTGCTTTTTAAATCTCTGCACGACTCGCAGCACCCGCTCTTTTTAAATCTCTGCTCCGACTCGCAGCACCCGCTCTTTTTAAATCTCTGCTCCGACTCGTAGCACCCGCTCTTTTTAAATCTCTGCTCCGACTCGTAGCACCCGCTCTTTTTAAATCTCTGCTCCGACTCGCAGCTCCCGCTCTTTTTAAATCTCCGCTTCGACTCGCAGCTCCCGCTCTTTTTAAATCTCCGCTCCGACTCGCAGCTCCAGCGCTTTTTAAATCTCCGCTCCGTCTCGCAGCTCCCGCGCTTTTTAAATCGCCGCTCCGACTCGCATCTCCCGCGCTCTTTAAATCTCCGCTCCGACTCGCAGCTCCCGCGCTTTTTAAATCTCCGCTCCGACTCGCAGCTCCTGCGCTTTTTAAATCTCACATCCCTCTCTCCAGCCCAGCACACTCGCATCCCTCTCTCCAGCCCAGCACACTCACATCCCCCTCTCCAGCCCAGCACACTTACGTCCCTCTCTCCAGTCCAGCACACTCTCATCACTCTCTCCAGCCCAGCACACGCACATCCCCCTCTCCAGCCCAGCACACTCACATCACTCTCTCCAGCCCAGCACACTCGCATCACTCCCTCCTGCCCAGCACACTCACATCACTCTCTCCAGTCCAGCACACTCACATCCCTCGCTCCAGCCCAGCACACTCACATCCCTCTCTCCAGCCCAGCACACTCACATCCCTCTCTCCAGCCCAGCACACTCATATCCCTCTCTCCAGCCCAGCACACTCACATCCCTCTCTCCAGCCCAGCACACTCACATCCCTCTCTCCAGCCCAGCACTCACATCCCTCTCTCCAGCCCAGCACACTCACATCCCTCTCTCCAGCCCAGCACACTCACATCCCTCTCTCCACTCACCTGTCTTCACCAGACCATGCAGAATATCAGCAATCCGGAAGGAAAGGTTTGCAGCCTCAAGAAGAAGGTTGCACTCCCTTTCATCGCCAGGAATCTCGAGGCTCTTATTCAGATGGTGTGGACCCACCAGAATGTGCTCCAACCCAGTGCCAGCTCAAAGAAGCACAGCAACTCACCTCTCCGGCATGTCGAGGAGGAGGTCAGCGTGTCTGTCACCTTACCCGTGATGCACCATCCAGTGCAGAAAGCGGGTGCCAGGGTAAGTCCTCCCTCAGCTCTCTCCACTGTCAGCATGGCACCATGGACTCAAACAGCTACTCGCTTCACGGATTTCACACATTCCATCTCGGGAGACACATATCAATGCTCACTCTCTCAATAAGTCTTTCCCAACATCACCATCCCATCTGTCTTGTTGCTCAGTCTACAATCACTGTCTGTTCTGGGGAGGTGACACCACATACTGGGAACATGCATTTTACCCAACCTCTGCTGCACCCCCTCTGATCACATTTCTTTCTTTTGTTCCCATACAGTCTCAACTTGCACACAAGATCATCACCTTCAGTGACTTTGAGGGGGTTGCTGCAGAGTTTGCAGGCAAGGACAGATAACACTGCTGTGGCCACGCTGAGCTTGGCGTACCCCAACAACCTCGTGTGGCTTACCTCACTTCACCCAATCCTCCACTCCAGACTGAGTGCCGTGGACTCTGAAACAGCTTCAGCTCACCCACTAAAACTGTCTGTGTATTTTTCAGGTACCAGCAGGCTGCGGTGAGCTAGCCAGTCCAGCAGCGTTCCGACCCCTGAAGCATGTCTGAGGATGAGGGGGCTCAGGAAGAACTATCACAGCACTTACTACCTCCACCAATGAAGAGATACAGACCTCGGTGCACGTAGTTAAACGTTTAACGTGGGGTCACTTTCTGGAGAACATCTCACAGGAAGGGTCCCACAGCAGGCGGGGCCTGCCCAAATCTCCGACTTTCCAGCCTCCTGCTCAGTCTGAGTCAGATGATAATAGAATCTACGCCACGAAGATAGGCCCTTCAATCCAAACTGGTCCATGCCAACCAAAAAACCCATCTAAGCTAACCCCATTTGCCTGCATTTGGCCCCTATCCCTCTGAACCTTCCCTATCCATGGATCTGTCCAAATGCCTTTGAAATGTTGAGAATGTCCCTGCCTCAAACACTTCCTTCGGCAGCTCATTCCACATACGTTTCATCCTTTGTGTAAAAAAGTTGCTCCTCGGGTTCCCATTAATTCTTTCCCCTCTTAACTTAATCCTGTGCCTTCCAAGTTCTCGATTCCCCAACCCCGGGAAAAAGACTGAGTGCATTCACCCTATCTATGCCACTCATGATCTTATATCTTGCTTCACAGTGCCAGGGTCCCAGGTTTGATTCCCAGCTTGGGTCACAGTCTGTGCGGAGTTTGCACGTTCTCCCCGCGTGGGTTTCCTCCGGGGGCTCCGCTTTCCTCCCACAAGTCCCGAAAGACGTGCTGTTAGGTGAAGTGGACAATCTGAATTCTCCCTCCGTGTACCCGAACAGGCGCCAGAGTGTGGTGCATAGGGGATTTTCACAGTAACTTCATTGCAGTGTTAATGTAAGCCTATTTATGACACTAATAAAGATTATTATTATTGTTATATACCTCTATAAGATCACCTCTCAGTCTCCTACGCTCCAAAGGAAAAAGTCTGTCCAATCTCTCACTATAACTCAGTGCCTCGAGTCCTGGCAACATCCTTGTAGTCTCTCCAGTTTACTCACATCTTTCCTCTGACAAGGCGACCAACGTCCTGTATAAGTGCAACAGAACTTTCCAACTTCTATACTCAAATGCCCTGACTGATGAAGGCCAGCATGCCAAGAGCCTTCTTGACTGCCCTATCTACCTATGACTCTACCTTTAGAGAACCGTGCACCTGAATTCCAAGTTCCCTCTGTTCCACGATACTCCCTAAGGTCCGACCATTCACCATGAAAGTACTTTGACTTTCCAAAATGCAACACCTCACACTTATCTGTATTGAACTCCATTTGTCATTTCTCGGCCCACTTACTCAGCTGATCAAGATCCTGCTACAATTTGTGACAACCTTCCTCACTGTCGACAATACCACCTATTTTAATGTCGTCTGCAAACTTCCTGATCAAGCCTTGTCCATTCTTATCCAAATCATTGATTATAGATAACAAACAGAAATGGGCTCAGCACTGACCTCTGAGGCACACCACTAGTCACAGGCCTCCAGTCCGACAAGCATCATTCCACCATTATCCTCTGCTTCCTACCATCAAGCCAATTGTACATCCAATTTGCCAGCTGTCCCTGGAATCCATAGGATCTAACCTTCCAGGGCAGTCTACCATGTGGAACTTTGTCAAAGGTCTTACCGCAGTCCATATAGACTACATCTACCGCCCTGCCCTCATCAATCTTCCTGGTCACTTCATCAAAGGCATGATCTCCCATGCCCAAAGCCGTGCTGACTACTCCTAATCAAACCCTGTCTTTTCAAATGCCTGTTTATCTTATCCCTCAGAATCCTCTGCCGTAACTTTCCCAACACAGATGTTAGGCTTACTGATCTATAATTCCCAGTTTTTTCCTTTCAGCCCTTCTTAAATAAGGACACAACATTTGCTACCCTCCACTCTTCTGGTACCTCACCCGTGGCCAACGATGATGCAAATATCTCATCCAGAGCTCCCGTAATTTCTGCTCTAGCCTCACGCACGGTTCTTGGAGAAACCTGGCCAGTGCCAGGAGATTTACCAACCTTCATACATTTTAGTACATCCATCGCCTCTTCTACTGTAATGCGAACTGCCTCCAGTATATTGCCACTAACCTTCCCTGGTTCCCAAGTCTTCATGGTAAACACAGAGGAGAAATATTCATTCAGAATCTCGCCTATTTCCTGAGGTTCCACACATATGTGTCCACTTTGGTCCTTGAGGGGTCCTATTCTCGCTCGAGTTATTCTTTTTCCTTTAATATACTTAAAGAATCCCTTTGGATTCACCTTAATCCTCTCAGCCAAAGCTACCTCATGCCCTCTTTTTGCCCTCCTAAGTTCCTTCTTGAGTATACTCCTGTATCCCCTGTACACCTCCAGGGAATCCCTCGATTCCAGCTGCTTGAACATGAGCCAAACTTCCTTTCTCCTGGCCAAAACCTCAATATGTCACCCAGCGTTCCCTACTCCTGCTAACCTTGCCCTTCACCCTAACAGGACCATATAGATCCTGAATTCTAGCTATTTCACTTTTAAAGGCCTCCCACTTGCTGGAGGCCCCTTTGCTCCCAAATAAACTACTCCAATCAACCCTTGCAAGCTCCTGTCTAATTCCATCAAAATTCGTCTTACCCCAATTTAGAACTTGCACCTGTGGACCAGTTTTGTCCCTTTCCATAACTATTTTAAAATTAATAGAACGATGGTTGCTGGTCCCAAAGTAGTCCTCCAACGTCACCCCAGTCACTTGCCCAAGGGGAGGTCCCGTTTTGCCCTTTACAGAGTAGAATCCTTCACATACTGCCTGAGGAAATTTTCCTGAACACATTTAACAAATTCTACCCCATCTAAGCCCTTAACACCGTGGCAGGGGCAGCACAGTGGTTAGCACTGTTGCCTCATGGCACCGAGGTCTCAGGTTCAATCCGGGCTCTGGGTCACTGTCCGTGTGAAATGTGCACATTCTCCCCGTGTTTGCGTGGGTTTCGCCCCCACAACCCAAATATGTGCAGGGTAGGTGGATTGGCCACGCTAAATTGCCCCTTAATTGGTAAAAAAATTTAATTGGGATTTTTAAAAAACCACAAAGCCCCAGTCTCTGTTAGGAAAATTAAAATCCCCTACTATGACAACCCTATAATTCCTGCAAGTCTCCCCAATCTCCCTGCATATTTGTTCTTATTCCTGTTGACTATAGTACAATCCCAATAAGGTCACCATCCCCTTCTTGTTTCTTAGTTCCATACACAAAGCCTCGCTGGATGATCCCTCGGTTATTTAATCTCTGACTATTGCTGTGATGCTCCCCTTAATCAAAAATGCAACTCCCCCTCCTCTCTTCCCTCCATCTCAGTCCTGCCTAAAGCACCTGTACCTGAGAACATTAAGCTGCCAGTCCTGTCCCTCCCTTAGCCATGTTTCAGTTATGGCTATAATATCCCAGTGCCACATACGTATCCATGCCCTGAGTTTATCAGCCATACCTGTCAGCCGTCTTGCACTGAAATAGATGCAATTTAATCTAAAAGGTTTTCCTCACTCCCTGCCTTGCTCCTGCCTATCATGTCTATTCAGCTTGCTGTTGCTGAGTACTGCATCTCCTTTCAGCCCCTCAATTGTTTCCCTGCTGCTGATGATCCCACCCCCAATCTAGTTTAAACCCTCCCTTGTAGCACTGGCAAATCTGCCCCCCAGGATATTGGTCCCCCTCCAGTTCAGATGCAACACATCCCTCTTAAACATGTCATCTCTGCCCCAGAAAGATCCCAATGATCTAAGAATCTGAATTGCTGTCCCCTGCACCAATTCTTTAGCCACGCATTCATCCGCCATATTCTCCAGTTCTTACCCTCAGTAGCACATGACACTGGAAGTAATCCAGAGATTACCACCCTTGAGGTCCTGCTTTTTAACCGTTTTCCTGGCTCTCTATAATCACTCCTCAGGACCTCTTCCCTATTTCTATTTGCGTGATTTGTGGCAATGTGCACAACAATTTTTCCACCTTAAGAATGTTCTGCAGCTGCTCGGAGATATCCTTGACCCAGGCATCTGAGAGGTAACACACCATCCTGAACTCCCGTTTGCGGCCACAGAATCTCCTGTCTGTCCCCCTAACTATTGAGTCTCCTATTACTGTGCTCCTGTCTACCTTTATCCTTTCTCGCTGTGCCCCATGATCTTCTGGTCCCGTCTTAATGGCCTTTTGGAAGCGACTGTCAGTTCACTTGTGGCGATGCAAAGGGAGGCAGCGAAACATCAGGCAGGGATTTGATAGTCTCTCAGTAGGTCAGAACATACTATGGAGGAATCTATCTGATGTTGCAGCTTCGACATACAAGCACCTCAAGGCCACCAAGGGAAGGTTGGCAACCATTGTGGAGACCTCGGTCCAACTGGTGCTGCTAGATGTGTGCTTGGCCATGCACTCCACGACCACTCACTCTGGTGGCCGCCATCCGGACGCAGGCCACATGGGGACCAGGTATCTTGGCCTCCTCCCAAGTGCTCCATCTCCTGCAGGAGTCTGGCCACAGGCCTATGACATCCACAGGGAGGATTTACATCGGCCAGACACCGCAGGGGCCTCCAGTCAAGACAATCCAAGAGTGTGCAGAAGCTCCGAGTTCCCTTCCCATCAGCCCAAGCCACCAAAGGTGATTCTGTCTCTGAGCAGTGTTATATTACCTGATTGTAATAAGTCATTACTCTTTTGCTTTCTTCTACAATGGTCTGATGGTTGTAGTTCAATTAAACTATCAGTCTTCAAATTAAGCAAATAACATTTAACGAATAGCGAATATAAATATCAATGAGTTTGTTCACTCTTTTACAATTATAACTGATGATTAAGTATATAGGAAGGATAAAGTTTAACTACACGTGCCGACTAAGCTATCTCTTTCCAACACTCTGCTATCTAGTCACTCCTGATACGAAGAGGTGGGAAGATCCTGGGTTTAGTTTGCATACATGGATCTGGTGCTGCCATCTAGTAGTTGTCTAGCACTATGATACAGTTGTTAACCCTCTACCAGCAGATATACAGATCACTACAAACAGGAAACTCTTATGGGGCCAGGTTCCCAAACCAAGACATTGGGCTGGATTTTCTGCCGTCGGGATGCTCCATTTTGCCGTCAGCCTGGGAATATCCTAACGGTGTTGGGCTACCCCACAATGCGAAACTCCCATTGACCAGCTAGCAAAATGGAGAACCCCGCTGGCGTGCTGAACCAGAAATCTGGCGCGGCAGGATGCAGAAACCCGCCCATGCTCTTCAGAATGAGAGGCCTACGCCAGTCTTCATGTCCTTCACGGTAGTGTTTCCATACGTACATGGCTTGGGAGGCATCTAGAGTTGACTCACATTTCCTTTCATCATTGCTAGACTTTAACTTGACAGAGTGAGCACATTACCAGGACAATGATGGTCACAGCCGAGTTCTGACCTCTGAAGGCCCAAGTGTGAATGCAGGACCTGTCCTCTCAGTGCTGGTTTGGTTATTCCCTCTGAAGTCACAAAATGGCTTGGAGGGCAAGTGGAGATGCTTCATGATGATCGGACTTTTTCTCATATTGCAAACTTTCAGCTATGAGGGTATCCTTGGCTCCCCTCCTCCACGGCATCAGGGCACTCATCTCGTCCCTCAGCATCCTTGGGCTTCCACCGCCTCCTCATCTTCATCTGCTGAGAACTCCTCCTCCTTCAATTCATCCTCCGGCAGGGCCTCACCTCTCTGCATAGTCATGTTAAGGGAACAGCACACTGCAATCAGGCTGCAAACCCTCCACGGTGCATATTGCAGAGAGCCAACTGAGCGGTCCAGGCATCCAAAACACATCTTCAGATGTGCTGTGGTCTGTTCTATGAGGGAGCGTGTGGTGGCATAAGCAGCGGTTTGAGGGCGATGTATCGGAGAAATTAGCCAGTATTTAACTTGGTTGCCTTTATCCCCTGGCAACCATCCATGCACACTTGATGATCCCCTTGATGATCCCTGCTTGAAGGTCCCTAATGTTTCCGACTCAACTATTTCCACAGGCACTGTATTCCATGCCCCCACTACTCTCTGGGTAAAGTACCTACCTCTGACATCCCCCCCGATATCTTCCACCATTCACCTTCAATTTATGTCCCCTTGTAATGGTTTGTTCCACCTGGGGAAAAAGTCTCTGACTGTCTACTCTATCTATTCCCCTGATCATCTTATAAACCTCTATCAAGTCGCCCCTTATCCTTCTCCGTTATAATGAGAAAAGGTCTAGCACCCTCAACCTTTCCTCGTAAGACCTACTCTCCATTCCAGGCAACATCCTGGTAAATCTCCTTTGCACCTTTTCCAAAGCTTCCACATCCTTCCTAAAATGAGGCGACCAGAACTGTACACAGTACTCCAAATGTGCCCGTACCAAAGTTTTGTACAGCTGCATCATCACCTCACGGCTCTTAAATTCAATCCCTCTGTTAATGAACGCTAGCACACCATAGGCCTTCTTCACAGCTCTATCCACTTGAGTGGCAACTTTCAAAGATGTATGAACATAGACCACAAGATCTCTCTGCTCTTCCACATTACCAAGAACTCTACCGTTAACCCTGTATTCCGCATTCATATTTGTCCTTCCAAAATGGACAACCTCACACTTTTCAGGGTTAAACTCCATCTGCCACTTCTCAGCCCAGCTCTGTATCCCCTCTATGTCTCTTTGCAGCCGACAACAGCCCTCCTCACTATCCACAACTCCACCAATCTTCGTATCGTCTGCAAATTTACTGACCCACCCTTCAACTCCCTCATCCAAGTCATTAATGAAAATCACAAACAGCAGAGGACCCAGAACTGATCCCTGCGGTACGCCACTGGTAACTGGGCTCCAGGCTGAATATTTGCCATCCACCACCACTCTCTGACTTCTATCGGTTAGCCAGTTCGTTATCCAACTGGCCAAATTTCCCACTATCCCATGCCTCCTTACTTTCTGCATAAGCCTACCATGGGGAACCTTATCAAATGCCTTACTAAAATCCATGTACACTACAGCCACTGCTTTACCTTCATCCACATGCTTGGTCACCTCCTCAAAGAATTCAATAAGACTTGTAAGGCAAGACCTACCCCTCACAAATCCATGCTGACTATCCCTAATCAAGCAGTGTCTTTCCAGATGCTCAGAAATCCTATCCTTCAGTACCCTCTCCATTACTATGCCTACCACCGAAGTAAGACTAACTGGCCTGTAATTCCCAGGGTTATCCCTAGTCCCTTTTTTGAACAGGGGCACGACATTCACCACTCTCCAATCCCCTGGTACCACCCCTGTTGACAGTGAGGACGAAAAGATAATTGCCAACGGCTCTGCAATTTCATCTCTTGCTTCCCATAGAATCCTTGGATATATCCCGTCAGGCCCGGGGGACTTGTCTATCCTCAAGTTTTTCAAAATGCCCAACACATCTTCCTTCCTAACAAGTATTTCCTCGAGCTTACCAGTCTGTTTCACACTGTCCTCTCCAACAATATGGCCCCTCTCATTTGTAAATACAGAAGACAAGTACTCGTTCAAGACCTCTCCTATCTCTTCAGACTCAATACACAATCTCCCGCTACTGTCCTTGATCGGACCTACCCTCGCTCTAGTCATTCTCATATTTCTCACATATGTGTAAAAGGCCTTGGGGTTTTCCTTGATCCTACCCGCCAAAGATTGTTCATGCCCTCTCTTAGCTCTCCTAATCCCTTTCTTCAGTTCCCTCCTGGCTATCTTGTATCCCTCCAGCGCCCTGTCTGAACCTTGTGTCCCCAGCCTTACCTAAGTCTCCTTCTTCCTCTTAACAAGACATTCGACCTCTCCTGTCAATCATGGTTCCCTCACTCAGCCATCTCTTCCCTGCCTGACAGGGACATACATATAAAGGACACGTAGTACCTGTTCCTTGAACAAGTTCCACATTTCACTTGTGTCCTTCCCTGACAGCCTATGTTCCCAATTTATGCACTTCAATTCTTGCCTGACAACATCGTATTTACCCTTCCCCCAATTGTAAACCTTGCCCTGTTGTACGCACCTATCCCTCTCCTTTACTAAAGTGAAAGACACAGAATTGTGGTCACTATATCCAAAATGCTCCCCCACTAACAAATCTATCACTTGCCCTGGTTCATTAACAAGTACCAAATCCAATATGGCCTCCCCTCTGGTCGGACAATCTACATATTGTGTTAGAAAAACTTCCTGGACACACTGAACAAACACCACCCCATCCAAACCACTTGATCTAAAGAGTTTCCACTCAATGTTTGGGAAGTTAAAGTCACCCATGACTACTACCCTGTGACTTCTGCACCTTTCCAAAATCTGTTTCCCAATCTGTTCCTCCACATCTCTGCTACTATTGGAAGGCCTATAGAAAACTCCTAACAAGGTGACTGCTCCTTTCCTATTTCTGACTTCAACCCATACTACCTCAGTAGGCAGATACTCCTCGAACTGCCTTTCTGCAGCTGTTATACTATCTCTAATTAACATCACTACAACGGTCCCTCCCTCTCGAGACTTTCATCCACCCCGCCCACCCCATATCATGTGTTCCTTATCTACAGATGCCCCTGTGATCATCTCCATACCCTCTGCAGCCCAGTACAGAGCCCACCATGCCCAGGGACATTGACTGTGGGGCAACACTGCACGTCAAGCTGTGCATTTTTCCTTTGAAGCCCTTGTCACTCCCTGCAGCTGGACTGCACCATACTTCCAATGATTGTTCCTGCTGCATGCCCATTGCTCACTGCACTGTCTCCTCTCCCTAACTTCAGACTATGAGGTCCACATAGCCTCTGGACTGTCATTTCCATTTCCATAGGGGCTGGTTTAGCACAGGGCTAAATAGCTGGCTTTTAAAGCAGACCAAGGCAGGCCAGCAGCACGGTTTCAATTCCCGTACCAGCCTCCCTGAACAGGCGGAATGTGGCGACTAGGGGCTTTTCACAGTAATTACATTCGAAGCCTACTTGTGACAATACGCGATTTTCATTTTGTTTCATTTCAAAGCAGGAATGTCGGCACTCTCTGACTCGTGTCTGCCAACCTCTGAACTTAAACAGGAGCATTGAGCACGTTTCCGTTTCCAAAGAGGACTATGGACAACAGTAAACTTCAATAACCACTGCTACCTCAACCATCCCTAAGGTGTCACATGACCAGACCCCCACCCCATAATCTGCAGTGTGCGTGCAACCATTCCAGTAACACATATGCTGTCCCCGTAGGTCCTCTGATTGTCTGTGTTTCATGCAGTCTTGTTGGGGTCCAACTCCCTCTGCTCGATCTTCCCTCTGCCTTTCATTGTTGGTCTTTTTCATTCTGCTCCTTGCCCTCCCCCCCAACCCCCATCCCTGCCTGGCATTGTCAGCCTCCCCCCCTGCCGGTTTGCACAGCTTTCTTTCCACATTACCCCCTCTGTCTCCATCAGGCTCCTCCCACCCACCTCCCAGTTTCATCTCGTTCCTCCGGTTGAACTTCGGGCCTTCGTTGTGGTGGTTGCATGAGTCTCGCAGCACAGTGCTATCCAGATAGACGCTGGTTTGTGGCACAGGAGGAAGGAGACCACTGTATCCATAACTCCAGGTGCAGTACTGACCCCAGATAGTGACCCAGGAGGGTGGATGAGTCAGGACTGTGCTGTCAATGAAGACCAGCTCGGCATGGAGATGGAGGACAGGAACCGGTCTTCCCCGACAGTGCATCAGGAGCAGTACAGCACCATGGTAGGTAGGTTTTGTTGCACCCAACGCGAAGTCTCTTGCGAATTGGTGCAAGTCACCTTTTAGCGATCACGTTTTACACCAACAAACTTTTACGCTGGTGTGAAGGAAGATTGAAAGGCCTGATAGGATGGAGATGGGCTGCTGTTTTAATGAGCATTCATGAGATGCAAATTAATGCAATGGCATTCACGCCGGCAGACAGTGGGAAGAGCGACCTGCCACTAACCTGCCATAGGGAAAATTACAACGCGATTTGATCACGGTGGGTTTCTGAATTTTCACTCCCGCTGGATTCTCTGCTCCTGCCCACCACCACACCCACTGTGGGTGGGATGAGAGAATTCCGCCCGAAGTTTACTCCGTCCAGGCCAAATCAAGGCTCTCCAGCCTGTCAGGCACCGATTGTTTGTCAATGGGAGTACATACAAAGCAACTTTCAACAGCGTTTCATAAATGATTTCTTCTCTATTTCTAAATTACTCATTAAAAATTGAGTATTGGATTTTTTCACCATTTCCTAATATTTACAATTAACTGACTTCCGGTCATATCATCGAATCATTGCAGCACAGAAGAGGCCATTAGGCTCACCATGTTGGCTCTCTTAAGGAGCAATCCATGTACTGTCACACCACTACCATCGCCACACACCTTGCATGTACCTCTTCTTCAAATAATTAGAACATTTGGAAATGGAGAAAAATTAATGGCCCATGTGTCTATGCTGGCCAAGAAAGGAACCACCTATTCTAATCCCATTTTTCAACTCTTGGTCTGTCATCTTGAAAGTTACAGGACTTGAGGTGCCTATTCAGACACCTTTTGAAGAAGTTGAGGGTTTCTACCTCTATTACCCTTCTAGTTCGTGAGTTCTAGACCCCCACAACCCTCTGGGTGAAAATGTCTCCCATTAATCCTTCTCCCAATCACTTTAAATCTGTGCTCCCTAGTCACTGACCTTTCTCCAACAGGAAATCAGTCCTTCCCATCCACTCTGTCCAGGCGCCTCGCAATTTTGTACACCTCAATCAAATCTCCCCTCAGCCTCCAAGGTAAATAACCTTGACTAATTAACTTACTTACCTTGCAGGTCAGCTGTTTAGTTCGGGAGTGAGAGCTGGGACCTTAGAAACAGCGCGGGAATTTGAAACAGAGCGGGAGCTGCGAGGCAGAGGGGGCCGTTTAAAAGGTCGCTGCCTGGGGTGAGGTAAGTACTGATTAACTTACTTACCTTGCAGGTCAGCTGTTTAGTTCGGGAGCGAGAGCTGGGACCTTAGAAACAGCGCGGGAATTTGAAAAAGCGCGGGAGCTGCGAGGCAGAGGGGACCGTTTAAAAGGTCGCTGCCTGGGGTGAGGTAAGTACTGATGAACAACTTACTTACCTTGCAGGCCAAGTCAATTTCAGCAGGAGCGGAGCAGGCTAGTCCATTTCAGCGGGGGCAGTGCGGAAGTGATTTCTGGGAAGTAAGTCTCTCCTTTAAATTTTATTTTTAATTTTAGTGTTTAAGGTGGGAACAGGAAGTCGACCCGCGGACTTCTGGGAAGACCCTCACCAATAAATTCTGGTGGAGAGGAAACCCATTGGTGTGAGGTAAGTACCATATTTTATTATATATTTTTTTTAATATAAAAAGTTTAATTTAGTTGTTAGCCAGATCTTGGTAGAAAGTTAGAGGGATGGCAGGGAAGGGAGTGCAATGTTCCTCCTGCAGGATGTTTGAGGTGAGGGATGCCGTTAGTGTCCCTGCTGATTTTACCTGCAGGAAGTGCTGCCATCTCCAGCTCCTCCAAGACCGAGTTAGGGAACTGGAGCTGGAGTTGGAAGAACTTCGGATCATTCGGGAGGCAGAGGGGGTCATAGATAGCAGCTTCAGGGAATTAGTTACACCAAAGATTGGAGATAGATGGGTAACTGTAAGAGGGACTGGGAAAAAACAGTCAGTGCAGGGATCCCCTGCGGTCGTTCGCCTGAGAAACAAGTATACCGCTTTGGATACTTGTGGGGGGGACGACTTACCAGGGGTAAGCCATGGGGTACGGGCCTCTGGCACGGAGTCTGTCCCTGTTGCTCAGAAGGGAAGGGGGGAGAGGAGCAGAGCATTAGTAATTGGGGACTCGATAGTCAGGGGCACAGATAGGAGATTTTGTGGGAGTGTGAGAGACTCACGTTTGGTATGTTGCCTCCCAGGTGCAAGGGTACGTGATGTCTCGGATCGTGTTTTCCGGGTCCTTAAGGGGGAGGGGGAGCAGCCCCAAGTCGTGGTCCACATTGGCACTAACGACATAGGTAGGAAAGGGGATAAGGATGTCAGGCAGGCTTTCAGGGAGCTAGGATGGAAGCTCAGAACTAGAACAAACAGAGTTGTTATCTCTGGGTTGTTGCCCGTGCCACGTGATAGTGAGATGAGGAATAGGGAGAGAGAGCAATTAAACACGTGGCTACAGGGATGGTGCAGGCGGGAGGGATTCAGATTTCTGGATAACTGGGGCTCTTTCTGGGGAAGGTGGGACCTCTACAGACAGGATGGTCTACATCTGAACCTGCGGGGCACAAATATCCTGGGGGGGAGATTTGTTAGTGCTCTTTGGGGGGGTTTAAACTAATGCAGCAGGGGCATGGGAACCTGGATTGTAGTTTTAGGGTAAGGGAGAATGAGAGTATAGAGGTCAGGAGCTCAGATTTGACGTCGCAGGAGGGGGCCAGTGTTCAGGTAGGTGGTTTGAAGTGTGTCTACTTCAATGCCAGGAGTATACGAAATAAGGTAGGGGAACTGGCAGCATGGGTTGGTACCTGGGACTTCGATGTTGTGGCCATTTCGGAGACATGGATAGAGCAGGGACAGGAATGGATGTTGCAGGTTCCGGGGTTTAGGTGTTTTAGTAAGCTCAGAGAAGGAGGCAAAAGAGGGGAAGGTGTGGCGCTGCTAGTCAAGAGCAGTATTACGGTGGCGGAGAGGATGCTAGATGGGGACTCATCTTCCGAGGTAGTATGGGCTGAGGTTAGAAACATGAAAGGAGAGGTCACACTGTTGGGAGTCTTCTATAGGCCTCCAAATAGTTCTAGGGATGTAGAGGAAAGGATGGCGAGGATGATCCTGGATAAGAGCGAAAGTAACAGGGTAGTTATTATGGGAGACTTTAACTTTCCAAATATTGACTGGAAAAGATATAGTTCGAGTACATTAGATGGGTCGTTTTTTGTACAGTGTGTGCAGGAGGGTTTCCTGACACAGTTTGTTGACAGGCCAACAAGAGGCGAGGCCACATTGGATTTGGTTTTGGGTAATGAACCAGGCCAGGTGTTGGATTTGGAGGTAGGTGAGCACTTTGGGGACAGTGACCACAATTCGGTGACGTTTACGTTAAGGATGGAAAGGGATAAGTATACACCGCAGGGCAAGAGTTATAGCTGGGGGAAGGGAAATTATGATGCCATTAGACGTGACTTGGGGGGGATAAGGTGGAGAAGTAGGCTGCAAGTGTTGGACACACTGGATAAGTGGAGCTTGTTCAAGGATCAGCTACTGCATGTTCTTGATAAGTATGTACCGGTCAGGCAGGGAGGAAGGTGCCGAGCGAGGGAACCGTGGTTTACCAAAGAAGTGGAATCTCTTGTTAAGAGGAAGAAGGAGGCCTATGTGAAGATGAGATGTGAAGTTTCAGTTGGGGCGATGGATAGTTACAAGGTAGCGAGGAAGGATCTAAAGAGAGAGCTAAGACGAGCAAGGAGGGAACATGAGAAGTATTTGGCAGGAAGGATCAAGGAAAACCCAAAAGCTTTCTATAGGTATGTCAGGAATAAGAGAATGACTAGGGAAAGAGTAGGACCAGTCAAGGACAGGGATGGGAAGTTGTGTGTAGAGTCTGAAGAGATAGGCGAGATACTAAATGAATATTTTTCGTCAGTATTCACTCAGGAAAAAGATAATGTTGTGGAGGAGAATGCTGAGCTCCAGGTAAATAGATTAGATGGCATTGAGGTACGTAGGGAAGAGGTGTTGGCAAGTCTGGACAGGCTGAAAATAGATAAGTCCCCGGGACCTGATGGGATTTATCCTAGGATTCTCTGGGAGGCCAGGGAAGAGATTGGACCATTGGCTTTGATTTTTATGTCATCATTGGCTACAGGAATAGTGCCAGAGGACTGGAGGATAGCAAATGTGGTCCCTTTGTTCAAAAAGGGGAGCAGAGACAACCCCGGCAACTATAGACCGGTGAGCCTCACGTCTGTAGTGGGTAAAGTCTTGGAGGGGATTATAAGAGACAAGATTTATAATCATCTGGATAGGAATAATATGATCAGGGATAGTCAGCATGGCTTTGTGAAGGGTAGGTCATGCCTCACAAACCTTATCGAGTTCTTTGAGAAGGTGACTGAACAGGTAGACGAGGGTAGAGCAGTTGATGTGGTGTATATGGATTTCAGCAAAGCGTTTGATAAGGTTCCCCACGGTAGGCTATTGCAGAAAATACGGAGGCTGGGGATTGAGTGTGATTTAGAGATGTGGATCAGAAATTGGCTAGCTGAAAGAAGACAGAGGGTGGTGGTTGATGGGAAATGTTCAGAATGGAGTTCAGTCACAAGTGGAGTACCACAAGGATCTGTTCTGGGGCCGTTGCTGTTTGTCATTTTTATCAATGACCTAGAGGAAGGCGCAGAAGGGTGGGTGAGTAAATTTGCAGACGATACTAAAGTCGGTGGTGTTGTCGATAGTGTAGAAGGAAGTAGCAGGTTACAGAGGGATATAGATAAGCTGCAGAGCTGGGCTGAGAGGTGGCAAATGGAGTTTAATGTAGAGAAGTGTGAGGTGATTCACTTTGGAAGGAATAACAGGAATGTGGAATATTTGGCTAATGGTAAAGTTCTTGAAAGTGTGGATGAGCAGAGGGATCTAGGTGTCCATGTACATAGATCCCTGAAAGTTGCCACCCAGGTTGATAGGGTGGTGAAGAAGGCCTATGGAGTGTTGGCCTTTATTGGTAGAGGGATTGAGTTCCGGAGTCAGGAGGTCATGTTGCAGCTGTACAGAATTCTGGATCGGCCGCATTTGGAGTATTGCGTACAGTTCTGGTCACCGCATTATAGGAAGGACGTGGAGGCTTTGGAGCGGGTGCAGAGGAGATTTACCAGGATGTTGCCTGGTATGGAGGGAAAATCTTATGAGGAAAGGCTGATGGACTTGAGGTTGTTTTCGTTGGAGAGAAGAAGGTTAAGAGGAGACTTAATAGAGGCATACAAAATGATTAGGGGGTTGGATAGGGTGGACAGTGAGAGCCTTCTCCCGCGGATGGAAATGGCTGGCACGAGGGGACATAACTTTAAACTGAGGGGTAATAGATATAGGACAGAGGTCAGAGGTAGGTTCTTTACGCAAAGAGTAGTGAGGCCGTGGAATGCCCTACCTGCTACAGTAGTGAACTCACCAACATTGAGCGCATTTAAAAGTTTATTGGATAAACATATGGATGATAATGGTATAGTGTAGGTTAGATGGCTTTTGTTTCGGTGCAACATCGTGGGCCGAAGGGCCTGTACTGCGCTGTATTGTTCTATGTTCTATAACCCCAACCTATCAAATTGTTCCTCATAGCTGCAATTTTCCACCTTGGCGCCACCCTTGTAAATCTCGTCCGTATCTTCTCAAGTGCAATTACATCCTTTCTGTAATGAGATGACTGTATAGTTTTCAAGTTGTGGCCTAACTATTGTTTTATCTCATTTCAGTGTAATCCATTGCTCTTATTCTATACTTCAGCTAATAAATTAAAGGATTCCATAAGTCTCCTTAACCAGAGTGTCGCCCTGTCCTGCTCCATTCAGGGATCTGTGGACATTCACTCCAAGGCTCCTCACTTCCTCAATGCCTCTCAGCATCCTTCCATTTATTGTGTAAACCTTTGTGTTGTTTGATCTCCCCCAAATGTATCATCTTGCACTTCACTGGGTTAAATGCCATTTACCATTTTTCTACCCACCTGACCAGTCCATTGATATTTTCCTGCAGTCCACAGCTATCTTCCTCACTATCAATTATTGTGTTGTCTGCAAACTTCTTGATCATTCCCCCTACATTTACACCCAAATCATTAATTATATACCACAAAAAGCAGGGGCCATGGCACTGGGAGCCCCATTGCAAACAGCCTTCCAGTCACAAAACCATCCATCAAGTCCCAAGTCACGAAAGACGTGCTTGTTAGGTGAATTGGACGTTCTGAATTCTCTGTCAGTGTACCCAAATAGACGCTGGACTAGGGGCTTTTCACAGTAACGCAATGTTAATATAAGCCTACTTGTGGCTCTGATAAAGATTATCAATAATTACCCTTTTTCCCTGTCACTGAACCAATTTTGTGTCCAACTTCCACATTCCCCTGGATCCAAGAAGCTTTTACTGTCCTTGGCAGACAGGATTAAGGAGAATCCCAAGGCATTTTATACGTATATTACAAACAAGAGGGTAGCTAGACAAAGAGTTGGCCTACTCAAGGATAAAGGAGGGAAATTAGGTACAGAACCAGAGGAAGTAGATGATGTCTTTTATGAGTATTTTGCATCAGTATTCAAGGAGAAGGACATGTTGATTTGTGGTGTCTCAGAGGGATGTGTAAACACTTTAGAACAGGTCATTATTACGAGGGAGGAAGTGTTAGGTGCGTTAAAAACATCAAGGTAGACAAATCCCCAGGGCCAGTTGGCATCTATCCCAGATTACTAAGGGAGGCAAGAGATGAAATCGCTGGGCCTCTGACAGAAATCTTTGTGTCCTCATTGGCCACAGATGAGATCCCAGGGATTGGAGGATAGCCAATGTTGTATCATTATTTAAGAAGGGTTGCAAGGATAATCTGGGTAATTATAGGCCAGTGAACTTGGCATCAGTGTTAGTGAAATTGTTGGGAAAGATTCTCACAGATAGGATCTATGCACATTTGGAAGTGAATGGCCTTATTAGTGACAGGCAGCATGGTTTTGTACGAGGGAGGTCATGTCTCACTAATTTGATTGAATGTTTTGAGGAAGTGACAAAAATGATTGACGAGGGAAGGGCTGTGGATGTTGGCTGCATGGACTTTAGTAAAGCATTTGATAAGGTCCCTCATGGCACTCTGGTGCAAAAGATTAGATCACATGGTGTCAGGGGTGAACTAGCTGGATGGATCCAGAACTGGCTTGGCCATAGAAGACAGAGGGTAGTGGAAGGGTATTTTTACGAATGGAGGTCTGTAACTAGTGGTGTTCCGCAGGGATCGATACTGGGACCTCTGCTCTTGCAATATATATATAAATGACATGGAAGAAAATGATTAGCAAGTTTGCGGATGATACTAAGATTGCAGGAGTTGCGGATAGTGATGAAGATTGTCAGAGAATACAACAGGATATGAATAGGCTGAAAAATTGGGCAGAGAAATAGCAGATGACATTTAACCTGGACAAATGCAAGTTGATGCATTTTGGTAGATCCAATTCAGGTGGGAGCTATAAAATAAATGGCAGAACCATCAGGAGCATAGAGTTACAGAGAGATCTTGGCGTGCAGGTCCTCAGATCCTTAAAAGTTGCAGCATAGGTGGAAATGATGGTGAAGAAAGCATATGGCATGCTTGCCTTCATAGGATGGGGTATCGATTATAAAAGCTCGAAAATTCTGTTACAATTATATAGAACATTGATTAGGCCGCATTTGGAATACCGTGTCCAATTCTGGTCACCACACGACCAGAAGGATGTGGAGGTTTTGGAGATAGGACAGAAAAAGTTTACCAGAATGTTGCCTGGTATGGAGTGTATTAGCTCTGAGGAGAGATTGAATAAACTGGGATTGTTCTCCCTAGAGAGACGGAGGCTGAGGGGCGACCTGATAGAAATTTGTAAAATTATTAGAGGTACAGATAGGGTGAACAGTTGGAGGCTTTTTCCCAGGGCAGAAATGACAATTACAAGGGGGCTGAGGTTCAAGGTGAGGGGGAAAAGGTTCAGTCGAGATGTGCGGGGAAAGGATTTTTTACACAGAGGATGGTGGTGGCCTGGAATGCACTGCCAAGTGAGGTGGTTGAGACAGGTATGTTAGCGACCTTTAAGACTTATCTGGATAGGCTCATGAACAGACGGGGTATAGAACATAGAACATAGAACAATACAGCGCAGTACAGGCCCTTCGGCCCACGATGTTGCACCGAAACAAAAGCCATCTAACCTACACTATGCCATTATCATCCATATGTTTATCCAATAAACTTTTAAATGCCCTCAATGTTGGCGAGTTCACTACTGTAGCAGGTAGGGCATTCCACGGCCTCACTACTCTTTGCGTAAAGAACCTACCTCTGACCTCTGTCCTATATCTATTACCCCTCAGTTTAAAGTTATGTCCCCTCGTGCCAGCCATATCCATCCGCGGGAGAAGGCTCTCACTGTCCACCCTATCCAACCCCCTGATCATTTTGTATGCCTCTATTAAGTCTCCTCTTAACCTTCTTCTCTCCAACGAAAACAACCTCAAGTCCGTCAGCCTTTCCTCATAAGATTTTCCCTCCATACCAGGCAACATCCTGGTAAATCTCCTCTGCACCCGCTCCAAAGCCTCCACGTCCTTCCTATAATGCGGTGACCAGAACTGTACGCAATACTCCAAATGCGGCCGGACCAGAGTTCTGTACAGCTGCAACATGACCTCCCGACTCCGGAACTCAATCCCTCTACCAATAAAGGCCAACACTCCATAGGCCTTCTTCACAACCCTATCAACCTGGGTGGCAACTTTCAGGGATCTATGTACATGGACACCTAGATCCCTCTGCTCAGCCACACTTTCAAGAACTTTACCATTAGCCAAATATTCCGCATTCCTGTTATTCCTTCCAAAGTGAATCACCTCACACTTCTCTACATTAAACTCCATTTGCCACCTCTCAGCCCAGCTCTGCAGCTTATCTATATCCCTCTGTAACCTGCTACATCCTTCCACACTATCGACAACACCACCGACTTTAGTATCGTCTGCAAATTTACTCACCCACCCTTCTGCGCCTTCCTCTAGGTCATTGATAAAAATGACAAACAGCAACGGCCCCAGAACAGATCCTTGTGGTACTCCACTTGTGACTGTACTCCATTCTGAACATTTCCCATCAACCACCACCCTCTGTCTTCTTTCAGCTAGCCAATTTCTGATCCACATCTCTAAATCACCCTCAATCCCCAGCCTCCGTATTTTTTGCAATAGCCTACCGTGGGGAACCTTATCAAACGCTTTGCTGAAATCCATATACACCACATCAACTGCTCTACCCTCGTCTACCTGTTCAGAAGGATACAAGCGGTTGGTCTAGATAGGATACGTGATCGGCACAGGCTTGGAGGGCCGAAACGCCTGTTCCTGTGCTGTATTGTTCTTTGTAAACCAGTCTGCTATATGGGACCTTGTCAAAATCCTTGCTAAAATCCATGTAGACGACATTCACTGAACTACAGCCTCATCAATACTCCTAAAAACATTCAATCAAGTTAGTCAAACACAACCTTGCCTTACCAAATCCACATTGACTGTTGTTGATTCACTCGTGCCTTTCTCAGTCACAGCTTATCCTGTCTCTTAGAATTGATTCCAATAATTTGCCCATTACCAAGATTAGACTGACTGTCCTGTAATTATTTGGTCTATCCCCCGCTCCCTTTTTAAACAAAGGTACAACATTAGCAGTCCTCCAATCCTTCAGCACCTCCCCTGTATCAAGTGAAGATCGGAAAAGGATGGTCAGAGTATTCACTATTGCCTCCCTGGCTTCTTTTAACAGCCTGGGGTACATTTCATCTGGCTTTTGGTGATTTATCCACTTTCAAGGATGCTAATTCTCTTAATACTTCCTCTCTCCAAATGTTTGTCAAAATCAATACTTCACACTCATCCTCCCTAATACAATATCTACATTGCCCCCTCTTTTGTGAAGACAGGAACAAGATAATATTAAGAACCATACCGCATCCTATACTTCTGCACATAGGTTACCTTTTTTGTCTTTTGTGGGCCCTACTCTTTTTTAGTTATCCTTTTGCTCTCAACGCATTGATAAAAACTTCATTGAGTTCACCTTGATTTTGCTGCTAATATTCTTTCATACCATTTGTTTGCCTTCCTAATTTCATTTTTGATTTCACCCCCCGCCCCCCCCCCCCCTTCTCCCATCCATTTTATCCTCCTCTTAGCTTTCTGTAGTATTGAATTCTCGGTGTCTCATATAATTCATAGAATCTACAGTGCAGAAGGAGGCCATTCGGCCCATCGAGTCTGCACCAGCTCATGGAAAGAGCACACGACTCTTCTTCACCCTATCCCCGTAACCCAACAACCCCATCTAACCTAAGGGCAATTTATCATGGCCAATCCACCTAACCTGCACATCTTTGGACTGCGGGAGGAAACCGGAGCACCCGGAGGAAACCCACGCAGACACGGGGACAACGTGCAGACTCCACACAGACAGTGACCCAAGCGGGAATCGAACCTGGGACCCTGGCGCTGTGAAGCCATAGTGCTAATCACTATGCTACCGTGCTGCCCCTGGATTCTCCCGGAATTGGCGGGGCGGCCCGTACTGTCGGCAGGAGCGGCGTGAACCACTCCGGCGTCTGGCCGTCCGGAAGTTGCGGAATCCACCGAACTTCCGGGGGCAAGGCCGGCGCTGGAGGGGTTGGTTCCGTGTCAACAAGCACCGAAGGGCCTCCACCGGCCGGCTCGGGTTGCACAGGACTGCCAGCGTGTCCTGGCACATGCGCAGAACCGTCGCAGTATGCGCAAGGGGGTTTCTTCTTCGCGCCGGCCATGGTGAAGCCTGACAGAGGTCGGCGCGGTGGGCCCCGATCACGGGCCAGGCAACCGCGGGGGGCCCCCTCGAGGCCGGATCCCCCCGCGTTCCCCCGAGGACTCCGCTAGTTGCCCTCCAAGCCAGGTCCCGCCGGGATGGAACATGTTCATTTCACGCCGGCGTGACTGGCCATAAACGGGTGGTCGCTCGGCCCATTCGGGCCCGGAAAATTGCCGTGGGGGGGGGGCTGTCCGACCGGCGCGATCCCCGTCCGAAAACTGGCCCCGGAGAATTCGGCAGCCACCGTCGGAGCAGGATTCACGCCGCCCCACGCCGATTCTCCGACCCGGCGGGGAGTCGGAGAAGCCCGCCCAAGCTTTCTATTTCTGCTTTATCTTACCCTGTATTCTAATGGACATCCAGAGCGCTCAAGATTTGATCCTCCAACTCTTTTTCTTGGTGGGAACATATTAAATGTGAACCCCTTCAATTTCCCCTTCGAATGTCTCTCACTGTTCTGAGACCGAATAATCTTCAAGTACATGTTTCTAGTTCACTTTTGCTAAATCACCCCTCAGCTTAGTAAAAGTATCCTTGCCCCAGTTTAGAACTTTAACTCTTGTTTTATTTTTTCCCTTTTCATAATTATCTAAAAACAAACTGAATTATGATCACTACCACCAAAATTCTCTCTCGCAGCCACTCCTTCTACTTGCCCATCTTTGTTTAAATAAATGCTGTCCTAGTCAGCAACGTCGGCATCTCATGAAGAAGACCAATACAGCACAGGAAAAGGCCCTTCGGCCCTTCAAGCCGGTACTGGTCATGATACCAAAAATCCTCAGCACTTCCTAGTGCCACACCCACTATACCCATCCTATCCATGTGTTTGTTGAGATGATTTTTGAACGCCGTTAATGTATTTGCTTCCACAACCTCCCCTGGCAACGCGTTCCAGGCACTCATCACCCTCTGTGTAAAACCTACCTCGCACATGTCCTCTCAACTTTGCCCCACGGACTTTAAACCTATGCCCCTTGGTGACTGACCCCTCCACCCTGGAAAAGTGCATGCCTATACACTCTATGCATGTCGCTCATAATCTTGTAGACCTGTATCAGGAAACCCTTCAACCTCCGTCGTTCTAATGAAAATAGTCCATGATGAATAATTTTTTTAAATCCCAAAACTAAGTCCAGAACAATGCACTCTCTTTTTGGGTTGACTGCATACTGGCCAGAAATGTTCTCCTGAAATGCATCTTATGAATTCTGTTCCCTCCATTGCTTTCACTCTAAAACTATCCCAGTTAATGTTTGAATGGTTAAAATGCCCGACTATTACTACTCCATTATTTTTGCACTTCTCCGAGACTTGCCTCTTTTTTCCCCTTCTATCTCCCTCTGACAGTTTGACACTCCCAGCAGTGTGACTGCTCCATTATTGTTCCTTAGCTCAATCAATATGGCCCCATTTGTTGATCATTAAGACATATCGACCATCCTCAGTTAGAACTGGGTTTGTTTGACCAAAATTGGCACTCTCTTTTTTATCCTCCTCTCTATCCCATGGGGCGGCACAGTAGCACAGTGGTTAGCAATGCTGCCTCATGGCGCCAGGGACCCAGGTTCAATTCCGGCCTCGGATGCCCGTCTGTGGAGTTTGCACTTTCTCCCAGTCTCTGCATGGGTTTCCTCCGGTTGCTCTGGTTTCGTCCCATAGTCCAAACATGTGCAGGTTAGGTGGGGTTAAATTGCCCCTTAGTGTCCAAAAGGTTATGTGGGGTTACTGGGTTACAGGGGATAGGATGGAGGCGTGGGCTTAAGTAGGGTGCTCTTTCCGAGGGCCGGTGCAGACCCGATGGGCCGAATGGCCTCCTTCTGCACTGTAAATTCTATGATCTGAATACCCTAGGAATTTGAGCTGCCATTCATGTCCTCTTTAAGCCATGTTTCTGTAATAGCTCTGATATCTGTACCCTCGGCTCGTCTGCTTCATTTGCTTCACTCTTTGCTTTGAGCACTGCCTAGTGCCCTTTTTTGTTCGAATTGTTGTTTCCTCGGTCTTCCAGACTCATTGCCTAACCTTGTGAAAAATCTGTCCTTATGTAACATCATGCAACATAAAGTTCAAAGCTTGTTTTCATTGTGGCAAAGAGAAGGTTTTGAGGTTTTGGAATGAAAAAGGAAATGGATAAAGTTGATCCAAGCGTGTTGCTGGGATGCTGAAGGCTTGCAGCAGAAGTCATAAGCAGC
Organism: Scyliorhinus torazame; assembly: GCF_047496885.1. Classification (NCBI taxonomy): domain Eukaryota; kingdom Metazoa; phylum Chordata; class Chondrichthyes; order Carcharhiniformes; family Scyliorhinidae; genus Scyliorhinus; species Scyliorhinus torazame. The sequence continues at coordinate 89,466,958 of NC_092710.1, read as the reverse complement.
ACAGGTGTGACAAAATATAAACTTAGAGTTAAAATTTCCAGCTGGTTTTATTCAAAAATAAATCAACTACCATTGGTTAAAAATATCGGGAATGAGAAAATCTATGCTAATATACTGACAAAATTACGAATAAGTTACTAAGAAAGGACACCGAGTGCATATATGAGTTCAAAAGCATTTCAATGGTTTTCTAGAGACTAAAAGAATAAGGACATGATGATAAGTTAGGCCTTGCTTGTCGGTACATTTCATTCCTTTTCAATGCAGGGTGCAGGCCCTATCCATAATCTTTTATCTGATGAACCTTAATCGGCATTGCTGTTATACACTGAGGTGATGTTCACAGTCAAAGTTGCATTGGAGTTGCAGAGAAACAGCACCTGCTGTCTTCCACCTCCCAATGATGACCTATCAAACAGTCTAGAGAACGGGATGGCACGATGAAATGGAACAAAATCCTTCATATTGCAATTAAGGATAAAAAGAACCAGACAGCGAGAAACAATTTGTATTTGAGTAATCTTCGTGTTCTTTAATCCAAAGCTCATTTCTTTATATTGTATGTAACTTTTGAATTGTAGTTAAGTATCAAGATTTTAAGCTGTAACCAAATAATGTACATCCGATTGGTAATCCAAACGTTATCCAGAAACTTCGAGACTACTGTTTTGGTTTGAGGCGTACAGCTACTTTGCTTCCTCTCCTGATATGGGAACCCACATTGTTGGGCATTATCTTCTAATTTGTGTCATGCATAGAAACATAGAAAATAGAAGCAGGAAGACGCCATTTGGCCCTTTGAGCCTGCTCCACCATTCATTATGACCATGGTTGATCATCAAGTTCAATACCCTGATCCCGCCTTCTCCCCAGACCACTTGATCACTTTAGCCCCAAGACTTAAATCTAATTCCTTCTTAAAATTACACATTTTCGCCTCAACTATCTTTTGTGGCAGCAAATTCCACAGAATTCTGGATGAAGAAATGATTGCGTAAATGATTGAATAAATTTTGTAGTAAAAGGCAAACTAATATGCAGATAGTAGTAAACATTTTGCTTAATTTCCAAAATACTGCCTCTGATAAAAACTAAATCAAATTAATTGTTTTCTTATCACAAGCATTTTTTTGACTTTTGAAGGCTTTGCTCAGAAATGCTGCAAATTCAAGAAAAAACAATCCGCAAATGAGAAAGCTAATCAATCATACCTCTTTAAAGTTCAGAACTTCTTGAACAAGATCAATTTAGCTGCACCTCCCAAATTAAGTTATTCTAGATCATTGTGTTCAGAGGCATTTTGACTTTGAGGTCATTTTGCAATGGAACCTCATAGGGTGGGAGTGCAAATCACAAAATCCGTGCTGTTGCCCCATATCCAAACATGTCCTTCTCTAGCAAGTTGCCACATCTCAAGCACAGCCTTGCAAACTTACAGCCACATTCCATGTGATGACCTATATGTCTACAAATAACAAAAGAACCCGAGTTGCTTCTTGCACATAAACCTCAATAACAGAAAAAACGAAAGATAATTTTTGCATAATTCACATGTGAGTTTGTTAAGCAACTGTGTTAAAACAGTTTTGAAATAGTTTAGCTGAATTTCTTTCAGAATCTACCTGTACCATATACAGATAGCGTCAATTCAATATATATGATATTCTTTCATCAATCCAAGCTAATCAAAAAATCTTGATCCAAGATATTTTATGCGGTGTTTTGCTTTGACATTTTGGAATCCAAAATACAAACCTCAAATGTGTTCAGCAAAATTATGCATCATGCATAAACTGTGCACCTTTAAATAGGTTTTTAAACAGTGAAACAAACTTCATCTTCAAAGAGTCAGATACATTTTGAATAGGTATGATTTAGAGAATAAATGTAATTGCTATTAACTATCGATCAATCAAGTTGTGCCTTTGTATACAGTTCATTTTAATATTTGTGATAGCTGGCAGATTGGAAATGTATCTGACATCCGGCTAGAGCCCCATACTAAAAGCAATTTCTAAATAGCATTCATAGATTAGGGTATGTTCCGCCACCCACCCACCTGACAAGACCACTCCAATACCATCATCAACATCATAATCTGAGAAGTCACTATCACTGATTCGGTGAGATCCTAGGTAATGATGGAACAAACAGACAAAGCAGCTATGCGTGTGGGCTCATTAACACTTGTGGAAAAATCTTCAATCAGAAATGTTTTATTTATAACATATAGATGAGCCAGAGAACAAGCAACCTAGAAAATTAAAATTGGTGAGGAAATCTATATTTTTATCAACACAGTTTTAATTGTCTTCTCTGCAAAAAAAAAGGGTAGATCAGTTTATACAAGTGAACTCGTCATGGAGTGACGAGCCATTAACTAATGTCAGACATACTATACGTGGCGGACCCGGCGGAGGGGATGCCAGAAATAATGCGGATACTTGGGGAGTTTGGGGATTTTTCAGGGTATAAATTGAACATGGGGAAAAGTGAGTTGTTTGTGGTGCATCCAGGGGAGCAGAGTAGAGAAATAGAGGACCTACCGTTGAGGAAGGTAACAAGGGACTTTCGTTACCTGGGGATCCAGATAGCTAAGAATTGGGGCACATTGCATAGGTTAAATTTAACGCGGTTGGTGGAACAGATGGAGGAGGATTTCAAGAGATGGGATATGGTATCCCTGTCAATGGCAGGGAGGGTGCAGGCGGTTAAGATGGTGGTCCTCCCGAGATTCCTCTTTGTGTTTCAGTGCCTCCCGGTGGTGATCACGAAGGCTTTTTTAAAAAGGATTGAAAAGAGCATCATGGGTTTTGTGTGGGCCGGGAAGACCCCGAGAGTGAGGAAGGGATTCTTACAGCGTAGCAGGGATAGGGGGGGGCTGGCACTACCGAGCCTAAGTGAGTATTATTGGGCCGCTAATATTTCAATGGTGAGTAAGTGGATGGGCGAGGAGGAGGGAGCGGCGTGGAAGAGATTAGAGAGGGCGTCCTGTAGGGGGACTAGCCTACAGGCTATGGTGACAGCCCCATTGCCGTTCTCACCGAGGAACTACACCACAAGCCCGGTGGTGGTGGCTACACTGAAGATTTGGGGACAGTGGAGACGGCATAGGGGAAAGACTGGAGCCTTGGGGGGGTCCCCGATAAGAAACAACCATAGGTTTGCCCCGGGGGGAATGGATGGGGGATATGGAATGTGGCAAAGAGCAGGAATAACGCAACTGAAAGATCTGTTTGTGGATGGGAAGTTCGCGAGTCTGGGAGCGCTGACCGAGAAATATGGGTTGCCCCAAGGGAATGCATTCAGGTATATGCAACTGAGGGCTTTTGCGAGGCAACAGGTGAGGGAATTCCCGCAGCTCCCGACACAAGAGGTGCAGGACAGAGTGATCTCAAAGACATGGGTGGGGGATGGTAAGGTGTCAGATATATATAGAGAAATGAGGGACGAAGGGGAGACTATGGTAGATGAACTAAAAGGGAAATGGGAAGAAGAGCTGGGGGAGGAGATCGAGGAGGGGCTGTGGGCAGATGCCCTAAGCAGGGTAAACTCGTCGTCCTCGTGTGCCAGGCTAAGCCTGATTCAGTTTAAGGTATTACACAGGGCACATATGACTGGAGCACGGCTCAGTAAATTTTTTGGGGTGGAGGATAGGTGTGCGAGGTGCTCGAGAAGCCCAGCGAATCATACCCATATGTTTTGGTCATGCCCGGCACTACAGGGGTTTTGGATGGGGGTGACAAAGGTGCTTTCAAAAGTAGTAGGAGTCCGGGTTGAACCAAGCTGGGGGTTGGCTATATTTGGGGTTGCACAAGAGCCGGGAGTGCAGGAGGCGAGAGAGGCCGATGTTTTGGCCTTTGCGTCCCTAGTAGCCCGGCGCAGGATATTGCTAATGTGGAAAGAAGCCAAGCCCCCGGGGGTGGAGACTTGGATAAATGACATGGCGGGGTTTATAAAGCTAGAGCGGATTAAGTTCGTCCTAAGGGGGTCGGCTCAAGGGTTCACCAGGCGGTGGCAACCGTTCGTCGAATACCTCGCAGAAAGATAGACGGAATGGGAAAAAGAAGGCAGCAGCAGCAGCCCAGGATCGGGGGGAGGGGTGGGGGGGGGGGGGGGGGGGGAGGAGGAACCAGAAGGACTCTCAGGGTTGTTAATATATACTGTATAGTATGTATAGGTCGTTGCTACAGATAATTATATATTGGACTGTTAAATTATATTTTTGGAGAGTGTTACTTGTGACAAGGCAGTTGCCAATTAGGGCTAGTTTTCATTTTTGTTATTTATTATTTATTCATTTTTTGTTTATAAAATAGGTCATTGTTATTTGTGTTGTTATAATATTGTGTAAAGGATGCACAATGTACTGTGTTGGTTGACCAAAAATTTTCAATAAAATATTTAATAAAAAAAAACTAATGTCAGACATGTCCCTGTGGTTCAGAAGGGAAGGGGGGAGAGCAGGAGAGCATTAGTTATTGGATACTCTATAGTTAGAGGTACAGATAGGCAGTTCTGTGGCAACGATAGAGGCTCACGGTTGGTGTGTTGCCCCCCGGGTGCCTTCAAGGTCCGTGATGTCTTTGATCGTGTTTTCAGGATCCTTAAGGGAGAGGGGGAGCAGCTACAAGTTGTGGTACACATCAGTACCAACGACATAGGTAGGAAAAGGGAGGGGGATGTAAAACAGGAATTCAGGGAGCTAGGGTGGAAGCTGAGAGCCAGGACAGACCGTGTTGTCATCTCTGGTTTGCTGCCAGTGCCACGTGCTAGCGAGGTGAGGAACAGGGAGAGAGTGCAGTTAAACACGTGGCTACAGGGATGGTGTAGGAGGGAGGGTTTCAGTTACTTAGATAATTGGAGCACATCCTGGGGAAGGTGGGACCTGTAGAAACAGGATGGGTTACACCTGAAACAGAGGGGCACCAATATCCTGGGAGGGAAATTTGCTACAGCTCTTCAGGGGCGTTTAAACTAATTTGGCAGGGGATGGGAAACTGATTTGTAGTCCAGAAGATAGCATTGCTGGAGTTCAGGAAGTTGAGGGTAGTGCAGTACTGAGGAAGGTACCAAGGTCACAAGAATGGACCTGCAGGCATGAAGGTGGTTTGAAGCGTGTCTACTTCAATGCGAGGAGCATCAGGAATAAGGTTGGTGAGCTTGAAGCATGGATTGGTATCTGGGACTACGATATTGTGGCCATTACGGAGACGTGCAGAGAACAGGGGCAGGAATAGTTGTTGGAAGTTCCGGAGTTTAGATGTTTCAGTAAGATTAGGGAAGGTGGAAAAAGAGGTGGAGGCGTAGCATTGTTAATCAAGGATAGTATAATGGCTGCAGAAAGGCAGTTTTAGGAGGAACTGTCTACTGAGGTAGTGTGGGCTGAAGTTAGAAATAGGAAAGGAGCGGTCACTTTATTAGGAATTTTCTAAGGCCCCCAAACAGTAACAGAGATGTGGAGGAAAAGATTGCAATGCAGATTTTGGATAGGTGCGGTAGTCACAGGGTAGTTGGCATGGGTGACTTTAACTTTCCAAATATTGATTGGAACCACTATAATTCGAATAGTTTGGATGGGGCTGTTTTTATCCAGTGTGTGCAGGAGGGTTTCCTCACACAATATATGGATAGACCAACAAGAGGCGGGGCCACATTGGATTTGGTACTGGGTAATGAACCAGGCCAAGTGTTAGATTTGCTTGTGGGAGAGCACTTTGGAGATAGTGACCACAATTCGGTGACTTTCACTACAGCAATGGGGAGGGATAGGAACATATGGGAGAGCATGGTTTATAACTGGGGGAAGGATAATTACGATGCGATTAGGCAAGAATTGGGGAGCATAAGATGGAAGCAGGATCTGTCAGGGATAGGCACAATTGAGATGTGGAGCTTGTTCAAGGAGCAAATACTGTGTGTCCTTGATATGTATGTCCCTGTCAGGCAGGGAGGAAATGGTCGAGTGAGGGAACCATGGTTTACAAAAGAGTGTGAATGTCTTGTCAAGAGGAAGAAGGGGGCCTATGTAAGGATGAGAAAACAAGGTTCAGTTAGGGCACTTCAGGGATACAAAATAGCTAAGAAGGAGCTCAAGAAATGGCTTAGGAGAGCGAGGAGGGGGCATGATAAGTCCTTGGCGGGTAGGATTAAGGAAAACCCCAAGGTTTTTTAAACTTATGTGAGGAATAAAAGAATGACCAAGGTGAAGTTAGGGCCGGTCAAGGACAGTCGTGGGAACATGTGCAGGGAGTCTGAAGATATAGGAGAGGCCCTAAATGAATACTTTTCTTCAGTGTTCACAAAGGAGAGGGGCCATGTTGTTGAGGAGGATAGTGCGATACAGGCTGGTAGGCTGGAGGAGGTAGATATTCGGAAGGAAGATGTGTTAGAAATTTTGAGAAGCCTGAGAATAGATAAGTCCCCTGGGCCTGATGGGATATATCCTAGGATTCTTTGGGAGGCGAGGAATGAGATTGCAGAGCCTTTGGCTTTGATCTTTATGTCCTCACTGTCTACAGGAATAGTGTCAGAAGGCTGGAGAGAGGCGAATGTTGTCCCCTTGTTCAAGAAAGGGAACAGGTATAACCCTGGGAATTATAGGCCGGTTAGTCTCACTTCGGTCATCGGTAAATTATTGGAAAGGGTCCTGAGGGTTAGGATTTATGATCATTTGGAAAGATACAGCTTAATCCAGGATAGTCAGCACGGATTTGTGAGGAGTAAGTCTTGCCTCACAAGTTTGATTGTATTCTTTGAGGAGGTAACTAAGTACATAGATGAAGGTAGAGAAGTTGATGTCATCGTCTACATGGATTTTAATAAGGCGTTTGATAAGGTGCCCCATGGTCGGCTCATGCAGAAAGTAAGGAGGCATGGCATGGAGGGAAATTTGGCCGATTGGATCAGTAACTGGCTATCACATAGAAGACAGAGGGTGGTGGCAGATGGTAAATTTTCATCCTGGAGCCCAGTCACCAGCGGTGTACCACAGGGATCAGTGCTGGGTCCTCTGCTATTTGTGATTTTTATCAATGACTTGGATGATGGAGTTGAAGGTTGGGTTACTAAATTTGCTGATGACACCAAGATTGGTGGAGTAGTGGATAATGTGGAGCGCTGTTGTAGGCTGCAAAGAGACATTGATAGGACACAGAGCTGGAGTGAAAAGTGGCAGATGGAATTTAACCCTGATAAGTGTGAGGTGATTCATTTTGGTAGGACAAATTTGAATGCGGATTACAGGGTTAACGGCAGGGTTCTGAAGAATGTGGAGGAGCAGAGAGATCTTGGAGTTCATGTCCATAGATTTCTGAAAGTTGCCACCCAAATAGATAGGGCCATGAAGAAAGCCTATAGTGTGTTAGTATTTATTAACAGGGGGACTGAGTTTAAGAGCCGTGAGGTTATGTTGCAACTGTACAAGACCTTGGTTCAACCACATTTGGAGTATTGTGTGCAGTTCTGGTCACCTCATTATAGGCAGGATGTGGAAGCATTGGAAAGGGTGCAAAGGCGATTTACGAGGATGCTGCCTGGATTGGAGGGTTGGTCTTATGAGGAAAGGTTGAGGGAGCTAGGGTTTTCTCATTGGAGCGAAGGAGGATGAGCGGTGACTTAATTGAGGTGTATAAGATGATCAGAGGGATAGATAGAGTGGACGTTCAGCGACTTTTTCCTCGGGTGTATGTAACTGTTGCAAGGGGGCATAACTATAAGGTTCATGGTGGAAGATATAGGAGGGATGTCAGAGGTAGATTCTTTACTCAGAGAGTGGTTGGGGCGTGGAACGCACTCCCAGCTATGGTAGTAGAGTCGGACACTTCAGGAACTTTCAAGCGGTTATTGGATAGGCATATGGAGTGCACTATAATGATTGGGAGTAGGTTGATTTGATCTTAGTTTCAGACTAGTTTGGCACAACATCGTGGGCCGAAGGGCCTGTACTGTGCTGTACAGTTCTATATGTTTTATGACCTCAAGGGGAGGTCCTGTTTGACAAATCTGTTAGAATTCTTTGAGGAGGTAACAAGGAAGTTAGACAAAGGAGAACCAGTGGACGTGATTTATTTAGATTTACAGAAGGCCTTTGACAAGGGGCCGCATAGGAGACTGGTACATAAGTTAAGAGCCCAGGATGTTAAGGGTAATATCCGGGCATGGATAGAGGATTGGCTGACTGGCAGAAGGCAGTGAGTGGGGTTAAAGGGTTCTTTTTCAGGATGGCAGCCGGTGACTAGTGGTGTGCCTCAGGGGTCTGTGCTGGAACCACAACTTTTCACAATATATATTAATGATCTGGAAGAAGGAACTGAAGGCACTGTTGCTAAGTTTGCAGATGATGCAAAGATCTGTAGAAGGACAGGTAGTATTGGGGAAGCAGGTGGGCTGCAGAAGGACTTGGACAGGCGAGGGGAATGGGCAAAGAAGTGGCAGGTGGAAAACAATGTTGAAAAGTGTGAGGTTATGTATTTTGAACATACAGTGCAGAAGGAGGCCATTCGGCCCATCAAGTCTGCACCAAACCACTTAAGCCCTCACTTGCACCCTATCCCCGTAACCCAATAACCCCTCCTACCCTTTTTGGACATTAAGGGCAATTTTGCATGGCCAATCCACCTAACCCGCACATCTTTGGACTGTGGGAGGAAACCGGAGCACCCGGAGGAAACCCACGCAGACACGAGGAGAACGTGCAGAATCTGCACAGACAGTGACCAAGCGGGGAATCGAACCTGGGACACTGGTGCTGTGAAGCCACAGTGCTAACCACTTGTGCTACCGTGCTGCCCAACATTAGTTAATGACATTGGAAGAAGGAATTAAGGCATAGACTATTTTCTAAATGGGGAAATACTTAGGAAATCAGAAGCACAAAGGGACTTGGGAGTCCTTCTTCAAGATTCTCTTAAGGTTAATGTGCAGGTTCAGTCGGCAGTTCGGAAGGCAAATGCAATGTTAGCATTCATGTCGAGAGGGCTAGAATACAAGACCAGGGATGTACTTCTGAGGCTATATCGGCTCTGGTCAGACCCCATTTGGAGTATTGTGAGCAATTCTGGGCTGCGTATCTAAGGAAGGATGTGCTGGCTTTGGAAAGGGTCCAGAGGAGGTTCTCAAGGACAATCCCTGGAATGAAGAACTTGTCGTATGAGGAACGGTTGATTACTCTGGGTCTGTACTCGTTGGAGTTCAGCAGGATGAGGATGGATCTTATTTAAACTTACAGAATACTGCAAGGCCTGGATAGAGTGGACATGGAGAGCACTTGTAGGAAAAGTTTCCACTTGCAGACTAAGTGACAATCCTTTAAAACGAGATGAGGAGAAATGTCTTCAGCCAGGGGGTGGTGAATCTGTGGATCTTTGCCGCAGAAGGCTGTGGTGGCCAAATCACTGAGTGTCTTTGAAACAGAGATAGATAAGTTCTTGATTAATAAGGGGATCAGGGGTTATGGGGAGAAGGCAGGAGAATGGAGATGAGAAAAATATCAGCCATGATTGAATGGAGGTGCAGACACGATGGGCTGAGTGGCCTAATTCTGCTCCTATGTCCGATGGTCTTATGGTTTGTACGGAGTAGGCGAGCCATTAACTAATGTTTGTAAGGAGCGGACGAGCCATTAACTAATGTTTATATGGAGTGGACGACCCATTAACTAATGTTTATAGGGAGTGGATGAGCCATTAATTAATGTTTATAGGGAGTGGACGAGCCATTAACTAATGTTTATACCAGAGCGGACAAGCCATTAACTAATGTTTGTACAAATGGAAATGTCATTAACGAATGTTTTTTCGGATTGGGCACATAATTAATGTTTATATGGAATGGATAGTAGACAAGCCATTAACTAATCAAGGTATTTTCTTTCAGTTTCCTAAAAACAAGAACTAAACTATGATGAATGCAAGAAATTGTTATATATTATATTTCATATTTGTGGCAGTAATATTATTAAAAACCCTAGTTTAAAATACATACAAGCCACTGTGTCTACTAAAACTGTAATTATAGTGTTGGAAAAGTGAGGGAATAATTGATTCTAACCATTTACTTGTTTACATAGTGTTGGCTCATGGAATATTGCTCAGAGAAAGGAGGTCCCTGGGACCTGGATCATTTATGAGCAGTGGGAGTCTGGGATATTTATGCAGAGGGCAGTGGGAGTCTGGGATATTTTTTACAGAGGGCAGTGGGAGTCTGGGATATTTATACAGAGGGCAGTGGGAGTCTGGGATATTTATTCAGAGGGCAGTGGGAGTCTGGGATATTTATACAGAGGGCAGTGGGAGTCTGGAATTTTTATACAGAGGGCAGTGGGAGTCTGGAATTTTTATACAGAGGGCAGTATGAGACTGGAATTTTTATACAGAGGGCAGTGGGAGTCTGGGATATTTATGCAGAGGGCAGTGGGAGTCTGGGATATTTATACAGAGGGCAGTGGGAGTCTGGGATATTTATACAGAGGGCAGTGGGAGTCTGGAATTTTTATACAGAGGGCAGTGGGAGTCTGGAATTTTTATATAGCAGGCAGTATGAGACTGGAATTTTTATACAGAGGGCAGTGGGAGTCTGGGATATTTCTACAGAGGGCAGTGGGAGTCTGGAATTTTTACACCAAGGGCAGTGGGAGTCTGGATTTTTTATGCAGAGGGCAGTGGGAGTTTGGGATATTTATACAGAGGGCAGTGGGAGTCTGGGATATTTATACAGAGGGCAGTGGGAGTCTGGAATTTTTATACAGAGGGCAGTGGGAGTCTGGAATTTTTATACAGAGGGCAGTGGGAGTCTGGAATATTTATACAGAGGGCAGTGGGAGTCTGGGATATTTATGCAGAGGGCAGTGGGAGTCATGAATTTTTATACAGAGGGCAGTGGGAGTCTGGAATTTTTACATCGAGGGCAGTGGGAGTCTGGAATTTTTATGCAGAGGGCAGTGGGTGTCTGGGATATTTATGCAGAGGGCAGTGGGTGTCTGGGATATTTATACAGAGGGCAGTGGGAGTCTGGGATATGTGGGAGTCTGGGATATTTATGCAGAGGGCAGTGGGAGTCTGGGATATTTATACAGAGGGCAGTGGGAGTCTGGAATTTGTACACCGAGGGCAGTGGGAGTCTGGAATTTTTACGCAGAGGGCAGTATGAGACTGGAATTTTTATACAGAGGGCAGTGGGAGTCTGGGATATTTATACAGAGGGCAGTGGGGGTCTGGGATATTTATACAGAGGGCAGTGGGAGTCTGGAATTTTTATACAGGCGGCAGTGGGAGTCTGGGATATTTATACAGAGGGCAGTGGGAGTCTGGAATTTTTATACAGAGGGCAGTGGGAGTCTGGAATTTGCTGCCCGAGTTGGTGGTGGAGGCAGAGACCCGAAACCCTTTTAAAAAGTACCTGGATCTGCACCTTAAGTGCTGTAAACTCCAGGTCTATGGACCGGGTGCAGGAAGGGTGGATTTGAAAGGGATCTGGCTGCCCTGAGGCTGGCCTGGACAAGATGGGCCGAATGGCTGTGCTGTAACTTTTCTATGATGCTCATGCCTTTAGTATAAAATGGGTAATTAGAAAGCATGCAGAGGCAGGTTGAACCATTTTGACTTATTGGATAAAGCTGAGATTAGTCAGCAGATTCAGGAAAGTGTTAAATAACTGGCTGGATTCCTTTCACATGGTCAGCAATCAGGTTGATGTATGCTTGGATTTTCTAAAAATCAAGATGATTTGAAGTGGGCAATTAATGCAAAAAGTTAAGAAAATAAACACATGGCATTAAGGGGCTTTAACACATTGACAATTGTACTTATTAGTTCAATATGTGACATATACATTTATTAACTGCTTGACTTTAGTCCTCCTAAGTTAAGAACGGGTATTTAATTGCTTTATAAAATAACAAACAGAATTTAAGTAGTAAAATAGGTTGTGAAATCACACAAGTGAACATGTACTCAGCATTCGTGTGAAAGTATTCACTCTGTTCCTTAACGGAACTTTAACCCAATTATTTTAAGTAGGTTAGATCCACTGTTAAAATAGTCAAGAGAAGAACTGCAGATGAACATATGAAGTGTGAACATATGAAGAGTTAACCAGTTGTATAACTTTAAGGGCTAAGTCTTCTCTTGTGCCTCCTAAGTTAACAGTTCTTAAAACATTACAAATTAATAAAAACAATATTCCTGATTAGGAAAGAGAAAGCTTCATTTTGAGAACATTCTATTGCTAAAATATAAATTACATTCTATTTTATACAGTGATTTCAACATACGTCACAATCAACTTATTCCACAATCAATAAATGAATGGGTATCTGTTATGTTGTGGATTTACTTCAGAATGTAGCCTGGTGGATGAAAAAACAAAAATGATCAATAACCTACTTTGTAGTCTTTTACTGGGACTTTCTCCATGAACATGTCGCCGTGGCATGTAGGGTGATGGCTGAGGCAGAGGTAGTGATGATACATCATGTGTCTGAAGTTTGTACCAGTGTGGTTCGTCATCAAGCAATGCCGTCTCCAGCTCTATAAGGATCTGCAAAAGTACAACAATGTCATCTACACCAGTATAAAATGCTGCAGATAAACAACTGGCAGGAATCTGGGTAAACATCTGATTCAGTGTGATGGAGATAAGATGCAAGACTATCAATGAAACTAAAAGTAGATATCAATTTCATTGTTGGTAGCCTGATAGCTGACAAAACTATTACCAAAAGGTTACTTAGCCCTTTACCGCACTTTCCCCATGAACATGCTGTCATGGCATATAGGGTGAAGGCCAGCACAGCCGGCCACGGTCAAGCTCCCAAGGTGTTGGCAGGTTACCAAGAAAGACCACATGAGGATATGGGCCCTTTGGGAATTTATAACCTCGAAGAAATAATAACAACTATCTTGATCATACAAACATCCTCCCTGCCTTGGTATCCACTGTTTAAGTTTCGTTTTAGGACTAGACCACAAAACCCGAGGCCAACACTCCAGTGCAGTACTGAGGGAATACTGCACTGTTAGAGGTGCTGTCTGTTAAATGCAGGATGGCCAAGTGCCGCGGATCCACCTGGTCTGTCCTGTAATTTGACTTTCTATCCTGTATCCTAGGTCAGGCCCTCTCGGGGCATGTTCTACCCCAGACTTCACCTATATTTACATTTTCTGCATCTATACATCCCCACTCTGCTGCTGCACATATACAGACTTTAGCCCACACAGCCAAGAAGCACCGAGGAAGCACTGGCCAGCATTCTCCTCAGAGTTGTTCAGCTTTGGCAGATGTGGTTTGGGACTGTCTAGTGGGTGTCCGGGATAGGTGCAGTCCCAAAAGTGGAGGTCAAGGTGAGCTTGCAGTCTCATACACAAGGCCAAGACATGATTACACCCACGCCTTCCCATGTGCTCCCATGGACGTGCCAGCCCCCGACCTGCTCATGCTCCAATGATCACGCCAGCACCCCTGACCTCCAGCACCTCCTTCGCCAACCACCCCTGCCCACCACCAAGTCCTCCCAGGGTATTATTATCATAGATTATCATAGAATTTATCATAGAATTTAAAGTGCAGAAGGAGGCCATTTGGCCCATCGAGTCTGCACCGGCTCTTGGAAAGAGCACCCGACCCAAGGTCAACACCTCCACCCTATCTCCATAACCCAGTAACCCCACCCAACACTAAGGGCAATTATGGACACTAAGGGCAATTTATCATGGCCAATCCACCTAACCTTCACATCTTTGGACTGTGGGAGGAAACCGGAGCACCCGGAGGAAACCCACGCACACACGGGGAGAACGTGCAGACTCCGCACAGACAGTGACCCAAGCCGGAATCGAACCTGGGACCCTGGAGCTGTGAAGCAGTTGTGCTCACCACAATGCTACCGTGCTGCCCTAAGCACCCACCATGACAAAATGTGTTACGATCCCACCTGATCTTACTACAGGGCAGGTCAGATCCCAGCTTGATAGAGGCTAACAATTTTTATTTAGAGATGTGAATGAACAAAGTCACAGAACTGGCAATTAATTTTCAACAGAAGAATAAAACATTTATTGAATAAGAAAGATTACCTATAATACACTACTCCTTCACCCCAGCTATATCTTTACAGATATATATAGATTTGTAAGGATATCAAAAGTAACAAAATGTATCTAATACTCGAATGTTCGCAGTTAGTACACAGCCCATACAAACCAAAAGGTGAAATGTGGTCAGACACACTACACTCTGAAACTAAGTAACAGATGTCACCCAAAACAACTTGTGTGGATTTCACATCAAATCTCCCCAGATGCTTGTCACACTGTGAGCCAACTGGTCTCACTGGCACTCTGGTTTTCAAACGGGTGTTTCCAAACTCCACTCTTGAAGAACACACTTTGGAACTTTCTTTCAAACAAAGCTTCCTCTCTGATGCCTTCACCAAGGATGCACATCCAGTATTTCAGCATTCCTCTGCCCTGTAACACCATATGTATTGAAGCATTCACACCATCTCTTAGATACCCAGCCACGCCAACAGAATACCAGTGCTTCACTAATTTCTGTTATTTAGCTTCTGGGACTTGCTTTCTGCATACCTGCATTATCCTGCCTGCACTGGCAGTTCTGTTGAAAGCTTCTTGCTTACCTGGTTCCAGAGTAAATCAAATAGTTCTGCTTTTCAGTGTGGGCCTCTACTTGCTAAGCCTTTTATAAAAGCCTGTAATTGCTTTTACATCCTAAAAACTCAATTTCAATTTAAAGTGAAATGCAAAAAAAAACGACATGCAGACACGTTTGTTTACTATGAAGTTAAATGAAGTTTTAAACTTTTTAAACAGCAAACACAGAAATACAAATTAAGCTTAAGCATGTATCTTGTTCCCATTATACACAATAAATATATAAATTGTTTAAACTTTCTTTATCGCCTAACAAGTGATCCTTAATGTTTTTGCCCAGCATTAGTCATGCTGGTCAAATGAGATGTTATATTGTAGCCATCTGGGATGGCCACTTACAACAAGCAACATGGACGTTCGCAAAGCCTAACAGGAAATATGAACAATGTAAGATTCAGGCAGGCACAGAACCTGAATGTATATTTGTGAGCAATGAATCCAGATAGCATCGAAACCCCCAACCGATTAGCATTTTAATGGCCCATCTCCGTAAGACAAAGGACTGATACTTGAGTAACCGATACAAGCCCAGGCATTTCGGCGTCACTCCCTGTACTCAGGAAGCATAAACAACAGGGTCAATGACTGCTTAGGACACGCCCAGTCATCAAGGCACCCGCCCCTTTATTGGCTTAGATCGAAGGCAGTGATCGAGAACTGCCCAATGAGTGGGGTCCAAACCTAAGGACCGTCCAAAAGAGCGCGCGAAACCCCCCAAGGATAAAGAGAGAGACCGCCATGTGTTCGATCTCTCTTGGACCTGGCGCTCCGGCAACGTCCACCTCCAAGTGCAGCACCGCCAGAAGCAAGTTCAAGTTCAACACCCGTTACCAGACGGATGAGCCCAGCTGAGCAGCAGTTACTTCTACAGACCCCGATTCGAACAAAGGCCACTGTTCCTCTGACCTAAGCCGGGTGCCTGAAGTTAAGTACAGGTTGTCATTGTTGCTAGGTGTAGTTTAACTAGTAGAGTTTATGTTGCATGTGTAAGTTAATCTTGTATGTAAATAAAGTACCCTTGATCTTGAACTAACTAACTGGTTGTTTGGCTCTTTGATCGATACCCGGTTGAACCTTGTGGCAGTATCATTTGATACCTGGCATATCATATTCATATGCATATAAAAGAAGGGAAACCTCATTGACGGCTATATTTATAGCGAGTAAAAAAAGGCAACAATATCAATGGAAATGGAGGTAAAAGATCCCATTATGCCCTTTCAGACAAAAACAGGAGTATTATACCTGGTGTCCCAGACAATATTCATCCCTCAGCAACATCATCAAAACAACTTTTAGGGTAATTATCACAGTTTGCTGTTCATAAATTGGCTGCTGTGTTTACTGCATTACAACATTGGTTGCATTTCAACCAATACTTCATTGACTCTAAAGCACTTTGCGATGTTCGGATATCATGGAAGGCATCATATGAATACAGTATCCCTTTATTTTTCTTTGCAAGCGATTGACAGGTTTTTGTATATTCCCTTCCTGCCAAAAATTAATGTTCTCAGTTCAATTTTATGTCAACATTCATAATATGGCACTGTGGAGGGAACCGTATGCGGGTCCAACCTGCCAAACTCTGTGTGCACCCATTCAATGGGCAACCCTGGTCCCTGCCTGTCTGCCCCACCATTAACCCATAACTCTCACTGACAGCGGAGGCAATCGTGGTTAAGTGAGCACTTCACACATCCCGTGGGTGGGCGGGCCATCTAGCCTGTGGGGCTCCTTGCTGAGCATCTCAATCACACCTTGATGCATGGACACTGTGCTTGAACACTGCGGGAGGCAGCACCAGACATGGAACAGCCAACGTCCGAACACGTAGGGGTTGTGCCCCAGACCTCAGCACATGTCTGCGGCCGGGGTGTGGCGACGTTCTGTTCGAGTGTCTGGGGTGCAGTGACTGCAGTCCGGTGAGCAAGGCCCCCCTGCCATGGCCAGATGTGCATGGGGAGGGCGAGTGTCAGGTGGGAGGGGGAGGGTGGCAGGGGCAGGACCACATTTCTGGATGATGGGGCAAGGCAGAACCAAGAGCCAGAGGCGTCATATTGTTTGTGGTGAGGATTTTTTAATTGTCTCGTACAATTGAACACCACTGTCCCACTCTACCAATGGTGTCACCCCACCCACCCCCATGCACAGTCCATTCCTTTATCCTACCTACCCCCGCCCCCACCATGTTCTCTCAATAATCCTTGCTGTGCTTGACCTTCCTTGCTCTACCTCTGCATCAAGGTGTGACCCCAGGATGCACATCAGAGTGGCAGGCAGACAGCTGCTTACCACGTCCCATAGCCTTTGATGCCACCTGCCGGACATTCTCTGGTGCCTCTGGGGCTGGAGGGCTCCTGTGCACTTGACGTCGGCACATACAGCCATGCCATTCTGTTCAGGGTGTTGACGAGGCTTCTTCAGAGGGGTGGAACACGGGAGAGCTGTTGGCTACCGTTGCCAGTTCATAGGATGGGTCCCAGCGCCCCCTCCTCCCGGTCGGTTCCCATAGGGCCCTGGGGTTCACCACGGGATGGAGGGGCAGCTGGACTGAGCCCTGCATCATCTGGCTCTCCCAGTCGTGGCGGCTCCCCAATGTCAGCACCGTGGTGCCGACGCCCTCAGCAATGTTCCTCAGTGACTGGGTCATGCTCTGTAGTGCCTCTGCCATGCCCACCTGCGACTGGGACAAGCTCCGCAGTACCCATTCTCATCTGAGAGTGGGACATGTCCTGCAGAACCTCATCACCTGGAAGGTCCACCTGGTACTGGCTCATGTCCCCCAGCGAGTCGGAGAGTCAACTAAAGCCCTAAGCCATGGCCATCACCAACGGCGCCATGCCTTGGACAGCTTCACTAATGGTGCTGACATCGTGTACCAGGCTCTCTACTGCGATTGCCAACATAGCAGTGTTGGCCTCGGTGCCACACATTGCCAGCAACATCTTCTGCGCCCATAGCCTCTGGGACTACTCCAGTCGGCTATGGACCTGCTGGAGTATCGCCAATGTCTTCCTCTGAATGTCCCAGCTATACCAAGTCTGGATAAACCTGTTCCAGAGGTTCCTTCTTGCAGCACTGGAGGCCAATCCCTATCATCACGCTTCCCAAGTTGACAGTTGCCGCCACTTCATCCCAGGCAACACTGGCTGTCTTGTGGCTCACCCACCAGAACTCTCAGGGGAACAGGACATGCCTCCTGGCCTCGATGCATCTCGGATCCTCCCTAGGTCTGTGTCTCCAAATCTTGGTGCCAGTCGTCTTGGCGCCATGGCTGTGAGCTGAGTGGGGCCTGCTGTGCAATTGAAGTGCTGCTCGACCTTGTTTATCGGAGGCTGGCGAGCACTGTGCTGGTGAATCGGCTGGCAAGCCTTCATTTGCAATGTGAAGCCTGTGGGGCTTCGTTAAGTGGACCCTAATGTTGTATTGCCAGGAGCACAAATATAATCCAACTGCAGCAGAGTAACTTCCACCTTTAAAAGAGAATATGGCTAGGCCAGGAAGGAACTTTGCAGAAATTCAGGCCATAGAGTCGTGGAGAGTCTTTGGCATATCCAAAATGGTGGGTACACCCCAGATCCAGAAATACTGTCACCATATCTGGCATTTTGATTGGGGAAGGAGATTGGGGGCGGGAATTGACTCCCACATGAAGGAAGGCCACACATTTGATCTCAGTGCCGAGTTCAAACAGACCATATTTTTGCTGGGGAAGGTGTTATCCCGCAGTGTGGGAGTTTTGAATTTTTAGAGTTGATATAAATGCTCTTGAAGGGCAGAAAATGTCTGTACAACTACCAAGCTGTCAAGTTATTTAAATCCCCTGCCCTTTAAAAATGGTAAATATATGCCTATTTCTATCTGAGAGAAACAAAAAGTGCTGTTTGTTGACATAATCTTAGTATACCATTCCACAACTTATCATTAGCACAGTGGAGGACTGCAGGTTCACTGTTTGAATGACAGCTCAAAGAGGTTATTAACTATCTCCATTAACAGTCTTTGATATGGATGTTTATCCATAAACAAATGTTTATTTCTATTAGAGATCAAGTACAAAAGGGGATTTAAAAGTAATGAATGGGCGTTCATGAAGGAGAGAGTTGTTTATATCATGAAGTCGATAACAGATCAGCAGTCACTGGCCGAGCTGGCATGGAGGGTGTAAAGGCAAAGAATGGTAGATGGGGAGCATGAATTGGCACTAAGTTGGCATAAATACTATAAAGGACCATGAGGGTGGTTGGGGGCATGGGTTCACATGGGTTGGCATTATTGGCAGGGGATGAGGGCTTGTAAGGGCAAAGGTGTGTGAGGGGTGACTAGAGGGTCAAATGCTTAAGATAACAACAGGGATGACATACAAGAGAACCAAGGTGGGCCTTTTAACCAGCCCCTGAACAACCCTTGTTGCCCCCTCCAGTTTGTGTCCAGGGGTGGAGGGCCCAACTCTATCCCGCATCTGCCCTCCCCGAAAGAAGATCCTGCCATTCGGGGCATTTTTGTCCCAAGGCATGTGTAGCAAGCTGGGAGATTTCCCGAATCTGTGCACTCACCTTGGGAATGAAATCCAGCTATGTGTGTTCAAAGTGAATTTATTTCAAAGACTAATGCTCAGATAAACTGACATTGATCTTCAATCTTTGCATACAAGCAGCTGTAAAAATAAGTTGTTCAAAAACTAGTGTTACCACTTATCTCCGAGGACCCAGATCTACTTTGTGGATGACAGCATCACCTCACGAAAAGCCTCTGACATATTTAGCACAAGGAATGTAATAAAAGTATCTCTAACTTATCCTGGCTGTAAGATAGGCTGAAGGACACCTCTAATACCCGATTCCTGGATGAAGACCTGGCCATGTAAATATTATGACGCGGGAGACTAATCTGTATTCAATATTCTCCAGTCGGACAGTTTTCTGAATGCCTGACTAATGCTTGGAGTATTTTTACAGTAGAAATTGCAACATGTTAAGGTGTATTTTTTACCTCTCCAAGAAATTCACTTTCTTCTTCTTGTACTCGAGGTTGATCCCACAACGTGATTTCTAACATCCGTTCTCGAAAGTCTCTCCGATGTACATGTGAATAGACAAATGTTTGGTTCCATTTTGGCTCGAAGCTTCTCTTGATTGTTTTGGTCCTGCGTTTACTCTTGTCACTGACCAGGAAAACATACAGTTCAATTACTTCACATTCCAGTTGACTTCTGTTAATGAACAGTTTCTGCCTTCATTGAGTAACCAAAGTTTAAAATATAAAAACAAGTCAAAACTACAGACTGTGTTATATTTTCTTATTTTCATAGTGTGTCAAATAAATAAATGTGGGTTAATAAAAATGCTATTATGTAAATATATAAACTGGTATGCATTTGCAACATGTTGTCATGGAGGTCTCCAAAATGAAAGAATGTTGCTGCATTGGCGATGGAAGATTGAAACCAGTGTAACCCAGTAAAGTCATTTAGTCAGCCACCCTACTGCTGCACTCTACGATTATGAAGTAGCAATCTGGGGCAGCACGGTGGCGCAGTGGTTAGCATTGCTGCTTCATGGCGCCGAGGTCCCTGGTTCGATCCTGGCTCAATGTCCGTGTGGAGTTTGCATATTCTCCCCGTGCTTGCGTGTGTTTCATCCACACAACCCAAAGATGTGCAGGTGGATTGGCCACGCTGAATTATTCCTTAATTGGGAAAAATGAATTGGGTTCTCTAAATTTATTTTAAAAAGTGAACTGGCAATCTGGCCCTCATTCTTCTTATTTACTGCTTCATCCTTTTTAATTCTTATGGGCCTGTTGTTTTAACACTGCTGCCTCATTGTTGGTACACATAGGGGAGAGGCAATGGCATAATGGACAAGTAATCCACAGACCAAGAATAATGCTCTGCGAGCTCTGGTGAAATTAGAATTAAAAAATGATGGAATTAGAAGTTCAATGAGGACCATGAAACCATTGGCAATTGTTGTGAAAACCCATCTGGTTCACTACTATCCTTCAGGGAAGGAAATCTGCCATCCTTACCTGGTGTGCCCTCCAGGTGACTCCAGACTCACAAAATAAATTAATGAAGTACTGACTCAAAATCCAAGAGCTGTTACGTATTAGTAATAAGGCATATGGGAATGAATGGAACCCAGATGATTGTAGCTCAGTAAGGCATTGCAATCTACACGAAGAATTTTAGATTATAACAGGTTATGATAAAAACAAAATTGTGATTGTCTCTACTGGTGAGCAAGAAGGCTGAAACCATTAATGGGTTCAGTAAAAATAAATAATTTGCATAAAGTACATATGGTATGTGGAATCCTAAATGTTTTACCTAATTTTACCCAAGGCCTCCTCAATCACTGGAAGCACTCTGCTTCAGTTGAAGATGCTCCATCCTTTTATAATTTTGAATACACTCAGAGCACTTCATAATCCAGATTGTTCAAATTCATAGAATCCCTACAATGTGGAAGGTGGGCATTCAGCCCATTGAGTCTGCACCGACCCTCCGAAAGAGCGTTCTACCTCGGCCCCCTCCCCCAACCCATCCC
The DNA here is from genome assembly GCF_047496885.1 of Scyliorhinus torazame. NCBI lineage: Eukaryota > Metazoa > Chordata > Chondrichthyes > Carcharhiniformes > Scyliorhinidae > Scyliorhinus > Scyliorhinus torazame. The sequence goes on along the minus strand of NC_092710.1, from coordinate 89,445,735 downwards.
CGTAACCACTGCGTATTGATCATGACCAAATCCACCTAACTTGCACATCTTTGGACTATGGGAGGCAACCGGAGCACCTGGAGGAAACCCACACAGACATGGGGAAACTTGCTATCTCCACACAGTCATCCAAGGCTGGAATCGAACCAGGGTCCTTGGCCTGGTGAGGCAGCAGTGCTACCCACCGTGCCACCTCTGCAATACTCACATAACGTTGCGAGCCTTCTTTATATTATATTTCCTCACATTAGGCTGTGCCCAACTAAATCTATATTGCACCATATCTTGTCTTTAGCATAAAATCACAGAAACATCAGTGAAGTAATAATGGAATTGGATAAAACACTGGTGAGGCCACAGCTGGAGTTTTGAGTACAATTCTGGTCATTACATTACCACATTACAGGAAGGACACAATTGTTCTGGAGAAAGTACAGAGGAAATTTAGCAGAATGTTGCCAGGACTTAAAAATTGCAGCTGTGAGGGTAGATTGAATTAATTCAGGTAGTTTTCCATAGAACAGAGGAGACTAAGAGGTGGCTTAATTGAGGTGTACAAAATTATGAAGGGCACAGATAGGATAGGCAGGAAAAACTTATTTCTCCTGGTCTGAGGGGTCAATTATCAGACGGCATAGCTTTAAGGTGATTGGTAGGAGGATTACAGGGGACAAGGGCAGTGGGTGTCTGGAATTCACTGGCTGATTGGTGGTTGAGGCTAAAATGCTGAACTCATTTAAAAAGGTTCCTGGATCGGCATCTGAAGTGTTGAAACCTCCAATGTTACGGATCAGGGGCAGGATCCTTCCCTACCCGGCGGGGCGGGGGGTCCCTGGCGGGATGGAGTGGCGTGAACCACTCCGGCATCGGGCCGCCCCAAAGGTGTGGATTTCTCCGCACCTTTAGGGGCCAAGCCCTCACCTTGAGGGGCTAGCCCCGCGCCGGAGTGGTTGGCGCGCCGCCAGCCGGCGGGAAAGGCCTTTGGCGCCACGACAGTCGGGGCCAAAAGGTCTTCGCCGGCCGGCGGAAGTCGGCGTATGCGCGGGAGCGTCAGCGGCTGCTGATGTAATCCCCGCGCATGCGCAGGGGGGGTGTGAAAACTGTGGCCGAGGCGGAGGAAAAAGAGTGCCCCCACGGCACAGGTCCGCCTGCGGATCGGTGGGCCCGATTGCAGGCCAGGCCACTGTGGGGCACCCCCTGGGGCCAGATCGGCCCACGCACCCCCCAGGACCCCAGAGCCTGCTACCTTGTCCCGCCGGTAAGAATGGTGGTTTAATCCACGCCGGCTGGACAGGCATTCCAGCAGCGGGACTTCGGCCCATCGCGGGCCGGAGAATCGCTGGGAGGGCCCCGCCGACCGGTGCGATTCCCGCTCCCGTCGAATATCCGGTGCCGGAGAATTCGGCAACCGGTGGGGGCGGGATTCACGCCAGCCCCCGGCGATTCTCCGACCCGGCAGGAGGTTGGAGAATCCCGCCCCAGGTGTTGGAAAGAGAGATTAAAATGAGCGGCTAGTTACTTTTTTTCTATTTTTGGCTGGCACAGACACAATGGGCTGAATAGCCTCTTTCTGTGCTGTAACTTTTCTGTGGATATAATCATAGAATCACAGAATGAGAAATTAACTTTGTGCCTTTTCCCCACCTTCTCCTCGTAACCCTGCACATTCTTCCTTTTCAGGTAACTCTTTGAAAGTTTTGATTTTATTGTTGTATAGGATTACCCCACATTCCACGATGGGAGTTGTCCCAAAGGAGATGCTGATGGGCTGATGAACTTACTGAGCCTGATCTCCCTGAATTTGGTGGGGGAGAGTGGAGTCCAGGCAAGATCTCCAAAAAAGTAACCGTGGCTCATCGAGGGCAGAGAGATCATTTAAAATAAATGACCCAGTTTTCATAAGGAACTTTGGAAATTGACCTAGCTGAGACTGTGCGTTTGTACTCGCCAAGGCAGACCTGGTGTCATATGGGTTTATCGCTCCCAACGCAAATGGAGGCCCCCCAGATATGCTGAGCGATTGAGACTAAGATCTCCAGTACCTGGGAGTAGGTACTAGTGGACTGAGGGTGTAAGGATGTTGCAGCGGACATTGGGGGTCATGTGACCTCCCCAACCAAGGTCTCGGCAAACCTCAGAGGCCACGTCATGGTCAGCGTATCCAGCAGGCTGGGGCCTATAAAACCGGCAGAACAAATTCAGGAGGAGAGTTGGAGTCGCTGGCTGGTATTGTAATGTTCCTATATGCTTTATGTTAATATTTGTTGCCTCAAAATAAACTATCGGGGGCGGCACGGTAGCACAGTGGTTAGTACTGTTGCTTCACGCTCCAGGGTCCCACGTTCGATTCCCGCTTGGGTCACTGACTGTGCAGAGTCTGCACGTTCTCCCCGTGTCTGCGTGGGTTTCCTCCGGGTGCTCTGGTTTCCTCGCACAGTCCAAAGATGTGCAGGTTAGGTGGATTGGCCATGATAAATTGCCCTTAGTATCCAAAAAGGTTAGGTGGGATTACTGGGTAACGGGGATAGCGTGGAGCTGTGGGCTTAAGTAGGGTGCTCTTTCCAAAGGCCGGTGCAGACCCGATGGGCCGAATGGTCTCCTTCTGCACTGTAAATTCTATGATTCTATGTCTTGTTATCTGCTGATGATCGCCTGGAGTTCCTGCTATTGTAGATTGCATCCACATATTGTGAAAAAAATCTGGGGAAGAGATAGCAAAGGCATTGCTTCACCTATTCAATAATAGGTGGTAAAAGATGCAGCACGACGGGACTGAGAATTCCTATATTTAAGAACGGAACAGTTCCGGAGAATTATAGCCGATTCTGTTTAGCGAGTGGTCAGAAGAATAACGGAATCTCTAGTAAAGAGGAGAACAGAAGATCATCTAGGAATGAGACATATAACAATGGATAGGCTGCATAAATTTCACAAGGGAAATTCTTACTGACCGATCATGTTTAATTTTTTGAGGAGGTAAGGGAGAGAGTATGCCCTGGCAATGTAGTAGATACAACTTAATCGGGATTTTCAAAAGGCTTTCAATAAGGCCCCATTATAGAATAATGAATAAGATCAGAGAATGTGGAGTCAGGGGACAAGTGGCAGAATGGATTTCTGTCTGACTTCAAGACAAAAATCAAAGTAAAAATAAAGGACATTTATCAAAGTGGCAGAAGCTGAGAAGTGGTGTTCCACAAAGATCAGAGCTGGGACCACTGCTGTTCACAATTTACATTAGAAATTGGGACTTAGGAATCAAAAACACATGGACAGACTGGGACAGACTTTATGGAGCAAGAAGATTGGGAAATGTGGGGCGAAATTCTCCGTAATCGGCGTGATGTCTGCCGACCGGCGCCAAAAACGGCGCAAATCAGTCCGGCATTGCGCCGCCCCAAAGGTGCGGAATCCTCCGCATCTAGAGCGGCCGAGCCCTAACCTTGAGGGGCTAGGCCCGCGCCGGACTGATTTCTGACCTGCCAGCTGGCGGGAAAGGCCTTTGGTGCCCCGCCAGCTGGCGTGGAAATGACATTGCCGGGCGGCGCATGCGCGGGAGCGTCAGTGGCCACTCACGGCATCCCCGCACATGCGCAGTGGAGGGGGTCTCTTCCGCCTCCACCATGGTGGAGACCATGGCGAAGGCGGAAGGAAAAGAGTGCCCCCACGGCACAGGTCCGCCCACGGATCGGTGGGCCCCGATCGCGGGCCAGGCCACCGTGGGGGCACCCCCCGGGACCAGATCGCCCCGCGCCCCTCCCCCAGGACCCGGAGCCCACCCGCGCAGCCTTGTCCCGCCGGTAAGAGAGGTGGTTTAATCCACGCCGGCGGGACAGGCATTCCAGCAGCGGGACTTCAGCCCATCCGGGCCGGAGAATCGCCGGGGGGGGGCGCCAACCGGCGCGGCGCGATTCCCGCCCCTGCTGAATCTCCGGTGCCGGAGAATTCAGCAACCGGCAGGGGCGGGATTCACGCCAGCCCCCGGCGATTCTCCGACCCGGCGGGGAGTCGGAGAATCCCGCCCGTGGTGTCTGAGGTGCCCTAATTAGGTGGAATGCAAAATTTCAATTTCAGCTTTATAGAACCTTAATTAGGCCACACTTGGAGTATAGTGTTCAATTCTGGTCGCCACACTACCAGAAGGATGTGGAGGCTTTGGAGAGGGTACAGAGGAGGTTTACCAGGATGTTGCCTGATATGGAGGGCATTAGCTATGAGGAGCGGTTGGATAAACTCGGTTTGTTCTCACCAGAACGCTGCAGGTTGAATGGCGACCTGATAGAAGTCTACAAAATTATGATGGACATGGACAGAGTGGAGAGTCAGAAGCTATTTCCCAGGGTGTCAGAATCAATTACTAGGGGACAAAGGTTTAAGGTGCAAAGTTTAGAGGAGATGTGCGAGGGAAGCTTTTTTTTTTTTTACACAGAAGGTAGTGGGTGTTAGAGTTCTTTGAGGAAGTTAGACAAAGGAGAACAAGTGGGCGTGATTTATTTAGATATTCACGAGGTGCCACATAAGAGACTGTTAAATAAGTTAAGAGCCCATGGTGTTTAGGGTAAGATCCTGGCATGATTAGAGGATTGGCTGACTGGCAGAAGGCAGAGAGTGGGGATAAAGGGGTCTTTTTCAGGATGGCTGCCAGCGGTCTGTGCTGGGACCACAACTTTTCACAATATACATTAATGATCTGGAAGAAGGAACTGAAGGCACTGTTGCTAAGTTTGCAGATGATACAAAGATCTGTAGAGGGACAGGTAGTATTGAAGAAGCAGGGGGCTGCAGAAGGACTTGGACAGACTGGGAAAGTGGGCAAATAAGTGGCAGATGGAATACAATGTCGAAAAGTGTGAGGGTATGCACTTTGGAAGGCAAAATGGAGGCATAGACTATTTCCTAAATGGAAAGATGCTTCGGAAATCTGAAGCACAAAGGGACTTGGGAGTCCTTGTTCATGATTCTCTTAATGTTAACGTGCAGGTTCAGTCGGCAGTTAGGAAGGCAAATGTTAGCATTCATGTCGAGAGGGCTAGAATACAAGACCAGGGATGTACTTCTGAGACTATATAAGGCTCTGGTCAGACCCCATTTGGAGTAATCTGAGCAGTTTTGGGCCCTGTATCTATGGAAGGATGTGCTGGCCTTGGAAAGGGTCCAGAGGAGATTCACAAGAATGATCCCTGGAATGAAGAGCTTGTCATATGAGGAACGGTTGAGGACTCTGGGTCTGTACTCGTTGGAGCTTAGAAGGATGAGGGGATCTTATTGAAACTTACAGGATACTACAAGGCCTGGATAGAGTGCACAAGGAGAGGATGTTATCACTTGAAGGAAAAACTAGAACCAGAGAACACAATCTCAGACTAAAGGGACAATCCTTTAAAACAGAGATGAGGAGGAATGTCTTCAGCCAGAGGGTGGTGAATCTGTGGCATTTAAGACAGAGATAGATAGGTTTTTGATTAATAAGGGGATCAGGGGTTATGGGGAGAAGGCAGGAGAATGTGGATGAGAAAAATATCAACCATGATTGAATGGCGGAGCAGACTCGATGGGCCGAGTGGCCTAATTCTGCTCCTATGTCTTATGGTCTTATGAGTCAGTTGTGAGGGGGTTCTGGAGTGGAGCCAGGAGCATGGAGAAGTGGAGGAAGAATCCAGAGGAGGGCTGAAGGTGGAAGAGTGAAGTGGGAATGGCCGAGCATCCTGGGTGCAGTGGGTGGAAGGCATGATGGAAAGTCAGTCAGGGTAAGAAAATGAGGGACCTAATGGGTGATGTCGGTGCCACACACAGTTGTGACCCTCTCAGGGTGTTGGCTGGCAGAGTCAGAGCTTTGATACACAATATTTCAATGATCCTTGCTGAGTGTGATCTCGGACAATGTCCTTTACAATGCACTGAAGGGTGGCACAGCTGAGCCATGTCCCACAGATTAAAGCACTGGGCACTAACATGAACAGTCAATAAAGAGTGACATAAATGCACAATATTGTTCTTCCACAAGAGAGAAATGTTTGACTCCCCTGTAGCTTGCCAACCATGAGGCACAGCAGTAAATTTAGCTTTCGAAACCGAACAAATAAGTGATGCAGACATGAATAAAGTGAAACCAATGTAATGTGAAATATAAATTTGAAAAACATCAAAGTCAATTTTGTGCCCTCAGGAGTATGTAGCGGCAATGGAGTCAAGCAGAAAAGCGGAGGCCACTTTTCTAGCATCCTGGCACCTGCAGCATTGTCAGCTGGTAACACCAATGACTACACAAACACAAAAAACTAAAGATTGGGGGGGAAGGGAAAGTCAGGGAACCAAGAGGTGAAGTAATTAGCGGGGAGCGTAGCTGCTTAGGAATACAAAAAAACACGAACAGACAAAACTCAAGAGTGATTACGATTGTCCCCATCCCACAAAATATGACACAGTGTATGGAAAGGCTCAGTAAACCAAGGTCCACCACACTAAGAAAACAAAAAGGGACGGTCAATAGAGAATTAAAGGTGCTATATTTAAATGCGCGCAGTGTACGGAACAAGGTAGATGAGCTTGTGGCCCAGATTGTGACTGGCAGGTATGATGTGATAGGCATCACAGAGACATGGTTGCAGGGGGTTCAGGACTGGCATTTAAACATCCAGGGATTCACAACCTATCGAAAAGACAGAGAGGTGGGCAGAGGGGGCGGGGTTGCCTTGTTAATTAGGAATGAAATTAAATCAATAGCACTAAACGACATAGGGTCAGATGATGTGGAGTCTGTGTGGGTAGAGTTGAGGAACCACAAAGGCAAAAAAACCATAATGGGAGTTATGTACAGGCCTCCTAACAGTGGTCAGGACCGGGGGCACAAAATGCACCACGAAATAGAAAGTGCATGTCACAAAGGCAAGGTCACAGTGATCATGGGGGACTTCAATATGCAGGTGGACTGGGTAAATAATGCTGCCAGTGGACCCAAGGAAAGGGAATTCATTGAATGTTTACAGGAGGGCTTTTTGGAACAGCTTGTGATGGAGCCCACGAGGGAACAGGCCATTCTGGACTTAGTGTTATGTAATGAGCCAGACTTGATTAAAGATCTTAAAGTAAGGGAACACTTAGGAAGCAGTGATCATAACATGGTAGAATTCAATCTCCAATTTGAAAGAAAGAAGGTAGAATCAGATGTAAAGGTGTTACAGTTAAATAAAGGTAACTACAGGGGCATGAGGGAGGAACTGACGGAAATCGACTGGGAGCAGAGCCTAGTGGGAAAGACAGTAGAACAGCAATGGCAGGAGTTTCTGGAAGTAATTGAGGACACAGTACAGAGGTTCATCCCAAAGAAAAGAAAGGTTATCAGAGGGGGGATTAGGCAGCCATGGCTGACAAAGGAAGTTAGGGAGTACATAGATTACATAGAACATACAGTGCAGAAGGAGGCCATTCGGCCCATCGAGTCTGCACCGACCCACATTAATCCCTCACTTCCACCTTATCCCCGCAACCCAATAACCCCTCCCAACCCTTATGGACACTACGGGTAATTTAGCATGGCCTATAATGTGGCAAAGAGTAGTGGGAAGTCAGAAGATTGGGAAGGCTACAAAAACAAACAGAGGATAACAAAGAGAGAAATAAGGAAAGAGAGGATCAATTATGAAGGTAGGCTAGCCAGTAACATTAGGAATGATAGTAAAAGTTTCTTTAAATACATTAAAAACAAACGGGAGGCAAAAGTTATCATTGGGCCGCTCCAAAATGATGCTGGTAATCTAGTGATGGGAGACAAGGAAATAGCTGAGGAACTAAATACGTACTTTGCGTCAGTCTTCACAGTAGAAGACATGAGTAATATCCCAACAATTCAGGAGAGTCAGGGGACAGAGTTGAATATGGTAGCCATCAGAAAGGAGAAAGTGCGAGAGAAACTTAGAGGTCTAAAAATTGATAAATCCCCGGGCCCAGATGGGCTACATCCTAGAGTTCTAAAGGAGATAGCTGAAGAAATAGTGGAGGCGTTAGTTATGATCTTTCAAAAGTCACTGGAGTCAGGGAAAGTCCCAGAGGATTGGAAAATCGCTGTTGTTACCCCCCGCTGTTGATCCCTGAGGCACACCACTGGCCACAGGCCTCCAGTTTGAAAAACAGCCCTCTACAACCACCCTCTGCCTTCTGTCGTCCAGCCAATTTTGAATCCAATTGGCAACCTCACCCTGGATCCCGTGAGCTTTAACCTTCTGCAACAACCTACCATGCGGTACCTTGTCAAAGGCTTTGCTAAAGTCCATGTAGACAACGTCTACTGCACTGCCCTCATCTACCTTCTTGGTCACACACTCATCCCCCTCTCTTTCACAGACTCATCCTGCTCTCTCACACACACTCATCCTCCTCTCGCACTCACACACTCATCCCCCTCTCTCTCACACACACTCATCCTCCTCTCTCACACACACCGATCCTCCTCTCTCACACACACACTCATCCTGCTCTCTCTCTCACACACCCATCCTCCTCTCTTACACACACACTCATCCTGCTCTCTCTCTCACACACATCCCCCTCTCTCACACACACTCATCCCCCTCTCGCTCACACACTCATCCTGCTCTCTCACACATTCATCCTCCACTCGCTCGCACACACACACCCATCCTCCTCTCTTACACACACACTCATCCTGCTCTCTCTCACACACACCCATCCCCCTCTCTCTCGCAGGCTCATCCTGCTCTCACACACACACTCATCCTGCTCTCTCTCTCACACACTCATCCCTCTCTCTCCCACACACACTCATCCCCCTCTCTCACAGATTCATCCTGCTCTCATGCACACTCATCCTCCTCTCACTCAGACACACTCATCCCCCTCTCTCCCACACACACTCATCCCCCTCTCTCTCACAGACTCATCCTGCTCTCTCACACACACTCATCCTCCTCTCTCACTCACACACACACTCATCCTCCTCCCTTCCACACACACATACTCATTGTCCTCTCTTCCACACACACACACTCATCCTCCTCTCTCACACACACACATCCTCCCCTCTCACACACACTCATCCTCCTCTCGCACAAACACTCATCCTGCTCTCTCACACATTCATCCTCCACTCGCTCGCACATACACACCCATCCTCCTCTCTTACACACACACACTCATCCTGCTCTCTCTCTTCCACACTCATCCCCCTCGCTCACACACACTCATCCCCTTCTCTCACACACACTCATCCCCCTCTCTCTCACAGACTCATCCTGCTCTCTCACACACACTCATCCTCCTCTCACTCACACACACACACTCATCCTCCTCCCTTCCACACACACACACTCATTGTCCTCTCTTCCCCACACACACACTCATCTTCCTCTCTTACACACACACACATTCATCCTCCTCTCTCACACACACAAATCCTCCTCTCTCACATGCACACTCATCCTCCTCTCACACACACTCATCCTCCTCTCTCACACACACACTCATCCTCCTCTCACACACACACTCATCCAGCTCGACTGACGGATCATTCCCAATTCCACAGCTCGATTCAATGATACCATTATTCCCACTGTTTGATTAAATGATCCACAAATCCCTAGCTCAGGGCAGCACAGTTAGCACTGCTGCCTCACAGCACCAGGGGCCCGGGTTCAATTCCGACTTTAGGTAACTGTCTGTGCAGAGTTTGCACGCTCTCCCCATGTCAGTGTGGGTTTCCTCCGGGTGCTCCGGCTTCCTCCCACAGTCCAAAGATGTGCAGGTTAGGTGGATTGGCCATGCTAAATTGCCCCTTTAGGTGGGGTTGTGGGGATGGGGTGGTGGAGTGGGCCAACGTACATAGAACATGGAACATACAGTGCAGAAGGAGGCCATTCGGCTCATCGAGTCTGCACCGACCCACTTAAGTCCTCATTTCCCGTAACCCAATAACCCTTCCTCACCTTTTTTTGGACACGAAGGGCAATTTATCATGGCCAATCCACCTAACCTGCACGTCTTTGGACTGTGGGAGGAAACCAGAGCACCCGGAGGAAACCCATGCAGACACGGGGAGAACGTGCAGACTCCGCACAGACAGTGACCCAGCGGGGAATTGAACCTGGGACCCTGGCGCTGTGAAGCCACAGTGCTAATCAATTGTGCTACCGTGCTGCCCAAAAGTGTAGGGTGCTCTTTTGGAGGGTGGGTGCAGACTCAATGCGCTGAATGGCCCCTTTCTGCAATGCAGGAATTCCATGATTCTACGATAAATTATTCTACTAATCCCACAGCTCGACAAATGCATCTTCCCAATCCCACAGCTGGATTTAATGAACTGACAGATCCTCCCAATCCAAAAGCTCAATTAAATGAGCCTCCCCATCCCACAAACCATAAGACCATAAGATGTAGCAGCAGAAGTAGACCATTCGATCCATCAAGTATGCTCCGCCATTCAATGAGACCATGGCTGCTCTGATATAGTCCTCAACTCCACTTCCCCACTTTGTCTTCATAACCCTTGATTCCCGTACTGATTAAATATCTATCTAACTCAGCCTTAGTACACACTTAACGACCCAGCCTCTGCAGCCCTCTGCGGTAAAGAATTCCACAGATTCACTGCCCTCAGAGAAGAAATTCCTCCTCATCTATGTCTTAAATGGACGATCTCTTACTCTGAGATTATGCCCTCTGGTCCTGTCAAGCTCCCTGAGAATTAGTAAGGTCATCTCTCATTCTTCCAAACTCCATTGACTACAGGCCCAACCTATTTAACCTCTCCTCATAAAAAAATCCCTCCATACCCGGGATCAACGAGTGAACCTTCTCTGGACTGCTTTCAATGCCAGTATATCTTCCCTTAGATACAGGGACTAAAACTGTTCACAGTATTCCAGCAGTGGTCTAACTGGTGCCTTGTATAGTTTTAGCAGGACTTCCCTATTTTTATACTCCATTCCATTTGAAAGAAAGGTCAACATTCCATTTGTCTTCTTATTTACCTGCTAAACTTGCATGCTAGCGCGTTCTGATTTATACTCGAGGACCCCCAAATCCCTCTGTGCTGCAGTTTTCGGCAGTCTTTCTTCATTTAAATAATATTCAGCTCCTTTCTTTTTCCTATCAAAGTGCTTAACTTCTCATTTTCCATCTGCCATGTTTTTGCCCACTCAACTAACCTGTTTATATCCCTCTATAGACTCTTTGCGTATCCTCATCATTGCCTTCCCACCGATCCGCAAACTTGGCAAAAATGCGTTCACTTCCCTCGTCCAAGTCATTAGTCTTTATTGTAAATAATTGTGGCCCCAGCACTCCACTACTTCCAGGTTGCCAATCTGAAAATATCCCTTTTATACAACTCTGTCTTCTATCAGTTAGCCAATCCTGTAACCATGCTAATATACTACTCCCAAACCCATGCACCCTTATCTCATTAAATAACCTTTTGTGCAGTACCTTATCAACACGTTTTGGAAATCCAAGTATATTACATCCACTGGTTCCCCTTCATCTATCCTGCTCATTATCACCTCAAAGATTTCTAATGAATTTGTTCTGCTCAATTTCCCCTTCATGAAGCCATGCTGACTTTGGGTGATTATAATATCTATTTCTCAAAACTCTGCTGTTATATGCTTTATAATGGACTCGAACACTTTCCCAATGACAGACGTTAAGCTGACTGGACTTATCCTCCCAATCCCACAGCTGGACTAATCGATCTCACAAACCCACATCTAGACCAAAGGATCCTTCCAATCTCATAGAACAAAGAACAAAGAAAAGTACAGCACAGGAACAGGCCCTTCGGCCCTCCCTGTGCTGCCTGTCTAAACTAAAATATTCTGCACTTCCGGGGTCCGTATCCATCTATTCCCATCCTATTCATGTATTTGTCAAGATGTCCCTTAAACGTCACTGTCGTCCTTGCTTCCACCACCTCCTCCGGCAGCGAGTTCCAGGCAACCACTACCCTCCGTGTAAAAAACGTGCCTCGTACATCTCCTCTAAACCTTGCCCCTCGCACCATCAACCTATGCCCCCTAGTAATTGACCCCTCTACCCTGGGGAAAAGCCTCTGACTATCCACTCTGTCTATGCCCCTCATAATTTTGTAGACCTCTATCAGGTTGCCCCTCAACCTCCGTCGTTCCAGTGAAAACAAACCGAGTTTATTCAACCTCATAGCTAATGCCCTCCATACCAGGCAACATCCTGATAAATCTCTTCTGCACCCTCTCTAAAGCCTCCACATCCTTCTGGTATGTGGCGATCAGAATTGAACACTATACTCCAAGTGTGGCCTAACTAAGGTTCTATACAGCTGCAACATGACTTGCTAATTTTTATACTCAATGCCCCGGCCAATGAAGGCAAGCATGCCGTATGCCTTCTTGACTACCTTCTCCACCTGTGTTGCCCCTTTCAGTGACCTGTGGACCTGTACACCTAGATCTCTCTGACTCTCAATACTCTTGAGGGTTCTACCATTCACTGTATATTCCCTACCTGCATTAGACCTTCCAAAATGCATTACCTCACATTTGTCCGGATTAAACTCCATCTGCCATCTCTCCGCCCAAGTCTCTAAACAATCTAAATCCTGCTGTATCCTCTGACAGTCCTCATCACTATTCACAATTCCACCAACCTTTGTGCTGTCTGCAAACTTACCAATCAGACCAGTTACATTTTCCTCCAAATCATTTATCTATACTACGAACAGCAAAGGTCCCAGCACTGATCCCTGCGGAACACCACTCGTCACAGCCCTCCAATCAGAAAAGCATCCTTCCATTGCTACTCTCTGCCTTCTATGACCTAGCCAGTTCTGTATCCACTTTGCCAGCTCACCCCTGATCCCGTGTGACTTCACCTTTTGTACCAGTCTGCCAATGAGGTACCTTGTCAAAGGCCTTACTGAAGTCCATATAGACAACATCCACTGCCCTACCTGCATCAATCACCTTTGTGACCTCCTCGAAAAACTCTATCAAGTTAGTGAGACACGACCTCCCCTTCACAAAACCGTGCTGCCTCTCGCTAATACGACCCGTGCTGCCTCTCGCTAATACAAACCGTGCTGTCTCTCGCTAATAGCTGGACTACCGGATCCTCTCAATCCCACAGAAGGACTAACGGATCCTCTCAATTGCACAGCCCGACTAACAGATCCTCCCAATCGTGCAGCTGGATGAGCATCAGTGGAACACTGGTACATAAACGACCTAGAGTCTTTATTAACGGTGTTTTGAGGAGATATGATGTTGAGTCATTATTCGATGAGGTCAACCTTGCTTCCCATGTAAATTGGAATAACATTCATGGGATGTGAGTGTTGTTGGAAACAATAATATCAGTTCACCTTTCATAATTGCCCCTGAGAATGTTCTGGTGAAAGCAAAGCGGGTTGCTCAGAGGGCATTTAGAGTCAAGCACATTCCTGTGAGTCTGGAGTCACAGAAAGGACAAACCCATTTTCATTTCTTAAAGAACATGATTGAATCAATTGTGTTTTATGAAAATCTGATAGATAACCATTAATGATACCTCACAAATTTAGACACTTAATTTCACCTACAAAAATGTTTAAAGATGACAGGATGCTTTGAAACAGTTGTTAAACTAATATAGTTGTTAAAAAAAACACTTCATGGGAGAAATGTATCAGAATAGTTGCAGAGCTGAGGGGTCACACAGGGACAGACTAGAGGAGTTGGAGTTGATTTTCTTGGAACAGAGAAGGCGAAGAGGAACAACAGGAATTCTCCTGGATGATCCTCCCTTACAGAATGTGTGTCCTTCAGGACATTGGGCCCACAAAAGCTCAGACACACCCTCTTCTCACAACACAAATTGTTAAACTTCACTGAATGCAAGGTCACCATGGGACCCATGGTGAAGTAATGGAACTCAATAACGTATGGTGAGGGCAGCACGGTGGCGCAGTGGGTTAGCACTGCGGCCTCACAGCGCCGAGGTCCCAGTTGCGATCCCGGCTCTGGGTCACTGTCCGTGTGGAGTTTGCACATTCTCCCCATGTTTGCGTGGGTTTCGCCCCCACAACCCAAAAATGTGCAAGCTAGGTGGATTGGACACGCTAAATTGCTCCTTAATTGGAAAAAATGAATTGGGTACTCTAAATTTATTCAAAAAAAAATAACGTATGATGACCTTGTGCTGCTCTCGATCCTGATCAATCTCATACAGAGGTGAGTGTTTATATCCTTCCCAGTGCCATCATTTACAATACTGATGCTGAGAGGAATAATACATCCAAAGTCCTTAAAGATACGCAGTGCGGGAATCTTAGTTGAAATAATTACCTCCAATCAAATGTGCGATTAAAACAGATAAGCTTCATAAATAGAGGGATTGAGTACGAAATCAGGAAAGTTGTGCTGAGCTTCATAAATGTCTGGTTCGACCACAACTGTAGTACTACGTCCAGCTCTGGTCACCATGCTTTAGAATGTGAAGATCCGTGAGAAGGTACGGAGGAGATTTAGCAGTATGGTTCCAGTGTGAGGGATTTTAGTGACAAGGTTAGGATTGCAGAAACTGGGGTAATTCTCCTCAGAGCAATGGAGATTGAGGGGAGATTTGATTGAGGTCACGGCAGGTTTGGATAAGTTGGACAAAGAAAAGCTGTTCACATTGTGCCAGTTTTCTGGTTTTCGACAAGAGATGCAAAGGGAATGTGAGGAAGAACATTTTTGAACAGCAGGTGATTCAAAATTCACTGCCACAAGAAGCACACCAGAAACAAACAATGATTTCCAAAGGAAACTGTGAGGTAGTAGGGGGAAATAAAGCTGGAGGGGAAAGTTGGGAGTTGTACTGACTGGATTTTCTATGAAGAGTCAGCACAGATTTAATAGGCAGAATGACCTCGTACAGTGCCATAACAATTCTGTGATTGTGAGTTAGTGGTGATAAATGTTCCCTCGTCCTCAACGACCATGCCTACATCTAATTAGCTCATGATTTACCACAAATATTTCTTTGATGTTGCACCGATCAATTTTTGTTTGGGATTAGTTAAGGAAGGGACGTGGACTTGTCTGAAATTATTAAGATAGTCACTCCAACTGCTCAGAAAAACAAAGAGATGCAAAAAGAAATCAGGAAACATTGTTAAAAAGAGATTCTCACCTTCGATCTGGAAGGAAGTACATTTTTACATAGGGATTCCTGGGCCGTCCTTCCCCTCGGGAAGGGAGTTCCGTGGCTTGTAATACATTAACTATCAGCTGGTGACCGACTTTATCATACCACAGCTTCACCTGCGAAAGAAATGCATTTCATAAGCTTCCGGAAATTTGTGGAATGTTGAGATTGTGGAAATCTCAACATTTAAATGACATTACAAAGCAAAACAAGGAGACAAATACATGAATAGGATGGGAATAGAGGGATACGGACCCCGAAAGTGTAGAAGATTTTAGTTTAGACGGGCAGTATGGTCGGCACAGGTTTGGAGGGTTGAAGGCTTGTTCCTGTGCTGTCCTTTTCTTTGGTCTTTGCTGTTGGGGAGGGTTAAACTAATGGGGCAGGGGGATGGGAACCAATGCAGGAAGGCGGAGGGAATTAAAATGGGAACAGAAAAAAAAAGGCAGCAAGGGGGAAAGTGTAAGGCAGAGAAGCCATAGTCAAAAATCAAAAAGGGCCACAGTACAAGGTACAGTGATGGAGGAGAGCTCAGTGAATAGGCCCAGTAATACTAAAAGGAAGAAAACGGGAAGTAAAAACATCAATGGAAAGCGAAGAAGCAGGTTATTACATGAAGATATGGATTCAACGATAAGAAAAATTAGGAGAAAAGTTAAAAGGAAAAATAACTTAGGAGAGGTTACTGATAGAGATGTGAAGATACAAACCGGAGGTATAAAAGCCAACATAAGGGTATTTTACCTGAATGCTCGTAGTATTCGGAATATGGTAAATGAGTTGATGGCGCAAATCATCGTGAAATACTATGATTTAGTGGCCATATTGAAACATGGTAAAAGGCTGGTCACAACTGGGAGTTAAATATCCAAGGGTATCAAACTATTCGGAAGGACAGAGGGAGGTGATGTAGCTCTGTTATTTAAGGATGACATCCGGGCAGTAGTGAGGGATGATATTGGTGTTATGGAGGATAAAGTTGAATCCATTTGGGTGGAAATCAGGAATAGTAAGGCGAAAAAGTCACTGATAGGAGTAGTCTATAGACCACCAAATAGTAACATTATGGTGGGGCAGGCAATAAACAAAGAAATAACTGATGCATGTAGAAATGGTGCAGCAGTTATCATGGGGGATTTTAAAGTACATGTCATTTGGTTTAACCAGGTCGGTCAAGGCAGCCTTAAGGAGGAGTTTATAGAATGTATCCGCGATAGTTTCCGAGAACGGTATGTAATGGAACCTATGAGGGAACAAGCGATCCTAGATCTGGTCCTGTGTAATGAGACAGGATTGATTAATATTGATCTCATAGTTAGGGATCCTCTCGGAAGGAGCGATCACAATATGGTGGAATTTAAAATACAGATGGAGGGTGAGAAGGTAAAATCAAACACTAGTGTTTTGTGCTTAAACAAAGGTGATTAGACTTCGGTTGCGGCGATGACCAGCTAAGCCGCACGTTTCGGCACCTCCCGTTTCAACGGACTTTTGGGCTCTTATCGGGAGCCCCAACGGAAATTTTTTACGGCCAAACCCAGTGTGAGGCGACAAAGGAAGGAGTCCCGCTGCGTGTGGATGGAAAGAAGCGATAGTAGTGGCCAGATTGCGGAGGATCCTCTGGAGCAACGGCAGAGAAGAGAAGGGAGAAGCAAGATGGCGGCTGAGGGAGCCCAGATGGTATGGGGCCCGGAACAGCAGGAGTTCCTCCGACGATGTGTGGAGGAGCTCAAGAAGGAGGTGCTGGCGCCGATGTTGCTGCCGATTGAGGGATTGAAGGAGACGCAAAAGACCCAGGCGATGGAGCTCCGTGGAGTGAAGGTAAAGGCAGCCGAGAATGAAGACGAGATACAGGACTTGGCACTACATAAGAGGTGCAGAGAAAGGCCGGAAGCCCTGGAAAATAGCTTGAGGAGGAAGAATCTAAGGATTTTGGGTCTTCCCGAAGGGACAGAGGGAGCTGATGTTGGGGCGTATGTGAGTACGATGCTCCATACTTTAATGGGAGCTGAGGCCCCGACGGGCCCCCTGGAAGTGGAGGGAGCATACCGGGTCCTCGTGAGAAGACCAAAGGCAAGGGAAATACCGCGAGCAATAGTGGTGAGGTTCCACCGCTACAAGGACAGGGAGATGGTCCTGAGATGGGCTAAGAAGACACGGAGTAGCAGGTGGGAGAACGCGGTGATCCGCCTGTATCAAGATTGGAGTGCGGAGGTGGCGAGAAGGAGGGCGAGTTTCAATCGGGCCAAGGCAGTGCTCCACAGGACGAAAGTAAAATTTGGAATGCTGCAGCGGCAAGACAGTGGGTTACACACCAGGGCAAACACCACTACTTTGAGACGGCAGAGGAGTTGGACTAGATTTGAGGAATTGATGCTTGGAAAGAAGTAGCGAGATGGTGGCAAAGAAATGCAAAGGGGGCAAGGGGGAGGGTTTATCTGTAAGAATGTTAGACGGGAGAATTCCCCCCCCCCCTGAGGGGGGACACACAAAGAAATGTGGGCGCCGGTGGGGAGGGGGACAGGGAAGGGGAGAGGGAGCTGCGCCACTAGGGGCGGGGCCGAGACGGAAGCGCGGTTTTTTTTTCCCGCGCTATGGAAATTGCGGCGGGGAAAGTGGGCGCAGGAAGGAAGGGGGCCTCACACGCAGGGAGGCCAAGGGTAAACGGGGGAAGCCGAGGTCAGCCAGAGTTTGCTGACTCCCGGAAGCAATATGGGGGGAGCAATCAAGCTAGGAGGGAATCTAGCGGGGGGGGGGGGGGGATTAACTGGGTTGCTGCTGCTGAGGGTAAGGGGGAGCTAATACAGGATGGGATGGTCGGGACGGGAGGGCGCCGTCTGTGGGACAAACGGGTGCGTGGGACCCGGTTGAGGAGCTGGTTTAAAAAAGGGGATGGCTAGTCGACGATGGGGGGGGCGGTAAAGGGCCCCCCAACCCGGTTGATCACGTGGAACGTGAGAGGGCTGAATGGGCCGATTAAGAGGGCAAGGGTATTTGCGCACCTAAAGAGACTGAAGGCGGATGTGGTTATGCTTCAGGAGACGCACCTGAAATTGGCAGATCAGGCCAGATTCAGGAAAGGACGGGTATTCCACTCAGGCTTAGATACGAAAAATAGAGGGGTGGCAATACTGGTGGGGAAACGGGTGTCGTTTGAGGCTAAGACCATAGCGGTGGACAGTGGGGGCAGGTACGTGATGGTGAGTGGCAGATTGCAAGGTGAGGCGGTGGTGCTGGTGAACGTATACGCCCCGAACTGGGATGACGCGGGTTTTATGAAGCGTATGTTGGGGCGCATCCCGGACCTGGAGATGGGAAATTTGGTAATGGGGGGGGACTTCAACACGGTGCTGGACCCAGGGCTGGACCGGTCCAGATCTAGGACCGGGAGGAGGCCGGCAGCGGCCAAGGTGCTTAAGGGCTTTATGGAGCAGATGGGAGGAGTAGATCCCTGGAGATTTGCTAGACCGAGGAGTAAAGAGTTTTCCTTCTTCTCCCGCGTCCATAAAGTATACTCCCGGATAGACTTTTTTGTCCTAGGAAGGGCGCTGATCCCAAAAGTGGTAGGAACGGAATATTCGGCTATAGCCGTTTCAGATCACGCCCCACATTGGGTGGATCTGGATCTAGGAGAGGAGAAGGAGCAGCGCCCACTTTGGAGATTAGACATGGGACTGTTGGCGGACGAGGGGGTATGTGGAAGGGTGAGGGGATGTATTGAAAGATACCTAGAGGTCAATGATGATGGAGCGGTCCAGGTGGGAGTAGTATGGGAGGCGCTGAAGGCGGTGGTTAGGGGGGAGCTGATTTCCATATGAGCCCACAGGGGGAAACAAGAGGGTAAAGAAAGGGAGAGACTGATTGGAGAGATTCTGAGGGTGGATAGGCAATATGCGGAGGCCCCGGATGAAGGGCTATACAGGGAAAGACGGAGACTACAGACGGAGTTTGACCTGCTGACCACGGGTAAGGCGGAGACGCAGTGGAGGAAGGCACAGGGAATACAATACGAATATGGGGAAAAGGCGAGCCGATTGCTGGCCCAACAACTTAGGAAGAGGGGGCGGTGAGAGAGATCGGAGGAGTTAAGGACGGGGAGGGAAGGATGGAGCAGAGAGCGGGGAGGGTGAATGGGGTGTTTAAGTCATTTTATGAGAGGCTGTATAAGTCCCAACCCCCAGAGGGGAAAGAGGGAATGATACACTTCCTGGACCAGCTGGAGTTCCCGAGGGTTGAGGACCAGGAGGTGGCAGGTTTGGGAGCGCAGATTGAGGTGGAGGGGGTGATTAAAGGAATTGGGAACATGCAGGCAGGAAAGGCCCTGGGACCAGATGGGTTCCCGGTGGAATTTTACAGGAAATATGTGGACCTACTGGCCCCACTCCTGACGAGAACCTTCAATGAGGCGAAGGTAAGGGGGACACTACCCCCGACAATGTCGGAGGCGACGATATCGTTGATCCTGAAGCGAGACAAAGACCCGCTGCAGTGCGGGTCATACAGGCCCATCTCCCTCCTAAATGTAGATGCCAAGTTACTAGCCAAAGTGATGGCGACAAAGATAGAGGACTGTGTCCCAGGGGTGGTACATGACGACCAGACAGGGTTTGTTAAAGGGAGGCAATTGAATGCCAAGATACTAAGGTTGCTCGGGGTGATGATGATGCCCCCACCGGAGGGGGAGGCGGAGATAGTGGTGGCGATGGATGCAGAGAAGGCATTTGATAGAGTGGAGTGGGACTACCTGTGGGAGGTACTGAAGAGATTTGGATTTGGAGAGGGGTTCATCAGATGGGTTCAGCTCCTGTACGGGGCCCCGGTGAAGCGTGGTTACAAACAGGCAACGATCCGACTATTTCCGATTACATAGGGGCACAAGACAGGGGTGCCCCCTGTCCCCGTTACTGTTCGCGTTGGCAATCGAGCCATTGGCCATAGCGCTGAGGGGCTCTAAGAAGTGGAGGGGGGTGCTCAGAGGAGGAGAGGAACATCGGGTGTCATTATATGCGGATGATTTGCTGCTATATGTGGCAGACCCAGTGGAGGGGATGCCAGAGATAATGCAGACACTCAGGGAGTTTGGAGAGTTCTCGGGATATAAATTGAATATGGGAAAGAGTGAACTTTTTGTGATGCACCCCGGGGAACAGGGCAGGGGGATAGACGATTTGCCGCTGAGGAGAGTAGCAAGGGATTTTCGATATCTAGGGATCCAGGTGGCCAGGAACTGAGGAACCTTGCATAAACTTAACTTGACGCGACTGGCAGAGCAGATGGAGGAGGACTTTAAGAGGTGGGACATGGTGCCCCTGTCATTGGCGGGCAGAGTACAGGCGGTTAAAATGGTGGTCCTCCCGAGGTTTCTTTTCGTGTTTCAGTGCCTCCCCATACTGATTACAAAGGCCTTTTTCAAGAAAGTGGACAGGAGTATTATGAGCTTTGTGTGGGCTGGAAAGACCCCTAGGGTAAAGAGGGGGTTCCTGCAGCGCAGTAGTCGGCACTGCCGAGTCTGAGTGACTATTATTGGGCCGCCAACATGTCCATGATATGTAAGTGGATGAGGGAAGAAGAAGGGGCGGCGTGGAAAAGGCTGGAGATGGCGTCCTGTAAGGGAACAAGTTTAAAAGCACTGGCGACGGCGCCGTTACCGTTCCCCCCGAAAAAATACACCACAAACCCAGTAGTGGGGGCGACTTTGAAGATTTGGGGGCAGTGGAGACAACATAGGGGAGTGACGGGTGCCTCGGTGTGGTCCCCGATAAGGAACAATCACAGGTTCGTCCCGGGGAGAATAGATGGGGGATTCCAATCTTGGCACCGAGCAGGAATTGGGAAGTTGAAGGACTTGTTCTTGGACGGGGCGTTCGCGAGTTTGGGAGCATTGGTAGAAAAATACGGGTTGCCACCTGGGAATGCCTTCCGATATATGCAAGTGAGGGCATTTGCGAGGCAACAGGTGAGGGAATTTCCGCAGCTCCCGGCGCAAGGAATCCAGGACAGAGTGATTTCGGGGGCATGGGTCGGTGAAGGTAAAGTGTCCGATATATACAGGGAAATGAGAGACGAGGGGGAGACGATGGTAGAGGAGCTGAAGGGTAAATGGGAGGAGGAGCTGGGGAAAGAGATTGAGGAGGTGCTGTGGGCAGATGCCCTAAGTAGGGTAAATTCCTCGTCCTCGTGTGCCAGGCTCAGCTGATCCAATTCAAGGTTCTACACAGGGCGCATATGACGGGAGCAAGGCTGAGTAGATTTTTTGGCTGGAGGATAGGTGCGGGAGGTGCGCGGGAAGCCCGGCGAACCACACTCACATGTTTTGGTCATGTCTGGTATTGCATGGGTTCTGGGTGGGTGTGGCAAGAGTGATCTCAAATGTGGTGGGGGTCCGGGTCGAACCGAGCTGGGGGTTAGCTATATTTGGGGTTGCAGAAGAGCCGGGAGTGCAGGAGGCGAGAGAGGCCGATGTTTTGGCCTTTGCGTCCCTAGTAGCCCGGCGAAGGATTCTACTTATGTGGAAAGAAGCCAAACCCCCGGGCGTGGAGGCCTGGATAAACGACATGGCAAGGTTTATAAAATTGGAGCGAATAAAATACGCACTAAGAGGTTCGGCTCAAGGGTTCACCAGGTGGTGGCAACCGTTCCTTGACTATCTCGCAGAGCGATAAGGAAAACAGGAACGACAGCAGCAGCAGGGGGGGGGGCTGTATTCGGTGTTTGGGTTTTTTTTTCTTTCCATCCTAGTTGTTTATATTCATTTTTTCAGTATTATTATTTCTCTGTTCTTGTTCTTTTTCTGCACTTGTTGTTAGTTTAATATATTGTTTAAATAACAGTCAATGTACATTTTGTTACAAAGTTGTAAAAATGGAAAATTCTTTTTGATTGAAAAACTTTAATAAAATATATTTTTTTAAAAAACAAAGGCGATTACAATGGGATGAGAGAAGAACTAGCTAAGGTAGCCTGTGAGCAATGACTTTATGGTGAAACAGTTGAGGAATAGTGGAGAACATTCCGAGCGATTTTTCACAGTGCTCAGCAAAAGTTTATGCCAATAAAAAGGACGGACGGTAAAAAGAGGGAAAATCGACCGTGGATATCTGAGGAAATAAGGGAGAGTATGAAATTGAAGTAAAAAGCATACAAAATGGCAAAGGTTAGTTGGAGACTAGAGGATTGGGAAATCTTTAGAGGGCAACAGAAAGCTACTAAAAAAAGCTATAAAGAAGAGTAAGATAGATTGTGAGAGTAAACTTGCTCAGAATATAAAAACAGATAGTAAAGGTTTCTACAAATATAAAAAACAAAAAAGAGTGGCTAAAGTAAACATTGCTCCTTTACAGGATGAGAAGGGAGATTTAATAATGGGAGATGAGGAAATGGCTGAGGAACTGAACAGGTTTTTTGGGTCAGTCTTCACAGTGGAAGACACAAATAACATGCCAGTGACTGATGGAAATGAGGCAATGACTGGTGAGGACCATGAGATGATTGTTGTCACTAAGGAGGTAGTGATGGGCAAGCTAATGGGGCTAAAGGTAGACAAGTCTCCTGGCCCTGATGGAATGCATCCCAGAGTGCTAAAAGAGATGGCTCGGGAAATTGCAAATGCACTCGTGATAATTTACCAAAATTTACTGGACTCTGTCGTGGTTCCGGCGGATTGGAGATTAGCAAACGTGACACCACTGTTTAAAAAAGGAGGTAGGCAGAAAGCGGGTAATTATGAGCCAGTCAGCTTAACTTCGGTCATAAGGAAGATACTGGAATCTATCATCAAAGAAGAAATAGAGGCGCACCTGGATGGAAATTGTCCCAATGGACAGACTCAGCATGGGTTCATAAAGGACAGGTCATGCCTAACTAATTTTGTGGAATTTTTTGAGGACATTACCAGTGCAGTAGATAGCGGGGAGCCAATGAATGTGGTATATCTGGATTTCCAGAAAGCCTTTGACAAGGTGCCACACAAAAGGTTGCTGCATGAGATAATGATGCATGGATAGAGGATTGGTTAATTAATAGAAAGCAAAGAGTGGGGATCAATGGGTGTTTCTCTGGTTGGCAATCAGCAGCTAGTGGTGTCCCTCAGGGATCAGTGTTGGGCCCACAATTGTTCAAAATTTAAACAGATGATTTGGAGTTGGGGACCAATGCAATATGTCCAAGTTTGCAGACGACACTAAGATGAGTGGTAAAGCAAAAAGTGCAGAGGATACTGGAAGTTTGCAGAGGGATTTGGATAGTTTAAATGAATGGGCTAGGGTCTGGCAGATGAATACAATGTTGACAAATGTAAGGTTATCCATTTTGGTAGGAATAACAGCAAAAGGGATTATTATTTTAATGATAAAATATTAAAACATGCTGCTGTGCAGAGAGACCTGGGTGTGCTAGTGCATGAGTCGCAAAAAGTTGGTTTACAGGTGCAACAGGTGATTAAGAAGGCGAATGGAGTTTTGTCTTTCATTGCTAGAGGGAGGGAAAACTAGGGAGGTTATGCTGCAATTGTATAAGGTGTGAGTGAGGCCACACCTGGAGTATCGTGTTCAGTTTTGGTCGCCTTACCTGAGAAAGGACGTACTGGCGCTAAAGGGTGTACAGAGGAGATTCACTAGATTAATCCCAGAGTTGAGGGGGTGGGATTACGAGGAGAATGGGACTGTATACTTGGAATTTTAAAGGATATGAGGGATATTATAGAAATATATAAAATTATGAAGGGAATAGATAGGATCGATGTGGGCAGATTGTTTCCACTGGCGGGCGAAAGCAGAACTAGGGGGAATAGCCTCAAAATAAGGAGAAGTAAATTTAGGACTGAGTTTAGAAGCAACTACTTCACCCAAAGGGTTGTGAATCTATGGAATTCCTTGCCCAGTGAAGCAGTTGAGGCTCCTTCATTAAATATTTTTAAGATAGATAGACAAAGCAGTAATACAAGGAATAAAGAACAATATGGCACAGGAACAGGCCCTTACGCCCTCCAAGCCTGTCCGGACATATCAACCTTTGCCAAAACTCTCAGCAATTCCTTGTGCTGTATCCCTCTATATCCATCCTATCAAAACAAAATGCTGGAAAATCTCAGCAGGTCTGGCAGCATCTGTAGGGAGAGCAAATAGCTACAATTCGAGTCCAGATGAGCCTTTGTATATTTCCCCTCTATGTTAGACCGACCAAAATACATTACCTCACATTTTTCCAGATTAAACTCCATTTGCCATTTCGCCTCCCAAGTCTCCAACCTATCTATGTCCTGCTGTATCCTCTGACAATCCTCAACACTATCTGCCACTCCACCAACCGTGGTGTCATCTGGGAACTTACTGATCAAACCAGCTACATTTTCCTCCAAATCGTTTATTTACACTACAAACAACAGAGGCCCCAGAACTGATCCCTGTGGAACGCCACTAGTCACAACCTTCCATTCAGAAAAACACCCTTCTACTGCTACCCTCTGCCTTCTGTGACCGAGCCAGTTCTGTCTCCATCTTACCACCTCACCTCTGATCCCATATGAGTTCACCTTTGTACCAGTCTGCCATGAGACACCTTGTCAAAAGCTTTACTGAAGTTCACGTAAACAACATCCACCGCCCTCCCTTCATCAATCATCTTTGTCACCTCCTCAAAAGACTCGATCATGTTAATGAGGCATGACCTCCCCTTCACAAAACCATGCTGTCTATCACAAATGAGTCCATTTGTTTCCAAATGCGTATAAATCCTGTCCCTAAGAATTCTCTCCAATAATTTACCTACTAATGACGTGAGGCTCACCGGCCTATAGTTTCCAGGATTATCCCTGCAACCTTTTGTAAACAGCGGTACCACATTAGCTATTCTCCAGCCCTCTGGGATCTCACCTGTAGCCAACGACGATACAAATATGTCAGTCAAGGCCCCAGCAATTTCCTCCCTTCCATCCCTCAGTATTTTGGGATAAATCTATTTTAATATCTTTTAAAAGACCCAATACTTCCTTCTTTTCGATGTTAACATGATCTAGACTGTCCACACTCGTTTCGATGTTAACGTGATCTAGGGTGTCCACACACCCTACCCAAGAATCAACTTCCACAGAGTCCCATTCTTTCGTGAACACTGATGCAAAGTATTCATTCAATACCTCGCCCATTTCCTCTGGCTCAACACATAGATTCCTCCTGTTGTCCTTTAGTGGTTCAATCCTTTCCCTGGCCACCCTCTTGCTTTTTACATATGATAAAAAGCTTTGGGATTCACCTTAATCCAACCTGCCAAGGACACTTCATGACCCTTCCTAGCCCTCCTAATTTCCCACTTCGGTACCTTCCTACTTTCTTTATACTCCTCAAGGGTTCGACTGTTCCCGCCCTTCTCGACAGTACAAAAATCTCCTTTTTCTTTTTGACGAGGTTCACAATATCCCTCGTTATCCAAGGCTCCCTAAACTTACCCTTCATTATCCTACTTATCCTTCATTCTCTCAGGAACATGACTTTCCTGAATCCTAATCAACTGTCGCTTGAAAGACTCCTACATGTTCGATGCTGACTATTTATCCAACAGCCGCACCCAATGCAAATAATAATAGATCTTCGAATATCAGAGACTGTGCTAATAATAGATCATCAAATATCAGAGACTATGATAATAATAGATCATCAAATATCAGACACTGTGCTAATAACAGATCATCAAATATTAGAGACTGTGCTAATAATAGATCATCAAATATCAGACGCAACACTAATAATAGATTAAATATCAGACACAGCACTAATAACAGATCAAATATCAAACTCAGCAATAATAATAGATCCCCAAATATCAGACACAGCACTACTAATAGATCATCAAATATCAGACACCGTGCTCATAATAGATGAAATATCAGACACAGCACGAATAATAGATCATCAAATATCAGAGACTGTGCTAATAATAGACAATCACATAGCAGACAAAGCACTAATAATAGATCATCAAATATCAGACACTGTGCTAATAATAGGTCATTAAATATCAGACACAGCACTAATAACAGATCAAATATCAGAATCAGCAATAATAATAGATCACCAAATATCAGACACAATGCTAATAATAGATCAAATATCAGACACAGCACGAATAATAGATCATCAAATATCAGACCCATTAGGAATAATACATCATCAAATATCAGACCCAGCACTAATTATGGATCAACTATCAGGCACAGCACTAATAACATATCTACTTCGGATAGTGGATAATCTCAGGACATATCAACCTATGTATAGAGGAACTTCAGCAGGACTTGTATGTTAATGAATACGTCACCCACTAATACATGTAATATGGCTTACCATAATAACATGGATAATCCCCAGCATTTCATGAACCATTTACTCTATGTTTGTACATGTGCTCTAATAGATAATTTGATATTCTCAGTAAATTATTTTTATGGATTGGATTTGAATTGGATTTGGATTTGATTTATTGTCTATTTATTGATCTGTCTATCCATCTACCGGATGATCTCTCTATTCATTTTTCATGGACCAGGGTACAGTGACAAATATTGTTTTGCATACAGACCAGAAAGATTGTTCCATACATGAAAAGCATAGGACATACATAAATACACAATGTAAACACATAGAGATCGGGTGAAGCATAAGGAGTGTTGTGCTACTCAATATAGAAGATGCGTGGAGACACCAGATCAGTCCGTAAAATAATCATTCAGGAGTCTGGTGACAGCGGGGAAGAAACTGATTTTGAATCTGTTAGCGCGTGTTCTCAGACTTCTGTATATCCTGCCAATGGAAGAAGTTAGAAGAGGTGGTCGGATCTTTCATTATGCTGCCCGCTTTCTCAAGGCAGTAGGTGTAAACAGAGTCAATGGATGGGAGGCAGGTTTGTGTGTTGGACTGGGCTATGTTCACAACTCCAGTTTCTTACGGTCTTGAGCCGAGCAGTTGGCATACCAGGCTGTGATGCAGCCAGATAGGATGCCTCTTTTAACAAGATACAAGAAGAAAAATAAACACTCATGGACGAGATTTTTCTTTTTGTCCTTGGGTACCAGGTGAAGAAGGAAAATCTGCCTTGGGGAACAGGGTTCCGGAAAGGAACCTGCCTAATGTCCATCCAAGTGATTATTAAATGAGCAAGAGGAAGTGCTACCCATTCAGCCTCTTTGTTTTTAAAAGTTTGTTACTGAATAAATATGACAGAAGGAAGAAGCTGTTTGAATTCTAAGTACAGCAGGCTTCATCCAGATCTCCTCTGTGAGAGATCTTCACTGAACTGATGCCCGACTTCAGAAGTAGTCACATGGCCATGGCAAGCCAGTTCATCAGTACAGGATTGCATTTCCAAAACTCAAACAACAGTTAATTCCTGTTTTATTAATTTACTCACTGAAAGTTGTCCAGGCAGAACCTGAGGAGCATCTTTCAGCGCTCCGGGGCTGGTCGGAGAAATTACAGAAATGCATGGCCGTTCCATCTTCTGTGACTCAAAGGAACTTGAACCTGTAAATATTGAAACATAATTTACTCAAAACACTGCTGTTATTTCAGACAAGTATTTGTAATACATTAAAGTATAGCATTTCTAATGTAAATATAAATCTGTATTTATGATATTTATTAAATTCTGTATTTCTAAGCCTGATGGATATTAATAGTCCTGTGAATCAATAAATTTCAACAAGCTGCAAAAAATAATTATAATGAATCAATGCCTGGGAATAAAGTAATGACTTTCTCCCACAAGTGAGCTCTGATTTGCCTCTCAGAATGTCATTTATCAGCTAGCCAGAATGTATTTTGGATAACGGAGGTAAAATAAATCTTGGAAACTTGATGATGCAGTGGGTTACACAGTAATCGTTCATCTCTAGGACCTGAAATCAAATTCAGACCAGAATAATGAGATTGAAGTATCCTGGGCGGGATTCTCCACTCCCACGCCGAAGTGAACGCCGTCGAGGTTCACGACAGCGCAGAACGGCCCCGGTCCCGACCGATTCAGGCCCTGACAATGGGCCAGTATCGGGGCCGCGTCATCTACACGCGCCAGGCCTTGTCGCCCGCGTAAAAGCGGCGCCGCATAGATGACGCGGCCGGCGCCACATAACAGACGTCATCCGCGCATGCGCGGTTGCTGTCCTCTCTAAATCCGCCCCGCAAGAAGATGGGGGACGGATCTTGCGGGGCCACGGAAGGAAGGAGGTCCTCGTTCAGAGAGGACGGCCCGACGATCGGTGGGCACCGATCGCGGGCCACCCCACATTCCAGGTGAAGCCCGGTGCAGGATCCCCAGCGTTTGCGCACCGCCCACGACTGCAGCGACCAGGTGTGGACGGCGCCGGGGGGAACCCGCCGTTTTGGCATGGCCGCTCGGCCCATCCGGGCCTCAGAATAGCGGGGGTGCCGGAGAATCGCCATTTTGGGTGTCTCCGGCGATTCTCCGGCCTGCGGCCCGCGAAACCCGACCGGGCTGTTCCCGCCCCTTGGGAGAATCGCGGGAGGGCGTCGGACCGGCATCCCCGGAAATTTTGGCGGCCCAGGCGATTCTCCCAACCGCCGTCGGAGTGGAGAATCACGACCCCTTTATCTGTGTTGATTGTGAAAGGAATTTGGGGCAGTGTTAATACGATCTCCAATGAGTCCACAGCAGATACTATTGCCCGATTTAGATGTGTGGAGGGCAAAAATAAATTTTTAAGTTGCCAATGTAATAATCATTTTGATAAATTTGAATTCAATATTGTTCTCAAATAAATTTAAAAATAGTCTTTGAATCAAGAGAAGAACAAAATACTGAGCTCAAGCCTATTAGCTGGCAACAGGAGGTCCTTACCATCTTCTCCCTCTCTATGTCACGCTCAGCGAACACACTTGCCCTTGCTCCCATAATCATTCTTCACTATTTTAAATTTTAAATTCCCGTTGTTTTTATCCCTCAATAGCCCTGACCCACTGTACTTCTGTCATTCTGCACCTTTAGAATTCCTCCTCTGAACTCTTTTGTTCCTTTGCGTGCAGCCTTTTGTGCACCTCTGTCCTTCCTTCTGGCCAACATTGCTGGTTGAACCTCCTCTCATTTAGGCCCTAAAACAGCCCGCATAAACTCCTCCATCTCTCCACCTGCTTCTCTAACTTGAAAGAGTTTTAGGAAACTCATCTCCTTGTCCAAGATTTTGGTCACCCTGCCTCTGGCCTTTCTTTGACTTGTGGTTTATTCTTCCTTCCAGCCCTGGAGTGGGAGTGGGGGGCTGAAGTAGATGAAGTGCGATGTGGGATAGGCTGGGTGGAATGGGATTATAGGATAGAGATTGATGGCGGGATTTGGGGCAGGGCGTTAGGTGAGGATGGGTGGGGTGGAACTTTGGAGTGGGGATGATGTGGTGGGTCGAGCGGGAGTAATGGGGTGGAGAGTGGCGTGGGGGTGTGTGGGGTGGGGTGAGGGGGGTGAACAGGGATTGTTGGTCGGTATGGGTTTAGTGGAGTTGAGGAATGGAGTTCTGTGTTGGTGAATAGTGTGGAGTGGCTGATTGGAATGGGGTGGGGTGAAGGGTCGGTTGGGTGGGGTTGGGGGCAGGATGGTATTGTTAGGTGAGTTAAGTGGACTGGGGTGGGGTATGGTGAGTGGGATGGGAGTGTGGGAAGGGGTGAGTGGTTAGATATGGTACGACAGGGTGAGTGAGCTGGGGTAGTCTTTGGGTTGGGGGGCGCAGTACCTTTGTAGACAATGCTTGGACATCTGACACGATTGGTTCCTGATAACCACACCTCAAGTCAAATCAGCACAACTTGGAACCAATTTTCCCATAAAAATAATGTTATAAACGGGGGAGTGGTTCCTAGACAAAGGTCTGATACCCCATTTACACCAAAATAACCCAGAATGTTGTACACAAACAATTACAGACTAGTGATACATTTATTGACATAAACAACATAGACATGCATGCACTGTATGGTACTGTACATTATCTACAAATGACATGAACATTTTTTAACTAAATTTAAAACTTTTCTTCAAAATCCCTGTGCTCCTGCCAGTGTCTGACTCGGTGAGGCTTTCACGGGTTTTGAGGTGATTTGGAAGGACTTATCTGGACCTTTGGAAGGGTTCTTGGTTGGACATTGTAAAAGGGTCCAAAGATGTGCAGGTTAGGTGGATTGGCCATGATAAAATTGCCCCTTAATATCCAGGCGTTTACAGGTTAGGTGGGGTTACCAGGAGGGCGGGAGAATGGATCCAGATAGGATGCTCTGAGTGTTGGTGCAAACTCGATGGGCCAAATGGCCACCTTTTGCTATGTAAAAACTTTATGATTATGTTCTGTGGAATATTCTTGAGATTCTTAGCTGCAGGTTTTTCTGAAGTCTTTCTTTGAGAACGTGTCTGTTATATTACCCACAAGACGTAAGGCGACGACCCGATTGATCTCCGTAGGGCTCGTGGAGTACTAGCCCGCCGATGAGGGGCATTGGCCCATCAGTGGGCTTGTTAATTCCGGGCCCAGGCAGGAGCCAGCATCTGAGAATGATGCCGGCTGGGACAAGGACTATTCTTTTGTATATACTTTTCCTAACTGAGAGTTGGAAATAAACCAGGCTCTCCTTTTCTGGGTTTCTCCTTGACATCAATAGTCTCCAAAGAAGTTTGGATAGATTTTGACTTATTTTCTTTTGAAATATCTCTGTGCCAACTGTGCATGTTTTATATGCCCCTACTCACTGTTGTGTACGCCTCTACTCACTGTTGTGTACACCCCTACTCACTGTCGTGTACACCCCTACTCACTGTTGTGTACACCCCTACTCACTGTTGTGTACACCCCTACTCACTGTTGTGTACACCCCTACTCACTGTCGTGTACACCCCTACTCGCTGTCGTGTACACCCCTACTCACTGTTGTGTACGCCCCTACTCGCTGTTGTGTACTTACTGTTGTGTACGTCCCTACTCACTGTTGTGTACACCCCTACTCACTGTTGTGTACACCCCTACTCACTGTTGTGTATGCCCCTACTCACTGTTGTGTACATCCCTATTCACTATCACAGTAACTAACCTACATATCTTTTGATACTAAGGGGCAATTTAGCATGGCTAATCCTCCTAACCTGCACATCTTTGGACTGTGGGTGGAAACCGGAGCACCTACGCAGACACGGGGAGAACGTGCAAACTCCATACAGTCACCCCAGGTTGGAATTGAAACTGGGAACTTAGACGTGACTTTAAAATGCTTAAACAACGCCTACTTGCATTTAAAAGTTTCAGCATTGGGACTTCCGGGTGCGGCTATGCAGAGCTAGGTCGCATATTCGGCAGCTCCTGCTTGGAACGGACTTTTGGGCTCTTTTACAGGGCCCCCACGGCATTTGTTTGACATTTCCCGGTGTGGGAAGAAGACTGCAGCATTCCCCTGACGGTGTCCCCCAGGAATGTTGTGTCTTTTGGCTGCTAGACCCGGCAGAAACAGTGAAGGATTTGGCTTGAGCTGCAGCAATAGACAGAGGCCTCTTCCAGCATGCAGGCGGGGGAAGGGCAAGCTTAAAGCTGCAATCTGACTTGACTCTATCAAAGGTGAATTCTAGCAGCAGAGGGAACAACTGTGAAAGGATCTACCAAGACTATTGAAGAGGCGGGGACGAGGCTTCTGGTGGCGGCCATGGAGGAGGAGGTCGCGCATTCGGCAGCTCCCGTCTGGAACCGACTTTCAGACCTTTTCCAGGAGTTTCCATAGACTTTTTGGGGCAGACTGGTGAAGCAAACACTGCCAACTTCTATGAAACGGACCAGAAGTGTAACGGCCGAAGGAGCGGCACTGGAGCAACGGGAGAAGCGTGGGAAAGAAAACAAAATGGCGGCGGCCAGGGACAAAGGGGAGCTGCAGGAGTTCATCAAGCGCTGCTTCGAGGAGCAGCGCGAGGAGATGCGCAAGGAGATGTTGGCGCCTATGCTTTCAGCAATTGAAGGACTCGGGATCACCCAGAAGGTCCACGAAGCTAAGATCCAGGAGGTACAGAAAAGAGTCAGTCAGAACGAGGACGAGCTTGTGGGCCTGGCGGTGAGAGTGGAGCAGAACGAGGCGCTGCACAAGAGGTGGGCGGGAAGACTCGAAGACCTGGAGAACAGGTCGAGGAGAAAGAATCTGCAAATCCTGGGTCTCCCTGAGGGAGTGGAGAGGGCTGATGCCGGGGCATACGCGAGCACGATGCTCGAGACGATGATGGGCACGAAGGCCCCTTCGAGGCTGCTGGAGTTGGACGGGGCACATCGGGTGCTGGCGAAGAAGCCCCAGGCAAATGAGCCGCCAAGGGCGATGGTGGTGAGGTTCCACCGGTTCACGGACAGAGAGTGGGTCCTGAGATGGGCCAAGAAGGAGCGGAGCAGTAAGTGGGACAATGCAGAGATCCGAATATACCCGGACTGGAGCACGGAGGTTGCAAAGCGGAGAGCGGGTTTCAACCGGGCCAAAGCAGCGTTGTACCGGAAAGAAGTGAAATTCGGAATGCTGCAGCCAGCGCGACTGTGGGTCACATACAAGGGCCAACACTATTACTTTGAAACGCCTGAGGAGGCGTGGACCTTTGTACAAGCCGAAAAGTTGGACTCTAACTGAGGGTTTGTGAGGGTAGGGGGGATGTTTGAGGTTTGATGTGTGATGGTTGTTGTATATAGGGGGTCAATCACGCGCAGGAAATGTTACATGGGCTGGGGGAGAGAGACAAGGCCGCGACAGGAGCTGCGCCAGAGAGGGCGGAGCAGGCTTTGGAAAGCACGGGGTTTTTTCCCGCGCGCGGGAAGAAAGGCGGGAAGGGGAACGAAGGAATGCATATGGATTGGATTCAGGTTAAGAAAGGGATGGGTAGGACAGGTATTCCACTCGGGACTGGACGCGAAGAATAGAGTGGTGGCAATATTGGTTGGAAAGCGGGTGTCATTTGAGGCCAAGACTATTGTAGCGGACAATGGAGGGCGATATGTAATGGTGAGCGGTAGGCTGCAAGGGACGTGGGTGGTGTTGATAAACGTATACGCCCCGAACTGGGATGATGCAGGATTCATGAAGCGCATGTTGGGGCGCATTCCGGACCTGGAGGTAGGAGGCCTGATAATGGGAGGGGACTTCAATACAGTTTTGGATCCAGCACTGGACCGCTCCAAATCAAGGACTGGAAAGAGGCCGGCGGCGGCCAAGGTACTTAGGGGGTTTATGGATCAGATGGAGGGAGTGGACCCATGGCGGTTTGCAAGGCTGCAGGCCAGGGAATTTTCTTTCTTCTCCCATGTACACAAAGCCTACTCCCGGATAGATTTCTTTGTTCTGGGAGGGGACGGAGTATTCGGCTATAGCCGTTTCGAACCATGCCCCGCACTGGGTGGAACTGGGGCTGGGAGAGGAGAGGGACCAACGCCCATTGTGGCGGCTGGATGTGGGACTGCTGGCGGACGAGGTGGTGTGTGGGAAGGTGACGGGGAGTATCGAAAGGTACTTGGAGGCCAATGACAACGGGGAGGTGCGGGTGGGGGTGGTATGGGAGGCGTTGATGGTGGAGAGCTAATTTCCATTAGGGCTCATAGGGAGAAGACAGAGGGTATGGAAAGGGAGAGGTTAGTGGGGGAGACTTTGAGAGTGGACAGGAGATACGCAGAGGCCCCGGAGGAAAGATTACTTGGGGAAAGACGACGGCTCCAGACGGAGTTTGACCTGTTGACCACAGGGAAGGCGGAGGCACAGTGGAGGAAAGCGCAGGGGGTGACCTACGAGTATGGGGAAAAGGCTAGTCGGATGCTGGCACACCAGCTCCGTAAGAGGATGGCAGCGAGGGAAATAGGGGGAGTCAAAGATGGAAGGGGAGCCACGGTTCGGAGTGCGACGAAAATAAACGAGGTATTCAAGGCCTTTCATGAAGAGCTGTACAGATCCCAGCCCCCAGCGGGGGAGGAGGGGATGAGACGATTCCTAGATCAGCTGAGATTCCCGAGGGTGGAAGAGCAAGAGGTGGCTGGTTTGGGGGCACCAATTGGGTTGGAGGAGCTGAGCAAGGGTTTGGGGAGCATGCAGGCGGGGAAGGCCCCGGGACCGGACGGATTCCCGGTGGAGTTCTACAGGAAGTACGCAGACCTGTTGGCCCCGCTGCTGGTGAGGACCTTTAATGAGACGAGAGAGGAGGGGACCCTGCCCCCGACAATGTGGGAAGCGACAATTTCTTTGATCCTAAAGCGGGACAAGGACCCACTGCAATGTGGATCGTACAGGCCGATCTCCCTCCTCAATGTGGATGCAAAGTTGCTGGCAAAAGTGCTGGCCACGAAGATCGAGGATTGTGTCCTGGGGGTAATCCACGAGGACCAGACGGGATTTGTAAAGGGCAGGCAACTAAACACCAATGTGCAGCGGCTCTTAAACGTGATAATGATGCCATCGGAGGAGGGAGAGGCAGAGATAGTGGCAGCTATGGACGCGGAGAAGGCCTTTGACCGAGTAGAGTGGGAGTACCTCTGGGAGGTGCTGCGTAGGTTTGGGTTCTGGGTAGGGTTTATCAATTGGGTTAAGCTCCTTTACAGAGCCCCGATGGCGAGTGTAGTGACGAACCGGCGGAGGTCGGAGTACTTTCGACTGTACCGAGGGACGAGGCAGGGGTGCCCCCGTTGTTCGCATTGGTGATCGAACCATTGGCCATGTCATTGAGGGTGTCTAATAAATGGAGGGGGGTGGTCCGAGGGGGAGAAGAGCATCGGGTGTCGCTATATGCGGATGACCTGTTGCTGTACATGGCGGATCCAAAGGAGGGGATGGTGGAGGTCATGCAGACTCTAAGGGAGTTTGGGGAGTTTTCGGGCTATAAGCTCAATGTAGGGAAGAGTGAGCTCTTTGTATTACAGGCGGGGGACCAAGAAAGAGGGATAGGGGACCTACCGCTGAGGAGGGTGGAGGGGACTTTCGGTATCTGGGGATCCAGATAGCCAGGAGTTGGGGGACCCTACATAAACTGAATCTGACGAGGTTGGTGGAGCAAATGGAGGAGGATTTCAAAAGATGGGACATGTTACCGCTCTCGCTGGCGGGTAGAGTGCAGTCGGTCAAAATGGTGGTCCTTCCGAGGTTTCTGTTTGTGTTTCAGTGCCTTCCCATCGTGATCACTAAGGCCTTTTTTAAGAGAGTAGGCAGGAGTATTATGGGGTTTGTGTGGGCGAATAAGACCCCGAGAGTAAGGAGAGGGTTCCTGGAACGCAGTAGGGACCGAGGAGGGTTGGCGCTGCCAAACCTGGGGAGCTACTACTGGGCAGAAAATGTGGCGATGATCCGCAAGTGGGTTATGGAGGGCGAGGGGGCGGCATGGAAGAGGATGGAGATGGTGTCCTGTAAAGGAACGAGCCTGGGGGCGTTGGTGACGCACCGCTGCCGCTCTCGCCGACAAAGTATACCACGAGCCCGGTGGTGGCGGCAATGCTAAGGATCTGGGGCCAGTGGAGACGGCACCGGGGTGCAATGGGAGCATCGCTGTGGTCCCCGATCAGGGTAACCACCGGTTTGTCCCGGGGAAGATGGACGGGGGCTTCCAGAGCTGGCATCGGGCGGGGATTGGAAGAATGGGGGACCTGTTCATCGACAGGACGTTTGCGAGCCTAGGGGCACTGGAGGAGAAGTTTGAGTTACCCCCGGGAAATGCCTTTAGATATATGCAGGTGAGGACTTTTGTGAGGCGACAGGTGAGGGAATTCCCGTTGCTCCCAGCACAAGAAGTTCAAGATAGGGTGATCTCGGGTGTATGGGTGGGGGAGGGTAAGGTGTCGGAAATACACCAGGAGTTGAAAGAAGAGGGGGAAACGCTGGTAGAAGAGTTGAAGGGTAAATGGGAGGAGGAGCTGGGGGAGGAGATCGAGGAAGGTCTGTGGGCTTATGCCCTAGGTAGGGTTAATTCCTCCTCCTCGTGTGCCAGGCTCAGCCTGATACAATTTAAGGTGGTCCACAGAGCGCACTTGACGGGGGCGAGGTTGAGTAGGTTCTTTGGGGTAGAGGACAGATGTGAAAGGTGCTCAGGGAGCCCGGCGAACCATGTCCATATGTTTTGGTCATGCCCGGCATTGGAGGGGTTCTGGAGAGGAGTGGCGGGAGCAATATCTCAGGTGGTGAAAGTCCGGGTCAAGCCAAGCTGGGGGCTAGCAATATTTGGAGTAGTGGACGAACTGGGAGTGCAGGAGGCGAAAGAGGCCGGCATTCTGGCCTTTGCGTCCCTAGTAGCCCGGCGAAGGATCTTGCTAATGTGGAAGGAGGCGAAGCCCCCCAGCCTGGATAAATGATATGGCTGGGTTCATAAAGTTGGAGAGGATTAAGTTCGCCTTGAGAGGGTCTGCGCAGGGGTTCTACAGGCAGTGGCAACCGTTCCTAGACTATCTCGCGGAGCGTTAGAGGAAGGTCGGTCAGCAGCAGCAGCAACCTTGGGGGGGTGGGGGGGGACGTCCTGGGAGGGTGGGCTAGCAAGAGATAACATGAAGGATTGGGGAAACTGGCACGTACGGGTGAGGGCCAGTGTACAAAGCTGTGTAAATATATCATTTTGCCATGTATATATCTTGCTCTGCGCGATTTCTCGTTTTTTTTTGTTACGGGGCGGGGGGGGGGGGGGGGGCGTTATTGTTTGTAAGGGACAAAAATTGTGTTAAAAAACTTTAATAAATATATTTATTTTAAAAAAAAGTTTCAGCATTGAAACTCTCCTGTTGTTTCTTTAGATCGTTACAAACTCTCCTTGCCTTTTCCTGAATTTTTCCCAAACTCACAGGAGAACTACTTTGATTTTGATACTCCAGCCAAATGATAAACAATTTCTCAACCTGAGCTATAAATCCAAAAAGTTGCTTGGTTGACAGTTGTTTCAACAGGAGCCGGACCCTCAACATATTCCTGAATTCTTAGCTCGTCTTTCAGGATGGTCACAATAGTCATTCAAGGGATATCCAAAGCTCTACCCATTTTAGTTTGTGCCTCACCTTTTTCAGACCTTTTAATTATTTCCATTTTTGTTTCCATCGTAATTGTTCTATGTTTTTTAGAAGAAGAAACCTCTCTTGCACCAGATTGACGCTTTTCTGCCATTATTGTAGATAAAGAGACTCTAAATTTTATGAAATTGCTTGAAAAAAGGCACCAAACTTTGTGAAAATGCATCAGAACAGCACCTGAACATCGATCCGCTCATATGAATGCAACGTTGAAACTGAGGCGAGAAAGTTGAAACAAGGGGCTGGAATTTCCACTTCCCCAGCTATCGGTTTCTCAGCATGCCGTTCGCTGGCAGCACTACTCCTGACACTTGATTAAGCCACCCTACACCACCGAGATTAGTCGGGAAATGGTGTTGGGAAAATTGATACGATTGAAGGCTGATAAATCCCCAGGGGATAATCATCTACATCCCAGTGTACTTAAGGAAGTGGCTTGAGGAAAAATAGTAGATGCCTTGGTGGTCATCTTCCAGGACTCTGTAGACTCTGGAACAGTTCCTGCAGATTGGAGGATAGCTAATCTAACTCCACTATTTAAAAAGGCAGATAGAATGAAAACAGGGAATTATAGACCAGCAAGCCTGACGTTGGTGGTGGAGAAAATTCGAGAATCCATTGTCAAAGATTTTATCGCAGAGCACTTAAAAATCAGTGGCAGGCTCAGACAGAGTCAGGATGGATTTATGAAGGGGAAATCATGCTTGACAAATCTTCTGAAATACTTTGAGGATGGAAGTTGCCAAGGGAGAAGCAGTGGATGTGGTATATTTGGACTATGACAAAGTCCCACGTAAGAGATTAGCGTGTAAAATTAAAACGCATGGGATTAGGGGTAGTGTATTGAGGTGGATACAAAAACTGGTTGGCAAACAGGAAACAAAGAGTAGGAATTAATTTTTTCAAATTGGCAGGCAGTGACTAGTGGGGTATCGCAGGGTTCGGTGCCAGGACCCTGTTGTGTTCTGTGTTGTAACCGTTGTAATGATGTAGACAGAACATATAGTTGTTTAACCAGAACGATGATTTATTAATAAACACGTGGAAAAGAGACAATACTGATGATGCTTAATAAATTAATTCAGTGAATTCTCCTGGAGCTACTCCAAGTGCGACTGTCTTCTTCTACGTCTTACTACCAACTGGCGGGTGTGTTGAGTCACATGAAAGATCTCTATCGCCACCAGATGGTTGGAGTTAGCATTACTAACTATTTGCAGAACTGTGCACAGGCATATCACCACAGACCCTAGCTAGTCACAATATATATTAATGATTTAGATGAAGGAACAAAATGAACTATCTCAAAATTTGGGTTGGAGGGTGAGCTGTGAGGAGGATGCAGAGATCCTTCAGTGTGATTTGCACAAGTTGAGTGAGTGGGCAAATTAATGGCAGATGTAGTATAATTTGGATAAATGAGAGGTTTCCACTTTGGCAGTGGAAAGGCAGACTATTATCTGAATGGCCATAAATTAGGAGAAGGGAATGTGCAACGAGACCTGGTGTCCTCGTCCACCAGTCGCTAAAGGCAAGCATGCAGCTGCAGCAGGTGGTAAAGAAGGTGAATGGGACGTTGGCCTTCATTGCGAGAGGATTCAAGTACAGAAGCAGGGATGCCTTGTCGGAATTATACAGGGCCTTGGCGAGGCCACACCTGGAATATTGAGTGCATTTTGATCTCCTTATCTGAGGAAGGATATTCTTGCTATAGAGGAAATTTGGTTTACCAGTCTGATTTCTGGGGTCATGGGCCTGATGTATGAGGAGAGATTGAGTCGGTTATGATTGTATACGCTGGATTTCAGAAGAACAAGGGGGATCTCATAGAAACCTATACAATTCTAACAGGACTAAATGGAGTAGATGCAAGAAGGATGGTCCCGATGGTACGGGTGTCCAGAACCTGGGGCGAAATTCTCCCCCAACGGCGCGATGTCCACCGACTGGCGCCAAAACCGGCGCCAATCAGACGGGCATCGCGCCAGCCCAAAGGTGCGGAATGCTCCGCATCTTTGGGGGCCGAGCCCCAACATTGAGGGGCTAGGCCAGCGCCGGAGGGATTTCCGCCCCGCCAGCTGGCGGAAATGGAGTTTGTTGCCCCGCCAGCTGGCGGAAATGGCGTTTGGTGCCCCGCCAGCTGGCGCGGAAATGCGGCGCATGCGCGGGAGCGTCAGTGGCCGCCGACAGTTTCCCGCGCATGCGCAGTGGGGAGAGTCTCTTCTGCCTCCGCCATGGTGGAGGCCGTAGCGGAGGCGGAAGGGAAAGAGTGCCCCCACGGCACAGGCCCGCCCGCGGATTGGTGGGCCCCGAT
Source organism: Scyliorhinus torazame (assembly GCF_047496885.1). Classification (NCBI taxonomy): domain Eukaryota; kingdom Metazoa; phylum Chordata; class Chondrichthyes; order Carcharhiniformes; family Scyliorhinidae; genus Scyliorhinus; species Scyliorhinus torazame. The sequence goes on along the minus strand of NC_092710.1, from coordinate 89,406,253 downwards.
CGCGGGCCAGGCCACCATGGGGGCACCCCACGGGGTCAGATCGAGCCTGCCCACGCCGCCTGGTCCCGCCGGTAAATACCAGCTTTGATTTACGCCGGCGGGACAGGCAATCTCTGGGCGGGACTTCGGCCCATCCGGGCCGGAGAATTGAGCGGGGGTCCCGCCAACCGGCACGGCCCGATTCCCGCCCCCGCCCAATCTCCGGTACCGGAGACTTCGGCGGGGGCGGGATTCACGGCGGCCAACGGCCATTCTCCGACCCGGCGGGGGGTCGGAGAATGACGCCCCAGGAGTCACAGTCTGAGGATACGGGGTGGACCATTTAGGACAGAGATGAGGAGAAATTTCTTAACCCAGAGATTGGTGAGCCTGTGGAATGGAATTTGTTATCACATGAAGCAGCTAAGGCCAAAATATTGTATGTTTTCAAGAAGCAGTTAGGTTGTATGTTTTCAAGAAGCACTTGGGGCAAAGGGGTTCAAAGGATATGAGAGAAAGTGGGATTAGGCTATTGAGTTAGATGATCAGCCATGATCATAATGCATGGCAGAGCATGTTTGATGGGCCGAATGGCCTCCTCCTGCTCCTATTTTCTATGTTTCTATGAAACCTGCAGGAGGGGTGCACTGCCGGTGGGAACAGGGAATCTCAACAGCTGGAGAATTCCGGACAGTGTCAATTTATAAACATCGTAAGCACAGTTTGTCGTAACTCAAACATCGTAAAGTCGAGCACCACCTGTACTGAAATTTCTCCTTGGAAATTAGAGGGAAGAAATACCCACAGCTCTTTACCAACACAAACCGATGGATTGGAATTCTTGGACCAGACACCAGTGTGTCCATCAAAACCTGTGCTCATCCCTCTTTTTGTTTTGAATCGTTCTCACTTCACCGACTTTCTTTCTGATTCTTTTAAATCTTTTTTTAAAATTGCTGGTCTATATGATTCAAACTTATGTATCCAACATTGAAAACTAGAAAAACAATTAAATTTTAGCGGTGATTACACTACTCCAACATATGGATGAGTCAAAGAAAATCCCTAAATTAATTCTCAACACAATTGAGCAATCAATATTTTTGCTTTTCTCAATCCTTTACTTAAGGCACAACTGCAAATAAATATCAAAATAGCAGAAACTTCCAGTGTAGAGGTTAAGTAGAAAGTTTGAGAGAAATACTCCAGTGATTGGTGGGTGAGTATATTACCTGTCGATGCTATGGACACTGATGAACCTTTGTTGTACATCATGTGAAGATCATTGCTGTATCTCCGTTCTTATATTAGTAATTCTATGAGCATCAAACTCATGAATTGTGCAACAGATTTCATCAATTAATATTCAGATGTTAATCATGTGAAACCTTGGGATAATTCAAATTCATGAAAACTGGAAATATTTCGTCAAACACTCTGGCCTGGATTTTAATTTAGGACCGTCCTCCCCCGCAGCAAGTTTTCCCGCTACAGATGTGGCGAGCCATTGGTTGGTGGCCGGCCTTCGGGTCCGACTGAAGCCTATGGCCGAGGATCGCTCACCCTGCCGACAGGAAACCTTCTACGAGGTGTCAATTTTGGGGGGACCAAAAATCCCACTGGCATGAGGCGCGAGAAAAAGAAGCTGACATTTCTATTTTCCTTATTCCTTTATCTAAAATTGTAGAAAGATGATTTACGAGCAGATGTATAATGTTAAGTGAGATTGATTTTGTATGTAGCAGGATGTTCCAGGGATAAGAAACAAAACTAATAAAATGCAAAAATTCAGAGATTAATTATCCAAATCCTTCCTATTCTTTTAAGTACTTACTAGATTCCAAAGGAGGATGGGAACTCTCTGGAATTCTAGGTATATCCCTAGAAACAGAAAGAATAATCTTATATGAACAGGCAATCTGATATTTTAATCAAAAATAATCCAGTTAAAACACACTGAACATTTCATATTAACCACATGCAAATGATTGTGTCTCATATTTGTTTTGAAATATGGGCCGGAATTATCCGGACATTGGGATTCTCTGTTCCCACTGGCAGCATACCCCCGACGTCATGGGGTGGTTTTAATGCGAAATCCCATTGACAAGCGGAAGGAATAGAAAATCCCACCACCAGCGAATGGAGCATCACCGCGAAACATGCGGAGAATCCCGCCCATGTTCTCTAAAGGGACTTCAATAGGAAATGGAAAATGTAAAGGAATTAAATTAAATGCAAATTCAGACATTTCCAAGTTCTGCTGTCTCCCTGATGCTTATACATGTTCAAAAATTGTTTCTAACATCACCAGGAAGGGTTTGTTCAATATGCATACCTTAAATACAGATTCTCACGATGTGCCGGCTTTGGACTGGGGTGAGCACAGTAAAAAATCTTACAACACCAGTTTAAAGTCTAACAGGTTTGTTTCGAATCACTTCTTCACAGATTCTCACGAGGAAAAGCACTGATTTTCACTTTCACCCCACTTAGACTTGTTTCTGTCACTTCTGTTGAATTTGTCAGAATATTTTGTTGAAGCATTGCTTCTAAATTAGACAGCGAGGAGATGTTGGTGTAGTTATGTGGTTGATTTGATGGTGAGTGTGGTATTGTGGGACACAGGAAATGATGTTGGAAAGTTAACAATGGGAAAGGATTGGACTCTATTTGGCCTCATCAATGCCACATCGCATTTCTTGCTAATGTAAAAGCAAATTACTGCAGATGATAGAATCTGAAATAAAACCAGAAAATACTGGACAATCACAGCAGGTCTGACAGCATCTGTAGAGCGAGAAGGGAGCTAACGTTTCGAGTCTGGATGACACTTGGTCAAAGATGGAGAGAACTGGAAATAGGGTTAGATTTACACTTCTGTGTGTGTGTGGGGGTCATATTCGTCACAGCGAAATATCCCTAATCTGTTACACTAACAAGCAGCCATCTCCTAATCTGCAGTCTACGTGCATCGCCTTCCAGTAAACACATGTGCTATCCTCTAGACCCCTCTGTCTGTGTTACATTCAACCTTGTTGGGGTTCAGCTTCCCTCCCCTCGGTCTCCTTACTGCCTCTCATTGTTCATCTTCTTCATCTACCTCCTTTTCTCTCTGCCTACCATTGTCAACCTTTGCCCTCTCCACCCCAATTGCACAGCCCCACTCCCCGGATCTTCGTCAGGAGGTGAAAATGACATTCATATCACCCCACAGCAGAAAGAGATTATCTGCTCCCGCCCATCGCCAAACCCACCGTGAGTGAGATGGGAGAATTCCGCCCCCTTGAAGATCTCAGTGCTGACAGTCCAAAAAAACAGAAAAAGAGGCAGAGACACCAGAGTCAGCTTTGAAACAAAAAGCTCCAAGCACAATCCTTGGCCACCATACTCACAAAAATACAGCAGGGTAATTGGATGCTGGTTTATTTAAGTCAAAAAAGATGGTTCGCTGAGGTGGGGAAGCAAAAGCACGTTCATTATTTTCCATTACAGACAAGCAAAACTGATTGAATTAGTCATGTGAATCTGATCAAAACTGATCATTTGTTGCCTGTGAAATAACATGGCTTAATATGATTCCCATTTCACGAAGTGTCACTTCCAAAAATTTCCAGGAAGTAATAGTTTTCGGGCAGATTCCAGTTGCATGTGAAAGAGGTGTGTTGTACATCCTGATTAATCTATAAATAGATGTTGAGCAATGTATCCAAAGGGATAGGAGCTGCTGAGCGATATGACTGACATTGTGACTGAAAACACAGCAATATATATATCTACACATATATATACGGCATTCAATTATGTTAACTGATTGTTAGAATCAGAAAACGTTTAAAGCTGGTACCTCTGCTAATGTAATCAGCCCATACTATTTTATACAAACACAGAAATAATCCAGAAATAAAACAAATTTAAAAAGAGCTCAAGTTAATTTACAACAGTTTGATTTTGGAGGGTGTCATGCAGCACATTCCTGCTTAACCTGGCTCACATAAACCTAAGTGTTGCAGCATCCTTACCTTACTGCACGCAGTCACTGGGGCGGGGTTCTCCGCTCCCCAGCTGCAGGTTCCTCAGCGGAGCGTCATCCGCTGGTGGCGGGATTCTCTGCCCCTGCCATTTGTTAATGGGATTTCCCATTGAAGCCACCCCATGCCGCCGGGAAACTGTGGGGGTGAGCTGCCGGCAGGATAAAGAGAATCCCAACGGCCGGAAAATTACACCCCTTTTCTATTTGCCACAGAGGCAAGGACAAGAGTGAAGCTGCAGTCAGTTTCAAACAAATTGCTGATGTAAGGGCGACACGGTGGCACAGTGGTTAGCATTGCTGCCTCACAGCGCCAGGGACCCGGGTTCAAATCTGGCCTTGGGTGACGGTGTAGAGTTTTCACTTTCTCCCCGTGTCTGCATGGGTTTCTTCCGGCTGCTCCAGTTTCTTCCACAGTCGAAAGATGTGCAGGTTAGGCAGATTGGCTGTGATAAATTGCCCCTTAGTGTCCAGGGATGTGCAGGTTAGGTTATGCGGTTACAGGAATTGGTGTGAATGGGAGTGGAATGGCAGAGTGCTCTTGTGAAGGGTCGATGCAGACTCGATGGGCCGAATGGTCTACTTCTGCACTATAAAGTTTCTATGATTCTTCTGTGATTCTGTGATGATAACATTGAGTTTCCGACTACAATCACAATGTAAAAAGTTCCCAGCTGCATTTGAAGCAGAGAACAGCTTTGGTCAGGAAAGGAGTGAGAATTGCCAGTGGAAATCTAATTAACTGACTGTCATCTGATAACAATGACTGAAGACCCAAGATTGTCTTTTGGAGAGATGTAAAATGAGGAATCCATAAGTTATGATATGGGCAATGCCCACATGCGGTGTTGTAAGGCTAGATGGAAATACACTATTGCCTGCCCCACAACTGGCAAAGGATTGATGCAGTTCAGAAGATGACAAGAGAAGTGGAGCTTCTAGTCAAGAGGAAGAAGGAAGGAAGCTTCCATAAGGATGAGGACGCAAGGAATTGGCACAGCTCTGGAGGGTTACAAGGTAGCCAGGAAGGCACTCAAAAATGGAGAGTTTTAGGAGAGCTAGAAGGGGGCACGAAAAAGTCATGGCGGGAAGGATTAGGGAAAACCTCAAGGCGTTCTACACTTATGTGAGAAATTAGAAGATGATCAGAGTGAGAGTAGGGCCGATCAGGGATAGTGGAGGGAACTTGTGTTTAGAGTCTGAGGTAGGAGAGACCCAAAATGAATATTTGCTTCAGTATTCACTAGAGAGAGGGACCTTGCTGCTCGTGTGAACAGCGTGAACCAGGCTTGAACAAGTTGATATTAAGAAGGGGGATGTGCTGGAAAGTTTGAAAAGCATCAGGATAGACAGATAAGTCCCCTGTGCCATAACGGATATACCCAAGGTTACTACGTGAAGCGAGGGAGGAGATTGCTGTGCCATTGGTGATGATCTTTGCATCCTCCCTCTCCACTGGAGTAGTACCGGATGATTGGAGGCAGACGAATGTTGTTCCCCTGTTCAAGAAAGGGAATAGGGAAATCCCTGGAATTACAGACCAGTCAGTTTTACGTCTGTGGTGAGCAAAATACTGAAAGGATCCTGAGAGATAGGATTTATGATTATTTAGAAAACAATAGTTTGATTAAAGATAGTCAGCATGGCATTGTGAGGGGCAGGTCATGCCTCACAAGCCACATTGAATTCTTTGAGGATGTGACGAGACACTTTGATGAAGGTCGGGAAGTGGATGGAGTGTATATGGATTTCAGTAAGGCATTTGATAAGGTTCCCCACGGTAGGCTCATTCAGAAAGTTAGGGGACATGGGACACAGGGAAATTTGGCTGTCTGGATACAGAATTGGCTGGCTGAAAGAAGACAGCGAGTGGTAGTGGATGGAAAGTATTCCGCCTGGAGGTCGGTGACCAGTGGTGTCCCGCAAGGATCTGTTCTGGGGCCTCTGCTCTTTGTGGTTTTTCTAAATGACTTGGATGAGGAAGTGGAAGGGTGGGTGAGTAAGTTTGCCGATGACACGAAGGTTGGTTGAGTTGAAGATAGTGTCAAGGGCTGTTACAGGTTACAACAGGACATTGACAGAATGCAGAGCTGGGCTGAGAAGTGGCAGATGGAGATAAATATAGATAAATGTGAAATGATTCATTTTGGAAGGTCGAATTTGAATGCTGAATACAGGGTTAAAGGCAGGATTCTTGGAAGTGTGGAGAAATAGAGGGATTTTGGGGTCCACGTACATAGATCCCTCAAAGTTGACACCCAGGTTGATAGGGTTGTTAAGCAGGCGTATGGTGCGTTGGTTTTCATTAACAGGGGGATTGAGTTAAAGATTGTGACATTTTGTTGCAGCTTTATAAAACCCTGGTTCGACCACACTTGGAATATTGTGTCCAGTTCTGGTCACATCATTATAGGAAGGATGTGGATGCTTTGGAGAGGGTGCAGAGGAGATTTACCAGGATGCTGCCTGGACTGGAGGGCATGTGTTATGAAGAAAGGTTGAGGGAGCGAGGGCTTTTCTCACTGGAGATAAGAAGGAAGAGAGGTGACTTGATGGAGGCGTGCAAGGTGATGAGAGGCATGGATAGAGTGGATAGCCAGAGACTTTTCCCCAGGGCGGAAATGGCTGTCATGAGGGGACATAATTTTAAGGTGATTGGAGGAAGGTATGGGGAGATGTCAGACGTAGGTTCTTTACACAGAGAGTGGTGGGTGTGTGGAATGCACTGCCAGCGAAAGTGGTGGAGTCAGAGTTATTAGGGATATTTAAGCGACTCTTAGTAAATTGAAGGGGTGTAGGTTAGGTTGATCTTAGATTAGGGTAAATGGTCGGCACAACATCGTGGGCCGAAGGGCCTGTACTGTGCTGTACTGTTCTATGTTCTAAAACAGGAATACCCAAACAGTGGATGACAAAACTTAGGGGGTCACAATTTCCAAAACCATAACTGCAACTATGGAGAGGAGGCAGCATGCTGGGGCTGGGTCAGAGGACCCATGATGAACGTTTACCTGTTTCACAGTCTCATGGTTAATTGTAACTGGAGAAACAGTAAGTGGGTGAGGGCTGTGATCATAAGGTGGGGACAGGAAGTAGCCTTTGCACATTTAAAACTGCGTCGTCTGACTCTGCCAGTCCCCCAAATGGTGGCGGCCCAATGTCTGCAGCATGGTGTCAACCCGCTAGGAGATGGCCCTCTGTAACTGGGTCATGCTCTGCAATTCCTCGACTATGCCCAACTGAGATGGAGACATGTCCCGCAGCGCCTCAGCTATGCCCAAATGGGACTGGGAGACCTTCCCTAATGACTGGGATGTGCTCTGGGGGGCCTCAGCAATGCCCAACTGAGCCTGGGACCTGTTCCGCAGCGCCTCATCAAGGTCCACCTGGTATGGGGTCACGTCCCCCAGTGACTGGGACATGTTGAGGTGCTCAGCCATGGGGGGCACTGACTGAGCAACGCCTTGGACACTTCCACTTATGCTGCTGACATTGTGCACCAGGCTCTCCACTGCGGCTGCCACCATAGCAGTGTTGGCCTCTGTACCAAGCATTGCCGGCGCCATATCCTATGGCCATAACCTCTGGGACTCCTTCAATCGGCCAAGGACCTGCTGGAGGGGCACTGACAACCCCTCTGTATCTCACGGTCGCACCCTAGCGTCTGCATCAACTCCGGGTAAACCTGGTGCAGAGACTCATCATCTGACCAAGTCCCAGCTGGGTCCTGGGATCAAGCAGCTATCTCACCTGGGGGCTCCTACCTCCACCTGTTGTGCATCAGCAGCCGTGTGATGCTCACCAGAAAGTGCCCCAGGAGCCGGTGTGTCTCTGTGCTGGTGCAGCAAGGGGATGATAGCTGTGATGCATTGCCAGAGGCATCCTCAGAGTTCTCCTCCGAGGTGTTCTCATGGGATGAGGGGGAGGAGACCATCGGCTGACAATCTTGCAGGAGAATGGACATATGGTTAGTGGGAGGGGTGGGTCATTCTGTATGGCATTAAGAACTCACATGTGAGAGTTCATCTGTGTGTGGGCCAGTGGACCCTCACCTCCTCATCGTACGCAGACCTCTATGTTGGTGACAGATCTGTCATCGGCCACCACCGTGACCTCCAGCTCCGTTCCTCATAGGGGGTGAGGACTCTAAAGTCCAGCATCCCGCCACCCTGATCTGACCAATGATTTGTAGAGGTGTGGCATCGTTTCCTTGCTTTTATACTCTGTGCCTCTATTTATAAACCCAAGAATGCAAAAACAACTGTTCAACTTGTCTGGCCGCCTTCAGAGAATTATCCTCTTGAACCCCGAGGTCCCTTTGCTCCTGTATTCCCCTCAAAGTTGCACCGTTGAGCCTGTATTGTCTCCCATGTTTCTTCCACCAAAATACATGACCTCACATTTCGCTGTATTGAAGTTCATCTGCCAGGTGTCTGCCCATTTGGCCAACTTGTCAATGCCCCTCTGAAGTTGCTCCGAGTCACCCTCACAATTAACTATTCTCCCTAGCTTAGTATCAACTGCAAATTTCGAGGTTTTGCCCTCAACACCCACTTCTAAATCATTTATATGAATCAGAAAAAGCAAGGATCCCAACACAGCCGTGGGGAACACCACTTTCAACTCGTCTCCAGTCTGACAAATGCCCATCTAGACCTACCCTCTGTTTCCTATCTCTTAGCCAACTTCTAATCCATGCTCCCAAGGACCAATCAATCCCACACATTTTTAATTTGCTAACCAACCTGCCATGTGGCACTGTATCAAATTATTTCTTAAAATCCAAATATACAACATCCACGGCACCACATTCATCCACTGCCTGTGTCACCTTGTCAAAGAACTCAATTAAAATTGTCAGACATGACCTGCCCTTGACAAAGTCATGTTGACCGTCTAGTATTAACTTATTTTTCTCTAAGTGTATATTTATCTCATCCCATATTATGTCTTCCATCAATTTTCCCACTATTGATGTCAAGCTGACAGGTCTGTGGTTTCCTGGATTATCCCTTGCCCCTTTCTTAAACAATGCAGTCACATTGGCAATCCTCCAGTCCCCCACGACTAATCCTGTGTTTAGAGAGGCCTGGAAAATTTTGGTCAACGGCTCCGCAATACACTCCCTTACCTCTCTCAGCAATCTGGGATGCATCCCATCCGGGCTTGGTGATTTCTCTCCCTGGAGTGCTGCCAGCCTTTTTAGCACCTTTTCTTTATCTACCACTATACTGCTCAGTTGCTCAACAACCACATTTTCAACTGGGCCATTGTCACCATCTTCTAATTTGGAAAAGACAGAAGCAAAGTACTAATTTAATACCACTGCCATAAGAGTAGGACCAGTCAAGGACAGGGATGGGAAATTGTGTGTGGAGTCTGAAGAGATAGGCGAGATACTAAATGAATATTTTTCGTCAGTATTCACTCAGGAAAAAGATAATGTTGTGGAGGAGAATGCTGAGCCCCAGGCTAATAGAATAGATGGCATTGAGGTACGTAGGGAAGAGGTGTTGGCAATTCTGGACAGGCTGAAAATAGATAAGTCCCCGGGACCTGATGGGATTTATCCTAGGATTCTATGGGAGGCCAGGGAAGAGATTGCTGGACCTTTGGCTTTGATTTTTATGTCATCATTGGCTACAGGAATAGTGCCAGAGGACTGGAGGACAGCAAATGTGGTCCCTTTGTTCAAAAAGGGGAGCAGAGACAACCCCGGCAACTATAGGCCGGTGAGCCTCACATCTGTAGTGGGTAAAGTCTTGGAGGGGATTATAAGAGACAAGATTTATAATCATCTAGATAGGAATAATATGATCAGGGATAGTCAGCATGGCTTTGTGAAGGGTAGGTCATGCCTCACAAACCTTATTGAGTTCTTTGAGAAGGTGACTGAACAGGTAGACGAGGGTAGAGCAGTTGATGTGGTGTATATGGATTTCAGCAAAGCGTTTGATAAGGTTCCCCACGGTAGGCTATTGCAAAAAATACGGAGGCTGGGGATTGAGGGTGATTTAGAGATGTGGATCAGAAATTGGCTAGCTGAAAGAAGACAGAGGGTGGTGGTTGATGGGAAATGTTCAGAATGGAGTACAGTCACAAGTGGAGTACCACAAGGATCTGTTCTGGGGCCGTTGCTGTTTGTCATTTTTATCAATGACCTAGAGGAAGGCGCAGAAGGGTGGGTGAGTAAATTTGCAGACGATACTAAAGTCGGTGGTGTTGTCGATAGTGTGGAAGGATGTAGCAGATTACAGAGGGATATAGATAAGCTGCAGAGCTGGGCCGAGAGGTGGCAAATGGAGTTTAATGTAGAGAAGTGTGAGGTGATTCACTTTGGAAGGAATAACAGGAATGCGGAATATTTGGCTAATGGTAAAGTTCTTGAAAGTGTGGATGAGCAGAGGGATCTAGGTGTCCATGTACATAGATCCCTGAAAGTTGCCACCCAGGTTGATAGGGTTGTGAAGAAGGCCTATGGAGTGTTGGCCTTTATTGGTAGAGGGATTGAGTTCCGGAGTCGGGAGGTCATGTTGCAGCTGTACAGAACTCTGGTACGGCCGCATTTGGAGTATTGCGTACAGTTCTGGTCACCGCATTATAGGAAGGACGTGGAGGCTTTGGAGCGGGTGCAGAGGAGATTTACCAGGATGTTGCCTGGTATGGAGGGAAAATCTTATGAGGAAAGGCTGATGGACTTGAGGTTGTTTTCGTTGGAGAGAAGAAGGTTAAGAGGAGACTTAATAGAGGCATACAAAATGATCAGGGGGTTGGATAGGGTGGACAGTGAGAGCCTTCTCCCGCGGATGGATATGGCTGGCACGAGGGGACATAACTTTAAACTGAGGGGTAATAGATATAGGACAGAGGTCAGAGGTAGGTTCTTTACGCAAAGAGTAGTGAGGCCGTGGAATGCCCTACCTGCTACAGTGGTGAACTCGCCAACATTGAGGGCATTTAAAAGTTTATTGGATAAACATATGGATGATAATGGCATAGTGTAGGTTCGATGGCTTTTGTTTCGGTGCAACATCGTGGGCCGAAGGGCCTGTACTGCGCTGTATTGTTCTATGTTCTATGTTCTATACCCTCCACTTCAGTGAGCAGTTTACCTTCCATGTTCCTTATGGGCCCCGCTCTGTCCTTCACTAATCCTTTCCCATTAATAATAATATAACAATAATCGCTTATTGTCACAAGTATGCTTCAATGAAGTTATTGTGAAAAGCCCCATTAACATGCTTGAAGAAGATTTTGCTATTTGTTTCAGCACAGCCTGCCATCCTTTCCTCATGCTTCCTCTTAGACTTCCCTATTCCAGCCTTAGCTTCTCTCCTGCATTTGCAATCCGCTTCCTGATTTCTATTGATAATATTATTCTGGCATGCATCATATGCCTCTTTTTTCTTCCTTATTTTATCATCAATATCCTTAGTCATACAGGGTACTCTAGCTTTGGATACCCTGTTTTTATTTCTCATGGGTACGTACCTAGCTTGCACTCTATTCATCTCTCCTTTGAAAGTCTCCCATTTTGTATCCTCCGTTTTATCCACCAAAATGGGTTTCCAATCAATCTGCTCCGGTTCAACTTTTAGACCTGTAATATTTTCCCTTTTCCTGTCTGAGATCATAATCTGTGACTGATTTCTATCCTTTTCCAACTTAACCTTATGGGGATAGGGTGGGGAATTGGGCTTAGATGGGGTGCTCTTTCAGAGGGTCAGTGCAGACTCGATGGGCTGAATGGCCTCCTTCTGCACTGTAGGGATTTTATGATTAACTAGCTCCTTGTTTCAGAAGTAGCATTAGACAAGTTTCCAAACCTTACCCAATTGGCCTTGAAACAACTATTTCAACTTGAAGTTCTGACTTTGATTCCAAGATGATATTGTAAACTTCTTCATTTGTAGCTCCTGGTAACGGTTTACCATTCCATTCAAGAACTTCATCACCTAGAAAAAAGATTTCACAATTATTAGATCTTTTCTGAAAATTTAACTTTCAGACTGAAAAAGCAATGCAAATAAGACATTCTGATATTTCACATTTTTCACAGGACATTAGTAATAATCGATACTCTGTGCAGAATCACAGAATAATACAGCACAGAAGAGGCCCTTAAACCCATCGAGTCTGACCGACGCATGAGAAACACCTCACCTGCCCACCTAATCCCATTTGCCAGCACTTAGTCCATAGCTTTGAATGTGATGACGTGCCAAGTGTTCATCCAGGTACTTTTTAAAGGCTGTGAGGCAACCTGCCTCTACCACCCTCCGAGGCAGTGCATTCTAGACCGTCACCACCCTCTGGGTAAAAAATATTTTCCTCAAATCCCCCCAAACCACCAGCCCCTCACCTTGAACTTGTGTCCTCTCATAAATGACTCTTCAACTCAGGGGAACAGGTCCCTTTCCACGCCCCTCAATCTTGTACACTTCAATCAGGTCTTATGCCTTCTTTGTAAGTCCCTTGTGGAATCTTGTCAAAGGCTTTGCTGAAATCCATGTAAACTGCATCAACTGCACTAACCTCATCTACACATCTGGCACCTGGTCACATGCTCAAAAAATTCAATCAAATATTTCAGGCACGACCTCCCTCTGACAAAGCCATTCTGACTATTCCTGATCAAACCTTACCTCTTCAAGTGGTGATAGATTTTCAAATTCAGAAATTTCTCCAAATATTTCCCTACCACTGACCTGAGACTTGTTGGTTTGTAGTTCCCTGACTTATCTCTACAATCTTTCTTAAAAAGTGGGACCACATTAACTGTTCTCCAATCCTCTGGCACCTCCCTCGAGGCCAGAGAGGAATTAAAAATTTGGGTCAGAGCCCCTGCAATCTCCTCCCTTGCTTCCCACAGCATGCTGGGACACAATTTACCCGGACCTGGAGATTTATCCACTTTAAAGCCTGCCAACGCCTCCAATGCCTTGTCACTCCCTATGAAAATTTGCATTAAAACCTCACAGTCTCTCTCCCTGGGTTCTCTACCTACCTCCTCATTCTCTTGGGTGTAGACAGATATGAAGTATCTGTTCAATACCCTACCAATGAATGCCTCCCTTGACTTACTCCCCTTGTACTTGCTAACCACCTCCCTTTTCCATCTCCTCATACCCTGAATGTCTCTGGTCATCCATGGTTCTCTGGGCTTGTTTCTCCTTCCGATTGCCCTAGAGTAAACATGTTGAGCTTGTCCCTTCCCCATTTCTTTTTGAACACCCCCACTGCTCTTCTGTAGATTTCCCCACAAGTAACCCTTCCCAGTCTACCTTGGCCTGATCCTGCCTTCTTTTACTAAAATTCACTCTCCCCCAATCCATAACCTTTTTTTTATTGACCATGTTGTGATTGCTATCACCAAAATGTTCGCCCATCGACACATCAACCACCTGCCCTGCTTAATTCCCCAGAATTTGGTCCTTAATGAGCTAAAACGTTCTTCCTGTATACATTTTAGGAACTCCACTCCATCTGAGGTCTTAACACAGTGATAATCCCAATTAATTTGGGAAAATTGAAATCACCTAAAATAATTACCCTCTTATTATTTTTACACAATTCTGCGAACTGCACATTTTCTCCTCAATTTCCTGCTGACTATCTGGAGGTCTATAATAAATATCTAGCAATGTGGCTGTCCCTTTTTGTTTCTAAACTCTACCCACAAAGTTTGATTTGATGCCCCCTCCAAGATATCATCGCTGTTTACCGCAATAACTGACTCCTTAACTAATAATATAATTCCACCTCCTCTTTTGCCTCCTCCTCTGTCTTGCCTGAAGATTTTATATCCTGAGCTCCAACCCTGCCCCTCCCTCAACCATGTCTCTGTGATGACTACTATATATTGATTTCCCAACCAAGTGAAGGCAATCTTTTCCTGTCAATAAAAAAATTTCATAACATTCTAATCTTGTTGCGGGGTAATGGATCAACATTGTTGTTGTACGTCCAGAGTCTTCTGCAGAAACCAATAATCCTGAAGCAGTGTCCTCCACTCCAGCCAGCCCATCACTGACCAGCCCCGAGCAGATGACAACCTTGAAGATGTCGGCTCTGCTCTCAGAATTCTTCACCTTAATGTTGAAGGGATGTCAACTGTTAAGGGTGAAATCATCAAGTCGCTCTGCAGAACCCACAAAATTGATGTGATCTGCCTATAGGAAACCCACATCATCGACATTGCCCCAAGATCTAGATTAAAAATAAACAACTCTGATCTGGTCACTTTCCATGGTCGTGCCAAACATGGCGGAGCAACATATGTGCACACCAACATCACAGATGCATCAAATATACAAATATCTGGAGCGGGATTCTTCGGTGCTCCAGCCGCCTTATCCTGCATGACCAACCACACCTTCAGCAGGATTCTCTGTTCCCGTAGCCGGACAGTTCCCGTAGCCAGCCAATGGGGTTTCCCATTGTGGCCACCCCACACCGTCGGGAAACCCTTGGGCTTTGGTGCGCTGCCAGCAGACTAGAATATCCCACCAACGGAGAATTCCACTGGCAATCTCTGTGACACCATCATGGTTCGATGCTACAGATTTGCCAATGTGTAGAGACCTCCTTCTACCTCATGCAAGATGATGCCCTACCTGTCCTCCAACACCCAGCAATATACATGGATGACTTCAACGGCCATCGCACTATCTGGGGTTATGACAGGCCAGGTATTTATGGTGAATGACTCGCAGAGTTAACCCTGTGAAGGGCCTCGTTCCAAACTCCATCAGTGAGAATGGGACTCAACTCACATTCCCTTTTCGCCCTCACACTGCTTAACGGAGCAGAGTCCGATGATAGAATTTGGCCAAAAAATCCAAAATAGACCTTTTACCAGGCCAAGTCAGGGACAGAATCTTCATCATCAAGGAAGAAGGTGGTGCCAGAGGAAAGGAAGGAAAAGCCTCACGCAAGAAATCGTAAATTTGAAGATACCGAATCAGCGAACTCCCTAAAACTGGCAAACCGCCCCTTCGCGAACAAGATTTCTTTCTACGATTTAAATATTGGGTCCAAGCCAGGCGGCAGGAAAATGTGATTGTTGCAAATAGTGGCAAGTAAAGAAAGAGACAGGAGCTTAAAATGCTGTCTAAATTGTTTCCAAATCCTAAGAGAGGAGACCACCACTGAGTCTGAGGAAAATCTGGCAGGAGAAAAAGGTAATGGCAAAAGGAGTGAAACAGAGCAGGAACGACCCTCCATTTGTCCCCAAATAGAATTGGGATCACAAATCCACAACAGTATTTTTTGAATATTAGCGGCCAAGTAATAAAGCAATAAATTGGGGACGGCCAAGCCCCCTAACTGTTGTAGAAGAAAGCTACTGATTCTAGGATTCTTACCTGCCCAAATAAAAGAGGATATCAATTTGTTGACCTTGATTTAAAAAAGAGCTTGGGGAGAATAATGGAAAGACACTGAAAGAAAAATAAAAATCTTGGGAGCACTTCATTTTCATAGTCTGAACCCTACCTGCCAAGGACAGAGGAGGGCTATTCCACCTCTGCAAATTGGTTTTGATGCTATGGAGGGGACTGGGTCCATAATACAAAGGAGGTCATCCACAGAGAGAGACACCTGATGCTCCACCCCATCCCAACAAATGTCCTTCCACTGACTCAAGGACCTCAGCACTTTCGAAAGCTGCTCTATTGCCAGAGTGAACAGGAATGGGGAAAGTGGACAGCCCTGCCTCGTGCCCCATTCAAGGGAAAATAGTCAGAATTCAGTTTGCTCGCATTAACACTGGCAGTAGGGGCATCATATAACAGGCAAATCCAGGACGCACATTTATGACCGAACCCAAACCTTCAAAGAATCTCAAATAAGTACTCCCACTGTCAAATGCATTTTCAGCATCCAAAGAAACTATCAGCAGCAGCTGGAGAGGGAGAAGAGATTACATTTAACAGGTGGCGTATATTGGCCGACATTTGTCGGCCTTTCATGAAGCCTGATGAGCCTCCAAAATTATATTTGGGAGGCAAGGCTCCAACTACAATGCCAACACCTTCGAGAGTAGCTTGACGTCCGCATTTAAGAGCTGTCCGAACCCCACTCTGTTGGGTCTTTGGCTTTCTTAAGAAGCAGAGGAACGGAGGCTTGAGTGAGGTCGGAGACAGCAACCCCTGGGATAGGGAATCATTAAACATGGGGGTGGCACAGTGGTTAACGCTGCTGCCTCACAGAGCGAGGGACCCAGGTTCAGTTCCTGCCTTGGGTGACTGTGTATAGAGTTTGCACTTTCTCCCCATCTGTGTGGATTTCCTTCGGGTGCTCTGGTTTCCTCCCATAGTTCAAAAGATGTGCAGGTTAGGTGGATTGGCCATGTTAAATTGCCCCTTTGTGTCCAAAACTTTAGGTGGGGTTACTGGGTTACAGGGATAGGTTGGGGGAGTGGGCATAGGTAGGGTGCCCTTTCAGAAGGTTGGTGCAGGATCGATGGGTCCTTTTGCACTGTGGTGATTCTATGTCCAATAACAATGGCACAAGCTGTTCCAAGAACCTCTTGTAAAATTCAATAGGAAAATCAGCCGGGCCAGGGCTTTGCCCAACACATTTAAACATCTCATCAGGGCATAGCGGGGTGTCCAACTCATCACTCAGACCCACCTCAACTGTTGGGATGGGTAGACTGTCCAAGAAAGTCGGGCATGGCCGATTTATCTGAAGGGGGTCCTGAGCTATAAAGATCGCTACAAAACGATTAAAAAACTGCATTGACCTGAGGAGACGGAAACGAGGCTGACGCTCTGAGTGATCTCCTGGGAGGCCGCCTGCCGTTTTAGCTGGTGAGTCAGAACATGACTGGCCTTCTCCCCATACTCAGAAAGTACCCCTGGAGCGATGACGCACCATCCTGCCTGTTGGCAATTGCTCAAACGAGACCTGTAATCTTTGCCTATTTGCCAACAGCTCCGGAGTAGGATCAAGCAAATCCTGTGATCCACCTCTAGGATGGAATCCACCAGCCTCGGCTGCTCCAACCTAGCCACCTTCAACACATACGTCCTGTAGGAGATAATTCCTCCCCGAGGACCACCTTAAGAGCCTCCCACAATGTGGAAGGTGAAATTGAATTAGATCTATTAGATTTTATATACTCATCTACGGCAGTGGTCATACACTCACACATTTTTTTAATCAGCTAACAGTGTAGCATGGAACCTCCAGGGTGGGTGTTAGGTGTCCCTAGACTCTCGCAACAAATCGATAAGGTGCAGAGCATGGTACAAAATAAGTACTCAGCTGTCACAAATGACAAAGCCCTGGCCATCCCCAATGGAATCAGGGTTTAGGCTTTGAACAATCCAATCTAGGGTCCAGAACACAGTTCAGGTCCTCTAATAGAAGCTGATGTGAGTCAAGATTGGAGAAGGAGGCCAGCAGGGAGTTAATAAAATCTTGGCGGAGGGAAACTGAACTTTCTTGCTAATTCAAATCACTGTACCCCTGGCCATGTCATCAAAAGCAGAATGAAAAACCCACCCCTTGCACAGCCTGGTCTGATCCCTGACCCGCAAGTGGGTCCCCTGCAAAAAAAACACATTGAATTTCAAACTCTTGAGATGGGAAAATACCCTCAACCTCTTCACTGGGCCATTCAAACCCTAACGTTCCATTTGAACAAGCGGATTGGAGGTTCCCCCCCCCCCCCCCCCCCACACCCCCCCCCCCCCCCCCCCCCCCCCACACCCCCCACTCCACCTCGTCAGCCAACCCTCCACCTTGTCCAGAGTCAGCCAACTTATGCCTTTTGGAAAGGTAATTCCCATTTATTCCCTTGTTTTATAGAATCATAGAATTTACAGTGCAGAAGGAGGCCATTTGGCCAATCGAGACTGACGGGCCTTTGGAAAGAGCACACTACCTAAGCCCACACCTCCATCCTATCCCTGTAACCCAGCAACCCCACTGAACCTTTTTGGACACCAAGGGCAATTTACCATGGTCAATCCATTTGGTGGGCAGCACAGTAGCAGTAGTACAAGTGGATAGCACTGTGGCTTTACAGCGCCAGAGCCCCAGGTTCAATTCCCCGTTGGCTCACTGTCTGCGCGGAGTCTGCATGTTCTCCCCGTGTCTGCGTGGGTTTCCTCCTGGTGCTCCGGTTTCCTTCCATAGTCCAAAGACATGCAAGTTAGGTGGATTGGCCATGATAAATTGTTTTTAGTGACCAAAACGGTTAGGAGGGGTTATTGGGCTGTGGGGATGGGGTGGAGGTGAGGGCTTGCGTGGGCCGGGTGACCTCCTTCTGCACTGTATGTTCTATGTACTCGACCTAACCTGCACATCTTTAGACTGTGGGAGGAAACCGGAGCACCCGGAGTTTTTCAAAATGCCCAACACATCTTCCTTCCTAACAAGTATTTCCTCGAGCTTACCAATCTGTTTCACACTGTCCTCTCCAACAATATCGCCCCTCTCATTTGTAAATACAGAAGAAAAGTACTCATTCAAGACCTCTCCTATCTCTTCAGACTCAATACACAATCTCCCGCTACTGTCCTTGATCGGACCTACCCTCGCTCTAGTCATTCTCATATTTCTCACATATGTGTAAAAGGCCTTGGGGTTTTCCTTGATCCTACCCGCCAAAGATTGTTCATGCCCTCTCTTAGCTCTCCTAATCCCTTTCTTCAGTTCCCTACTGGCTATCTTGTATCCCTCCAATGCCCTGTCTGAACCTTGATTCCTCAGCCTTACATAAGTCACCTTTTTCCTCTTAACAAGACATTCAACCTCTCTTGTCAACCATGGTTCCCTCACTCGACCATCTCTTCCCTGCCTGACAGGGACATACATATCAAGGACACGTAGCACCTGTTCCTTGAACAAGTTCCACATTTCACTTGTGTCCTTCCCTGCCAGCCTATGTTCCCAACTTATGCACTTCAATTCTTGTCTGACAACATCGTATTTACCCTTCCCCCAATTGTAAACCTTGCCCTGTTGCACGTACCTATCCCTCTCCATTACTAAAGTGAAAGTCACAGAATTGTGGTCACTATCTCCAAAATGCTCCCCCACTAACAAATCTATCACTTGCCCTGGTTCATTACCAAGTACTAAATCCAATATTGCCCCTCCTCTGGTCGGACAATCTACATACTGTGTTAGAAAAGCTTCCTGGACACACTGCACAAACACCACCCCATCCAAACTATTTGATCTAAAGAGTTTCCACTCAATATTTGGGAAGTTAAAGTCACCCATGACTACTACCCTGTGACTTCTGCACCTTTCCAAAATCTGTTTCCCAATCTGTTCCTCCACATCTCTGCTACTATTGGGGGGCCTATAGAAAACTCCTAACAAGGTGACTGCTCCTTTCCTATTTCTGACTTCAACCCATACTACCTCAATAGGGTGATACTCCACGAACTGCCTTTCTGCAGCTGTTATACTATCTCTAATTAATAATGCCACCCCCCACCTCTTTTACCACCCTCCCTAATCTTATTGAAACATCTATAACCAGGGACCTCCAACAACCATTTCTGCCCCTCTTCTATCCAAGTTTCCGTGATGGCCACCACATCGTAGTCCCAAGTACCGATCCATGCCTTAAGTTCACCCACCTTATTCCTGATGCTTCTTGCGTTGAAGTATACACACTTCAACCCATCTCCGTGCCTGCAAATACTCTCCTTTGTCAGTGTTCCCTTCCCCACTGCTCATTACACGCTTTGGCGTCCTGAATATCGGCTACCTTAGTTGCTGGACTACAAATTCGGTTCCCATTCCCCTGCCAAATTAGTTTAAACCCTCCCGAAGAGTACTAGCAAACCTCCCTCCCAGGATATTGGTGCCCCTCTGGTTCAGATGCAACCCGTCCTGCTTGTACAGGTCCCACCTTCCCCAGAATGCGCTCCAATTATCCAAATACCTGAAGCCCTCCCTCCTACACCATTCCTGCAGCCACGTGTTCAACTGCACTCTCTCCCTATTCCTAGCCTCGCTATCACGTGGCACCGACAACAAACCAGAGATGACAACTCTGTCTGTCCTGGCTTTCAACTTCCAGCCTAACTCCCTAAACTTGTTTATTACCTCCACACCCCTTTTCCTACCTATGTCGTTGGTACCAATGTGCACCACGACTTCTGGCTGCTCACCCTCCCCCTTAAGGATCCTGAAGACACGATCCGAGACATCCCTGGCCCTGGCACCCGGGAGGCAACATACCTTCCGGGAGTCTCGCTCGCGACCACAGAATCTCCTATCTATTCCCCTAACCATTGAATCTCCTACAACTATTGCTTTTCTATTCTCCCCCCTTCCCTTCTGAGCCCCAGAGCCAGACTCCGTGCCAGAGACCTGACCGCTAGGGCCTTCCCCCGGTAGGTCATCCCCCCCAACAGCATCCAAAACGGTATACTTCTTTTGAAGGGGAACGGCCACGAGGGATCCCTGCACTGTCTGCCTGTTTGTTTTTTTCCCCCTGACTGTAACCCAGCTATTCTTGTCCTGTACTTTGGGTGTGGTTACCTCCCTGTAACTCTTCTCAATCACCCCCTCTGCCTCCCGGATGATCCGAAGTTCATCCAGCTTCAGCTCCAGTTCCCTAACACGGTCTTTGAGGAGCTGAAGTTGGGTGCATTTCCCGCAGGTATAGTCAGTGGGGACACCGGTGGTATCCCTCACCACCCACATCCTACAGGAGGAGCATGTAACTGGCCTAGCCTCCATCCCCTCTTACCTTACAGAATATAGCTGCTGTGTGGACTAACTAGATCTCCGCCCTCCGACTCTGCTCCCAGTCAGCTACACTTCCTGTAAACTCCTGGCTCTCTTCGCACTCTTTGCGGAAATGTCGGAAACAAAATGAAAGGAGCACCTTACTCCCTCCTCACCTAACTCCCTCGGTCACCAAACTCTCACTATCGCACTCAAAAAGCACCAAATTCAGCACTCAGTGCTGAAAACGATGAAAGGCATAGATAGAGTGGATAGCCAGAGACTTTTCCCCAGGGTGGAAATGGCTGTCACGAGGGGACATACTTTTAAGGTGATTGTAGGAAGGCATAGGGGAGATGTCAGAGATAGGTTCTTTACACAGAAAGTGGAGGATGCGTGGAATGCACTGCCAGCAGAGGTGGTGGAGTCAGAGTCATTAAGGACATTTAAGCGACTCTTAGACAGGCACATGGACAGCAGTAAATTGAAAGATTGTAGGTTGGGTTGATCTTCGATTAGGATAAATGGTCAGCACAACATTGTGGGCCTAAGGGCCTGTACTGTGCTGTACTGTTCTATGTTCTACATCGAAGATCTTTTTAGGCTGCACAGCAAAGACTTTAATCTACAAGCTTGCAGAAGGAAAGTGTGCCGAGACCATCATTTGTGTGTGTATATATATATTATGTATATATAGAGGGTGGGGATGAAGTTAAAGTGGGCAGGAGGTATTAGCTTGTTGTTAACCAGTTGTATTGACAGCATATTTTACAATAGTTCTTGTTATAAATAAACAGTAAATGTGTTTACATTTACAAACATGGTGACTGTAATTATTGAGCAGGTAAGGGCTAAAGGCCTCAGGTATCGTTATAAGAATTATTGGTTAATTCAATTATGTTGTGACTCGTGGGGCTGGAACTAGCCCAGGGTGTCATAACACTTAACAAAAGCATCTGCATCCCCTGGCATATTGAAAAAATAGTTTCTTTCATCGAATGCTACTCTCACACCACCCCAAACCTCACTCCTCCTTTAGACAGGGCGACCTCCTCCTTTAGACAGGGCGACCTTCGCTCCATTGAACGCGGCTCTTTTCTTTGCCAACTCTGCACCTATGTCTTGATACAGCCTAACGGAGTGGCCTTCCCACTTGGAATCAAGGTGCCCCCTCAATCAGCTCAGAACCCTCTCTCTTTCCTTTTAACTATGACATTGCACAATCACCGCACGCGGTGCATCTTCAGAATGAGGCTTCGGCCAAAGTGAGCGATGGGCCAGGTCCAATTCATATGAGGATGCAAATCCACCTTCATCCACCATCTTGCAGAACGTCTGAAAAGTAATTCATGGGGTTATTGCCCTCAATCCCCTCCAGCGATTCCGAGGCGGTGTGACCCGAGGGTCTTGGCAGCTTGACCACCACGATCAATTCCCTCCGGCAATCCCACAATCCAGATGTTCTGCCTCCTTTACCTTTTTTCCAGGTCCTTAAACTGGGCTCTCAGCAATTTATTCGTATCAGCTATCGAAGTCAGATCAGACTCAAGCGCAGCAATCCAATCACTATGGGCCGACAAAGTCACCGCCATATCCTTCATCACGGTTCCCTGGAGTTCAACAATCTCGTTAGCATTTCCCAGAGCCATACGAATGGAGCCAAGGCCTCATCGATCGATCTTCCAAGCTCCTCTGACACAATTTTCCGGTGCTTCTCAAATTCTTTTGCCAAGATATTGGTGAGGGCCTCGGCTGTTAATGGAGTGGTCGGAAAGATCCGACACGGCCATCTGACTTGTTGTTGACGCCTGAGAAGCTTCAGACTCCGTCGACGTGTTTCTACTTGAAGCTTTCTTATCTTTATTTTTTCTGTTCATTTCAGTAAAGAGGGAACTCTATCTGATAACTAACATAAGTTTCCATGACATAAGCAACCCACGTCACCAAGAAAAAGGTTAAGAAGTTCAGTTCTCCAGTGGGAGCCATCTCGTGCACATCGTCGCCCTACATTACGCCACCGGAAGTCCTACATTGTGCCCTATTCTTACTGGTGAGGATTGGAAGGAAGCCTTTCACAGGGTCAACTCCACGTCTTCATGTGCTCGGTTGAGCCTACTTTAGATTAAGGTGGTACACAGGATCCACTTGATTAGGACAAGGGTTTTTGCCAAATGTTGAGGACAGCTGTGATCGCTGAGCTCTTGGCCTGGCTAGTCACATAGAACATAGAACAGTACAGCACAGAACAGGCCCTTCGGCCCTCACTGTTGTGCCGAGCACTGTCCGAAACCAAGATCAAGCTATCCCACTCCCTGTCATTCTGGTGTGCTCCATGTGCCTATCCAATAACCGCTTGAAAGTTCCTAAAGTGTCCGACTCCACTATCACAGCAGGCAGTCCATTCCACACCCTAACCACTCTCTGAGTAAAGAACCTACCTCGGATATCCCTCCTATATCTCCCACCCCGAACCTTATAGTTATGCCCCCCTGTAACAGCTACATCCACCCGAGGAAATAGTCTCTGAACATCCACTCTATCTATCCCCCTCATCATCTTATAAACCTCTATTAAGTCACCGCTCATCCTCCTCCACTCCAAAGAGAAATGCCCTAGCTCCCTTAATCTTTCCTCATAAGACCTACCCTGCAAACCAGGCAGCATCCTGGTAAATTGCCTTTGCACCCTTTCCAAAGCTTCCACATCCTTCCTGGAGTGAGGTGACCAGAACTGCACACAATACTCCAAATGTGGTCTCACCAGGGTCCTGTACAGTTGCAGCATATCCCCACAGCTCTTAAACTCAAGCCCCCTGTTAATAAACGCTAACACACTATAGGCCTTCTTCACAGCTCTATCCACTTGAGTGACAACCTTCAGAGAACTGTGGACATGAATCCCAAGATCTCTCTGTTCCTCCACATTCCTCAGAACCCTGCCGTTGACCCTGTAATCCGCATTCAAATTTTTTCTACCAAAATGAATCACCTCGCACTCATCAACGTTAAACTCCATCTGCCATTTTTCAGCCCAGCTCTGCATCCTATCAATGTCTCTTTGCAGCCTACAACAGCCCTCCACCTCATCCACTACTCCACCAATCTTGGTGTCATCAGCAAATTTACTGACCCACCCTTCAGCCCCCTCCACCAAGTAATTGATAAAAATCACAAATAGCAGAGGACCCAGCACTGATCCCTGTGGTACACCGCTGGTAACTGGTCTCCAGTCTGAAAATTTTCCATCCACCACCACCCTCTGTCTTCTATGTGATAGCCAGTTACTTATCCAATTGGCCAAATTTCCCTCTATCCCACACCTCCTTACTTTCTTCATAAGCCGATCACGGGGAACCTTATCAAACGCCTTACTAAAATCCATGTATACGACATCAACTGCTCTACCTTCATCTACACACTTAGTTACCTCCTCAAAAAATTCAATCAAATTTGTGAGGCAAATCCGTGTTGGCTATCCCGGATTAAGCTGCATCTTTCCAAATGGTCATAAATCCTATCCTTCAGGACCTTTTCCATTAACTTACCGACCATCGAAGTAAGACTAACCGGCCTATAATTACCAGGGTCATTCCTATTCCCTTTCTTGAAGAGGAACAACATTCGCCACTCTCCAGTCCTCTGGCACTACCCCGTGGACAGTGAGGATCCAAAGATCAAAGACAAAGGCTCTGCAATCTCATCCCTTGCCTCCCAAAGAATCCTTGGATATATCCCATCTGGCCCAGGGGACTTGTCGACCCTAAGGTTTTTCAAAATTGCTAATAAATCCTTCCTCAGAACATCTACCTCCTCCAGCCTACCCACCTGAATCACACTCTCATCCTCAAAAACATGGCTCCTCCCCTTGGTGAACACTGAAGAAAAGTATTAATTCAACGCCTCTCCTATTTCTTCTGACTCCATGCACAAGTTCCCACTACTGTCCTTGACCGGCCCTAACCTCACCCTGGTTATTCTTTTATTTCTCACATAAGAGTAAAAAGTCTTGGGGTTTTCCTTGATCCGACCCGCCAAGGACTTCTCATGCCCCCTCCTAGCTCTCCTGAGTCCTTTTTTTAAGCTCATTCCTTGCTACCTTGTAACCCTCAAGCGACCCAACTGGACCTTGTTTTCTCATCCTTACATACGCTTCCTTTTTCCTCTTGACAAGACATTCAACCTCTTTTGTGAACCATGGTTCTCTCACACGGCCATTTCTTCCCTGCCTGACAAGGACATGCCTATCAAGGACATGCAGTATTTGTTTCTTGAGCAAGCTTCACTTTTCATTTGTGCCTTTCCCTGACAGTTTCTGTTCCCATGTTATGCTCCCTAATTCTTGCCTAATCGCATCATAATTACTCCTCCCCCAATTATAAATCTTGCCCTGCCGTATGGCCCTATCCCTCTCCATTGCAATAGTGAAAGACACCGAATTGTGGTCACTATCCCCAAAGTGCTCTCCCACAAACAAATCTAACACTTGGCCCGGTTCATTCCCCAGTACCAAATCCAATGTGGCCCCCTTATCCCTCTTGTCGGCCTATCCACATAGTGTGTCAGGAAACCCTCCTGCACACACTGTACAAAAAACTACCCCATCCGAACTGTTCGACCTATGGAGGTTCCAATCAATATTTGGAAAGTTAAAGTCACCCATGACAACTACCCTGAGACCTCCACACCTATCCATAATCTGTTTTGCAATTTCTTCCTCCACATCTCTATTACTATTTGGGGGCCTATAGAAAACTCCTAACAACATGACCGCTCCTTTCCTATTTCTAACTTCGGCCCATATTACCTCAGTAGGCAGATCCCCTTTGAACTGCCTTTCTGCAGCCGTTAAACTATCCTTGATTAACAATGCAACTCCTCCACCTCTTTTACTACCTTCTCTACTCTTACTGAAACATCTATACCCCGGAACTTCCAACAACCATTCCTGTCCCTGTTCTAACCATGTCTCCGTAATGGCCACGACATCGTAGTCCCAAGTGCCAATCCACGCTCCAAGTTCACCTACCTTATTCCGGATGCTCCTTGCATTGAAGTAGACACACTTCAATCCACCTTTCTGTCCGCCGGTACACTCCTGCGACCTTGATATCCTCCTCAGTACCTCACTACTCTCAACACTGGCTTCTGGACTAGAGCTCGTTTTCCCATCCCCCTGACAAATTAGTTTAAACCCCTCCGAAGAGCCGTAGCAGATTTCACTCCCAGGATATTGGTGCCCCTCTGGTTCAGGTGCAAACTGTCCTGTCTGTACAGGTCCCACCTTCCCCAGAATGTGCTCCAATTATCCACGTAACTGAAACCCTCCCTCCTACACCATCCCTGCAGCCACGTGTTTATCTGCACTCTCTCCCTGTTCCTCACCTCGCTAGCACGTGGCACCGGCAACAAACCAGAGATGACAACATGGTTTGTCCTGGCTCTCAGCTCCCACCCTAGCTCCCTAAATTCTTGTTTTAAATCCCCGTCCCTTCTCTTATCTATGTCGTCGGTACCGATGTGTACCACAACTTGTGCCTGTTCCCCCTCCCCCTTCAGGATTCTGAAAACACGATCCGAGACGTCCCGGACCCTGGCACCCGGGAGGCAACATACCATCCGTGAGTCTCTTTCGTTGCCACAGAACCGTTTATCTGTCCCTCTAACTATCGAGTCCCCAATAACTATTGTTCTCCTGCTCTCCCTCCTTCCCTTCTGAGCCACAGGGACGGACTCAGTGCTGGAGATCCGTTCACCATGGCTTACCCCTGGTGGGTCGTCTCCCTCAACAGTATCCAAAGCGGTATACTTGTTACTGAGGGGAACGACCACAGGGGATCCCTGTACTGACTGCTTCCTCCCAGCCCCTCTCACCGTCACCCATATATCTTGATTCTTCGGAGTAACTACATCCCTGAAGCTACTATCTATGACCACCTCTGCCTCCCGAATGATCCGAAGTTCATCCAGCTCCAGCTCCAGTTCCCTAACGCGGTTTCTGAGGAGCTGGAGATGGGTGCACTTCCCACAGGTGAAATCAGCAGGGACTCTGATGGCGTCCCTCGCCTCAAACATCCTGCAGGAGGAACATTGCACTGCAATATCTGGTCCTGCCTCAAACTTGTAGGCTTCTGGGCTTCATTCTTTAATACCATGTCAGAGATACCCCTAGAGCCATGTCTGCTGAGGGTCATATGCTATATTGTCCACTTTGACAGGATGAATAGTATAATAACCCATAAGAAAGCTGTCGCTAACGAAGGCAAATTCATTTACATATTGACACAACTCTGCTTCATGCAGCATCTCACTCCCAGTGCAATGCTATCGGGGAGCATCTTGTTCTGTCAGGCCCCGACTTGGGCCTGATTTTATACCTTGCTCCTAACGAGCCCCAGGTGGTTGGCCTCTGCCCCTATCTAAAAAGTTTGTCTTCCATGAATCCCACAGGCAGATCAATGATTGTTTCCCCATGGTCTTCATGGGGGTTATAACAAATCGAAAAATAGTATCCTATTTAAATGGAGAAAGATTGAGATGCGAGGGGGGATCTGGGTGTCCTGCTACATGAATCACAACAATTTAGCATGCAGATATGGCAAGTGATCAGGAAGGTCATTTATTGCTAGGAATGGAATATAGAAATAGGAATGTATTACTGCAGCTGTACGGGGCATTAGTGAGTTCACATCTGGAGTACTGTCTACAGTTCTGGTCTGCTTATAGTTCAGAGAAGGTTCACTTAACTCATTCCTGGGATTAAGGGTTTGCTGAAGAAAGGTTGAACAGGTTGCATTGGAGTTCAGAAGAATGAAAGGTGAAACAAGTAACTCCTCAGGGGATTTGAGAGGGTGGGAGTGGACAGACATGTCCTTTTTTTGGGACACACTTAAAAAAATACGAGATCCCCCTTTTAAGATGGAGATGGGATTTGTTTTTCTCTCAGAGGGTGGTTAGTCTGTGAAATCCTCTACCCCAGAAAGCAGGGGAGTCTGGATCACTGAGTTATTCAAAGCCAAGTTAGACAGATTGTTGATAGATAAGGGAGTCAAGGGTTATGCCTCAGACAGGAAAGGAGAGTTGAGATCACAACCAGATCGGTAATTATCATATCAAATGACGGAGCAGGCTCAGAGGAAAAAATAGCCCATCCCCTGCTTCTAAGTTTTCTACCGGGCGGCACGGTGGCACAGTGGTTAGCACTGGTGCCTCACAGCTCCAGGGACCGGATTTGATTCCGACCTCGGGTTACTGTCTGTTTGCACATTCTCCCAGGGTTTCTTCCGGGTGCTCCGGTTTCCGCCCATAGTCCAAAGATGTGCAGGCTAGGTGGATTGGCCACGCTAAATTACCCCTAAGTGGCCGAAGGTTGGGTGGTGTTACAGGGAAAGGGTGGGGGATTGGGCCTAGGTAGGATGGTGTTTCGAGGGATTGGTCCAGGCTCAATGGGCCGAATGGCCCCCTTCTGCATTGTAGGGATTCTATGCTCCTAAGTCCTATGTCCCTCTCTTTGTAACACCCAAAATACTTAATTGGCTGTAAAGCACTTTTGCAAGTCCTGAGGTTGTGAAAGGTTCCCTTTCCTTTCTCTTAATAATAATCCTCAACGGGATTCATTCAGGGCGCCAAAGCGTGTAGTGAGGCAGTGGGGAAGGGAACACTGACAAAGGAGAGTACTTGCAGGCACGGAGATGGGTTGAAGTGTGTATACTTCAACGCAAGAAGCATCAGGAATAAGGTGGGTGAACTTCAGGCATGGATCGGTACTTGGGACTACGATGTGGTGGCCATCACGGAAACTTGGATAGAAGAGGGGCAGAAATGGTTGTTGGGGGTCCCTGGCTATAGATGTTTCAATAAGATTAGGGAGGGTGGTAAAAGAGGTGGGGGGGTGGCATTATTAATTAGAGATAGTATAACAGCTGCAGAAAGGCAGTTCGAGGAGTATCACCCTATTGAGGTAGTATGGGTTGAAATCAGAAATAGGAAAGGAGCAGTCACCTTGTTAGGAGTTTTCTATAGGCCCCCCAATAGTAGCAGAGATGTGGAGGAACAGATTGGGAAACAGATTTTGGAAAGGTGCAGAAGTCATAGGGTAGTAGTCATGGGCAACTTTAACTTCCCAAATATTGAGTGGAAACTCTTTAGATCAAATAGTTTGGATGGGGTGGTGTTTGTGCAGTGTGTCCAGGAAGCTTTTCTAACACAGTATGTAGATTGTCCGACCAGAGGAGGGGCAATATTGGATTTAGTACTGGGTAATGAACCAGGGCAAGTGATAGATTTGTTAGTGGGGGAGCATTTTGGAGATAGTGACCACAATTCTGTGACTTTCACTTTAGTAATGGAGAGGGATAGGTACGTGCAACAGGGCAAGGTTTACAATTGGGGGAAGGGTAAATACGATGTTGTCAGACAAGAATTGAAGTGCATAAGTTGGGAACATAGGCTGGCAGGGAAGGACACAAGTGAAATGTGGAACTTGTTCAAGGAACAGGTGCTACGTGTCCTTGATATGTATGTCCCTGTCAGGCAGGGAAGAGATGGTCGAGTGAGGGAACCATGGTTGACAAGAGAGGTTGAATGTCTTGTTAAGAGGAAAAAGGTGACTTATGTAAGGCTGAGGAAACAAGGTTCAGACAGGGCAATGGAGGGATACAAGATAGCCAGGAGGGAACTGAAGAAAGGGATTAGGAGAGCTAAGAGAGGGCATGAACAATCTTTGGCGGGTAGGATCAAGGAAAACCCCAAGGCCTTTTACACGTATGTGAGGAATATGAGAATGACTAGAGCGAGGGTAGGTCCGATCAAGGACAGTAGCGGGAGATTGTGTATTGAATCTGAAGAGATAGGAGAGGTCTTGAACGAGTACTTTTCTTCTGTATTTACAAACGAGAGGGGCGATATTGTTGGAGAGGACAGTGTGAAACAGATTGGTAAGCTTGAGGAAATACTTGTTAGGAAGGAAGATGTGTTGGGCATTTTGAAAAACTTGAGGATAGACAAGTCCCCCGGGCCTGACGGGATATATCCAAGGATTCTATGGGAAGCAAGAGATGAAATTGCAGAGCCGTTGGCAATGATCTTTTCGTCCTCACTGTCAACAGGGGTGGTACCAGGGGATTGGAGAATGGCGAATGTCGTGCCCCTGTTCAAAAAAGGGACTAGGGATAACCCTGGGAATTACAGGCCAGTTAGTCTTACTTCGGTGGTAGGCAAAGTAATGGAAAGGGTACTGAAGGATAGGATTTCTGAGCATCTGGAAAGACACTGCTTGATTAGGGATAGTCAGCACGGATTTGTGAGGGGTAGGTCTTGCCTTACAAATCTTATTGAATTCTTTGAGGAGGTGACCAAGCATGTGGATGAAGGTAAAGCAGTGGATGTAGTGTACATGGATTTTAGTAAGGCATTTGATAAAGTTCCCCATGGTAGGCTTATGCAGAAAGTAAGGAGGCATGGGATAGTGGGAAATTTGGCCAGTTGGATAATGAACTGGCTAACCGATAGAAGTCAGAGAGTGGTGGTGGATGGCAAATATTCAGCCTGGATCCCAGTTACCAGTGGCGTACCGCAGGGATCAGTTCTGGGTCCTCTGCTGTTTGTGATTTTCATTAATGACTTGGATGAGGGAGTTGAAGGGTGGGTCAGTAAATATGCAGACGATACGAAGATTGGTGGAGTTGTGTATAGTAAGGAGGGCTGTTGTCGGCTGCAAAGTGACATAGATAGGATGCAGAGCTGGGCTGAGATCAGTTCTGGGTCCTCTGCTGTTTGTGATTTTCATTAATGACTTGGATGAGGGAGTTGAAGGGTGGGTCAGTAAATTTGCAGACGATACGAAGATTGGTGGAGTTGTGGATAGTAAGGAGGGCTGTTGTCGGCTGCAAAGTGACATAGATAGGATGCAGAGCTGGGCTGAGAAGTGGCAGATGGAGTTTAACCCTGAAAAGTGTGAGGTTGTCCATTTTGGAAGGACAAATATGAATGCGGAATACAGGGTTAACGGTAGAGTTCTTGGCAATGTGGAGGAGCAGAGAGATCTTGGGGTCTATGTTCATACATCTTTGAAAGTTGCCACTCAAGTGGATAGAGCTGTGAAGAAGGCATATGGTGTGCTCGCGTTCATTAACAGAGGGATTGAATTTAAGAGCCGTGAGGTGATGATGCAGCTGTACAAAACTTTGGTAAGGCCACATTTGGAGTATTGTGCACAGTTTTGGTCGCCTCATTTTAGGAAGGATGTGGAAGCTTTGGAAAAGGTGCAAAGAAGATTTACCAGGATGTTGCCTGGAATGGAGAGTAGGTCTTACGAGGAAAGGTTGAGGGTGCTAGGCCTTTTCTCATTAGAACGGAGAAGGATGAGGGGCGACTTGATAGAGGTTTATAAGATGATCAGGGGAATAGATAGAGTAGACAGTCAGAGACTTTTTCCCCGGGTGGAACAAACCATTACAAGGGGACATAAATTTAAGGTGAAAGGTGGAAGATATAGGAGGGATATCAGAGGTAGGTTCTTTACCCAGAGAGTAGTGGGGACATGGAATGCACTGCCTGTGGAAGTAGTTGAGTCGGAAACATTAGGGACCTTCAAGCAGCTATTGGATAGGTACATGGATTACGGTAAAATTATATAGTGTAGATTTATTTGTTCTCAAGGGCAGCACGGTAGCATTGTGGATAGCACAATTGCTTCACAGCTCCAGGGTCCCAGGTTCGATTCCGGCTTGGGTCACTGTCTGTGCGGAGTCTGCACGTCCTCCCCGTGTCTGCGTGGGTTTCCTCCGGGTGCTCCGGTTTCCTCCCACAGTCCAAAGATGTGCGGGTTAGGTGAATTGGCCAATGATAAATTGCCCTTAATGTCCAAATTTCCCTTGGTGTTGGGTGGAGGTGTTGAGTTTGGGTGGGGTGCTCTTTCCGGGGGCCGGTGCGGGCTCGGGGGGCCGAATGGCCTCCTTCTGCACTGTAAATTCAATGATAATCTATGATTAATCTAGGACAAAGGTTCGGCACAACATCGTGGGCCGAAGGGCCTGTTCTGTGCTGTATTTTCTATGTTCTATGTTCAACCTCATGCACTTTGTACCAATTCACTGATCATATCCTCCCACAACAAGAAATAGATCAAAAGGGAGGGTTTCCTATGGACACTGTAGTCCCACCATGAACCATGTACACTTTTATAAACCCATTTCGGATTTTGTGGCAGCACAAACAGGAAATCTTTCCAAGTTTTCTTCACTTAAGTAACCGACCGGTATGTGCTCAACACAAACAAAACATTCAAAGTAATGAGATTAGTAAGTATTTGCTGGAAGTCGAGAGATAATAGAGAATGTCACAACATAGAAAGATGAATTTTACAGAGCTAACCATGAAGGCAGACATGCAGAACATTTACTTACCAGCTCTCAAATGGCCAACAACATCAGCTAAACTGCCTTTTTTTACTTTGGTGATGAAGGCCCCGAGTCGCCCGGTTTCTGTTATCTTTCCTCCGACCACCTGGATGACAAGAATATCAAATTATTTCAGCATGAAACTGTTTAAATATGATTGATGAAAGCATCATTGATGCAGAGTGGCTATTCTCAACAATTACATTACTATGCAGAGTAAGAAGCTATGTGGGTGTTGCACTATAAATTAGACCAAAGTCACATTTTAGTCACTGCCCCATAACGTAACAGTGTGAAGAGATTTGCTTACGGTTTAGCTTATTAGCGCACAATCTGTTATGATACTAAGACATCTAAACTAGTGGAGATCCAGGTTTGATTCCCAATCTGTGTTGAGCTGATTGGTTAGACGAAGTTGCCATGAAACCATTTGTTTTTTGTCTCTTTGTGTTTGATAAGATAGCACCCTGTAACATTGTAACGTTCAGGGCAGAGGATTCTCGTCATCCTGTCCAGTAACAAGAGTGGGACCTTCTTGGAGTGTTTGCTTTGAAATTCAAGGGTTAGTGAAGAGCTGTTCAAGGGTCAGTCAGGTTTTAGTCAGAGACAGTCAGGAGCAGGAGAAGAATCTTGATACAGCTGAGGTGCTGCTGTTAGCATGGAGAGGCTGGGCTGGCAGGTTCCTGGCAGTAAGGGATTGGGAGACAACCCTGGAGATCTAAAAACGCAGCAGGAGGGTCGGTGAAAGGGTACACTTTGGAGTCGTGATGTTCTTCTCATTGTAGCTAAAGAGCTGGTATTTCACCCATGGGTCAGTGCTGGAGGACAGACTTGGGAAGCCATGGAAATGTAGCCGAGGGAGTCAAGATTAAATGCCTGAGAGGTGAGCAGTTATTAAGTCTGATTTGGAGAAACTTTTGGAGGGAAGTCCAAAATTAGATTTTTGAAAGGGAAGAGAGGCAGGGTTTTAACAAGGTTGGTTGACTCAGAGTGAACTCTTAACACCTGGGTGGTTTGCTGAGAAATCTGTGGGATCTGTCCAGGTCGCATCTACCATCCATGGTCCTGTGAGTTGAGTTTGATCACAGTTTGCCTGTTACTTCCAATTTACCTCATATTAATTTTGAACTTTAGAGTATAAGATAGATAATTTAAATTATTTTACTTTTATGACCTTGTACAGCAAAGTTTATTTTGTTTGTTTATAAACCATGGAATCTGGTGGCTTTATTTTTTTTAAGCAAATGTCTGAGATTTCAAACCTAGTCCACTTTGCACAAAAAGTTACTGGTCCATAACCAGGTTATAACAAATTTGATGGTGTGGTTCAGGTTCATTACAAAGTGAAATTGGGGTAGAGTTTTCACCTTTAGAGGCCACGAAGATCTTTAAACCAACAAGTGGTGGGAGGGGACGTGGGGGTAAAACTACGGGGAGTATAATGGTTAATAGGAAGCAAAGCAGCAAGTTAGCACGTGGGGCGGTAGGTTCAACTACCTGTAAAATTATGAGAAAAGTTTATGGGAAGAAGAACTCAGGAGATGTCATTAATGGAGGTGTTAGGATTCAAACAGAAGGTATAAAAACTAGCATAAAGAAACTTTAACTGAATGCTCGTAGCAATCGAAACAAGATAAATGAGTTGACGGCAAATCATCGCAAATGAGTGGCAATTACAGAGACATGGTTGTAGGGTGGTCATGACTGAGAGTTAAATATCCAGGGGTATCAGACTATTTGGAAGGACAAGCCGGAAGGTTAGGTAGGTGGTGTGAGAGCCACTGTTTAAAAAAGGAGATAGACAAGGATATTTAAGGATGATATTAGGGTGGTAGTGAGAGCCACTGTTTAAAAAAGGAGGTAGACAAAAGGCAAGTACTATAGGCCAGTTAGCTTAATTTCTGTTGTGGGGAAAATGCTTGAATCTATCATCAAGGAAGACAGCTGGATAGAAATTGTCCCATTGGGCAGACGCAGCATGAGTTCGTGAAAGGCAGGTCATGTTTAACTAATTTACTGGAATTCTTTGACGACATTATGAACGCGGTGGACCATGGGGAACCGGTGGATGTGATGCATCTGGATTTCAACAAGGCATTCGACAAGGTGGCACGCAAAAGGCTGCTGCATAAGATAAAAGTGCACAGTGTTACGGGTAATGTATTAGCATGGATAGAGGATTGGTTAGCTAACAGAATGCAAAAAGTGGCGATAAATGGGTGTTTTTCTGGTTGGTGATCGGGGCTAGTGTTGTGCCTCAGGTATCAGTATTGGGTCTGCAATTGTTCACAATTTACACAGATGATCTGGAGTTGGGGACCAAGTGTAATGTGTCAAAGTTCGAAGATGACACTGAGATGAGTGGCAGAGCAAAGTGTGCAGAGGAAACTAAGAGGGAGAGAGATAATTTAAGTGAGTTGGAAAGGGTCTGACAGATGGAGTGCAATGTTGATAAATGTGAGGTCATCCATTTTGGTAGGAATAACAGCAAAATGGACTATTATTTAAATGGTAAAAAACTGAAGCATGCTGATACGCAGAGGGACCTGGGTGTCCTTGTGCATGAATCGCAAAAAGTTGGTTTGCAGGTGCAGCGGGTAATTAAGAAGGCAAATGTAATTTTGTCCTTCATTGCTAGAGGGATGGAATTCAAAAACATAGCCGTTATGTTGCAGCTGTATAGAATGCTGGTGAGGCCACACCTGGAGTACTGTGGACAGTTTTGGTCTCCTTACTTGAGAAAGGATGTACTGGTACTGGAGGGAGTGCAGAGGAAATTCACGAGGTTGATTCCGGAGTTGAGAGGATTGACTTATGAAGAGAGACTGAGTAAACTGGGACTATATTCATTGGAATTTAGAAGAATGAGGGAGGATCTTATGGAAACACATAAAATTATGAAGGGAATAGATAAGATAGAAGCAGGGACATTGTTTCCACTGGCGGGTGAAACTAGAACTAGGGGGCATAGCCTCAAAATAAGGCAGAGCAGATTTAGGACTGAGTTGAGAAGGAACTCAAGGGCAGCACGGTAGCATGGTGGTTAGCACAATTGCTTCACAGCTCCAGGGTCCCAGGTTCGATTCCCGGCTTGGGTCACTGTCTGTGCGGAGTCTGCACGTTCTCACCGTGTGTGCGTGGGTTTCCTCCGGGTGCTCCGGTTTCCTCCCACAGTCCAAAGGTGTGCAGGTTAGGTGGATTGGCCATGTTAAATTGCCCTTAGTGTCCAAAATTGCCCTTAGTGTTGGGTGGAGTTACTGGGTTATGGGGATAGGGTGGAGGTGTGGTCTTGGGTAGGGTGCTCTTTCAAAGAGCCGGTGCAGACTCGATGGGCCAAATCTGCACTGTAAATTCTGTGATTATAATTGCTTCACCTGAAGGGTTGTGAATCTGTGGAATTCATGCCCAGTGAAGCAGCTGATGCTACCTCTTTGAATCTTTTTAAGGCAAAGATAGATAGATTTTTGAACAGTAAAGGAATTAAGGGTTATGGTGAGCGGGCGGGTAAGTGGAGCTGAATCCACAAAAGATCAGCCATGATCTCATTGAAAGGCGGAGCAGGCTCACGGGGCCAGATGCCCTACTCCTGCTCCTCGTTCTTATGTTATTTCATAGCTCGAAGCGGTAATATCCTAACTTTTGAGATAAACACAAGCTTTCTACATTCTATTTTCTATTGGGAGAAACTTTTCATCACAGGGAAATGACTGTAAAAGTCATAAAGTAGCCAATTCCAATTTACCCCCGAGAATGCCAGCTTCACACTTGTGAAATAGTTGAACAGCTACAAAGATTATAATAATGACCCAACAATTGAAATAACGGGTATTAAACACCTTTGCAAGTTTCCTCAATACTATTTGAATTGAATTATCCAAAAATTCAAATTTGTGTGTGCTACCAGGAGTAACCTAACTTTGCATGAAACTTGCAAAATGTACAAAATCACTGCTCATCTATCATGTGTGTATCAGATGTTTTGCAATTCAGAATAAATTTAAACAAAATGTGACCCTTGGGTAACTTTGAAGTGATGACAGGGCACATCATTTCAGTCACATGATGCTGAGAAACGTTCAGTCAGCAACATATTTCTTAAACTCAACAAATAATCTGTGGGATGCAAGTTGATGGAACCCAGCAAATACTTTGCAGACTTGAGTATATATTTACAGCAATGTTAGTCTTCCTTAAAGAGATGTGTTCATCATTTAGAATCTAACTTCATTTTGCTGATGGGTTGTACACAGATATCATTTTGAAGAACTCACTTTCAACCCGAGCAGAGCTCCTGATTCTTTTGGCATACTTGTTCTCTTGTTTAAAATAATACGTCCAATGAGGCGATCTCCTTCTTTGGATGGTTGCCATGTAACAGGATGCTGTCAAGTAGAAGGCATTGATTAAGTAATATTCATCAGAAATCATAAAACATGGCATTGGCCCAAATCATCCAGTCTCCAGGTGGTTGAGATGGGGGCAGCATGGTGGCACAGTGGTTAGCACTGCTGCTTCACAGCACCAGGGACCCGGGTTCAATTCCGGCCTCAGGTGACTGTCTGTGTGGAGTTTGCACATTCTCCTCTTCTCTACGTGGATTTCCTCCGAGTGCTCCGGTTTCCTCCCACAGGCCAAAGATATGCAGGTTAGGTGGATTGGCCATGATAAATTGCCCCAAGGTGTCCAAAGGTTAGGTGGGATTACTGGGTTATGAGGATAGGGCTGGGGATTGGGCCTAGATAGGATGCTCTCTCAGAGTGTTGGTGCGGATTTGATGGGACGAATGGCCTCCTTCTGCACTGTAGGGATTTTACGAATCTGTGGGCTGAAAGTTGGGAGACATTAGACCCCACGGAAATCCTGACTCTCAGAGTCGCTGTAATTATCTGGGAAATTTAAACTTCCAATTGGCTCATCTCCGGTGCCTGGGGCCTTTGCAAAGTTCTGTCACTGAAATCAGGGTCAGTGACTTGGGATAGATACAAGGCACTTACCCGCATACTTACCCAGGAAGCATTATCTGGTCTAACGCAGTGATCAGCCGGCACATCTGGACTGATTACCCTCCCTGATCACCTGACAACCTTGCCTGATTGCACCCACTCACCCTCATCTACATCCACTAACACCCACTCACCCTCTCACACCCAACCGTACCCACTCACTGACCCACGCCCATCCACACCCACTCAACCATTCACTAGCTAATTCACTCATTGAAACACTTGGACCTTGAAAACTCTAACCCAACCACAGCAGTTACTGTCGTGAAAAGGGAGGGTGAACTCTCTTCTTCCATCTCGCCTTCCCCAGGGATGACCTGTGCTGACCCTCTGATGCTTCAGCCAGGATTGGAAATTACAGCTGAACAATCGAAAAAGGTCAGGTTGTTGAATCTTTACAAGCAGTGTCAATGTGCTCAGCATTGACATTTATCACAAGATCTGGACTAATCTTCTTTACCACAAGGTTCACATCACCTGCTGTTCTAGGAATTGCACAGGGCCTGGTCTTTCATAGGATTACATGGAATATATCGCACAGGAACACGCCATTGGCCCAACTAGACAACGCTGATCACCCATACCCCTCTCGAGCCTCCTCTTAAAAGAGCAAAGAACAAAACAGCACAGGCCTTTCGGCCTGCCAAGCCTGTACCGGTCATGATACCAACCTCAGCACTTCCATGTGCCATATCCCTCTATATGCATCCTATCAAGCTGTCTTTTGAACGCAGTTAATGTAACTCCTTCCACAACCTCCCCTGGCAACGTGTTCCAGGCACTCACCACCCTCTGTGTAAAAAAACCTGCCTCGCACATCTCCTCTAAACTTTGTCCCACGGACCTTAAACCCAAGCCCCCTGGTGACTGACCCCTCACCCTGGGAAAGTGTGCCTGCCCACCCACTCTATCCATGCCCCTCATAACCTTGTAGACCTTTATCAGGTCACCCCTCAGCCTCGGTCGTTCTAATGAAAACAGTCAGAGTCTATTCAGCCTCTCCGCATAGCTAACCCTTCAGACAAGGCAACATCCTGGTAAAACTCCTCTGCATCCTCTTCAAAGCCTCCACATCCTTGTGGTAGTGTGGCGACCAGAATTGTGGGCAATATTCCAAGTGCTGCCGTACCAAGATTCTATACATGCAGCATGGCTTGCCAGTTTTTAGACTTGCCCGTCCAATGGAGGCAAGCATTCCATATGCTTTCTTGACTACCTTGTCCACTAGTGTTGCCACTTTTAAAGATCTGTGGACCTGCACTCCCAGATCTCTCTGACTATCTATATTCCTAAGAGTTTTGCCATTTACGGTATATTTCCCCTCTATGTTAGACCTATCAAAATGTATTACCTCCATTTGCCATTTCTCTGTACAAGTCTCCAACCTATACTAAAACGAGGGTTGGGGAGGGGAGGGTCTCGGAAATATATAAGGAACTGATGAAGTTGGAAGGGGTCCATTTGGGGAGGTGAAGAGGAAGTGGGAGGAAGAGCTGGGAGGAGAGTTGGACGTCGGGTTATGGGAGAAGGCCCTGAGGAGAGTCAATGCATCCTCATCGTGTGCCAGGCTCAGCCTGATCCAGTTCAAAGTGGTCCACAGGGCTCATATGACTGTGGCCCGGATGAGTAGGTTTTTTGAGGAGGTGGAGGACAGGTGTGGGGGAAGTCCTGCGAACCATGTACACATGCCCTGGGCGTGTACGAGGCTGAGGGGATTTTGGCAGGGATTTTCAGATATTCATGTCAGAGGTCTTAGAAGGGAGGTCCAGAGGTGGCAATATTTGGAGTGTCGGAAGATCTGGGAGCGGGGGGGGGGGGGGGGGGGGAGGGACGACTCTGAGTCCATGGTGGCAATATTTGGAGTGCCAGTGACATGACAGAGGTTTTTAGGGTAGAGAAGATTAAGTTTGCCTTAAGGGCTTCATTATAGGGATTAGCTCGGAGGTGACAGCCGTTCATTGACTTTGTCAAGGAAAATTGATGCCAGCACGGGGGGGAAGGGGAGGCATGGAACTAAGGGCAGGGAATCTAATGTGTGGGTAGTTAGGGTTTAGGGTTGGGGGGAGTTGGGTGTGTTATTGTGGGGTTTTTGCGTGAGATGGATCTCTGTTGTTTAAAATGTGAAAATGTTAAAATTATAAATGCCTCAATAAAATATTTTCTAAAAAAAAAAGTCTCCAACCTATCTATGTCCTGCTGTATCCTCCAACAATCCTGAACACTATCTGCCACTCCACCAACCTTGGTGTCAGCCGCTTTATCTTTCTTCATCTAAATCAGTCCTTGTAACCATCAACTCTCTTCTCCCTCATATACTTGACGAATTTCCCCTTAATTGTATCTGCATGATTCACTTCAACCACTCGCTGCGGTAGAGGGTTCACATTCACTTTGGTTAAAGAAGTGAATTCCCCATTGGATTTCTTAGTGACTGTCTCATATCGATGGTCTCTAGTTGTGCTTCTCCCCACAAGAGGAAACATTCTCTCTGTGTCCACTCTACCAAAACCTTTCACTATTTTAAAGATCCCGATGACCTCACCCTAAAGAGAGAAGAGACCGTCTGCTCATCCTCTCCGATTAAGTACCTGACTCCAATCTGCCTGCTGTCAACATGGTAGTTTGGGGTTGGACACCAGTTTTACATCTCGCCTGATTGCAAACAAATTGAGCCAAATCGCGCTGTGTGAGAAACAAAAACATACAACTACAGGTTAAACACTGGGGTGAGAGTTTCTTGCAGCGGCACACAAATTAGTCTTCAACAAACTCAATTCGCTCCACATGATATCCAGGAACAGCTGAACTCCAACCCAAACAGCTGAAACTACACCATGGCTGTAGCACTGAGCTTGAAAATTAACTACTCCTCTAGCCCAGCTGTTTCAGTACAGCTGCAACACCTTCACTGATCCAGTAATATGGAGAATTGCCAGGTATGTCCTGGCCACACAAAGACAAACCAATCCAACCCGGCCAATTACTGCCCCAGCAGTTCACTCTTGATCATCAGTGGAGTATTTGAAGATGTTATCAACAGTGTGATTAAACGGCACTTGCTTTGCAATAACCTGCTCATCGGTACTCAATTTGGATTCAGCCAGGTCGTATGGTTCGATAAATCATTTCACCCTTGGTCCAAACATGGGTAAAATAGCTAAATTCAACAGCTAAGAGTGACTGCCCTTGACATTAAGGCAACATTTGGCCAACTGGGGCATCAAGTGGCCTCAACAAAATTGAAGACATGGGCATCAGGTCGAAAACACTCCACTGGTTAGACTCATACCCAGCACAAATAAAGATAGTGCTGGTTGCTTGAGACCAAACATCTCAATTCCAGGGCATCACGAGTTTCGCAGGGGAGTGTCCAAGGTCCAACTCCTTCAACTGTTTCATAAATGACCTTCCTTCCGTCATAATGTCAGAAGTGGGGATGTTAGCTGATGACTGCACAATGGTCAGCAACATTCGTGACTCCTCAGATACTGAAGCAGCCCACGTCCGTCTGCAATCATACTTGGACAATGATCAGGCAAATGACATGCGTGCTACACATGTGCCAGGCAATATTCATCTTCCAAAAAGATTGAATCGCCTCTCGACATTATCATCATTGAACCTCGTACTATTAACATCCAAACGTGTCGTCATTGACAACTTAACTGGATCAACCGCATCAATATTGCAGCTGCACGAGCAGGTCAGGTCAGAGACTGAAGTAAGTAACTCACCACCTGACTATCTAATGCCTATCCACCTTCTTCAAGACGTAGATTAGAAGTGTTATAGAATACTTGCCTGGATGAATGCAGCTCCAGCAACACTCAGGAAGCTTGACCATCCAGAACAAAGCAACCAACATGATGGGCACCCCATTCAGCACCTTAACTATGCACTTCCTCCACCACCGATGAACAGTTGCAGCCATGTGTATCATCTACTAGATGCACTGCAGGAACTCACCAAAACTCCTTAACCTACACCCTGAAACCCCTACCACCTGGACGGACAAGGGGAACAGAAACATGGCAACGCCGCCACCTGCATGTTCCCCTCCAAGTCACCCACCATCCTGACTGGAAATATATCGTCGTTCCTTCACTGTCGCAGGATCAAAATCCTGAAACTCCCTCGCTAACACCGCTGTGGGCATACCAGCATCACATGCACTGCAGTAGTTCAAGAAAAAAGTTCTGCACCACTTTTGCAAGGGTAATTAGGGATGGGCAGTAACTCTGATCTTGTTAGCGATGCCACATCCCATGAAAGTACAAACAAAAAACAATCTCAATGGCCACACACACACTGCTCAATTTCAGCAGTTGCATACACACATCTTCACCCTCACTCCTACTCAAACACGTAGCTCAATCGTAGCACATTACTGACTGTAATACCACCAACTCTATTCAGATTACAGTAATGTCGCCATAATCCCAGATGACCATAGGCTGCTTCGCCCTTTGAAGGAGAGAGCTGATGGGCGGAGCCTTCATGAATAACCTCAGCCGGTACAGGAATTGAACTGTCGCTGTTGGCCTCACTCTGCATCACGAACCTGCTGTCCAGCCAACTGACCTAAACCGGCCCCATAATCTGCCATGGTAGGATGTGAACCTGGGCCCCCAGAACTTGCCCCGAGTCTCTGGATTACTGGTCACTACGCTGCTGCCTACCTATTCAGATTACACTAAACTGGTGACTTTATATGACTGCCTGTAAAACAATCCCCAAAGTACTGCTTATTAAAAATTAGTCTCTGCTCTAACCGCTGTGTTATTTAATATTAGCTGATTGTCCTTGTTAGTAACAGCATTCTAACTGGACATCTGCAACAGTGGAGAAAAAACATGATTCAGTGAATGTAAAAAAATTAATGTTTTCTTACCGAGCTGATAGGTAATGTCTCACTGCTATGCCATGTGACTGGATCCAGCCAATAGTAATCTAAATCACCTTAGAAGGGAAAGAGCACAACTGTAAAGTACATATCGCCAGAACATCAGAATGATTAAATAAACAAAAACATCCCTATCTCAATGTGTCTGTCATTCTTTGATCAATCAACCGTACCCAATTGTTTATGCAGTGCACTTTCCAAACCCTTCTCTCTGAGGAAAACAGCGGATTCCTTCTTAAACTCAACTCTTTCTCAAATTTCCTTACCTTCTGAAAAAATCTCTCTCGTCTGGCTCACCTTTTTACTCAGCAATTTAGACAATTTAACTTCTGTCCCCTGATCTTGTACTTTTCACCTTGGTGGGAAATTTAATTTATTTCATAAATTTTGCCAATGCTTTTCCAAATCTTGAAAAGATGGAGTTGTTCATCTCAGCCTGTACATTCTGCACCAGCAGGTGTGACAAGGTAGAACCTCGTTCTGCTAATTGATGCTGCAAATTTCTCGAGGTCAGCCTCAATGAAATGTTTCCAATGAATCAACAGCATTTGTATGTCTCCAAGCCAGCTGCTCGGAACTAACCAATGCAGGGCACAAGGTGTGGGAATTTGTACATGTCTGCAGGAATCTGATCAAGGACGAGGGATTATTGTCAGGTCGGACCAGACTGCTGGCTCCATGTTTGTCATAAACTTCCAGCTAACCGCCTGTGATGAACGGTTACTGTAACACTGTACCCTTATCATCATATAAGGTGATGTCCCCTTTAAGACCGGGCTTGGAACCCTGGGGAACCCCGCCTCCGGCTCTGCCCATCTGGGAGCCGTATATAAGGGGCCGCCTTGTGGGCAGTGCAGCAGTTAGCACACGTCTCGGCTCCAGCCTAGTTCTTAGTTTATTACAGCCTTCTTTACTGTTTACACTCTAAGCGTCGTTATTGAGGGTACCTCACTGCCAATTGTTGTATATCATTACATCCATCCTTGTGTTATCTAGTAATGCTGGACACCTGTTTAACATTGCTGTTAAGTGCTGTCCAGTGCTACTTAGGAGTGAACAATCCAAACTATTACACATGAATTAACTCCTCATTATCATGTTACTCAAACACATTTGCCACACTCAAGGGAGCAGAGCTTTTTGATGCCATGTCTAATAGCTGCCATGTCGGACCCTCCAAATTGAATTTGCAACTGCAAATCATTCAGATTTTTCCTCATAACACATTTTGTTACATAAATAATGTTTCTTTGTGCCAGACCCACTTTGTGCCAGACCCAAACATTTCATTCGTTATTTTTAATTATTTACTTTTCCTTTTGCCTCCAAATGCCTGAAGCACAATTTCAGATTGATACACACCTCTCTCCATTTTCACTTGTTTGTTTGTCAATGAATATTAATACTACCATTCCCAGTTGGGCAATTCCCAGCATTTACTGGTTTTCAGTCTTTGTGACTATTCTATTTACCCTACCGGTTTGATCCGTGGTCCCTGACTGGTTTCAGTAGAGTCCATCTCCTTGTCCTAGCAGTGTTAAATACAGCTCTTTCCCACACCGCTCTTTCAGCCACAATCTGTTTTTTCCCTTACATCAATGTGTGCATAACGTGGATAATAAACCAGAGATGAAGGGCACGATAACATAAGAACATAACATAAGAACTTAAGAACTAGGAGCAGGAGTAGGCAATCTGACCCTCGAGCCTGCTCCACCATTCAATGAGATCATGGTTGATCTTTTGTGGACTCAGCTCCACTTTCCTGCC
The DNA here is from genome assembly GCF_047496885.1 of Scyliorhinus torazame. Lineage (NCBI taxonomy): Eukaryota > Metazoa > Chordata > Chondrichthyes > Carcharhiniformes > Scyliorhinidae > Scyliorhinus > Scyliorhinus torazame. The sequence goes on along the minus strand of NC_092710.1, from coordinate 89,362,469 downwards.
CGAACACCATAACCCTTTATTCCCCAAAAAACTATCTATCTTTATCTTGAAAACATTTAATGAAGGAGCCTCAACTACTACACTAGGCAAGGAATTCCATAGATTCACAGCCCTTTGGGTGAAGAAGTTCCTCCTAAACTCAGTCCTAAATCTACTTCCCCTTATTTTGAGGCTATGCCCCCTAGTTCTGCTTTCACCCAGCAGTGGAAACATCCTGCCCGCATCTATCCTATCTATTCCCTTCATAATGTTATATGTTTCTATAAGATCCCCTGCATACTTCTAAATTCCAGTCTACTCAATCTCTCCTTGTAATCCAACCCCCTCAGCTCTGGGATTAACCTAGTGAATCTCCTCTGCACACACTCCAGCGCCAGTACGTCCTTTCTCAGGTAAGGAGACCAAAACTGAACACAATACTAAATGTAACGGAAATGTTTCTAAGTATCGTTTGTCTATCCAGTCCATGCCGCTCTCTTCAGAGCATTTCAGCCCATTCTGTCATGTCTAGGCCAGCAAGTTGTTTTCTCTTAACTGCCCATTCAATTCCCTTTGAAACCAGTCATCGTTTAGGATGGGATGCATCATAGAATGCTGAGAGAGGTAAGAGAGCATATTGCAGAGACGTTGACAGACATTTTCCAGGATCTGGAGGTTGCACATTCTCCCAGTGTCTGCGTGAGTTTCCTCCGGGTGCTCCGGTTTCCTCCCACAGTCCAAAGCTGTGCAGAATAGGTGGATTGGCCATGCTAAATTGCCCCTTAGTTTCCAGGCATATGCAGGTTAGGTCGAGGGATTATTGGGGTGAGGGTCAGGGAACTGTGCTTGGGTGCGGTGCTCTGTCAGAAGATCGGTGCAGACTTAATGGGCCGAATGGCCTCCTTCTGCAATGCAGGGATTCTGTGATTCACTCTGAACATAGGATTAGTCCTGGGGGACTGGAGGATTGGAAATCTGATGCCGTTGTTTAAGAAAGGGGTAACGGATAACCCAGGAAAGAACAGACGTGCCAGCTTTACATCAATATTGGGAAAACTGATGGAGGACATAATACAGGATAAGATAAATATACACTTAGAGAAAAATAAGTTAATACTTTTAGGTCAATGACAGTCAACATGACTTTGTCAAGGGCTGGTCATGTCTGACAATTTTAATTGAGTTCTTTGACTAGGTGACACAGGCAGTGGATGAAGGTAGTGCCGTGGATGTTGTATATTTGGACTTTCAGAAAGTATTTGATACAGTGCCACATGGCAGGTTGGTTAGCAAATTAAAAATGTTTGGGATTGATGGATTAGAAGTTGGCTAAGAGATAGGAAACAGAGGGCGCGATCTAATGGAAAAGTTTTGAAGTGTGGTAACGAGCGAGAACTGCCGCCAGCTTCCCGATGATTGACCCAGCGAGGCCGTCACGGGTATTAAACATTAATTGGGCCGCTTAGTGAAGCGCCAAGGCTTCATGCAGCAAATTACTGTCCCGCCAGTTGATTCGCCGGGACCGCGGCCACCAGCTCCTCACTAACAAGGGGGAGCAGCACTTAAACTGACCTCATAGAGCTAACCCCAGAGAGCACTCAGCCATGCCACCACGCTGACCAGCTCCACTATTCAGGGATGCCGACCTGGCCAGAATGTTGGAAGCAGTGAAGTCCAGATGGGTTGTCTTGTTCCCTCGAGGGACTCGTAGGATCAGCCACAGTGCAGCCACGGAGGAAATGGCAGCAGCCATCAGCTCGGAAAGGGTCACCAGGGGGACTGGCACCCAGTGTCATATAAAGATCAACGACCTCCACCGTGCCACATGGGCGAGTTGGCACTGGCCCAACCTCTCCATGATGACCATGCACCTGGCAACTCCCCAGCTCATCATCGTGCCATGCCACTATGGGGTGGGGCAGGGGGGGGTACTGCTGTACATGGGTAGGCTTTACCCATGTACAGCAGTACCCCCCTGCCCCACCCCATAGTGATGCACGAAGCGTGTGGCTAACGATGCCCTCCCTGTGTCTGCACAGGAAAGGTTGGCACACAACAGACGGGAGAGGGCCAGGCGCCACACCCAATGAGAAACGGGCCCTGGAAGGTGCAGGGGTGGCCGAGGACAGATCGAAGAGGTTGGCCTGCGGTGCAGAGGTGAGGATCCACCAACCACCACCCAGGTGACCTGTCACACAGGAGTTGCTAATGCCAGACAGAATGCTCCTTCCATCCCACTGGCAACGTCAATTTCCCCACAGGATCTCCATTCGATGGTGCCGACCCATCAGGTTGGCTTCCCCCACCCAGCGCCACCTCCCAAGACAACACCTCGGAGGGGGGCTCTGAGGAAACCACAGCTGTCAACGCCACCCTCCACCAGTGCAGAGACACACACCTCGGTGAGCGACAGTAGTGGACGGGCTTTTGGGCACAACCTGGTGAGCCCCACACTGTTGCTGATACACATCAGGTGGAGGCAGGAATATTCAGACGAGATAGCAGTTGGAGGTCTGCTGGATCCCAGGACCCAGATGGATTTCACTCAGATGCTGAGCCTCTGGACCAGGTTTACCCAGAGCAGCTGCACTTGATAGGGTGCAGCCATGAGATTCAGAGGGGATGTCAGCAACCCTCTACTGTCACAGTGCCATTATCCCCGTAATAATGCTGACTCTGTTACAATGCCGCTATCCTTGTAAAAGTGCGAACACTGTCACAGTGTTGTTATCACTGTAATAGTGCTGTTATCACTGTAATAGTGCTGACACTGTCATAGTGTCACTATCACTGTAATAGTGAGAACATTGTCAATGCCATTATCCCTGTAATAATGCTGACTCTGTTACAGTGCCGCTATCCTTGTAGATTGTCTCGGCAGATAAGGCAAAGGAAAATCCAAAGAGCTTTTACAGGTACATCAAGGGTAAAAGGTAACTAGGGGGAGGGTGGGGCCTCTTAAGGATAAACAAGGTCATCTATGTGCAGATCCACAAGGGATGGGAGAGGTCCTAAATGAATATTTCTTGTCAGTATTTACTGTTGAGAAAGGCACGAATGTTAGGGAAATTGGGGAAATAAAAAGTGATGTCTTGAGGAGTGTTGCATATTACAGAGAAGGAGGTGCTGGAGGTATTAAAGCGCATCAAAATAGATACATCCCTGGGAACTGATGAAATGTATCCCAGGACGTTGTGGGAAGCGAGGGAGGAAATTTCCGGCCCCCTAGCCGAGATATTTGAATCATCGACAGTCACAGGAGAGGTGCCTGAATATTGGAGGGTAGCAAATGTTGTGCCCTTGTTTAAGAAGAGCTGTAGGGATAAGCCTGGAAATTACAGACCGGTTAGCCTTACTTCTGTAGTGGGTAAGTTGTCAGAAGGTATTCTGAGTGACAGGATCTACAGGCATTTTGACAGGCAAGGGCTAATTAGGGAAAGTCAGCATGGCTTTGTAAGGGGAAAGTCATGTCTCACCAATTTGATTGAGTTTTTGAAGAGGTAATCAAGAAGGTAGATGAGGGCAGTGCAATCGGCATTGTCTTCATTGACTTTAGCAAGGCCTTTGACAAGCTTTTGGTAGATCAAATCAGGGCAGGACCTGCTCAGTTAATGGTAAGGTGTTGGGGAGAGTGACAGAACAAAGAGATCGAGGGGTACAGGTTCATAGCTCCTTGAAGGCGGCACAGTGGTTAGCACAGTTGCTTCACAGCCCCAGGGTACCAGGTTCGATTCCCGACTTGGGTCACTGTCTGTGCGGAGTCTGCACGTTCTCCCCGTGTCCGCGTGGGTTTCCTCTGGATGCTCCGGTTTCCTCCCACGGTCCAAAGATGTGCAGGTTAGGTGGATTGGCCATGCTAAACTGCCCTTAGTGTCCAAAAAGGTTAGTTGGGGTTACTGGGTTACAGGGATAGGGTGGAGGTGTGGGCTTAGGTAGGGTTATCTTTCCAAGGGCCGGATCTGACTCGATGGGCCAAATGGCCTCCTTCTGCACTGTAAATTATATGATTCTATGAGTCGCAGGTGGTGAAGAAGGCATTCTGCATGCTCGGTTTTATTGGTCAGAATATTGAATACAGGAGTTGGCACATTTTGTTGAAGTTGTACAAGATATTAGTAAGACCACACATGGAATACTGTGTTCAGTTCTGGTCACCCTATTATAGGGAGGATATTGTAAAACTAGAAAGATGCAGAAGAGATTTACTAGGATGCTACCAGGACGATGGTCTTTTATAAGGAGAGGCTGGATAGACTGGGACTTTTTTCCCTGGAACGTAGGAGGGTTATCTTATAGAGGTCTATAAAATAATGAGGGGAATAGATAAGGGAGATAGTCAACATCCTTTCCCAAAGGTAGTGAGTCTAGAACTAGAGGGCATATGTAGAAGGGGCTTTGGTTGGTGGATTAGTTGCCTTAATACCCTTTATTCATTTTAACCAGCTGCTTGACTATATTTCATGGAAATAGGCACTTGGCAAAGCATGATGGATATTTAGCCTTATTTATAGTCAAGAAGTTCTGTATGGAACAGTCAGAAGGTCATACAATGTAAACAAGCGTTCAGCTGCACATTGTTTTGCTGACAGCAGATAATAATTATTTTTCTTAGGTGAGGAACTCAAGGCCTGTTATTAAACTCTAACTCCGGCCTGCTCGCTTTTCTGTCTTTTTGCTAATCTAAAGAATGCCTTTTGTCCTAGATATTGCTTACTGCATATAAATCATATAAATTGCTTGCCTTACTTTTGTAAAGCAGGGACATTTGGAATGACTGTGGTGTCTCTAATCCCCCCACGAACTTTGTGTTAAATAAAGGACCTTTGGCGAAAACTCGTAGTGCTGACTTATAATTTCTTCAACAAATTGGCGTAGTCGTTGCAGTTTCCCTAATTTAACGGGAAGTGAACCCCGAAACGAATCTCTGAACAGGACACTCTCAGCTGAAAGCGAGAGAGCCATAGCGTGACCCCAGCTGAAAGGGGGGTCTGTGGCTCGGCAGCCTTAATTACTGGCCAGTGACTCATGCTAGGAGAGTTATCTTAATTAATTACTGATAGCTGCATGAGAAGAACAAAGGTGCCTTAGAGGCTGAAAAAAACCCAAACTGAACAATCAGCAGGCTTCGAGATTCACAAAAGGACTAATACCGGTGTGCGCTCCTTGTAATATTTGTTAATAATTTCCCGCGGTCCTTGTTGTTATATGTATATGCTCTAAAATATTTTTCAGAAGGAACGATGAGCAATAAACTCAACACCCCCTCACAGGTCGTCCCGAAGCCTCTGTAAAGACATTTGGAGCGAGAAAGAAGGTGAACTCCTTAAGGAAGACAGATAAGGGAGTCAAAATGAGTAAGAAAATGAAAAGAAACAATCGTAAAGCAACGGAATGAGGTAGGAAAACCTATATGTCCCGCATAGGAATCTAATGAAGCTGACCCCCCTCTCGGAAATAAAAACGGGGAGTAAAAGTAAATAGAAGATTAAGGTAAAAGCGTAACAGATGGGTTCCTGTCGAAAAGGGAATTCAGATTTTCTGTAGCCGTGAGATAAGGCTAACGGTTAACGGTGATATTTGTGAGCTGTGAGAATCTGTGTGTTTTGTTTAACCAATTAATTTTGGTCAAAGCATAAAGTGCTAAGTGGGTTGTATTTTTATCGTCTGTCATTGTGAGTCCGAGAATATAACTTAAGTGATTCATGTTGAGATTTCTCTAATGCACTGAAACATTGGAAATTAAAATCAGTTTAAAAGAAAGAAAGTGACTTTACGAATAAAAGTAATTGAATATGAATAAGTTTTTAGATTATGTGAAAAGACGTAAATGGCATCATTCCAAGTTCTCCGCCCCCTTAGGTTCTGCAGGAAACATTAACCATTTCAGCAGACAGTTGACCTTTTCTGAATTGACAAAGTAAAATATACGTCTCTAAGAATAGCTAATGCCTATAAAATCAATCATTGGAAATTGACTTAAATGTGTGGTATTTATAGCCCCCTCCCAGGGGATGTTTTCCTGCTTATAAAATACTCTTATGGTGCATCTTGGCCAGCTTTGAAGGATGGGATTGCAGTCCCACCCGGCATAAACGGGGACTGGGCTCACAATGATGATCATTTAAATGAAGGAAATGAGTCCCTTGAACACTGGTTAGCAAATACGGGGAAAGAGGCTATCATGCAAGGGGCCAAGAAGCATAGTGACATAGGCGAGGTGGCACAGTGTTTGCAGAAGAAGGATGAGAGGCTGCCCGAATTTGTGGCCAGATTTAAGAACTGTTGGGAGGAACATGCCGGTATTGCACTGGAAGTCAATGGCCCTTTAGCAGTGCAGACATTGTTGAATTGCATGCTACCAGAGCATGCGCAAAGTTACAAATTGATTAATCTCACCTGGCAAACACAGCCATGGACGGCAGTGGTTACTTCCTTGGCAAACATGGACCGAGAAGAACTGTTCATAGCCCCCAAAGATCAAAAGCCTAGAATCACAGGGCAATTCTACCAAGGAAAGAGTGGGCAGTGTCGGGGTCAGCAGGTCAGCAGAGGGCAGAGAGGTAGGGGTAGAGGCAGAGGACAGTGGCAAAGGAGGGATAGATCCCAGGATCAATGTAGAAGATGTGGGGCAAAGGGACATTGGGCTCGTGAATGTAACTTTAACCCCCAGGAAGGATGCGCCCCACTTGGAGACATGACCCCTCCCCCACCTCCCTTTACGTACTCTGACCCGAACCCTAATCAAAACCAATAGGGGTGCCATGGCGAAAAGGTGGTACAGGCGGCCATGATCAGACTGTCCATCTCAGTAAGAGATGAACCTATGACAACGGTTAAAATAGGAGATCATTATGTGGACCTTCTGGTCGATACCGGCGCTACTATGGCCTCTGTGCCCCCCTCCGTGGAACTAACCCCCGGTGAGTCCTCTATTGTCACTGTGGGAATAGCTGGTATTCCCATGACGGAGCCTGTATCACGCCCGACTAACCTGGAAATTGATGATATCCCCCTGGTCGATACTATGATTATTTCAAAAACTACGCCCCTCCCTCTGCTTGGCAGACAGACACTCTGCAAATTGGAGGCAATAATACATTGCACTAACACTGGCATGTTCATGGAACTGCCTCAGATACGCGCTCAGCATTTGTTGAATATAATAGCTTCTGACCAAGAGCCAGATTGCTCTGTGTTGGTGTTGTATGCTGGCAGCTGAACGTTAACCCTGACAGTAACTCTTGTTTCCAAAAAAAAAAAAATTAAAAAAAAAAAAAAAAACTGCAGGAAGTCTTACAAAAGGTTAATGACCCTTGGGAACAACTATTAAAACACCTGATAGAGTCCAGACGAGAGAATATCGTGACCCACTGCACGGTTTGGTATGCTCGTGAGGATGAGCCCGCATACAATTTACACGCACAATGTCACTTAGGACAGCAGACAACATTGCATCTCACCCCATTTTTATTTTTCGGTGTTGTGGGATTAGGAATGTTAGTACAGTTGACCGATAGTCAGAGGGACCTCTTTAGGATGTGTTTAACATCAGAACCCCATTTAACATTGGTCGTAAGACATCTCGCTAAGGCAAAGCAAATTGGAGAACTGATGAAAGAGGCCAGAAAAAAAAAGGTGATACATCAGATTGATGTTGAAGTAGACGGCCGAACAGGAGGGCAGAGTGACCTGGAAAGAGGAGCAATGGCCTGCTACATTTGAAAGGCAACAACCACCCCGCAACAGCCATCATTTACTCCCTTCAGTCCTGGCCCAGGTATCAGCACATCTATGGGCCCAACATAAAAATCATGTTGGAAAAGTACATTCTGCCCCAGCGCATAGGATGCAGTTACAGAAGAACATTGCCCTGCCCTGCTTAAAACTATACAGGTTGGCACTGGAAGCAGAGAAAGGGATAGAGGGAGTGATCAATGCACTATTACAGCAAGGGGTGCTGAAGAGGACACAAAGCCCCTGTAACACCCCTATACTCCCCATTCCAAAAGTAGGAAGACCCAACGAGTGGTTTGTGCAAGATCTCAGAGCTATCAATAAAATTGTTGTCACTATTGCTCCATTGGTGCCGGACACAAATGTCATTTTATCTTCTATACCACCAACAACGGATACTTTCTCAGCCTTTATCTCCATACCATTGCACCTAGAAAGGCAATATATATTTGCCTTTACATATCGGAATCAACAGTATTAAAAAAGACTTGGACGAGTGCCAGTTGTCTGCAGGCTCAACATTCCCTCAATATGATGATGGTTTATTGATAGCTTCAGAGGGAGGGCTAGTTTGTCCCTCAAACTGTGACAGAATACCCTTTTGTTATTATCACATCTGGCAGAAAGAAGGCATAGTGTCCCAATGGACAAGCTGCAATTCTGTCAGACGACAGTTCAGTATTTGGGATTTCAGCTGCAGCAAGGACAGCGGAGGCTGGGGTCTGAAAGAATACAGGCTGTAGCAAAGGTTCCAATTTTGCATACGAAAAAGGAAACCCTCACCTCCCTCGGCATGGTGGGCTATTGCAGGCAGTGGATCCCGGACTATAGAGAGATGGACGCAGTACTGCGCAAGACTACCCTACAGGACGCCCCTTTAGTTGTTACCTGGACCCCAGAGAGGGAGAAAGCATTTCGTTACTTGAAACAAGCCATGATTAGCGCCCCTGCCTTGGGACTTCCTCATTTCACCAAGCCCTTTGTTTACTCTTTATGTGAATGAAGCAGGGGGATTTGCAAAAGGGGTCCTGGTGCAAGAGCATTGAGGAGGGAAACCCCCTTGCCTATTACTCGGTCGCCCTATGTGCAGTGGTAAAGGGTATGCCAAGTTGCTTAAGAGCAGTAGCAGCCACGGTGGCTGTAGTAGAAAAATCAGTGCCCCTTGTACTCAACCACCCGTGTACAGTATTGGTTCCTCACTCTGTTTTGCTGCTGCTTAATTCATCCACAACGCAGCATGTTACTGCGGCTCGACGCACTGGGTACAAGTTAATCCTTCTCTCTAAGACTAACTTTACCTACAAACGAGCACTAGCTATCAACCATGCTACACTGTTATCCGCGCCCTCGGAAGAAGAACATCTGTTTCAACATGACTGTTTACAATTGGTTGAAGCCACCACAACCCCTCGCCCTGATTTATTCAGTCACCCACGAGAAAATCCAGACATCATCTTTTTCACCGATGGGTCAGCAAACCAACCAAATGATATGACCCTCCTGGCCGGCTATGCAATAGTAACTCCATTCACGATAGTGGAAGCTTTTGCTCTGCCTTCGGGAACGTCTGCCCAAGCGGCTGATTTATTTGCGCTTACTAGGGCATGTATTCTAGCTAAAAGTAAATCAGACAATATTTATACTGATTCTCGATATGCTTTTGGGGTAGTACATGATTTTGGCCAATTGTGGAAAAACAGGGGATTCGTAACTTCCTCCGACCAACCTATTAAACATGCTAAATTGGTTATAAATTTACGAGATGCTGTTCAGCTGCCCAGCAAGATAGCCGTTTTAAAGTGCGAAGCGCATACTACTGCTGACGATGAAGTCTCCAGTGGTAATAGATTTGCTGATAAAATAGCAAAAGTAGTGGCTCTCAAACAGCAGCCACAACTGCAAGCTGCTGCAGTAGAACTTCCGTTCACCATAACAGAACCAAAGTTAAATCAGGCACAGGAGCAAGCCTCCACACACGAGCATCGCTCTTGGCTCAAAGCCGGTTGCTACCAAGACAGCCAGCAGATCTGAGTCCACCCCGATACCCGTGCAGTATGCCCCAGAAGTCTGTTTCTGCCACAATGCAGCCTTGCCCATGGGCAGGCTCATGTGGGCAAAGCAGGGATGACACATGCAATATGTCAACAATGGTATACTCCAGGTATTACGGTAACAATTGAAAAAGTAGCCCGCACATGTATGATTTGTCAGAGGAATAATCGGGGCAAAACACCCGCTGTCTTTGATCATCTCATCATCTCCCACAGCCCAAAATGCCTTTTGAAAATTTGCAGATCGATTTTGTCCACATGCCGATGGCTAAGGGATTCAAATACATGCTGGTGATAGTGGACATGTTTTCCCGGTGGGTAGAGGCTTTTCCAACCAAAAGAGATGATGCTAGAACAGTGGTAAATATTCTAACTCATTTCACTAGCAAATTGACCAAAGCCCTCACAGAAGCCATGGATTTGATTGGAAATTGCATATCCCATATCAGCCACAATCCTCAGGAATGGTGGAAAGGGCGGATGGAATAATTAAAACTGCAGTTACAAAAGTGTGTCAACAAAATGGGCTGCTATTGCCAGATGCCATACCCATAGTAATGTATGCCCTGAGAAATCAGAAAAATCGCAATACAGGCTCAACCCCGTATGAGATATTAATGGAATGTCCCATGACAACTGGAACTAAACCCCCAATGACCCCAGCGGCAGTAGCCTTAATATGGGCAGATGAGACATCACTCAAATATGCCCAGGCCATGTGCGAGACCGCTGGAAAAATATATGAAAAGGTGCGACAGGCTTAGGTGCATCCAAAAGAGGGAAATACACACCCTTTAAACCTGGAGATCAAGTATATGTGAAAGCACTAAACAAAGATTATTTTTCTCCTCGGTGGAATGGACCCTACCAAGTGCTGCTAACAACCCGAACAGCCGTTAAAGTAAAAGAAAAGCCAGATGGGATCCACGCAACTCGTGTAAACTACATCATACGGAACTCTGAGAGTACCAGCGAAACGCTGCCCTGAAGAGAATGACGGCGTTGATGTTTTTATATTATCATATTAATCCAACATCATGTAGAGGGTAAACTGAACACTAACACCTTGATATACATGTCTCACTCATACGCAGAGAGGGTAAATAAATCCAGTTGTTGAGTTTGTACACAAATTCCCAGATGCTCGGGGGAGGGCATCCCCGTGCGACCCATCCCATTCACCAGTAACGAGATAGCCGAGTGGGCCCTAAGACGGAATAATACAGGGCATGGGGAAGATACACAGAATATGTTAGATTGGAGATCAGCTGGATACGATATGAATAGGTTTGAGGAATGGTGGTGGCCTAGATTTAATGTGACACGCCAGCTGCCCTGTTAAATCCTTCCCAATTATACTGGAGTCCCAAAGGGTAGCATATGCTTTAGGAAACATAAAACATATGGGACCCACCCAGTCGGCACGAGTCAGTGCGACCAGACCTTGAATTGGCAACCCCCTATGCTCTGCCTTACAGCTGAAGGACTATTCATCTTTGACTGGTCAGCAGTTGAAAATTGAACTAGTGGAGGCCCCTGGGGAGGGGATCCAATTAGACTAATGATGGCTGATAGTAAAGGAAACCTGACCTCATATAACGGCACGTATTTTACCTGTGGACGTAAGGCATTACCAGAAAAGTGGGAGGGCTCCTGCTATTTGGGATATGTCGTCCCTTATGTACATCACGTTCAGCAACTGCAGGACCATCCCCATCACAGGACGACACAAAGTGTTCTGAGATGGGCACAAATGCTGGGAATCATAATACCACCATTAGGAATAGCCATTAATGCATACAACCTCTGCGAATTACGTGACATCCTTGAGCAGGTAGCTAATGACACTGCAGAAGCTGTTAACCAGATAGAAACTGAGATAGTTGCTATAAGAGCAGTTGCCCTACAGAATAGGATGGCCCTTGATTTCTTGTTAGCTGAAAAGGGAGGTACTTGTGCCCTGATTGGCAGTGACTGCTGCACATACATCCCTGATAACTCAGAGAAAATTGATAATCTGGTGGATTACATTCGTAGAGATGTCGCACGATTGCATGAGGATGGGACTTTGGCTTTGGGTGGTTGAGAACATTAGGACAGAGGATTGTGATTTGGATTCTGATTGTCGCATGGTTACTATTTAAATGTTGCTCGGGATGTTGTCAGGGCGTATGTCAGCTTTGCCTCCATGGTCCCAGCCACTTAACAATCAGGTGCCTATCATACGTCCATTCCCCTTACATTATAGCCCACCCTTTGCTGCTGAGGACACTGTAATTTACTAACAATGTGTTGATCATAAGATCAACAAGGAGGAAATTGTAGAAGGGACTTTAGTTGGTGGATTAGTTGCCTTAATACCTTGTGTTCATTTTAACCAGCTGCTTGACTATATTTCATGGAAATAGGCATTTGGCAAAGCATGATGGATATTTAACCTTAATTTTAGTCAAGAAGTTCTGTATGAAACAGTCAGAAGGTCAGACAATGTAAACAAGTGTACAGCTAAACATTGTTTTGCTGACAGCAGACAATTATTATTTTTCTTTGGCGAGGAACTCAAGGCCTGTTATTAAACTCTAACTCCGGCCTGCTCGCTTTTCTGTCTTTTTGCTAATCTAAAGAATGCCTTTTGTTCTAGATATTGCTTACTGTATCATATAAATTGCTTGCCTTACTTTTGTAAAGCGGGGACATTTGGAATGACTGTGGTCTCTCTAATCCCCCCACGAACTTTGTGTTAAATAAAGGACCTTTGGCGAAAACTCGAACTGCTGACTTATAATTTCTTCAACAGCATAGGTTAAAGGTAAGAGGGGAGAGATACATGAGACCAGAGGGGAATTTTCTTCACACAGGGGGTGGTGAGCATCTGGAATGGGCTGCCGGAGGCAGTGGTAAGAGGCGGATACAATTTTTTCCTTTAAAAAACAGTTAGACAGTTACATGGGCAGTGTGGGTATAGAGGGATATGGGCCAAATGCGGGCAAGTGGGACTAGCTTAGTAATAGAAACTGGGGGGCATGGACAAGCTGGGACAAAGGGCCTGTTTCCATGCTGTAAACATCTCTGACTCCATGACTCTAAGAGTGCTAACACTGTCACAGTGTCGTTATCACTGTAATAGTGCTGAAACGGTCATCGAGTCAGTATCACTGTAATAGTGATAACATTGTCAGTGTCATTATCATGGAAATAGTGCTATTACTGTCACAGTTCTGCTATCCCTGCCATAGGGCTGACACTGCCAGTGTTGTTGTCACTGTAATAGTGCTGACACTGTCACAATGTCATTATCACTGCAATAGTATTGACACTTGTCAGTGCCACTATCATTGCATTAGTGCTGACACTGTCAGTGTCTTTATCACTGTAATAGTAACACTGTAATACTGTCACAGTGCCACCCTCACTGTAATAGTGCAAACACTGTTACAGTGTCACTATCACTGTATTTGTACAGACTCTGTCAGTGTCATTATAACTGTAATAGGACTGACACTGTTACAGTGCTGCAATCACTGCAATAATACTAACGCTGTCACAGTGCCCCAACCCTGTAATAGTGCTGACACTGTCAAAGTGCAGCTATCACTTTAATAGTGCTAACATGGTCACAGTGTGGCGATCAGTGTAGTGCCGACACTGTCACAGTGCCGTTATGACTGTCTGAGTGCTGACACTGTCACAGTGTCACTATCACTGTAATAGTGTTGACACTGTCACAGTGCTGCAATCCCTGTAATAATGCTGACACAGTCACAGTGTCGTTATCACTGTAGCAGTGCTGACACTGAAATGAGTGAAGAAAGGTAAGAGGATAAGAAGAGAAAGAAAACTTGACCTGCAAACAGAGCAATTAGTATTGAAGGAGAGAGAGGATTAAAACAAAAGGATTAGAAGGCTGGAATGTGAAAAAAGGTTTCACCAGATGATGGGGTAGAACGTAATTCCAAACCAGAGCACAGTGGAAGGATGTTTAAATTTGTACGAACCTCCCATAGTTTGAGAAAGGGATATGTATGCATTCTTTATTCCATATGAGAAGGTAGCTGAGGAGATAAAATGGCCAAAAGAAATCTTGACATTGAACTTACAGAGCAGGTAGTTAGGTAGAGCTCAGGATGCATCACTGTCAGAAAGGGTATGGATACAGTATAATGCAGGAAGAAAGATTTCCTGAGTGCATATATATTATTCCACAGACATACAGGCAGAAATATGGGACAAGAAGGAAACCACCTGGAGAGATCTATGTTGAGTTTGAGAAGATAAAGCAAAGGGATTTTGAGAGTTTGATATCGGTGTTAAAGATAGAGACAACATACAAAGCCCATCGGGAAGTAATTATCTTGATAGAATTTATTGATTCACTAAATAGTCCCCAGGTTGAAAACCAGAGGGTTAAAATGGTCAGACAGGCAGCGACGATCATGAACTGGTCCATAGACCCAATCCTTTTAGCATCTCCCCCCTACACACAAGAATGATAGAAGGTGGGAGGGTGAAAGGAAGGCAAAAATGCCAGGGAAGAGGACAGCAGGGAATATCAAAATTACTACTACGATAGAGGTACTGTGACAGTAAGCACTAATCCAGTGATAGTGACACTGTGACAGTGTTAACCCTATCACAGTGATAGCGGTACTGTGACAGTGTCAGCACTATGACAGCGATAGCAGCACTGTGACGCTGTCAGCACTATTACAGTGATAGCGGCACTGTGACAGTGTCAGCACTATTATAGTGATAGTGGCACTGTGACAGTGTTAACCCTATCACAGTGATAGCGGTACTGTGACAGTGTCAGCACTATGACAGCGATAGCAGCACTGTGACGCTGTCAGCACTATTACAGTGATAGCGGCACTGTGACAGTGTCAGCACTATTATAGTGATAGTGGCACTGTGACAGTGTTAACCCTATCACAGTGATAGCGGTACTGTGACAGTGTCAGCACTATGACAGCGATAGCAGCACTGTGACGCTGTCAGCACTATTACAGTGATAGCGGCACTGTGACAGTGTCAGCACTATTATAGTGATAGTGGCACTGTGACAGTGTCAGCACTATTATAGTGATAGTGGCACTGTGACAGTGTCAGCACTATGACAGCGATAGCGGCACTGTGACGCTGTCAGCACCATTACAGTGATAGCGGCACTGTGACAGTGTCAGCACTATTATAGTGATAGTGGCACTGTGACAGTGTCAGCACTATTATAGTGATAGAGGCACTGTGACAGTGTCAGCACTATGACGGTGATAGCGGCACTGTGACGCTGTCAGCACTATTACAGTGATAGCGGCACTGTGACAGTGTCAGCACTATTATAGTGATAGCGGCACTGTGACAGTGACAGCACTATTATAGTGATAGCGGCACTGTGACAGTGTCAGCACTATTTGGGATTTCGGTGGGAGCGGTGCGCAAGTGATTTCTGGGAGGTGAGTTTCTCCTTTAAAAACACTTATCTTCACAGGAGCAGGCCAGTCGATTTCAGCGGGAGCGGTGCGCAAGTGATTTCTGGGAGGTACATTTCTCCTTTAAAAACACTTACCTTCACAGGAGCAGGCCTTGGGATTTCGGCGGGAGCGGTGCGCAAGTGATTTCTGGGAGGTAGGTTTCTCCTTTAAAAACACTTACCTTCACAGGAGCAGGCCTTGGGATTTCGGCGGGAGCAGTGCGCAAGTGATTTCTGGGAGGTACGTTTCTCCCCAACCAATAAATTCTGGTGGAGAGGAAACCCGAGACACTACACGTGTAGTGTCTCCCACCCACCCTCCTCCACTAACCTAATAATAAGATCCATTGGTGTGAGGTAAATGCCATATTATATTATTATTATTAGCATTATTATATTATATTATTAGCATTGTGCAGGTCAAGGAGACACAGCCTGAGTGAGAGAGATACAGACAGTGAGAATTTGGTAATTTGGTGCAGTGAGGTAACCAGGAAAGGTAAGTGGTTAATCTAAGTGTGCTGTTTTTCAGTTAAAAGTGCAGTGTAGATTAGTGTCTGATTGGCTGAAGCTGCCCCCACCATAAACTTAAACTAAACTAATTAATTAATTAGTGATGGCTGGTCAGGTGATGTGCTTGAGCTGCTTGATGTGGGAGCTGGCAGATCCCATTGCGAGCTGCAGCGACCACATCTGCAGTAAGTGTTGGCTGCTCGAAGAGCTCCGGCTCAGAGTTGATGAGCTGGAGTCTGAGCTTCAAACACTGAGGCACATCCGGGAGGGGGAGACTTACCTGGACACTGTGTTTCAGGAGGCAGTCACACCTGTCAGAGTAAGTAGTTTAAATCCTGCCAGTGGCCAGGGACAGCAGGGTGTGACTGCAAGTCAGGCAGGTAAAGCGAACCAGCAGTCAGGAACTCAGGAGCCTCAGCCCTTGACTCTGTCCAACAGGTATGAGGCACTTGCTCCCTGTGTGGATGGCGAACAGGGTTGCAGGAAGGATGAGTCAGCTGACCAAGGCACCATGGTTCAGCAGGGGAGGGAGTAAATAGGCAAGTTGTAGTTGTAGGGGATTCTATTATCAGGGGGATAGATAGTATCCTTTGTGAGCAGCATAAAGAGTCCCGCATGGTATGTTGCCTGCCCGGTGCTAGGGTGCGGGACATCTCTGACCCTCTTGAAAGGATACTGGAGAGGGAGGGGGATGATCCAGTTGTTGTGGCCCATGTCGATACCAACAACATAGGCAAGTCTAGGAAAGAGGACCTGTTTAGAGATTATAAAGAGCGAGGATTCAAATTAAAAAACAGGTCCTCAAGGGTCATAATCTCCGGATTACTGCCCGAGCCACGTGCAAATTGGCATAGGGAGGCAAGAATAAGGGAAGTTAACACGTGGCTGAAAGAGTGGTGTGGGAATGAGGGGTTCCTTTTCATGGGACACTGGCATCAGTTTTGGGACAGGGGGGGACCTATACCGTTGGGATGGTCTCCACCTGAACCGAGCTGGGACCAGTGTTCTGGCGAAAAGAGTAAATAGGGTGGTCAATAGGACTTTAAACTAAAGAGTGGGGGGGAAGGGAAAGTCAGGGAACCAAGAGGTGAAGTAATCAGCGGGGAGCGTAGCTGCTTAGGAATACAAAAAAACACGAACAGACAAAACTCAAGAGTGATTACGATTGTCCCCATCCCACAAAATATGACACAGTGTATGGAAAGGCTCAGTAAACCAAGGTCCACCACACTAAGAAAACAAAAAGGGACGGTCAATAGAGAATTAAAGGTGCTATATTTAAATGCGCGCAGTGTACGGAACAAGGTAGATGAGCTTGTGGCCCAGATTGTGACTGGCACGTATGATGTGGTAGGCATCACAGAGACATGGTTGCAGGGGGTTCAGGACTGGCATTTAAACATCCAGGGATTCACAACCTATCGAAAAGACAGAGAGGTGGGCAGAGGGGGCGGGGTTGCCTTGTTAATTAGGAATGAAATTAATTCAATAGCACTAAACGACATAGGGTCAGATGATGTGGAGTCTGTGTGGGTAGAGTTGAGGAACCACAAAGGCAAAAAAAACATAATGGGAGTTATGTACAGGCCTCCTCACAGTGGTCAGGGTCGGGGGCACAAAATGCACCACGAAATAGAAAGTGCATGTCAGAAAGGCAAGGTCACAGTGATCATGGGGGACTTCAATATGCAGGTGGACTGGGTAAATAATGCTGCCAGTGGACCCAAGGAAAGGGAATTCATTGAATGCTGACAGGAGGGCTTTTTGGAACAGCTTGTGATGGAGCCCACGAGGGAACAGGCCATTCTGGACTTAGTGTTATGTAATGAGCCAGACTTGATTAAAGATCTTAAAGTAAGGGAGCACTTAGGAGGCAGTGATCATAATATGGTAGAATTCAATCTCCAATTTGAAAGAAAGAAGGTAGAATCAGATGTAAAGGTGTTACAGTTAAATAAAGGTAACTACAGGGGCATGAGGGAGGAACTGACGAAGATCGACTGGGAGCAGAGCCTAGTGGGAAAGACAGTAGAACAGCAATGGCAGGAGTTTCTGGAATTAATTGAGGACACAGTACAGAGGTTCATCCCAAAGCAAAGAAAGGTTATCAGAGGGGGGATTAGGTAGCCATGGCTGACAAAGGAAGTTAGGGAATGCATCAAAGCAAAAGAGAAAGCCTATAATGTGGCAAAGAGTAGTGGGAAGTCAGAAGATTGGGAAGACTACAAAAACAAACAAAGGATAACAAAGAGAGAAATAAGGAAAGAGAGGATCAAATTTGAAGGTAGGCTAGCCAGTAACATTAGGAATGATAGTAAAAGTTTCTTTAAATACATTAAAAACAAACGGGAGGCAAAAGTTGACATTGGGCCGCTCCAAAATGATGCTGGTAATTTTGTGATGGGAGACAAGGAAATAGCTGAGGAACTGAATAAGTACTTTGCGTCAGTCTTCTCAGTAGAAGACATGAGTAATATCCCAACAATTCAGGAGAGTCAGGGGGCAGAGTTGAATATGGTAGCCATCACAAAGGAGAAAGTGCTAGAGAAACTAAGAAGTCTAAAAATTGATAAATCCCCGGGCCCAGATGGGCTACATCCTAGAGTTCTAAAGGAGATAGCTGAAGAAATAGTGGAGGCGTTAGTTATGATCTTTCAAAAGTCACTGGAGTCAGGGAAAGTCCCAGAGGATTGGAAAATCGCTGTTGTAACCCCCCGTTCAAGAAGGGAACAAGGAAAAAGATGGAACATTGTAGGCCAAGTAGCCTAACCTCGGTTGTTGGCAAGATTCTAGAATCCATTGTTAAGGATGAGATTTCTAAATTCTTGGAAGTGCAGGGTCGGATTAGGACAAGTCAGCATGGATTTAGTAAGGGGAGGTCGTGCCTGACAAACATGTTAGAGTTCTTTGAAGAGATAACAAATAGGTTAGACCAAGGAGAGCCAATGGATGTTATCTATCTTGACTTCCAAAAGGCCTTTGATAAGGTGCCTCACGGGAGACTGCTGAGTAAAATAAGGGCCCATGGTATTCGAGGCAAGGTACTAACATGGATTGACGATCGGCTGTCAGGCAGAAGGCAGAGAGTTGGGATAAAAGGTTCTTTTTCGGAATGGCAACCGGTGACGAGTGGTGTCCCGCAGGGTTCAGTGTTGGGGCCACACTCTCCTGAATTGTTGGGATATTACTCTTTATATATTAACGATCTAGATGACAGGACTGGGGGCATTCTGGCTAAGTTTGCCGATGATACAAAGATAGGTGGAGGGGCAGGTAGTATGGAGGAGGTGGGGAGGCTGCAGAAAGATTTAGACAGTTTAGGAGAGTGGTCCAAGAAATAGCTGATGCAATTCAACGTGGGCAAGTGCGAGGTCTTGCACTTTGGAAAAAAGAATAGAGGCACGGACTATTTTCTAAACGGTGACAAAATTCATAATGCTGAAGTGCAAAGGGACTTAGGAGTCCTAATCCAGGACACTCTAAAGGTAAACTTGCAGGTTGAGTCCGTAATTAAGAAAGCAAATGCAATGTTGTCATTCATCTCAAGAGGCTTGGAATATAAAAGCAGGGATGTACTTCTGAAGCTTTATAAAGCATTAGTTAGGCCCCATTTAGAATACTGTGAGCAATTTTGGGCCCCACACCTCAGGAAGGACATACTGGCACTGGAGCGAGTCCAGAGGAGATTCACACGGATGATCCCAGGAATGGTAGGCCTAACATACGATGAACGTCTGAGGATCCTGGGATTATATTCATTTGAGTTTAGGAGGTTGAGGGGAGATCTAATAGAAACTTACAAGATAATGAATGGCTTAGATAGGGTGGATGTAGGGAAATTGTTTCCATTAGCAGGGGAGACTAGGACCCGGGGGCACAGCCTTAGAATAAAAGGGAGTCACTTTAGAACAGAGATGAGGAGAAATTTCTTCAGCCAGAGAGTGGTGGGTCTGTGGAATTCATTGCCACAGAGGGCGGTGGAGGCCGGGACGTTGAGTGTCTTTAAGACAGAAGTTGATAAATTCTTGATTTCTCGAGGAATTAAGGGCTATGGAGAGAGAGCGGGTAAATGGAGTTGAAATCAGCCATGATTGAATGGTGGAGTGGACTCGATGGGCCGAATGGCCTTACTTCCACTCCTATGTCTTATGGTCTTATTACAGTGATAGCGGTACTGTAACAGTGTCATCCCTATTACAGTGATAGCGGCACTGTGACAGAGTCAGCACTATTACAGTGATAGCGGTACTGTAACAGTGTCAGCACTATTACAGTGATAGCGGCACTGTGACAGAGTCAGCACTATTACAGTGCTAGCGGCACTGACAGTATCAGGACTATTACAGTGATAGCGGCACTGTGACAGTGTCAGCACTATTTTTGATAGCGGCAGTGTGACAGAGTCAGCACTATTAGTGATAGCGGCACTGTAACAGTGTCAGCATTATTATAGTGATAACGGCACTGTGACAGTGTCAACACTATTACAGTGATAGCGGCACGGTGACAGTGTTAGCACTATTAGTGATAGCAGCAATGTGACAGTGTCAGCATAATTACAGTGATTTTGGCACTGTGACAGTGTCAGCGCTATTATAGTGATAGCGGCACTGTGACAGTGTTAGCACTATTAGTGATAGGGGCAATGTGACAGTGTCAGCATAATTACAGTGATTTTGGCACTGTGACAGTGTCAGCACTATTATAGTGATAGCGGCACTCTGACAGTGTCAGCACTATTAGTGAAAGCGGCAGTGTGACAGAGTCAGCACTATTAGTGATAGCGGCACTGTGACAGTGTCAGCACTATTAGTGATAGCGGCAATGTGACAGTGTCAGCATAATTACAGTGATTTCGGCACTGTGACAGTGTCAGCACTATTATAGTGATAGCAGCACTGTGACAGTGTCAGCACTATTAGTGAAAGCGGCAGTGTGACAGAGTCAGCACTATTAGTGATAGCGGCACTGTGACAGTGTCAGCACTATTAGTGATAGCGGCAATGTGACAGTGTCAGCATAATTACAGTGATTTCGGCCTGTGACAGTGTCAGCACTATTACAGTGATAGCGGCACTGTGACAGTGTCAGCACTATTATAGTGATAGCAGCACTGTGACAGTGTCAGCACTATTAGTGAAAGCGGCAGTGTGACAGAGTCAGCACTATTAGTGATAGCGGCACTGTGGCAGTGTCAGCACTATTAGTGATAGCGGCAATGTGACAGTGTCAGCATAATTACAGTGATTTCGGCACTGTGACAGTGTCAGCACTATTATAGTGATAGCAGCACGGTGACAGTGTCAACACTAAAATGCGTGCCGTTGAGAAACACACGGAGAATCTGGCCCATATCCATTTCCTACCACTTTGATAACTAATGTTGGTCGTAATAAATGTTGGCCCAGTGACGCTCACATCCCACAAAGGAATAAAAAATGTATTGAATTTTATTCTTATATTGATTTGCATCTCCTGTGTTCCCATTCTACTCTGTTTTATTAAGCAACACTTGACATTAAAAAAAATCTCACAGGCTCACGCAGTAAAAATGTAATATAACTAATCACTCAAAGTACTCCATCCCATACAAAGAAACCCAGTCAGTTCTATTTGAAGTGGTCTCCGATAAGTTTCAAACCAAGTTGCTGACTGGGCTTCTGAAGGGAACTACTCCACCCAAAGGAAGAATGTGCAGGTTACAAGGAGATGGTAGAAGAATGGCTCATTTGGAGAGCTGGTGCAGACTTGTTGTGTCAAATTGCCTACTTCTGCGTATCGGTGATACTTAATGTGTTATCGATTTAAAGGCAGAATGAGGAAATGAAGTATTAGACAGCCAGACATTAATTCCGGTTGGATTAATGAGACAATGGATGAATGTGCTCTGTTCATCATTAACGCTTCTCAATTGTTTGGTATTAATGCACATCAGTTTCTTCAGAAATGAACCAGGTTTTCGATCCTCATCCATCCTGACACACTGACTCCTGGGGCGGGATTCTCCCCCACCCGGCGGGGCGGGGGGGGTCCCGGCGTGATGGAGTGGCGGGAACCACTCCGGCGTCGGGCCGCCCCAAAGGTGCGGAAGTCTCCGCACCTTTAGGGGCCAAACCCTCGCCTTGAGGGACTAGGTCCGCGCCGGAGCGGTTTCTGCTCCACCGGCTGGCGGGAAAGGTGCCGACAGGTCTTCGCCGGGCGACGCGGGTCCGCGCATGCGCGGGAGCGTCAGCGGCTGCTGACATCATCCCCGCGCATGCGCAGGGGAGGGTGTCTCTTCCGCCTCCGCCATAGTGAAGACCATGGTGAAGGCGGAAGAAAATAACTGCCCCCGCGGCACAGGCCCGCCCGCGGATCGGTGGGCCCCAATCGCGAGCCAGGCCGCCGTGGGGGCACCCCCCGGGGCCAGATCGCCCCGCCCGCGCCGCCTTGTCCCGCCGTTCAAAAGGTGGTTTAATCCACACTTGCGGGACAGGCATTCCAGCAGCGGGACTTCGGCCCATCGCGGGCCGGAGAATCAGCGGGCTGGGCCCGCCGACCGGCGCGATTCCCGCCCCCGCCAAATCTCTGGTGGCGGATACTTTGGGACACGGCGGGGGCGGGATTCACGCCAGCCCCCGGCAATTCTCCAACCCGGCGGGGGGTCGAAGAATCCCGCCCCTGATTCCTCCACCCAGCCGCCCCTCAAGCAATGAGAGCAGAGTGATTACCTCAATTAGAGTTCATTATGAAATACTAAATCTTACCAGAGAATCCAACAAATCACAGCAAATTACAACCCAATACAGAATGTACGGTGTCATTTGCCGGAGTGGAAAATAATCCCAGTGACATTTGAGGGAGCTGATGGCATATATTTCACAGTGCTGACACAGATTGTGTCAAGTGGCAACTGTGAATTGGAGGAATGATTTGCAGAGAAATGTAGATTATAATTGTTAAGTTAGAGTTGTTTGGACTAATCTATGTTTTCAGAATTTTACTCCAAACAAAATGAATATTAAAAATTCCCATCATCTCCAAATTTCACAAAAAACAGAACTCTCAAGGCTGCCACAGGGAAAAGCCTTAACAGTCCATAGACAGAAACAAATCAGTGTTAAAATCCGAATTAATATATAAATCATGCTGTTGATCACACAAATTTTTTAAGTTATAAAATATATTCTTTGAAAACTTTTCTTGATTTTTATTGTCCAAGATCTAATGCTATAAATATAAAGTACTTAGAGACATTGAAAATAGGAGCAGGAGGCCATTCGATTCATTGAGCCTGCTCCACCATTCATTATGATCATGGCTAATCATCCAACTTAGGAACCTGTCCTCGCTTTAACCCCCACCCCGAACCCCAACTTTCTTCCCGCTCCCCCATATCCATTGATCCCTTTAGCCCCAATAGTGATCTTAACTCTTTCTTGAAGAGCAGCACCAAGACCCCACTTCCTCACGAGACACTGTTTCAATGCGGAACGACCCACTGAGGCCACACTTTGCCCCATATCCTGCATTGAGGAGCTTCGCCCACCAGTGCAGAGAGATCCATTTGATCTCAAGACCCCTCCAACGCAACCTACAGACACCTCCACCAAAACCTCATCACACTATAAGAGATGCCCCCACATGGTATTCGAGGCAAGGTACTAACATGGATTGACGATTGGCTGTCAGGCAGAAGGCAGAGAGTTGGGATAAAAGTTTCTTTTTCGGAATGGCAACCGGTGACGAGTGGTGTCCCGCAGGGTTCAGTGTTGGGGCCACAGCTGTTCTCTTTATATATTAACGATCTAGATGACGGGACTGGGGGCATTCTGGCTAAGTTTGCCGATGATACAAAGATAGGTGGAGGGGCAGGTAGTATGGAGGAGGTGGGGAGGCTGCAGAAAGATTTAGACAGTTTAGAGTGGTCCAAGAAATGGCTGATGAAATTCAACGTGGGCAAGTGCGAGGTCTTGCACTTTGGAAAAAAGAATAGAGGCATGGACTATTTTCTAAACGGTGACAAAATTCATAATGCTGAAGTGCAAAGGGACTTGGGAGTCCTAGTCCAGGATTCTCTAAAGGTAAACTTGCAGGTTGAGTCCGTAATTAAGAAAGCAAATGCAATGTTGTCATTCATCTCAAGAGGCTTGGAATATAAAAGCAGGGATGTACTTCTGAAGCTTTATAAAGCATTAGTTAGGCCCCATTTAGAATACTGTGAGCAATTTTGGGCCCCACGCCTCAGGAAGGACATACTGGCACTGGAGCGGGTCCAGCGGAGATTCACACGTATGATCCCAGGAATGGTAGGCCTAACATACGATGAACGTCTGAGGATCCTGGGATTATATTCATTGGAGTTTAGGAGGTTGAGGGGAGATCTAATAGAAACTTACAAGATAATGAATGGCTTAGATAGGGTGGATGTAGGGAAGTTGTTTCCATTAGCAGGGGAGACTAGGACCCGGGGGCACAGCCTTAGAATAAAAGGGAGTCACTTTAGAACAGAGATGAGGAGAAATTTCTTCAGCCAGAGAGTGGTGGGTCTGTGGAATTCATTGCCACAGAGGGCGGTGGAGGCCGGGACGTTGAGTGTCTTTAAGACAGAAGTTGATAAATTCTTGATTTCTCGAGGAATTAAGGGCTATGGACAGAGAGCGGATAAATGGAGTTGAAATCAGCCATGATTGAATGGTGGAGTGGACTCGATGGGCCGAATGGCCTTACTTCCGCTCCTGTGTCTTATGGTCTCATGGTCTTATCCCACCAATAAAGGCAGGGCACCGCTGGGCCCATTCGCAGCATGGGCAAACTGGGATGGCACAAAAGTGGCACTGCCAGGTGCCAGGCTGGCAGTACCAGGGTGCCATCGGGGTGCCAGGATACCACCCTGTCCATAATCCAGCCAGTCAGGGGCCCTCAATGCCCTGCGAGGATGCCCCCTTCCCCAAGTGCCGGTGCGCCTAGTCCCCGTTTGTGAAGACCAGTACTAATCAGCGCTCGCTCGGCGTCGGGATTCAATATTGCACCTTGGGTATCTCCAGTGATACCCAAATGATATTACAGTGCTTGCTGCAGCACTGTAATATGCAGATTAGCCAGATCTGCACCCCACCCTTTGTGGGCAAGATCCAGATTGCTATGTCACGCGAGATCCCATTAGACCCCATGAGTCGCGACAAATTTTTCCAATTCGGGTGCAGCCTTTAAGATTTACCCCACAATGTTTTCGCCTCAACTGCTTTCTGTGGCAAAGAGTTCCACAGGTCCATTCCTCTCTGGGTGAAGAAATTTCTCCTCATCTCTGTCCTAAAGGATTTACCCCATATCCTCAGACTGTGACTTGTTCTGGACACACCCACTATCGGATACATCCCTTCTACATTTACCGTGTCCAGTCCTGTTAGAATTTTATAGGTTTCTATGAGATCGCCCCTCATTCTTCTGAACTTCAGCAATCCTAACCAACTCAATCTCTCCTCATAAGCCAGTCCTGCCATCCCAAGAATCAGTTTGGTAAGCCTTCTCTGCATTCACTCCATAGCAAAAACATCTTTCCTTAGATAAGGAGACCAAAACTGCACACAATATTCCAGATGTGGTCTCACCAAGGCCCTGTATAATTGCAGCAAGACATCTCTGCTCGTGAATTTGAATCCTCTCGTTATGAAGGTCAACACACTATTGCCCTTCTTCACTGTCTGCTGCACCTGCATGCTTACTTTCAGTGGTGTGCATGGACACCTAGGTCTCTTTGCATATTCCC
The DNA here is from genome assembly GCF_047496885.1 of Scyliorhinus torazame. NCBI lineage: Eukaryota > Metazoa > Chordata > Chondrichthyes > Carcharhiniformes > Scyliorhinidae > Scyliorhinus > Scyliorhinus torazame. Next base: position 89,336,977 of record NC_092710.1, on the reverse strand, counting down.
CTCTCCCAATCTATATCATTCAGATAATACGATCTCTATCATTCAGGTGTATGAACGGGATATGGCGCTCGACTCATCAATCGACAGTTCCAACGCGCCACAGCCAAAAACCGCACCGACCTCCTCAGAAGACAAATACAGGACACAACAGAGTACCCTTCGTCGTACAGTACTTCCCGGAGCGGAGAAACTACGACATCTTCTTCGCAGCCTTCAACACGTCATCGATGAAGACGAACATCTTGCCAAGGTCATTCCCACACCCCCACTACTTGCCTTCAAACAACCGCGCAACCTCAAACAAACCATTGTTTGCAGCAAACTACCCAGTCTTCAGAACAGTGACCACGACACCACATAACCCTGCCATGGCAATCTCTGCAAGACGTGTCAGGTCATCGACATGGGTACCACCATTACACGTGTGAACACCACCCACCAGGTACGCGGTACATACTCGTGCGACTCGGCCAACGTTGTCTACCTCATACGCTGCAGGAAAGGATGTCCCGAAGCGTCGTACATTGGCGAGACCATGCGGACGCTGCGACAACGGATGAACGGACATCGCGCGACAATCACCAGGCAGGAATGTTCCCTTCCAGTCGGGGAACACTTCAGCAGTCAAGGGCATTCAGCCTCTGATCTCCGGGTAAGCGTTCTCCAAGGCGGCCTTCCGGAAATCGCTGAGCAGAAACTTATAGCCAAGTTCCGCACATGAGTGCCGCCTCAACCGATACCTTGGATTCATGTCGCATTACATTCATCCCCCAACATTTGGCCTGGGTTTGCGAAATCCTACCAACTGTCCTGGCTTGAGACAATTCACACCTCTTAATCTGGGATTACCCCTCTCTCTGGATCTGTATAGACTTAATTACCTCCAAATGCTCGCATTTAAAGTATCGTTTTGCATCTTTGACTTTGTCTATATTTATGTTTCTGGAACCTACCTCTTCATTCTCCTGAGGAAAGAGCAGTGCTCCAAAAGCTAGTGATTAAAACAAACCTATTGGACTTTAACCTGGTGTTGTAAGACTTCTTACTGTGCTCACCCCAGTCCAAAGTGAATAACCTCACATTTTTCCACATAGAACATAGAACAATACAGTGCAGTACAGGCCCTTCGGCCCACGATGTTGCACCGAAACAAAAGCCATCTAACCTACACTATGCCATTATCATCCATATGTTTATCCAATAAACTTTTAAATGCCCTCAATGTTGGCGAGTTCACTACTGTTGCAGGTAGGGCATTCCACGGCCTCACTACTCTTTGCGTAAAGAACCTACCTCTGACCTCTGTCCTATATCTATTACCCCTCAGTTTAAAGCTATGTCCCCTCGTGCCAGCCATTTCCATCCGTGGGAGAAGGCTCTCACTGTCCACCCTATCTAACCCCCTGATCATTTTGTATGCCTCTATTAAGTCTCCTCTTAACCTTCTTCTCTCCAACGAAAACAACCTCAAGTCCATCAGCCTTTCCTCATAAGATTTTCCCTCCATACCAGGCAACATCCTGGTAAATCTCCTCTGCACCCGCTCCAAAGCCTCCACGTCCTTCCGATAATGCGGTGACCAGAACTGTACGCAATACTCCAAATGAGGCCGTACCAGAGTTTTGTACAGCTGCAACATGACCTCCTGACTCCGGAACTCAATCCCTCTACCAATAAAGGCCAACACTCCATAGGCCTTATTCACAACCCTATCAACCTGGGTGGCAACTTTCAGGGATCTATGTACATGGACACCTAGATCCCTCTGCTCATCCACACTTTCAAGAACTTATTACTCATCTGCCATGCATTTGTCCAGTCGCTCAATTTGTCCAAATCACACTGAACAATGAACAAAGAACATAGTACAGGAACAGGCCCTTGGGCCCACCAGGCCTGTGCTGATCATAATGCCAGAACTAAAAAACACCTTCTGCCCTTACTCGGTCCGTATCCCACTATTTCCTCCCTATTCATGTATCCATCCAGGTTCCTCATGAATGTTGCTAATGTGCCTGCTTCCACCACACCCTCTGGCAGCATGTTCTAGGCACCCACCATTCTCTGAGTGAAAAAATTACCCCACACATTTCCCTTAAACTGTCCCTCTCTCACCTTGAACATGTGCCCCCTTGTAATTGACACTTCCAACCTTGGAAAAAGCCTCTGACTATCCACCCTGTCTATGCCTCTCATAATTTCAGGTTTCCCCTAAGCCTCTGTCTTTCCAGTGAAAACACTCCTCGTTTATTCAACCTCTCCTCATAGCCAACACCCTCGAGACCGGGCAGCATCCTTTACACTCTCTCCACGTCCTTCTGATAATGTGGTAACCAGAACTGCAAACAATACTCCAAATACGACCGAACAAAGGTTTTATACAGCTCCAACATGATTTCCCAATTCTTGTACTCAATGCCCCGGCTGATGAAGGCAAGCAAGCCATATGCATTCTTAATTACCTTGGCCACCTGTTTGCCACTTTTAGGGAACTGTGGACCTGCACATCCTGATCCCTCTGTATGTTAACGTTCCTATGGGTCTGCCATTTACAATATAATTCATACTTAGATTTGATCCTCCAAAATGCATCACCTCGCATTTTTCCAGATTAAACTCCATCTGCCATTTCCGTGCCCACGTCTCCAATCTATCTATATCCTGTTGTATCCTCTAACCATCCTCAGCATAATCAGCAACTCCGCCAATCTTCATGTCATCCGCAAACTTACTAATCAGACCATACACATTTTTTTCCACATTTATATAAACTGCAAACAACAGAGGTCCCAACACTGATCCCTGCGAAACAGCAGGGGCAGCAGGTTGGAATAGTGGTTAGCACAGTTGCTTCACAGCTCCAGGGCCCCAGGTTCGATTCCTGCCTTGAGTCTGCACGTTCTCCCCGTGTGTGCGTGGGTTTCCTCTGGATGCTCCGGTTTCCTCCCACAGTCCAAAGATGTGCGGGTTAGGTGGATTGGCCATACTAAATTACTCATGGTGTCCAAAAAGGTTAAGTGGGGTTATTGGGTTACGGGGATAGGGTGGAGGTGTGGGCTTGGGAAGGGTGCTCTTTCCAAAGGCCGGTGCAGACTCAATGGGCCGAATGGCCTCCTTCAGCACTGTAAAAAATTCTAATTCTGTGATTATCACGAGCTACAGATCTCCATTCAGAAAAACACCGTTCCACTGCTACTCTGTCTTTTATAATCAAGCCAGTTCTAGCCAGCCCACCCCGAATCACCCATGTGATTTCAGATTTTGTACCGGTCAGCCATGTGGGACCTTGTCACATGCGTTATTAAAATCCATATAAACTGAATCCAGCCCTTCCTTCATCAATTTTTCTTTGTTACATCTTCAAAAGAATTTCCATAGTCATCCATGCTTCCCGAATCCTGCAATTCTATCCTTCATTTTTACGAGGACATACCTGTCTTGCACTTCAATCAACTGGCCTTTAATAGCCTCCCACATGTCAGACGTGGATTTGTCTTCAAATAGCCGCTCCCAATCCACATTCCCCAGTTCCTGTCTAATTTGGATGTAATTAGCCCTTGCCCAATTAACACCCTCACCCGCGGGCCACTCAAAATCTTACGGAATTATGGTCGCTAAGTCCGAAATGTTCCCCCACTGAAACCTAACTCACCTAGCCTGGTTCATTCCCCAATACCAAGGCTAGTATGGCCCCTTCCCTGGTTGGATTGTCAACATATTGTATCAAAAAGTCCTCCTGAAATAGCGCAGGTTAAGGATGGCAAAGGCAGACTGGTAACAGAACCAAAGGAGGTCAATCGGGCATTTGAGACCTTCTAGCGGGGGCTGTACATCTCCGAGCCCCCCGACGGGAATGCGGGAATGAAACAGTTCCTCGACAGACCGGAACTACCAGTGGTGGGGGAGGACAGACAGGGGGAGCTGGAAGCACTAATAGACGTGGGAGAAATCATGGAGAGCATCAGCTCCATGCAGGCGGGGAAGGCACCGGGACGCGATGGGTTTCCGGCGGACTTCTACAAAAATTTGCACCAGTCCTGGCCTCACACCTAAGGGACATGTTCGCGGACTCAATGGCAAGGGGCATCCTGCCCCCAATCCTAGCACAGGCCACAATCTCACAAATACCCAAAAAAGAATGTGGATCATACAGACCCATTTCACTGCTGAACGTGGATGCGAAAATACTCACAAAGGTCCTGGCCAAAAGGCTGGAGGGCTGCGTACCAGAGGTGGTCACAGGCACCAAAAGGGCGTTGTCAAGGGTAGGTAGCTCACAGCGAACATCAGGCGGCTGCTGAATGTGATAATGACACCCCCGGGGAGAGAATGTAGCCATCTAAGACGGCCACCTGCAAAGGACCATGGGAATTATGGCCAACCCAGGACTCAGACAGATACAGAGCCGATGTATATCTGGAACACAGGTAACCAGACCTGATCGAAACCCCCGCTCATTTGCATTTTAATGCCCCATTTTCCCAGGACAATAGAACTCCAATCAAGCAACCGATACAGCCACAGACTGATCGGCGCCACTCCCCTTACTCAGAAGCACAACTGCCAAGGTCAATGACCGCTAAGGACCCGCCCAGCCACCAAGGCACCCGCTCCTTTATTGGCCAAAATCGAAGACAGTGATCAGAGCCCTGTCGAACTATTGGGCCCAAGGTTAAGGACTGCCCCAAAGAACGCAAAATCCCAGAGGGATGAAAGAGGACACAGCCATGTGTTCTGTCTCTTTTGGATCCGGCCTGTGCCAACCCAATTGCAGCATGAACAGCCAGCTAAGTTCAAGACCAACGATCGCTACCTGACGGATGAGCCCAGCAGAGACAGAGCCACTCTTTTTCCTTTTCATAGAATTTACAGTGCAGAAGGAGGCCATTCGGCCCATCGAGTCTGCACCGGCTCTTGGAAAGAGCACCATACCCAAGGTCAACACCTCCACCCTATCCCCATAACCCAGTAACCCCACCCAACACGAAGGGCAATTTTGGACACTATGGGCAATTTAGCATGGCCAATTCACCTAACCCGCACATCTTTGGACTGTGGAAGGAAACCGGAGCACCCGGAGGAAACCCACGCACACACGGGGAGGATGTGCAGACTCCGCACAGTGACCCAAGCTGGGAATCGAACCTGGGACCTGGAGCTGTGAAGCAATTGTGCTATCCACAATGCTACCGTGCTGCCCCTCTTCGAACCAGCCAAGTGAAATCCAGATAAAGGCCTTATCCATTTGCACAGTGCCGGTCGCCCTGAAGTTAAGTATAGGTTATTGTAGCTGATGGGTGTAGTTTAACTCGGTAGCCCTGCGGGCCGCAAAAAGCTGGAAGGGAATCCGGAGAGGAGACAGAGAGCACAGAGCCTCACTCTATGCAGATGAGCTGCTCCTCTATGTCTCGAAGCCACAGGAGGGACTGAAGGCAATACTGCAAATACTGAATGAGTTTGGAACCTTCTCGGGCTACAAACCTAACTTGGGCAAAAGCGAGGCATTCCCAGTGAATCCAAAAGGGGGAGGGACAGAGCTGAAGGAGCTCCCGTTCAAAACGGCCCAGAACAGATTCCGTTACCTGGGGATCCAAATAGCCAGAGACTGGACACAGATCCACAAGTGGAACCTGACCAGCCTAGTGGAGGAAGAAAGAAAAGACCTTCAACGGTGGGGCTCACTCCCACTCTCCCTGGCGGAAAGAGTGCAGATGATCAAGATGAACGTACTGCCAAGTTTCCTCTTCCTGTTTAGATCCATCCCGATCTTCATCCCCAAGGCCTTTTTCCAAAACATAGACAGGCTAATCATGTTGTTTGTGTGGGTAGGGGGGGTAAGAACCCGAGAATTCCCAAACCAACAGTGCAAAGAGGAAAAGTCAGAGGGGGCCTGGCTCTATTGAACCTACAATACTACCACTGGGCAGCAACGGCAGAAAAAGTGAGGGGATGGGTACAAGAACTTGACACAGATTGGGTACAAATGGAGGAGGCATCCTGTAAAGGAACAACCCTCCGGGCCCTGGCCACAGCAGCACTCCCATCCTCCTCAACAAGGTACACAAGGAGCCCAGTGGTAGCAGCCACACTGTGAACATGGACCCAGTTGAGACAGCACTTCGGGAAAACCAAAATGTCACCCAGTCATCTGCGGCAATCGCAGATTCCTCGCAGCCATGCTAGATCCCTTCAAAGGATGGAGGCGGGACGGGGGCACATTGACGGTTTGGGACTTCTATGTAGGGCGCAGACTGGCGACACTAGATGAACTGACGAGGAAGTGGAAATTAGCAAGAGGACAGGAATTGAAACACCTCCAAATAAAGCACTTCCTCCGCAAAGAGACAGTAGGGTACCTCGGGGCCTCAGAAAGCACACTACTAGAGGTCCTGATAGGCACAGGCAGCGAGAAGGGAGGGCTATGTGGGAAAATATACGGACAGCTACTGGACAGAGCCCGGACTCCACTGGACGGGACCAGACAAAAATAGGACGACGAACTGGGGACAGAGGTAGGATGGGGACTCTGGAGTGAAGCACTGAGCAGGGTGAACTCCACCTCCTCCTGCGCAAGGCCAAGCCTAATGCAGCTCAAAGTGGTGCACAGAGCGCACCTGACCAGAACCCGAATGAGCAGCTTCTTCGCGGAGGTGCAGGACCAATGTGAGCGGTGCCAGAGAGGCCCGGCCAACCACACCCACATGTTTTGGGCTTGCCCCAAGCTTGCTGGGTTCTGGACAGCCTTCTCCGAGGCAATGTCCAAGGTTGTGGGGGTGAGGGTGAAGCCATGCCCAATAGTGGCAAACTTCGGGGTATCGGAGCAGCCAGAGTTAGACATGGGGAAGGGGGCCAACGCCCTTGCTTTTGCTTCCCTAGTTGCACGCCGGAGAATCCTGCTCGGTTGCCGATCGGCAGCACCACCCACAGCTGCAGACTGGCTCGCTGACCTCTCGGAATTTCTCCACCTGCAGAAGATTAAGTACACCATCCGAGGGTCAGAGGAAGGCTTCCTGGATACTTGGGGGCAGTTCGTTGGTCTGTTCCAAAACCGGTTTGAGGCCTGCAACGAGGAGTAAGCCAGGGAATAAAAAGATGAAGAACCAAAGGACTGCACAACCCGGGCGGACGGGGGGGAGGGGGAGGAAAATGGGGAAACCACAAGAGAAGAGGAAGGGTGCTGAAACCAATGGGGGGGGGGGGGGGGGGGAGAGGGGGGGGGGCTGCGGGAGAAAGGGTGGATATCATAGACCGATCCAGAGGGCAGCACAATGTACGTACGTCAAATGAAGGACAAAACAAACCTCTCTATAAAATGAAGTAAATTAGCACGGGCAAGAAAAGTGTAATGTGTATAAGCAAGAACTGTTAATAAATATGAGAAAAGCCAATAAAAAGATTTTCAAAAAAAAAAAAGTCCTCCTGGACACATCTAACAAATTGCTTTCCATCCAAGCCCCTGACTGCAAGAGCTTCCCGGTCAATATAGGGGAAGTTAAAATCGCCCATCATAACTACCCAATTTTGTTCACACATTTTCAGTATCTGACTACACAACTGCTCCTCTGTCTCCTGTGGGCTGTTGGGAGGTCTTTAGTACACTCCCAACATTGTGATTTCACCCTTCTTATTCCGGAGCTCCAACTATACTTCGTGCATTGAAGCGAACGCACTCCAGACCTAAAGTCTCGCTGAGTCCTGTGGCTTCCCGCTGCCTGCTCTTACTCTGCGCTATGTTTCTCTCAGTTTTGTTTTTTCCCCCTCATCTGTACACATACTGGGCTGCTGTTTCGGTTCCCACCCCCCTGCCACACTAGTTTAAACTCTCTGAAGCATCCTCCTCACAGCTCAATCCCCCACCCACCTTCAAAGTTTCCAATTACATTGGAAGAATATAGAGTAAACCTTATTCTGCAACATGTCTTAATCTGAAGGCACATTGTTCCAGATAAATTAAAAATAATACCCCAAATCATAGAGGTATCATAGAATTTACGGTGCAGAAGGAGGACATTCGGCCCATCGAGTCTGCACCGGCTCTTGGAAAGAGCACCCTACCCAAGGTCCACACCTACACCCTATCCCCATGACCCAGTAACCCCACCCAACACTAAGGGCAATTTTGGACACTATGGGCAATTTATCATGGCCAATCCACCTGACCTGCACATCTTTGGACTGAGGGAGGAAACCGGAGCACCCGGAGGAAACCCACGCACACACGGGGAGGATGTGCAGACTCCGCACAGACAGTGACCCAAGCCAGAATCGAACCTGGGACCCTGGAGCTGTGAAGCAATTGTGCTATCCACAATGCTACCGTGCTGCCCATGACCTTAAATGACCTTAAATAAAGTGAGTTTTGGATTTCGCCAATGTGATTGAATGGGCTTTATTCAGACACTAAAGATAAGGGAAATTAGTCTAATTTCTTCACCTCCTACAGCCTGGCAGTGCCTAAGATGCAGTAGCAAGCCATTTGTCTCCATATCAACTGGAAAGCAGTGCATGGCTTTGACAGACCCAAAGGGCAGAAACACTCACAAATGAAAAGCAGAGGTCACAAATATAATTTTATCTTGATCATGTTATGTGATGAAACATATTTCCCAGATGAGTTAGTTTAATTTAAAACCACAAATCAAAATCCACCACTTTGCTTTAGGCCCATCCTGTCCCAGTTGTTGATGTTATAAGGTTTTCAACAATGGCTAGCTGGAGTTTTGCTTCGGTATATTTGATCACAATGAACATCATTTACTATCTAGAATGGAACTCGCAACTGGACAATTGAGCTTTCAGATGAAACGAGATTCTTTTAGGAAAAATAAGAAATTCAGGTGACTCAAAACATTCTTATTTGCAAACTATAAAAGGCTGTCCACCAGGGTTACTAACCACAGCATGACACAGGGGAAGCAGGGCACATCAACTGTCTTCTCCCAAACAGAGCTTCTGTAAGTAACCCAGAAACATCAACAATTGTCAATTCTTCCTGAAAAAAACTTTATATTTCAGATGAGTAATAAAGAAAGACTCTTAAAATTGCCCACTATCTTAAACAAAGCATGCTGTTACAAAATCATGCACAAGGCTAGTTTCCCAAAACAGTTTTACATCTGCAACTGGAGTTTTAATTAACACACAAAAACATATTTACAAAATAGTGCAAACTGCCTATTTGGAAATTCATTCCAAGGCACTACCATGCCATTCATTTTACCTGTTCCTGAGTGTAAAGTGTTAAGGAGAATCTGCAGAAATCCAGCAAACATATCACCGCATACAATCACACCAGAGTGCTTAGCCCCATCAACAGTTCTCACCATGCAACCTGATCTCCAAGGAAGGGTACAGTTCTGTTACCGGTGGAATTCTGGCAACCTAAATCTCTTTGCCATTCTTTGTGAAAAGCACAATCTGCATTCATGAGCTACACTATCAAATTGCCACAGCAGCAACATCACATGACAAAGTCGGAAACGCTGTAGTCATCAGTTTAAGATTCTGCAGAGCATTACAGTCATTGATTATCACAGCAATCCACATTAGCTCTGCATTTGCAAAATACAATCGCAACTGACCAAACCAGTAATGATTTGATGAGTCCCACTATTAACTGACTGAGCAAGAGAAAGTTGTAAATTCTGCCCGCTCTACAGTCCACACAAGACAGGCGATTAATATCCTTGAAGCTGGTGCAATAAGATTGAATATATATTCCACACAACCTCAGACATCAGTCCAATCAAAAACATTGTTGTTACCATTTACCAGTGCAGTTCCTAGTTCATATCCTCGAGAGATATTTTGTTTTAAAAAGGTTAAAATGAAGGTCACTCACTGTATCATACGCTCCACACACGCAATCAGAGAAAAAAATAATCTTTTTCCAAAAATATATTTATCAGATGACTAAAAAACATTACTTGACTGTTCAGAGTCAACATCATAAAATGTAAAACCAAATTATTTTGTTCCAATGCTCTATATTACTCACCACATAATTTATAATTACAGCTAATATTTATCAATATTTATTATGTGCCAAATATTCAGCCCAAGGGGTTTATCCAGTTTCCTGCCCCTTGATGTGCATTGGCTGAAGTGCCTCACACAGTGGCCTTTCCCCATTGTGCCTTGATGACAGCTGCCCCAAGCTTTACTGCATCCACAGCACGTAGTCCTGGGCCTTGGAATGTGACTGACTGCAACACTCAATTGTTGACTACTGTATTCACTGGAAGACCAGCCAGATTCGGGCAGACCAAAGAGCTTCTTTCGTTGAGCTGATGGTCGTCTGGCCATTGTTGATGTTTACCCCAGTGTGCATCCCTGCGATCAGCCCAAAGAGGACAGAGTCCTGTGTCAGGGAGCTGCTCAGGATGAATCTCAACAAAAACCACTGCATCTCTGTCCAGAACAGCTTTCAGAGGCACAGCCCAGAAGGAGATAGACAACTAAATTCACCTCACAAGTAACAATAGTTACATGCGATGCTTCATGCCGAAATAGGGCACATTACAGTCAGGGGCAGGAGGTTTAGGTGGGATGCAAAGAAAAACAGTGTTCACCCAGAAGGTGGTGGGAATCTGGAACTCACTGCCTGAATGGGTGGTAAAAGCGGGAACCATCATAACATTGAAGAAGTACTCAGATGAGCACTTGAAACACCAGAGCATACAAGACTACGGACCAAGTGCTGGGAAATGGTATTAGACTGGATAGGTGCTTGAGGGCCAGCTCAGGCACAATGTGCTGAAGGGCATCTTTCTGTGCAGTAAAAACTCTTTGACTCTATCTTCGACTCTAAAGATATCCTGCGAGATAAAGACAATCATGATCAGATCATCTCTCGCTATTTTACAGGTATATGAATAGAGAAAGTCCTGGACAGTCAGAAACAGGGGAATTTATAATGGGGGACAAAGAAATGGCTCAAAGAACAAAGAAATGTACAGCACAGGAACAGGCCCTTCTGCCCTCCAAGCCCGTGCCGACCATGCTGCCCGACTAAACTACAATCTTCTACACTTCCTGGGTCCGTATCCCTCTATTCCCATCTTATTCATGTATTTGTCAAGATGCCCCTTAAATGTCACTATCTTCCCTGCTTCCACCACCTCCTCCGGCAGCGAGTTCCAGGCACCCACTACCCTCCGTGTAAAAAACTTGCCTCGTACATCTACTCTAATCCTTGCCCCTCTCACCTTAAACCTATGCCCCCTAGTAATTGACCCCTCTACCCTGGGGAAAAGCCTCTGACTATCCACTCTGTCTATGCCCCTCATAATTTTGGAGACCTCTATCAGGTCGCCCCTCAACCTCCTTCGTTCCAGTGAGAACAAACCGAGTTTATTCAACCGCTCCTCATAGCTAATGCCCTCCATACCAGGCAACATTCTGGTAAATCTCTTCTGCACCCTCTCTAAAGCCTCTGGTAGTGTGGCGACCAGAATTGAACACTATACTCCAAGTGTGGCCTAACTAAGGTTCTATACAGCTGCAGCATGACTTGCCAATTCTTATACTGAATGCCCCGGCCAATGAAGGCAAGCATGCCGTAAGCCTTCTTGACTATCTCCTCCACCTGTGTTGCCCCTTTCAATGACCTGTGGACCTGTACTCCTAGATCTCTCTGACTTTCAATACTCTTGAGGGTTCTACCATTCACTGTATATTCCCTACCTGCATTAGACCTTCCAAAATGCATTACCTCACATTTGTCAGGATTAAACTCCATCTGCCATCTCTCCGCCCAAGTCTCCAAACAATCTAAATCCTGCTGTATCCTCTGACAGTCCTCATCGCTATCCGCAATTCCACCAACCTTTGTGTCGTCTGCAAACTTACTAATCAGACCAGTTACATTTTCCTCCAAATCATTTATATATACTACAAACAGCAAAGGTCCCAGCACTGATCCCTGTGGAACACCACTGGTCACAGCCCTCCAATTAGAAAAGCATCCTTCCATTGCTACTCTCTGCCTTCTATGACCTAGCCAGTTCTGTATCCACCTTGCCAGCTCACCCCTGATCCCGTGTGACTTCACCTTTTGTACTAGTCTACCATGAGGGACCTTGTCCAAGGCCTTACTGAAGTCCATATAGACAACATCCACTGCCCTACCTGCATCAATCATCTTTGTGACCTCCTCGAAAAACTCTATCAAGTTAGTGAGACACGACCTCCCCTTCACAAAACCATGCTGCCTCTCACTAATACGTCCATTTGCTTCCAAATGGGAGTAGATCCTGTCTCGAAGAATTCTCTCCAGTAATTTCCCTACCACTGAAGTAAGGCTCACCGGCCTGTAGTTCCCTGGATTTTCCTTGCTACCCTTCTTAAACAGAGGAACAACATTGGCTATTCTCCAGTCCTCCGGGACATCACCTGAAGACAGTGAGGAGCCAAAGATTTCTGTCAAGGCCTCAGCAATTTCCTCTCCAGCCTCCTTCAGTATTCTGGGGTAGATCCCATCAGGCCCGGGGACTTATCTACCATAATATTTTTTAAGACGCCCAACATCTCGTCTTTTTGGATCTCAATGTGACCCAGGCTATCTACACGCCCTTCTCCAGACTCAACATCTAGCAATTCCTTCTCTTTGGTGAATACTGATGCAAAGTATTCATTTAGTACCTCGCCCATTTCCTCTGGCTCCACACATAGATTCCCTTGCCCATCCTTCAGTGGGCCAACCCTTTCCCTGTCTACCCTCTTGCTTTTTATGTACATGTAAAAAGCCTTGGGATTTTCCTTAACCCTATTTGCCAATGACTTTTCGTGACCCCTTCTAGCCCTCCTGACTCCTTGCTTAAGTTTCTTCCTACTTTCCTTATATTCCACACAGGCCTCGTCTGTTCCCAGCCTTTTAGCCCTGACAAATGCCTCCTTTTTCTTTTTGCCGAGGCCTACAATATCTCTCGTTATCCAAGGTTCCTGAAAATTGCCGTATTTATCCTTCTTCCTCACAGGAACATGCCGGTCCTGAATTCCTTTCAACTGACACTTGAAAGCCTCCCACATGTCAGATGTTGATTTGCCCTCAAACATCCGCCCCCAATCTAGGTTCTTCAGTTCCCGCCTAATGTTGTTAAAATTAGCCTTCCCCCAATTTAGCACATTCATTCTAGGACCACTTTTATCCTTGTCCACCAGCACTTTAAAACTTACTGAATTGTGGTCACTGTTCCCGAAATGCTCCCCTACTGAAACTTCTACCACCTGGCCGGGCTCATTCCCCAATACCAGCTCCAGTACCGCCCATTCCCTAGTTGGACTGTCTACATATTGTTTTAAAAAGCCCTCCTGGATGCTCCTTACAAACTCTGCCCCGTCTGAGCCCCTGGCACTAAGTGAGTCCCAGTCAATATTGGGTAAGTTGAAATCTCCCATCACCACAACCCTGTTGTTTTTACTCTTTTCCAATATCTGTCTACCTATCTGCTCCTCTATCTCCCACTGGCTGTTGGGAGGCCTGTAGTAAACCCCCAACATTGTGACTTATTCCTGATCTCTGCCCTCATTGCCCTCTGAGGTGTCCTCCCGTAGTACAGCTGTGATATTCTCCCTAACCAGTAGCGCAACTCCGCCACCCCTTTTACATCCCCCTTTATCCCGCCTAAAACATCTAAATCCTGTTGTAATTGTTATAATTGTCACCAACTAAATTCATACTTTGGCTCTGTCTTGGCAAAGGAGGACACAAATAACATAACAGAATGTTGGGGAACACAGGGTTCATGAGATGGAGGAGCTGAAGGAGATCAATATTAGTAGAAAAATTGTTTGGGGAAATTGATGAGATTGGAGGTTGATAAATCCCGAGGGCCTGATAATCTACATTTCAGAGTACTTAAAGAAATGGCTCTAGAAATAGTGGATGCATTGATGGTCATCTTCCAAGATTCTACAGACTCTGTAACAGTTCCTACAGATTGGAGGGTAGCTAATCCAAGCCCACTATTTAAAAAGGGAAGTAGAGAGAAAATAGGGAATTATAGACCAGTAAGATTGATGTTAGTCGTGGGGAAAATTCTACAATCCATTACAAGGATTTTATAGCAGAACACTTGGAAAACAATGGCAGGATTGGACAGAAAATGCATGGATTTATGAAAGGGAAATCACGTTTGACAAATCTACTGGATTCCTTTGAAGGTGTAACTAATAGAGTTGACCGGGGGGGGGAGCCAGTGGATGTGGTTTATTTGGACTTTCAAAAGGCTTTCGAGAAAGTCCCACATAAGATACTGGCATGTAAAATTAAAGTGCATGGGATTAGGGAAGTGAATTGAGATGGATAGAAAACAGATTGGCAGACAGGAAACAGAGTGTAGGAATAAATGGGTCTTTTTCATCGCAGGGATTGATGCGGGGGCCCCATCTTTTCAATATGTATATATGAATGATTTAAATGAGGGAACTAAATGTAATATCTCCAAATTTGCAGATGACACAATGCTGGGTGGATGAGCTGTGAGGACGATGCAGAGATACTTCAGTGTGATTTTCACAGGTTGAGCGAGTGGGCAAATAAATGGCAAATGCAGTATAATTTGGAAAAATGAGAGGTTACTGGTAGCAAAAACGGGAAGGCGGATTATTATCTGAATGGCCATAAGTTAGGAGAGGGGAATGTGAAATGATACCTGGATGTCCTCATACACCAGTTTCTGAAGGTAAGTATGCAAGTGCAGTACACGGTAAAGAAGGCAAATTATATCGGCCTTCATAGCGAAAGAATTCGAGTAGAGGAGCAGGGATGTCTTGCTGCAATTATACAGCGTCTTGGTGAGGCCACACCTGGAATATTGTATACAATTTTGGTCTCTTTATCTAAGGAAGGATGTTCTAGCTGTAGAGGGAGTGCAGCAAAGGTTAACAGGACTGATTCCTGGGAACGCAGGACTGACATGTTAGGAAAGACTGAGTCGGTTAGAATTGTATTCACTGGAGTTCAGAAGAATGAGGTGAGGGGGTCTCATAGAAACCTATAAAATTCTTAGTTATGCCCCCTTGAAACAACTACATCCACCCGAGGAAATAGTCTCTGAACGTCCACTCTATCTATCCCCCTCATTATCTTATAAACCTTTATTAAGTCGCCTCTCATCCCCCTCCGCTCCAAAGAGAAAAGCCCTAGCTCCCTCAACCTTTCCTCATAAGACCTATCCTGCAAACCAGACAGCATTCTGGTAAATCTCTTTTGCACCCTTTCCAATGCTTCCACATCCTTCCTGCAATGAGGTGCACACAATACTCCAAATGTGGTCTCACCAGGGTCATGTATAGTTGCAGCATAACCCCACGGCTCTTAAACTCAAGCCCCCTGTTAATAAACGCTAACACACTATAAGCCTTCTTCACGGCTCTATCCACTTGAGTGGCAACCTTCAGAGATCTATGGACATGAACCCCAAGATCTCTCTGTTCCTCCACATCCCTCAGAACCTGCCGTTGATCCTGTAATCCGCATTCAAATTTTTTCTACCAAAATGATTCACCTCGCACTTATCAGGGTTAAACTCCATCTGCCATTTTTCAGCATCTCGGATATGGGTGGAAGGCAGGTTTAGGCTATGAGCTGGATCATCAGCCATGATCATAATGAATGGCAGAGCAGGCTCGAAGAGCAGAATGGCCTCCTACGGCTCCTATTTTCTATGTTTCCTTGTTTCTATGTACATAGAGTCTTGCTCTATGCAGACGACCTGCTTCTGTATGTGTCGGACCTGTTAGAGGGGATGGAAGAAATCATGAGGATTCTAGGGGAATTTTGCCGGTTTTTGGGGTATAAGCTAAATATGGGGAAAAGTGAGATGTTTGCGGTCCAGGCGAGGGGACAGGCGAGGCGATTGGGGGAGCTAACGTTTAGATGAGTAGAGGGAAGCTTTAGGTACCTAGGCATTCAAGTTTCCACCCTCCCGCCCTCCCACCCTCGCGTGGGAGTGGGACCGACTGCATAAATTAAATCTGGCCCAGCTAGTAGAACAAATGAAAGACGATTTTCGGAGATGAGACACGCTCCCGTTGTCATTAGATGGGAGGGTGCAGACGGTGAAGATGACGGTCTTCCCGAGATTCCTGTTCGTGTTTCAATGTCTCTCCATCTTTATTCCGCGGTCCTTTTTTAAACGGGTCAACAAAGT
Organism: Scyliorhinus torazame; assembly: GCF_047496885.1. NCBI lineage: Eukaryota > Metazoa > Chordata > Chondrichthyes > Carcharhiniformes > Scyliorhinidae > Scyliorhinus > Scyliorhinus torazame. Next base: position 89,320,823 of record NC_092710.1, on the reverse strand, counting down.
GAACTCTGGCTTTGTTTGGGCAATACACCAGGGGTAAGGAAGGTAATGCTTGAGCGGAGCCGGGGTGAGGGCGGGCTGGCGCTGCCAATACTTAGTAACTATTACTGGCCGGCGAATATTGCCATGATCAGGAAGTGGGTGGGGGGGGGGGGGGTCGGCATGGGAGCGTATGGAGGCGGCTTCATGCAAGGGCACCAGTCTGGGGGCGTTGGTAACTGCGCCTCTGCCGTTCCCGCCGGCACGGTACTCCACCAGCCCCGTGGTGGTGGCGGCCCTGAGAGTCTGGGGGCAATGGAGGAGACATGTGGGAGCAGTAGGAGCATCGGTCTGGGCCCCCCCAATCTGTAATAATCACCGGTTTGCCCTGGGAGTTATGGATGGGAGGTTCCGGATATGGCGGAGAGCAGGGATTGAGAGGATGGGGGATATGTTTATAGAGGGGAGCTTTCCGAGTATGAGGGCGCTGGAGGAGAAGTTTGGGCTGGCGAGGGGAAACAAATTCAGGTATCTGCAGGTGCGAGACTTCCTTCATAAACAGGTGTCAACGATCCCGCTCCTATCGCTAAGGGGGATTCAGGACAGGGTAGTTTCCAGAGGGTGGGTGGGAGAAGGGAGCGTCTCGGACATTTACAAGGAACTTATGGGGTCAGAGGCGACGCAGACCGAGGAGCTGAAGCGCAAGTGGGAGGAGGAGCTGGGAGGATGGTCTATGCGCGGGCGTGTTGAGTAGAATCAACGGGTCCGCAACATGTGCCAGGTTCAACCTGATACAATTTAAGGTCGTTCACCGGGCTCACATGACAGTGGCCCGGATGAGCAGATTCTTTGGGGTGGAAGACAGGTGTGCAAAATGTGCGGGAGGACCAGCGAACCATGTCCACATGTTCTGGGCATGTCCGAAACTTTGGGGATTTTGGCAGGGGTTTGCAGGTGTCATGTCCACGGTGTTCAAAACAAGGGTGGCGCTGAGTCCAGAGGTGGCGATTTTCGGGGTGTCGGAAGACCCGGGAATCCAGGAGGAGAAAGAGGCAGACGTTCTGGCCTTTGCTTCCCTGGTAGCCCGGAGATGGATACTATTAGCTTGGAGGGACTCAAAGCCCCCGAAATCGGAGACCTGGCTATCAGACATGGCTAGCTTTCTCTGTTTGGAGAAAATCAAGTTTGCCTTGAGAGGGTCACTGTTAGGGTTCACCCGGAGGTGGCAACCTTTCGTCAAGTTCTTCGCGGAAAATTATTCTTCAGCAGAAGGGCGGAGGGGGGGGGGTTAGTTTAGCTTAGAATAGGGGGTTAATAAAGGTGGGACCTGTAAGGGAGGGAGATGGCTTTTGCACTATGTTTATAGTTTAATGTACATTTTTTTGTTGTGTTGTTGTTATAATACCAAAAAATATCTCAATAAAATGTTTATTAAAAAAAAAATGTTTTTAATCTCTGAGACCCCCCCTAATTCTTCTGATCTCCAGCGAGAACATTTCCAATCCAGTCGATCTCTTCTCATATGACAGTCCCGCCATCCCTGGAATCAGTCTGGTAAACCTTCGCTGCACTCCCTCGAGAGCAAGAACATCCTTCCTCAGAGAAGGAGACCAAAAGTGTACACAATACTCCAAGTGTGGCCTCACCAAGGCCCTATACAATTGCAGCAACACATCCCTGCTTCTATACTCGAATCCTCTCGCAATGAAGGCCAACATACCATTAGCCTTCTTTACCGCCTGCTCCACCTGCATGCTTACCTTCAGCAAATGGTGCACAAGGACACCCAGGTCCCGCTGCACACTCCCCTCTCCCAATTTACAACCATTCAGGTAGCAAGCTGCCTTCCTGTTTTTGATTCCAAAGTGAATAACCTCACACTTATCCAAATTATACTGCATCTGCCATTGATTTGCCCACTCGCCCAACCTGTCCAGATCTTGCTGTAGGATCCCTGCATCCTCATCACAATTCACCCTCCCACCTAACTTGGTATCATCTGCAAACTTTGAGATGTTACATTTTGTTCCCTCATCCAAATCATTAATATATATTGTGAATAGCTGGGGTCCCAGCACCGATCCCTGTGGTACCCCACTAGTTACTGCCTGCCAATTTGAAAAGGACCCATTAATCCCATCTCTTTGTTTCCTCTCTGCCAACCAGTTTTCTATCCAACTCAATACATTTCCCCCAATCCCAGGCACTTCAATTTTGCACAATAGTCTCTTAAGCGGAACTTTATCAAACGCCTTCTGAAAGTCCAAATATACCACATCGACTGGCTCCCCCTTGTCAACTGTACTGGTTACATCTTCAAAGAATTCCAACAGATTTGTCAAGCATGATTTTCCCTTCGTAAATCCATGCTGACTCTGACTGATCCTGCCACTGCTTTCTAACTGTTCCACTATAAAATCCTTGATAATGGATTCAAGCATTTTCCCCACTCCCGATGTTAGGCTTACTGGTATATAATTCCCTGCTTTCTCTCTACCTCCCTTTTTGAATATCGGAGTGAAATGAGCTACCCTCCAATCTGCAGGGACAGTTCCAGAGTCTATAGAATCCCGGAAGATGACCACCAATGCATCCACTATTTCCAGAGCCACCTCCTTCAGCACTCTGGGATGCAGATTCTCAGGATCTGGGGATTTATCTGCCTTCAATTTTCCCAGCACCATTTCTCTACAAATATTGATCTCTCTCAGTTCTTCCCTCTCACTAAATCTTTCATTTTCCAGCATTTCTGGGATCTGATTTATAATGTGTAATATATCTGATATATCACACAAACTGCTGAATGGGCCTGAAGCTGTCACTTTCAGTCCTGAAATGTGCCCGGTCTATCTCAAATTACCCTGCAAAGTCTCAAACATTTGAGCATTAATAATAATGATCTTTATTGTCACAAGTAGGCATACATTAACACTGCATTTGGGTGAAGTGAGATTCACATTGCTACTGTGCACTGCAACTACCATTGCACACTGTTGCCATGCAGGAGCAACACAAGTGGTCATCTTCAGTAACATGCTACCACCAAGCCAAAAGACTCACATAAATGAGTAATGTAGAATATGAATTTCAGTGCTGGTGTGATGTGAGGTACGTAGGTCGTCCCAACAACTGACGATCGTATCAAACAGCACATCCCTTTGTCTGTTCGCAACAGGCTATGTACTGACACTACCTCACCATCCCAGGCTTGCAAAACTCAAAACACACTGTCCAATATTAGATGTGATTCAGCAGTTGGACAACATTTTTACTCATCAATCCTGAATGTGCTCGGAATTACACTGAAAACCAATTTAAGATTATGAGTGGGGCTCACAGTGTGGTTCATTTACTCCTCCGAAAAGCTACATATATTCACACACACGACCCTGTCCTCTGGAAACAGAATGTCTATGCATTGCGCACTTGACAATTAAACAAAATCATGGACAGCAACTGTTCCCTGTGCCTTGGCCAGAGTTGACTTGCCTCTTCTGAATTTAAAAAATATCTTGGGGGAATTAGTGTTCAACCAATCAGGATCCATTTGCAAACTACCAGCACCTTTTTCTCATGCAGGATAAATTCTTGTTCGCTTTGAAATTTGGTATTCTTGTATCTGGTCTATTGGGTGCAAGATGAAAAGCTTCCACCATATGAATGGGATTCTCCATTTGGGAGTCTAAGTGCTCCCACAATCAGAGAATCACTGCAAGTTCACGGCTGTTTCACTTCCTCTTTTCTCACAGTAGAATCACTTAGCTCCTCTAATGTGGTGAAGAGCTGTCAATCATAGTAAGAGTGTTTATAATCATTGTGGTTAGCTTCAAAGCAGGGTACTTGAGATGTATTCAAGCATGAAAGGAAAGATAAACAAACAAGCCACAAAGCAGCCCTCCCGTTAAACTGTCAATCACAAGCTAGTTAAACATATTGCTCTGTGAAATTCAGTGGAAGTTTTGTATTTAAAAGTGTGTCAGGGGATTTGAAGCCTTTTCAAGTGGGCTTTTTAGGAAGCTTCTGACGCAATTAACAGCTGCTGTTTGAAAATCTTTTGCCTGAGGGTGCAGATGTTAGGAAAGGGAAGTACTTCTGTGATTCTTTACTGAAGTGACTGGACTGCTCATCAGCTGTCAGGCAGAGCAGTTCTGGGTAGATGCACACATCAGAAATAAAAAGTCAGACCTGTTCAGCACAGGCCTGCCTGAGATCACCATGCCAAGGCTGATCTTCAGGTTGCCCAGGGCTGGAAGGGGCACACCACTCATGTGACCCACTTCCTGCGATGCGGAGGGCGAGGCGTTCCTGGGGTCAACCTCTCAACCATAGATATTACCGGCCCAACTCCCAGGAATCTTGGGGGACCCCAAAATGCAGCATGAGCCTTTTGATTGCCCTCAGGCTCCACCGCGGCAGGGCTGAGCTGGGCCAACCATTCACCAAAGCCCGCCTGGTGGATTTACCACTGTGGAGGTCGGAGCCGCACAATGATTGTGGTGGGGGCGGGGTGGCACGGTGCGGGGATAATTGGGCTTTGAGACCATTAATTTCATTCTTATGCATGCTTATCATGAATTTGCATGTTTCCCCCCCCGGTGTGGGGCGGGAAGCCCAGCAGTGGGAGAGCGAAGAATGGCAACAGGTCTGGCGCTCAGCGCTGAACCAGATTCTTGGGGGCTTCATTCACCACCCAATCAGGATTCCCAATCGCAGCAGGGGGGAATGGAGAATTTCGATCTAAGTCTCTTTTTTAAGCAATACATGTGTGTTGGGGAATAAAAGGCGGGATTCTCCGACCCCCACCCCCCGTCGGGTCGGAGAATCGGTGGGGGGCGGCGTGAATCCCACCGCGCCGCTCCGACGCCGGCTGCTGAATTTTCCGGCGCCGGTTTTTGGGCAGGGGCGGGGATCGGGCCGCACTGGTCAGGGGCCATTGGCAGCAGCCCCCCCCCCCCCCCCCAGCAATTCTCCGGGCTTCGATTGGCCGAGCGGCCGCCCGTTTTCGGCCTGTCCCGCCGACGTGGATTAGACACGGTCCATACCGGCGGGATCTGGCTTGGAGGGAAGCTAGCGGAGCCATCGCGGGGGCGCGGGGGGATCCGGCCCCGGAGAGCGGCCCCCACGGTGGCCTGGCCCGCGATCGGGGCCCATCGATCTGCGGGCGGGCCTGTGACTGGGGCACACTTTCCCTCCGCGCGGCCTGTGTAAGGCTCTGCCATGGCCGGCGCGGATAAGAAACCCTCTGTGCATGCACAGGAGACACGGCAGTGGTTCTGCGCATGCGCCAGAACATGCTGGCGGTTCTGCGCACTGGCCAACTCACGCTGGCTGCCGGAGGCCCTTCGGCGCCAGTTGGCGTGGCGCCAACCCCTCCGCCGCCAGCCTAGTCCCCCCCGGAAGTGTGGAGGATTCCGCAACTTCCGGGCGGCCCGACGCCAGAGTGGTTCATACCGCTCTTTGGATCCGGTACGGGCCGCTCCGCCAGTTCCGGGAGAATCCCGGCCAAAGTTTCTGAGCGATGTCGCCATCTGGGATGGCCACTTTCAGCATATAAAATGAACACTCGCAGAGCATACAGGGAAAAATGGACAATGCAAAGTAACAGGCAGGCACAGAGCCTGAATGTGTATTTAAAAGACAGATTGCAGACAGAACCAATCTTGGCCGATTTACACATTGATGGCCCATCTCCGATGAACAAAGACAAGTGTTCAGGTAGCCGATACCGTCCCAGACATTCCCCCGCCACTACCCCAGCAAGAAGACACAAACAAAGCAAGGCCAATGGCCACTGAGGACAGGCCCAGCCATCAAGGCACCTGCCCCTTTATTGGCTCAGATCGATGGCAGTGATCGAGAAGCTGCCGAATTGATTGGGACCAAGTTTAAGGCCCGCCTAAAAGCGCGCGAAGCCCCCCCGAGTATAAGAAGGAACCCCCGCCATGTGTTCGCTCTCTTGGAATTGGCTCTTAACTGGAGAGACCCTTCCACCTGCACCACCAGAAGCAAGTAAGTTAAAGTTCAACGCTCGCTACCAGACGGACGACCATAGCTACACTCCTGCTACCTCTTCAAACCCAACAGCCTCAGATCCGAACAACGCCCATTGTTCCTCTGACCTCAGTGGGCACCCGAAGTTAAGTATAGGTGTTAGTGATAGACATAGTTTAGCCTGTAGTGTTACTGTGCATGAGTAAATCATACTGTGTGTAAATAAAGTAGTATTGACTTTGAACTAACTAACTGGTGTATTGGCCCTTTGATCGGTATTCGGTTGAACCTTGTGGCGATATCAAGAGATACCTGGCGACTCTGAAAGCATATTCATAATTAAGATTAAGAAAGGCGACCTTATTAATCGCTATATTTATAGCCATTAAAAGATAGCAACAGCGATAAGACATTCAACTCCTCTTGACAGCAACTGTATGGGAGAGAAATAATGAGCTGCATTTAATGGCTGAGGGGCCAGAAAACCTGAGAAACCATGCCATGGTTATTCTCAGATGCTCCAATGGACTTCAATGCCTGTCAAGCAGCCTGCCGCCTTGGTTTCTATACCATTAGAAGTGAAGAGCCTGCCTCCAGGTGCAGCTGGCCAATCAGAGTGCCAGCAGCTCTCCAGTCCCAGCAACACCTTTCCTAAATCTTCATCCATTTACATAGGCCCCAGTGAGGGTGGGGGCAAGATTTCCTGCATGGGCCTCTGTGGATTACAGGGTACCTGATCAGATGAGCCCCTGTTTCCCAGCTTTCCAGGGCATCTCCCAACAAGATGGCCAGCCCTCCACTATGGGTAAAAAATAACAACGGCAATGTGATGAAACTCCCACTGAGGGGCCTTAATTGGCCTCTGAGCAGAAGGCCATCATTGATCTTTCCTATCCCTGACTAAGCAGTGAACACTCTTCAGACAGTAATCATAACTCCACTAGATTCAGGGTTGTTTCGGAAAAGGACAAGGATGGGCCTGAGATCAAAATTCTATAAGACCATAAGACATAGGAGTGGAAGTAAGGCCATTCGGCCCATCGAGTCCACTCCACCATTCAATCATGGCTGATTTCAACTCCATTTACCCGCTCTCTCTCCATAGCCCTTAATTCCTCGAGAAATCAAGAATTTATCAACTTCTGTCTTAAAGACACTCAACGACCCGGCCTCCACCGCCCTCTGTGGCAATGAATTCCACAGACCCACCACTCTCTGGCTGAAGAAATTTCTCCTCATCTCTGTTCTAAAGTGACTCCCTTTTATTCTAAGGCTGTGCTCCCTGCTAATGGAAACAACTTCCCTACATCCACCCTATCTAAGCCATTCATTATCTTGTAAGTTTCTATTAGTTCTCCCCTCAACCTCCTAAATTGGGGGAAGGCTGATTTTAATAAGATCAAATATGATTTGGCCAGAGTGAACTGGGAACAGACACTTTTAGGTAAATCTGTGACAGAACAGTGGTTCGCATTCAAGAAAGGAAAGGGGAGAGTACAGGGCCATCATGTCTCAATCAAGAAAAAGGGTGGGACCGAGAAATCCAATGAACCCTGGATATCGAGGGATATACAGCACTGGATAAGGAGGAAAAGTGAGTCTTTAGGCTGATATTGAGGGCTGAAAACAGCAGAAGCACTGGAGGTGTATAGAATGTGCAGGATGGAACATTAAATGGAAATTAGGAGAGCAAAAAGAGGACATGAAAGAATGCTAGCAGTAAAATAAAGGAAAGTCCGAAGTTGTTTTGCATTAAGGGTAAAATGGTAATTGGGGAATGAGTAGGACCCATTAAGGACCACAGTGGTAATTTGTGTGTGGAGCTGGAGGATGTAGGTAGTGTTCTAAATGAATACTTTGGGCGCGATCTTCCCAAAAGGGAGCAAAGTCCCCGAGCAAGCAGGTTTATGAAATTAAATGAAATGAAAATCGTTTATTGTCACAAGTCGGCTTCAATGAAGTTCCTGTGAAAAGCCCCTAGTCGCCACATTCCGGCACCTGTTCAGGGAGGCTGTTACGGGAATTGAACTGTGCTGCTGGGCTGCCTTGGTCTGCTTTCAAAGCCAGCGATTTAGCCCTGTGCTAAACGGCCCCTAAACACGTTTAGCCAAGTGTTTCCCGGCACTCGCTTGAAATAAGGAGTCTGAACAGGGAACATGCAGCCGAGGCCGCACAAAGCCCAATTTTTTACAATGAGGCGCTCGGCTCGACGAAACTCACCATTGTAGTGAGAGATCCCAAAGGCCCCAAAAAGAACTCTTCCCCCCCCCCGAACACAGCATGGGAGGGACTCCCCCCCCGCCATGGGAGGGACCCCCCCCCTCCCCCATGCCCACACTGGGCAGCCCCGACCCGATCACGCACATGCAAAACAATGCCAGCTTGGCACCTTGGCCTTCTCCTGTACTGTAACAATTCTGTGATTCTGTTTGTCTGATAAAGAAATGCCCCATGGTACTCCTACAGTTAAAGCAGTCGATGGCATTGAGCTACTGAATGGATATTGGGTCAGATGCCAAAGAGTTTTGTCGAGAGGCATGTTTTAAGAAGTGTTTTAAAGGGAAAAGCAATCAAAGAGGTGGAGAGATTTAGTGAGGGAATTCCAAAACTTCGAGTCCAAGAAGCTGAAGGTGTGTGTTGTCTTCTTTGTGTTTCTTATACTCAGGATGGATGTCGTAGTGTTCACAAAGACTACACAAGCTAAGTTCAGTAACTTGTCAGATGATGTTACAGAAGTGGAAATAGGCTTCTTGGTGCAGTTAGTGGCTAACAGAGTTTGTCGCAAAATCAATGACTTCAGTCTTCCTAATATTTCTGCTTATCGCGTACCTCATGTTGGATAAGCAGCCAGACAATTTCATAACAGAGGAGAGAGGGGTGAGAGAGGGCGAGAGTGAGCTAGATAGAGCTGGGTGTCACCGACATACATGTAAAAAGTAATAATGTGCATTTGAATGATGTCAATGAGGGGCAGAAATAGAAGGGGGCTCAGGATTACTCATTGGGGACACTGACGTTAACTGTGAAGGCGCGGATAGGGAAGCCATCGATTGCAATTCTCGGTCTACAATTTCACCTCACTGACATTCTTTGTTATTATGCTGTACAAGAAGAGGAAATAAATATGATAATTACCAGTTTTCTGCTTAAATACAATATGTACCTGTGAAATGTGCTAAACATCAAACTAATCTCCACACAATTCTATGGAAAGTTGTTTCTGCTCAGGATAATAATAGAGTAATTTTCTGTCATCTACATAAATGCATAATAATAGGTTAGCCTTCTATAAATGCACATTAAGATAAATCTATTAACAGTATATAATAGGATTATCTTCTGTAAGTGCAAGGCGGCAATTTCCTATCATTGCATAAAAGGGTAATTTTCTCTCAGGGTATAATTGAGAACTTTTTGAAAGCAGATAAAAGCATAATCCTTCATTGTTTTTATTAAATTTGAAGTGCCCAATTCATTATTCACCAATTAAGGGGCAATTTGGTGTGTCAAATTCACCTACCCTGCACATCTTTGGGCTTTGGGGGTTGATACCCATGCACACACGAGGAGAATGAGCAAACTCCACACGGACAGTGACCTGGGGCCGGGATCAAATCTGGGTCTTCGGCACCATGAGGTAGCAGTGCTAACCTCTGTGCCACCGTGCTGCCCAAGTGTAATTTTTCATAAGTCTATCATCTTTGTATCAGTGCTTTGTAAAACAGCCCATCTCCTGCCTGCTTTCACTGTGTTTTGATAACAAGATGTATGGATCCATCGATGCTGCAGGCCACCCTGCCTTAGAGGAAGCACCTAAATACACAGAAGGAACAACTCATTATCAAGTCAATTTTTTGCCCGCTGGTCTTTATCCTCCACCCTGTTCTCACCACATTTCTACCTGCCAGCATTTCATGGGTTTCATATTATTCAGTCTCCAGTTTCACAGAGCATTCTTTCTTCCACTTCACATCTCCAATACAGGACCTTCTGAAGATATTGATTCTAATTTTACATTTATAATGCTATTGTCTGCCACTAATAATTCATTGTATGAATATTGTATGAAAACGTGTTCCAGTCAGAGCTTTAAATGTGTGAGATTGCACCACATTTGGGGCAGGTTTAGCTGAAGTGCACAGAATGGCGAAGAAAAGAAGACTGATTGTCCGGAAGGGTCAACCTGGTGGCAAACTCTGCCTGCCAGGGGAATGATATCTGAAAAATAGCAGACATGTTTCCCAGAATTGTCCACTAGCTTTTGACAAAATAGTGGCCACCATTTGCTCAGCTCATTTCCCTGAGGGCCACTGTTGGAAAGGCATATTTGTAACTGTGCCTTTCAACTTGGACAAAGAGTCGGACAGACTCGAAACATTGCGCGCGATTCTCTGGCCTGGTTGCGCGCTTGCTCAAGTGCAACGAGGCCGGTGAATGGCGGGAGAGTCCAAAAACGAGAACCGCGGCAGATACCAGTTTGTGATGCAACCGCCCCGCTCCCGAAAGCGAAATCGGGATCCCACCGTAGCGTGGCGAGAAGCCAGTCATCACCACTTAAGCCATATTTCCATACAAATAAATGGAGCCACCCCACATCCAACGGCCTCCCGGATCCAGTGGCCTCCCCAGCAAGTGGCCACGATGCCGCCAATTGGTACTCCTTTTTAAAAACGTGAACTTGGTGGAAGGGCTTCCGCAGGGAGCCGAGGAGGTGAGCAGCCATCTTTGCTCACAGGCAAAGAGACCAGGGACACTGGGCTTGCTGCCCCAGTGCTCAGAGGGGGGTGGGGGGCACCCTAGCCTGGAGTGGAGGGGTTAGCGCTGAATGTGTGTGTGTGGGAGGAGTGGGGAGGTGGGGGGGTGATCCACAGGAGGTTGGGTGGGGGGCAACTGCACGCGACTCCACCACGCCAACCCCTAGATCATGTGTACCCATTCCAGGGGCAATCCTTGTCCCTGCCCGTCTGCCCCACCGACCACCCATAACCCACATTGACTGCCGAGGCCTCTGGCCGTACGGCTGAAGCTCTTGCTGATAGGGCTAACATAGTTTTTTTTAATAAAATATTTTATTGAAGCATTTGTAGTTTTCAGTTTAACACATCAACATTTCTTAAACAACCGCACAGGCCGACACCCGCAAAACACCTAAAAGAACAAAAAACAGAAGACAACGTCCCCTACTTCCCCGCCCTTTTCCTTACTTACCCGTATACAAAGTTCCCTGTCCTTATCTAACATTGCCATGCCTCCTGCTTTCCTGCCCCCCTTTTCCCCACTCCCCCTTACTGCTGACGTTCAATTTTCTTTGAATAAATCGATGACCGGTTGCCATCTCTGGGCGACCCCTGAGTTGATCCTCTCAAGGCGAACTTGATTTTCTCCAGACTGAGAAACCCTGCCATATCGCTGACCCACACTCCTGCCTTCAGGGGACTCCGAGTCCCTCCATCTCAGCAAAATCCATCTCCGGGCCACCAGGGAGGAGAAGGCCAGGACATCGTGCTCCCTTCCCCCCGCTTGGCCCCCGGATCTTCCGATACCCCAAATATTGCCAGTTCTGAACTTGGAGTTAACCTCCCTTCCAGGACTTCTGACATAACGTTCGCAAATCCCTGCCAGAATTCCCTCAGTTTCAGACATGCCCAGAACATATGTACATGGTTCGCCGGGCTACCCCACACCGCCCACATCTGTCCTCTACCTCCTCAAAGAGCCTGCTCATCCGGGCTACCGTCATATGGGCCCTGTGGACCACTTTGAACTGGATCAGGCTAAGTCTGGCACAGGACGAGGATGAATTGACTCTCTTCAAGGCTTTTTCCCACTTTTCCATTTCCAGCTCACTTCCGCTTCACCTCTCTGATAGGGGCCCCTTCCCACTACATTAACTCTTTGTATATCTCCAAAACCCTCCTCTCTCCAACCCCTGTTTTTGACATCACCTTATCCTGTAGTCCCCTCAGGGGGAGGCGATGAAAGCTTGGAACCTGCCTCTGGACAAAGTACCGTACCTGTAGGTACCGAAACCTGTTCCCACCCGGCAACTCAAACTCCTCCTCTCGTGCCTCCAAGGTCAGAAAGTCCTCCTGGATGAATAGATCCCCAAATCTCTCAATCCCTGCCCGCTGCCAGACCTTAAAGCCCCCATCCAGTCCCCCCGGGGCAAACAGGTGGTTGTCACAGATCGGTGACCACAATGACGCCCCCTCCAATCTCATATGCTGCCTCTATTGCCCCCATACCCTTAGGGCTGCCACCACCACCGGACCTGTAGAGTACCGAGCCGGTGAGAATGGCAGAGGCGTCGTTAGTAAAGTGTCCAAACCCATACCTTCACAGGATGCCGCTTCCACCCGCTCCCAAACCGACCCCTCCCTCACTACCCACTTCCTGACCTTCAAAATATTGGCTACCCAGTAAAAGTTGATAAAGCTCGGGAGGGCCAAGTCCCCCTCTCCCCGACCCCGATTCAGGAGTGTCTTCTTTATTCTCGGCGTTTTATCCGCCCACACAAAACCCGAAATCACCGCATTCAGTTTCCTGAAAAAAGCCTTTGGGACAGAAATCGGAAGACATTGAAAAAAGGGTCCGTCCAGACCCTCCCCGCCAGCGTCAGTGGGAGCGTGTCCCATCTGCGGAAGTCCCTTTTCATTTGAACTACCGCTTTGCCCAGATTGAACTTATGAAGCTGCCCCCAATCCTTAGCCACTTGAATCCCCAGATATCTAAAACTCCTCTCAGCCACTTTAAAAGTTAACTCAGTTAACTCCTTCAGTCTCCTTTCCTGTCCCCGTGCCTTGGTCCCGAACATCTCCCTCTTTCCCATATTTAACTTGTAGCCTGAAAATCGCTCGAATTCTCCTTGTATCGCCATGATTTTGGCACCCCCCACGGGTCTGTGACATAGAGCAGCAAGTCGTCCGCGTAGAGAGAGGCCCTGTGCTCCACCCCACCCCCTCACTATCCCCCACCAGATGATCTAAGGGCCATTGCTAAGGGCTCTATGGCCAGGGCATACAGTAATGGGGAGAGCGGGCATCCCTGCCTTGTCCTCCGACAGAGACTAAAGTATTCTGACCGGACTCGGTTGGTTCTTACATTTGCCACCAGGGCCTGGTACAGTAGCCGGACCCACTCCACAAATCCCTGCCCAAACCCAAGCCTGCCTAAAATATCCCATAGATACTTCCACTCCACTCGGTCGAAAGCCTTCTCCGCATCCATAGCTACTACCATCTCAGCCTCGCACCCCTCCACTGGCATCATTACAACATTAAGAAGCCGTCTAATATTGGACGTCAGGTGCCTGCCCTTCACGAATCCCATCTGGTTACCTCCGGGACACAATCCTCTATTCTGGTGGCCAAGATCTTTGCCAGCAATTTAGCATCTACATTCAAAAGGGAAATTGGCCTGTACGATCCACAGCTCTCCGGGTCCGTCTCGCTTCAAGATGAGAGAGACTGATGCCTGTTATAGCGTTAGGGGAAGCACTCCCAGCTCCCTGGAGTCATTAAAAGCCTTGACCAGAAGCGGCCCCAGTAACCCAGAAAACCTTTTAGAAAATTCCACTGGGAATCCATCAGGTCCTGGGACCTTACCCGATTGCATCCCCCCCAATCCGTCTATCACCTCCCCGAGCCCAATTGGGCCCCCCCAAGACTTCCACCAACTACTCATCTACCTTCAGGAACTCTAGCCTCTCCAGGAATTTATTCATACCCTCCTCCCCGACCGGGAGTTCCGACTCATAGTCGACTATAGAATTCACGGAACGCTTCGTTCACCGCCCCCCGGGTCCGTCACCGTCTTCATTCTCAAATCCTTTATTTTCCCTATTTCTCTCGCTGCCTCCTGTTTCCTCAGCTGATGTGCCAGCATCCTGCTAGCTTTCTCCCCATGCTCATATATTGCCCCTTTCACCCTCCTCAGCTGACCCTCCGCCGTCCCTGTGGAAAGGAGCCAAATTCCATTTGGAGTCTCTGACGCTCCTTCAGGAGCTCCTCATTTGGAGACTCCGCATATCTCCTGTCCACCTGTAAGATTTCTCCTCCCAACCTGTCCAGCTCCGCCCGTTCAGTCTTCTCCCTATGGGCCCGAAACGAAATACATTCCCCTCTAATAACCGCCTTCAATGCCTCCCACACCCCCCAGCTGCTGTCTCTCCCGCGTTGTTGTTCTTTATATACCCCGAATGGCCTCACTCACTCGCTGACAGATCTCGTCGTCCGCTAACAGCCCTGCATCTAATCTCCAGTGCAGGCACTGGGACATTGCTGTGCTTACCCGCAGGTCTATCCAATGTGGCACGTGGTCGGACACCACAATTGCTGAATACTCAGTGTCCTCCACCCCCGCTAAGTGTTTTATCCAGTACAAAGAAATCTATCCTGGAGTATGCCTGGTGCACATGGGAGTAGAATGAATATTCCCTGCTCCGTGGCCTCTCGAATCTCCACAGATCCACCCCTCCCATGCGCTCCATGAACCCCTGCAGTTCTTTCCCCATTGCTGGTACATCCCCGACCTGGAACTCAACCGGTCCATTCTCGAATCTAGGACTGTGTTGAAGTCACCTCCCCATAATCAACCGGTGTGAGTCCAGGTCCGGGGTCTTTCCCAGCACCTTCCTGACAAACGTGACACCATCCCAGTTTGGGGCATATATATTTACCAACACTATTGCCATTCCCTCCAGTTTCCAGCTAACCATAATAAATCTGCCTCCCGGGTCTGCCTCTATCTTCACCACCTCATATGCCACCCGTTTGTTAATCAGGATGGCCACCCCTCTTCTTTTAAAGTCCAGTCCTGAATGGAGTACCTGCCCGACCCACCCCTTCTTCAGCCTAACTTGGTCTCCCAGCTTCAAGTGTGTCTCCTGTAACATGGCCACGCCTGCTTTTAGCTGTATCAAGTGTGTGAACACATGGGCCCCTTTTTTCCCCCCCTAGAACCTTGCAACTTAAAAACTTGTTTACTCTACCTGGTTCGTACCGCAACGGATCAAAATCAAATCAATCCGAGAGATCCTTCTTTTCCCGATCACCACAACTTAAGTTACAGTGTGTAGCGCACAAAGACTCCGTGAGACGAATAGAGTGAAGTCGATGAGGCTTTATTAAGCGTGTCTCGATAGTAGAATGGCCTGCGGGGGAGGACTCCGGCTTCTTATACTCCGCCTTCAGGGCGGAGCTAGAGGTCAACGGCCAACCAGGACCCGGGATCTGTCAGCCAATGACATTAGGGCTTCCAGTCCCACATGACCCCTAATACATACTACCACATTCACCCCTTGTCAAAAATGAACCCGGCGGGGTGATGCTTCGCATGGTGGTAAGGGTTTACAGGGCTGGTCCTGGGAGGAAAACATTCATATGGCAATACAGTATGTACAATTTTGTCCTGTTTCAACTATTTATAGAAGGTATCGGGAGAAAAGCAAAATGTTCTTGTGAAAAGTCCATATATTGATTTAGATCGACGCCACGAGTCGGTCGGGCGGTCTGGTCGTCCGTGTCGATCGCCTCGGCCCCGGTGGTGGTGGTGGTGCTTGTACCGGTGTTGTCGTCTCCGGGAGCCTTACGGTTTCAGCTTGGGCTTTATTCTTGGTCGGGCCTGAGGGGAGGGGAACCGATTCTCCTGGGAAGGGGGCGGTCGCGGGGTGCGGCGGTGGCAGGAAGGGGGGGGGGTTGGGTGAATGGTGTCGGGGGGGGTGTGTCTGTTGCCGGCGGGCCCCAGATCCCGCAGGGAGACCGTGTCCTGTCGGCCGTCGGGGTACTCCACGTAAGCGTACTGCGGGTTTGCGTGGAGGAGGTGAACCCTTTCGACCAACGGGTCCGCCTTGTGTGCCCGCACATGCTTTCGGAGCAAGATGGGTCCTGGGGCCGCCAGCCAGGTCGGCAGCGACGTTCCAGAGGAGGACCTCCTAGGGAAGACAAAGAGACGCTCATGAGGCGTTTGATTAGTGCTCGTACATAATAGCGACCGGATGGAGTGGAGAGCGTCCGGGAGGACCTCCTGCCACCGTGAAACTGGGAGGTCCCTGGACCGTAGGGCCAGTAGGACGGTCTTCCAGACCGTGCCGTTCTCCCTCTCTACTTGCCCGTTCCCCCGGGGGTTGTAGCTGGTCGTCCTGCTTGAGGCTATGCCCTTGCTGAGCAGGAACTGGCGCAGCTCGTCACTCATGAAAGAGGACCCCCTGTCGCTGTGGACGTATGCGGGGCAACCGAACAATGTGAAGATGGTGTTCAGGGCTTTAATGACTGTGGCCGCGGTCATGTCAGAGCAGGGAATGGCGAATGGGAAGCGGGAGTATTCGTCCACCACATTAAGGAAGTATGTGTTGCGGTCGGTGGAGGGTAGGGGCCCTTTGAAATCCAGACTAAGGCGTTCAAAGGGGCGGGAAGCCTTAATCAGGTGCGCACCATCCGGCCTGAAAAAGTGCGGTTTGCATTCCGCGCAGATGTGGCAGTCCCTTGTGACTGTACGGACCTCCTCTAAAGAGTATGGGAGATTGCGGGACTTGATAAAGTGGAAAAACCGAGTGACCCCCGGGTGGCAGAGGTCTTCGTGGAGGGTTTGGAGGCGGTTAATTTGTGCGTTGGCTGCCGCGGGATAGGGCATCGGACGGCTCGTTCAGCTTTCCGGGACGATACAAGATCTCGTATTTGAAGGTGGAGAGCTCGATCCTCCACCTTAAGATCTTGTCGATTTTGATTTTGCCCCGCAGTGCATTATCGAACGTGAAGGCTACCGACCGTTGGTCGGTGAGGAGAGTAAATCTCCTGCCGGCCAGGTAATGCCTCCAATGTCGCACAGCTTCCACTATGGCTTGGGCTTCCTTTTCCACTGAGGAGTGGCGGATTTCTGAAGCGTGGAGGGTTCGGGAGAAAAAGGCCACGGGTCTGCCCGCTTGGTTAAGGGTGGCCGCTAGAGCTACGTCGGAGGCGTCGCTCTCGACCTGGAAGGGGAGGGACTCGTCGATGGCGCGCATCGTGGCCTTTGCGATATCCGCTTTGATGCGGCTGAAGGCCTGGCAAGCCTCTGTCGACAGAGGGAAGGTCGTGGTCTGTATTAGGGGGCGGGCCTTGTCTGCGTACTGGGGGACCCACTGTGCGTAGTATGAAAAAAACCCCAGGCAGCGTTTCAGGGCTTTAGAGCAGTGCGGGAGGGGAAATTCCATGAGGGTGCGCATATGTTCGGGGTCGGGGCCTATTATCCCATTGCGCACTACGTAGCCCAGAATGGCTAGCCGGTTGGTGCTAAAAACGCACTTGTCCTCGTTGTACGTGAGGTTTAAGGCTTTGGCGGTCTGGAGGAATTTTTGGAGGTTGGCGTCGTGGTCCTGCTGGTCGTGGCCGCAGATGGTTACATTGTCGAGATACGGGAACGTGGCCCGCAACCCATGTTGATCAACCATTCGGTCCATCTCCCGTTGGAAGACCGAGACCCCGTTTGTGACGCCAAATGGGACCCTTAGGAAATGGTATAATCGCCCGTGTGCCTCGAAGGCTGTGTACTTGCGGTCACTTGGGCGGATGGGGAGCTGATGGTAGGCGGACTTGAGGTCCACGGTGGAGAAGACTTTATATTGGACAATCCGATTGACCATGTCGGATATGCGGGGGAGAGGGTACGCGTCTAGTTGTGTGTACCTGTTGATGGTCTGGCTATAGTCTATGACCATCCTTTGTTTCTCCCCTGTCTTCACTACTACCACCTGTGCTCTCCAGGGACTATTGCTGGCCTGGATTATGCCTTCCTTTAGTAGCCGCTGGACTTCGGACCGAATGAAGGTCCGGTCCTGGGCGCTGTACCGTCTGCTCCTAGTGGCGACGGGTTTGCAATCCGGGGTGAGGTTCGCAAACAAGGACGGGGGTTGCACCTTGAGGGTTGCGAGGCCGCAGATAGTGAGTGGGGGTATTGGGCCGCCGAATTTGAACGTAAGGCTCTGTAGATTGCACTGGAAATCTAATCCCAGTAATGTGGGGGCGCAGAGTTGGGGAAGGACGTGTAGTTTGTAGTTTTTGAACTCCCTGCCCTGCACCGTTAGGGTAACTATGCAGAAACCTTGGATCCGTACGGAGTGGGATCCTGCAGCTAGGGAAATCTTTTGTGCGCTGGGATAGGTGGTCAAGGAACAGCGTCTTACCGTGTCGGGGTGGAAAAAGCTCTCCGTGCTCCCGGAGTCGACTAGGCATGGTGTCTCGTGCCCGTTTATTAGCACCGTTGTCGTCGTCGTCTGGAGTGTCCGGGGCCGAGCTTGATCGAGCGGAATTGAAGCGAGACGTGGTTGTAGTAGTGGAGCGTCTTCCTCGAACCCCGTGGAGCCGTCGACACTGGGGTCCGTTGTTGCCGTCCAAGATGGCGTCGGGGATGAACAAAATGGCTGCCCCCATACATCGCACATGGCTGGGGGGTCACAAGATGGCGGCGGGGGTGGACAAAATGGCCGCCCCCACGCGTCGTACAGGTCTGGGGTGGTCCAAGATGGCGGCGCCCTTCCTCCCCTCGTGGTGGCCGGGACCCAAAATGGCGGCGTCTGCGGGTCGCACATGGGGCGCTGGGGGGGTTGGGGAGCGTTAGGACCGCGCGGGGCTCCCTCATCTCTGTGGACAGCGGTGGTCGGGACCCAAATTGGTAGCGCCGGCGGGTCATACGTGGGGACGGGGGGGGGTTGGGGAGCGTAAGCGGCGTGCAGGGCTCCCTGTTCTCCCGGGACCGCGGTTGTCGGGACCCAGAGCGGCTGCGCCTGCGGGTCGTACATGGGGCGCTGGGGGGGTTGGGGAGCGTATACAGCTTGCAGGGCTCCCTGTTCTCCCGGGACAGCGGCGACCTCATGGGACCGGCACACAACCGCGAAATGGCCCTTTTTCCCGCAGCTCTTGCAGATTGCTGCGCGGGCCGGGCAGCGCTGCCGGGGGTGTTTCGCCTGGCCGCAGAAATAGCAGCGGGCGCCCCCGGTGCGACTTGGCGTTTGGACCGCGCAAGCCTGTGGGGTGTCTGGGGGGGGGGGGTTTGTCGCGACGGGTACGTACGGAGCCCAATGGGCTGCCGCGCGGTCGGGGCCGTAGGCGCGGGTATTACGCGCGGCCACGTCTAGGGAGGCTGCTAGGGCCCGTGCCTCTGAGAGTCCTAGCGACTCTCTTTCTAGAAGGCTTTGGCGGATTTGGGAGGAATTCATACCTGCCACAAAAGCATCGCGCATTAACATGTCCGTGTGTTCATTTGCGTTCACCGAAGGGCAGCTGCAGGCTCGTCCCAAAATCAGCAGCGCGGCGTAGAATTCGTCCATCGATTCTCCGGGACTTTGCCGTCTCGTCGCGAGCTGGTAGCGAGCGTAGATTTGGTTAACTGGGCGGACATAGAGACTTTTCAGTGCTGCGAACGCCGTCTGGAAATCCTCCGCGTCTTCGATGAGGGAAAAAATCTCCGTGCTTAACCTCGAGTGCAGGACCTGTAGTTGTTGGTCTTCTGTGACCCGGCCGGTGGCCGTTCTGAGGTAGGCCTCAAAACAAGTCTGCCAGTGCTTGACGGCTACTGCCGCGTTCACTGCGTGGGGGCTGATCCTCAGGCATTCCGGGATGATCCTGAGCTCCATAGTCCTTTTTAGGCACGCTTAATAAATTTGTCTCACGGAGTCTTTGTGCGCTACACACTGTAACTTAAGTTGTGGTGATCCGTCCTTCCCCTCTGGCAGACCGATGACCCGGATATTCTGCCTGCAAGAACGATTCTCCAGGTCCTTCACATTCTCTCATAGCCATTTCTGCCGATCCTGGAAGATATTAATTTCCATTGCATCCCAGTGGACTGCCACTCTTGTTCCGCCACCAGCTCCTGCAACTTTTGGATTGCGTGTCCCTGGGTCATCACTTTCTCCTCCACCCGGTCGACCACCTCCTTAATCGAGGCCACCGCCCGGGTCAGGTCCTCCACACACTCCTTACGATGCAGGGTGAACTTCTCATCCAAGTATTTAACCCTCTGATCCATCGTCCATTGAGCTGGCGTGGTCGAACTTTGCTTCTCTGCCATTGCATCCACCAAACTCTGAACTTCACTCCCAACCAACTTTTGATTTCTTCTTTTACGATTGTTTCTTGGGCGCAGCTCCATAAATTAGGGGTCGCCTTCTTCTCCTCTCCCTTTTATCCACTGATGATGAAAAATTCCATCAGAAATCCAGCGTTAAAAGACCACTAAGAGCGGGAGCTGCTAAATGTGTGACTGTTCACTCCATGGTCGCCACCAGAAGTCTTGGAAATCGTGGTTAAGTGAGCACTTCACACATCCCAAGTAGATCCCCGTGGGTGGGCGGGCCATTTGGCATGTGGGAGTCATTATCTAGCATCCCAATGAAACTGTGATGCCTGGACTCTGTGCCTGAACACAGGGGGAAGTAACACCACACACGCATCTGAACATCCAGGGGGTGGAACCCAGCCCTGGGGACATGTCCACGGCCGGAGCGTGGGTGAGTGTCATCGGGCAGGGACCAGCGTCCGGTCCAGGTAACGTTATGTGCGGGTGTCGGGTTACATGGTCTGGGGTCCAGTGAGGTTGGAGTCCTGCTATGGCCAGAAGTGCATGGGCTGGGTGTGTAGGGGAGGGATGGGGAGGAGATCAATGGGGGAATGGAGGGTCCCAAAGTGGGAGCCATAGCTGTTTGTCAGTCTGACACCCTCTCCCAATTCCTTGCAGATATTGAATGGTTGGACGGTATTTTGGACCCGAGTGGTGCTGTTGCTAGGCCAGGCGGCCAGATACCAGAGATGGCGGCAGCAGCAGCGCCTGCAGAGACTCAAGGCGGCAGCTCATGTGCCAGACTCTGCCCCACACCGGCTACCCATCAGGCCAGGGTGAGATCCAGAGTGAGAGGTCTGCAACGGACCAGGGTGTACAAGCGTTGCTTGTCATTCGAACAGATGACGGTCAACGCATGCCACAGGAGGCTCCGCCTCAACAAGGAGACGGTGTGACACCTGTGCCATGTCCTCAGGTGAAGGAGGATGTCACCCGCTCTCAGTGGCCATCAAGGTCTTTACGCCTCAGGATCATTCCAGGGCTGGACTAAGAACAAAGAACAAAGAAAAGTACAGCACAGGAACAGGATCTTCGGCCCACCAAGCCCGTGCCGACCATGCTGCCGACTAAATTACAATCTTCTACACTTCCTGGGTCCGTATCCCTCTATTCCCATCCTATTCAGGTATTTGTCAAGATGCCCCTTAAATGTCACTATCGTCCCTGCTTCCACCACCTCCTCCGGTAGCGAGTTCCAGGCACCCATTACCCTCTGCGTAAAAAAACTTGCCTCGTACATCTACTCTAAACCTTGCCCCTCTCACCTTAAACCTATGCCCCCGAGTAATTGACCCCTCTACCCCGGGGAAAAGCCTCTGACTATCCACTCTGTCTATGCCCCTCATAATTTTGTAGACCTCTATCAGGTCGCCCCTCAACCTCCTTCGTTCCAGTGAGAACAAACCGAGTTTATTCAACCGCTCCTCATAGCTAATGCCCTCCATACCAGGCAACATTCTGGTAAATCTCTTCTGTACCCTCTCTAAAGCCTCCACATCCTTCTCGTAGTGTGGCGACCAGAACTGAACACTATACACCAAGTGTGGCCTAACTAAGGTTCTATACAGCTGCAACATGACCTGCCAATTCTTATACTCAATGCCCCGGCCAATGAAGGCAAGCATGCCGTATGCCTTCTTGACTACCTTCTCCACCTGTGTTGCCCCTTTCAGTGACCTGTGGACCTGTACTCCTAGATCCCTTTGACTTTCAATACTCTTGAGGATTCTACCATTCACTGTATATTCCCTACCTGCATTAGACCTTCCAAAATGCATTACCTCACATTTGTCCGGATTAAACTCCATCTGCCATCTCTCCGCCCAAGTCTCCAAACAATCTAAATCCTGCTGTATCCTCTGACAGTCCTCATCGCTATCCGCAATTCCACCAACCTTTGTGTCGTCTGCAAACTTACTGATCAGACAAGTTACATTTTCCTCCAAATCATTTATATATACTACAAACAGCAAAGGTCCCAGCACTGATCCCTGTGGAACACCACTGGTCACAGCCCTCCAATTAGAAAAGCATCCTTCCATTGCTACTCTCTGCCTTCTATGACCTAGCCAGTTCTGTATCCACCTTGCCAGCTCAACCCTGATCCCGTGTGACTTCACCTTTTGTACTAGTCTACCATGAGGGACCTTGTCAAAGGCCTTACTAAAGTCCATATAGACAACATCCACTGCCCTACCTGCATCAATCATCTTAGTGACCTCCTCGAAAAACTCTCGCAAGTTAGTGAGACACGACCTCCCCTTCAAAAAACCATGCTGCCTCTCACTAATACGTCCATTTGCTTCCAAATGGGAGTCGATCCTGTCTCGAAGAATTCTCTCCAGTAATTTCCCTACCACTGAAGTAAGGCTCACCGGCCTGTAGTTCCCTGGATTATCCTTGATACCCTTCTTCACGGTTTTGTGAAGGGAAGGTCGTGTCTCACTAACTTGATAGAGTTTTTCGAGGAGGTCACTAAGATGATTGATGCAGGTAGGGCAGTAGATGTTGTCTATATGGACTTCAGTAAGGCCTTTGACAAGGTCCCTCATGGTAGACTAGTACAAAAGGTGAAGTCACACGGGATCAGGGGTGAACTGGCAAGGTGGATACAGAACTGGCTAGGCCATAGAAGGCAGAGGGTAGCAATGGAGGGATGCTTTTCTCATTGGAGGGCTGTGACCAGTGGTGTTCCACAGGGATCAGTGCTGGGACCTTTGCTCTTTGTAGTATATATAAATGATTTGGAGGAAAATGTAACTGGTCTGATTAGTAAGTTTGCAGACGACACAAAGGTTGGTGGAATTGCGGATAGCGATGAGGACTGTCTGAGGATACAGCAGGATTTAGATTGTCTGGAGACTTGGGCGGAGAGATGGCAGATGGAGTTTAATCCGGACAAATGTGAGGTAATGCATTTTGGAAGGGCTAATGCAGGTAGGGAATATACAGTGAATGGTAGAACCCTCAAGAGTATTGAAAGTCAAAGAGATCTAGGAGTACAGGTCCACAGGTCATTGAAAGGGGCAACACAGGTGGAGAAGGTAGTCAAGAAGGCATACGGCATGCTTGCCTTCATTGGCCGGGGCATTGAGTATAAGAATTGGCAAGTCATGTTGCAGCTGTATAGAACCTTAGTTAGGCCACACTTGGAGTATAGTGTTCAGTTCTGGTCGCCACACTACCAGAAGGATGTGGAGGCTTTAGAGAGGGTGCAGAAGAGATTTACCAGAATGTTGCCTGGTATGGAGGGCATAAGCTATGAGGAGCGATTGAATAAACTCGGTTTGTTCTCACTGGAACGAAGGAGGTTGAGGGGCGACCTGATAGAGGTATATAAAATTATGAGGGGCATAGACAGAGTGGATAGTCAGAGGCTTTTCCCCAGGGTAGAGGGGTCAATTACTAGGGGGCATAGGTTTAAGGTGAGAGGGGCAAAGTTTAGAGTAGATGTACGAGGCAAGTTTTTTACGCAGAGGGTAGTGGGTGCCTGGAACTCACTACCGGAGGAGGTAGTGGAAGCAGGGACGATAGGGACATTTAAGGGGCATCTTGACAAATATATGAATAGGATGGGAATAGAAGGATACGGACCCAGGAAGTGTAGAAGATTGTAGTTTAGTCGGGCAGTATGGTCGGCACGGGCTTGGAGGGCCGAAGGGCCTGTTCCTGTGCTGTACATTTCTTTGTTCTTTGTTTGTTGTTCTTAAACAGAGGAACAACATTGGCTATTCTCCAGTCCGGGACATCCCCTGAAGACAGTGAGGATCCAAAGATTTCCGTCAAGGCCTCAGCAATTTCCTCTCCAGCCCCCTTCAGTATTCTGGGGTAGATCCCATCAGGCCCTGGGGACTTATCTACCTTAATATTTTTTAAGACACCCAACACCTCGTCTTTTTGGACCTCAATGTGACCCAGGCTATCTACACCCCCTTCTCCCGACTCAACATCTACCAATTCCTTCTCTTTGGTGAATACTGATGCAAAGTATTCATTTAGTACCTCGCCCATTTCCTCTGGCTCCACACATAGATTCCCTTGCCTATCCTTCAGTGGGCCAACCCTTTCCCTGGCTACCCTCTTGTTTTTTATGTACGTGTAAAAAGCCTTGGGATTTTCCTTAACCCTATTTGCCAATGACTTTTCGTGACCCCTTCTAGCCCTCCTGACTCCTTGCTTAAGTTCCTTCCTACTTTCATTATATTCCACGCAGGCTACGTCTGTTCCCAGCCTTTTAGCCCTGACAAATGCCTCCTTTTTCTTTTTGACGAGGCCTACAACCTCTCTCGTTATCCAAGGTTCCCGAAAATTGCCGTATTTATCCTTCTTCCTCACAGGAACATGCCGGTCCTGAATTCCTTTCAACTGACACTTGAAAGCCTCCCACATGTCAGATCTTGATTTGCCCTCAAACATCCGCCCCCAATCTATGTTCTTCAGTTCCCGCCTAATATTGTTATAATTAGCCTTCCCCCAATTTAGCACATTTATCCTAGGACCACTCTTATCCTTGTCCACCAGTACTTTAAAACTTACTGAATTGTGGTCACTGTTACCGAAATGCTCCCCTACTGAAACATCTACCACCTGGCCAGGCTCATTCCCCAATACCAGGTCCAGTACCGCCCCTTCCCTAGTTGGACTGTCTACATATTGTTTTAAGAAGCCCTCCTGGATGCTCCTTACAAACTCTGCCCCGTCTAAGTCCCTGGCACTATTGGGGAAGTTGAAGTCTCCCATCACCACAACCCTGTTGTTTTTACTCTTTTCCAAAATCTGTCTACCTATCTGCTCCTCTATCTCCCGCTGGCTGTTGGGAGGCCTGTAGTAAGCCCCCAACATTGTGACTGCACCCTTCTTATTCCTGAGGGGCATAGACAGAGTGGATAGTCAGAGGCTTTTCCCTGGGGTAGAGGGGTCAATTACTAGGGGGCATAGGTTTAAGGTGAGAGGGGCAAGGTTTAGAGTACATGTACGATTCAAGTTTTTTACGCAGAGGGTAGTGGGTGCCTGGAAGCAGGGACGATAGTGACATTTAAGGGGCATCTTGACAAATACATGAATAGGATGGGAATAGAGGGATACGGACCCAGGAAGTGTAGAAGATTGTAGTTTAGTCACGCAGCATGGACGGCACGGGCTTGGAGGGCCGAAGGGCCTGTTCCTGTGCTGTACATTTCTTTGTTCTTTGTTCTAGTACAGCTGTGATATTCTCCCTAACCAGTAGCGCAACTCCGCCTCCCCTTTTACATCCCCCTCTATCCCGCCTGAAACATCTAAATCCTGGAACGTTTAGCTGCCAATCCTGCCCTTCCCTCAACCACGTCCCTGTAATGGCAACAACATCATAGTTCCAAGTACTAATCCAAGCTCTAAGTTCATCTGCCTTACCCAAAATACTTCTTGCATTAAAACATATGCACTTCAGGCCACCAGACCCGCTGTGTTCAGCAACTTCTCCCTGTCTGCTCTGCCTCAGAGCCCCACTGTCCCTATTCCCTAGTTCTCCCTCAATGCTCTCACCTTCTGACCTATTGCTCCCGTGCCCACCCCACTGCCATACTAGTTTAAACCCTCCCGTGTGACACTAGCAAACCTCGCGGCCAGAATATTTATGCCTCTCTGATTTAGATGCAACCCGTCCTTCTTACATAGGTCACACCTGCCCCGGAAGAGCTCCCAGTGGTCCAGATAACGGAAACCCTCCCTCCTACACCAGCTGTTTAGCCACGTGTTTAGCTGCTCTATCTTCCTATTTCTAGCCTCACTGGCACGTGGCACGGGGAGTAATCCCGAGATTACAACCCTAGAGGTCCTGTCTTTTAACTTTCTGCCTAGCTCTCTGAACTCCTGCTGCAGGACCTCATGCCCCTTCCTGCCTATGTCGTTAGTACCAATATGTACAATGACCTCTGCCTGTTTGCCTTCCCCCTTCAGGATGCCCTCTACCCATTCGGAGACATCCTGGACCCTGGCACCAGGGAGGGTGGAGCGGGGACCTATGTGGCATCTCGCAGGCCACAGCCCACAGATGTATTAGACAGGTCACAGATGCCCTGTTTGACCCAGTGGAAAACTAAATCAACTTTGACATGGACCAAGCCCAACAAGATGCCCAGGCAGCAGGATTCTCCGCCATCGCCAGTATGCCCCAGGTCCAGGGGCTGATAGACTGCACCCATGTAGCCTTGCGCACACCAGGCCAGCTGGGAGTGCCCTACGTTAACAGAAAGGAGTTCCATTCCCTGAATATCCAGCTCGTGTGTGACAACCACATGTAGATCATGCATGTGTGTGCACGCTTCCCAGGGAGTGTGCTCGACAACTACATCCTGGGACAGTCAGACACGCCGGCCTCTTCGAAGACCGCCGCAGGATGGCTGGTTGGCTCTTGGGGTATAAGCGGTATCTGCTGATGACCTGGCTAATAGCCCCAATATTGAGGCTGGAGAGTGCTACGGAGTTGAGGCACATGTGGCCACACGGACTGCCATTAAGCGGTGCATCGGATTGCTCAAAATGCGGTTCCAATGCCTCAACCGCTCCGGTGATGCCCTGCAGCACGCCCATCGGATGGTTGCTCACTTTGTGGTGGTCTGCTGTATCCCCCCCAACTGCAGCAGGGCGACGCGCTGGAGGTGGAGGATGAAGAACATGTGGCCACCTCCGTGGAGGAGGAAGAAAATGAGGATGATGAGGAGGCGTCGGACCAGCAGGAACTGGAGGACAATCCTGGAGATGAACTGGAGGTGAACTGGATGACCAACCAGAGGCTGGAGGACAGGCGGCAGCGGCGAGGTTCCGACAAGCCCCGAGGGCCAGAGAGGCCCATATTGTTGCCCGCTTAACATAGGATGCAGTCTAATCCATAATCGCTTCCTTCCCCACCTCCATCCCCCCATTTCCCAGGGTCTGTGTCACATCACTCCAGGGTGCTGGGACAGAGTTGGCACCATCAGTGGGTCACTGTTCAGTGGAAGGGGGTGATGATAACCCGCAGAGAGCTGAACACCGGCGCGTCTCAATCTCTGCCCTAGTCCGACACCTGACTGTCTGTTGAGTGCTCACTCATACCCATCACCTGCACTGTGCTGTGGGAGGGGGGGGGCATGCCTTGAAATATGGGCCAAAGGTTTGGAGATTTCACAAGTGTCCAACAATGCCCCACTCTCCCAATGGTGCTGTCCCACTCTCCCCACCACCCACTCAACTACATACCTTCCCCTCTCTCCCCGTTCCCCAGTGCCCTCTCAGTGATTGTCGACGTACTTCGCATTCCTCGCTCTACCTCGACATCCAAGTCTAGGTGTATCCCCAGGATGCACATCAGAGGAGGAGGCAACCAGCTGCTTACCACATTGCATGGTCTTTGATGCCCCTTGCAGGCATTCTCTGGGAGCTCTGGGGCTGGAGGCCCCCGGCGCACGTGTCAGCGGCACATGTATAGCCGTGCCGCCCTGTATTGTGCGCTGACTGCAAGATTCAATGGACGGTATCACTTTTTAGCAATTAAGCAGTAAGCCTTACTCTAAAGTGCAGATTCCTGAGGGACCCGAGGCTTTGGGATTCAATCTCTTCACCTCAGGACTCATTTGCCCAAAAGCAATGCAGCTAGATGGTGTTGAGCTTCTTGAGTGCTATTGGAGCTGCACTCATCCAGGCAGGCGGTATGTATTCCATCTCACTCCTGACTTGTGCCTTGTAGATGGTGGACAGGCTTTGGGGAGTCAGAAGGTGTGATACTTACCAAAGAATTCCCAGGCTCTAACATTTCACTGGCCTCCTCTGACCACCTAATTTTGATTGATTCCCTGGTCTGGTGTTAGCTCAAGTACTACTTAGAAAATTCATGCAGGGAGTAAGTGTCCCACAAGTTATCATTCACAATGAGTCCTGGGGCGGGATTCTCTGACCCCCTGCCGGGCTGGAGAATAGCCGGGGGCGGCGTGAATCCCGCCCTGATGCCGGATACACCGGCTCCAGTTTTTCGGCGGGGGCGGGAATCGCGCCGCACCGGTCGGGGGCCTGGCCCGCGATCGAGGCCCACCGATCCGCGGGCGGACCTCTGCCGTGGGAGCACTCTTTCCCTCCGTGCCGATCAGTGTAATGGTACACCATGGCCGACGCAGAGAAGAACCGCCCTGCGCATGCGCTGGGATGTCGCCAGCATACGCTCCCGCGCATGCGCCAACTCGCGTCAGCCAGAGGAGGCCCTTCAGCGCCGGCTGGTCAATGGAGTTTCCCATTGTGGGGCAGCCCCACGCCGTCGGGAAGCCCCCGGGCTGCTGGCAAAATGGGGTATCCCGCCGGTGGAGAATCCCGCCCCTTGTCAGTTTGCAGCACAGCAGCAATGTTGGATGAGAATTCCCTGTGCCCCATTGGGACTTCCTGCCTGGGAGCACTGCACTACAGCATCCTGCCAGTGCTTCAGGGAGTCGGTCACCTGCTTGATCCATTATCCATGATATTAAACTACTTTTATCAGGAAGCAAACAGGATTTATTTAACAGTTGTTCATAAAAATAAGCCCTCTATATATCTAGGATCATAAACAATTCTATATCAGTGTGCTATGCAAAGAGAATGAGAAAAGTGTAAAATGCCTGACTGATTAATTACAGTTTAACGATAATATCAACTCTCTAATCTACAATGCACTAATTTCTATCCTCATTCAATAAATTTGCTGTTTGAAATACAATCCTAATCTATTTTATTCTCCCAATTCATGTTTTTTATTCTTAATTATTGCAATACATTATTCACGTGGAATATAAATACTTGATCATGTCAGAATCAACCACAATTCAGGAGAAACAGAAGCATGAATTATCAGCAAACACACAAATATGTTCTTGCTCTCAGAACATTCCTACTTCAGGAGAAAAACAGTCGTTCTAAAAAACATTCTAAATATTAGGCTCTTGTATCCAGAAATAATCCAAGGCATAGGCCCCAATGTTTGCCCACTCTGTCCGTTCCTGTGAATCTGTCTCAGTGTTTTCCCAGTGCGCCTGTCAGTGTTTTCCCCAGAGGGTCTGTCACAGTGTTTTCCCCAGTGTGCCTGTCAGTGTTTTCCACAGTCTGCCTGTCAGTGTTTTCCCCATTGTGCCTGTCACAGTGTTTTCTCAGTGTATCTGTCTCAGTGTTTTCCCCAGTGTGCCTGTCAGTGTTTTCCCCAGAGTGTGTCACAGTGTTTTCCCTGTGTGTCTGTCAGTGGTTCCCCAGTGTGTCTGTCTCAGTTTTTTCCCAGTGTGTCTGTCTCAGTGTTTCCCCAGTGTGTCTGTCACAGTGTTTTCCCCAGTGTGTCTGTCGCAGTATTTTCCCCAGTGTGACTGTCGCAGTGTTTTCCCCAGTGCGTCTGACAGAGTTACCCAGTGTGTCTGTCGCAGTGTTTTCCCAGTGTGTCTGTCACAGTATTTCCCCAGTGTGTCTGTGTCAGTGTTTTCCCCAGTATGTCTGTCAGTGTTTTCCCAGTGTTTCTGTCTCAGTGTTTTCCCCAGTGTGTCTGTGTCAGTGTTTTCCCCAGTGCGTCTGTCAGTGTTTTCCCCAGTGTGTCTGTCAGTGTTTTCCCCAGTGCGTGTGTCAGTGTTTCCACGGTGTATCTGTCTCAGTGCTTTCCCAGTGTATGTTTCTCAGTGTTTCCCCAGTGTATCTGTCTCAGTGTTTTCCCACTGTGCCTGTCAGTGTTTCCCCGGTGTATCTGTCTCAGTGTTTTCCCAGTGTATCTGTCACAGTATTTTCCCCAGTGTGTCTGTCTCAGTGTTTTCCCAGTATGTCTGTCTCACTGTTTTCCCCAGTGTGTCTGTCCCAGTGTTTTCCCAGTGTGTCTGTCTCAGTGTTTTCCCCAGTGTGTGTCTCAGTGTTTTCCCCAGTGTCTGTCACAGTATTTTTCCCAGTGTGTCTGCGTCAGTGTTTTCCCTAGTGTGTCTGGCAGTGTTTTACCCATTGTGTCTGTCTCAGTGCTTTCCCCAGAATGACTGTCTCAGTGTTATCCCCAAAGTGTCTGTCTCAGTGTTTCCCCAGTGTGTCTGTCTCAGTGTTTCCCCAGTGTGTCTGTCACAGTGTTTCCCCAGTGTGTCTGTCTCAGTGTTTCCCCAGTGTGTCTGTCTCAGTGTTTCCCCAGTGTGTCTGTCTCAGTGTTTCCCCAGTGTGTCTGTCTCAGTGTTTCCCCAGTGTGCTCAGTGTTTCCCCAGTGTGTCTGTCTCAGTGTTTCCCCAGTGTGTCTGTCACAGTGTGTTCCCCAGTGGTGTCGGTCAGTGTTTCCCCAGTGTGTCTGTCACAGTGTGTTCCCCAGTGGTGTCGGTCAGTGTTTCCCCAGTGTGTCTGTCACAGTGTTTCCCCAGTGTTCGTCTGTCACAGTGGGCGAAATTCTCCGGCATCGGCGCGATGTCCGCCAATCGGCGCCCAAAGCGGCGCAATTCAGTCGGGCATCACGCTGCCCCAAAGGCGCGGAATCCTCCGCATCTTGGGGGGCCGAGCCCCAACCTTAAGGGTGCCCCGCCAGCTGGCGCGGAAATGACATCTCCGGGCGGCGCATGCGCGGGAGCGTTAACAGCAGCCGCTCACGGCAACCCGCGCATGCGCTGTCGAGGGAGCCTCTTCCGCCTCCGCTATGGTGGAGACCATGGCGAAGGTGGAAGGAAAAGAGTGCCCACACGGCACAGGCCCGCCCGCGGATTGGTGGGCCCCGATCGCGGGCCAGGCCACCATGGGGGCACCCCCCGGGGCCAGATCGCCCCGCGCCCCCCCCCAGGACCCCGGAGCCCGCCCGCGCCGCCTTGTCCCGCCGGTAAGGTAGGTGGTTTAATCTATGCCGGCGGGACAGGCATTCTAGCAGCGGGACTTTGGCCCATCCGCGCCGGAGTATCGCGGGAAGGGGTGCCCGTCAACTGGCGCGGCGCGATTCTCGCCCCCGCCGAATATCCGGTGCCGGAGAATTCGGCAACCGGCGGGGGCGGGATTCACGCCCAGTGTTTTCCCCAGTGTGTCAGTCTCAGTGTTTTCCCCAGTGTGTCTGTCACAGTGTTTTCCCCAGTGTGTCTGTCACAGTGTTTCCGCAATGAGTCTGTCTCAGTGTTTTCCCCATTGTGTGTCTCAGTGTTTTCCCAGTGAGTCTGTCACAGTGTTTCCATAGTGAGTCTGTCTCAGTGTTTTTCCCATTGTGTGTCTCATTGTTTCCCCCAGTTTGTCGGTCACAGTGTTTCACCAGTGTGTCTGTCAGTGTTATCACCAGTGAGTCTGTCTCATTGCTTTCCCCATTGTGTGTCTGTGTCATTGTTTTCCCCAGTGTGTCTGTCTCATTGTTTTCCCCAGTGTGTCTGTGTCATTGTTTTCCCCAGTGTGTCTGTGTCATTGTTTTTCCCAGTGTGTCTGTGTCATTGTTTTCCCCAGTGTGTCTGTGTCATTGTTTTTCCCAGTGTGTCTGGCACTGTGTTTTCCCCAGTGTGACTGTCTCAGTGTTTTCCCCAGAGTGTCTGTCTCAGTGATTCCCCACTCTGTCTGTCAGTGTTTCCCCAGTGTATCTGTCTGTGTTTTTCCCAGTGTCTGTCTCAGTGTTTTCCCAGACTGTCTGTCACAGTGTTTTTCCCAGTGTGACTGTCACAGTGTTTTCCCAGTGAGTCTGTCTGTCTCAGTGTTTACCCAGAAGTCTGTCACAGTGTTTTCCCAGGGTGCCTGTCACATTATTTTCCCAGTGTGTCTGTCACAGTGTTTCCTCAGACTGTCTCTCACATTGTTTTTCCCAGTGTGACTGTCACAGTGGTTTCCCAGTTTGTCTGTCTCAGTGTTTCCCCATACTGTCTGTCATAGTGTTTTCCCAGTGTGTCTGTCACAGTGTTTTCCCAGACTGTCTGTCATAGTGTTTTCCCAATGTGTCTGTCTCAGTGTTTTTCCCAGACGGTCTGTCACAGTATTTCCCCAGACTGTCTGCCACATTGTTTTCCCCAGTGCGACAGTCACAGTGGTTTCCCAGTGTGTCTGTCACAGTCTTTTTCCCAGTGTGTCTGTCTCAGTGTTTTTCCCAGTGTGTCTGTCACAGTGTTTTCCCCAGTATGTCAGTCAGTATTTTTCCCAGTGTGTCTGTCAGTGTTTTTCCCCAGTGTGTCAGTCACAGTGCTTTCCCCAGTGTGTCAGTCACAGTGCTTTCCCCAGTGTGTCTGTCACAGTGTTTTCCCCAGTGTGACTGTCTCAGGGTTTCCCCAGTGTGTCTGTCAGTGTTTTCCCAATGTGCCTGTCAGTATTCCCCAGTGTGTCTGTCACAGTGTTTTTCCCAGTGTGTCTGTCACAGTGTTTTCCCAGGGTGTCCGTCTCAGTGTTTTCCCCAGTGTGACTGTCAGTGTTTTCCCAGTGTGCCTGTCAGTATTCCCCAGTGTGTCAGCCACAGTGTTTTCCCAGGGTGTCCGTCTCAGTGTTTTCCCAGACAGTCTGTCACAGTGTTTTTCCCAGTGTGACTGTCAGTGTTTTCCCAGTGTGTCTGTCACAGTGTTTTCCCAGTGTGTCTGTCTCAGTGTTTTCCCCAGTGTGTCTGTCTCAGAGTTTTCCCAGGGTGTCCGTCTCAGTGTTTTCCCAGTGTGTCTGTCTCAGTGTTTTCCCAGTGTGTCTGTCTCAGAGTTTTCCCAGTGTGTCTGTCCCAGTGCTTTCCCAGTGTGTCTGTCTCAGTGTTTTCCCCAGTGTGTCTGTCTCAGTATTTTCCCCAGTGTGTCTGTCACAGTGTATATCCCAGTTTGACTTTTCCAGTGTATCTGTCACAGTATTCTTCCCACTGTGTCTGTGTCATTGTTTTCCCCAGTGTGTCTGTCACAGTGTTTTTCCCACTGTGTCTGTCTCAGTGTTTTCCCCAGTGTGTCTGTCTCAGTGTTTTCCCCAGAGTGTCTGTCTCAGTGTTTGCCCACTGTGTCTGTCAGTATTTCCCTGGTGTATCTGTCTCACTGTTTTTCCCAGTGTGTCAGTCACAGTGTCTTCCCCAGAGTGTCTGTCTCAGTGTTTGCCCACTGTGTCTGTCAGTGTTTCCCTTGTGTATCTGTCTCAGTGTTTTTCCCAGTGTGTCTGTCAGTGTTTCCCCGGTGTGTCTGCCACATTGTTTTTCCCAGTGCGACAGTCACAGTGGTTTCCCAGTTTGTCTGTCACAGTTTTTTCCCAGTGTGTCTGTCTCAGTGTTTTCCCAGTGTATCTGTCACAGTGTGTTCCCCAGTGTGTCTGTATCAGTGTTTTCCCCAGTGTGTCTGTCACAGTATTTTCCCCAGTGTGTCTGTCACAGTGTATATCCCAGTGTGACTGTTACAGTGTTTCCCCAGTGTGTCTGTCACAGTGTATATCCCAGTGTGACTGTTACAGTGTTTCCCCAGTGCGTCAGTCACAGTGTTTTCCCGGTGTGTCAGTCACAGTGTTTCCTCAGTGTGTCAGTCACAGTGTTTCCCCAGTGTGTCAGTCACAGTGTTTTCCCCAGCGTGTCTGTCACAGTGTTTCACCAGTGTGTCTGTCACAGTGTTTTCCCCAGTATGTCTGTCTCAGTGTTTTCCCCAGTGTGACTGTCTCAGTGTTATCCCAGTGTGTCTGTCAGTGTTTTCCCAGTGTGACTGTCAGTATTCCCCAGTGTGTCTGTCACAGTGTTTTCCCAGTGTGTCTGTCTCAGTGTTTTCCCAGACTGTCTGTCTCAGTGTTTTCCCAGTGTGGCTGTCTCAGTGTTTTCCCAGCGTGCCTGTCTCAAGGTTTTCCCAGTGTGACTGTCTCAGTGGTTTCCCAGTGAGTCTGTCAGTGTTTTCCCAGTGTGCCTGTCAGTATTCCCCAATGTGCCTGTCACAGTGTTTTCCCAGTGAGTCTGTCTCAGTGTTTTCCCAGACAGTCTGTCACAGTGTTTTCCCAGTGTGTCTGTCACAGTGTTTTCCCCAGTGTGTCTCTCTCAGTGTTTTCCCAGTGTGTCTGACACAGTGTTTTCCCCAGTGTGTCTGTCACAGGGTTTTCCCCAGTGTGTCTGCCACAGTGTTTTCCCAGTGTGTCTGTCTGTCAGTGTTTTCCCCAGTGTGTCTGTCTCAGTGTTTTCCCAGCGTGTCTGTCTCAGTGTTTTTCCCAGTGTGTCTGTCAGTGCTTTTCTCAGTGTGTTTGTCACAGTGTTTTTCCCAGTCTGTCTGTCACAATGTTTTGCCAGTGTGTCTTTCAGTCGTTTTCCCAGTGTGTCTGTCACAGTGTTTTCCCAGTGTGTCTCTCACAGTGTTT
This sequence comes from Scyliorhinus torazame, assembly GCF_047496885.1. Lineage (NCBI taxonomy): Eukaryota > Metazoa > Chordata > Chondrichthyes > Carcharhiniformes > Scyliorhinidae > Scyliorhinus > Scyliorhinus torazame. The sequence goes on along the minus strand of NC_092710.1, from coordinate 89,286,551 downwards.
TCCCAGTGTGTCTGCATTGCTGTTTTCCCAGTATGTCTGTCAGTGTTTCGCCAGTGTGTCTGACACAGTGTTTTCCCCAGTGTGTCTGTCACAGTGTTTTCCCCAGTGTGTCTGTCACAGTGTTTTCCCCAGTCTGTCTGTCACAGTGTTTTTCAAAGTGCGTCTGTCACAGTGTTTTCCCAGTGTGTCTGTCAGTGTTTCCCCGGTGTATCTGTCTCAGTGTTTTTCCCAGTGTATCTGTCAGTGTTTCCCCAGTGTGTCTGTCTCAGTTTTTTCTTAGTGTGTCTGTCAGTGTTTTCCCAGTGTCTGTCAAAGTGTTTTCCCCATACTGTCTGTCACAGTGTTTCCCAGTTTGTCTGTCTCAGTGTTTTTCCCAGACGGTCTGTCACAGTATTTCCCCAGACGGTCTGCCACATTGTTTTTCCCAGTGAGTCTGTCAGTGTTTTCCCAGTGTGCCTGTCAGTATTCCCCAATGTGCCTGTCACAGTGTTTTCCCAGTGAGTCTGTCTCAGTGTTTTCCCAGACAGTCTGTCACAGTGTTTTCCCAGTGTGTCTGTCACAGTGTTTTCCCCAGTGTGTCTCTCTCAGTGTTTTCCCAGTGTGTCTGACACAGTGTTTTCCCCAGTGTGTCTGTCACAGGGTTTTCCCCAGTGTGTCTGCCACAGTGTTTTCCCAGTGTGTCTGTCTGTCAGTGTTTTCCCCAGTGTGTCTGTCTCAGTGTTTTCCCAGCGTGTCTGTCTCAGTGTTTTTCCCAGTGTGTCTGTCAGTGCTTTTCTCAGTGTGTTTGTCACAGTGTTTTTCCCAGTCTGTCTGTCACAATGTTTTGCCAGCGTGTCTTTCAGTCGTTTTCCCAGTGTGTCTGTCACAGTGTTTTCCCAGTGTGTCTCTCACAGTGTTTTCCCAGTGTGTCTGCATTGCTGTTTTCCCAGTATGTCTGTCAGTGTTTCGCCAGTGTGTCTGACACAGTGTTTTCCCCAGTGTGTCTGTCACAGTGTTTTCCCCAGTGTGTCTGTCACAGTGTTTTCCCCAGTCTGTCTGTCACAGTGTTTTTCAAAGTGCGTCTGTCACAGTGTTTTCCCAGTGTGTCTGTCAGTGTTTCCCCGGTGTATCTGTCTCAGTGTTTTTCCCAGTGTATCTGTCAGTGTTTCCCCAGTGTGTCTGTCTCAGTTTTTTCTTAGTGTGTCTGTCAGTGTTTTCCCAGTGTCTGTCAAAGTGTTTTCCCCATACTGTCTGTCACAGTGTTTCCCAGTTTGTCTGTCTCAGTGTTTTTCCCAGACGGTCTGTCACAGTATTTCCCCAGACGGTCTGCCACATTGTTTTTCCCAGTGCGACTGTCACAGTGTTTTCCCAGTTTGTCTGTCACAGTTTTTTCCCAGTGTGTCTGTCTCAGTGTTTTCCCAGTGTATCTGTCACAGTATGTTCCCCAGTGTGTCTGTCACAGTGTTTCCCCAGTGTGTCTGTCACAGTGTTTTCCCAGTGTATCTGTCACAGTGTGTTCCCCAGTGTGTCTGTCACAGTGTTTTTCAAAGTGCGTCTGTCACAGTGTTTTCCCAGTGTGACTGTCTCAGTGTTATCCCAGTGTGTCTGTCAGTGTTTTCCCAGTGTGACTGTCAGTATTCCCCAGTGTGTCTGTCACAGTGTTTTCCCAGTGTGTCTGTCTCAGTGTTTTCCCAGACTGTCTGTCTCAGTGTTTTCCCAGTGTGGCTGTCTCAGTGTTTTCCCAGCGTGCCTGTCTCAAGGTTTTCCCAGTGTGACTGTCTCAGTGGTTTCCCAGTGAGTCTGTCAGTGTTTTCCCAGTGTGCCTGTCAGTATTCCCCAATGTGCCTGTCACAGTGTTTTCCCAGTGAGTCTGTCTCAGTGTTTTCCCAGACAGTCTGTCACAGTGTTTTCCCAGTGTGTCTGTCACAGTGTTTTCCCCAGTGTGTCTCTCTCAGTGTTTTCCCAGTGTGTCTGACACAGTGTTTTCCCCAGTGTGTCTGTCACAGGGTTTTCCCCAGTGTGTCTGCCACAGTGTTTTCCCAGTGTGTCTGTCTGTCAGTGTTTTCCCCAGTGTGTCTGTCTCAGTGTTTTCCCAGCGTGTCTGTCTCAGTGTTTTTCCCAGTGTGTCTGTCAGTGCTTTTCTCAGTGTGTTTGTCACAGTGTTTTTCCCAGTCTGTCTGTCACAATGTTTTGCCAGTGTGTCTTTCAGTCGTTTTCCCAGTGTGTCTGTCACAGTGTTTTCCCAGTGTGTCTCTCACAGTGTTTTCCCAGTGTGTCTGCATTGCTGTTTTCCCAGTATGTCTGTCAGTGTTTCGCCAGTGTGTCTGACACAGTGTTTTCCCCAGTGTGTCTGTCACAGTGTTTTCCCCAGTGTGTCTGTCACAGTGTTTTCCCCAGTCTGTCTGTCACAGTGTTTTTCAAAGTGCGTCTGTCACAGTGTTTTCCCAGTGTGTCTGTCAGTGTTTCCCCGGTGTATCTGTCTCAGTGTTTTTCCCAGTGTATCTGTCAGTGTTTCCCCAGTGTGTCTGTCTCAGTTTTTTCTTAGTGTGTCTGTCAGTGTTTTCCCAGTGTCTGTCAAAGTGTTTTCCCCATACTGTCTGTCACAGTGTTTCCCAGTTTGTCTGTCTCAGTGTTTTTCCCAGACGGTCTGTCACAGTATTTCCCCAGACGGTCTGCCACATTGTTTTTCCCAGTGAGTCTGTCAGTGTTTTCCCAGTGTGCCTGTCAGTATTCCCCAATGTGCCTGTCACAGTGTTTTCCCAGTGAGTCTGTCTCAGTGTTTTCCCAGACAGTCTGTCACAGTGTTTTCCCAGTGTGTCTGTCACAGTGTTTTCCCCAGTGAGTCTCTCTCAGTGTTTTCCCAGTGTGTCTGACACAGTGTTTTCCCCAGTGTGTCTGTCACAGGGTTTTCCCCAGTGTGTCTGCCACAGTGTTTTCCCAGTGTGTCTGTCTGTCAGTGTTTTCCCCAGTGTGTCTGTGTCAGTGTTTTCCCAGCGTGTCTGTCTCAGTGTTTTTCCCAGTGTGTCTGTCAGTGCTTTTCTCAGTGTGTTTGTCACAGTGTTTTTCCCAGTCTGTCTGTCACAATGTTTTGCCAGTGTGTCTTTCAGTCGTTTTCCCAGTGTGTCTGTCACAGTGTTTTCCCAGTGTGTCTCTCACAGTGTTTTCCCAGTGTGTCTGCATTGCTGTTTTCCCAGTATGTCTGTCAGTGTTTCGCCAGTGTGTCTGACACAGTGTTTTCCCCAGTGTGTCTGTCACAGTGTTTTCCCCAGTGTGTCTGTCACAGTGTTTTCCCCAGTCTGTCTGTCACAGTGTTTTTCAAAGTGCGTCTGTCACAGTGTTTTCCCAGTGTGTCTGTCAGTGTTTCCCCGGTGTATCTGTCTCAGTGTTTTTCCTAGTGTATCTGTCAGTGTTTCCCCAGTGTGTCTGTCTCAGTTTTTTCTTAGTGTGTCTGTCAGTGTTTTCCCAGTGTCTGTCAAAGTGTTTTCCCCATACTGTCTGTCACAGTGTTTCCCAGTTTGTCTGTCTCAGTGTTTTTCCCAGACGGTCTGTCACAGTATTTCCCCAGACGGTCTGCCACATTGTTTTTCCCAGTGCGACTGTCACAGTGTTTTCCCAGTTTGTCTGTCACAGTTTTTTCCCAGTGTGTCTGTCTCAGTGTTTTCCCAGTGTATCTGTCACAGTATGTTCCCCAGTGTGTCTGTCACAGTGTTTCCCCAGTGTGTCTGTCACAGTGTTTTCCCAGTGTATCTGTCACAGTGTGTTCCCCAGTGTGTCTGTCACAGTGTTTTTCAAAGTGCGTCTGTCACAGTGTTTTCCCAGTGTGTCTGCATTGCTGTTTTCCCAGTATGCCTGTCAGTGTTTCGCCAGTGTGTCTGACACAGTGTTTCGCCAGTGTGTCTGTCAGTGTTTTCCCCAGTGTGTCTGTCACAGTGTTTTCCCCAGTCTGTCTGTCACAGTGTTTTTCAAAGTGCGTCTGTCACAGTGTTTTCCCAGTGTGTCTGTCTCAGTGTTTCCCCAGTGTATCTGTCTCAGTGTTTTTCCCAGTGTGTCTGTCACAGAGTTTCCCCAGTGTGTCTATCACAGTGTTTCCCCAGTGTATCTTTCACAGTGTTTTTCCTAGTGTGTCAGTCACAGTGTTTTGCCAGTGTGTCTTTCAGTGGTTTTCCCAGTGTGTCTGTCTCATTGTTTTCCCAGTGTGTCTAACACAATGTTTTCTCCAGTGTGTCTGACACCGTGTTCTCACCAGTGTGTCTGACACCGTGTTCTCACCAGTGTGTCTGTCACAGTGCTTTCCCCAGAGTGTCTGTCACAGTATTTTGCCAGTGTGTCTGTCAGTGGTTTTCCCAGTGTGTCTGTCTCAGTGTTTTCTCCAGTGTGTCTGTCACAGTGTTTTCCCCAGTGTGTCTGTCTCAGTGTTTTCTCCAGTGTGTCTGTCACAGTGTTTTTCCCAGTGTGTGTGTCACAGTGTTTTGCCAGTGTGTCTTTGAGTGGTTTTCCCAGTGTGTCTGTCTCATTGTTTTCCCAGTGTGTCTGTCACAGTGTTTTTGCCAGTGTGTCTGTCTCATTGTTTCCCCAGTGAGTCTGTCACAGTGTTTTTTCCAGTGTGTCTGTCAGTGTTTCGCCAGTGTGTCTGACACAGTGTTTTCCCCAGTGTGTCTGTCTCAGTGTTTTCTCCAGTGTGTCTGTCACAGTGTTTTTCCCAGTGTGTGTGTCACAGTGTTTTCCCAGTGTGTCTGTCACAGTGTTTTCCCAGTGTGTCTGACACAATGTTTTCTCCAGTGTGTCTGACACAGTAGGCGTCATTCTCCGCCGGCGGGAGTCTCCGTTCTGCCAGCACCGGGGGGGTTTCCCGACAGCGTGGGGCTGCCCCACAATGGGAAACCCCATTGACCGGCCGGTGTTACGGAGACTCCCGCCGGCCGGTCGGCGCAGAAATGTGGCGGGGCGGGTAGGAGAATTTCGCCCAGTGTTTTTTCCCTTGTGTCTGTCAGTGTTTCCCCAGTGTGTCTGTCACAGTGTTTCCCCAGTGTCTGTCACAGTGATTTCTCGAGTGTGTCTGTCACAGTGCTTTTCCCAGTGTGTCTGTCACAGTGTTTTGCCAGTGTGTCTGTCAGTGGTTTTCCCAGTGTGTCTGTCACAGTATTTTCCCCAGTGAGTCTGTCACAGTGTTTTCCCCAGTGTGTCTGTCACAGTGTTTTCCCCAGTGTGTCTGTCACAGTGTTTTCCCCAGTGTGTCTGTCACAGTGTTTTTTCCAGTGTGTCTGTCAGTGGCTTTGCCAGTGTGTCTGTCTCAGTGTTTTCTCCAGTGTGTCTGTCACAGTGTTTTCCCCAGTGTGTCTGTCACAGTGTTTGCCCCAGTGTGTCTGTCACGCTGTTTTCACAGTATATCTGTCAGTGTTTCACCAGTGTGTCTGACACAGTGTTTTCCCAGTGTGTCTGTCGCAGTGTTTCCCCATTGTGTCTGTCACAATGTTTCCCCATTGTGTCTGTCACAGTGTTTCCCCAGTGCGTCTGTCACAGTATTTTCCCCAGTGTCTGTCAGTGTTTCCCCCCGTGTCTGTCAGTGTTTTCCCCAGAGTGTCTGTCTCTGTGTTTTCTCAGACTGTTGCATCAGTATTCACCAAAGAGAAGAAATTGGTAGATGTTGAGTCTGGAGAAGGGTGTGTAGATAGCCTGGGTCACATCGAGATCCAAAAAGACGAGGTGTTGGGTGTCTTAAAAAATATTAAGGTAGATAAGTCCCCAGGGCCTGATGGGATCTACCCCAGAATACTGAAGGAGGCTGGAGAGGAAATTGCTGTGGCCTTGACGGAAATCTTTGGATCCTCACTGTCTTCAGGCGATGTCCCGGAGGACTGGAGAATAGCCAATGTTGTTCCTCTGTTTAAGAAGGGTATCAAGGATAATCCAGGGGACTACAGGCTGCTGAGCCTTACTTCAGTGGTAGGGAAATTACTGGAGAGCATGCTTCGAGACAGCATCTACTCCCATTTGGATGCAAATGGACGTATTAGTGAGAGGCAGCATGGTTTTGTGAAGCGAAGGTAGTGTCTCACTAACTAGATCGAGTTATTCGAAGAGGTCACAAAGATGACTGAGGCAAGTAGGGCAGTGGATGTTGTCTCTATGGACTTCAGTAAGGCCTTTGACAAGGTCCCTCATAGTAGACTGGTACAAAAGGTGAAGTCACACGGGATCAGGGTGAGCTGGCAAGATGGATACAGAACTGGCACGGTCATAGAAGGCAGAGAGTAGCAATGGAAGGGTGCTTTTCTCATTGGAGGGCTGTGACTAGTGGTGTTCCGCAGCGATCAGTGTTGGGACCTTTGCTGTTCATAGTATATATAAATGATTTGGAGGAAAATGTAACTGGTCTGATTAGTAAGTTTGCAGATGAAACAAAGATTGGTGGAATTGCAGATAGCGATGAGGACTGTCAGAGGATACAGCAGGATTTAGATTGTTTGGAGACTTGGGCGGAGAGATGGCAGATGGAGTTTAATCCGGACAAATGTGAAGTAATGCATTTTGGAAGGTCTAGTGCAGGTAGGGAATATAGAGTGATTGGAGAACCCTCAAGAGTATTGAAAGTCAGAGAGATCTAGGTGTACAGGCCCACAGGTCACTGAAAGGGGCAATGCAGGTGGAGAAGGTAGTCAAGAAGGCATACGGCATGCTTGCCTTCATTGGTCGGGGCATTGAGTATAAGAATTTGCAAGTCATGTTGCAGCTGTAGAGAACCTTATTTAGGCCACACTTGGAGGATATTGTTCAATTCTGGTTGCCACACTACCAGAAGGATGCGGAGGCTGTAGAGAGGGTGCAGAAGAGATTTACCAGAATGTTGCCTGGTATGGAGGGCATTAGCTATGAGGAACGCTTGAATAAACTCAGTTTGTTCTCACTGGAATGACAGAGGTTGAGGTGCGACCTGATAGAGGTCTACAAAATTATGAGGGGCATAGACAGATTGGATAGTCAGAGGATTTTTCCCAGGGTAGAGGAGTCAATTACTACGGGCATAGGTTTAAGGTGCGAGAGGCAAGGTAGAGTAGATGTACGAGGCAAGTTTTTTACACAGAGGGTAGTGGGTGCTTGGAACTCGCTGCCGGAGGAGGTGGTGGAAGCAGGGACGATAGTGGCATTTAAGGGGCATCTTGACAAATACATGAATAGGATGGGAATAGAGGGATATGGACCCAGGAAGTGTAGAAGATTTTAGTTTAGTCGGGCAGCATGGTCGGCACAGGCTTGGAGGGCCGAAGGGCCTGTTCCTGTGCTGTACTTTTCTTTGTTCTTTGTCTGTCTCAGTGTTTCCCCCAGCGTGTCTGTCTCAGTGTTCTCCCAAGTGTGTCTGTCTCAGTGTTTTGCCAGTGTTCTGTCACAGTGTGTCTGTCACAGTGTTTTCCCCAGTGTGTCTGTCTCAGTGTTTCCCCAGTGTGTCTGTCACAGTTTTTTTCCCAAAGTGTCTGTCACAGTGTTTTCCAGTGTGTCTGTCTCAGTGTTTCCCCAGTGTATCTGTCACAGTGTTTTCCCAGTGTGTCAGTGTTTCCCCAGTGTGTCTGTCTCAGTGTTTCCCCAGTGTGTCTGTCATAGTTTTTTCCCCAATGTGTCTGTCACAGTGTTTTCCAGTGTGTCTGTCTCAGTGTTTCCCCAGTGTATCTGTCACAGTGTTTTCCCAGTGTGTCTGTCACAGTGCTTTTCCCAGTGTGTCTGTCACAGTGTTTTTCCCAGTGTGTCTGTCACAGTGTATTTCCAGTGTGTCTGTCTCAGTGTGTCTGTCTCAGTGTTTTCCTCAGTGTATCTGTCACAGTGTTTTCCCCAGTGTGTCGGTCAGTGTTTTCCCAGTGTTTCTGTCTCAGTGTTTTCCCCAGTGTGTCTGTCTCAGTGTTTTCCCAGTGTATCTGTCACAGTATTTCTCCCAGTGTATCTGTCCCAGTATTTTTCCCAGTGTGTCTGTCTCAGTGTTTCCCCAATGTATCTGTCACAGTGTTTTCCCAGTGTATCTGTCAAAGTGTTTTCCCAGTGTGTCTGTCACAGTGTATTTCCCAGTGTGTCTGACACAGTGTTTTTCCCAGTGTGTCTGTCACAGTGTATTCCCAGTGTGTCTGTCTCAGTGTTTCCCCAGTGTGTCTGTCTCAGTGTTTTCACCAGTGTATCTGTCACAGTGTTTTTCCCAGTGTCGGTCAGTGTTTTCCCAGTGTGTCTGTCACAGTGTTTTCCCAGTGTGTCTGTCACAGTGTTTTTCGCAGTGTGTCTGTCTCAGTGTTTTCCCCAGAGTATCTGTCACAGTATTTTTCCCAGTGTCGGTCAGTGTTTTCCCAGTGTGTCTGTCACAGTGTTTTTCCCAGTGTGTCTGTCTCAGTGTTTTCCCCAGTGTGTCTGTCTCAGTGTTTCCCCAGTGTGTCTGTCTCAGTGTTTCCCCAGTGTGTCTGTCTCAGTGTTTTCCCCAGTGTGTCTGTCTCAGTGTTTTCCCCAGTGTGTCTGTCTCAGTGTTTTTCCCAGTGTGTCTGTCACAGTGTTTCCCCCAGTGTGTCTGTCTCAGTGTTTCCCCAGTGTGTCTGTCTCAGTGTTTTCCCCAGTGTGTCTGTCTCAGTGTTTTTCGCAGTGTGTCTGTCTCAGTGTTTTCCCCAGAGTATCTGTCACAGTATTTTTCCCAGTGTCGGTCAGTGTTTTCCCAGTGTGTCTGTCACAGTGTTTTTCCCAGTGTGTCTGTCTCAGTGTTTTCCCCAGTGTGTCTGTCTCAGTGTTTCCCCAGTGTGTCTGTCTCAGTGTTTCCCCAGTGTGTCTGTCTCAGTGTTTCCCCAGTGTGTCTGTCACAGTGTTTCCCCAGTGTGTCTGTCTCAGTGTTTTTCCCAGTGTGTCTGTCTCAGTGTTTCCCCAGTGTGTCTATCTCAGTGTTTTTTCCCAGTGTGTCTGTCACAGTGTTTTCCCAGTGTGTCTGTCACAATATTTTTCCCAGTGTATCTGTCACAGTGTTTTCCCAGTGTCTGTCAGTGTTTTCCCAGTTTGTCTGTCACAGTGGTTTTCCCAGTGTGTCTGTCACAGTGTATTCCCAGTGTGTCTGTCTCAGTGTTTCCCCAGTGTGTCTGTCTCAGTGTTTTTCCCAGTGTGTCGGTCAGTGTTTTCCCAGTGTTTCTGTCTCAGTGTTTTCCCTAGTGTGTCTGTCTCAGTGTTTTCCCAGTGTATCTGTCACAGTATTTCTCCCAGTGTATCTGTCCCAGTATTTTTCCCAGTGTGTCTGTCTCAGTGTTTCTCCAATGTATCTGTCACAGTGTTTTCCCAGTGTATCTGTCACAGTGTTTTCCCAGTGTATCTGTCACAGTGTTTTCCCAGTGTCTGTCAGTGTTTTCCCAGTTTGTCTGTCACAGTGTTTTCCCCATTGTGCCTGTCACAGTGTTTTCCCCAGTGTATCTGTCACAGTATTTTTCCCAGTGTGTCTGTCTCAGTGTTTTCCCAGTGTGTCTATCACAGTGTTTTCCCAGTATGACTGTCACAGTGTTTTCCCAGTGTGACTGTCACAGTGCTTTCCCCAGTGTGTCTGTCACAGTATTTTTCCCAGTGTGTCTGTCAGTGTTTTTCCCAGTGTGTCTGTCAGTGTTTTCCCAGTGTGTCTGTCACAGTATCTCTCAGCGAATCTGTCCTTGTGTTTTTCCCAGTCTGTGTGCCCAGTTTATTAATGCGAGAGATTGTTAATGGAACAGAAAATGAAAGTGCTCACCTTTCTTGTTGACACTTTCACTTTCAATTTCCACAACCCAGGAAGTGTAGAAGATTTTAGTTTAGTCGGGCAGCATGGTCGGCACAGGCTTGGAGGGCCGAAGGGCCTGTTCCTGTGCTGTACTTTTCTTTGTTCTTTGTCTGTCTCAGTGTTTCCCCCAGCGTGTCTGTCTCAGTGTTCTCCCAAGTGTGTCTGTCTCAGTGTTTCGCCAGTGTTCTGTCACAGTGTGTCTGTCACAGTGTTTTCCCCAGTGTGTCTGTCTCAGTGTTTCCCCAGTGTGTCTGTCAGTTTTTTTCCCAATGTGTCTGTCACAGTGTTTTCCAGTGTGTCTGTCTCAGTGTTTCCCCAGTGTATCTGTCACAGTGTTTTCCCAGTGTGTCAGTGTTTCCCCAGTGTGTCTGTCTCAGTGTTTCCCCAGTGTGTCTGTCATAGTTTTTTCCCCAATGTGTCTGTCACAGTGTTTTCCAGTGTGTCTGTCTCAGTGTTTCCCCAGTGTATCTGTCACAGTGCTTTTCCCAGTGTGTCTGTCACAGTGTTTTTCCCAGTGTGTCTGTCACAGTGTATTCCCAGTGTGTCTGTCTCAGTGTGTCTGTCTCAGTGTTTTCCCCAGTGTATCTGTCACAGTGTTTTTCCCAGTGTGTCGGTCAGTGTTTTCCCAGTGTTTCTGTCTCAGTGTTTTCCCCAGTGTGTCTGTCTCAGTGTTTTCCCAGTGTATCTGTCACAGTATTTCTCCCAGTGTATCTGTCCCAGTATTTTTCCCAGTGTGTCTGTCTCAGTGTTTCCCCAATGTAACTGTCACAGTGTTTTCCCAGTGTATCTGTCAAAGTGTTTTCCCAGTGTGTCTGTCACAGTGTATTTCCCAGTGTGTCTGACACAGTGTTTTTCCCAGTGTGTCTGTCACAGTGTATTCCCAGTGTGTCTGTCTCAGTGTTTCCCCAGTGTGTCTGTCTCAGTGTTTTCCCCAGTGTATCTGTCACAGTGTTTTTCCCAGTGTCGGTCAGTGTTTTCCCAGTGTGTCTGTCACAGTGTTTTCCCAGTGTGTCTGTCACAGTGTTTTTCGCAGTGTGTCTGTCTCAGTGTTTTCCCCAGAGTATCTGTCACAGTATTTTTCCCAGTGTCGGTCAGTGTTTTCCCAGTGTGTCTGTCACAGTGTTTTTCCCAGTGTCTGTCAGTGTTTTCCCAGTTTGTCTGTCACAGTGTTTTTCCCAGTGTGTCTGTCTCAGTGTTTCCCCAGTGTGTCTGTCTCAGTGTTTCCCCAGTGTGTCTGTCTCAGTGTTTTTCCCAGTGTGTCTGTCACAGTGTTTTTCCCAGTGTGTCTGTCTCAGTGTATTCCCAGTGTGTCTGTCTCAGTGTTTCCCCAGTGTGTCTGTCTCAGTGTTTTTCCCAGTGTGTCGGTCAGTGTTTTCCCAGTGTTTCTGTCTCAGTGTTTTCCCCAGTGTGTCTGTCTCAGTGTTTTCCCAGTGTATCTGTCACAGTATTTCTCCCAGTGTATCTGTCCCAGTATTTTTCCCAGTGTGTCTGTCTCAGTGTTTCCCCAATGTATCTGTCACAGTGTTTTCCCAGTGTATCTGTCACAGTGTTTTCCCAGTGTGTCTGTCACAATATTTTTCCCAGTGTATCTGTCACAGTGTTTTCCCAGTGTCTGTCAGTGTTTTCCCAGTTTGTCTGTCACAGTGTTTTCCCCATTGTGCCTGTCACAGTGTTTTCCCCAGTGTATCTGTCACAGTATTTTTCCCAGTGTGTCTGTCTCAGTGTTTTCCCAGTGTGTCTATCACAGTGTTTTCCCAGTATGACTGTCACAGTGTTTTCCCAGTGTGACTGTCACAGTGCTTTCCCCAGTGTGTCTGTCACAGTATTTTTCCCAGTGTGTCTGTCAGTGTTTTCCCAGTGTGTCTGTCACAGTATCTCTCAGCGAATCTGTCCTTGTGTTTTTCCCAGTCTGTGTGCCCAGTTTATTAATGCGAGAGATTGTTAATGGAACAGAAAATGAAAGTGCTCACCTTTCTCGCTGACACTTTCACTTTCAATTTCCACATCTTCACAGCTGGTATACTCTGGAGTTGATGCCCCTTCTTCCTCAGAGCTACTAACTGACATTTGTCTTTTCTTTCCAACTTTTTTCATTCGGTGTGGTTTTGGTGGAGGTGGTCTGATGGATTCTGACTGGTCAGAACTAAGCGAATCATTACGCAGCATTGTTTCATTTCTCTCTCGCTTTGTTCGAACAGCAGCAGAACTAGGGTCCAGGTGCTTTTGATAGGTATCGTAATCCTTTACCTCAAAATGTTCTGCAGGGACTGGGCTCCGTCTGGATGGTGGCGGGCTTTGACCGTTCAAATGCTGCTGCCTTGAAACAGCCATTTGTCCATCTGCAGTTTTTTCAACAGGGGATTTCCTCTCCTCTATCCTCTGTTGCTGAGTCCTTCTCGACAATAGATCCTCTGCCCCCTGCCCTTCCTCAAACTCAGTGTGCGACAGGGATACGTCACTGTGCCTTCTTTCATGTCGTGCTCGAGACACTTTAGCATTAATGCGCATCTGTTGTTCATCAGGCTGAGGTTTAATTGGATACCTTGCCAGGTTAGGGTCACTTTTATATCGATTCTGATATTCCTCTTCAATCCTTTGTTTTTCCTCATCTGGAACCTTGTCCACCTCTAAATTTTCATCTGCGTCCTGATAGCCCTGCGAACGACCTTTCTCTAAGCGGCGACTTTCTCGCCGTTCTCTGTGCTCCCTTTCATCAGCTGACCTCTGGCCTTGCTGAAGGGACGCCTTCGGTACACGTTTCCTTTCACCTCTCTGTCCTTTTCCATTCAGTTCTGAAACCGACGAACTCTTCTTCCTGCAAAGAGGATCATTATTAACGTTTAACTATTTTGCACCCAGTGTTTCAACTGAAGAATTGTGTCACATTGAGATGATGAAAAGCAAAATAACGGACATTAGCCAGCTTGTGCTGACAGATGCAAGTCCTGCAATAACAATAGGAATGGGAGAAACTAACTGAAGTTTACATTTCAAAATTTACAAAATAAATCTGAAATGAACAATATATTTCTGGGTGTTCGCAGGCTGGCATGGACAGGATGGGCCAAATGGCCACCTTCTGTGCTGTAAGCTTTCTATGATTGGCTGTAACATGTAAGATGGACATACCTGACCCAATGTAAAATTCAACAACACAAGGCAGAGCCAACCCCGATGACAACATTTTATAATCTCTCTCAAGGTGCGATAGGAGGTGGTGAGGGCATTTCATCAAGTAATCATCAAAATGAAATCCAGGGCGGGATGGCCTGTCATCAATGTTCCAGCCCTGCCACCAACTGACCCCCTTCAGTGGCCAATGATGACCATTTACCAGCCTCATCACCTGATGGACATGGCAAGTAAACCAATGTGGGCTGCTTCTCATCTCGCAGGCGAGTGGCTGGGTGGCTGATGGCGGAGCAGCTTTGAAGCTCTCAGTGCCAGATCGAGGGTCCCAACATCAGGAAGGGGGCCTGCTCTGAGACCCTTCCCCCTCCCCTGTGACTTGACATTCTGTGAAATCTCTGGCCACTGGGAGCTGGATTGGTCTACAATCCTGGGTCTCTGGTGGGTGTATTTTCTGCAGCAGATGCCACATTCCCGGTGACACAGGTGGGTCCCGATTGGCCATCATCTCTTGGTGATTCCCCCCCCCCCAGAGTCTTCTGTCCTGGAAAAGCTCTGCCGCTGACCACCTGAGGTGTCTGACTCGAGAAGGAAATGCAGATCCTTTCTTGTGCAGCTGGTAGGCGAAAACCCAACACCTCCATAAAATATCACCAACAGAAATCTGATGCTAAATTAGAGGAAAGCTGAAATCAACTTGGAATCAAATGAGATATTAATCAGTTCTAATTCATGGAAGCAGGTTTGAAGGATAGATGATATTTCTCTGCTCCAATGTACCCAGAGCTGGGAAATTGGGCAACAGTCACGAAGGTGTGTACTCATACTCGCCCATCAGATACCAATGACCTTGGAGTCAATTTTCTGAGTCCCCAGCAATGACAATTCCTCTGCTTGGAACCACCATCACCATGCAGACGGATGACCGGCCTTGCCAGCTGAAGTAATTCATGGCAAGGGTGAGGTCATGTTCTTAAGGGAACTGGGCCAATTGATCTGTTAGCCCCTTCATGGTCAGGTCAGACTGCCTGACGGTGCTGAGGTCATGGTTCAAAGGAGCGGGGATGTGCGCAGAAAAGCTGCAGGGAGTATGTAGCCATGGAAAAGAAAACTGTGCAACACTCCTTCTCCATTGACATTAAGAACCTGGTCATCAGGTGTGAGGCACTCTCTGTGTTGCTGTACATGGTACAGGTCTAAAGTATACCCCGCACCTGTACTGCAACAATCACCTGAGCCATCTTCCGTTTTATTTGGAGATTGCCAATGGACTGTGGCCACAGGGGCACAAGGTATCTAAATAAAGGGGGAATGTACCATACATTACCCTCAACCTGATGGCCACCTTTGTGTGTGAGTGCATTAAGCTGTGCGGAGATCCTTGGTACACTAACACCAAGTGTCAGTACATGCTGAGCATTTACCTGTCCCCGATGTGGAAAAGAGTGGGCCTGGCCACATCACCACACGATGCGCCATTCAGGTGGACTGTGTTCTACCACCTGTCCCTTATGGAAAGGTTTATGCAGAAGAAACATCTTTTGACCATTATCCATCAGACAGTGGTCCACACAACGTTCTCCAGACCCTGCAGGCGAAGGAGATGGTGGATCTGGTGGAATGGTTCCCTCAGCAGGCTGACAACGTAATTTGGCAGAACACCTCATCGCCAGAACTTCAACAAACAAACACCAAGATGTAGCCTGGCTGGTGGTGAAAGGCCCACCCGGTCAGATCCTTCCAGAACATCCTTCCACAAATGGTTGTGGTAATGCCTGCAGTGGGGTAAAGTCTATCTTTCACATCCTTCGGGACTGTGTCTTTGGAAAGTGATGCAGTGGATTTTGCCAAGGTTTATCCTGAGCAGGACTCTCTGCTCTACGGGCTGTTCCCATGGGCTCACACTAAGATAAACCTCAACTGTGGCTAAGGACCATCAACTTGGCTAAGTACATTCTTTGGTCTGCCTGAAAATAATTGCACTTCCAATTTTTAACAATTTACTTCCCCAGTGTCCTGCTGGTCATGGGGAGACTTAATTTCTCTCCATTGCATTTGAATCCTTTCCCTATTTCTGAAACCTATCCAACCCCTCCCCATGCTTCTCTATATTCTTCCAATTCTGCTCACTTATACATTCCCAATTTCTCTCAGCCTCCACTGGAGGCTATGCTTTCATTGGCCCACACCCTAAATTCAACTTTATTCTCTCAATGAATGTCTCTGCCTCTCTTTCTCACCTTCTTCAAGATGTTTCTTAAAGTTTATCTAATTAATGACTTCACTGCAGGAATACGGAACCATATATCTAAGTGCGCTGATGAAACCAATTTAATATGATACAGTAAATGGTACGTATTTGAGCAGAATGTTCTAAAGTAACATTGGGCAGGATTCTCGACTGTGTCAACATGGCCTCAGAAACAGCGATTCCAACCCCCACAGGGGCCAGCACGACACTGGAGCGACCCACGCCGCTCCAGCTGCCGATCCCAGCGTCAGATGGGCGCCGCGGGTCTGCACATGCGCAGTGGCACCGGCGCCAACTCACGCATGCGCAATGACTCCCCTCGCCGCGACGGCCCCGACTCAACATGGCGTAGGGTTACAGGCCCCCAGCCCAAGAGGCCGGCCCGCCGATCGGTAGGCCTCGATCGCGGGCCAGGCCACACTGGAGGCTCCACTGGGGTCGGACCCCCCTCGCCACCCCCGGATCCATTCACGCCGAGGTCCCGCCAGATAGGACCAGGTTAGGATGGCGCCGGCAGGACTCGGGTGTTTTTGTACGGCCGCTCGGCCCATCCAGGGCGGGGAATCGGCGTGGGGGCCGCTGACCGGCGCCGCGCCGACCACGGCAACACCAATGGCGTTGATTCTACGCTCTCCAGAGAATCAGCGGACCGGCGTCGGGGCGCGATTCGTGTCCATCCCGGCGATTCTCCAGCCTGGCCTGGGCTGAGAGAATCCCGCCTATTATTCGAGTTTTGTGAGTGGGTAAAACTCTCAGATAGAGTTTAATGTGTAAAATGTTATGTTCTCCCGTTTGTAATTAAGAAAAATAGGGAGTATTTTCTGAATAGTGATCAGTTCAGAACAACAGATCAGAAGGGAAATTCCAGCATCTGAATCTGATATCACTGAAAACTACAAGAGGTACAACAATAACTTATAAACTAATGGAATGTTGACCTTTAGCAATACGAGGCTGGCACATAAAGAGGTGGAAATGATGTGACAGCTGTACAGTGCTCAGCTTAGACCTTATTTGTAGTCCAGTGATCAGGTTGGGTACCACACCTCAGCAAGGATGCACTAGCCTTGAGAGTGGCCATCAGGGTGAAACCAGGTAAAAGGTACATTTTTGGGGACAAGTTGCACAGGTTAGGCTTCTATTCCCCCAAATCTAGAAGATTGAACTGAATTGTGGAACAAGCCCAAGCGTCGATTGTTCCTATGGTCTTATATTCTTCCTTTGTTTTTAACACTTTCACTGAGCTTTTGGTCACTTGAGCTAATATCTCATCACCTCAGTGTTATTTCATAACAATCCTATGAAGGATGTTGGGATATTTCACTAAATTTAAAGGTGCTATATGAATGTCAGTTGTTGTTCGTGGTTGAGATGAATCTTGGTTTCATCAAAGCCTGAAGGGAGGATGAAACTCAGAAGAGACATGGGGAAATTTAGAAGAGCAGTGATGACAATAGGGCGGCACAGTAGTTAGCACTGTTACCTCACAGCTCCAGGATCCCAGGTTCAATTCCGGCCTCGGGTGACTCTCTTTTCGGCGTTTACACATTCTTCTCGAGTCTGCGTGGGTTTTCTCGGGGTGCTACTGTTTCCTCCCACAGTCCAAAGATGCACAGGTTAGGTGGACCATGCTAAATTGCCCTAGGTGTGGTTACGAGGCGAGGGTGGAGTTGGTTCTCTTTCAGAGGGTTAGTGCAGGCTTGATGGACCGAATGGCCTCCTTATATACTGTAGGGATTCCGATGTTCTATAAAGTATCAACAAGACAGTTGTTCAATTGAGAAAGGCCGCAGTCACTGAGGCTTTGTTGGGCTTCTTGATGCCATACTTGGTCAAATGCTGCCTTGATGTCAATGACATTCTCACCGCAATTCTGGAATTCAGCTCTTGTATCCATGTTTGAACCAAGGCTGTAATGAGGTCAGGAGCTGACTGAACCTGGCGGAACCCAAACTAAAGGTCAATGAGCAAGTTATTGCTGAGCAAGTGCCACTTGATAGCACTGTTGATGACTCCTTCTATCACTTTGCTGATGATCGAGAGCAGACTGATATGGCGGCAATTGGCCAGGTTAGATTTGTCCTCTTTCTTTTGTACAGGACATACCTGGGCAATTTTCCACATTGCCGGCTAGACACCAGTGTTGTATTTGCACTGGAACAGATTGGCTGGGGGTGCGGCAAGTTCTAGAGCACAAGTCTTCAGTTCTATTGCTGGAGTATTGTTAAGATCCATAACCTTTGCAGTATCCAGTGCCTCAGCCGTTTCTTGATATAGACTGAGATGGATCATCCGATCGGCACTTCTGGCTAGGGATTGTTATGAATGCCTCAGCCTCGTCTTTTGCACAGATGTGGTGGGCTCCTCCACCATTGAGGATGGGGATATTTGTGGAGCCTCCTCCTCAAGTGAGATGTTTAATTGTCCACCACCATTTATGGCTGGATGTGACAAGATTGCAGATCTTAGATCTGATCTATTGGTTGTGGGATCACTTAGTTCTGCCTATTATTTGCTGCTTATGCTGTTAGGTCACGCCTCCGTGTGCTCACCCTAACTTGGAGGCGTACCTGAACAAGAGACCCTAGTTGTTCAAGTGAAGACAAGCATCCAGCAGAGGGCAGTAGAGCGGAGCTGTTGATTGGCCACTGCAGGGGAAATTTGCATACGTCCGTGTGCTCACCCTAACTTGGAGGTGGTTTGTGGAGGAGCTCTTGTCAAGTGACACTTAAACCCGAAACACTTCTTCAGTGTTTCCCTCCCTACCCCCTCCTCTAACCAAAAAAAAAACAACCGCTGTAAGGATCAAGAGGAAGGCTCGAGGGCAGGTAGAAGTGGAAAGTTGAACCGTGATGTCACAGCCTGCAGGTAACTGGCTGGTGACTGGTAAGTAGTGTTTATTTATTTTCCCTCAGGTGTTACCTTGCGGAGTGCAGAGGTTGCTGAGTGAGTGCTTGCTGAGAAGGGGAGTGAATAACAGGTAAGCTCTTTCTTTTTTATCTAGCGGGGATGACAGGGAAGGTAGTGCAATGTTCCTCCTGCAGAATGTTTGAGGTGAGGGACGCCGTCAGTGTCCCTGCTGTTTTCATCTGTGGGAAGTGCACCCATCTCCAGCTCCTCAGAAACCACGTTAGGGAACTGGAGCTGGAGTTGGATGAACTTCGGATCATTCGGGAGGCAGAGTTGGTCATAAATAGAAGCTTCAGGGATGTAGTTACTCCGAAGAATAAAGATAGATGGGTGATGGTGAGAGGGGCTGGGAGGAAGCAGTCAGCACAAGGATCCCCTGTGGCCGTTCCTCTTAGTAACAAGTATACTGCTTTGGATACTGTTGGGGGGGGGGGGGGGACTTACCAGGGTTAAGCCATGGGGTACAGGTCTCTGGCACAGAGTCTGTCCCTGTTGCTCAGAAGGGAAGGGGGAGAGGAGAAGAGCATTAGTCATTGGAGACTCCATAGTCTGGGGGATAGATAGGAGATTCTGTGGGAACGAGAGAGACTCAGGTTGGTGTGTTGCCTCCCAGGTGCCAGGGTGCGTGATGTCTCGGATCGTGTTTTCGGGATCCTTAAGGGGGAGGGGGAGCAGCCCCAAGTCGTGGTCCACATAGGTACCAACGACATAGGTAGGAAAAGGGATGGGGATGTAAGGCAGGAATTCAGGGAGCTAGGGTGGAAACTTAGATCTAGGACAAACAGAGTTATTATCTCTGGGTTGTTATCCGTGCCATGTGATAGCGAGATGAGGAATAGGGAGAGAGAGGAGTTGAACACGTGGCTACAGGGATGTTGCAGGAGGGAGTGTTTCAGATTTATGGATAATTGGGGCTCATTCTGGGGTCAGTGGGACCTCTACAAACGGGATTGTCTGCACTTGGACCAATATTTTGGGTGGGGGAAATTTGCTAATGCTCTTCGGGAGGGTTTAAACTAGTTCAGCAGGGGCTTGGGAATCTGAATTGTAGCTCCAGTATACAGGAGGTTGAGAGTAGTGAGGTCATGAGTAGGGTTTCAAAGTTGCAGGAGTGTACCGGCAGGCAGGAAGGTGGTTTAAAGTGTGTCTTCTTCAATGCCAGGAGCATCCGGAATAAGGTGGGTGAACTTGCGGCATGGGTTGGTATCTGGGACTTCGATGTTGTGGCCATTTCGGAGACATGGATAGAGCAGGGACAGGAATGGTTGTTGCAGGTGCCGGGATTTAGATTTTTCAGTAAGCTCAGGGAATGTGGTAAAAGAGGGGGAGGGGTTAGTCAAGGACAGTATTACGGTGGCAGAAAGGACGTTTGATGAGGACTCATCTACTGAGGTAGTATGGGCTGAGGTTAGAAACAGGAAAGGAGAGGTCACCCAGTTAGGGGTTTTCTATAGGCCTCCGAAAAGTTCCAGAGATGTAGAGGAAAGGATTGTAAAGATGATTCTGGATAGGAGCGAAAGCAACAGGGTAGTTGTTATGGGGGACTTTAACTTTCCAAATATTGACTGGAAACGCTATAGTTCGAGTACTTTAGACGGGTCCGTTTTTGTCCAATGTGTGCAGGAGGGTTTCCTGACACAGTATGTAGATAGGCCAACGAGAGGCGAGGCCGTATTGGATTTGGTACTGTGTAATGAACCAGCACAGGTGTTAGATTTGGAGGTAGGTGAGCACTTTGGTGATAGTGACCACAATTCAATTACATTTACTTTTGTGATGGAAAGGGATAGGTATATACCGCAGGGCAAGAGTTATATCTGGGGGAAAGGCAATTATGATGTGATGAGGCAAGATTTAGGATGCATCGGATGGAGAGGAAAACTGCAGGGGATGGGCTCAATGGAAATGTGGAGCTTGTTCAAGGAACAGCTACTGCATGTCCTTGATAGGTATGTACCTGTCAGGCAGGGAGGAAGTGGTCGAGCAAGGGAACCGTGGTTTACTAAAGCTGTCGAAACACTTGTCAAGAGGAAGAAGGAGGCTTATGTAAAGATGAGACTTGAAGGTTCAGTTAAGGCGCTCAAGATTTACAAGTTAGCTAGGAAGGACCGAAAGAGAGAGAGCTAAGAAGAGCCAGGAGGGGACATGAGAAGTCTTTGGCAGGTAGGCTCAAGGATAACCCTAAAACTTTCTATAGATATGTCAGGAATAAAAGAATGACTAGGGTAAGAGTAGGCCCAGTCAAGGACAGTAGTGGGAAGTTGTGCTTGGAGTCCGAGGAGATAGGAGAGGTGCGAAATGAATATTTTTCGTCAGTATTCACACAGGAAAAAGACAATGTTGTCGAGGAGAATAATGAGATCTAGGCTACTAGACTAGAAGGGCTTGAGGTTCATAAGGAAGAGGTGTTAGCAATTCTGGAAAGTGTGAAAATAGATAAGTCTCCTGGGCCAGATGGGATTTATCCTAGGATTCTCTGGGAAGCTAGGGAGGAGATTGCTGAGCCTTTGGCCTTGATCTTTAAGTCATCTTTGTCTACAGGAATAGTGCCAGAAGACTGGAGGATAGCAAATGTTGTCCCCTTGTTCAAGAAGGGGAGTAGAGATAACCCCGGTAACTATAGACCAGTGAGCCTTACTTCTGTTGAGGGAAAAATCTTGGAAAGGTTTATAAGAGATAGGATGTATAATCATCTGGAAAGGAATAATTTGATTAGAGATAGTCAACACGGTTTTGTGAAGGGTAGGTCGTGCCTCACAAACCTTATAGAGTTCTTTGAGAAGGTGACCAAACAGGTGGTTGAGGGTAAAGCAGTTGATGTGGTGTATATGGATTTCAGTAAAGCGTTTGATAAGGTTCCCCATGGTAGGCTACTGCTGCAAATACGGAGGCATGGGGTTCAGGGTGATTTAGCAGTTTGGATCAGAAATTAGCTAGCTGGAAGAAGACAAAGGGTGGTGGTTGATGGGAAATGTTCAGACTGGAGTCCAGTTACTAGTGGTGTACCACAAGGATTTGTTTTGGGGCAACTGCTGTTTGTCATTTTTATAAATGACCTGGAGGAGGGCGTAGAAGGATGGGTGAGTAAATTTGCAGATGACACTAAAGTCGGTGGAGTTGTGGACAGTGTGGAAGGATGTTACAAGTTACAGAGGGACATAGATAAGCTGCAGCGCTGGGCTGAGAGGTGGCAAATGGAGTTTAATGCAGAAAAGTGTGAGGTGATTCATTTTGGAAGGAATAACAGGAAGACTGAGTACTGGGCTAATGGTAAGATTCTTGGCAGTGTGGATGAGCAGAGAGATCTCGGTGTCCATGTACATAGATCCCTGAAAGTTGCCACCCAGGTTGAGAGGGTTGTTAAGAAGGCGTACGGTGTGTTAGCTTTTATTGGTAGAGGGATTGAGTTTAGGAGCCATGAGGTCATGTTGCAGCTATACAACACTCTGGTGCGGCCGCATTTGGAGTATTGCGTGCAATTCTGGTCGCCGCATTATAGGAAGGATGTGGAAGCATTGGAAAGGGTGCAGAGGAGATTTACCAGAATGTTGCCTGGTATGGAGGGAAGATCTTATGAGGAAAGGCTGAGGGACCTGAGGCTGTTTTCGTTAGAGAGAAGAATGTTAAGAGGTGACTTAATTGAGGCATACAAGATGATCAGAGGATTGGATAGGGTGGACAGTGAGAGCCTTTTTCCTCGGATGGTGATGTCTAGCACGAGGGGACATACCTTTAAATTGAGGGGAGCTAGATATAGGACAGATGTCAGAGGTAGGTTCTTTACTCAGAGAGTAGTAAGGGCATGGAATGCCCTGCCTGCAACAGTAGTGGACTCGCTAACACTAAGGACATTCAAATGGTCATTGGATAGACATATGGACGATAAGGGAATAGCGTAGATGGGCTTTAGAGTGGTTTCACAGGTCGGCGCAACGAGGGCCGAAGGGCCTGTACTGCGCTGTAATGTTCTATGTTCTATGAGTATAACTATATCAGGCTGTTGCTAGACTAGCCTGCAAAACAGATCTCCCAATCATAGAATTACTACAGTGCAGAAGGAGGCCATTCAGCACATTGAGTCTGCACCAGCCCTTCAAATGAACATCCTACCCGTGCCCAATCCCCTCGGTCCCCATAAACAGGAAGGCAGCTTACTACCTGAATGGTTGTAAATTGGGAGAGGGGAGTGTCAGCGGCACCTGGGTGTCCTTGTGCACCATTCGCTGAAGGTAAGCACACAGGTGCAGCAGGCGGTACAGAAGGCTAATGGTATTTGGCCTTCATTGCTAGAGGTTTTGAGTATAGAAGCAGGGATGTGTTGCTGCAATTATACAGGGCCCTGCTGAGGCCACACCTGGAGTATTGTGTGCAATTTTGGTCTCCTTCTCTGAGGAAGGATGTTCTTGCTCTCGAGGGAGTGCAGCAAAGGTTTACCAGACTGATTCCAGGGATGACAGGACTGTCATATGAGGAGAGATTGACTAGGTTGGGATTGTTCTCGCTGGAGTTCAGAAGAATGAGGGGGGATCTCATAGAGACTTGTAAAATTCTCACAGGACTAGACAGGGTAGATGCAGGGAAGATGTTACCAATGATGGGTGTGTCCACAACCAGGGGCACAGTCTGAGGATTCTAGGTAAACCATTTTGGACAGAGATAAGGAGACACTTCTTCACACAAAGAGTGGTGAGCCTGTGGAATTCATTACCACAGGAAGTAGTTGATGCTAAAACTTTGAATATATTCAAGAGGCGACTAGATATAGCACTTGGGGAGAATGGGATCAAAGGCTATGGGGAGAAAGCAGGATTTGGCTATTGAGTTGGGTGATCAGCCATGATCGTGATGAATGGCGGAACAGGCTCAAAGGGCCAAAAGGCCTCCTCCTGCTCCTGTCTTCTATGTATAACCCCACCTAACCTGCAGATCCCTAAATACGAAGGGGTAATTAAGGTAATTAATCAAGGCCAATCCACCTAAACAGCACAACTTTAGACTGTGGGAGGAAACTGGAGCAACCGGAGGAAACTCATGCAGACACGGGGAGAATGTACAAACTTCACACAGTGACCCACGGCCGGAATTGAACCCAGGTCCCTGGTGCTGTGAGGCAGCAGTGCTAAACACTGTGCCGCCATGCTGCCAATGTTCGCACAAGCCTCCAGATGTTTGTAAGGAGGACTTTGTAGGGTCAACATGGCTGGGTTTGCATTTTTCCTTTCCAGTGCCTAGGTTGATCCTTGGTAATTCTATCCGGTTTCTTTCCTTGTTTTTTCTTTGTAGCAGTTGAATACAACTGAGCCGAGAAAATTATATAATAATAATAATCTTTATTGTCACAAGTAGGCTTACATGAAGCCCCTAACCTTTACAGCACTGGAACAGGCACTTCGGCCCTCCAAGTCTGCACCGGTCATAATGCCTGAACTAAAAAACACCTTCTGCCCTTACTCGGTCCGTACCCCTCTATTTCCTCCCTATTCATGTATCCATCCAGGTTCCTCATAAATGCTGCTAATGTACCTGCTTCCACCACACCCTCTGGCAGTGCATTCCAGGCACCCACCACTCTGTGAAAGTCTTACCCCACACATCTCCCTTAAACTGTCCCTCTCTCACGTTGAACGTGTGCCCCCTTGTAATTGCCACTTCCAACCTTGGAAAAAGCCTCTGACTGTCCACGCTGTCTATGCCTCTCAGGTCTCCCCTTAGCCTCCGTCTTTCCAGTGAAAACAATCTTAGTTCATTCAACTTCTCCTCATAGCCAACATCCTTGAGACAAGGCAACACCCTGTTGAACCTTTTTTGCACTCTCTCCAAAGTTTCCACACCCTTCTGATAACGTGGTGACCAGAACTGCAAGCAATACTCCAAATGCGGCCTAACCAAGGTTTTATACAGCTCCAACATGATTTCCCAATTCTTACACTCAATACCCCGGCTGATGAATGCAAGCATGCCATATGCCGCGTTAATCACCTTGGTTAGGGAACTGTGGACCTGCATGCCCAGATCCCTCTGTATGTTAATATTCCTAAGGGTCCTGCCAGTTACAGTATAATTCATATCTAGATTTGATCCTCCAAAATGCATCACCTCGCATTTGTCTGGATTAAACTCCATCTGCCATTTCTGTGCCCAACTCTACAATCTATCTATAGCCTGTTGTATCCTCTGACAATCCTCGGCACTATCAGCAACTCCGCCAATCTTCATGTCATCTGCAAACCTACTAATCAGATCATCCACATTTTCCTCCAGATCGTTTATATGTACTACAAACATGAGGTCCCAGCACTGATCCCTGTGAAACACCACAAGCTACAGATCTCCATTCAGAAAAACATCCTTCCACCGAAACTCTCTGTCTTCTATAACCAAGCCAGTTCTGTATCCATCTAGCCAGCCCACCCGGAATACCATGTAATTTTAGTTTTTGTACCAGTCTGCTATGTGTGACCTTGCCAAACGCCTTACTAAAGTCCAAGTAAACTACATCCACAGCCCTTCCCTCATCAATTTTCTTTGTTACCTCTTCAAAAAACTCAATCAAATTGGTGAGACATGACCTTACCCGAAGAAAACCATGCTGCCAGTCACTAACTAGTCCATTTTCCTCCAAATATGCATACATCCTGTCCCTCAGTATCTTTTCCAAAAACATCCCTACCACTGATGTCAGGCTCACCGGCCTATAATTTGCTGGATTTTCCCTGGTTCTTTTCTTAAACAAGACAATAACATTGGCTATTCTCCAGTCGTCTGGAACCTTTATTTCTCCCCTTGCCTCCCACAGTTACCTGGGATAGAACCCATCCGGCCCCGGGAACTTGTCTACCTTCGTGCAGTTTAGGATACTCAACACTTCCTCCTTTGATATATTGATATTCTCAAGAGAGTTTAGACACCTATCCCTGACCTCAACATCCATCATGTCCTTGTCCCTGGTGAATACCGATACAAAGTACTCATTAAGGATTTAACCAACTTCCTGTGGTTGCACGCCTAACTTCCCTACATTATCCTTGAGTGGGCCTACTCTTTCTCTTGCTACCCTCTTGTCCCTAATATATGCATAAAAAGTGTTGGGATTCTACTTGGCCATGTTTGCTAAAGACATTTCATGGTCCCTTTTAGCCCTCCTAATTCCACATTTAAGTTCCTTCCTACTTTCCCTGTACTCCTCAAGGGCTTCATCAGTTTTTAAATGCCTAGACCTATCGTATGCGTCCTTTTTCCTTTTGACTAAGCTTGTCATCCATGGTTCCCGAATCCTGCCATTTCTATCCTTCATTTTTGCAGGGACATGCCTGTCATGCACTTCAATCAACTGGCCTTTAAACACCTTCCACATGTCAGATGTGGATTTGCCCTCAAATCGTCGCTCCCCAGTTCCTGTCTAATTTGGATGTAATTGACCCTCACCCAATTAAGCCTGTGGGCCACTCGTGTCCTAATCCATGACTACTCAAAATCTTATGTAATTATGGTCACGAAGAGGGCATTTAAGAGTCAACCACATTGCTTTGGTCTGGAATCACATGTAGACCAGGTAAGGACAGATGGTTTCCTTCCCTAAATGACATTAGTAATAATGTTTTTTTTATGACAATCGACAACTATTCCAGTGACAATATCACTCTCCCAATTGACAGATTACAGGCTTCAACCTCATCATGTTTGATTGTTCTGGCAACTTTTATGTAATCGTCTGTTACAAATGCATGATGAGATTTATCCTTGGGATTAATGGGAACCTTGCATCTGCTTCACTGATATGCAATGTCAAGCAGGTTTAACTTCCATTATGCAACTCTGGTATCTAATTGTGATTTACAATTTTCATCTGTATTAGTAGTGAATCTCAGCATTTGTTCATTTAAATGATATATTCACATTTAAAATCCTCCACTTCAGTTTTCTTCGCAAAATTTTCTCTTCCACTCCCCTAAAGTTGGGACGCACAGATGTAGTACTCAGTGTTTGACAGATCTCAGTTGTTCGAACTAAAGGTGCTCCTCGGGTGATAATACTTTTACAGCACAGAAATATATCCATTAGCCACCCTACCTGTGTTGGCCAACAAACCTTTCTATTCTACTCCCATTTTCCTGCACGTGGTCCACATCCTTGTAAGCTGTGGCACTTCAAGCGCTCATCTAAATACTTCTTAAATATTGGTGAGGGCTCCTGCCTCTACCACCCTTTCCGGCAGTGAGTTCCAGATTCCCAGCATTCTCTGGGTGAAAAGGTTTTTCCCCAAATCCCCTGCCCCTTACCTTAAATCTATGCCTCCTGGTTATTAACCCCTCTACTAAGAGGAAAAGTGTCTTCCTATCTACTCCATCTATATCCCTCATAATTTTGTACACCTCAATCAGATTCCCCCTCAGCCTTCTCTTCTCCAAGGGAAAGACCCCAGCCTAACCAGCCTTCTTCATAGCTGAAACACTCCAACCCAATCAACATCCTGGTAGATCTCCTCTTCATCCTTTCTCGTGCAATTATATCCTTCCTACAGTGTAGCGACCAGAACTGCACACAGTACTGTAGCTGTGGCCTACTGAGTGTTTTGTACAGATTCATCATAACCTCCCTTACTCTTATATTCTATGTTTCAGCTAATAAATCCAAGTATCCGACAGTGGAATGGTGACACAGTGGTTAACACTGCTACCTCAGTGCCATGGACCCAGGTTCAATTCTGGCCTTGGGTGACTGTCTGTGTGGAGTTTGCACTTTCTCCCTGTGTCTGCGTGGGTTTCCTCCAGGTGCTCCAGTTTCCTCCAACAGTACAAAGATGTGCCGGTTAAGTGGATTCGCCGTGATCAATGTGCGGGTTATGGAGATGGGGTAGGGGAGTGGGCCTAGCTAGAGTGCTCTTCAGAGTTTTGGAGCAGACTCGATAGACCAAATGTCCTCCTTCTGTAATGTAGGGTTTCTATGGACCACCTTATTTACCAGCCCTCTTGCCTTCAGGGACCTTTGGACATGCATCTCAAGGTCCCTCTGGTCCTCTGTATTTCCTAGTGTCCAACCATTCATTGTATATTCCCTTTCCTTGTTAACCCCCCCAAAATGCATCACCTCCCACTTTTTAGGGTTAAACTCCATTTTTCACTGTTCTGCCCATCTAACCAGCCAGTCTATATCATCCTGTAATCTAAGGCTTTCCTCCTCGTTATTTACCACACCACCAATTTCCGTGCCATCTGCGAACTGACTGGTCATACCACCCACATTCACGTCATCATTAATGTACACTACATACAGCAAAGGACCCCATAACAATCCCTGTGGTACACCGCTGGACACAGTCCCTCTGCCTCCTGCCACTCAGCCCATTTTGGATCCAATTTGCCAAATTGCCCTGGATCTCCTGTCTTCCAGATCATCAAAAAATTTCAGGTGTCCCACCTACCCCTAAAAAGACTTGCCTACCAGCTGGTTGTGAGGTGCATCCTAATGGATTTTCAGCAGGTAGAACCGGCAAGTTACAACCTACCACATTGGATTGAATTGTCACGTGTACCGAGGTCCAGTGAAAAATATTGTTCTGCGTGCAGCTCAAACAGATCATTTAGTACATGAAAAGAAAATACATAATAGGGCAAACATAAAAAACACAATGTAAATACATAGACACAGGCATCGGGTGAACATGTGTGAAGAGAGCAGATCACTCCATAAGTCCATCAGTCATAAGAGAGTCGTTTAGGAGTCTGGTAACAGCAGGGAAGAAGCTGTTTTTGAGTCTGTTAGTGCGTGTTCTCAGACTTCTCTCTCTCCTGCCCGATGGAAGAAGTTGGAAGAGTGAGTAAGTCGGATGGAAGGAGTCTTTGATTATGCAGCCCGATTTCCCCAGGCAGTGGGAAGTGTAGACAGAGTCAATGGATAGGAGGCGGGTTTGTGTGATGGACTGTCCGGTGTACACGACTCTCTGTAGTTTCTTCCGGTCTTGGGCCGAGCAGTGAATCCATGGAATACCTACAGTGCAGATGAAGGCCATGCTTCTCATCAAGTCCGCATTCCCCCACCCATATCCCTGTAACCTAACCTGCACATACCTGGAAACTAAGGGGCAATTTAACATGGCCAACCCACCTAACCTGCACCTAACCTGAGCAGCACGGTCGGCCAGTGGTTAGCACAGTTGCTTCACAGCTCCAGGGTCCAGGTTTGATTCCCGGCTTGGGTCACTATCTTTGCGGAGTCTGCACATTCTCCCCATGTCTGCGTGGGTTTTCTCTGGGTGCTCCGGTTTACTCCCACAGTCCAAAGATGTGCAGATTAGGTGGATTGGCTATACTAAATTGCCCTTAGTCTCCAAAAGGTTAAGTGAGGTTATGGAGATAGGGTGGAGGTGTGGGCTTAAATTGGATGTGCGTTCCAAGGACCGGTGCAGACTCGATGGACCGAATGGCCTCCTTCTGTACTTTAAATTCTATGATTCTATGATTTGTGGACTGTGGGAGAAACCAGAGCACCCGCAGACACAGGGAATGTGCAATCTTCATACAGGCAAGGCCAGAATTCAACTCTGGTTCCTGGCGCTGTGAGGCAGCAATGCTACGCACTGTGCCACCATGCTGCCATCCAGATGGTTGCTGTGTTGGGTAGGTGTCACAGGTGCATTGCCAATGTAACTCACATTTAATTATTCTGTCAATGTTTCTCCTCTTTTTTCCTCCATTCCCCCCTCCATCCTGACATTCGACGTCAGTAATTTAGTTGCCATGCTCCTGCTTGTTGGAACACAGTCCCCTAAGTCCCCACAGTTGACTCCAGCAACAACTGCATTGAAAAGGCTTCTCAAACTTTTTCTTCTTCCTTTGTTGACCCTACTATCCATAATCTTTGAAACTGCAAACTCCTGTCACTTCAATGTTACTTCCGGATGTATCTCACCTCTATCTGACTTTTTTGTGTCTTGGTGGTGTTCTGCAGAATGGGGTTTGCCCCCTTTTCTGAATTAGAAAAAGGTTATTAGGGATGCAGAGGGTGATATATTCATACAGATGGAGGACAAAACATTTAATAAGTACTTTATATTAATGTTTATGAAGGAAGAGGCTATTGACAAGATATCGGTAGAAAGGGATGTGGTCGAGTTAATGGATCCGAGGTGAAAATCAATAAAGACAGGATGCACTGCATAGGTTGGCTATGCTTAGAATGGTTAAGTCACCTGCTCCAGATGGTTTGCATTCGTAGTTACTGAGGGAATGTGGGGGTGGAGATAGTGGAAGGATTTGTCATAATCTTCCTGTATTCCCTCGATACAGGCGAAGTAGCATAGGACTGGAGAGTGACAAATGTTCACCCTTATTGAAGAAAGGTAACTCCAGGCCAGTCGGTTTAACAGCAGTCATGAGTGGAATTGTGTACAGTTCTGATCACCACACTTCTGAAAGGATGTGGGGATCCTTGAAAACATGCAGAGAAGATCGATCTTAATGGTTCCAGAATAAGAGATGTTTGTGACAAAGTTGGGTTGGAGAAGTTGGGGCTTTCCTCCTTGGATCAGAGGAGATTGAGGGGGCAAGTTGACACAGTTTTTGACAAGGTAGACAAAATAAAATGCTTTTTCTATTACTTGCTCGTACAAGGAGGCAAATTTACGGTTTGGGGAAAGAAATAAGAGAGAATGTGAGGCAAGATGTATTTGACACAGCGAGTGGTAATGACCCGATGGGAGGTCGAATCAGCAATGATGAATAATTTCAAAAGGAAATTGGATGGGCTCTTGAAGGCGTGAAACTTGCAGAGCTAAGGGGATGGAGGCAGGGAATGGAACTGACAGCATTGTTCCACAGCGAGTCGGCAAAGACTGGATGTGCTGTCTTGACCCCTCCTGTGCCATAATGATCTAAAAACCCAATAACATTTTTTATTGTTTACATGACATCCTATTGAGTTGTGTTTCATGATCAATTGGTAGTCTTATATTGATGAAGCTGAGTTAGAAAATCTCAGGGATAGAATTGATCCCCAAGGTTTCCATTCAGTCATATCTTTCGTCTGCAAGATCTATTTACACCACAGTTGTTTGGAGGGACACATGAAATCAAGTACGATAACCATGTCATGAATCACATAATTTATTTTTGAAGGCCTATAAGTTCAAGTCATGTTCTTCTGAGCAATAATCTAAAATCTCAAGGAATTCATAAAGGCAAGAGAATTTTGATTGTAATGAAGGGCCAAGAAGAAATTGGAAGTTAAAAACATATTTCAAGGACTAGCAATTTGACATAGACACAAAGATTTGAAACATCTCACAGGTTGCGACATCTGACACCGATTTGGCATCATACTAGCGTCAAAAGAAGTGGGTTTTCGAGCAGTTCAGATTACCTGTCTCTAGGTGGTTCGCTCCTCGATCTTGCTGACGATTGTTTCTGTTCAAACCCCATTTCTTGCCGAGTAAGTTCAGACACTCGAGTCTTGTCAGGAGGTGTAGTCTCTTGTGTTGCCACTGCCGTACTTAAAGGAGTCTGGGATCGTGAACGCTCTTGCAGCCTTGCTTTCTTTTCCCTGGGTGCATCAGAAACAGTCCCTGTCGCCGTGTCACTCAATGCGCCATCCTGATTGGGTGGCTGTGATGTTCCACTTCCAAAGAACCACGCTCCTGATTTTGTGAGAATTTCCTGCTGTTTACGACATAAATTGCATACCCACATTACCTGATCAAAGACAAAGAAAGGAATTAAATCACCGGACTCAGGTTCTTCCATCCGAAATCTTCAATGCCTGCTTATCCTTTTTACAGAAACTATCACGATTGTAAATCTGCAAGCTAGAGTCAAGTTGTCAGGTTCAATTGAAGTTTTTGTTAAAATAATGGTGATCCACATCTTTCTGAAATGAGTTACGATCGATTATTACAAAATAAAAGATCCTGTTGCTTTTATTTGCATTTAGGTATTTGAGTAAAAGTAGCTATCGACAATGATGGCAGAATATTTGGCTGAGGGAATGACTGGCTCAGTGTGAGTCTAAATAGACGTCGATTTCATTTCTGGTCTGCCTCAGCTAGCTGGTCTCAACTGGAGCAGAAATTAGAGAGCTCCAGTTCATCTCAAAATCTTGGCTTGGGGAGTAGTTAACACAAAAAGGCTATCAACAAGACCTTCCACAAACTGCACATGTATGGATATCACATAAGTACAGAATCATGTCAGGCTTTGATGCACTATTCACTTGAAAAGCTTAGGTAATCTCACTGCCTGAGCTCACATGCAAAAGGACTGGTGCTTGGTGAGACACCAGCCAGCTGTAAACACACACTGAGACATGTGATGAATGTAAGTGTTTCAGATATACTGTATAAATGTGTTTGGTGCAGTAAAATGCCTGGGTTAATGTGTGACTGCTGCAGTAATGTTTTTAAAAATCCTGGTTTGGGTTGGGCAAATGGAATTTTTTTTATATAAAGAAAGTTCCCTGGGGAATAGGTAATTAGAGACATTGTGCTCGATTCTCCCAAAACATTTGGAAGTTAATTTTTGACGGGTTTTTCAGGGTGTTTCCTGCCGGCCCTGCCGCCGGTTTCCACACCGCTAGTCAATGACAGTCACTTTTTTCGGCCCTGTGGACTTTCTCACCGGTTTGGTCCACACTTCGAATTATTTATAGCACTGGGGAGTTTTGAATCCCTTTCATTTTGAAAGGGTGTCCCTATCTCGAAGTAAGCTTGTGGGGTCCCCCACCCCCTCCCAACCCATGGGCAATGTCACCCCCCCCCCCACATACATGGACTCTACCCCACACCCCCCAAGTGAGGACACTCTATGGGTGCCTGGGGAGTGGGAGGGGCCTCTTCAAGCCTCCCCAAGCCCCCTTACAGCACCCCCACCCTTCCAGGACCCCATCAACCCCCCAACCTCCACAAGGCCCCTACTTACCTGCCCTGCACCCCCCATCCTCAAACCATCATCTCCACCCTCATTTAATGGGCATGGGCCCCCTCGCCCCCTGGCAGTGCCACCCTGGCACCCATGCACTGTTACCCTGGCTATTATAGCCATTCAGGCACCTTGGTAGTGGCAATGCCAAGATGCCAGCTGGGCAGTGCCAAGGTGCACACGTTCCAGGGAGCCACCCTGCACTTACCCAAACCACCATGGGGTCTCCAATGACCTGGGAGACCTCGTGTGTGCCGTTCCACCTGGTCCACGTTTGTGTGGACCAGCACTAATCACCGCCCAGCTGCAGCCTCGCTGGGGAGGCCAAAGAATCATGTGAGGCCAGTGGATCCCGCGCAGGTTGGTCATAAGTAGGTTTATGGCCTTCTTCCGAGAGCATCGTTCGGTCTCGCCCATTTGGGACAGGGTTCCGACTCCGATGTCTCGTTGGGCTTCGGAGAATCCCGGAAAAAAAATAAAAAAGGAGGTAGGCAGAAAGCGGGTAATAATAGGCCAGTGAGCTTATATATAGTAGGGAAGATGCTGGAATCTATTATCAAGGAAGAAATAGCGAGGCAACTGGATGGAAATTGTCCCATTGGGCAGACGCAGCATGGGTTCATAAAGGGCAGGTAATGCCTAACTAATTTAGTGGAATTTTTTGAGGACATTAACAGTGCGGTAGATAACGGGGAGCCAATGGATGTGGTATATCTTGATTTCCAGAAAGCCTTTGACAAGGTGCCACACAAAAGATTGTTGCATAAGATAAAGATTATTCCCCATTAAGGGGAAAGTAGTAGCATGGATAGAGGATTGGTTAATTAATAGAAAGCAAAGAGTGGGGATTAATGGGTGTTTCTCTGGTTGGCAATCAGTAGCTAGTGGTGTCCCTCAGGGATCAGTGTTGGGCCCACAACTGTTCACAATTTACAGAGATGATTTGGAGTTGGAGACCAAGGGCAATGTGTCCAAGTTTGCAGACGACACTAAGATAAGTGGTAAAGCAAAAAGTGCAGAGGATACTGGAAGTCTGCAGAGGGATTTGGACAGGCTAAGTGAATGGGCTAGGGTCTGGCAGATGGAATACAATGTTGACAAATGTGAGGTTATCCATTTTGGTAAGAATAACAGCAAAAGGGATTATTATTTAAATGATAAAATATTAAAACATGCTGCTGTGCAGAGAAACCTGGGTGTGCTGGTGCATGAGTTGCAAAAAGTTGGTTTACAGGTGCAACAGGTGATTAAGAAGGCAAATGGAATTTTGTCCTTCATTGCTAGAGGGATGGAGTTTAAGACTAGGGAGGTTATGCTGCAATTGTCTAAGGTGTTAGTGAGGCCACACCTGGAGTATTGTGTTCAGTTTTGGTCTCCTTACTTGAGAAAGGACGTACTGGCGCTGGAGGGTGTGCAGAGGAGATTCACTAGGTTAATCCCAGAGCTGAAGGGGTTGGATTACGAGGAGAGGTTGAGTAGACTGGGACTGTACTCGTTGGAATTTAGAAGGATGAGGGGGGATCTTATAGAAACATATAAGATTATGAAGGGAATAGATAGGATAGATGTGGGCAGGTTGTTTCCAATGGCGGGTGAAAGCAGAACTAGGGGGCATAGCCTCAAAATAAGGGGAAGTAGATTTAGGACTGAGTTTAGGAGGAACTTCTTCACCCAAAGGGTTGTGAATCTATGGAATTCCTTGCCCAGTGAAGCAGTAGAGGCTCCTTCATTAAATGTTTTTAAGATAAAGATAGATAGTTTTTTGAAGAATAAAGGGATTAAGGGTCATGGTGTTCGGACTGGAAAGTGGAGCTGAGTCCACAAAAGATCAGCCATGATATCATTGAATGGCGGAGCAGGCTCGAGGGGCCAGATGGCCTACTCCTGCTCCTAGTTGTTATGTTCTTATGAGTCTGCATCTCCCCCATTGTTCAGTAAGATTGCATGTATTGGCTATCATTCCAATAGTGGAAAAATGTCCCATAGCATAGAGGATTTGTCTGTCTGTCGTACTTACATTTGGTTTCTAGTTTGCTACCATGCAAATTTACCTTTGGATTGGTCCAAGAGGTTGTTTTAGAACATAGAACATAGAACAATACAGCGCAGTACAGGCCCTTCGGCCCACGATGTTGCACCGAAACAAAAGCCATCTAACCTACACTATGCCATTATCATCCATATGTTTATCCAATAAACTTTTAAATGCCCTCAATGTTGGCGAGTTCACTACTGTAGCAGGTAGGGCATTCCACGGCCTCACTACTCTTTGCGTAAAGAACCTACCTCTGACCTCTGTCCTATATCTATTACCCCTCAGTTTAAAGTTATGTCCCCTCGTGCCAGCCATATCCATCCGCGGGAGAAGGCTCTCACTGTCCACCCTATCCAACCCCCTGATCATTTTGTATGCCTCTATTAAGTCTCCTCTTAACCTTCTTCTCTCCAACGAAAACAACCTCAAGTCCGTCAGCCTTTCCTCATAAGATTTTCCCTCCATACCAGGCAACATCCTGGTAAATCTCCTCTGCACCCGCTCCAAAGCCTCCACGTCCTTCCTATAATGCGGTGACCAGAACTGTACGCAATACTCCAAATGCGGCCGGACCAGAGTTCTGTACAGCTGCAACATGACCTCCCGACTCCGGAACTCAATTCCTCTACCAATAAAGGCCAACACTCCATAGGCCTTCTTCACAACCCTATCAACCTGGGTGGCAACTTTCAGGGATCTATGTACATGGACACCTAGATCCCTCTGCTCAGCCACACTTTCAAGAACTTTACCATTAGCCAAATATTCCGCATTACTGTTATTCCTTCCAAAGTGAATCACCTCACACTTCTCTACATTAAACTCCATTTGCCACCTCTCAGCCCAGCTCTGCAGCTTATCTATATCCCTCTGTAACCTGCTACATCCTTCCACACTATCGACAACACCACCGACTGTTTTGGAACAGTTCTACTGGAGTAAATGCCACCACAAGCTTGATTGTTCTGTTAGTTAGCTCTGATGATTAAAGTCACGATCGCACCCCTTGTCTCTACATCTACTTAACAGTTGTTCAATGGCCTGTGTTGGTTGTTGACTAAAAGACATGGGGCGGATTCTCCGTTGTCGGGATTCTCCGTTAAGCCCGTTAAGAGGCTCCTTCATTAAATGTTTTTAAGATAAAGATAGATAGTTTTTTGAAGAATAAAGGGATTAAGGGTTATGGTGTTCGGGCCGGAAAGTGGAGCTGAGTGCACAAAAGATCAGCCATGATCTCATTGAATGGCAGAGCAGGCTCGAGGGGCCAGATGGCCTACTCCTGCTCC
Source organism: Scyliorhinus torazame (assembly GCF_047496885.1). Lineage (NCBI taxonomy): Eukaryota > Metazoa > Chordata > Chondrichthyes > Carcharhiniformes > Scyliorhinidae > Scyliorhinus > Scyliorhinus torazame. Next base: position 89,251,303 of record NC_092710.1, on the reverse strand, counting down.
TGGTTCTTATGTTGGTACTCCTCAGAATCAAGGGCCAAGCTCAATCAGAAGACGACTAGGTCTTGGTACTCCTCAGAAACAAGGGCCAAGGTTTTCACTCAGAGAGTGGTGGGTGCCTGGAATGCAGATGTGGTGGATGCAGGCACATTGGCAACATTTAAGAGGCATTTTAATGTTTACATGAATAGGGAGGAAATAGAGGGATACGGACCGAGTAAGGGTATGCCGTTCTGTTTTTAGTTAGGGCATCATGATTGGCACAAGCTTGGAGGGATGAAAGGCCTGTTCCTTTGTTTTTATTAGTTCTACCTGCCAGGCTCTTTGGCACTAACTCCGACAACAGCGGTTATGATGCCCATTGGGCCAGGAATTGCTCCGAATTCGCGCTGGGGAGTGCTGGCACATTACAATGTCCTGAATTGTTTCAGAAATAGCGCCCCCAATGGAAATTTGAACCGCACACAATTCAGTCCGGGCATCAACACTTGGGATGCGATCTAACAGCCGCATTGCACCTGGCGCGAATCCGAGTGAGCTGCTGAGATTGGAGGAGAGTCTGAAATTGGGAACCGCGCAGGGCATTGATTGGTTTCCAATCAACCCGGCCCGCTCCCGTTGGTGAGATCCGGATCCTGCTGCGACATGGTGAGAAACCAATAATCATAAATTAAAGCCAATCGCCATCCCATTAACGGGAAGGATCCCCTATGTCATGGCCTCCCATGATTTAACCAGCTTCCCAGCGAGTGGTCACGCTGGCAATGATTAGTACTAGTCCACACAAACGTGGGCCAAGCGTCACAGCACCTGAGAGTGGGGGTCTCGCAAGCCATTGGAGAGCCCTGGGTGGTTAGGGACATGGCAGGGTTGTACACTAGCTCTCCCTCTGGCACCTGGGCACCGTGACAATGCCACACTGCCATTGCCAAATGAAGGGTGGGAGTCCTGAACAGGTTGGGGGTCTCTAAAAGGGGGCATGAGAAGCCCCCTGTGGGAGTGTGGGGTAATGCCCATGAATGTGTGTGGGGGTAACATTGGCCATGACTGGGGGGAGAACATTCAAGCTCACTTAGAGATTGGGGCATCCTTTCAAAATGGTGGCCCAATCTCTGGAGCCGGTCTGACAAACGGATTCAGCTCCCAAGTGATGAAAATAATTCAAAGTGTGGGCTAACTGGGAAGGAACTGCCAAAGGCCCACAAAAGTGACTCAGTGTGGTTAAGACAGTGGCGGAGAACTCTTCAACAAGAGCTGGGGAGAAACTCCAGCCAACCCAACCTGAAATGACACTTAGAAATGTTTCCGTTAGATTGCACCCATTGTATTTGAAGAATTCTGCTGGCTTTCATCTTGCACCCTCCTTTTTGGTTTAATCATAATCTCTATCTCCCTTGCTCTCCATCGCCCTCACCTCCAATGAACCCTGCTTTTGGCTCCCTTATCTTTTCTCCTTGTTGGAATATACCGGCTTATATCTGAAACATCTCTTCCTTAAAGACCATCCATTGTCTGTTAGTTACTGGTCAGCCTCTGGTTCCATTTTACCCTGCTGTCCTCAGCATGTAACCAGAGACCTTGGAATGTCGACAGGAAAGGATCATGGGACAACTGGAGGATGAATAGGGTTTTGACAGACTAACGAGACTCTTTCATCGAGTTGATAATCCTGCAGCCACAGTTGATGTTTATCTCGCTTGACGTCACTGGGAACAGCCCAAGGAGCACAGAATCCTGCATCATGGAGCTACTCAAGATGAACTTCGACAAAAACTACTGCAACTCCCTCGAGACCTTCTTTGCAAAGGCATATTCCAGAAGATGTGTAACTGTCTCTCAGTGAGCTTTGCGCATGTGCAGTGGTACGGAGACCACATCCGGAGTCAGGCGCAGACAGAGTGAGTTTTAAACACGGGAATTTGAAACAGAGTGAGAATTGAATTTGTAAGTCTTTCCCTCTTCCTTTTTTATAAATTGAGTAGTCCAGTCATAAGGTTAATAAGGAGCTTCCCCATCCAGATAGCTGAGTGGCAGTTATCTGTCAATCTCCAGAAGCCTGATTAATAGGCAAGATAACAAACCTTTGAAGCTCAACTGATGTGCGAGTCACCCAAGTCATCTCAGCCCAACACCAAGGGTTAGACAATAGTGGGCTTCGTAAAGAGACCCCAAACTGAAGTGGTGATGGTGGAAATGGCATTAAACAGGAAGTTAGACATGCATGCAATAAAGGAACATCTGTAATTATGGGTGATTTTAATCTGTATATGGATTGGGCAAATCAAATTAGCCACAGGACCATAGAGGAGGATTTCCTGGAGTGTATATGGGATGGTTTTCTGGATCAATATGTTGAGGAACTAACTAGAGAACAGGCTATCCTAAACTGGGTATTGTGTAATGAGAAGGGAATCATTGGCAATCTAGTTGTGTGATACCACTTGGGCATGAGTGAACATAATATGCAGAGTGAAGTAGTTGATTCTGAGACTAGGCTCCTTAATCTTAATACAGGAAACTACAATGATATGAGGCACGAGTTATCTATGGTTGATTGGGAAATGTTACTGTCAAGGAGCACATGGGCCAGCTACAACGATTGTCTATTCCTGTCTGGTCCTAAAGTAAAATGGGAAAGGTGGCCAATCCATGGCTTACAAGGGAAATTAGAGATAATATTAGATCCAAGGAAGAAGCACACAAATTGACCAATAAATTGACCAGTTTGAGGACTGGTGGCAGTTTAGAATTCAGCAAAGAAGGACCACAGGATTGATTAAGAAGGGGGGGGGGGAAATAGAGTACAAGGGTAAGCTTGCAGGGAACATAAAAACTGACCGTAAACGTTTGTATAGGTACGTGAAGAGAAAAAGATTGGTGAAGACAAATGTAGGTCCCTTACAGTCAGAACCAGGGGAATGTATAATAAAGGACAAAGAAATGGCTGAGGAACTAAACACATACTTGGATTCATGCTTCACAAATGAGGACACAAATCAAATACCAGAAATGTTGGAGAATGCAGGGTTTAGTGAGAGGGAGGAACTGAAGGAGATCAATATTTGTAGAGAAATGGTATTGGGGAAATTGTTGAGATTGAAGGCTGATAAATCCCCCAGGGCCTGATAATCTACATCCCAGAGTACTTAAGGAAGTAGTGGATGCATTGGTGGTTATCTTCCAGCATTCTATAGACTCTGGAATAGTTGCTGCAGATTGGAGGGTAGCAAGTGTAACTCCACTATTTAAAAAGGGAGGTAGAGGGAAAATAGGGAATTATAAGCCTGACGCCAGTAGTGGGGAAAATTCTAGAATTCATTATCAAAGATTTTATAGCAGAGCACTTAGAAAACAGTGGCAGATCAGACAGAGTTAGCATGGGTTTATGAAGGGGAAATCATGCTTGACAAATCTGCTGGAATTCTTTGAGGACGTAACTAGTAGAGTTGATGAAGGGAGGGAATGGATGTGGTATTTTGATTTTCATAAGGCTTTAGACAAAGTCCTGCGCAAGAGGTTAGCATGTAAAATTAAAGCGCATGGGATTAGGCGTAGTGCATTGAGATGGATAGAAAACTGGTTGGCAGACAGGAAACAAAGAGTAGGAATTAACAGATCTTTTCAAATTGTCAGGCAGTGCCTAGTGGGGCACCGCAGGGATCGGTATTAGGACACCAGCTATTCACAATATATATTAATGATTTAGATGAGGGAACAAAATTAAATATCTTCACATTTGCAGAAAACACCAAGTTGGGTGGAAGGGTGATCTGTGCGGAGGATGCAGGGATCCTTCAGTGTGATTTCAATTTAACAATCTTTAACCCCCACCGGATATTTGGCGGGGGTGGGAATCGCACCGTGCCGGTTGGCGGGCCCACCCCCGGCGATTCTCCGGCCCGCAATGGACCGAAGTCCCGCTGCTGGATCATAGAATTTACAATGCAAAAGGAGGCCATTCGGCCCATCGAGTCTGCACCGGCTCTTGGAAAGAGCACCCTACCCAAGGTCAACACCTCCACCCTATCCCCATAACCCAGTAAACCCACCCAACACTAAGGGCAATTTTGGACACTAAGGGCAATTTATCATGGCCAATCCACCTAACCTGCACATCTTTGGACTGTGGGAGGAAACCGGAGCACCCGGAGGAAACCCACGCACACACGGGGAGGATGTGCAGACTCCGCACAGACAGTGACCCAAGCCGGAATCGAACCTGGGACCCTGGAGCTGTGAAGCAATTGTGCTATCCACAAGGCTACCGTGCTGCCCCTTAATGCCTGTCCCGCCGACGAGAATCAAACCATCTCTCTTACCGGCGGGACAAGGTGGCGCGGGCGGGCTCCGGAGTCCTGGGGGGGTTGCGGGGGTGATCTGGCCCCGGGGGGTGCCCCCACGGTGGCCTGGCCCACGATCGGGGCCCACCGATCCGCGGGCCTGTGCCGTGGGGACACTCTTTTCCTTCCGCCTTCGCCATGGTCTCCACTATTGCGGAGGCGGAAGAGACCCCCTCCACTGCACATGCACGGGGATGCCGTGAGCGGCCGCTGACGCTCCCGCCCCGCACGGCAAAGTCATTTCCGCGCCAGCTGGCGGGGCACCAAAGGCCTTTCCCGCCAGCTGGCGGGGCGGAAATCAGTCCGGCGCGGGCCTAGTCCCTCAAGGTGAGGGCTCAGCACCCCAAGATGTGGAGAATTCCGCACCTTTGGGGCGGCGTGATGCCGGACTGATTCGCACCGTTTTTGGCGCCGGTCGGCGGACATCGTGCCGATTGTGGAGAATCCCGCCGCACATTCTGGCGCCTGGTCACCAATACACTTGTCATTAATTCAAATTAGCAACATTTGACTCCAACTACACCTCCCGCTGCCTGGGGAAAGCGGGCAGCATAATCAAAGACCCCTCCCACCCTGCTTCCTCACTCTTCCAACTTCATCCATCAGGCAGGAGATACAGAAGTCTGAGAACACGTACAAACAGACTCAAAAACAGCTTATTCCCTGCTATTACCAGACTCCTAAATGACCCTCTTAAGGACTGACCTCATTAACACTACACACTGTATGCTTCATCCGATGCCAGTGCTTATGTAGTTACGTTGTGTTGCCTTATTATGTATTTTCTTTTCTTCCCTTTTCTTTCCATGTACTTAATGATCTGTTGAGCTGCTCGCAGAAAAATACTTTTCACTGTACACGGTACACGTGACAATAAACAAATCCAATCCAATCTAACATTATACATTTCAAATGCCACTTAATTAATAAACAGGTTACTTGTTTATCTGTGCAGACCTATTAGGGACAAACAGAAAATCCCTCTGTCTTGTCAGACGCAAATCCTGTGGCAAACTGCTGTTCAAAAAAATCCTAAAATGGACTGCAAAACTACAGACAGACCTGACTCCCTCCCATTAATTACATCATCTGTATCCCACTAAATTCTATGACCTGCTTTGCTAGGACTAAACATAATCCCTCATAGGTTATCTACTTTCCAGGGAATCTTCTGCAATCACAACATAACCATTTACTTTTTTACAGAAAGATGGCTAATGGTAAAATCAACCTTTCACAGCTCCTTTATCACAGCTTTTGTAGACACTTGCCTGTATGTATTTTAAACATGGCCAGACCCATTCGTCACAACACTGCAGACGGGTAGAACCTCATCACGTAGCAATAATTAGTGTTTGCTTATCAAATATCTACGTACAGTTTGATGCACCCCCACACAAAGATGGTGATCAAGATGATAACAAGATTGGTATGTTTAACCCGCTTTAATGAGAAGTTTTCATATCACGCCTCTGTGGGTGCATCACATCCCTGTGGACACCGACCATTTTCGATCTCCAGATATAGCCGAAAATAGCCTGGCTAAGTGCGGAGTAGAATACTGGTGTGACTGCACCACATGCAACAATACTGACAGGACATCGCACCTGATGACCAGATTCCTTATCACAATGGAGAGAAACTGTCATTCCCACATGCCCAGTTTTTGTTGCACCATGGCTACACAAGTCTTGCAGTTGTTTTTTTGCACACACTCCAGTCCCCTTGAACCATATCTCCAGCATCTTCAAATAGTATAACCTGATGGAGAAGGATTGGTTGGCAGAAAAACATGGCCTCACTCTGCTGCGGTTTTCTTTGACTCCTGAGGCCCATTTTAACTGGTTGTAAATGCACATCAGTCTGCGCAGTGACAGTGGATCTGGGCAGAATCCCGGTCTACTTCACAGCGATTCCGTCCCGGTCTGCTTCACAGCGCTTCTGTCCCGGTCTGCTTCACAGCGATTCCTTCCCGGTCTGCTTCACAGCGATTCCATCCCGGTCTGCTTCACAGCGATTCCTTCCCGGTCTGCTTCACAGCGATTCCATCCCAGTCTGCTTCACAGCGCTTCTGTCCCGGTCTGCTTCACAGCGCTTCTGTCCCGGTCTGCTTCACAGCGATTCCTTCCCGGTCTGCTTCACAGCGATTCCATCCCGGTCTGCTTCACAGCGATTCCGGTCTGCTTCAGTGATATCAGTGTCAAAATATCACACCAAGATTTAAAACAGTCCGGTTTTGCCTCAGACAATGGCCAAGGAGAGGGAAGGAGTTATAATAAAAGTAAAACACTGGATACATACATTCTGAAATAAAAACATAAAATTCTTGAAAAAACGCAGCAGTTCTGGCAGCATCTTTGCAGAGAAAGACATTGATAACATTTCATATCCGTATAACTTTTCTTCAGGATGGAGTTGGTGGCTAGGTAACAGAGTTTGTGGTGGAGGGTGAAGACAACGCCATACCAATATTGACCAAGAGCCATCCTGACTCGAACGATCAGCACCCATCTCTCTCCACAAATGCGGAAAGACCTGCTGAAATTGTCCAGTATTTCCTGTTTCTGTTTCAGATTCCAGCAATCACAGTAATTTGCTTTTATCAAATCAGCATTTAGTTGCAGGAATGTCTGCTCACCCACTAAGCACTGGCAAGTGGGATTAGGTGGGCAGGTCACGGCCTTTCATGTGTCAGTGCAGATCTGATGGGCCGAAGAGCCTCTTCTGCACTGTAGTAGTCTGTGATTCTGTGACTCAGTACGTGTTGGATAATTCAGAGAGACAGTGTGCAAAATTATGAGGGATATAGATAGGGTAGATAGTAAAAAACGTTTCTCCTTAATAGAAGGGTCGATAACAAAGGGCCATAAAATTCAGGTCGGAGGCAGGAGATTTAGTGAGGATTTGAGGAAAAACACTTTCACCCAGAGGGTGGTGGGAATCTGGAACTCTATGCCTGAAATGGTGGGAGAAGCAGGAACCCTCACAACATTTAAGAAGCATTTAGATGAGCTCTTGAAATGCCACAGCAGACAAGGCTACGGAGCAAGTGCAGGAACATTCGATTAGAACAGAGGAAGACAATCAGATTTTCTTTTGCATTTCTATGTTGTGAGACATTTTTTATATGTCTTGTGTTTTTGTTTGTGAGTAAAGTAGTTGTAAAATAGTTGTGGTGTGGAGCAGCATGTAGAGTTCACCACCAGGTGGGAGGAACATGGGAGTGAGAGTATATCCAGACGAAGGGAGAAGAATTCTGACCAACGGCATCAGCCGGGATTCTCTGATATCGTGGGCAAGTTCGGACGGCGGCGTTAAAACCGGCGTGAGCGACGCCAGCGTCAACCCGATCAAAAGTGCGCATATTCTGCGCAACGGCCCGGGACGGCGTCACAAACGAGCGGCGCCCCTGAAATAGACGCTACCCGCACACACACAGGCCAATGCGGGAAGATGGCTGCCCACCGCGCAACACCGAGGTTCCAGGACCGTGACATGGAGATGCTCCTGGACGCCGTGGAGCAAAGGAGGGAGGCCCTGTACCCCGGACATGGCTGCAGGGTCGCTGCCAACACCACCCAGTGCTTGTGGAGGGAGGTGGGAGAAGCTGTCAGCGTCGTGGGCATAATACCCAGGACAGGCAGCCAGTGTAAAAAGCTCAATGACCTAGTCAAGACAGACAGGGTGAGTACCCCCCACTGTGCCCATGGCACCAACCTCCCAAACCCCACACATGTGGCCCCACCCACTCTCTGCATGGGGGGGCGGAACAATGTAGCTGAGACCCACATGGCTGCACCCACCCTTGCAAGCTGCACTGCAGGATGGCCTGTGAACCTATGTCAACATAGACCCAACCGCTGGGCTGCAAGTATATGCCCGCCTGACACGGTTGATCTTTTTGTGCCCACCCCCTACAGGAAAGGCGTGCACATAACAACCGGGAGCGTGCCAGGACTGGAGGAGGTCCAGCTGGATTGCGCCCATTCATCGTGCATGAACAGAGGGCCCTGGACATCACAGGCGGACCAGAGGACCGGGAGGTTGCGGATGGCAAGGTACGGCGCGCACCACCAAGTGAGACCCCCTTGCCTGGCTCCCCCTGTAGCCATCTGGGATGGCCATGTTCCAATTACAAAATGGACACTTGCAAAAAATGCAGGGAAAATTGGACAATACCGAAAAAGCAAGCAGGTGCAAGGTCTGTCTGTTGATTAGAGCTGTAGCTCTCAGACTGGACCGGTACTGCAGAACCATCTATATACTAATGAGCCATCCCCGGGAACAAAAGGCAACATTTAGGTAAACAATGCTAAGACAGACAACCCGGCGCCAGAGGAGACTAAAACAAAGCAGACCAACGGCCACCTAGGACACGCCCAGCAACCAGGGAATCCACCCCTCTATTGGAGGAAAATCGATAAGGACGATTGGGAAACGGCCCAGACGGGTCCCGGGTTCCTGGGGTTCCCACACCCACCCATAAACTCGATGCAGTCAAGGACCCAGGGAGAAGTGAAAGGGATGTCGGCTGGCTTGCTGCACCAGCAGACGCAGGTGGAGGAGTCCACCCGCTTCCAGGAGCTGGGAGTGGTGCTGGTCATGAAACCGAAATCAGAGATTTAATGGCGTCAGCGGTGGAGGCAATTGGGGTGATGGTGTTGGTCATGGGTCTCAGTATGCAAGGCCTGGGGCTTTCCGTGCAGGCGGGGGCCGTGGCCAGGACATGGCTGCCCTCTCACAGGCAGCCATGAGCCAGAGCCAGCTGCAGATTGCAGCGGCTCTCACCACCATGGCCCCCTCTCAGCGGTTTCTGTGGCTTCTGTATTCACACATCTCATTGCTATTTTGACAGCAAATTCAGGCCCACAGTGTTTCCTTTCAGATGAATAAAAATCTGTGCAGAACACTCTGACTGATCCAAAATAAAACAAGATAATCAGCAGTGATTGACAACTAGCAAAATCCAAACTAAGTGCCACTGTTTGAATGCCTCTGCCTGTCTGAAACTGAGAGATCCCTTCAGCTAATATTTGAGGATGGAACAGCAGCTACAGGTGAATGAATGAAAATAAAATAAACATCTTCCAACCAAAGACAAGGAATAAATATCTGAATTACTTTCAGTGAAGGTACCATTTCTTGATGTATTACAACCCAATCCAAGTACAAAAAAAAAAGAACTTTTAACATTCATATTCATGCTTATTAAGATATTTCAAATTTGGCATTGTAGCTTTCCCTTTTATTTCCAAATTTTAATTTTCTTTCTTACCCCATCGTGAAAAACTGATATCTCCCTTTCCTTCACAATAGTCGTGAGAGTCAGAAGCTGTTCCGACAAATGGATACCTGATCTCTGATAAGGCTGTTAGCTATCTGTCATGATGTGCGCCGACAGATTTGGAAGTGAATTGCGTTCCAATTTGAACTGGATACAGAAACGTATTCTCTCTCTCCTTCTGAGTAGGCTGGGATCAGGAATTTGCCGTCTGCAATCTTCAACATGATTTCAAGAAATATCCTTCTCTTAATCCCCCTCAGAATATGAGCTCTATTATTTCAGGTAGAAATGGTTTCCCTGACCCGCAATACTTGAAAGTTCATTAATCTCCATGTTGCAATCTAGCATTTCGGTTTTCTCAGCAATCACATCATTTTCTCATTGTACCTTAAGCTGGCATTGCTCTCCCCGTGAGAACTCAAAATCTGCAGCACAATCGATGCATTAGCCGTCGAAGGGTATCGGCACCCACAGTACATGACATTTATAATAACATCTATACTTATAGACACACAGCAATACCAACAATAGCATAACTTAACCTTTCATCCTCGCGATCCGAAGTGACTCGCTCAGCAGCAACAATGCTGTCGAATCAAAGTCAACTCAAAAAACATTCAGCCTATACTGATCCTCAGAGTCAATGGTGGTGAGAGCTTGACATACACCCGAGGACCTGAGCTTGATTGCAAATATTTGGATTCCGTCCAAACGAAGCCAAACTCAGTGCAAAAATCCACAGATGTCAGGCTACCAACAAAAAAATGCTCTGCTGAGGATTACGAGGATCTAATTTGGCTTTAATCTTTCACAAGAAGCATTATCCAAATGCAGCACAATGCATGATGAAAATGTTTTTAAAAATTCTAATCTCTGGAGGATTATTAAATGCCTCTTCCCAAGCTGATCTGATATAATTTAAAATGCACCAGTATTATAAAACACATTATGAATATATATTTGAAAAGTAAATTAACCTTGTTACAAATGAAAAGCACTCAAGCTCAGAGATTTAATGTGAACTGTATTTGTGAAAACTCTCTTGGTGAGTTAATTTAATGAGCAGCTTAGAATCATGGAATCCGTACAGTGCAGAAGGAGGCCATTCGGCCCTCGAGTCTGCACTGACCCTTCGAATGAGAACTCTACCTATTTACATTCCCCCGTCCATCCCACCCTATTCCTGTAACCCAGAACCTAACCGGTACATCCCTGGATGTTAAGGGGCAATTTAGCACGGCCAATCCACCTAACGTGCACATCTTTGAACTGTGGAAGGAAACCGGAGCACCCGGAAGAAATCCACGCTGACACGGGGAGAATGTGCAAACTCCATACAAACAGGAGTTTGAGCATTGAGCTCGGATCCCTGTCGCTGTGAAGCAGGAGTGCTAACTACTGTACCACCGTGCCGTCCAAATGTCATTCCCGAATGGGAATCGAACGCGGGACATGGCAGTGAGAGCGCCGAATCCTAACTACGAGACCACCAGGGTAGCTTTTCCACCGATGTCAGAACGGTCCCACATTTGACCCATGTGCTGTGCTGTTAAATGTGTGTCAGCTTGGGGAGTAGTGATGAACATCATTCATTTGGCCTTCGTTACCCTGGATTAAAAGAAAATACGAAGTGAGGGGTCCTGATTTCGACCCAATGACCTTCCCCTTGCTGGTGATCTGACAGTGTGCAGAATGGGAACATGGGCTGGCATCATCTATGACAGTTAAATTAGGATTGTCCAACTGGTTTTCTCAGGACGGGCCACATGTACATTTTCCTCAGTCAAGGAGGCGATGAACACTTCAGAAAGATGCCATTTGGCACAATAATTAATGCAAATTCTTCCAAATTAAAAAATGCTGAATGAAACTAAGGGAATATCAGGGCATTCATTTGATAAGTTAAAGAAAGTAAACAATGAAAATGACTACTGAGTGCTTAGCCAGCTCACTCCCATTCACTCGCACTCACCTACTGTAAATGAGACTATGTGTTAGTGTGTGGTAGACAGAGTGAGTGAGGAATCTGGAGACTCGGAGGGAGGCTAACTGACTCTCCCATTCACATCCACACTGTCACATTCTCTCACACTCACCGTCCACACTCACCGTCCACACTCTCACTGCCCACACACTCACCGTCCACACTCATCGTCCACTCTCACCGTCCACACTCTCACCGTCCACACTCTCACCGTCCACACTCTTACCGTCCACACATTCACCATCCACACACTCACCATCCACACTCACCGTCCACATTCACCGGCCACTCTCACCGTCCACACACTCACCGTCCACACTCAACGTCCACACTCTCACCGTCCACACTCACACCGTCCACACTCTCACCGTCCACACTCTCACCGTCCACACTCACCGTCCACACTCTCACCGTCCACACTCTCACCGTCCACACTCTCACCCTCCACTCTCACCGTCCACACTCTCACCGTCCACACTCTCACCGTCCACACTCTCACCGTCCACACTCTCACCGTCCACACTCTCACCGTCCACACTCTCACCGTCCACACTCTCACCGTCCACACTCTCACCGTCCACACACTCAACGTCCACTCTCACCGTCCACACTCTCAGCATCCACACTTTCACCGTGCACACTCTCACCGTCCACACTCACTGTCCACACTCTCACCGTCCACACTCACCGTCCACACACTCATCGTCCACACTCTCACCGTCCACACTCTCACCTTCCACACTCACCATCCACACTCTCACCGTCCACACTCTCACCGTCCACACTCTCACCGTCCACACTCTCACCGTCCACACTCTCACCGTCCACACACTCACCGTCCACACTCACCGTCCACGTTCACCGGCCACTCTCAGCGTCCACACTCTCACCGTCCACACTCTCCCCGTCCAGACTCTCACCGTCCACACTCACCGTCCACACTCTCCCCGTCCACACACTCACCGTCCACACTCTAAGTGTCCACACTCTCACCGTCCACACTCTCACCGTCCACACTCTCACCGTCCACACTCTCAGCGTCCACTCACCGTCCACACTCTCACCGTCCACACTCACCGACAACACTCACCGTCCACACTCTCACCGTCCACACTCACCGTCCACACACTCACCGTCCACACTCTCACCGTCCACACTCTCACCGTCCACACTCTCACCGTCCACACTCTCACCGTCCGGACTCTCAGCGTCCACACTCACCATCCACACTCTCACCGTCCACACTCTCACCGTCCACACTCTCACCGTCCACACTCACCGTCCACACTCTCACTGTCCACACTCACCGTCCACACACTCACCGTACACACTCTCACCATCCACACTCACCGTCCACACTCTCGCCGTCCACACTCTCACTGTCCACATTATCACCGTCCACACTCTCACCTTCCACACTCTCACCGTCCACACTCTCAGCGTCCACACTCACCGTCCACACTCACTGTCCACACACTCACCGTCCACACTCACCGTCCACACTCTCACCGTCCACACTCTCACCGTCCACACACTCACCGTCCACACTCACCGTCCACACACACCGTCCACACTCTCACCGTCCACACTCTAACCGTCCTCACTCTCACCGTCCACACTCACTGTTCACACGCTCACCGTCCACACTCTCACCGTCCACACTCTCACCGTCCACACTCTCACTGTCCACACACTCACCGTCCACACTCTCACCGTCCACACTCTCACCGTCCACACTCTCACCGTCCACACTCTCACCGTCCACACTCTCACCATCCACACTCTCACCGTCCGCACTCTCAGCGTCCACACTCACCGTCCAAACTCTAACCGTCCGCACTCTCACCGTCCGCACTCTCACCGTCCGCACTCTCACCGTCCACACTCACCGTCCACACTCACCGTCCACACTCTCACCGTCCACACTCACCGTCCGCACTCTCACAGTCCACACTCAACGTCCACACTCACCGTCCACACTCCCACCGTCCACGCACTCACCGTCCACACTCTCACCGTCCACACTCACCGTCCGCACTCTCACCGTCCGCACTCTCACCGCCCGCACTCTCACCGTCCGCACGCTCACCGTCCACACTCTCACCGTCCACACTCTCACCGTCCACACACTCACCGTCCACACACTCACCGTCCACACACTCACCGTCCACACTCTCGCCGTCCACACTCACCGTCCGCACTCTCACAGTCCACACTCACCGTCCACACTCACCGTCCACACTCCCACCGTCCACACACTCACCATCCACACTCACCATCCACACTCTCACCGTCCACACACTCACCGTCCACACTCACCGTCCACACTGTCACCGTCCACACTCACACAGTCCACACTCACCGTCCACACTCACCGTCCACACTCCCACCGTCCACACACTCACCTTCCACACTCACCGTCCACACTCTCACCGTCCACACTCACCGTCCACACACTCACCGTCCACACTCAGCGTCCACACTCTCACCGTCCACACTCTCACCCTCCACACACTCACCGTCCACACACTCACCGTCCACACTCACAGTCTACACTCTCACCGTCCACACTCACCGTCCACACACTCACCGTCCACACTCACCGTCCACACACTCACCGTCCACACTCACTGTCCACACACTCACCGTCCACACTCACCGTCCACACTCACCGTCCACACTCTCACCGTCCACACTCTCACCGTCCACACTCTCACCGTCCACACTCTCAACCTCCACACTCACCGTCCACACTCACCGTCCACACTCACCACCCACACTCTCACCGTCAACACTCACCGTCCACACTCCCACCGTCAACACTCACCGTCTACACTCACCATCCACACTCTCACCGTCGACACTCACCGTCCACACTCTCACCGTCCACACTCCCACCGTCCACTCACCGTCCATACTCACCGTCCACACTCTCACCGTCCACACTCTCACCGTCCACACTCTCACCGTCCACACTCTCACCGTCCACACTCTCCCCGTCCACACTCTCCCCGTCCACACTCCCACCGTCCACACTCCCACCGTCCACACACACCGTCCACACTCACCATCCACACTCTCACCGTCCACACTCACCGTCCACACTCCCCGTCCACACTCTCACCGTCCACACTCTCCCCGTCCACACTCTCCCCGTCCACACTCCCACCGTCCACACTCACCATCCACACTCTCACCGTCCACACTCACCATCCACACTCAACGTCCACACTCTCACCGTCCACACTCCCCGTCCACACTCTCAGCGTCCACACTCACCCCGTCCACACTCACCGTCCACACTCTCAGCGTCCACACTCACCGTCCACACTCTCAGCGTCAACACTCTCACCGTTCACCCTCTCACCGTCCACACGCCCAGCGTCCACACTCACCGTCCGCACTCTCACCGTCCACACACTCACGATCCACACTCAACGTCCACTCTCACCGTCCACACTCACCGTCCGCATTCTCAGCGTCCACACACTCACCATTCACACTCACTTTCCACACATTCACTGGCCACTCTCAGCATCCACACTCTCACCGTCCACACTCTCACCGTCCACACTCTCACCGTCCACACTCAACGTCCACACTCTCACCGTTCACACTCTCACCGCCCACACTCTCACCGTCCACACTCTCACCGTCCACACTCTCACTGTCCACACTCTCACTGTCCACACTCTCACCGTCCACACTCTCACCGTACACACTCACCGTCCACTCTCACCGTCCAGACTCACTGTCCACTCTCACCGTCCACACTCCCACCGTCCACACTCTTACCGTCCACACACTCACCATCCACACACTCACCATCCACACTCACCGTCCACATTCACCGGCCACTCTCACCGTCCACACACTCACCGTCCACACTCAACGTCCACACTCTCACGGTCCACACTCACACCGTCCACACTCTCACCGTCCACACTCTCACCGTCCACACTCTCACCGTCCACACACTCACCGTCCACACTCTCACCGTCCACACTCTCACCGTCCACACTCTCACCGTCCACACTCTCACCGTCCACACTCTCACCATCCACACTCTCACCATCCACACTCTCACCATCCACACTCTCACCGTCCACACTCTCACCGTCCACACTCTCACCATCCACTCACCGTCCACACTCTCACTGTCCACACTCTCACCATCCACACGCTCACCGCCCACACGCTCACCGTCCACACTCTCACCGTCTACACACTCACCATACACACTCAACGTCCACTCTCACCGTCCACACTCTCAGTGTCCACACTTTCACCGTGCACACTCTCACCGTCCACACTCACCGTCCACACTCACTGTCCACACTCTCACCGCCACACTCACCGTCCACACACTCAGCGTCCACACTCTCACCGTCCACACTCACCGTCCACACTCTCACCGTCCACACTCTCACCTTCCACACTCACCATCCACACTCACCATCCACACTCTCACCGTCCACACTCACCGTCCGCACTCTCACCGTCCACACTCTCACCGTCCACACACTCAACGTCCACACTCACCGTCCACGTTCACCGGCCACTCTCACCGTCCACACTCTCACCGTCCACACTCTCACCGTCCACACTCTCCCCGTCCACACTCTCCCCGTCCACACACTCACCGTCCACACTCTCAGCGTCCACACTCTCACCGTCCACACTCTCACCGTCCACACTCTCACCGTCCACACTCTCAACGTCCACTCACCGTCCACAGTCTCACCGTCCAAACTCTCACCGTCCACACTCACTGTCCACACACTCACTGGCCACTCTCAGCGTCCACACTCTCAGCGTCCACACTCTCACCGTCCACACTCTCACCGTCCGCACTCTCACCGTCCGCACTCTCAGCGTCCACACTCTCACCGTCCACACTCTCACCGTCCACACTCACTGTCCACACTCACCGTCCACACTCTCACCGTCCACACTCACCGTCCACACTCTCACTGTCCACACTCACCATCCACACACTCACCGTCCACACTCTCACCGTCGACACACTCACTGTCCACATTCTCCCCGGCCACACTCACACCATCCACACTCTCACCGTCGACACTCACCGTCCACACTCTCACCATCCACACTCCCACCGTCCACACTCTCACCGTCCACACTCTCACCATCCACACTCTCACTGTCCACACTCTCACCATCCACACGCTCACCGCCCACACGCTCACCGTCCACACTCTCACCGTCTACACACTCACCGTACACACTCAACGTCCACTCTCACCGTCCACACTCTCGATGTCCACACTTTCACCGTGCACACTCTCACCGTCCACACTCATCGTCCACACTCACCGTCCACACTCACTGTCCACACTCTCACCGTCCACACTCACCGTCCACACACTCAGCATCCACACTCTCACCGTCCACACTCACCGTCCACACTCTCACCGTCCACACTCTCACCTTCCACACTCACCATCCACACTCTCACCGTCCACACTCTCACCGTCCACACTCTCACCGTCCACACTCACCGTGCACACTCTCACTGTCCACACTCACCGTCCACACACTCACCGTCCACACTCTCACCGTCGACACACTCACTGTCCGCACTCTCACCGTCCACACTCTCACCGTCCACACACTCACCGTCCACACTCACCGTCCACGTTCACCGGCCACTCTCACCGTCCACACTCTCACCGTCCACACTCTCACCGTCCACACTCTCCCCGTCCACACTCTCCCCGTCCACACACTCACCGTCCACACTCTCAGCGTCCACACTCTCACCGTCCACACTCTCAGCGTCCACACTCTCAGCGTCCACACTCTCAGCGTCCACTCACCGTCCACACTCTCACCGTCCAAACTCTCACCGTCCACACTCTCAGCGTCCACACTCTCAGCGTCCACACTCTCAGCGTCCACTCACCGTCCACACTCTCACCGTCCAAACTCTCACCGTCCACACTCACTGTCCACACACTCACTGGCCACTCTCAGCGTCCACACTCTCACCGTCCACACTCTCACCGTCCACACTCTCACCGTCCACACTCTCACCGTCCACACTCTCCCCGTCCACACTCTCACCGTCCACACTCTCACCGTCCACACTCTCACCGTCCGCACTCTCAGCGTCCACACTCTCACCGTCCACACTCTCACCGTCCACACTCACTGTCCACACTCACCGTCCACACTCTCACCGTCAACACTCACCGTCCACACTCACCGTCCACACTCTCACTGTCCACACTCACCGTCCACACACTCACCGTCCACACTCTCACCGTCGACACACTCACTGTCCACATTCTCCCCGGCCACACTCACACCATCCACACTATCACCGTCGACACTCACCGTCCACACTCTCACCGTCCACACTCCCACCGTCCACACTCACCGTCCATACTCACCGTCCACACTCTCACCGTCCACACTCTCACCGTCCACACTCTCACCGTCCACACTCTCACCGTCCACTCTCTCACCTTCCACACTCTCACCTTCCACACTCTCACCGTCCACACTCTCACCTTCCACACTCTCACCGTCCACACTCTCAGCGTCCACACTCACCGTCCACACTCACTGTCCACACACTCACCGTCCACACTCACCGTCCACACTCTCACCGTCCACACACTCACCGTCCACACACTCACCGTCCACACTCACCGTCCACACTCTCACCGTCCACACTCTAACCGTCCACACTCTAACCGTCCGCACTCTCACCGTCCGCACTCTCACCGTCCACACTCTCAGCGTCCACACTCACCGTCCACACTCACTGTCCACACACTCACCGTCCACACTCACTGTCCACACACTCACCGTCCACACTCACCGTCCACACTCTCACCGTCCACACACTCACCGTCCACACACTCACCGTCCACACTCACTGTCCACACTCTCACCGTCCACACTCTCACCGTCCACACTCTAACCGTCCGCACTCTCACCGTCCGCACTCTCACCGTCCGCACTCTCACCGTCCACACTCACCGTCCACACTCTCACCGTCCACACACTCACCGTCCACACACTCACCGTCCACACTCTCACCGTCCACACTCACCGTCCGCACTCTCACAGTCCACACTCAACGTCCACACTCACCGTCCACACTCACCGTCCACACACTCACCGTCCACACTCTCACCGTCGACACACTCACAGTCCACATTCTCCCCGGCCACACTCACACCATCCACACTATCACCGTCGACACTCACCGTCCACACTCTCACCGTCCACACTCCCACCGTCCACACTCACCGTCCATACTCACCGTCCACACTCTCACCGTCCACACTCTCACCGTCCACACTCTCACCGTCCACACTCTCACCGTCCACACTCTCGCCGTCCACACTCTCACTGTCCACACTATCACCGTCCACACTCTCACCTTCCACACTCTCACCGTCCACACTCTCAGCGTCCACACTCACCGTCCACACTCACTGTCCACACACTCACCGTCCACACTCACCGTCCACACTCTCACCGTCCACACACTCACCGTCCACACACTCACCGTCCACACTCACCGTCCACACTCTCACCGTCCACACTCTAACCGTCCACACTCTCACTGTCCACACTCACTGTCCACACTCTCACCGTCCACACTCTCACCGTCCACACTCTAACCGTCCGCACTCTCACCGTCCGCACTCTCACCGTCCGCACTCTCACCGTCCACACTCACCGTCCACACTCTCACCATCCACACACTCACCGTCCACACACTCACCGTCCACACTCTCACCGTCCACACTCACCGTCCGCACTCTCACAGTCCACACTCAACGTCCACACTCACCGTCCACACTCCCACCGTCCACACACTCACCGTCCACACTCTCACCGTCCACACTCACCGTCCGCACTCTCACCGTCCGCACTCTCGCCGTCCGCACTCTCACCGTCCGCACGCTCACCGTCCACACTCTCACCGTCCACACTCTCACCGTCCACACTCTCACCGTCCACACACTCACCGTCCACACACTCACCGTCCACACACTCACCGTCCACACACTCACCATCCACACTCTCACCGTCCACACTCACCGTCCGCACTCTCACAGTCCACACTCACCGTCCACACTCCCACCGTCCACACACTCACCATCCACACTCACCGTCCACACTCTCACCGTCCACACACTCACCGTCCACACACTCACCGTCCACACTCACCGTCCACACTCTCACCGTCCACACTCACACAGTCCACACTCACCGTCCACACTCACCGTCCACACTCCCACCGTCCACACACTCACCTCCCACACTCACCGTCCACACTCTCACCGTCCACACTCACCGTCCACACACTCACCGTCCACACTCTCACCGTCCACACCCTCACCCTCCACACACTCACCGTCCACACACTCACCGTCCACACTCACAGTCTACACTCTCACCGTCCACACACTCACCGTCCACACTCACCGTCCACACACTCACCGTCCACACTCACTGTCCACACACTCACCGTCCACACTCACCGTCCACACTCACCGTCCACACTCTCACCGTCCACACTCTCACCGTCCACACTCACCGTCCACACTCTCAACCTCCACACTCACCGTCCACACTCACCGTCCACACTCACCACCCACACTCTCACCGTCAACACTCACCGTCCACACTCACCGTCCACACTCCCACCGTCAACACTCACCGTCTACACTCACCATCCACACTCTCACCGTCGACACACTCACTGTCCACATTCTCCCCGGCCACACTCACACCATCCACACTCTCACCGTCGACACTCACCGTCCACACTCCCACCGTCCACACTCACCGTCCATACTCACCGTCCACACTCTCACCGTCCACACTCTCACCGTCCACACTCTCACCGTCCACACTCTCACCGTCCACACTCTCACCGTCCACACTCTCACCGTCCACACTCTCCCCGTCCACACTCTCCCCGTCCACACTCTCCCCGTCCACACTCCCACCGTCCACACTCCCACCGTCCACACTCACCGTCCACACTCTCACCGTCCACACTCACCGTCCACACTCCCCGTCCACACTCTCAGCGTCCACACTCTCACCGTCCACACTCACCGTCCACACTCACCATCCACACTCTCAACGTCCACACTCACCGTCCTGACTCTCACCGTCTACACTCACCATCCACACTCAACGTCCACACTCTCACCGTCCACACTCTCAGCGTCCACACTCACCGTCCACACTCTCAGCGTCAACACTCTCACCGTTCACCCTCTCACCGTCCACACTCTCACCGTCCACACGCCCAGCGTCCACACTCACCGTCCGCACGCTCACCGTCCACACACTCACGATCCACACTCAACGTCCACTCTCACCGTCCACACTCACCGTCCGCATTCTCAGCGTCCACACACTCACCGTTCACACTCACCGTCCACACATTCACTGGCCACTCTCAGCGTCCACACTCTCAGCGTCCACACTCTCACCGTCCACACTCTCACCGTCCACACTCTCACCGTCCACACTCTCACCGTCCACACTCTCACCGTCCACACTCTCGCCGTCCACACTCTCACCGTCCACACTCTCACCGTACACACTCTCACCGTCCACACTCTCACCGTACACACTCACCGTCCACTCTCACCGTCCAGACTCACCGTCCACTCTCACCGTCCACACTCCCACAGTCCACACTCTTACCGTCCACACACTCACCATCCACACACTCACCATCCACACTCACCGTCCACATTCACCGGCCACTCTCACCGTCCACACTCACCGTCCACACTCAACGTCCACACTCTCACCGTCCACACTCTCACCGTCCACACTCACCGTCCACACTCACACCATCCACACTCTCACCGTCCACACTCTCACCATCCACACTCTCACCGTCCACACTCTCACCATCCACACTCTCACCGTCCACACTCTCACCGTCCACACTCTCACCGTCCACACTCTCACCGTCCACACTCTCACCGTCCACACTCTCACCGTCCACACTCTCACCGTCCACACTCTCACCGTCCACACTCTCACCGTCCACACACTCACCGTCCACACTCTCACCGTCCACACTCTCACCGTCCACACTCACCGTCCACACTCACCGTCCACACTCTCACCGTCCACACACTCACCGTCCACACTCTCACCGTCCACACTCTCACCGTCCACACTCTCACCGTCCACACTCTCACCGTCCACACTCTCACCGTCCACACTCTCACCGTCCACACTCTCACCGTACACACTCACCGTCCACACATTCACTGGCCACTCTCAGCGTCCACACTCTCACCGTCCACACTCACCGTCCACACTCACCGTCCACACATTCACTGGCCACTCTCACCGTCCACACTCTCACCGTCCACACTCTCACCGTCCACACTCAACGTCCACACTCTCACCGTTCACACTCTCACCGCCCACACTCTCACCGCCCACACTCTCACCGTCCACACTCTCACCGTCCACACTCCCACCGTCCACACTCTTACCGTCCACACACTCACCATCCACACACTCACCATCCACACTCTCACCGTCCACACTCTCACCGTCCACACTCTCACCGTCCACACACTCACCGTCCACACTCTCACCGTCCACACTCTCACCGTCCACACTCACCGTCCACACTCACCGTCCACACTCTCACCGTCCACACACTCACCGTCCACACTCTCACCGTCCACACTCTCACCGTCCACACTCTCACCGTCCACACTCTCACCGTCCACACTCTCACCGTCCACACTCTCACCGTCCACACTCTCACCATCCACACTCTCACCGTCCACACTCTCACCGTCCACACTCTCACCATCCACTCACCGTCCACACTCTCACTGTCCACACTCTCACCATCCACACGCTCACCGCCCACACGCTCACCGTCCACACTCTCACCGTCTACACACTCACCGTACACACTCAACGTCCACTCTCACCGTCCACACTCTCAGTGTCCACACTTTCACCGTGCACACTCTCACCGTCCACACTCACCGTCCACACTCACTGTCCACACTCTCACCGGCACACTCACCGTCCACACACTCAGCGTCCACACTCTCACCGTCCACACTCACCGTCCACACTCTCACCGTCCACACTCTCACCTTCCACACTCACCATCCACACTCTCACCGTCCACACTCTCACCGTCCACACTCACCGTCCGCACTCTCACCGTCCACACTCTCACCGTCCACACTCTCACCGTCCACACACTCACCGTCCACACTCACCGTCCACGTTCACCGGCCACTCTCACCGTCCACACTCTCACCGTCCACACTCTCACCGTCCACACTCTCCCCGTCCACACTCTCCCCGTCCACACACTCACCGTCCACACTCTCAGCGTCCACACTCTCACCGTCCACACTCTCACCGTCCACACTCTCACCGTCCACACTCTCAGCGTCCACACTCTCAGCGTCCACTCACCGTCCACACTCTCACCGTCCAAACTCTCACCGTCCACACTCACTGTCCACACACTCACTGGCCACTCTCAGCGTCCACACTCTCACCGTCCACACTCTCACCGTCCACACTCTCACCGTCCGCACTCTCAGCGTCCACACTCTCACCGTCCACACTCTCACCGTCCACACTCACTGTCCACACTCACCGTCCACACTCTCACCGTCCACACTCACCGTCCACACTCTCACTGTCCACACTCACCGTCCACACACTCACCGTCCACACTCTCACCGTCGACACACTTACTGTCCACATTCTCCCCGGCCACACTCACACCATCCACACTCTCACCGTCGACACTCACCGTCCACACTCTCACCATCCACACTCCCACCGTCCACACTCTCACCGTCCACACTCTCACCATCCACACTCTCACTGTCCACACTCTCACCATCCACACGCTCACCGCCCACACGCTCACCGTCCACACTCTCACCGTCTACACACTCACCGTACACACTCAACGTCCACTCTCACCGTCCACACTCTCAGTGTCCATACTTTCACCGTGCACACTCTCACCGTCCACACTCACCGTCCACACTCTCACCGTCCACACTCACCGTCCACACACTCAGCGTCCACACTCTCACCGTCCACACTCACCGTCCACACTCTCACCGTCCACACTCTCACCTTCCACACTCACCATCCACACTCTCACCGTCCACACTCTCACCGTCCACACTCTCACCGTCCACACTCACCGTCCGCACTCTCACCGTCCACACACTCACCGTCCACACTCACCGTCCACGTTCACCGGCCACTCTCACCGTCCACACTCTCACCGTCCACACTCTCACCGTCCACACTCTCCCCGTCCACACTCTCCCCGTCCACACACTCACCGTCCACACTCTCAGCGTCCACACTCTCACCGTCCACACTCTCACCGTCCACACTCTCAGCGTCCACACTCTCAGCGTCCACACTCTCAGCGTCCACACTCTCAGCGTCCACTCACCGTCCACACTCTCACCGTCCAAACTCTCACCGTCCACACTCTCACCGTCCACACTCACTGTCCGCACTCTCACCGTCCGCACTCTCACCGTCCGCACGCTCACCGTCCACACTCTCACCGTCCACACTCTCACCGTCCACACACTCACCGTCCACACACTCACCGTCCACACACTCACCGTCCACACTCTCACCGTCCACACTCACCGTCCGCACTCTCACAGTCCACACTCACCGTCCACACTCCCACCGCCCACACTCCCACCGTCCACACACTCACCATCCACACTCACCGTCCACACTCTCACCGTCCACACACTCACTGTCCACACTCTCACCGTCCACACTCACACAGTCCACACTCACCGTCCACACTCACCGTCCACACTCCCACCGTCCACACACTCACCTTCCACACTCACCGTCCACACTCTCACCGTCCACACTCACCGTCCACACACTCACCGTCCACACTCAGCGTCCACACTCTCACCGTCCACACTCTCACCCTCCACACACTCACCGTCCACACACTCACCGTCCACACTCACAGTCTACACTCTCACCGTCCACACTCACCGTCCACACACTCACCGTCCACACTCACCGTCCACACACTCACCGTCCACACTCACTGTCCACACACTCACCGTCCACACTCACCGTCCACACTCACCGTCCACACTCTCACCGTCCACACTCTCACCGTCCACACTCTCACCGTCCACACTCTCAACCTCCACACTCACCGTCCACACTCACCGTCCACACTCACCACCCACACTCTCACCGTCAACACTCACCGTCCACACTCACCGTCCACACTCCCACCGTCAACACTCACCGTCTACACTCACCATCCACACTCTCACCGTCGACACTCACCGTCCACACTCTCACCGTCCACACTCTCACCGTCCACACTCACCGTCCACACTCTCACCGTCCACACTCTCACCGTCCACACTCTCACCGTCCACACTCTCACCGTCCACACTCTCCCCGCCCACACTCTCCCCGTCCACACTCCCACCGTCCACACTCCCACCGTCCACACACACCGTCCACACTCACCATCCACACTCTCACCGTCCACACTCACCGTCCACACTCCCCGTCCACACTCTCAGCGTCCACACTCTCACTGTCCACACTCACCGTCCACACTCACCATCCACACTCTCAACGTCCACACTCACCGTCCTGACTCTCACCGTCTACACTCACCATCCACACTCAACGTCCACACTCACCGTCCACACTCTCAGCGTCCACACTCACCGTCCACACTCTCAGCGTCAACACTCTCACCGTCCACCCTCTCACCGTCCACACGCCCAGCGTCCACACTCACCGTTCGCACTCTCACCGTCCACACACTCACGATCCACACTCAACGTCCACTCTCACCGTCCACACTCACCGTCCGCATTCTCAGCGTCCACACACTCACCATTCACACTCACCGTCCACACATTCACTGGCCACTCTCAGCGTCCACACTCTCACCGTCCACACTCTCACCGTCCACACTCACCGTCCACACATTCACTGGCCACTCTCACCGTCCACACTCTCACCGTCCACACTCTCACCGTCCACACTCTCACCGTCCACACTCTCACCGTCCACACTCAACGTCCACACTCTCACCGTTCACACTCTCACCGCCCACACTCTCACCGTCCACACTCTCACCGTCCACACTCTCACCGTCCACACTCTCACCGTCCACACTCTCACCGTCCACACTCAACGTCCACACTCTCACCGTTCACACTCTCACCGCCCACACTCTCACCGTCCACACTCTCACCGTCCACACTCTCACCGTCCACACTCTCACCGTACACACTCACCGTCCACACATTCACTGGCCACTCTCAGCGTCCACACTCTCACCGTCCACACTCACCGTCCACACTCACCGTCCACACATTCACTGGCCACTCTCACCGTCCACACTCTCACCGTCCACACTCTCACCGTCCACACTCTCACCGTCCACACTCAACGTCCACACTCTCACCGTTCACACTCTCACCGCCCACACTCTCACCGCCCACACTCTCACCGTCCACACTCTCACCGTCCACACTCCCACCGTCCACACTCTTACCGTCCACACACTCACCATCCACACACTCACCATCCACACTCACCGTCCACATTCACCGGCCACTCTCACCGTCCACACACTCACCGTCCACACTCAACGTCCACACTCTCACCGTCCACACTCACACCGTCCACACTCTCACCGTCCACACTCTCACCGTCCACACTCTCACCGTCCACACACTCACCGTCCACACTCTCACCGTCCACACTCTCACCGTCCACACTCTCACCGTCCACACTCTCACCGTCCACACTCTCACCATCCACACTCTCACCATCCACACTCTCACCGTCCACACTCTCACCGTCCACACTCTCACCATCCACTCACCGTCCACACTCTCACCGTCCACACTCTCAGTGTCCATACTTTCACCGTGCACACTCTCACCGTCCACACTCACCGTCCACACTCACTGTCCACACTCTCACCGTCCACACTCACCGTCCACACACTCAGCGTCCACACTCTCACCGTCCACACTCACCGTCCACACTCTCACCGTCCACACTCTCACCTTCCATACTCACCATCCACACTCTTACCGTCCACACTCTCACCGTCCACACTCTCACCGTCCACACTCACCGTCCGCACTCTCACCGTCCACACACTCACCGTCCACGTTCACCGGCCACTCTCACCGTCCACACTCTCACCGTCCACACTCTCACCGTCCACACTCTCCCCGTCCACACACTCACCGTCCACACTCTCAGCGTCCACACTCTCACCGTCCACACTCTCACCGTCCACACTCTCACCGTCCACACTCTCAGCGTCCACACTCTCAGCGTCCACACTCTCAGCGTCCACTCACCGTCCACACTCTCACCGTCCAAACTCTCACCGTCCACACTCTCACCGTCCACACTCACTGTCCGCACTCTCACTGTCCGCACTCTCACCGTCCGCACGCTCACCGTCCACACTCTCACCGTCCACACTCTCACCGTCCACACACTCACCGTCCACACACTCACCGTCCACACACTCACCGTCCACACTCTCACCGTCCACACTCACCGTCCGCACTCTCACAGTCCACACTCACCGTCCACACTCCCACCGTCCACACTCCCACCGTCCACACACTCACCATCCACACTCACCGTCCACACTCTCACCGCCCACACACTCACCGTCCACACTCACCGTCCACACTCTCACCGTCCACACTCACACAGTCCACACTCACCGTCCACACTCACCGTCCACACTCCCACCGTCCACACACTCACCTTCCACACTCACCGTCCACACTCTCACCGTCCACACTCACCGTCCACACACTCACCGTCCACACTCAGCGTCCACACTCTCACCGTCCACACTCTCACCCTCCACACACTCACCGTCCACACACTCACCGTCCACACTCACAGTCTACACTCTCACCGTCCACACTCACCGTCCACACACTCACCGTCCACACTCACCGTCCACACACTCACCGTCCACACTCACTGTCCACACACTCACCGTCCACACTCACCGTCCACACTCACCGTCCACACTCTCACCGTCCACACTCTCACCGTCCACACTCTGACCGTCCACACTCTCAACCTCCACACTCACCGTCCACACTCACCGTCCACACTCACCACCCACACTCTCACCGTCAACACTCACCGTCCACACTCACCGTCTACACTCCCACCGTCAACATTCACCGTCTACACTCACCATCCACACTCTCACCGTCGACACTCACCGTCCACACTCTCACCGTCCACACTCCCACCGTCCACTCACCGTCCATACTCACCGTCCACACTCTCACCGTCCACACTCTCACCGTCCACACTCTCACCGTCCACACTCTCACCGTCCACACTCTCACCGTCCACACTCTCCCCGTCCACACTCTCCCCGTCCACACTCCCACCGTCCACACTCCCACCGTCCACACACACCGTCCACACTCACCATCCACACTCTCACCGTCCACACTCACCGTCCACACTCCCCGTCCACACTCTCAGCGTCCACACTCTCACCGTCCACACTCACCGTCCACACTCACCATCCACACTCTCAACGTCCACACTCACCGTCCTGACTCTCACCGTCTACACTCACCATCCACTCTCAGCGTCCACACTCACCGTCCACACTCTCAGCGTCAACACTCTCACCGTTCACCCTCTCACCGTCCACACGCCCAGCGTCCACACTCACCGTCCGCACTCTCACCGTCCACACACTCACCATTCACACTCACCGTCCACACATTCACTGGCCACTCTCAGCGTCCACACTCTCAGCGTCCACACTCTCACCGTCCACACTCACCGTCCACACTCACCGTCCACACATTCACTGGCCACTCTCACCGTCCACACTCTCACCGTCCACACTCTCACCGTCCACACTCTCACCGTCCATACTCTCACCGTCCACACTCAACGTCCACACTCTCACCGTTCACACTCTCACCGCCCACACTCTCACCGTCCACACTCTCACCGTCCACACTCTCACCGTTCACACTCTCACCGTCCACACTCTCACCGTACACACTCTCACCGTACACACATTCACTGGCCACTCTCAGCGTCCACACTCTCACCGTCCACACTCTCACCGTCCACACTCACCGTCCACACTCACCGTCCACACATTCACTGGCCACTCTCACCGTCCACACTCTCACCGTCCACACTCTCACCGTCCACACTCTCACCGTCCACACTCTCACCGTCCACACTCAACGTCCACACTCTCACCGTTCACACTCTCACCGCCCACACTCTCACCGCCCACACTCTCACCGTCCACACTCTCACCGTCCACACTCCCACCGTCCACACTCTTACCGTCCACACACTCACCATCCACACACTCACCATCCACACTCACCGTCCACATTCACCGGCCACTCTCACCGTCCACACACTCACCGTCCACACTCAACGTCCACACTCTCACCGTCCACACTCACACCGTCCACACTCTCACCGTCCACACTCTCACCGTCCACACTCTCACCGTCCACACACTCACCGTCCACACTCTCACCGTCCACACTCTCACCGTCCACACTCTCACCGTCCACACTCTCACCGTCCACACTCTCACCATCCACACTCTCACCATCCACACTCTCACCGTCCACACTCTCACCGTCCACACTCTCACCATCCACTCACCGTCGACACTCTCACTGTCCACACTCTCACCATCCACACGCTCACCGCCCACACGCTCACCGTCCACACTCTCACCGTCTACACACTCACCGTACACACTCAACGTCCACTCTCACCGTCCACACTCTCAGTGTCCACACTTTCACCGTGCACACTCTCACCGTCCACACTCACCGTCCACACTCACTGTCCACACTCTCACCGCCACACTCACCGTCCACACACTCAGCGTCCACACTCTCACCGTCCACACTCACCGTCCACACTCTCACCGTCCACACTCTCACCTTCCACACTCACCATCCACACTCTCACCGTCCACACTCTCACCGTCCACACTCTCACCGTCCACACTCACCGTCCGCACTCTCACCGTCCACACTCTCACCGTCCACACACTCACCGTCCACACTCACCGTCCACGTTCACCGGCCACTCTCACCGTCCACACTCTCACCGTCCACACTCTCACCGTCCACACTCTCCCCGTCCACACTCTCCCCGTCCACACACTCACCGTCCACACTCTCAGCGTCCACACTCTCACCGTCCACACTCTCACCGTCCACACTCTCACCGTCCACACTCTCAGCGTCCACACTCTCAACGTCCACTCACCGTCCATCACCGTCCAAACTCTCACCGTCCACACTCACTGTCCACACACTCACTGGCCACTCTCAGCGTCCACACTCTCACCGTCCACACTCTCACCGTCCGCACTCTCAGCGTCCACACTCTCACCGTCCACACTCACTGTCCACACTCACCGTCCACACTCTCACCGTCCACACTCACCGTCCACACTCACCGTCCACACTCTCACTGTCCACACTCACCATCCACACACTCACCGTCCACACTCTCACCGTCGACACACTCACTGTCCACATTCTCCCCGGCCACACTCACACCATCCACACTCTCACCGTCGACACTCACCGTCCACACTCTCACCATCCACACTCCCACCGTCCACACTCTCACCGTCCACACTCTCACCATCCACACTCTCACTGTCCACACTCTCACCATCCACACGCTCACCGCCCACACGCTCACCGTCCACACTCTCACCGTCTACACACTCACCGTACACACTCCACGTCCACTCTCACCGTCCACACTCTCGATGTCCACACTTTCACCGTGCACACTCTCACCGTCCACACTCACCGTCCACACTCACTGTCCACACTCTCACCGTCCACACTCACCGTCCACACACTCAGCGTCCACACTCTCACCGTCCACACTCTCACCGTCCACACTCTCACCGTCCACACTCACCGTCCACACTCACTGTCCACACTCTCACCGTCCACACTCACCGTCCACACTCTCACCGTCCACACTCTCACCTTCCACACTCACCATCCACACTCTCACCGTCCACACTCTCACCGTCCACACTCTCACCGTCCACACTCACCGTCCACACTCTCACTGTCCACACTCACCGTCCACACACTCACCGTCCACACTCTCACCGTCGACACACTCACTGTCCACACTCCCACCGTCGACACACTCACTGTCCGCACTCTCACCGTCCACACTCTCACCGTCCACACACTCACCGTCCACACTCACCGTCCACGTTCACCGGCCACTCTCACCGTCCACACTCTCACCGTCTACACACTCACCGTACACACTCCACGTCCACTCTCACCGTCCACACTCTCGATGTCCACACTTTCACCGTGCACACTCTCACCGTCCACACTCACCGTCCACACTCACTGTCCACACTCTCACCGTCCACACTCACCGTCCACACACTCAGCGTCCACACTCTCACCGTCCACACTCTCACCGTCCACACTCTCACCGTCCACACTCACCGTCCACACTCACTGTCCACACTCTCACCGTCCACACTCACCGTCCACACTCTCACCGTCCACACTCTCACCTTCCACACTCACCATCCACACTCTCACCGTCCACACTCTCACCGTCCACACTCTCACCGTCCACACTCACCGTCCACACTCTCACTGTCCACACTCACCGTCCACACACTCACCGTCCACACTCTCACCGTCGACACACTCACTGTCCACACTCCCACCGTCGACACACTCACTGTCCGCACTCTCACCGTCCACACTCTCACCGTCCACACACTCACCGTCCACACTCACCGTCCACGTTCACCGGCCACTCTCACCGTCCACACTCTCACCGTCCACACTCTCACCGTCCACACTCTCCCCGTCCACACTCTCCCCGTCCACACACTCACCGTCCACACTCTCACCGTCCACACTCTCCCCGTCCACACACTCACCGTCCACACTCTCCCCGTCCACACACTCACCGTCCACACTCTCAGCGTCCACACACTCACCGTCCACACTCTCAGCGTCCACACTCTCACCGTCCACACTCTCAGCGTCCACACTCTCAGCGTCCACACTCTCAGCGTCCACTCACCGTCCACACTCTCACCGTCCAAACTCTCACCGTCCACACTCTCAGCGTCCACACTCTCAGCGTCCACACTCTCAGCGTCCACTCACCGTCCACACTCTCACCGTCCAAACTCTCACCGTCCACACTCACTGTCCACACACTCACTGGCCACTCTCAGCGTCCACACTCTCAGCGTCCACACTCTCACCGTCCACACTCTCACCGTCCGCACTCTCAGCGTCCACACTCTCACCGTCCACACTCTCACCGTCCACACTCACTGTCCACACTCACCGTCCACACTCTCACCGTCAACACTCACCGTCCACACTCACCGTCCACACTCTCACTGTCCACACTCACCGTCCACACACTCACCGTCCACACTCTCACCGTCGACACACTCACTGTCCACATTCTCCCCGGCCACACTCACACCATCCACACTCTCACCGTCGACACTCACCGTCCACACTCTCACCGTCCACACTCTCACCGTCCACACTCTCACCGTCTACACCCTCACCATCCACACTCAGCGTCGACACTCTCACCGTCCACACTCCCACCGTCCACACTCACCGTCCATACTCACCGTCCACACTCTCACCGTCCACACTCTCACCGTCCACACTCTCGCCGTCCACACTCTCGCCGTCCACACTCTCACTGTCCACACTATCACCGTCCACACTCTCACCTTCCACACTCTCACCGTCCACACTCTCAGCGTCCACACTCACCGTCCACACTCACTGTCCACACACTCACCGTCCACACTCACCGTCCACACTCTCACCGTCCACACTCTCACCGTCCACACACTCACCGTCCACACTCTCACCGTCCACACTCACCGTCCACACTCTCACCGTCCACACTCTAACCGTCCACACTCTCACCGTCCACACTCACTGTCCACACTCTCACCGTCCACACTCTCACCGTCCACACTCTAACCGTCCGCACTCTCACTGTCCGCACTCTCACCGTCCGCACTCTCACCGTCCACACTCACCGTCCACACTCTCACCGTCCACACACTCACCGTCCACACACTCACCGTCCACACTCTCACCGTCCACACTCATCGTCCGCACTCTCACAGTCCACACTCAACGTCCACACTCACCGTCCACACTCACCGTCCACACTCTCACTGTCCACACTCACCATCCACACACTCACCGTCCACACTCTCACCATCGACACACTCACTGTCCACATTCTCCCCGGCCACACTCACACCATCCACACTCTCACCGTCGACACTCACCGTCCACACTCTCACCATCCACACTCCCACCGTCCACACTCTCACCGTCCACACTCTCACCATCCACACTCTCACTGTCCACACTCTCACCATCCACACGCTCACCGCCCACACGCTCACCGTCCACACTCTCACCGTCTACACACTCACCGTACACACTCAACGTCCACTCTCACCGTCCACACTCTCGATGTCCACACTTTCACCGTGCACACTCTCACCGTCCACACTCACCGTCCACACTCACTGTCCACACTCTCACCGTCCACACTCACCGTCCACACTCACCATCCACACTCTCACCGTCCACACTCTCACCGTCCACACTCACCGTCCACACTCTCACTGTCCACACTCACCGTCCACACACTCACCGTCCACACTCTCACCGTCGACACACTCACTGTCCACACTCTCACCGTCGACACACTCACTGTCCGCACTCTCACCGTCCACACTCTCACCGTCCACACACTCACCGTCCACACTCACCGTCCACGTTCACCGGCCACTCTCACCGTCCACACTCTCACCGTCCACACTCTCACCGTCCACACTCTCCCCGTCCACACTCTCCCCGTCCACACACTCACCGTCCACACTCTCAGCGTCCACACTCTCACCGTCCACACTCTCAGCGTCCACACTCTCAGCGTCCACACTCTCAGCGTCCACTCACCGTCCACACTCTCACCGTCCAAACTCTCACCGTCCACACTCTCAGCGTCCACACTCTCAGCGTCCACACTCTCAGCGTCCACTCACCGTCCACACTCTCACCGTCCAAACTCTCACCGTCCACACTCACTGTCCACACACTCACTGGCCACTCTCAGCGTCCACACTCTCACCGTCCACACTCTCACCGTCCACACTCTCACCGTCCGCACTCTCAGCGTCCACACTCTCACCGTCCACACTCACTGTCCACACTCACCGTCCACACTCTCACCGTCAACACTCACCGTCCACACTCACCGTCCACACTCTCACTGTCCACACTCACCGTCCACACACTCACCGTCCACACTCTCACCGTCGACACACTCACTGTCCACATTCTCCCCGGCCACACTCACACCATCCACACTCTCACCGTCGACACTCACTGTCCACACTCTCACCGTCGACACTCACTGTCCACACTCTCACCGTCCACACTCTCACCGTCCACACTCTCACCGTCTACACCCTCACCATCCACACTCAGCGTCCACACTCTCACCGTCCACACTCCCACCGTCCACACTCACCGTCCATACTCACCGTCCACACTCTCACCGTCCACACTCTCACCGTCCACACTCTCGCCGTCCTCACTCTCGCCGTCCACACTCTCACTGTCCACACTATCACCGTCCACACTCTCACCTTCCACACTCTCACCGTCCACCCTCTCAGCGTCCACACTCACCGTCCACACTCTCACCGACCACACTCTCACCGTCCACACACTCACCGTCCACACTCACCGTCCACACTCTCACCGTCCACACACTCACCGTCCACACTCACCGTCCACACTCTCACCGTCCACACTCTAACCGTCCACACTCTCACCGTCCACACTCACTGTCCACACTCTCACCGTCCACACTCTCACCGTCCACACTCTAACCGTCCGCACTCTCACCGTCCACACACTCACCGTCCACACTCTCACCGTCCACACTCTCACCGTCCACACTCTAACCGTCCACACTCTCACCGTCCACACTCTCACCGACCACACTCTCACCGTCCACACACTCACCGTCCACACTCACCGTCCACACTCTCACCGTCCACACACTCACCGTCCACACTCACCGTCCACACTCTCACCGTCCACACTCTAACCGTCCACACTCTCACCGTCCACACTCACTGTCCACACACTCACCGTCCACACTCACCGTCCACACTCTCACCGTCCACACTCTCACCGTCCACACACTCACCGTCCACACTCACCGTCCACACTCTCACCGTCCACACTCTAACCGTCCACACTCTCACCGTCCACACTCACTGTCCACACTCTCACCGTCCACACTCTCACCGTCCACACTCTAACCATCCGCACTCTCACCGTCCGCACTCTCACCGTCCATACTCACCGTCCACACTCTCACCGTCCACACACTCACCGTCCACACACTCACCGTCCACACTCTCACCGTCCACACTCACCGTCCGCACACTCACAGTCCACACTCAACGTCCACACTCACCGTCCACACTCCCACCGTCCACACACTCACCGTCCACACTCTCACCGTCCACACTCACCGTCCGCACTCTCACCGTCCGCACTCTCACCGTCCGCACTCTCACCGTCCGCACGCTCACCGTCCACACACTCACCGTCCACACACTCACCGTCCACACACTCACCGTCCACACACTCACCGTCCACACTCACCGTCCGCACTCTCACAGTCCACACTCACCGTCCACACTCCCACCGTCCACACACTCACCATCCACACTCACCGTCCACACTCTCACCGTCCACACACTCACCGTCCACACTCACCGTCCACACTCACCGTCCACACTCCCACCGTCCACACACTCACCTTCCACACTCACCGTCCACACTCTCACCGTCCACACTCACCGTCCACACACTCACCGTCCACACTCAGCGTCCACACTCTCACCGTCCACACTCTCACCCTCCACACACTCACCGTCCACACACTCACCGTCCACACTCACAGTCTACACTCTCACCGTCCACACTCACCGTCCACACACTCACCGTCCACACTCACCGTCCACACACTCACCGTCCACACTCACTGTCCACACACTCACCGTCCACACTCACCGTCCACACTCACCGTCCACACTCTCACCGTCCACACTCTCACCGTCCACACTCTCACCGTCCACACTCTCAACCTCCACACTCACCGTCCACACTCACCGTCCACACTCACCACCCACACTCTCACCGTCAACACTCACCGTCCACACTCACCGTCCACACTCCCACCGTCAACACTCACCGTCTACACTCACCATCCACACTCTCACCGTCGACACTCACCGTCCACACTCTCACCGTCCACACTCTCACCGTCCACACTCACCGTCCACACTCTCACCGTCCACACTCTCACCGTCCACACTCTCACCGTCCACACTCTCACCGTCCACACTCTCCCCGCCCACACTCTCCCCGTCCACACTCCCACCGTCCACACTCCCACCGTCCACACACACCGTCCACACTCACCATCCACACTCTCACCGTCCACACTCACCGTCCACACTCCCCGTCCACACTCTCAGCGTCCACACTCTCACTGTCCACACTCACCGTCCACACTCACCATCCACACTCTCAACGTCCACACTCACCGTCCTGACTCTCACCGTCTACACTCACCATCCACACTCAACGTCCACACTCACCGTCCACACTCTCAGCGTCCACACTCACCGTCCACACTCTCAGCGTCAACACTCTCACCGTCCACCCTCTCACCGTCCACACGCCCAGCGTCCACACTCACCGTTCGCACTCTCACCGTCCACACACTCACGATCCACACTCAACGTCCACTCTCACCGTCCACACTCACCGTCCGCATTCTCAGCGTCCACACACTCACCATTCACACTCACCGTCCACACATTCACTGGCCACTCTCAGCGTCCACACTCTCACCGTCCACACTCTCACCGTCCACACTCACCGTCCACACATTCACTGGCCACTCTCACCGTCCACACTCTCACCGTCCACACTCTCACCGTCCACACTCTCACCGTCCACACTCTCACCGTCCACACTCAACGTCCACACTCTCACCGTTCACACTCTCACCGCCCACACTCTCACCGTCCACACTCTCACCGTCCACACTCTCACCGTCCACACTCTCACCGTCCACACTCTCACCGTCCACACTCAACGTCCACACTCTCACCGTTCACACTCTCACCGCCCACACTCTCACCGTCCACACTCTCACCGTCCACACTCTCACCGTCCACACTCTCACCGTACACACTCACCGTCCACACATTCACTGGCCACTCTCAGCGTCCACACTCTCACCGTCCACACTCACCGTCCACACTCACCGTCCACACATTCACTGGCCACTCTCACCGTCCACACTCTCACCGTCCACACTCTCACCGTCCACACTCTCACCGTCCACACTCAACGTCCACACTCTCACCGTTCACACTCTCACCGCCCACACTCTCACCGCCCACACTCTCACCGTCCACACTCTCACCGTCCACACTCCCACCGTCCACACTCTTACCGTCCACACACTCACCATCCACACACTCACCATCCACACTCACCGTCCACATTCACCGGCCACTCTCACCGTCCACACACTCACCGTCCACACTCAACGTCCACACTCTCACCGTCCACACTCACACCGTCCACACTCTCACCGTCCACACTCTCACCGTCCACACTCTCACCGTCCACACACTCACCGTCCACACTCTCACCGTCCACACTCTCACCGTCCACACTCTCACCGTCCACACTCTCACCGTCCACACTCTCACCATCCACACTCTCACCATCCACACTCTCACCGTCCACACTCTCACCGTCCACACTCTCACCATCCACTCACCGTCCACACTCTCACCGTCCACACTCTCAGTGTCCATACTTTCACCGTGCACACTCTCACCGTCCACACTCACCGTCCACACTCACTGTCCACACTCTCACCGTCCACACTCACCGTCCACACACTCAGCGTCCACACTCTCACCGTCCACACTCACCGTCCACACTCTCACCGTCCACACTCTCACCTTCCATACTCACCATCCACACTCTTACCGTCCACACTCTCACCGTCCACACTCTCACCGTCCACACTCACCGTCCGCACTCTCACCGTCCACACACTCACCGTCCACGTTCACCGGCCACTCTCACCGTCCACACTCTCACCGTCCACACTCTCACCGTCCACACTCTCCCCGTCCACACACTCACCGTCCACACTCTCAGCGTCCACACTCTCACCGTCCACACTCTCACCGTCCACACTCTCACCGTCCACACTCTCAGCGTCCACACTCTCAGCGTCCACACTCTCAGCGTCCACTCACCGTCCACACTCTCACCGTCCAAACTCTCACCGTCCACACTCTCACCGTCCACACTCACTGTCCGCACTCTCACTGTCCGCACTCTCACCGTCCGCACGCTCACCGTCCACACTCTCACCGTCCACACTCTCACCGTCCACACACTCACCGTCCACACACTCACCGTCCACACACTCACCGTCCACACTCTCACCGTCCACACTCACCGTCCGCACTCTCACAGTCCACACTCACCGTCCACACTCCCACCGTCCACACTCCCACCGTCCACACACTCACCATCCACACTCACCGTCCACACTCTCACCGCCCACACACTCACCGTCCACACTCACCGTCCACACTCTCACCGTCCACACTCACACAGTCCACACTCACCGTCCACACTCACCGTCCACACTCCCACCGTCCACACACTCACCTTCCACACTCACCGTCCACACTCTCACCGTCCACACTCACCGTCCACACACTCACCGTCCACACTCAGCGTCCACACTCTCACCGTCCACACTCTCACCCTCCACACACTCACCGTCCACACACTCACCGTCCACACTCACAGTCTACACTCTCACCGTCCACACTCACCGTCCACACACTCACCGTCCACACTCACCGTCCACACACTCACCGTCCACACTCACTGTCCACACACTCACCGTCCACACTCACCGTCCACACTCACCGTCCACACTCTCACCGTCCACACTCTCACCGTCCACACTCTGACCGTCCACACTCTCAACCTCCACACTCACCGTCCACACTCACCGTCCACACTCACCACCCACACTCTCACCGTCAACACTCACCGTCCACACTCACCGTCTACACTCCCACCGTCAACATTCACCGTCTACACTCACCATCCACACTCTCACCGTCGACACTCACCGTCCACACTCTCACCGTCCACACTCCCACCGTCCACTCACCGTCCATACTCACCGTCCACACTCTCACCGTCCACACTCTCACCGTCCACACTCTCACCGTCCACACTCTCACCGTCCACACTCTCACCGTCCACACTCTCCCCGTCCACACTCTCCCCGTCCACACTCCCACCGTCCACACTCCCACCGTCCACACACACCGTCCACACTCACCATCCACACTCTCACCGTCCACACTCACCGTCCACACTCCCCGTCCACACTCTCAGCGTCCACACTCTCACCGTCCACACTCACCGTCCACACTCACCATCCACACTCTCAACGTCCACACTCACCGTCCTGACTCTCACCGTCTACACTCACCATCCACTCTCAGCGTCCACACTCACCGTCCACACTCTCAGCGTCAACACTCTCACCGTTCACCCTCTCACCGTCCACACGCCCAGCGTCCACACTCACCGTCCGCACTCTCACCGTCCACACACTCACCATTCACACTCACCGTCCACACATTCACTGGCCACTCTCAGCGTCCACACTCTCAGCGTCCACACTCTCACCGTCCACACTCACCGTCCACACTCACCGTCCACACATTCACTGGCCACTCTCACCGTCCACACTCTCACCGTCCACACTCTCACCGTCCACACTCTCACCGTCCATACTCTCACCGTCCACACTCAACGTCCACACTCTCACCGTTCACACTCTCACCGCCCACACTCTCACCGTCCACACTCTCACCGTCCACACTCTCACCGTTCACACTCTCACCGTCCACACTCTCACCGTACACACTCTCACCGTACACACATTCACTGGCCACTCTCAGCGTCCACACTCTCACCGTCCACACTCTCACCGTCCACACTCACCGTCCACACTCACCGTCCACACATTCACTGGCCACTCTCACCGTCCACACTCTCACCGTCCACACTCTCACCGTCCACACTCTCACCGTCCACACTCTCACCGTCCACACTCAACGTCCACACTCTCACCGTTCACACTCTCACCGCCCACACTCTCACCGCCCACACTCTCACCGTCCACACTCTCACCGTCCACACTCCCACCGTCCACACTCTTACCGTCCACACACTCACCATCCACACACTCACCATCCACACTCACCGTCCACATTCACCGGCCACTCTCACCGTCCACACACTCACCGTCCACACTCAACGTCCACACTCTCACCGTCCACACTCACACCGTCCACACTCTCACCGTCCACACTCTCACCGTCCACACTCTCACCGTCCACACACTCACCGTCCACACTCTCACCGTCCACACTCTCACCGTCCACACTCTCACCGTCCACACTCTCACCGTCCACACTCTCACCATCCACACTCTCACCATCCACACTCTCACCGTCCACACTCTCACCGTCCACACTCTCACCATCCACTCACCGTCGACACTCTCACTGTCCACACTCTCACCATCCACACGCTCACCGCCCACACGCTCACCGTCCACACTCTCACCGTCTACACACTCACCGTACACACTCAACGTCCACTCTCACCGTCCACACTCTCAGTGTCCACACTTTCACCGTGCACACTCTCACCGTCCACACTCACCGTCCACACTCACTGTCCACACTCTCACCGCCACACTCACCGTCCACACACTCAGCGTCCACACTCTCACCGTCCACACTCACCGTCCACACTCTCACCGTCCACACTCTCACCTTCCACACTCACCATCCACACTCTCACCGTCCACACTCTCACCGTCCACACTCTCACCGTCCACACTCACCGTCCGCACTCTCACCGTCCACACTCTCACCGTCCACACACTCACCGTCC
Source organism: Scyliorhinus torazame (assembly GCF_047496885.1). NCBI lineage: Eukaryota > Metazoa > Chordata > Chondrichthyes > Carcharhiniformes > Scyliorhinidae > Scyliorhinus > Scyliorhinus torazame. Next base: position 89,210,398 of record NC_092710.1, on the reverse strand, counting down.
ACACTCACCGTCCACGTTCACCGGCCACTCTCACCGTCCACACTCTCACCGTCCACACTCTCACCGTCCACACTCTCCCCGTCCACACTCTCCCCGTCCACACACTCACCGTCCACACTCTCAGCGTCCACACTCTCACCGTCCACACTCTCACCGTCCACACTCTCACCGTCCACACTCTCAGCGTCCACACTCTCAACGTCCACTCACCGTCCATCACCGTCCAAACTCTCACCGTCCACACTCACTGTCCACACACTCACTGGCCACTCTCAGCGTCCACACTCTCACCGTCCACACTCTCACCGTCCGCACTCTCAGCGTCCACACTCTCACCGTCCACACTCACTGTCCACACTCACCGTCCACACTCTCACCGTCCACACTCACCGTCCACACTCACCGTCCACACTCTCACTGTCCACACTCACCATCCACACACTCACCGTCCACACTCTCACCGTCGACACACTCACTGTCCACATTCTCCCCGGCCACACTCACACCATCCACACTCTCACCGTCGACACTCACCGTCCACACTCTCACCATCCACACTCCCACCGTCCACACTCTCACCGTCCACACTCTCACCATCCACACTCTCACTGTCCACACTCTCACCATCCACACGCTCACCGCCCACACGCTCACCGTCCACACTCTCACCGTCTACACACTCACCGTACACACTCCACGTCCACTCTCACCGTCCACACTCTCGATGTCCACACTTTCACCGTGCACACTCTCACCGTCCACACTCACCGTCCACACTCACTGTCCACACTCTCACCGTCCACACTCACCGTCCACACACTCAGCGTCCACACTCTCACCGTCCACACTCTCACCGTCCACACTCTCACCGTCCACACTCACCGTCCACACTCACTGTCCACACTCTCACCGTCCACACTCACCGTCCACACTCTCACCGTCCACACTCTCACCTTCCACACTCACCATCCACACTCTCACCGTCCACACTCTCACCGTCCACACTCTCACCGTCCACACTCACCGTCCACACTCTCACTGTCCACACTCACCGTCCACACACTCACCGTCCACACTCTCACCGTCGACACACTCACTGTCCACACTCCCACCGTCGACACACTCACTGTCCGCACTCTCACCGTCCACACTCTCACCGTCCACACACTCACCGTCCACACTCACCGTCCACGTTCACCGGCCACTCTCACCGTCCACACTCTCACCGTCCACACTCTCACCGTCCACACTCTCCCCGTCCACACTCTCCCCGTCCACACACTCACCGTCCACACTCTCACCGTCCACACTCTCCCCGTCCACACACTCACCGTCCACACTCTCCCCGTCCACACACTCACCGTCCACACTCTCAGCGTCCACACACTCACCGTCCACACTCTCAGCGTCCACACTCTCACCGTCCACACTCTCAGCGTCCACACTCTCAGCGTCCACACTCTCAGCGTCCACTCACCGTCCACACTCTCACCGTCCAAACTCTCACCGTCCACACTCTCAGCGTCCACACTCTCAGCGTCCACACTCTCAGCGTCCACTCACCGTCCACACTCTCACCGTCCAAACTCTCACCGTCCACACTCACTGTCCACACACTCACTGGCCACTCTCAGCGTCCACACTCTCAGCGTCCACACTCTCACCGTCCACACTCTCACCGTCCGCACTCTCAGCGTCCACACTCTCACCGTCCACACTCTCACCGTCCACACTCACTGTCCACACTCACCGTCCACACTCTCACCGTCAACACTCACCGTCCACACTCACCGTCCACACTCTCACTGTCCACACTCACCGTCCACACACTCACCGTCCACACTCTCACCGTCGACACACTCACTGTCCACATTCTCCCCGGCCACACTCACACCATCCACACTCTCACCGTCGACACTCACCGTCCACACTCTCACCGTCCACACTCTCACCGTCCACACTCTCACCGTCTACACCCTCACCATCCACACTCAGCGTCGACACTCTCACCGTCCACACTCCCACCGTCCACACTCACCGTCCATACTCACCGTCCACACTCTCACCGTCCACACTCTCACCGTCCACACTCTCGCCGTCCACACTCTCGCCGTCCACACTCTCACTGTCCACACTATCACCGTCCACACTCTCACCTTCCACACTCTCACCGTCCACACTCTCAGCGTCCACACTCACCGTCCACACTCACTGTCCACACACTCACCGTCCACACTCACCGTCCACACTCTCACCGTCCACACTCTCACCGTCCACACACTCACCGTCCACACTCTCACCGTCCACACTCACCGTCCACACTCTCACCGTCCACACTCTAACCGTCCACACTCTCACCGTCCACACTCACTGTCCACACTCTCACCGTCCACACTCTCACCGTCCACACTCTAACCGTCCGCACTCTCACTGTCCGCACTCTCACCGTCCGCACTCTCACCGTCCACACTCACCGTCCACACTCTCACCGTCCACACACTCACCGTCCACACACTCACCGTCCACACTCTCACCGTCCACACTCATCGTCCGCACTCTCACAGTCCACACTCAACGTCCACACTCACCGTCCACACTCACCGTCCACACTCTCACTGTCCACACTCACCATCCACACACTCACCGTCCACACTCTCACCATCGACACACTCACTGTCCACATTCTCCCCGGCCACACTCACACCATCCACACTCTCACCGTCGACACTCACCGTCCACACTCTCACCATCCACACTCCCACCGTCCACACTCTCACCGTCCACACTCTCACCATCCACACTCTCACTGTCCACACTCTCACCATCCACACGCTCACCGCCCACACGCTCACCGTCCACACTCTCACCGTCTACACACTCACCGTACACACTCAACGTCCACTCTCACCGTCCACACTCTCGATGTCCACACTTTCACCGTGCACACTCTCACCGTCCACACTCACCGTCCACACTCACTGTCCACACTCTCACCGTCCACACTCACCGTCCACACTCACCATCCACACTCTCACCGTCCACACTCTCACCGTCCACACTCACCGTCCACACTCTCACTGTCCACACTCACCGTCCACACACTCACCGTCCACACTCTCACCGTCGACACACTCACTGTCCACACTCTCACCGTCGACACACTCACTGTCCGCACTCTCACCGTCCACACTCTCACCGTCCACACACTCACCGTCCACACTCACCGTCCACGTTCACCGGCCACTCTCACCGTCCACACTCTCACCGTCCACACTCTCACCGTCCACACTCTCCCCGTCCACACTCTCCCCGTCCACACACTCACCGTCCACACTCTCAGCGTCCACACTCTCACCGTCCACACTCTCAGCGTCCACACTCTCAGCGTCCACACTCTCAGCGTCCACTCACCGTCCACACTCTCACCGTCCAAACTCTCACCGTCCACACTCTCAGCGTCCACACTCTCAGCGTCCACACTCTCAGCGTCCACTCACCGTCCACACTCTCACCGTCCAAACTCTCACCGTCCACACTCACTGTCCACACACTCACTGGCCACTCTCAGCGTCCACACTCTCACCGTCCACACTCTCACCGTCCACACTCTCACCGTCCGCACTCTCAGCGTCCACACTCTCACCGTCCACACTCACTGTCCACACTCACCGTCCACACTCTCACCGTCAACACTCACCGTCCACACTCACCGTCCACACTCTCACTGTCCACACTCACCGTCCACACACTCACCGTCCACACTCTCACCGTCGACACACTCACTGTCCACATTCTCCCCGGCCACACTCACACCATCCACACTCTCACCGTCGACACTCACTGTCCACACTCTCACCGTCGACACTCACTGTCCACACTCTCACCGTCCACACTCTCACCGTCCACACTCTCACCGTCTACACCCTCACCATCCACACTCAGCGTCCACACTCTCACCGTCCACACTCCCACCGTCCACACTCACCGTCCATACTCACCGTCCACACTCTCACCGTCCACACTCTCACCGTCCACACTCTCGCCGTCCTCACTCTCGCCGTCCACACTCTCACTGTCCACACTATCACCGTCCACACTCTCACCTTCCACACTCTCACCGTCCACCCTCTCAGCGTCCACACTCACCGTCCACACTCTCACCGACCACACTCTCACCGTCCACACACTCACCGTCCACACTCACCGTCCACACTCTCACCGTCCACACACTCACCGTCCACACTCACCGTCCACACTCTCACCGTCCACACTCTAACCGTCCACACTCTCACCGTCCACACTCACTGTCCACACTCTCACCGTCCACACTCTCACCGTCCACACTCTAACCGTCCGCACTCTCACCGTCCACACACTCACCGTCCACACTCTCACCGTCCACACTCTCACCGTCCACACTCTAACCGTCCACACTCTCACCGTCCACACTCTCACCGACCACACTCTCACCGTCCACACACTCACCGTCCACACTCACCGTCCACACTCTCACCGTCCACACACTCACCGTCCACACTCACCGTCCACACTCTCACCGTCCACACTCTAACCGTCCACACTCTCACCGTCCACACTCACTGTCCACACACTCACCGTCCACACTCACCGTCCACACTCTCACCGTCCACACTCTCACCGTCCACACACTCACCGTCCACACTCACCGTCCACACTCTCACCGTCCACACTCTAACCGTCCACACTCTCACCGTCCACACTCACTGTCCACACTCTCACCGTCCACACTCTCACCGTCCACACTCTAACCATCCGCACTCTCACCGTCCGCACTCTCACCGTCCATACTCACCGTCCACACTCTCACCGTCCACACACTCACCGTCCACACACTCACCGTCCACACTCTCACCGTCCACACTCACCGTCCGCACACTCACAGTCCACACTCAACGTCCACACTCACCGTCCACACTCCCACCGTCCACACACTCACCGTCCACACTCTCACCGTCCACACTCACCGTCCGCACTCTCACCGTCCGCACTCTCACCGTCCGCACTCTCACCGTCCGCACGCTCACCGTCCACACACTCACCGTCCACACACTCACCGTCCACACACTCACCGTCCACACACTCACCGTCCACACTCACCGTCCGCACTCTCACAGTCCACACTCACCGTCCACACTCCCACCGTCCACACACTCACCATCCACACTCACCGTCCACACTCTCACCGTCCACACACTCACCGTCCACACTCACCGTCCACACTCTCACCGTCCACACTCACACAGTCCACACTCACCGTCCACACTCACCGTCCACACTCCCACCGTCCACACACTCACCTCCCACACTCACCGTCCACACTCTCACCGTCCACACTCACCGTCCACACACTCACCGTCCACACTCACCGTCCACACTCTCACCGTCCACACTCTCACCCTCCACACACTCACCGTCCACACACTCACCGTCCACACTCACAGTCTACACTCTCACCGTCCACACTCACCGTCCACACACTCACCGTCCACACTCACCGTCCACACACTCACCGTCCATACTCACTGTCCACACACTCACCGTCCACACTCTCACCGTCCACACTCACCGTCCACACTCTCACCGTCCACACTCACCGTCCACACTCTCAACCTCCACACTCACCGTCCACACTCACCGTCCACACTCTCACCGTCCACTCTCACCGTCCACACTCACCGTCCACACTCCCACCGTCAACACTCACCGTCTACACTCACCATCCACACACTCACCGTCGACACACTCACTGTCCACATTCTCCCCGGCCACACTCACACCATCCACACTCTCACCGTCGACACTCACCGTCCACACTCCCACCGTCCACACTCACCGTCCATACTCACCGTCCACACTCTCACCGTCCACACTCTCACCGTCCACACTCTCACCGTCCACACTCTCCCCGTCCACACTCTCCCCGTCCACACTCTCCCCGTCCACACTCCCACCGTCCACACTCCCACCGTCCACACTCACCGTCCACACTCTCACCGTCCACACTCACCGTCCACACTCCCCGTCCACACTCTCAGCGTCCACACTCTCACCGTCCACACTCACCGTCCACACTCACCATCCACACTCTCAACGTCCACACTCACCGTCCTGACTCTCACCGTCTACACTCAACGTCCACACTCTCACCGTCCACACTCTCAGCGTCCACACTCACCGTCCACACTCTCAGCGTCAACACTCTCACCGTTCACCCTCTCACCGTCCACACTCTCACCGTCCACACGCCCAGCGTCCACACTCACCGTCCGCACGCTCACCGTCCACACACTCACGATCCACACTCAACGTCCACTCTCACCGTCCACACTCACCGTCCGCATTCTCAGCGTCCACACACTCACCATTCACACTCACCGTCCACACATTCACTGGCCACTCTCAGCGTCCACACTCTCACCGTCCACACTCTCACCGTCCACACTCTCACCGCCCACACTCTCACCGTCCACACTCTCACCGTCCACACTCTCACCGTCCACACTCTCACCGTCCACACTCTCACCGTCCACACTCTCGCCGTCCACACTCTCGCCGTGCACACTCTCACCGTACACACTCACCGTCCACTCTCAACGTCCAGACTCACCGTCCACTCTCACCGTCCACACTCCCACCGTCCACACTCTAACCGTCCACACACTCACCATCCACACACTCACCATCCACACTCACCGTCCACATTCACCGGCCACTCTCACCGTCCACACTCACCGTCCACACTCAACGTCCACACTCTCACCGTCCACACTCACACCGTCCACACTCACCGTCCACACTCACACCATCCACACTCTCACCGTCCACACTCTCACCATCCACACTCTCACCGTCCACACTCTCACTGTCCACACTCTCACCGTCCACACTCTCACCGTCCACACTCTCACCGTCCACACACTCACCGTCCACACTCTCACCGTCCACACTCTCACCGTCCACACTCTCACCGTCCACACTCTCACCGTCCACACTCTCACCGTCCACACTCTCACCATCCACACTCTCACCATCCACACTCTCACCGTCCACACTCTCACCGTCCACACTCTCACCATCCACTCACCGTCCACACTCTCACTGTCCACACTCTCACCATCCACACGCTCACCGCCCACACGCTCACCGTCCACACTCTCACCGTCTACACACTCACCGTACACACTCAACGTCCACACTCTCAGTGTCCACACTTTCACCGTGCACACTCTCACCGTCCACACTCACCGTCCACACTCACTGTCCACACTCTCACCGCCACACTCACCGTCCACACACTCAGCGTCCACACTCTCACCGTCCACACTCACCGTCCACACTCTCACCGTCCACACTCTCACCTTCCACACTCACCATCCACACTCTCACCGTCCACACTCTCACCGTCCACACTCTCACCGTCCACACTCACCGTCCGCACTCTCACCGTCCACACTCTCACCGTCCACACACTCACCGTCCACACTCACCGTCCACGTTCACCGGCCACTCTCACCGTCCACACTCTCACCGTCCACACTCTCACCGTCCACACTCTCCCCGTCCACACTCTCCCCGTCCACACTCTCCCCGTCCACACACTCACCGTCCACAGTCTCAGCGTCCACACTCTCACCGTCCACACTCTCACCGTCCACACTCACCGTCCACACTCACCGTCCACACTCTCACCGTCCACACTCTCACCGTCCACACTCTCAGCGTCCACACTCTCAGCGTCCACACTCTCAGCGTCCACTCACCGTCCACACTCTCACCGTCCAAACTCTCACCGTCCACACTCACTGTCCACACACTCACTGGCCACTCTCAGCGTCCACACTCTCACCGTCCACACTCTCACCGTCCACACTCTCACCGTCCACACTCACTGTCCACACTCACCGTCCACACTCTCACCGTCCACACTCACCGTCCACACTCTCACTGTCCACACTCACCGTCCACACACTCACCGTCCACACTCTCACCGTCGACACACTCACTGTCCACATTCTCCCCGGCCACACTCACACCATCCACACTCTCACCGTCGACACTCACCGTCCACACTCTCACCATCCACACTCCCACCGTCCACACTCTCACCGTCCACACTCTCACCATCCACACTCTCACTGTCCACACTCTCACCATCCACACGCTCACCGCCCACACGCTCACCGTCCACACTCTCACCGTCTACACACTCACCGTACACACTCAACGTCCACTCTCACCGTCCACACTCTCAGTGTCCATACTTTCACCGTGCACACTCTCACCGTCCACACTCACCGTCCACACTCACTGTCCACACTCTCACCGTCCACACTCACCGTCCACACACTCAGCGTCCACACTCTCACCGTCCACACTCACCGTCCACACTCTCACCGTCCACACTCTCACCTTCCACACTCACCATCCACACTATCACCGTCCACACTCTCACCGTCCACACTCTCACTGTCCACACTCACCGTCCGCACTCTCACCGTCCACACACTCACCGTCCACACTCACCGTCCACGTTCACCGGCCACTCTCACCGTCCACACTCTCACCGTCCACACTCTCACCGTCCACACTCTCCCCGTCCACACTCTCCCCGTCCACACACTCACCGTCCACACTCTCAGCGTCCACACTCTCACCGTCCACACTCTCAGCGTCCACACTCTCAGCGTCCACACTCTCAGCGTCCACTCACCGTCCACACTCTCACCGTCCAAACTCTCACCGTCCACACTCACTGTCCACACACTCACTGGCCACTCTCAGCGTCCACACTCTCACCGTCCACACTCTCACCGTCCACACTCTCACCGTCCACACTCACTGTCCACACACTCACTGGCCACTCTCAGCGTCCACACTCTCACCATCCACACTCTCACCGTCCAAACTCTCACCGTCCACACTCACTGTCCACACACTCACTGGCCACTCTCAGCGTCCACACTCTCACCGTCCACACTCTCACCGTCCACACTCTCACCGTCCGCACTCTCAGCGTCCACACTCTCACCGTCCACACTCTCACCGTCCACACTCACTGTCCACACTCACCGTCCACACTCTCACCGTCCACACTCACCGTCCACACTCACCGTCCACACTCTCACTGTCCACACTCACCGTCCACACTCTCACCGTCGACACACTCACTGTCCACATTCTCCCCGGCCACACTCACACCATCCACACTCTCACCGTCCACACTCTCACCGTCCACACTCCCACCGTCCACACTCACCGTCCATACTCACCGTCCACACTCTCACCGTCCACACTCTCACCGTCCACACTCTCACCGTCCACACTCTCACCGTCCACACTCTCACCGTCCACACTGTCACCGTCCACACTCTCCCCGTCCACACTCCCACCGTCCACACTCCCACCGTCCACACTCACCGTCCACACTCACCATCCACACTCTCACCGTCCACACTCACCGTCCACACTCCCCGTCCACACTCTCAGCGTCCACACTCTCACCGTCACACTCACCGTCCACACTCACCATCCACACTCTCAACGTCCACACTCACCGTCCTGACACTCACCGTCTACACTCACCATCCACACTCTCACCGTCCACACTCTCACCGTCCACACTCTCCCCGTCCACACTCCCACCGTCCACACTCCCACCGTCCACACTCAACGTCCACACTCTCACCGTCCACACTCTCAGCGTCCACACTCACCGTCCACACTCTCAGCGTCAACACTCTCACCGTTCACCCTCTCACCGTCCACACTCTCACCGTCCACACGCCCAGCGTCCACACTCACCGTCCGCACTCTCACCGTCCACACACTCACGATCCACACTCAACGTCCACTCTCACCGTCCACACTCACCGTCCACACTCACCGTCCGCATTCTCAGCGTCCACACACTCACCATTCACACTCACCGTCCACACATTCACTGGCCACTCTCAGCGTCCACACACTCACCGTCCACACTCAACGTCCACACTCACACCGTCCACACTCTCACCGTCCACACTCACCGTCCACACTCTCACCGTCCACACTCTCACCGTCCACACTCTCACCGTCCACACTCTCACCGTCCACACTCTCACCGTCCACACTCTCACCGTCCACACTCTCACCGTCCACACTCTCACCGTCCACACTCACCGTCCACACTCACCGTCCACACTCTCACCGTCCACACTCTCACCGTCCACACTCTCACCATCCACTCACCGTCCACACTCTCACTGTCCACACTCTCACTGTCCACACTCTCACCATCCACACGCTCACCGCCCACACGCTCACCGTCCACACTCTCACCGTCTACACGCTCACCGTACACACTCAACGTCCACTCTCACCGTCCACACTCTCAGTGTCCACACTTTCACCGTGCACACTCTCACCGTCGACACTCACCGTCCACACTCACTGTCCACACTCTCACCGTCCACACTCACCGTCCACACACTCAGCGTCCACACTCTCACCGTCTGCACTCACCCACCGTCCGCACTCTCACAGTCCACATTCAAAGTCCACACTCCCACCGTCCACACACTCACCATCCACACTCACCGTCCACACTCTCACCGTCCACACTCTCACCGTCCGCACTCTCACCGTCCGCACTCTCACCGTCCGCACTCTCACCGTCCACTCTCACCGTCCACACTCTCACCGTCCACACTCTCACCGTCCACACACTCACCGTCCACACACTCACCCTCCACAATCTCACTGTCCACACTCACCGTCCGCACTCTCACAGTCCACACTCACCGTCCACACTCACCGTCCACACTCCCACCGTCCACACACTCACCATCCACACTCTCACCGTCCACACACTCACCGTCCACACTCTCACCGTCCACACTCACACAGTCCACACTCACCGTCCACACTCACCGTCCACACTCCCACCGTCCACACACTCACCATCCACACTCTCACCGTCCACACTCTCACCGTCCACTCACGGTCCACACACTCACCGTCCACACTCACCGTCCACACTCTCACCCTCCACACACTCACCGTCCACACACTCACCGTCCACACTCACAGTCTACACTCTCACCGTCCACACTCACCGTCCACACACTCACCGTCCACACTCACCGTCCACACACTCACCGTCTACACCCACCGTCCACACACTCACTGTCCACACTCACCGTCCACACTCTCACCGTCCACACTCTCACCGTCCACACTCTCACCGTCCACACTCTCACCGTCCACACTCACCGTCCACACTCTCAACCTCCACACTCACCGTCCACACTCACCGTCCACACTCACCACCCACACTCTCACCGTCAACACTCACCGTCCACACTCTCACCGTCGACACACTCACTGTCCACATTCTCCCCGGCCACACTCACACCATCCACACTCTCACCGTCGACACTCACCGTCCACACACTCACCGGCCACACTCCCACCATCCACACTCACCGTCCACACTCACCTTCCACACTCTCACCGTCCACACTCTCACCGTCCACACTCTCACCGTCCACACTCTCACCGTCCACACTCTCACCGTCCACACTCTCCCCGTCCACACTCTCCCCGTCCACACTCCCACCGTCCACACTCCCACCGTCCACACTCACCGTCCACACTCACCATCCACACTCTCACCGTCCACACTCACCGTCCACACTCCCCGTCCACACTCTCAGCGTCCACACTCTCACCGTCCACACTCTCACCATCCACACGCTCACCGCCCACACGCTCACCGTCCACACTCTCACCGTCTACACACTCACCGTACACACTCAACGTCCACTCTCACCGTCCACACTCTCAGTGTCCACACTTTCACCGTGCACACTCTCACCGTCGACACTCACCGTCCACACTCACTGTCCACACTCTCACCGTCCACACTCACCGTCCACACACTCAGCGTCCACACTCTCACCGTCTGCACTCACCCACCGTCCGCACTCTCACAGTCCACACTCAAAGTCCACACTCCCACCGTCCACACACTCACCATCCACACTCACCGTCCACACTCTCACCGTCCGCACTCTCACCGTCCGCACTCTCACCGTCCGCACTCTCACCGTCCGCACTCTCACCGTCCACTCTCACCGTCCACACTCTCACCGTCCACACTCTCACCGTCCACACACTCACCGTCCACACACTCACCCTCCACACTCTCACCGTCCACACTCACCGTCCGCACTCACCGTCCGCACTCTCACAGTCCACACTCACCGTCCACACTCACCGTCCACACTCCCACCGTCCACACACTCACCATCCACACTCTCACCGTCCACACACTCACCGTCCACACTCTCACCGTCCACACTCACACAGTCCACACTCACCGTCCACACTCACCGTCCACATTCCCACCGTCCACACACTCACCATCCACACTCTCACCGTCCACACTCTCACCGTCCACTCACGGTCCACACACTCACCGTCCACACTCACCGTCCACACTCTCACCCTCCACACACTCACCGTCCACACACTCACCGTCCACACTCACAGTCTACACTCTCACCGTCCACACTCACCGTCCACACACTCACCGTCCACACTCACCGTCCACACACTCACCGTCCACACACTCACTGTCCACACTCACCGTCCACACTCTCACCGTCCACACTCTCACCGTCCACACTCACCGTCCACACTCTCAACCTCCACACTCACCGTCCACACTCACCGTCCACACTCACCACCCACACTCTCACCGTCAACACTCACCGTCCACACTCACCGTCCACACTCCCACCGTCAACACTCACCGTCTACACTCACCATCCACACTCTCACCGTCGACACACTCACTGGCCACATTCTCCCCGGCCACACTCACACCATCCACACACTCACCGTCCACACACTCACCGGCCACACTCCCACCATCCACACTCACCGTCCACACTCACCTTCCACACTCTCACCGTCCACACTCTCACCGTCCACACTCTCACCGTCCACACTCTCACCGTCCACAGTCTCACCGTCCACACTCTCCCCGTCCACACTCTCCCCGTCCACACTCCCACCGTCCACACTCCCACCGTCCACACTCCCACCGTCCACACTCCCACCGTCCACACTCCCACCGTCCACACTCACCGTCCACACTCACCATCCACACTCTCAGCGTCCACACTCTCACCGTCCACACTCGCCGTCCACCCTCACCATCCACACTCTCAACGTCCACACTCACCATCCACACTCACCGTCCACACTCTCACCGTCCACACTCACCGTCCACACTCTCAGCGTCCACACTCTCAGCGTCAACACTCTCACCGTTCACCCTCTCACCGTCCACACTCTCACCGTCCACACGCCCAGCGTCCACACTCACCGTCCGCACTCTCACCGTCCACACACTCACGGTCCACACTCAACGTCCACTCTCACCGTCCACACTCACCGTCCACACTCACCGTCCGCACTCTCAGCGTCCACACACTCACCATTCACACTCACCGTCCACACATTCACTGGCCCCTCTCAGCGTCCACACTCTCACCGTCCACACTCTCACCGTCCACACTCAACGTCCACACTCTCACCGTCCACACTCTCACCGTCCACACTCACCGTCCACACTCCCACCGTCCACACACTCACCATCCACACTCACCGTCCACACTCTCACCGTCCACACTCTCACCGTCCACACTCACACAGTCCACACTCACACAGTCCACACTCACCGTCCACACTCACCGTCCACACTCCCACCGTCCACACACTCACCGTCCACACTCTCACCGTCCACTCACCGTCCACACACTCACCGTCCACACTCACCGTCCACACTCTCACCGTCCACACTCACCGTCCACGCTCTCAACCTCCACACTCACCGTCCACACTCACCGTCTACACTCACCACCCACACTCTCACCGTCAACACTCACCGTCCACACTCACCATCCACACTCTCACCGTCCACTCTCACTGTCCACACTCTCACCGTCCACACTCTCACCGTCCACTCTCACCGTCCACACTCTCACCGTCCACACTCTCACCGTCCACACTCTCACCGTCCACACTCTCACCGTCCACAGACTCACCGTCCACACTCTCACCGTCCACACTCTCACCGTCCACACTCTCACCGTCCACACTCTCACCGTCCACACTCACCGTCCACACTCTCACCGTCCACACTCTGACCGTCCGCACTCTCACAGTCCGCACTCTCACCGTCCACACTCACCGTCCACACTCTCACCGTCTACACTCACCGTCCACACACTCACCGTCCGCACTCTCACAGTCCACACTCAACGTCCACACTCACCGTCCACACTCCCACCGTCCACACACTCACCATCCACACTCACCGTCCACACTCTCACCATCCACACTCACCGTCCACACTCTCACCGTCCGCACTCTCACCGTCCGCACTCTCACCGTCCCCACACTCACCGTCCACACTCTCACCGTCCACACTCTCACCGTCCACACTCTCACCGTCCACACACTCACCGTCCACACACTCACCCTCCACACTCTCACCGTCCACACTCACCGTCCGCACTCTCACAGTCCACACTCACCGTCCACACTCACCGTCCACGCTCCCACCGTCCACACACTCACCATCCACACTCATCGTCCACACTCTCACCGTCCACACTCTCACCATCCACACTCACACAGTCCACACTCACCGTCCACTCACCGTCCACACACTCACCGTCCACACTCACCGTCCACACTCTCACCGTCCACACTCTCACCCTCCACACAATCACCGTCCACACACTCACCGTCCACACTCACAGTCTACACTCTCACCGTCCACACTCACCGTCCACACACTCACCGTCCACACACTCACCGTCCACACTCACCATCCACACTCACCGTCCACACTCACCGTCCACACACTCACCGTCCACACTCACCGTCCACACTCTCACCGTCGACACTCTCACCGTCCACACTCACCGTCCACACTCTCAACCTCCACACTCACCGTCCACACTCACCGTCCACACTCACCACCCACACTCTCACCGTCAACACTCACCGTCCACACTCACCGTCCACACTCCCACCGTCAACACTCACCGTCTACACTCACCGTCCGCACTCTCACCGTCCACACACTCACGGTCCACACTCAACGTCCACTCTCACCGTCCACACTCACCGTCCACACTCACCGTCCGCACTCTCAGCGTCCACACACTCACCATTCACACTCACCGTCCACACATTCACTGGCCACTCTCAGCGTCCACACTCTCACCGTCCACACTCTCACCGTCCACACTCTCACCGTCCACACTCAACGTCCACACTCTCACCGTCCACACTCTCACCGTCCACACTCACCGTCCACACTCCCACCGTCCACACACTCACCATCCACACTCACCGTCCACACTCTCACCGTCCACACACTCACCGTCCACACTCTCACCGTCCACACTCCCACCGTCCACACACTCACCATCCACACTCTCACCGTCCACACTCTCACCGTCCACTCACCGTCCACACACTCACCGTCCACACTCAACGTCCACACTCTCACCGTCCACACTCTCACCCTCCACACTCTCACCCTCCACACTCTCACCCTCCACACACTCACCGTCCACACTCACAGTCTACACTCTCACCGTCCACACTCACCGTCCACACACTCACCGTCCACACTCACCGTCCACACACTCACCGTCCACACTCACCGTCCACACACTCACCGTCCACACACTCACCGTCCACACTCACCGTCCACACTCTCACCGTCCACACTCTCACCGTCCACACTCACCGTCCACACTCTCAACCTCCACACTCACCGTCCACACTCACCGTCTACACTCACCACCCACACTCTCACCGTCAACACTCACCGTCCACACACTCACCGTCCACACTCACCGTCTACACTCACCACCCACACTCTCACCGTCAACACTCACTGTCCACACTCTCACCGTCCTCTCTCACCGTCCACACTCTCACCGTCCACACTCTCACCGTCCACACTCTCACCGTCCACACTCTCACCGTCCACAGACTCACCGTCCACACTCTCACCGTCCACACTCTCACCGTCCACA
Organism: Scyliorhinus torazame; assembly: GCF_047496885.1. Classification (NCBI taxonomy): domain Eukaryota; kingdom Metazoa; phylum Chordata; class Chondrichthyes; order Carcharhiniformes; family Scyliorhinidae; genus Scyliorhinus; species Scyliorhinus torazame. The sequence goes on along the minus strand of NC_092710.1, from coordinate 89,194,253 downwards.
CTCTCACCGTCCACACTCTCACCGTCCACACTCACCGTCCACACTCTCACCATCCACACTCTGACCGTCCGCACTCTCACAGTCCGCACTCTCACCGTCCACACTCACCGTCCACACTCTCACCGTCTACACTCACCGTCCACACACTCACCGTCCGCACTCTCACAGTCCACACTCTCACCGTCCACACACTCACCGTCCACACACTCACCCTCCACACCCTCACCGTCCACACTCTCACAGTCCACACTCACCGTCCACACTGACCGTCCACGCTCCCACCGTCCACACACTCACCATCCACACTCACCGTCCACACTCTCACCGTCCACACACTCACAGTCCACACTCTCACCGTCCACACTCACACAGTCCACACTCACCGTCCACTCACCGTCCACACACTCACCGTCCACACTCACCGTCCACACTCTCACCGTCCACACTCTCACCCTCCACACAATCACCGTCCACACACTCACCGTCCACACTCACAGTCTACACTCTCACCGTCCACACTCACCGTCCACACACTCACCGTCCACACTCACCGTCCACACACTCACCGTCCACACTCACCGTCCACACTCTCACCGTCGACACTCTCACCGTCCACACTCTCAACCTCCACACTCACCGTCCACACTCACCGTCCACACTCACCACCCACACTCTCACCGTCAACACTCACCGTCCACACTCACCGTCCACACTCCCACCGTCAACACTCACCGTCTACACTCACCATCCACACTCTCACCGTCGACACACTCACTGTCCACATTCTCCCCGGCCACACTCACACCATCCACACTCTCACCGTCGACACTCACCGTCCACACACTCACCGGCCACACTCCCACCATCCACACTCACCGTCCACACTCTCACCGTCCATACTCACCGTCCACACTCTCACCGTCCACACTCTCACCGTCCACACTCTCACCGTCCACACTCTCACCGTCCACACTCTCACCGTCCACACTCTCACCGTCCACACTCTCCCCGTCCACACACTCACCGGCCACACACCCACCATCCACACTCACCGTCCACACTCACCATCCACACTCTCACCGTCCACACTCCCACCGTCCACACTCACCATCCACACTCACCGTCCACACTCCCCGTCCACACTCTCAGCGTCCACACTCTCACCGTCCACACTCACCGTCCACACTCACCTTCCACACTCTCACCGTCCACACTCTCACCGTCCACACTCTCACCGTCCACACTCTCACCGTCCACACTCTCACCGTCCACACTCTCCCCGTCCACACTCTCCCCGTCCACACTCTCCCCGTCCACACTCCCACCGTCCACACTCCCACCGTCCACACTCCCACCGTCCACACTCCCACCGTCCACACTCCCACCGTCCACACTCACCGTCCACACTCACCATCCACACTCTCACCGTCCACACTCACCGTCCACACTCCCCGTCCACACTCTCAGCGTCCACACTCTCACCGTCCACACTTGCCGTCCACACTCACCATCCACACTCTCAACGTCCACACTCACCATCCACACTCTCACCGTCCACACTCACCGTCCACACTCTCAGCGTCCACACTCACCGTCCACACTCTCAGCGTCAACACTCTCACCGTTCACCCTCTCACCGTCCACACTCTCACCGTCCACACGCCCAGCGTCCACACTCACCGTCCGCACTCTCACCGTCCACACACTCACGGTCCACACTCAACGTCCACTCTCACCGTCCACACTCACCGTCCACACTCACCGTCTGCACTCTCAGCGTCCACACACTCACCATTCACACTCACCGTCCACACATTCACTGGCCACTCTCAGCGTCCACACTCTCACCGTCCACACTCTCACCGTCCACACTCAACGTCCACACTCTCACCGTCCACACTCTCACCGTCCACACTCACCGTCCACACTCCCACCGTCCACACACTCACCATCCACACTCACCGTCCACACTCTCACCGTCCACACTCTCACCGTCCACACTCACACAGTCCACACTCACACAGTCCACACTCACCGTCCACACTCACCGTCCACACTCCCACCGTCCACACACTCACCGTCCACACTCTCACCGTCCACTCACCGTCCACACACTCACCGTCCACACTCACCGTCCACACTCTCACCGTCCACACTCACCGTCCACGCTCTCAACCTCCACACTCACCGTCCACACTCACCGTCTACACTCACCACCCACACTCTCACCGTCAACACTCACCGTCCACACTCACCATCCACACTCTCACCGTCCACACTCTCACCGTCCACACTCTCACCGTCCACACTCTCACCGTCCACAGACTCACCGTCCACACTCTCACCGTCCACACTCTCACCGTCCACACTCTCACCGTCCACACTCTCACCGTCCACACTCACCGTCCACACTCTCACCGTCCACACTCTGACCGTCCGCACTCTCACAGTCCGCACTCTCACCGTCCACACTCACCGTCCACACTCTCACCGTCTACACTCACCGTCCACACTCTCACCGTCCACACTCTCACCGTCCACACTCACCGTCCACACTCTCACCGTCCACACTCTGACCGTCCGCACTCTCACAGTCCGCACTCTCACCGTCCACACTCACCGTCCACACTCTCACCGTCTACACTCACCGTCCACACACTCACCGTCCGCACTCTCACAGTCCACACTCAACGTCCACACTCACCGTCCACACTCCCACCGTCCACACACTCACCATCCACACTCACCGTCCACACTCTCACCATCCACACTCACCGTCCACACTCTCACCGTCCGCACTCTCACCGTCCGCACTCTCACAGTCCCCACACTCACCGTCCACACTCTCACCGTCCACACTCTCACCGTCCACACTCTCACCGTCCACACACTCACCGTCCACACACTCACCCTCCACACTCTCACCGTCCACACTCACCGTCCGCACTCTCACAGTCCACACTCACCGTCCACACTCACCGTCCACGCTCCCACCGTCCACACACTCACCATCCACACTCATCGTCCACACTCTCACCGTCCACACTCTCACCGTCCACACTCACACAGTCCACACTCACCGTCCACTCACCGTCCACACACTCACCGTCCACACTCACCGTCCACACTCTCACCGTCCACACTCTCACCGTCCACACTCTCACCGTCCACACTCTCACCGTCCACACTCTCACCGTCCACAGACTCACCGTCCACACTCTCACCGTCCACACTCTCACCGTCCACACTCTCACCGTCCACACTCTCACCGTCCACACTCACCGTCCACACTCTCACCATCCACACTCTGACCGTCCGCACTCTCACAGTCCGCACTCTCACCGTCCACACTCACCGTCCACACTCTCACCGTCTACACTCACCGTCCACACACTCACCGTCCGCACTCTCACAGTCCACACTCTCACCGTCCACACACTCACCGTCCACACACTCACCCTCCACACCCTCACCGTCCACACTCTCACAGTCCACACTCACCGTCCACACTGACCGTCCACGCTCCCACCGTCCACACACTCACCATCCACACTCACCGTCCACACTCTCACCGTCCACACACTCACAGTCCACACTCTCACCGTCCACACTCACACAGTCCACACTCACCGTCCACTCACCGTCCACACACTCACCGTCCACACTCACCGTCCACACTCTCACCGTCCACACTCTCACCCTCCACACAATCACCGTCCACACACTCACCGTCCACACTCACAGTCTACACTCTCACCGTCCACACTCACCGTCCACACACTCACCGTCCACACTCACCGTCCACACTCACCGTCCACACACTCACCGTCCACACTCACCGTCCACACTCTCACCGTCGACACTCTCACCGTCCACACTCTCAACCTCCACACTCACCGTCCACACTCACCGTCCACACTCACCACCCACACTCTCACCGTCAACACTCACCGTCCACACTCACCGTCCACACTCCCACCGTCAACACTCACCGTCTACACTCACCATCCACACTCTCACCGTCGACACACTCACTGTCCACATTCTCCCCGGCCACACTCACACCATCCACACTCTCACCGTCGACACTCACCGTCCACACACTCACCGGCCACACTCCCACCATCCACACTCACCGTCCACACTCTCACCGTCCATACTCACCGTCCACACTCTCACCGTCCACACTCTCACCGTCCACACTCTCACCGTCCACACTCTCACCGTCCACACTCTCACCGTCCACACTCTCACCGTCCACACTCTCCCCGTCCACACACTCACCGGCCACACACCCACCATCCACACTCACCGTCCACACTCACCATCCACACTCTCACCGTCCACACTCCCACCGTCCACACTCACCGTCCACACTCCCCGTCCACACTCTCAGCGTCCACACTCTCACCGTCCACACTCACCGTCCACACTCACCTTCCACACTCTCACCGTCCACACTCTCACCGTCCACACTCTCACCGTCCACACTCTCACCGTCCACACTCTCACCGTCCACACTCTCCCCGTCCACACTCTCCCCGTCCACACTCTCCCCGTCCACACTCCCACCGTCCACACTCCCACCGTCCACACTCCCACCGTCCACACTCCCACCGTCCACACTCCCACCGTCCACACTCACCGTCCACACTCACCATCCACACTCTCACCGTCCACACTCACCGTCCACACTCCCCGTCCACACTCTCAGCGTCCACACTCTCACCGTCCACACTCGCCGTCCACACTCACCATCCACACTCTCAACGTCCACACTCACCATCCACACTCACCGTCCACACTCTCACCGTCCACACTCACCGTCCACACTCTCAGCGTCCACACTCACCGTCCACACTCTCAGCGTCAACACTCTCACCGTTCACCCTCTCACCGTCCACACTCTCACCGTCCACACGCCCAGCGTCCACACTCACCGTCCGCACTCTCACCGTCCACACACTCACGGTCCACACTCAACGTCCACTCTCACCGTCCACACTCACCGTCCACACTCACCGTCTGCACTCTCAGCGTCCACACACTCACCATTCACACTCACCGTCCACACATTCACTGGCCACTCTCAGCGTCCACACTCTCACCGTCCACACTCTCACCGTCCACACTCAACGTCCACACTCTCACCGTCCACACTCTCACCGTCCACACTCACCGTCCACACTCCCACCGTCCACACACTCACCATCCACACTCACCGTCCACACTCTCACCGTCCACACTCTCACCGTCCACACTCACACAGTCCACACTCACACAGTCCACACTCACCGTCCACACTCACCGTCCACACTCCCACCGTCCACACACTCACCGTCCACACTCTCACCGTCCACTCACCGTCCACACACTCACCGTCCACACTCACCGTCCACACTCTCACCGTCCACACTCACCGTCCACGCTCTCAACCTCCACACTCACCGTCCACACTCACCGTCTACACTCACCACCCACACTCTCACCGTCAACACTCACCGTCCACACTCACCATCCACACTCTCACCGTCCACACTCTCACCGTCCACACTCTCACCGTCCACACTCTCACCGTCCACAGACTCACCGTCCACACTCTCACCGTCCACACTCTCACCGTCCACACTCTCACCGTCCACACTCTCACCGTCCACACTCACCGTCCACACTCTCACCGTCCACACTCTGACCGTCCGCACTCTCACAGTCCGCACTCTCACCGTCCACACTCACCGTCCACACTCTCACCGTCTACACTCACCGTCCACACTCTCACCGTCCACACTCTCACCGTCCACACTCACCGTCCACACTCTCACCGTCCACACTCTGACCGTCCGCACTCTCACAGTCCGCACTCTCACCGTCCACACTCACCGTCCACACTCTCACCGTCTACACTCACCGTCCACACACTCACCGTCCGCACTCTCACAGTCCACACTCAACGTCCACACTCACCGTCCACACTCCCACCGTCCACACACTCACCATCCACACTCACCGTCCACACTCTCACCATCCACACTCACCGTCCACACTCTCACCGTCCGCACTCTCACCGTCCGCACTCTCACCGTCCCCACACTCACCGTCCACACTCTCACCGTCCACACTCTCACCGTCCACACTCTCACCGTCCACACACTCACCGTCCACACACTCACCCTCCACACTCTCACCGTCCACACTCACCGTCCGCACTCTCACAGTCCACACTCACCGTCCACACTCACCGTCCACGCTCCCACCGTCCACACACTCACCATCCACACTCATCGTCCACACTCTCACCGTCCACACTCTCACCGTCCACACTCACACAGTCCACACTCACCGTCCACTCACCGTCCACACACTCACCGTCCACACTCACCGTCCACACTCTCACCGTCCACACTCTCACCGTCCACACTCTCACCGTCCACACTCTCACCGTCCACACTCTCACCGTCCACAGACTCACCGTCCACACTCTCACCGTCCACACTCTCACCGTCCACACTCTCACCGTCCACACTCTCACCGTCCACACTCACCGTCCACACTCTCACCATCCACACTCTGACCGTCCGCACTCTCACAGTCCGCACTCTCACCGTCCACACTCACCGTCCACACTCTCACCGTCTACACTCACCGTCCACACACTCACCGTCCGCACTCTCACAGTCCACACTCTCACCGTCCACACACTCACCGTCCACACACTCACCCTCCACACCCTCACCGTCCACACTCTCACAGTCCACACTCACCGTCCACACTGACCGTCCACGCTCCCACCGTCCACACACTCACCATCCACACTCACCGTCCACACTCTCACCGTCCACACACTCACAGTCCACACTCTCACCGTCCACACTCACACAGTCCACACTCACCGTCCACTCACCGTCCACACACTCACCGTCCACACTCACCGTCCACACTCTCACCGTCCACACTCTCACCCTCCACACAATCACCGTCCACACACTCACCGTCCACACTCACAGTCTACACTCTCACCGTCCACACTCACCGTCCACACACTCACCGTCCACACTCACCGTCCACACTCACCGTCCACACACTCACCGTCCACACTCACCGTCCACACTCTCACCGTCGACACTCTCACCGTCCACACTCTCAACCTCCACACTCACCGTCCACACTCACCGTCCACACTCACCACCCACACTCTCACCGTCAACACTCACCGTCCACACTCACCGTCCACACTCCCACCGTCAACACTCACCGTCTACACTCACCATCCACACTCTCACCGTCGACACACTCACTGTCCACATTCTCCCCGGCCACACTCACACCATCCACACTCTCACCGTCGACACTCACCGTCCACACACTCACCGGCCACACTCCCACCATCCACACTCACCGTCCACACTCTCACCGTCCATACTCACCGTCCACACTCTCACCGTCCACACTCTCACCGTCCACACTCTCACCGTCCACACTCTCACCGTCCACACTCTCACCGTCCACACTCTCACCGTCCACACTCTCCCCGTCCACACACTCACCGGCCACACACCCACCATCCACACTCACCGTCCACACTCACCATCCACACTCTCACCGTCCACACTCCCACCGTCCACACTCACCATCCACACTCACCGTCCACACTCCCCGTCCACACTCTCAGCGTCCACACTCTCACCGTCCACACTCACCGTCCACACTCACCTTCCACACTCTCACCGTCCACACTCTCACCGTCCACACTCTCACCGTCCACACTCTCACCGTCCACACTCTCACCGTCCACACTCTCCCCGTCCACACTCTCCCCGTCCACACTCCCACCGTCCACACTCCCACCGTCCACACTCCCACCGTCCACACTCCCACCGTCCACACTCCCACCGTCCACACTCACCGTCCACACTCACCATCCACACTCTCACCGTCCACACTCACCGTCCACACTCCCCGTCCACACTCTCAGCGTCCACACTCTCACCGTCCACACTCGCCGTCCACACTCACCATCCACACTCTCAACGTCCACACTCACCATCCACACTCACCGTCCACACTCTCACCGTCCACACTCACCGTCCACACTCTCAGCGTCCACACTCACCGTCCACACTCTCAGCGTCAACACTCTCACCGTTCACCCTCTCACCGTCCACACTCTCACCGTCCACACGCCCAGCGTCCACACTCACCGTCCGCACTCTCACCGTCCACACACTCACGGTCCACACTCAACGTCCACTCTCACCGTCCACACTCACCGTCCACACTCACCGTCTGCACTCTCAGCGTCCACACACTCACCATTCACACTCACCGTCCACACATTCACTGGCCACTCTCAGCGTCCACACTCTCACCGTCCACACTCTCACCGTCCACACTCAACGTCCACACTCTCACCGTCCACACTCTCACCGTCCACACTCACCGTCCACACTCCCACCGTCCACACACTCACCATCCACACTCACCGTCCACACTCTCACCGTCCACACTCTCACCGTCCACACTCACACAGTCCACACTCACACAGTCCACACTCACCGTCCACACTCACCGTCCACACTCCCACCGTCCACACACTCACCGTCCACACTCTCACCGTCCACTCACCGTCCACACACTCACCGTCCACACTCACCGTCCACACTCTCACCGTCCACACTCACCGTCCACGCTCTCAACCTCCACACTCACCGTCCACACTCACCGTCTACACTCACCACCCACACTCTCACCGTCAACACTCACCGTCCACACTCACCATCCACACTCTCACCGTCCACACTCTCACCGTCCACACTCTCACCGTCCACAGACTCACCGTCCACACTCTCACCGTCCACACTCTCACCGTCCACACTCTCACCGTCCACACTCTCACCGTCCACACTCACCGTCCACACTCTCACCGTCCACACTCTGACCGTCCGCACTCTCACAGTCCGCACTCTCACCGTCCACACTCACCGTCCACACTCTCACCGTCTACACTCACCGTCCACACTCTCACCGTCCACACTCTCACCGTCCACACTCACCGTCCACACTCTCACCGTCCACACTCTGACCGTCCGCACTCTCACAGTCCGCACTCTCACCGTCCACACTCACCGTCCACACTCTCACCGTCTACACTCACCGTCCACACACTCACCGTCCGCACTCTCACAGTCCACACTCAACGTCCACACTCACCGTCCACACTCCCACCGTCCACACACTCACCATCCACACTCACCGTCCACACTCTCACCGTCCACACTCTCACCGTCCACACTCACACAGTCCACACTCACACAGTCCACACTCACCGTCCACACTCACCGTCCACACTCCCACCGTCCACACACTCACCGTCCACACTCTCACCGTCCACTCACCGTCCACACACTCACCGTCCACACTCACCATCCACACTCTCACCGTCGACACTCACCGTCCACACACTCACCGGCCACACTCCCACCATCCACACTCACCGTCCACACTCTCACCGTCCATACTCACCGTCCACACTCTCACCGTCCACACTCTCACCGTCCACACTCTCACCGTCCACACTCTCACCGTCCACACTCTCACCGTCCACACTCTCACCGTCCACACTCTCCCCGTCCACACACTCACCGGCCACACACCCACCATCCACACTCACCGTCCACACTCACCATCCACACTCTCACCGTCCACACTCCCACCGTCCACACTCACCATCCACACTCACCGTCCACACTCCCCGTCCACACTCTCAGCGTCCACACTCTCACCGTCCACACTCACCGTCCACACTCACCTTCCACACTCTCACCGTCCACACTCTCACCGTCCACACTCTCACCGTCCACACTCTCACCGTCCACACTCTCACCGTCCACACTCTCCCCGTCCACACTCTCCCCGTCCACACTCCCACCGTCCACACTCCCACCGTCCACACTCCCACCGTCCACACTCCCACCGTCCACACTCCCACCGTCCACACTCACCGTCCACACTCACCATCCACACTCTCACCGTCCACACTCACCGTCCACACTCCCCGTCCACACTCTCAGCGTCCACACTCTCACCGTCCACACTCGCCGTCCACACTCACCATCCACACTCTCAACGTCCACACTCACCATCCACACTCACCGTCCACACTCTCACCGTCCACACTCACCGTCCACACTCTCAGCGTCCACACTCACCGTCCACACTCTCAGCGTCAACACTCTCACCGTTCACCCTCTCACCGTCCACACTCTCACCGTCCACACGCCCAGCGTCCACACTCACCGTCCGCACTCTCACCGTCCACACACTCACGGTCCACACTCAACGTCCACTCTCACCGTCCACACTCACCGTCCACACTCACCGTCTGCACTCTCAGCGTCCACACACTCACCATTCACACTCACCGTCCACACATTCACTGGCCACTCTCAGCGTCCACACTCTCACCGTCCACACTCTCACCGTCCACACTCAACGTCCACACTCTCACCGTCCACACTCTCACCGTCCACACTCACCGTCCACACTCCCACCGTCCACACACTCACCATCCACACTCACCGTCCACACTCTCACCGTCCACACTCTCACCGTCCACACTCACACAGTCCACACTCACACAGTCCACACTCACCGTCCACACTCACCGTCCACACTCCCACCGTCCACACACTCACCGTCCACACTCTCACCGTCCACTCACCGTCCACACACTCACCGTCCACACTCACCGTCCACACTCTCACCGTCCACACTCACCGTCCACGCTCTCAACCTCCACACTCACCGTCCACACTCACCGTCTACACTCACCACCGACACTCTCACCGTCAACACTCACCGTCCACACTCACCATCCACACTCTCACCGTCCACACTCTCACCGTCCACACTCTCACCGTCCACAGACTCACCGTCCACACTCTCACCGTCCACACTCTCACCGTCCACACTCTCACCGTCCACACTCACCGTCCACACTCTCACCGTCCACACTCTGACCGTCCGCACTCTCACAGTCCGCACTCTCACCGTCCACACTCACCGTCCACACTCTCACCGTCTACACTCACCGTCCACACTCTCACCGTCCACACTCTCACCGTCCACACTCACCGTCCACACTCTCACCGTCCACACTCTGACCGTCCGCACTCTCACAGTCCGCACTCTCACCGTCCACACTCACCGTCCACACTCTCACCGTCTACACTCACCGTCCACACACTCACCGTCCGCACTCTCACAGTCCACACTCAACGTCCACACTCACCGTCCACACTCCCACCGTCCACACACTCACCATCCACACTCACCGTCCACACTCTCACCATCCACACTCACCGTCCACACTCTCACCGTCCGCACTCTCACCGTCCGCACTCTCACCGTCCCCACACTCACCGTCCACACTCTCACCGTCCACACTCTCACCGTCCACACTCTCACCGTCCACACACTCACCGTCCACACACTCACCCTCCACACTCTCACCGTCCACACTCACCGTCCGCACTCTCACAGTCCACACTCACCGTCCACACTCACCGTCCACGCTCCCACCGTCCACACACTCACCATCCACACTCATCGTCCACACTCTCACCGTCCACACTCTCACCGTCCACACTCACACAGTCCACACTCACCGTCCACTCACCGTCCACACACTCACCGTCCACACTCACCGTCCACACTCTCACCGTCCACACTCTCACCCTCCACACAATCACCGTCCACACACTCACCGTCCACACTCACAGTCTACACTCTCACCGTCCACACTCACCGTCCACACACTCACCGTCCACACACTCACCGTCCACACTCACCATCCACACTCACCGTCCACACTCACCGTCCACACACTCACCGTCCACACTCACCGTCCACACTCTCACCGTCGACACTCTCACCGTCCACACTCACCGTCCACACTCTCAACCTCCACACTCACCGTCCACACTCACCGTCCACACTCACCACCCACACTCTCACCGTCAACACTCACCGTCCACACTCACCGTCCACACTCCCACCGTCAACACTCACCGTCTACACTCACCGTCCGCACTCTCACCGTCCACACACTCACGGTCCACACTCAACGTCCACTCTCACCGTCCACACTCACCGTCCACACTCACCGTCCGCACTCTCAGCGTCCACACACTCACCATTCACACTCACCGTCCACACATTCACTGGCCACTCTCAGCGTCCACACTCTCACCGTCCACACTCTCACCGTCCACACTCTCACCGTCCACACTCTCACCGTCCACACTCAACGTCCACACTCTCACCGTCCACACTCACCGTCCACACTCCCACCGTCCACACTCACCGTCCACACTCTCACCGTCCACACACTCACCGTCCACACTCTCACCGTCCACACTCCCACCGTCCACACACTCACCATCCACACTCTCACCGTCCACACTCTCACCGTCCACTCACCGTCCACACACTCACCGTCCACACTCAACGTCCACACTCTCACCGTCCACACTCTCACCCTCCACACTCTCACCCTCCAAACTCTCACCCTCCACACACTCACCGTCCACACACTCACCGTCCACACTCACAGTCTACACTCTCACCGTCCACACTCACCGTCCACACACTCACCGTCCACACTCACCGTCCACACACTCACCGCCCACACTCACCGTCCACACACTCACCGTCCACACACTCACCGTCCACACTCACCGTCCACACTCTCACCGTCCACACTCTCACCGTCCACACTCACCGTCCACACTCTCAACCTCCACACTCACCGTCCACACTCACCGTCTACACTCACCACCCACACTCTCACCGTCAACACTCACCGTCCACACTCACCATCCACACTCTCACCGTCCACTCTCACTGTCAACACTCTCACCGTCCACTCTCACCGTCCACACTCTCACCGTCCACACTCTCACCGTCCACACTCTCACCGTCCACACTCTCACCGTCCACAGACTCACCGTCCACACTCTCACCGTCCACACTCTCACCGTCCACACTCTCACCGTCCACACTCACCGTCCACACTCTGACCGTCCACACTCTGACCGTCCGCACTCTCACAGTCCGCACTCTCACCGTCCACACTCACCGTCCACACTCTCACCGTCTACACTCACCGTCCACACACTCACCGTCCGCACTCTCACAGTCCACACTCTCACCGTCCACACACTCACCGTCCACACACTCACCCTCCACACCCTCACCGTCCACACTCTCACAGTCCACACTCACCGTCCACACTCACCGTCCACGCTCCCACCGTCCACACACTCACCATCCACACTCACCGTCCACACTCTCACCGTCCACACACTCACAGTCCACACTCTCACCGTCCACACTCACACAGTCCACACTCACCGTCCACTCACCGTCCACACACTCACCGTCCACACTCACCGTCCACACTCTCACCGTCCACACTCTCACCCTCCACACAATCACCGTCCACACACTCACCGTCCACACTCACAGTCTACACTCTCACCGTCCACACTCACCGTCCACACACTCACCGTCCACACTCACCGTCCACACTCACCGTCCACACACTCACCGTCCACACTCACCGTCCACACTCTCACCGTCGACACTCTCACCGTCCACACTCACCGTCCACACTCACCGTCCACACTCTCAACCTCCACACTCACCGTCCACACTCACCGTCCACACTCACCACCCACACTCTCACCGTCAACTCTCACCGTCCACACTCACCGACCACACTCCCACCGTCAACACTCACCGTCTACACTCACCATCCACACTCTCACCGTCGACACACTCACTGTCCACATTCTCCCCGGCCACACTCACACCATCCACACTCTCACCGTCGACACTCACCGTCCACACACTCACCGGCCACACTCCCACCATCCACACTCACCGTCCACACTCACCATCCACACTCTCACCGTCCATACTCACCGTCCACACTCTCACCGTCCACACTCTCACCGTCCACACTCTCACCGTCCACACTCTCACCGTCCACACTCTCACCGTCCACACTCTCACCGTCCACACTCTCACCGTCCACACGCTCACCGTCCACACTCTCCCCGTCCACACACTCACCGGCCACACACCCACCATCCACACTCACCGTCCACACTCACCATCCACACTCTCACCGTCCACACTCCCACCGTCCACACTCACCATCCACACTCACCGTCCACACTCCCCGTCCACACTCTCAGCGTCCACACTCTCACCGTCCACACTCACCGTCCACACTCACCATCCACACTCTCACCGTCCACACTCCCACCGTCCACACTCACCATCCACACTCACCGTCCACACTCCCCGTCCACACTCTCAGCGTCCACACTCTCACCGTCCACACTCACCGTCCACACTCACCGTCCGCACGCTCAGCGTCCACACACTCACCATTCACACTCACCGTCCACACATTCACTGGCCACTCTCAGCGTCCACACTCTCACCGTCCACACTCTCACCGTCCACACTCACCGTCCACACTCACCGTCCGCACGCTCAGCGTCCACACACTCACCATTCACACTCACCGTCCACACATTCACTGGCCACTCTCAGCGTCCACACTCTCACCGTCCACACTCTCACCGTCCACACTCAACGTCCACACTCTCACCGTCCACACTCTCACCGTCCACACTCTCACCGTCCACACTCTCACCGTCCACACTCTCACCGTCCACACTCAACGTCCACACTCTCACCGTCCACACTCTCACCGCCCACACTCTCACCGTCCACACTCTCACCGTCCACACTCTCACCGTCCACACTCTCACCGTCCACACTCAACGTCCACTCTCACCGTCCACACTCACCGTCCACACTCTCACCGTCCACACTCTCACCGTCCGCACTCTCACCGTCCGCACACTCACCGTCCACACTCACCGTCCACACTCACCGTCCACACTCTCACCATCCACACTCTCACCGTCGACACTCTCACCGTCCACACTCTCACCGTCCACACTCTCACCGTCCACACTCTCACCGTCCACACTCTCACCGTCCACACTCTCACCGTCCACACTCTCACAGTCCACACTCACCGTCCACTCTCACCGTCCACTCTCACCGTCCACACTCACCGTCCACACTCACCGTCCACACTCACCGTCCACACTCACCGTCCACACTCTCACAGTCCACACTCTCACCGTCCACACTCTCACCGTCCACACTCTCACCGTCCACACTCTCACCGTCCACATTCTCACCGTCCACACTCTCACCGTCCACACTCTCACCATCCACACTCTCACCGTCCACACTCTCACCGTCCACACTCTCACCGTCCACACTCTCACCGTCCACACTCTCACCGTCCACACACTCACCGTCCACACTCTCACAGTCCACACACTCACCGTCCACACACTCAACGTCCACACACTCACCGTCCACACTCTCACCGTCCACACACTCACCGTCCACTCTCACCGTCCACACTCTCACCGTCCACACACTCACCGTCCACACTCTCACAGTCCACACACTCACCGTCCACACTCTCACCGTCCACACTCTCACCGCCCACACTCTCACCGTCCACACTCTCACCGTCCACACTCTCACCGTCCACACTCTCACCGTCCACACTCTCACCGTCCACACTCTCACCGTCCACACTCTCACCGTCCACACTCTCACCGTCAACACTCTCCTCGTCCACACTCACCGTCCACACTCTCCCCGTCCACACTCACCGTCCACACACTCACCGTCCACACTCACCGTCCACACACTCACCGTCCACACACTCACCGTCCACACTCACCGTCCACACTCTCACCGTCCACACTCTCACCGTCCACACTCTCACCGTCCACACTCTCAACCTCCACACTCGCACCGTCCACACTCTCACCGCCCACACTCTCACCGTCCACACTCTCACCGTCCACACTCTCACCGTCCACACTCTCACCGTCCACACTCTCACCGTCCACACTCTCACCGTCCACACTCTCACCGTCCACACTCTCACCGTCCACACTCTCACCGTCAACACTCTCCTCGTCCACACTCACCGTCCACACTCTCCCCGTCCACACTCTCCCCGTCCACACTCACCGTCCACACTCTCACCGTCCACACTCTCACCGTCCACACTCTCACCGCCCACACTCTCACCGTCCACACTCTCACTGTCCACACACTCACTGTCCACACACTCACCGTCCACACACTCACCGTCCACACTCTCACCGTCCACACTCTCACCGTCCACACTCTCACCGTCCACACTCTCACTGTCCACACACTCCATCCACACTCACCGTCCACACACTCACCGTCCACACTCTCAGCGTCCACACTCTCAGCGTCCACACTCTCAGCGTCCACACTCTTACCGTCCACACACTCACCGTCCACACTCTCACCGTCAACACTCACCGTCCACACTCACCCCGTCCACACTCCCACCGTCCACACTCCCACCGTCCACACTCCCACCGTCCACACTCCCACCGTCCACACTCACCGTCCACACTCACCATCCACACTCTCACCGTCCACACTCACCGTCCACACTCCCCGTCCACACTCTCAGCGTCCACACTCTCACCGTCCACACTCGCCGTCCACACTCACCATCCACACTCTCAACGTCCACACTCACCATCCACACTCACCGTCCACACTCTCACCGTCCACACTCACCGTCCACACTCTCAGCGTCCACACTCACCGTCCACACTCTCAGCGTCAACACTCTCACCGTTCACCCTCTCACCGTCCACACTCTCACCGTCCACACGCCCAGCGTCCACACTCACCGTCCGCACTCTCACCGTCCACACACTCACGGTCCACACTCAACGTCCACTCTCACCGTCCACACTCACCGTCCACACTCACCGTCTGCACTCTCAGCGTCCACACACTCACCATTCACACTCACCGTCCACACATTCACTGGCCACTCTCAGCGTCCACACTCTCACCGTCCACACTCTCACCGTCCACACTCAACGTCCACACTCTCACCGTCCACACTCTCACCGTCCACACTCACCGTCCACACTCCCACCGTCCACACACTCACCATCCACACTCACCGTCCACACTCTCACCGTCCACACTCTCACCGTCCACACTCACACAGTCCACACTCACACAGTCCACACTCACCGTCCACACTCACCGTCCACACTCCCACCGTCCACACACTCACCGTCCACACTCTCACCGTCCACTCACCGTCCACACACTCACCGTCCACACTCTCACCGTCCACACTCACCGTCCACGCTCTCAACCTCCACACTCACTGTCCACACTCACCGTCTACACTCACCACCCACACTCTCACCGTCAACACTCACCGTCCACACTCACCATCCACACTCTCACCGTCCACACTCTCACCGTCCACACTCTCACCGTCCACACTCTCACCGTCCACAGACTCACCGTCCACACTCTCACCGTCCACACTCTCACCGTCCACACTCTCACCGTCCACACTCTCACCGTCCACACTCACCGTCCACACTCTCACCGTCCACACTCTGACCGTCCGCACTCTCACAGTCCGCACTCTCACCGTCCACACTCACCGTCCACACTCTCACCGTCTACACTCACCGTCCACACTCTCACCGTCCACACTCTCACCGTCCACACTCACCGTCCACACTCTCACCGTCCACACTCTGACAGTCCGCACTCTCACAGTCCGCACTCTCACCGTCCACACTCACCGTCCACACTCTCACCGTCTACACTCACCGTCCACACACTCACCGTCCGCACTCTCACAGTCCACACTCAACGTCCACACTCACCGTCCACACTCCCACCGTCCACACACTCACCATCCACACTCACCGTCCACACTCTCACCATCCACACTCACCGTCCACACTCTCACCGTCCGCACTCTCACCGTCCGCACTCTCACCGTCCCCACACTCACCGTCCACACTCTCACCGTCCACACTCTCACCGTCCACACTCTCACCGTCCACCCACTCACCGTCCACACACTCACCCTCCACACTCTCACCGTCCACACTCACCGTCCGCACTCTCACAGTCCACACTCACCGTCCACACTCACCGTCCACGCTCCCACCGTCCACACACTCACCATCCACACTCATCGTCCACACTCTCACCGTCCACACTCTCACCGTCCACACTCACACAGTCCACACTCACCGTCCACTCACCGTCCACACACTCACCGTCCACACTCACCGTCCACACTCTCACCGTCCACACTCTCACCCTCCACACAATCACCGTCCACACACTCACCGTCCACACTCACAGTCTACACTCTCACCGTCCACACTCACCGTCCACACACTCACCGTCCACACACTCACCGTCCACACTCACCATCCACACTCACCGTCCACACTCACCGTCCACACACTCACCGTCCACACTCACCGTCCACACTCTCACCGTCGACACTCTCACCGTCCACACTCACCGTCCACACTCTCAACCTCCACACTCACCGTCCACACTCACCGTCCACACTCACCACCCACACTCTCACCGTCAACACTCACCGTCCACACTCACCGTCCACACTCCCACCGTCAACACTCACCGTCTACACTCACCGTCCGCACTCTCACCGTCCACACACTCACGGTCCACACTCAACGTCCACTCTCACCGTCCACACTCACCGTCCACACTCACCGTCCGCACTCTCAGCGTCCACACACTCACCATTCACACTCACCGTCCACACATTCACTGGCCACTCTCAGCGTCCACACTCTCACCGTCCACACTCTCACCGTCCACACTCTCACCGTCCACACTCAACGTCCACACTCTCACCGTCCACACTCTCACCGTCCACACTCACCGTCCACACTCCCACCGTCCACACACTCACCATCCACACTCACCGTCCACACTCTCACCGTCCACACACTCACCGTCCACACTCTCACCGTCCACACTCCCACCGTCCACACACTCACCATCCACACTCTCACCGTCCACACTCTCACCGTCCACTCACCGTCCACACACTCACCGTCCACACTCAACGTCCACACTCTCACCGTCCACACTCTCACCCTCCACACTCTCACCCTCCACACTCTCACCCTCCACACACTCACCGTCCACACACTCACCGTCCACACTCACAGTCTACACTCTCACCGTCCACACTCACCGTCCACACACTCACCGTCCACACTCACCGTCCACACACTCACCGCCCACACTCACCGTCCACACACTCACCGTCCACACACTCACCGTCCACACTCACCGTCCACACTCTCACCGTCCACACTCTCACCGTCCACACTCACCGTCCACACTCTCAACCTCCACACTCACCGTCCACACTCACCGTCTACACTCACCACCCACACTCTCACCGTCAACACTCACCGTCCACACTCACCATCCACACTCTCACCGTCCACTCTCACTGTCAACACTCTCACCGTCCACTCTCACCGTCCACACTCTCACCGTCCACACTCTCACCGTCCACACTCTCACCGTCCACACTCTCACCGTCCACAGACTCACCGTCCACACTCTCACCGTCCACACTCTCACCGTCCACACTCTCACCGTCCACACTCACCGTCCACACTCTGACCGTCCACACTCTGACCGTCCGCACTCTCACAGTCCGCACTCTCACCGTCCACACTCACCGTCCACACTCTCACCGTCTACACTCACCGTCCACACACTCACCGTCCGCACTCTCACAGTCCACACTCTCACCGTCCACACACTCACCGTCCACACACTCACCCTCCACACCCTCACCGTCCACACTCTCACAGTCCACACTCACCGTCCACACTCACCGTCCACGCTCCCACCGTCCACACACTCACCATCCACACTCACCGTCCACACTCTCACCGTCCACACACTCACAGTCCACACTCTCACCGTCCACACTCACACAGTCCACACTCACCGTCCACTCACCGTCCACACACTCACCGTCCACACTCACCGTCCACACTCTCACCGTCCACACTCTCACCCTCCACACAATCACCGTCCACACACTCACCGTCCACACTCACAGTCTACACTCTCACCGTCCACACTCACCGTCCACACACTCACCGTCCACACTCACCGTCCACACTCACCGTCCACACACTCACCGTCCACACTCACCGTCCACACTCTCACCGTCGACACTCTCACCGTCCACACTCACCGTCCACACTCTCAACCTCCACACTCACCGTCCACACTCACCGTCCACACTCACCACCCACACTCTCACCGTCAACTCTCACCGTCCACACTCACCGTCCACACTCCCACCGTCAACACTCACCGTCTACACTCACCATCCACACTCTCACCGTCGACACACTCACTGTCCACATTCTCCCCGGCCACACTCACACCATCCACACTCTCACCGTCGACACTCACCGTCCACACACTCACCGGCCACACTCCCACCATCCACACTCACCGTCCACACTCACCATCCACACTCTCACCGTCCATACTCACCGTCCACACTCTCACCGTCCACACTCTCACCGTCCACACTCTCACCGTCCACACTCTCACCGTCCACACTCTCACCGTCCACACTCTCACCGTCCACACTCTCACCGTCCACACTCTCACCGTCCACACTCTCCCCGTCCACACACTCACCGGCCACACACCCACCATCCACACTCACCGTCCACACTCACCATCCACACTCTCACCGTCCACACTCCCACCGTCCACACTCACCATCCACACTCACCGTCCACACTCCCCGTCCACACTCTCAGCGTCCACACTCTCACCGTCCACACTCACCGTCCACACTCACCGTCCGCACGCTCAGCGTCCACACACTCACCATTCACACTCACCGTCCACACATTCACTGGCCACTCTCAGCGTCCACACTCTCACCGTCCACACTCTCACCGTCCACACTCAACGTCCACACTCTCACCGTCCACACTCTCACCGTCCACACTCTCACCGTCCACACTCTCACCGTCCACACTCTCACCGTCCACACTCAACGTCCACACTCTCACCGTCCACACTCTCACCGCCCACACTCTCACCGTCCACACTCTCATCGTCCACACTCTCACCGTCCACACTCTCACCGTCCACACTCAACGTCCACTCTCACCGTCCACACTCAGATTCCACACTCTCACCGTCCACACTCTCACCGTCCGCACTCTCACCGTCCGCACACTCACCGTCCACACTCACCGTCCACACTCACCGTCCACACTCTCACCATCCACACTCTCACCGTCGACACTCTCACCGTCCACACTCTCACCGTCCACACTCTCACCGTCCACACTCTCACCGTCCACACTCTCACCGTCCACACTCTCACCGTCCACACTCTCACCGTCCACACTCTCACAGTCCACACTCACCGTCCACTCTCACCGTCCACTCTCACCGTCCACACTCACCGTCCACACTCACCGTCCACACTCACCGTCCACACTCACCGTCCACACTCTCACAGTCCACACTCTCACCGTCCACACTCTCACCGTCCACACTCTCACCGTCCACACTCTCACCGTCCACATTCTCACCGTCCACACTCTCACCGTCCACACTCTCACCGTCCACACTCTCACCGTCCACACTCTCACCGTCCACACTCTCACCGTCCACACTCTCACCGTCCACACTCTCACCGTCCACACACTCACCGTCCACACTCTCACAGTCCACACACTCACCGTCCACACACTCAACGTCCACACACTCACCGTCCACACTCTCACCGTCCACACACTCACCGTCCACTCTCACCGTCCACACTCTCACCGTCCACACACTCACCGTCCACACTCTCACAGTCCACACACTCACCGTCCACACTCTCACCGTCCACACTCTCACCGCCCACACTCTCACCGTCCACACTCTCACCGTCCACACTCTCACCGTCCACACTCTCACCGTCCACACTCTCACCGTCCACACTCTCACCGTCCACACTCTCACCGTCAACACTCTCCTCGTCCACACTCACCGTCCACACTCTCCCCGTCCACACTCACCGTCCACACACTCACCGTCCACACTCACCGTCCACACACTCACCGTCCACACACTCACCGTCCACACTCACCGTCCACACTCTCACCGTCCACACTCTCACCGTCCACACTCTCACCGTCCACACTCTCAACCTCCACACTCTCACCGTCCACACTCTCACCGCCCACACTCTCACCGTCCACACTCTCACCGTCCACACTCTCACCGTCCACACTCTCACTGTCCACACTCTCACCGTCCACACTCTCACCGTCCACACTCTCACCGTCCACACTCTCACCGTCCACACTCTCACCGTCAACACTCTCCTCGTCCACACTCACCGTCCACACTCTCCCCGTCCACACTCTCCCCGTCCACACTCACCGTCCACACTCTCACCGTCCACACTCTCACCGTCCACACTCTCACCGCCCACACTCTCACCGTCCACACTCTCACTGTCCACACACTCACTGTCCACACACTCACCGTCCACACACTCACCGTCCACACTCTCACCGTCCACATTCTCACCGTCCACACTCTCACCGTCCACACTCTCACTGTCCACACACTCCATCCACACTCACCGTCCACACACTCACCGTCCACACTCTCAGCGTCCACACTCTCAGCGTCCACACTCTCAGCGTCCACACTCTTACCGTCCACACACTCACCGTCCACACTCTCACCGTCAACACTCACCGTCCACACTCACCCCGTCCACGCTCCCACCGTCAACACTCACTGTCCACACTCACCACCCACACTCTCACCGTCAACACTCACCGTCCACACTCTCACCGTCCACACTCTCACCGTCCACACTCTCACCGTCAACACTCACCGTCCACACTCACCGTCCACACTCACCGTCCACACACTCACCGTCCACACTCTCACCGTCCACACTCTCACCGTCCACACTCTCACCGTCCACACTCTCACCGTCCACACTCTCACCGTCCACACTCTCACCGTCCACACTCTCACAGTCCACACTCACCGTCCACACTCTCAGCGTCCACACTCTCACCGTCCACACTTTTACCGTCCACACTCTCACCGTCCACACTCTCCCCGTCCACACTCTCAGCGTCCACACTCCCACCGTCAACACTCACTGTCCACACTCACCACCCACACTCTCACGGTCAACACTCACCGTCTACACTCACCATCCACACTCTCACCGTCGCCACACTCACCGTCCACATTCTCCCCGGCAACACTCACACCATCCACACTCACACCGTCGACACTCACCGTCCACACTCACCATTAACACTCTCACCGTCCACACTCACCGTCCACACTCCCACAGTCCACACTCACCATCCACATTCACCGTCCACACTCTCACCGTCTACACTCACCATCCACACTCTCACCGTCTGCACTCACCGTCCACACTCTCACCGTCCACACTCTCACCGTCCACACTCACCACCCACACTCTCACCGTCAACACTCACCGTCCACAATCACACCCTCCACACTCACCGTCTACACTCTCACCGTCCACACTCTCACAGTCCACACTCACCGTCCACACTCTCACTGTCCACACTCTCACCGTCCACACTCTCACCGTCCACACTCCCACCGTCCACACTCCCACCGTCCACACTCTCACCGTCCACACTCTCACCGTCCACACTCTCACCGTCCACACTCTCACCGTCCACACTCTCACCGTCCACACTCTCACCGTCCACACTCTCACCGTCCACACACTCACCGTCCACACTCTCACCGTCCTCACTCTCACCGTCCACACTCTCACCCTCCACACTCTCACCCTCCACACTCACCGTCCACACTCACCGTCCACACACTCACCGTCCACACTCTCACCGTCCACACTCTCACCGTCCACACTCACCGTCCACACTCTCACCGTCCACACTCTCAGCGTCCACACTCTGACCGTCCACACTCTCACCGTCCACACTCTCCCCGTCCACATTCTCCCCGTCCACACTCTCAGCGTCCACACTCCCACCGTCAACACTCACTGTCCACACTCACCACCACACTCTCACCGTCAACACTCACCGTCTACATTCACCATCCACACTCTCACCGTCGCCACACTCACCGTCCACATTCTCCCCGGCCACACTCACACCATCCACACTCACACCGTCGACACTCACCGTCCACACTCACCATCAACACTCTCACCGTCCACACTCACCGTCCACACTCCCACAGTCCACACTCTCCATCCACACTCACCGTCCACACTCTCAGCGTCCACACTCTCACCGTCTACACTCACCATCCACACTCTCACCGTCCACACTCACCGTCCTGACCGTCCACACTCTCACCGTCTGCACTCACCGTCCACACTCTCACCGTCCACACTCTCACCATCCACACTCTCACCATCCACACTCTCACCGTCAACACTCACCGTCCACACTCTCACCGTCCACACTCTCACCGTCCACTCTCTCACCGTCCACACTCTCACCATCCACACTCACCATCCACACTCTCACCGTCCACACTCACCGTCCTCACCGTCCACACTCTCACCGTCTGCACTCACCGTCCACACTCTCACCGTCCACACTCTCACCATCCACACTCTCACCGTCCACACTCTCACCGTCAACACTCACCGTCCACACTCTCACCGTCCACTCTCTCACCGTCCACACTCTCACCGTCCACACTCTCACCGTCCACACTCTCACCGTCAACACTCACCGTCCACACTCTCACCCTCCACACTCACCGTCCACACTCTCAGCGTCCACACTCTCAGCGTCCACACTCTCAGCGTCCACACTCTTACCGTCCACACACTCACCGTCCACACTCTCACCGTCAACACTCACCGTCCACACTCACCCCGTCCACGCTCCCACCGTCAACACTCACTGTCCACACTCACCACCCACACTCTCACCGTCAACACTCACCGTCCACACTCTCACCGTCTGGACTCACCGTCCACACTCTCACCGTCCACACTCTCACCGTCCACACTCTCACCGTCCACACTCTCACCGTCCACACTCTCACCGTCCACACTCTCACCGTCCACACTCACCACCCACACTCTCACCGTCAACACTCACCGTCCACACTTTCACCCTCCACACTCACCGTCTACACTCACCGTCCACACTCTCACCGTCCACATTCTCACAGTCCACACTCTCACTGTCCACACTCTCACCGTCCACACTCTCACCGTCCACACTCCCACCGTCCACACTCCCACCGTCCAAACTCTCACCGTCCACACTCTCACCGTCCACACTCTCACCATCCACACTCACCGTCCACTCTCTCACCGTCCACACTCTCACCGTCCACACTCTCACCGTCCACACTCTCACCGTCCACACTCTCACCGTCCACACTCTCACCCTCCACACTCACCGTCCACACTCACTGTCCACACACTCACCGTCCACACTCTCACCGTCCACACTCACCATCCACACTCTCAGCGTCCACACTCTCAGCGTCCACACTCTGACCGTCCACACTCTCACCGTCCACACTCTCCCCGTCCACACTCTCAGCGTCCACACTCCCACCGTCAACACTCACTGTCCACACTCACCACCCACACTCTCACCGTCAACACTCACCGTCTACATTCACCATCCACACTCTCACCGTCGCCACACTCACCGTCCACATTCTCCCCGGCAACACTCACACCATCCACACTCACACCGTCGACACTCACCGTCCACACTCTCACCGTCCACACTCCCACAGTCCACACTCTCCATCCACACTCACCGTCCACACTCTCACCGTCCACACTCTCAGCGTCCACACTCTCAGCGTCCACACTCACCATCCACACTCTCACCGTCTGCACTCAGCGTCCACACTCTCACCGTCCACACTCTCACCATCCACACTCTCACCATCCACACTCTCACCGTCAACACTCACCGTCCACACTCTCACCCTCCACACTCACCGTCCACACTCTCACCGTCCACACTCTCACCGTCCACACTCTCACCGTCCACACTCTCACCGTCCACACTCTCACCGTCCACACACTCACCGTCCACACTCTCACAGTCCACACACTCACCGTCCACACACTCACCGTCCACACACTCACCGTCCACACTCTCACCGTCCACACACTCACCGTCCACTCTCACCGTCCACACTCTCACCGTCCACACACTCACCGTCCACACTCTCACAGTCCACACACTCACCGTCCACACTCTCACCGTCCACACTCTCACCGCCCACACTCTCACCGTCCACACTCTCACCGTCCACACTCTCACCGTCCACACTCTCACCGTCCACTCTCACCGTCCACACTCTCACCGTCAACACTCTCCTCGTCCACACTCACCGTCCACACTCTCCCCGTCCACTCTCCCCGTCCACACTCACCGTCCACACTCTCACCGTCCACACTCTCACCGTCCACACTCTCACCGCCCACACTCTCACCGTCCACACTCTCACTGTCCACACACTCACCGGCCACACACTCACCGTCCACACTCTCACCGTCCACACTCTCACCGTCCACACTCTCACCGTCCACACTCTCACTGTCCACACACTCCATCCACACTCACCGTCCACACACTCACCGTCCACACTCTCACCGTCCACACTCACCATCCACACTCACCGTCCACACTCTCACCCTCCACACTCACCGTCCATACACTCACCGTCCATACACTCACCGTCCACACTCTCAGAGTCCACACTCTCACCGTCCACACTCTCAGCGTCCACACTCTCACCGTCCACACTCTCACCGTCCACACTCTCACCGTCCACACTCTCACCGTCCACACTCTCACCGTCCACACTCTCACCGTCCACACTCTCACCGTCCACACTCTCACCCTCCACACTCACCGTCCATACACTCACCGTCCACACTCTCACCGTCCACACTCTCACCGTCCGCACTCTCACCGTCCACACTCTCACCGTCCACACTCTCACCGTCCACACCCTCACCGTCCACACTCTCACCGTCCACACTCTCACCGTCCACACTCTCACCGTCCACACTCTCACCGTCAACACTCTCCTCGTCCACACTCACCGTCCACACTCTCCCCGTCCACACTCTCCCCGTCCACACTCACCGTCCACACTCTCACCGTCCACACTCTCACCGTCCACACTCTCACCGCCCACACACTCACCGTCCACACTCCCCGTCCACACTCTCAGCGTCCACACTCTCACCGTCCACACTCACCGTCCACACTCACCGTCCGCACGCTCAACGTCCACACACTCAACATTCACACTCACCGTCCACACATTCACTGGCCACTCTCAGCGTCCACACTCTCACCGTCCACACTCTCACCGTCCACACTCTCACCGTCCACACTCAACGTCCACACTCTCACCGTCCACACTCTCACCGTCCACACTCTCACCGTCCACACTCTCACCGTCCACACTCTCACCGTCCACACTCAACGTCCACACTCTCACCGTCCACACTCTCACCGCCCACACTCTCACCGTCCACACTCTCACTGTCCACACTCTCACCGTCCACACTCTTACCGTCCACACTCACCGTCCACACACTCACCGTCCACTCTCACCGTCCACACACTCACCGTCCACACTCAACGTCCACTCTCACCGTCCACACTCTCACCGTCCGCACTCTCACCGTCCGCACACTCACCGTCAACACTCACCGTCCACACTCACCGTCAACACTCTCACCATCCACACTCTCACCGTCGACACTCTCACCGTCGACACTCTCACCGTCCACACTCTCACCGTCCACACTCTCACCGTCCACACTCTCACCGTCCACACTCTCACCGTCCACACTCTCACCGTCCACACTCTCACCGTCCACACTCACCGTCCACTCTCACCGTCCACTCTCACCGTCCACACTCACCGTCCACACTCACCGTCCACACTCACAGTCCACACTCACCGTCCACACTCACCGTCCACACTCACCGTCCACACTCTCACCGTCCACACTCTCACCGTCCACACTCTCACCGTCCACACTCTCACCGTCCACACTCTCACCGTCCACACTCTCACCGTCCACACTCTCACCGTCCACACTCTCACCATCCACACTCTCACCGTCCACACTCTCACCGTCCACACTCTCACCGTCCACACTCTCACCGTCCACACTCTCACCGTCCGCACTCTCACCGTCCACACACTCACCGTCCACACTCTCATAGTCCACACACTCACCGTCCACACACTCACCGTCCACACACTCACCGTCCACACACTCACCGTCCACTCTCACCGTCCACACTCTCACCGTCCACACACTCACCGTCCACACTCTCACAGTCCACACACTCACCGTCCACACTCTCACCGCCCACACTCTCACCGCCCACACTCTCACCGTCCACACTCTCACCGTCCACACTCTCACCGTCCACACTCTCACCGTCCACACTCTCACCGTCCACACTCTCACCGTCAACACTCTCCTCGTCCACACTCACCGTCCACACTCTCCCCGTCCACACTCTCCCCGTCCACACTCACCGTCCACACTCTCACCGTCCACACTCTCACCGTCCACACTCTCACCGCCCACACTCTCACCGTCCACACTCTCACTGTCCACACACTCACTGTCCACACACTCACCGTCCACACACTCACCGTCCACACTCTCACCGTCCACACTCTCACCGTCCACACTCTCACCGTCCACACTCTCACTGTCCACACACTCCATCCACACTCACCGTCCACACTCTCACCGTCCACACTCTCAGCGTCCACACTCTC
Organism: Scyliorhinus torazame; assembly: GCF_047496885.1. Taxonomy (NCBI): domain Eukaryota; kingdom Metazoa; phylum Chordata; class Chondrichthyes; order Carcharhiniformes; family Scyliorhinidae; genus Scyliorhinus; species Scyliorhinus torazame. Next base: position 89,165,384 of record NC_092710.1, on the reverse strand, counting down.
AGCGTCCACACTCTCAGCGTCCACACTCTTACCGTCCACACACTCACCGTCCACACTCTCACCGTCAACACTCACCGTCCACACTCACCCCGTCCACGCTCCCACCGTCAACACTCACTGTCCACTCTCACCGTCAACACTCACCGTCCACACTCTCACCGTCCACACTCTCACCGTCCACACTCTCACCGTCCACACTCTCACCGTCAACACTCTCACCGTCAACACTCTCACCGTCAACACTCACCGTCCACACTCACCGTCCACACTCTCACCCTCCACACTCACCGTCCACACACTCACCGTCCACACTCTCACCGTCCACACTCTCACCGTCCACACTCTCACCGTCCACACTCTCACCGTCCACACTCTCACCGTCCACACTCTCACCGTCCACACTCTCACAGTCCACACTCACAGTCCACACTCTCAGCGTCCACACTCTCACCGTCCACACTCTTACCGTCCACACTCTCACCGTCCACACTCTCCCCGTCCACACTCTCAGCGTCCACACTCCCACCGTCAACACTCACTGTCCACACTCACCACCCACACTCTCACGGTCAACACTCACCGTCTACACTCACCATCCACACTCTCACCGTCGCCACACTCACCGTCCACATTCTCCCCGGCAACACTCACACCATCCACACTCACACCGTCGACACTCACCGTCCACACTCACCATTAACACTCTCACCGTCCACACTCACCGTCCACACTCCCACAGTCCACACTCAACATCCACATTCACCGTCCACACTCTCACCGTCCACACTCTCAGCGTCCACACTCTCACCGTCTACACTCACCATCCACACTCTCACCGTCTGCACTCACCGTCCACACTCTCACCGTCCACACTCTCACCGTCCACACTCTCACCGTCCACACTCACCACCCACACTCTCACCGTCAACACTCACCGTCCACAATCACACCCTCCACACTCACCGTCTACACTCTCACCGTCCACACTCTCACAGTCCACACTCACCGTCCACACTCTCACTGTCCACACTCTCACCGTCCACACTCTCACCGTCCACACTCCCACCGTCCACACTCCCACCGTCCACACTCTCACCGTCCACACTCTCACCGTCCACACTCTCACCGTCCACACTCTCACCGTCCACACTCTCACCGTCCACACTCTCACCGTCCACACTCTCACCGTCCACACACTCACCGTCCACACTCTCACCGTCCACACTCTCACCGTCCACACACTCACCCTCCACACTCTCACCCTCCACACTCACCGTCCACACTCACCGTCCACACACTCACCGTCCACACTCTCACCATCCACACTCTCACCGTCCACACTCACCGTCCACACTCTCACCGTCCACACTCTCAGCGTCCACACTCTGACCGTCCACACTCTCACCGTCCACACTCTCCCCGTCCACATTCTCCCCGTCCACACTCTCAGCGTCCACACTCCCACCGTCAACACTCACTGTCCACACTCACCACCACACTCTCACCGTCAACACTCACCGTCTACATTCACCATCCACACTCTCACCGTCGCCACACTCACCGTCCACATTCTCCCCGGCCACACTCACACCATCCACACTCACACCGTCGACACTCACCGTCCACACTCACCATCAACACTCTCACCGTCCACACTCACCGTCCACACTCCCACAGTCCACACTCTCCATCCACACTCACCGTCCACACTCTCAGCGTCCACACTCTCACCGTCTACACTCAGCATCCACACTCTCACCGTCCACACTCACCGTCCTGACCGTCCACACTCTCACCGTCTGCACTCACCGTCCACACTCTCACCGTCCACACTCTCACCATCCACACTCTCACCATCCACACTCTCACCGTCAACACTCACCGTCCACACTCTCACCGTCCACACTCTCACCGTCCACTCTCTCACCGTCCACACTCTCACCATCCACACTCACCATCCACACTCTCACCGTCCACACTCACCGTCCTCACCGTCCACACTCTCACCGTCTGCACTCACCGTCCACACTCTCACCGTCCACACTCTCACCATCCACACTCTCACCATCCACACTCTCACCGTCAACACTCACCGTCCACACTCTCACCGTCCACTCTCTCACCGTCCACACTCTCACCGTCCACACTCTCACCGTCCACACTCTCACCGTCAACACTCACCGTCCACACTCTCACCCTCCACACTCACCGTCCACACTCTCAGCGTCCACACTCTCAGCGTCCACACTCTCAGCGTCCACACTCTTACCGTCCACACACTCACCGTCCACACTCTCACCGTCAACACTCACCATCCACACTCACCCCGTCCACGCTCCCACCGTCAACACTCACTGTCCACACTCACCACCCACACTCTCACCGTCAACACTCACCGTCCACACTCTCACCGTCTGGACTCACCGTCCACACTCTCACCGTCCACACTCTCACCATCCACACTCTCACCGTCCACACTCTCACCGTCCACACTCTCACCGTCCACACTCTCACCGTCCACACTCTCACCGTCCACACTCTCACCGTCCACACTCACCACCCACACTCTCACCGTCAACACTCACCGTCCACACTTTCACCCTCCACACTCACCGTCTACACTCACCGTCCACACTCTCACCGTCCACATTCTCACAGTCCACACTCTCACTGTCCACACTCTCACCGTCCACACTCTCACCGTCCACACTCCCACCGTCCACACTCCCACCGTCCAAACTCTCACCGTCCACACTCTCACCGTCCACACTCTCACCATCCACACTCACCGTCCACTCTCTCACCGTCCACACTCTCACCGTCCACACTCTCACCGTCCACACTCTCACCGTCCACACTCTCACCGTCCACACTCTCACCCTACACACTCACCGTCCACACTCACTGTCCACACACTCACCGTCCACACTCTCACCGTCCACACTCACCATCCACACTCTCACCGTCCACACTCTCAGCGTCCACACTCTGACCGTCCACACTCTCACCGTCCACACTCTGACCGTCCACACTCCCACCGTCAACACTCACTGTCCACACTCACCACCCACACTCTCACCGTCAACACTCACCGTCTACATTCACCATCCACACTCTCACCGTCGCCACACTCACCGTCCACATTCTCCCCGGCAACACTCACACCGTCGACACTCACCGTCCACACTCTCACCGTCCACACTCCCACAGTCCACACTCTCCATCCACACTCACCGTCCACACTCTCACCGTCCACACTCTCAGCGTCCACACTCTCAGCGTCCACACTCACCATCCACACTCTCACCGTCTGCACTCAGCGTCCACACTCTCACCGTCCACACTCTCACCATCCACACTCTCACCATCCACACTCTCACCGTCAACACTCACCGTCCACACTCTCGCCCTCCACACTCACCGTCCACACTCTCACCGTCCACACTCTCACCGTCCACACTCTCACCGTCCACACTCTCACCGTCCACACTCTCACCGTCCACACACTCACCGTCCACACTCTCACAGTCCACACACTCACCGTCCACACACTCACCGTCCACACACTCACCGTCCACACTCTCACCGTCCACACTCTCACCGCCCACACTCTCACCGTCCACACTCTCACCGTCCACACTCTCACCGTCCACACTCTCACCGTCCACACTCTCACCGTCCACACTCTCACCGTCAACACTCTCCTCGTCCACACTCACCGTCCACACTCTCCCCGTCCACACTCTCCCCGTCCACACTCACCGTCCACACTCTCACCGTCCACACTCTCACCGTCCACACTCTCACCGCCCACACTCTCACCGTCCACACTCTCACTGTCCACACACTCACCGTCCACACACTCACCGTCCACACTCTCACCGTCCACACTCTCACCGTCCACACTCTCACTGTCCACACACTCCATCCACACTCACCGTCCACACACTCACCGTCCACACTCTCACCGTCCACACACTCACCGTCCACACTCACCATCCACACTCACCTTCCACACTCACCGTCCACACTCTCACCGTCCACACTCTCAGCGTCCACACTCTCAGCGTCCACACTCTCACCGTCCACACTCTCACCATCCACACTCACCGTCCACACTCTCACCCTCCACACTCACCGTCCATACACTCACCGTCCACACTCTCACCGTCTACACTCACCGTCCACACTCACCGTCCACACTCTCAGAGTCCACACTCTCACCGTCCACACTCTCAGCGTCCACACTCTCACCGTCCACACTCTCACCGTCCACACTCTCACCGTCCACACTCTCACCGTCCACACTCTTACCGTCCACACTCTCACCGTCCACACTCTCACCCTCCACACTCACCGTCCATACACTCACCGTCCACACTCTCACCGTCCACACTCTCACCGTCCGCACTCTCACCGTCCACACTCTCACCGTCCACACTCTCACCGTCCACACTCTCACCGTCCACACTCTCACCGTCCACACTCTCACCGTCCACACTCTCACCGTCCACACTCTCACCGTCCACACTCTCACCGTCAACACTCTCCTCGTCCACACTCACCGTCCACACTCTCCCCGTCCACACTCTCCCCGTCCACACTCACCGTCCACACTCTCACCGTCCACACTCTCACCGTCCACACTCTCACCGTCCACACTCTCACTGTCCACACACTCACCGTCCACACTCTCACCGTCCACACTCTCACCGTCCACACTCTCACCGTCCACACTCTCACCGTCCACACTCTCACCGTCCACACTCTCACTGTCCACACTCACCGTCCACACATTCACCGTCCACACTCTCACCGTCCACACACTCACCGTCCACACTCACCATCCACACTCACCTTCCACACTCGCCATCCACACTCACCGTCCACACTCTCACCGTCCACACTCTCAGCGTCCACACTCTCAGCGTCCACACTCTCACCGTCCACACTCTCACCGTCCACACTCACCATCCACACTCACCGTCCACACTCTCACCCTCCACACTCACCGTCCATACACTCACCGTCCACACTCTCACCGTCTACACTCACCATCCACACTCACCGTCCACACTCTCAGAGTCCACACTCTCACCGTCCACACTCTCAGCGTCCACACTCTCACCGTCCACACTCTCACCGTCCACACTCTCACCGTCCACACTCTCACCGTCCACACTCTCACCCTCCACACTCACCGTCCATACACTCACCGTCCACACTCTCACCGTCCACACTCTCAGCGTCCACACTCTCACCGTCCACACTCTCACCGTCCACACTCTCACCGTCCACACTCTCACCGTCCACACTCTCAGCGTCCACACTCTCACCGTCCACACTCTCACCGTCCACGCTCTCACCGTCCACACTCTCACCGTCCACACTCTCACCTTCCACACTCTCACTGTCCACACACTCCATCCACACTCACCGTCCACACACTCACCGTCCACACTCTCACCGTCCACACACTCACCGTCCACACTCACCATCCACACTCACCTTCCACACTCGCCATCCACACTCACCGTCCACACTCTCACCGTCCACACTCTCAGCGTCCACACTCTCAGCGTCCACACTCTCACCGTCCACACTCTCACCATCCACACTCACCGTCCACACTCTCACCCTCCACACTCACCGTCCATACACTCACCGTCCACACTCTCACCGTCTACACTCACCGTCCACACTCACCGTCCACACTCTCAGAGTCCACACTCTCACCGTCCACACTCTCAGCGTCCACACTCTCACCGTCCACACTCTCACCGTCCACACTCTCACCGTCCACACTCTTACCGTCCACACTCTCACCGTCCACACTCTCACCCTCCACACTCACCGTCCATACACTCACCGTCCACACTCTCACCGTCCACACTCTCACCGTCCGCACTCTCACCGTCCACACTCTCACCGTCCACACTCTCACCGTCCACACTCTCACCGTCCACACTCTCACCGTCCACACTCTCACCGTCCACACTCTCACCGTCCACACTCTCACCGTCAACACTCTCCTCGTCCACACTCACCGTCCACACTCTCCCCGTCCACACTCTCCCCGTCCACACTCACCGTCCACACTCTCACCGTCCACACTCTCACCGTCCACACTCTCACCGCCCACACTCTCACCGTCCACACTCTCACTGTCCACACACTCACCGTCCACACTCTCACCGTCCACACTCTCACCGTCCACACTCTCACCGTCCACACTCTCACCGTCCACACTCTCACCGTCCACACTCTCACTGTCCACACTCACCGTCCACACACTCACCGTCCACACTCTCACCGTCCACACACTCACCGTCCACACTCACCATCCACACTCACCTTCCACACTCGCCATCCACACTCACCGTCCACACTCTCACCGTCCACACTCTCAGCGTCCACACTCTCAGCGTCCACACTCTCACCGTCCACACTCTCACCGTCCACACTCACCATCCACACTCACCGTCCACACTCTCACCCTCCACACTCACCGTCCATACACTCACCGTCCACACTCTCACCGTCTACACTCACCATCCACACTCACCGTCCACACTCTCAGAGTCCACACTCTCACCGTCCACACTCTCAGCGTCCACACTCTCACCGTCCACACTCTCACCGTCCACACTCTCACCGTCCACACTCTCACCGTCCACACTCTCACCGTCCACACTCTCACCCTCCACACTCACCGTCCATACACTCACCGTCCACACTCTCACCGTCCACACTCTCACCGTCCGCACTCTCACCGTCCGCACTCTCATCGTCCACACTCTCACCGTCCACACTCTCACCGTCCACACTCTCACCGTCCACACTCTCACCGTCCACACTCTCACCGTCCACACTCTCACCGTCCACGCTCTCACCGTCCACACTCTCACCGTCCACACTCACCATCCACACTCACCGTCCACACTCTCACCCTCCACACTCACCGTCCATACACTCACCGTCCACACTCTCACCGTCTACACTCACCATCCACACTCACCGTCCACACTCTCAGAGTCCACACTCTCACCGTCCACACTCTCAGCGTCCACACTCTCACCGTCCACACTCTCACCGTCCACACTCTCACCGTCCACACTCTCACCGTCCACACTCTCACCGTCCACACTCACCATCCACACTCTCACCGTCCACACTCTCACCGTCCACACTCACCGTCCACACTCTCACCGTCCACACTCTCACCGTCCACACTCACCATCCACACTCACCGTCCACACACTCACCATCCACACTCTCACCGTCCACACTCTCACCGTCCACACTCTCACCGTCCACACTCTCACCGTCCACACTCTCACCGTCCACACTCACCATCCACACTCTCACCATCCACACTCTCACCGTCCATACACTCACCGTCCACACTCTCAACGTCCACACTCACCATCCACACTCACCGTCCACACACTCACCGTCCATACGCCCAGCGTCCACTCTCACTGTCCGCACTCTCACCGTCCACACTCTCACCGTCCACACACTCACCGTCCGCACACTCACCGTCCACACACTCACCGTCCACACTCTCACCGTCCACACACTCAACGTCCACACACTCACCGTCCACACTCTCACCGTCCACGCTCTCACCGTCCACACACTCACCGTCCACACTCTCACCGTCCATACTCAACGTCCACACTCTCACCGTCCACACTCTCACCGTCCACACACTCACCGTCCACACTCTCACCGTCCATACTCAACGTCCACACTCTCACCGTCCACACTCTCACTGTCCACACACTCAACGTCCACACTCTCACCTTCCACACACTCACCGTCCACACACTCACCATCCACACTCACCGTCCACAGACTCACCGTCCATACGCCCAGCGTCCACTCTCACTGTCCGCACTCTCACCGTCCACACTCTCACCGTCCACACACTGACCGTCCGCACTCTCACCGTCCACACACTCACCGTCCACACACTCACCGTCCACACTCTCACCGTCCACACACTCAACGTCCACACACTCACCGTCCACACTCTCACCGTCCACACTCTCACCGTCCACACACTCACCGTCCACACTCTCACCGTCCATACTCAACGTCCACACTCTCACCGTCCACACTCTCACCGTCCACACACTCAACGTCCACACTCTCACCTTCCACACACTCACCGTCCACACTATCACCGTCCACACTCACCGTCCACATTCACCGGCCACACTCTCACCGTCCACACACTCACCTTCCACACTCTCACCGTCCACACTCTCACCGTCCACACTCTCACCGTCCACACTCTCACCGTCCACACACTCACCGTCCACACTCTCACCGTCCACACTCTCACCGTCAACACTCACCGTCCACACTCTCCCCGTCCACACTCTCACCGTCCACACTCTCACCGTCCACACTCTCACCTTCCACACACTCACCGTCCACACACTCACCGTCCACACACTCAACGTCCACACTCACCGTCCACACTCTCACTGTCCACACACTCACCGTCCACACACTCACCGTCCACACACTCAACGTCCACACTCTCACCTTCCACACTCTCACCGTCCACACACTCACCTTCCACACACTCACCGTCCACACACTCAACGTCCACACTCACCGTCCACACTCTCACTGTCCACACACTCACCGTCCACACACTCACCGTCCACACACTCAACGTCCGCACTCTCACCGTCCACACTCTCACCTTCCACACACTCACCGTCCACACACTCACCGTCCACACTCTCACTGTCCACACACTCACCGTCCACACACTCACCGTCCACACACTCAACGTCCACACTCTCACCTTCCACACTCTCACCGTCCACACAAACCGTCCACACTCTCACCATCCACACTCTCACCGTCCACACTCTCACCGTCCACACTCTCACCGTCCACACACTCACCGTCCACACTCAACGTCCACACTCTCACCGTCCAGACTCACCGTCCGCACTCTCACCGTCCACACACTCACCGTCCACACTCTCACCGTCCACATTCTCACCGTCCACACTCTCACCGTCCACTCTCACCGTCCACACTCTCACCGTCCACACTCTCACCGTCCACACTCTCCCCGTCCACACTCTCACCGTCCACACTCTCACCGTCCACACTCTCACCGTCCACACTCTCACTGTCCACTCTCACCGTCCACACTCTCCCCGTCCACACTCTCACCGTCCACACTCTCACCGTGCGCACTCTCACCGTGCGCACTCTCACAGTCCACACACTCACCTTCCACTCTCTCACCGTCCACACTCTCACCGTCCACACTCTCACCGTCCACACTCTCACCGTCCACACTCTCACCGTCCACACTCTCACCGTCCACTCTCTCACCGTCCACACTCTCACCGTCCACACTCTCCCCGTCCACACTCTCACCGTCCACACTCTCACCGTCCACACTCTCACCGTCCACACTCTCACCGTCCACACTCTCACCGTCCACACTCTCACCGTCCACATTCTCACCGTCCACCCTCTCACCGTCCACACTCTCAGCGTCCACACTCTCAGCGTCCACACTCTCAGCGTCCACACTCTCACCGTCCACACTCTCAGCGTCCACACTCTCAGCGTCCACACTCCCACCGTCAACACTCACCGTCCACACTCACCGTCCACACACTCACCGTCCACACTCTCACCGTCCACACTCTCACACTCTCACCGCCCACACGCTCACCGCCCACACTCTCACCGTCCACACTCTCACCGTCCACACTCTCATCATCCACACTCACCGTCCACTCTCAGCGTCCGCACTCTCACCGTCCACACACTCACCGTCCACACTCAACGTCCACTCTCACCGTCCACACTCTCACCGTCCACACTCTCACCGTGCACACTCTCACCGTCCACACTCACCGTCCACACTTTCACCGTCCACACTCTCACCGTCCACACACACCATCCACACTCACCGTCCATACTCTCACTGTCCACACTCTCACCGTCCACACTCACCATCCACACTCACCATCCACACTCACCGTCCACACACGCACCGTCCACACTCTCAGCGTCCACACTCCCACCGTCCACACTCACCGTCCACACTCTCACCGTCCACACTCACCGTCCACACTCCCAACGTCCACACTCACAGTCCACACTCCCACCGTCCACACTCACAGTCCACACTCACCATCCACACTCACCGTCCACACTCTCACCGTCCACACTCACCGTCCACACTCTCAGCGTCCACACTCTCACCGTCTACACTCACCATCCACACTCTCAACGTCCACACTCTCAGCGTCCACCCTCTCACCGTCCACCCTCTCACCGTCCACCCTCTCACCGTCCACACTCTCACCGTCCACACTCTCACCGTCCACACTCTCACCGTCCACACTCTCACCGTCCACACTCTCACCGTCCACACTCTCACCGTCCACACTCTCACCGTCCACACTCACCGTCCACACTCTCATCATCCACACTCACCGTCCACTCTCACCGTCCACACTCACCGTCCCCACTCTCACTGTACACACACTCACCGTCCACACTCTCACCGTCCACACTCTCACCGTACACACTCTCACCGTCCACACTCTCACCGTCCACACTCTCACCGTCCACACACTCACCGTCCACACTCACCGTCCACTCTCACCGTCCACACTCTCACCGTCCACACTCTCACCGTCCACACTCTCACCGTCCACACACTCCCCGTCCACACTCACCGTCCACATTCACCGGCCACTCTCAGCGTCCACACTCACCGTCCACACTCTCACCGCTCACACTCTCACCGTACACACTCTCACCGTCCACACTCTCACCGTCCAGACTCACCGTCCACACTCACCATCCACACTCTCACCGTCCACACTCTCACCGTCCACACTCTCACCGTACACACTCACCGTCCACACTCTCATCATCCACACTCACCGTCCACTCTCACCGTCCACACTCACCGTCCACACTCTCACTGTGCACACACTCACCGTCCACACTCTCACCGTCCACACTCTCACCGTCCACACTCTCACCGTCCACACTCTCACCGTCCACACTCTCACCGTCCACACTCACCGTCCACTCTCACCGTCGACACTCTTACTGTCCACACACTCACGGTCCACACTCACCGTCCAGACTCACCGTCCACTCTCACCGTCCACACTCTCACCGTCCACACTCACCGTCCACATTCACCGGCCACTCTCAGCGTCCACACTCACCGTCCACACTCTCACCGCCCACACTCTCACCGTCCACAATCTCACCGTCCAGACTCACCGTCCACACTCACCATCCACACTCTCACCGTCCACACTCTCACCATCCACACGCTCACCGTCCACACTCTCACCGTCCACACTCTCACCGTACACACTCTCACCGCCCACACGCTCACCGCCCACACTCTCACCGTCCACACTCTCACCGTCCACACTCTCATCATCCACACTCACCGTCCACTCTCAGCGTCCACACTCTCACCGTCCACACACTCACCGTCCACACTCTCACCGTCCACACACACCATCCACACTCACCGTCCATACACTCACTGTCCACACTCTCACCGTCCACACTCACCATCCACACTCACCGTCCACACACGCACCGTCCACACTCTCAGCGTCCACACTCCCACCGTCCACACTCACCGTCCACACTCACCATCCACACTCTCACCGTCCACACTCACCGTCCACACTCCCACCGTCCACACTCACCGTCCACACTCTCACCGTCCACACTCACCGTCCACACTCTCACCGTCCACACACTCACCGTCCACACTCTCACCGTCCATACTCAACGTCCACACTCTCACCGTCCACACTCTCACCGTCCACACACTCAACGTCCACACTCTCACCTTCCACACACTCACCGTCCACACTATCACCGTCCACACTCACCGTCCACATTCACCGGCCACACTCTCACCGTCCACACACTCACCTTCCACACTCTCACCGTCCACACTCTCACCGTCCACACTCTCACCGTCCACACTCTCACCGTCCACACACTCACCGTCCACACTCTCACCGTCCACACTCTCACCGTCAACACTCACCGTCCACACTCTCCCCGTCCACACTCTCACCGTCCACACTCTCACCGTCCACACTCTCACCTTCCACACACTCACCGTCCACACACTCACCGTCCACACACTCAACGTCCACACTCACCGTCCACACTCTCACTGTCCACACACTCACCGTCCACACACTCACCGTCCACACACTCAACGTCCACATTCTCACCTTCCACACTCTCACCGTCCACACACTCACCTTCCACACACTCACCGTCCACACACTCAACGTCCACACTCACCGTCCACACTCTCACTGTCCACACACTCACCGTCCACACACTCACCGTCCACACACTCAACGTCCGCACTCTCACCGTCCACACTCTCACCTTCCACACACTCACCGTCCACACACTCACCGTCCACACTCTCACTGTCCACACACTCACCGTCCACACACTCACCGTCCACACACTCAACGTCCACACTCTCACCTTCCACACTCTCACCGTCCACACAAACCGTCCACACTCTCACCATCCACACTCTCACCGTCCACACTCTCACCGTCCACACTCTCACCGTCCACACACTCACCGTCCACACTCAACGTCCACACTCTCACCGTCCAGACTCACCGTCCGCACTCTCACCGTCCACACACTCACCGTCCACACTCTCACCGTCCACATTCTCACCGTCCACACTCTCACCGTCCACTCTCACCGTCCACACTCTCACCGTCCACACTCTCACCGTCCACACTCTCCCCGTCCACACTCTCACCGTCCACACTCTCACCGTCCACACTCTCACCGTCCACACTCTCACTGTCCACTCTCACCGTCCACACTCTCCCCGTCCACACTCTCACCGTCCACACTCTCACCGTGCGCACTCTCACCGTGCGCACTCTCACAGTCCACACACTCACCTTCCACTCTCTCACCGTCCACACTCTCACCGTCCACACTCTCACCGTCCACACTCTCACCGTCCACACTCTCACCGTCCACACTCTCACCGTCCACTCTCTCACCGTCCACACTCTCACCGTCCACACTCTCCCCGTCCACACTCTCACCGTCCACACTCTCACCGTCCACACTCTCACCGTCCACACTCTCACCGTCCACACTCTCACCGTCCACACTCTCACCGTCCACATTCTCACCGTCCACCCTCTCACCGTCCACACTCTCAGCGTCCACACTCTCAGCGTCCACACTCTCAGCGTCCACACTCTCACCGTCCACACTCTCAGCGTCCACACTCTCAGCGTCCACACTCCCACCGTCAACACTCACCGTCCACACTCACCGTCCACACACTCACCGTCCACACTCTCACCGTCCACACTCTCACACTCTCACCGCCCACACGCTCACCGCCCACACTCTCACCGTCCACACTCTCACCGTCCACACTCTCATCATCCACACTCACCGTCCACTCTCAGCGTCCGCACTCTCACCGTCCACACACTCACCGTCCACACTCAACGTCCACTCTCACCGTCCACACTCTCACCGTCCACACTCTCACCGTGCACACTCTCACCGTCCACACTCACCGTCCACACTTTCACCGTCCACACTCTCACCGTCCACACACACCATCCACACTCACCGTCCATACTCTCACTGTCCACACTCTCACCGTCCACACTCACCATCCACACTCACCATCCACACTCACCGTCCACACACGCACCGTCCACACTCTCAGCGTCCACACTCCCACCGTCCACACTCACCGTCCACACTCTCACCGTCCACACTCACCGTCCACACTCCCAACGTCCACACTCACAGTCCACACTCCCACCGTCCACACTCACAGTCCACACTCACCATCCACACTCACCGTCCACACTCTCACCGTCCACACTCACCGTCCACACTCTCAGCGTCCACACTCTCACCGTCTACACTCACCATCCACACTCTCAACGTCCACACTCTCAGCGTCCACCCTCTCACCGTCCACCCTCTCACCGTCCACCCTCTCACCGTCCACACTCTCACCGTCCACACTCTCACCGTCCACACTCTCACCGTCCACACTCTCACCGTCCACACTCTCACCGTCCACACTCTCACCGTCCACACTCTCACCGTCCACACTCACCGTCCACACTCTCATCATCCACACTCACCGTCCACTCTCACCGTCCACACTCACCGTCCCCACTCTCACTGTACACACACTCACCGTCCACACTCTCACCGTCCACACTCTCACCGTACACACTCTCACCGTCCACACTCTCACCGTCCACACTCTCACCGTCCACACACTCACCGTCCACACTCACCGTCCACTCTCACCGTCCACACTCTCACCGTCCACACTCTCACCGTCCACACTCTCACCGTCCACACACTCCCCGTCCACACTCACCGTCCACATTCACCGGCCACTCTCAGCGTCCACACTCACCGTCCACACTCTCACCGCTCACACTCTCACCGTACACACTCTCACCGTCCACACTCTCACCGTCCAGACTCACCGTCCACACTCACCATCCACACTCTCACCGTCCACACTCTCACCGTCCACACTCTCACCGTACACACTCACCGTCCACACTCTCATCATCCACACTCACCGTCCACTCTCACCGTCCACACTCACCGTCCACACTCTCACTGTGCACACACTCACCGTCCACACTCTCACCGTCCACACTCTCACCGTCCACACTCTCACCGTCCACACTCTCACCGTCCACACTCTCACCGTCCACACTCACCGTCCACTCTCACCGTCGACACTCTTACTGTCCACACACTCACGGTCCACACTCACCGTCCAGACTCACCGTCCACTCTCACCGTCCACACTCTCACCGTCCACACTCACCGTCCACATTCACCGGCCACTCTCAGCGTCCACACTCACCGTCCACACTCTCACCGCCCACACTCTCACCGTCCACAATCTCACCGTCCAGACTCACCGTCCACACTCACCATCCACACTCTCACCGTCCACACTCTCACCATCCACACGCTCACCGTCCACACTCTCACCGTCCACACTCTCACCGTACACACTCTCACCGCCCACACGCTCACCGCCCACACTCTCACCGTCCACACTCTCACCGTCCACACTCTCATCATCCACACTCACCGTCCACTCTCAGCGTCCACACTCTCACCGTCCACACACTCACCGTCCACACTCTCACCGTCCACACACACCATCCACACTCACCGTCCATACACTCACTGTCCACACTCTCACCGTCCACACTCACCATCCACACTCACCGTCCACACACGCACCGTCCACACTCTCAGCGTCCACACTCCCACCGTCCACACTCACCGTCCACACTCACCATCCACACTCTCACCGTCCACACTCACCGTCCACACTCCCACCGTCCACACTCACCGTCCACACTCTCACCGTCCACACTCACCGTCCACACTCTCAGCGTCCACACTCACCATCCACACTCTCAACGTCCACACTCTCAGCGTCCACCCTCTCACCGTCCACCCTCTCATCGTCCACCCTCTCACCGTCCACCCTCTCACCGTCCACACTCTCACCGTCCACACTCTCACCGTCCACACTCTCACCGTCCACACTCACCATCCACACTCTCACCGTCCACACTCTCACCGTCCACACTCTCGCTGTCCACACACTCACCGTCCGCACTCTCACCGTCCACACTCTCACCGTCCACACTCTCACCGTCCACACTCTCACCGTCCACACTCTCACCGTCCACACTCTCACCGTCCACACTCTCACCGTACACACTCACCGTCCACACTCACCGTCCACTCTCACCGTCCACACTCACCGTCCACACTCTCAGCGTCCACACTCTCACCGTCTACACTCACCATCCACACTCTCAACGTCCACACTCTCAGCGTCCACCCTCTCACCGTCCACCCTCTCACCGTCCACCCTCTCACCGTCCACACTCTCACCGTCCACACTCTCACCGTCCACACTCTCACCGTCCACACTCTCACCGTCCACACTCTCACCGTCCACACTCTCACCGTCCACACTCACCGTCCACACTCTCATCATCCACACTCACCGTCCACTCTCACCGTCCACACTCACCGTCCCCACTCTCACTGTACACACACTCACCGTCCACACTCTCACCGTCCACACTCTCACCGTACACACTCTCACCGTCCACACTCTCACCGTCCACACTCACCGTCCCCACTCTCACTGTACACACACTCACCGTCCACACTCTCACCGTCCACACTCTCACCGTACACACTCTCACCGTCCACACTCTCACCGTCCACACTCTCACCGTCCACACACTCACCGTCCACACTCACCGTCCACTCTCACCGTCCACACTCTCACCGTCCACACTCTCACCGTCCACACTCTCACCGTCCACACACTCCCCGTCCACACTCACCGTCCACATTCACCGGCCACTCTCAGCGTCCACACTCACCGTCCACACTCTCACCGCTCACACTCTCACCGTACACACTCTCACCGTCCACACTCTCACCGTCCAGACTCACCGTCCACACTCACCATCCACACTCTCACCGTCCACACTCTCACCGTCCACACTCTCACCGTACACACTCACCGTCCACACTCTCATCATCCACACTCACCGTCCACTCTCACCGTCCACACTCACCGTCCACACTCTCACTGTGCACACACTCACCGTCCACACTCTCACCGTCCACACTCTCACCGTCCACACTCTCACCGTCCACACTCACCGTCCACTCTCACCGTCGACACTCTTACTGTCCACACACTCACCGTCCACACTCACCGTCCAGACTCACCGTCCACTCTCACCGTCCACACTCTCACCGTCCACACTCACCGTCCACATTCACCGGCCACTCTCAGCGTCCACACTCACCGTCCACACTCTCACCGCCCACACTCTCACCGTCCACAATCTCACCGTCCAGACTCACCGTCCACACTCACCATCCACACTCTCACCGTCCACACTCTCACCATCCACACGCTCACCGTCCACACTCTCACCGTCCACACTCTCACCGTACACACTCTCACCGCCCACACGCTCACCGCCCACACTCTCACCGTCCACACTCTCACCGTCCACACTCTCATCATCCACACTCACCGTCCACTCTCAGCGTCCACACTCTCACCGTCCACACACTCACCGTCCACACTCTCACCGTCCACACACACCATGCACACTCACCGTCCATACACTCACTGTCCACACTCTCACCGTCCACACTCACCATCCACACTCACCGTCCACACACGCACCGTCCACACTCTCAGCGTCCACACTCCCACCGTCCACACTCACCGTCCACACTCACCATCCACACTCTCACCGTCCACACTCACCGTCCACACTCCCACCGTCCACACTCACCGTCCACACTCTCACCGTCCACACTCACCGTCCACACTCTCAGCGTCCACACTCACCATCCACACTCTCAACGTCCACACTCTCAGCGTCCACCCTCTCACCGTCCACCCTCTCATCGTCCACCCTCTCACCGTCCACCCTCTCACCGTCCACACTCTCACCGTCCACACTCTCACCGTCCACACTCTCACCGTCCACACTCACCATCCACACTCTCACCGTCCACACTCTCACCGTCCACACTCTCGCTGTCCACACACTCACCGTCCGCACTCTCACCGTCCACACTCTCACCGTCCACACTCTCACCGTCCACCCTCTCACCGTCCACACTCTCACCGTCCACACTCTCACCGTCCACACTCTCACCGTACACACTCACCGTCCACACTCACCGTCCACTCTCACCGTCCACACTCACCGTCCACACTCTCAGCGTCCACACTCTCACCGTCTACACTCACCATCCACACTCTCAACGTCCACACTCTCAGCGTCCACCCTCTCACCGTCCACCCTCTCACCGTCCACACTCTCACCGTCCACACTCTCACCGTCCACACTCTCACCGTCCACACTCTCACCGTCCACACTCTCACCGTCCACACTCTCACCGTCCACACTCACCGTCCACACTCTCATCATCCACACTCACCGTCCACTCTCACCGTCCACACTCACCGTCCCCACTCTCACTGTACACACACTCACCGTCCACACTCTCACCGTCCACACTCTCACCGTACACACTCTCACCGTCCACACTCTCACCGTCCACACTCTCACCGTCCACACACTCACCGTCCACACTCACCGTCCACTCTCACCGTCCACACTCTCACCGTCCACACTCTCACCGTCCACACTCTCACCGTCCACACACTCCCCATCCACACTCACCGTCCACATTCACCGGCCACTCTCAGCGTCCACACTCACCGTCCACACTCTCACCGCTCACACTCTCACCGTACACACTCTCACCGTCCACACTCTCACCGTCCAGACTCACCGTCCACACTCACCATCCACACTCTCACCGTCCACACTCTCACCGTCCACACTCTCACCGTACACACTCACCGTCCACACTCTCATCATCCACACTCACCGTCCACTCTCACCGTCCACACTCACCGTCCACACTCTCACTGTGCACACACTCACCGTCCACACTCTCACCGTCCACACTCTCACCGTCCACACTCTCACCGTCCACACTCTCACCGTCCACACTCACCGTCCACTCTCACCATCGACACTCTTACTGTCCACACACTCACCGTCCACACTCACCGTCCAGACTCACCGTCCACTCTCACCGTCCACACTCTCACCGTCCACACTCACCGTCCACATTCACCGGCCACTCTCAGCGTCCACACTCACCGTCCACACTCTCACCGCCCACACTCTCACCGTCCACAATCTCACCGCCCAGACTCACCGTCCACACTCACCATCCACACTCTCACCGTCCACACTCTCACCATCCACACGCTCACCGTCCACACTCTCACCGTCCACACTCTCACCGTACACACTCTCACCGCCCACACGCTCACCGCCCACACTCTCACCGTCCACACTCTCACCGTCCACACTCTCATCATCCACACTCACCGTCCACTCTCAGCGTCCACACTCTCACCGTCCACACACTCACCGTCCACACTCTCACCGTCCACACACACCATCCACACTCACCGTCCATACACTCACTGTCCACACTCTCACCGTCCACACTCACCATCCACACTCACCGTCCACACACGCACCGTCCACACTCTCAGCGTCCACACTCCCACCGTCCACACTCACCGTCCACACTCACCATCCACACTCTCACCGTCCACACTCACCGTCCACACTCCCACCGTCCACACTCACCGTCCACACTCTCACCGTCCACACTCACCGTCCACACTCTCAGCGTCCACACTCACCATCCACACTCTCAACGTCCACACTCTCAGCGTCCACCCTCTCACCGTCCACCCTCTCATCGTCCACCCTCTCACCGTCCACCCTCTCACCGTCCACACTCTCACCGTCCACACTCTCACCGTCCACACTCTCACCGTCCACACTCACCATCCACACTCTCACCGTCCACACTCTCACCGTCCACACTCTCGCTGTCCACACACTCACCGTCCGCACTCTCACCGTCCACACTCTCACCGTCCACACTCTCACCGTCCACACTCTCACCGTCCACACTCTCACCGTCCACACTCTCACCGTCCACACTCTCACCGTACACACTCACCGTCCACACTCACCGTCCACTCTCACCGTCCACACTCACCGTCCACACTCTCACTGTACACACACTCACCGTCCACACTCTCACCGTCCACACTCTCACCGTACACACTCTCACCGTCCACACTCTCACCGTCCACACTCTCACCGTCCACACACTCACCGTCCACACTCACCGTCCACTCTCACCGTCCACACTCTCACCGTTATAGGGGACTCTATAGTCAGGGGCACAGATAGGCGCTTCTGTGGACGTGAAAGAGACTCCAGGATGGTATGTTGCCTCCCTGGTGCCAGGGTCCAGGATGTCTCCGAACGGGTAGAGGGAATCCTGAAGGGGGAGGGCAAACAGGCAGAGGTCGTTGTACATATTGGTACTAACGACATAGGCAGGAAGGGGCATGAGGTCCTGCAGCAGGAGTTCAGGGAGCTAGGCAGAAAGTTAAAAGACAGGACCTCGAGGGTTGTAATCTCGGGATTACTCCCTGTGCCACGTGCCAGTGAGGCTAGAAATAGGAAGATAGAGCAGACAAACACGTGGCTAAACAGCTGGTGTAGGAGGGAGGGTTTCTGTTATCTGGACCACTGGGAGCTCTTCCGGGGCAGGTGTGACCTGTATAAGATGGACGGGTTGCATCTAAACCGGAGAGGCATAAATATCCTGGCCGCGAGGTTTGCTAGTGTCACACGGGAGGGTTTAAACTAGTATGGCAGGGGGGTGGGCACGGGAGCAATAGGTCAGAAGGTGAGAGCATTGAGGGAGAACTAGGGAATAGGGACAGTGTGGCTCTGAGGCAGCGCAGACGGGGAGAAGTTGCTGAACACAGCGGGTCTGGTGGCCTGAAGTGCATATGTTTTAATGCAAGGAGCATTACGGGTAAGGCAGATGAACTTAGAGCTTGGATTACTACTTGGAACTATGATGTTGTTGCCATTACAGAGACCTGGTTGAGGGAAGGGCAGGATTGGCAGCTAAACGTTCCAGGATTTAGATGTTTCAGGCGGGATAGAGGGGGATGTAAAAGGGGAGGCGGAGTTGCGCTACTTGTTCAGGAGAGTATCACAGCTATACAGCGAGAGGACACCTCAGAGGGCAGTGAGGGTATATGGGTAGAGATCAGGAATAAGAAGGGTGCAGTCACAATGTTGGGGGTATACTACAGGCCTCCCAACAGCCAGCGGGAGATAGAGGAGCAGATAGGTAGACAGATTTTGGAAAAGAGTAAAAACAACAGGGTTGTGGTGATGGGAGACTTCAACTTCCCCAATATTGACTGGGACTCACTTAGTGCCAGGGGCTTAGACGGGGCAGAGTTTGTAAGGAGCATCCAGGAGGGCTTCTTAAAACAATATGTAAACAGTCCAACTAGGGAAGGGGCGGTACTGGACCTGGTATTGGGGAATGAGCCCGGCCAGGTGGTAGATGTTTCAGTAGGGGAGCATTTCGGTAACAGTGACCACAATTCAGTAAGTTTTAAAGTACTGGTGGACAAGGATAAGAGTGGTCCGAGGATGAATGTGCTAAATTGGGGGAAGGCTAATTATAACAATATTAGGCGGGAACTGAAGAACATAGATTGGGGGCGGATGTTTGAGGGCAAATCAACATCTGACATGTGGGAGGCTTTCAAGTGTCAGTTGAAAGGAATACAGGACAGGCATGTTCCTGTGAGGAAGAAAGATAAATACGGCAATTTTCGGGAACCTTGGATGACGAGTGATATTGTAGGCCTCGTCAAAAAGAAAAAGGAGGCATTTGTCAGGGCTAAAAGGCTGGGAACAGACGAAGCCTGTGTGGCATATAAGGAAAGTAGGAAGGAACTTAAGCAAGGAGTCAGGAGGGCTAGAAGGGGTCATGAAAAGTCATTGGCAAATAGGGTTAAGGAAAATCCCAAGGCTTTTTACACGTACATAAAAAGCAAGAGGGTAGCCAGGGAAAGGGTTGGCCCACTGAAGGATAGGCAAGGGAATCTATGTGTGGAGCCAGAGGAAATGGGCGAGGTACTAAATGAATACTTTGCATCAGTATTCACCAAAGAGAAGGAATTGGTAGATGTTGAGTCTGGAGAAGGGGGTGTAGATAGCCTGGGTCACATTGTGATCCAAAAAGACGAGGTGTTGGGTGTCTTAAAAAATATTAAGGTAGATAAGTCCCCAGGGCCGGATGGGATCTACCCCAGAATACTGAAGGAGGCTGGAGAGGAAATTGCTGAGGCCTTGACAGAAATCTTTGGATCCTCGCTGTCTTCAGGGGATGTCCCGGAGGACTGGAGAATAGCCAATGTTGTTCCTCTGTTTAAGAAGGGTGGCAGGGATAATCCCGGGAACTACAGGCCGGTGAGCCTTACTTCAGTGGTAGGGAAATTACTGGAGAGAATTCTTCGAGACAGGATCTACTCCCATTTGGAAGCAAATGGACGTATTAGTGAGAGGCAGCACGGTTTTGTGAAGGGGAGGTCGTGTCTCACTAACTTGATAGAGTTTTTCGAGGAGGTCACTAAGATGATTGATGCAGGTAGGACAGTAGATGTTGTCTATATGGACTTCAGTAAGGCCTTTGACAAGGTCCCTCATGGTAGACTAGTACAAAAGGTGAAGTCACACGGGATCAGGGGTGAACTGGCAAGGTGGATACAGAACTGGCTAGGCCATAGAAGGCAGAGGGTAGCAATGGAGGGATGCTTTTCTAATTGGAGGGCTGTGACCAGTGGTGTTCCACAGGGATCAGTGCTGGGACCTTTGCTCTTTGTAGTATATATAAATGATTTGGAGGAAAATGTAACTGGTCTGATTAGTAAGTTTGCAGACGACACAAAGGTTGGTGGAATTGCGGATAGCGATGAGGACTGTCTGAGGATACAGCAGGATTTAGATTGTCTGGAGACTTGGGCGGAGAGATGGCAGATGGAGTTTAACCTGGACAAATGTGAGGTAATGCATTTTGGAAGGGCTAATGCAGGTAGGGAATATACAGTGAATGGTAGAACCCTCAAGAGTATTGAAAGTCAAAGAGATCTAGGAGTACAGGTCCACAGATCACTGAAAGGGGCTACACAGGTGGAGAAGGTAGTCAAGAAGGCATACGGCATGCTTGCCTTCATTGGCCGGGGCATTGAGTATAAGAATTGGCAAGTCATGTTGCAGCTGTATAGAACCTTAGTTAGGCCACACTTGGAGTATAGTGTTCAATTCTGGTCGCCACACTACCAGAAGGATGTGGAGGCTTTAGAGAGGGTGCAGAAGAGATTTACCAGAATGTTGCCTGGTATGGAGGGCATAAGCTATGAGGAGCGATTGAATAAACTCGGTTTGTTCTCATTGGAACGAAGGAGGTTGAGGGGCGACCTGATAGAGGTATACAAAATTATGAGGGGCATAGACAGAGTGGATAGTCAGAGGCTTTTCCCCAGGGTAGAGGGGTCAATTACTAGGGGGCATAGGTTTAAGGTGAGAGGGGCAAAGTTTAGAGTAGATGTACGAGGCAAGTTTTTTACGCAGAGGGTAGTGGGTGCCTGGAACTCACTACCGGAGGAGGTAGTGGAGGCAG
This sequence comes from Scyliorhinus torazame, assembly GCF_047496885.1. NCBI lineage: Eukaryota > Metazoa > Chordata > Chondrichthyes > Carcharhiniformes > Scyliorhinidae > Scyliorhinus > Scyliorhinus torazame. The sequence goes on along the minus strand of NC_092710.1, from coordinate 89,142,110 downwards.
GGACGATAGGGACATTTAAGGGGCATCTTGACAAATATATGAATAGGATGGGAATAGAAGGATACGGACCCAGGAAGTGTAGAAGATTGTAGTTTAGTCGGGCAGTATGGTCGGCACGGGCTTGGAGGGCCGAAGGGCCTGTTCCTGTGCTGTACATTTCTTTGTTCTTTGTTCTTTGTTCCCCGTCCACACTCACCGTCCACATTCACCGGCCACTCTCAGCGTCCACACTCACCGTCCACACTCTCACCGCTCACACTCTCACCGTCCACACTCTCACCGTCCACACTCTCACCGTCCAGACTCACCGTCCACACTCACCATCCACACTCTCACCGTCCACACTCTCACCGTCCACACTCTCACCGTCCACACTCTCACCGTACACACTCACCGTCCACACTCTCATCATCCACACTCACCGTCCACTCTCACCGTCCACTCTCACCGTCCACACTCTCACTGTACACACACTCACCGTCCACACTCTCACCGTCCACACTCTCACCGTACACACTCTCACCGTCCACACTCTCACCGTCCACACTCTCACCGTCCACACTCACCGTCCACACTCACCGTCGACACTCTTACTGTCCACACACTCACCGTCCACACTCACCGTCCAGACTCACCGTCCACTCTCACCGTCCACACTCTCACCGTCCACACTCTCCCCGTCCACACTCACCGTCCACACACTCACCGTCCTCACTCTCACCATCCACACTCTCACCGTCCACACTCTCACCGTCCACACTCTCACCGTCCACATTCTCACCGTCCACCCTCTCACCGTCCACACTCTCAGCGTCCACACTCTCAGCGTCCACACTCTCACCGTCCACACTCTCAGCGTCCACACTCTCAGCGTCCACACTCCCACCGTCAACACTCACCGTCCACACTCACCGTCCACACACTCACCGTCCACACTCTCACCGTCCACACTCTCACAGTCCACACTCTCACCGTCCACACTCTCAGCGTCCACACTCTCACCGTCCACACTCTCAGCGTCCACACTCTCAGCGTCCACACACCCAGCGTCCACTCTCACCGTCCGCACTCTCACCGTCCACACTCTCACACTCTCACCGCCCACACGCTCACCGCCCACACTCTCACCGTCCACACTCTCACCGTCCACACTCTCATCATCCACACTCACCGTCCACGCTCAGCGTCCACACTCTCACCGTCCACACACTCACCGTCCACACTCAACGTCCACTCTCACCGTCCACATTCACCGGTCACTCTCACCGTCCACACTCTCACCGTCCACACTTTCACCGTGCACACTCTCACCGTCCACACTCACCGTCCACACTTTCACCGTCCACACTCTTACCGTCCACACACACCATCCACACTCACCGTCCATACTCTCACTGTCCACACTCTCACCGTCCACACTCACCATCCACACTCACCATCCACACTCACCGTCCACACACGCACCGTCCACACTCTCAGCGTCCACACTCCCACCGTCCACACTCCCACCGTCCACACTCTCACCGTCCACACTCACCGTCCACACTCACAGTCCACACTCCCACCGTCCACACTCACAGTCCACACTCACCATCCACACTCACCGTCCACACTCTCACCGTCCACACTCACCGTCCACACTCTCAGCGTCCACACTCTCACCGTCTACACTCACCATCCACACTTTCAACGTCCACACTCTCAGCATCCACCCTCTCACCGTCCACCCTCTCACCGTCCACCCTCTCACCGTCCACACTCTCACCGTCCACCCTCTCACCGTCCACACTCTCACCGTCCACACTCTCACCGTCCACACTCTCACCGTCCACACTCTCACCGTCCACACTCACCGTCCACACTCTCATCATCCACACTCACCGTCCACTCTCACCGTCCACACACACCGTCCCCACTCTCACTGTACACACTCTCACCGTCCACACTCTCACCGTCCACACTCTCACCGTCCACACTCTCACCGTCCACACTCTCACCGTCCACACACTCACCGTCCACACTCACCGTCCACTCTCACCGTCCACACTCTCACCGTCCACACTCACCGTCCACATTCACCGGCCACTCTCAGCGTCCACACTCACCGTCCACACTCTCACCGTCCACACTCTCACCGTCCAGACTCACCGTCCACACTTACCATCCACACTCTCACCGTCCACACTCTGACCGTCCACACTCTCACCGTCCACACTCTCACCGTCCACACTCTCACCGTACACACTCACCGTCCACACTCTCATCATCCACACTCACCGTCCACTCTCACCGTCCACACTCACCGTCCACACTCTCACTGTACACACACTCACCGTCCACACTCTCACCGTCCACACTCTCACCGTACACACTCTCACCGTCCACACTCTCACCGTCCACACTCACCGTCCACTCTCACCGTCGACACTCTTACTGTCCACACACTCACCGTCCAGACTCACCGTCCAGACTCACCGTCCACTCTCACCGTCCACACTCTCACCGTCCACACACTGCCCGTCCACACTCACCGTCCACACTCTCACCGCCCACACTCTCACCGTCCACAATCTCACCGTCCAGACTCACCGTCCACACTCTCACCGTCCACACTCTCACCATCCACACGCTCACCTTCCACACTCTCACCGTCCACACTCACCATCCACACTCTCACCGTCCACACTCTCACCGTCCACACACTTACCGTCCACACTCTCACCGTCCACACTCTCACCGTCCACACTCTCACCGCCCACACGCTCACCGCCCACACGCTCACCGCCCACACTCTCACCGTCCACACTCTCACCGTCCACACTCTCATCATCCACACTCACCGTCCACTCTCAGCGTCCACACTCTCACCGTCCACACACTCACCGTCCACAATCAACGTCCACTCTCGCCGTCCACACACACTGTCCACATTCACCGGTCACTCTCACCGTCCACACTCTCACCGTCCACACTCACCGTCCACACTTTCACCGTCCACACTCTCACCGTCCACACACACCATCCACACTCACCGTCCATACACTCACTGTCCACACTCTCGCCGTCCACACTCACCATCCACACTCACCGTCCACACACGCACCGTCCACACTCTCAGCGTCCACACTCCCACCGTCCACACTCACCGTCCACACTCTCACCGTCCACACTCACCGTCCACACTCTCAGCGTCCACACTCACCATCCACACTCTCAACGTCCACCCTCTCACCGTCCACCCTCTCACCGTCCACCCTCTCATCGTCCACCCTCTCACCGTCCACACTCACCATCCACACTCTCACCGTCCACACTCTCTCCGTCCACACTCTCGCTGTCCACACACTCACCGTCCGCACTCTCACCGTCCACACTCTCACCGTCCACACTCTCACCGTCCACACTCTCACCGTCCACACTCTCACCGTCCACACTCTCACCGTACACACTCACCGTCCACACTCTCATCGTCCACACTCACCGTCCACACTCACCGTCCACACTCTCACTGTACACACACTCACCGTCCACACTCTCACCGTACACACTCTCACCGTACACACTCTCACCGTCCACACTCTCACCGTCCACACTCTCACCGTCCACACTCTCACCGTCCACACACACACCGTCCACACTCGCCGTCCACTCTCACCGTCCACACTCTCACCGTCCACACACTCCCCGTCCACACTCACCGTCCACATTCACCGGCCACTCTCAGCGTCCACACTCACCGTCCACACTCTCACCGCTCACACTCTCACCGTCCACACTCTCACCGTCCACACTCTCACCGTCCAGACTCACCGTCCACACTCACCATCCACACTCTCACCGTCCACACTCTCACCGTCCACACTCTCACCGTACACACTCACCGTCCACACTCTCATCATCCACACTCACCGTCCACTCTCACCGTCCACACTCACCGTCCACACTCTCACTGTACACACACTCACCGTCCACACTCTCACCGTCCACACTCTCACCGTCCACACTCACCGTCCACACTCACCGTCGACACTCTTACTGTCCACACACTCACCGTCCACACTCACCGTCCACTCTCACCGTTCACACTCTCACCGTCCACACACTCCCCGTCCACACTCACCGTCCACACTCACCGTCCACACTCTCACCGTCCACACTCTCACCGTCCACACTCACCGTCCACACTCTCACCGTCCACACTGTCACCGTCCACACTCTCACCGTCCACACTCACCGTCCACACTCTCACCGTCCACACTCTCACCGTCCACACACTCACCGTCCACACTCTCACCGTCCACACGCCCAGCGTCCATTCTCACCGTCCACACTCTCACCGTCAACACTCTCACCGTCCACACTCTCACCGTCCACACTCTCAGCGTCCACACTCTCACCGTCCACACTCACACCGTCCACACACTCACCGTCCACACTCACCGTCCACACTCTCAGCGTCCACACTCTCACCGTCCACACTCTCACCATCCACACTCTCACCGTCCACACTCTCACCGTCCACACTCTCACCGTCCACACACTCCCCGTCCACACTCACCGTCCACATTCACCGGCCACTCTCAGCATCCACACTCACCGTCCACACTCTCACCGTCCACACTCTCGCCGTCCACACACTCACCGTCCGCACTCTCACCGTCCACACTCTCACCGTCCGCACTCTCACCGTCCACACTCTCACCGTCCACACTCTCACCGTACACACTCACCGTCCACACTCTCATCATCCACACTCACCGTCCACTCTCACCGTCCACACTCACCGTCCCCACTCTCACTGTACACACACTCACCGTCCACACTCTCACCGTACACACTCTCACCGTCCACACTCTCACCGTCCACACACTCACCGTCCACACTCACCGTCCACACTCTCACCGTCCACACTCTCACCGTCCACACACTCCCCGTCCACACTCACCGTCCACATTCACCGGCCACTCTCAGCGTCCACACTCACCGTCCACACTCTCACCGCTCACACTCTCACCGTCCACACTCTCACCGTCCACACTCTCACCGTCCACACTCACCATCCACACTCTCACCGTCCACACTCTCACCGTCCACACTCTCACCGTCCACACTCTCACCGTACACACTCACCGTCCACACTCTCATCATCCACACTCACCGTCCACTCTCACCGTCCACACTCACCGTCCACACTCTCACTGTACACACACTCACCGTCCACACTCTCACCGTCCACACTCTCACCGTCCACACTCTCACCGTACACACTCTCACCGTCCACACTCTCACCGTCCACACTCTCACCGTCCACACTCACCGTCCACTCTCACCGTCGACACTCTTACTGTCCACACACTCACCGTCCACACTCACCGTCAAGACTCACCGTCCACTCTCACCGTCCACACTCTCACCGTCCACACACTCCCCGTCCACACTCACCGTCCACATTCACCGGCCACTCTCAGCGTCCACACTCACCGTCCACACTCACCGCTCACACTCTCACCGTCCAGACTCACCGTCCACACTCACCATCCACACTCTCACCGTCCACACTCTCACCGTCCACACTCTCACCGTCCACACTCTCACCGTACACACTCACCGTCCACACTCTCAGCATCCACACTCACCAGTCCACTCTCACCGTCCACACTCACCGTCCACACTCTCACTGTACACACACTCACCGTCCACACTCTCACCGTCCACACTCTCACCGTACACACTCTCACCGTCCACACTCTCACCGTCCACACTCTCACCGTCCACACTCACCGTCCACACTCACCGTCGACACTCTTACTGTCCACACACTCACCGTCCACACTCACCGTCCACTCTCACCGTCAACACTCTCACCGTCCACACACTCCCCGTCCACACTCACCGTCCACACTCACCGTCCACACTCACCGTCCACACTCTCACCGTCCGCACTCTCACCGTCCACACTCTCACCGTCCACACTCTCACCGTCCACACTCACCGTCCACACTCTCACCGTCCACACTCTCACCGTCCACACTCTCACCGTCCACACTCTCACCGTCCACACTCACCGTCCACACTCTCACCGTCCACACTCTCACCGTCCACACACTCACCGTCCACACTCTCACCGTCCACACGCCCAGCGTCCATTCTCACCGTCCACACTCTCACCGTCCACACTCTCACCGTCCACACTCTCACCGTCCACACTCTCAGCGTCCACACTCTCACCGTCCACACTCACACCGTCCACACACTCACCGTCCACACTCACCGTCCACACTCTCAGCGTCCACACTCTCACCGTCCACACTCTCACCGTCCACACTCTCACCGTCCACACACTCCCCGTCCACACTCACCGTCCACATTCACCGGCCACTCTCAGCATCCACACTCACCGTCCACACTCTCGCCGTCCACACTCTCGCCGTCCACACTCTCGCTGTCCACACACTCACCGTCCGCACTCTCACCGTCCACACTCTCACCGTCCACACTCTCACCGTCCACACTCTCACCGTCCACACTCTCACCGTCCACACTCTCACCGTCCACACTCTCATCATCCACACTCACCGTCCACTCTCACCGTCCACACTCACCGTCCCCACTCTCACTGTACACACACTCACCGTCCACACTCTCACCGTACACACTCTCACCGTCCACACTCTCACCATCCACACACTCACCGTCCACACTCACCGTCCACACTCTCACCGTCCACACTCTCACCGTCCACACACTCCCCGTCCACACTCACCGTCCACATTCACCGGCCACTCTCAGCGTCCACACTCACCGTCCACACTCTCACCGCTCACACTCTCACCGTCCACACTCTCACCGTCCACACTCTCACCGTCCACACTCTCACCGTCCACACTCTCACCGTACACACTCACCGTCCACACTCTCATCATCCACACTCACCGTCCACTCTCACCGTCCACACTCACCGTCCACACTCTCACTGTACACACACTCACCGTCCACACTCTCACCGTCCACACTCTCACCGTCCACACTCTCACCGTACACACTCTCACCGTCCACACTCTCACCGTCCACACTCTCACCGTCCACACTCACCGTCCACTCTCACCGTCGACACTCTTACTGTCCACACACTCACCGTCCACACTCACCGTCAAGACTCACCGTCCACTCTCACCGTCCACACTCTCACCGTCCACACACTCCCCGTCCACACTCACCGTCCACATTCACCGGCCACTCTCAGCGTCCACACTCACCGTCCACACTCACCGCTCACACTCTCACCGTCCAGACTCACCGTCCACACTCACCATCCACACTCTCACCGTCCACACTCTCACCGTCCACACTCTCACCGTCCACACTCTCACCGTACACACTCACCGTCCACACTCTCACCGTCCACACTCACCAGTCCACTCTCACCGTCCACACTCACCGTCCACACTCTCACTGTACACACACTCACCGTCCACACTCTCACCGTCCACACTCTCACCGTACACACTCTCACCGTCCACACTCTCACCGTCCACACTCTCACCGTCCACACTCACCGTCCACACTCACCGTCGACACTCTTACTGTCCACACACTCACCGTCCACACTCACCGTCCATCTCACCGTCCACACTCTCACCGTCCACACACTCCCCGTCCACACTCACCGTCCACACTCACCGTCCACACTCACCGTCCACACTCTCACCGTCCGCACTCTCACCGTCCACACTCTCACCGTCCACACTCTCACCGTCCACACTCACCGTCCACACTCTCACCGTCCACACTCTCACCGTCCACACTCTCACCGTCCACACTCACCGTCCACACTCTCACCGTCCACACTCTCACCGTCCACACACTCACCGTCCACACTCTCACCGTCCACACGCCCAGCGTCCATTCTCACCGTCCACACTCTCACCGTCCACACTCTCACCGTCCACACTCTCACCGTCCACACTCTCAGCGTCCACACTCTCACCGTCCACACTCACACCGTCCACACACTCCCCGTCCACACTCACCGTCCACACTCACCGTCCACACTCACCGTCCACACTCTCACCGTCCGCACTCTCACCGTCCACACTCTCACCGTCCACACTCTCACCGTCCACACTCACCGTCCACACTCACCGTCCACACTCTCAGCGTCCACACTCTCACCGTCCACACTCTCACCATCCACACTCTCACCGTCCACACTCTCACCGTCCACACTCTCACCGTCCACACACTCCCCGTCCACACTCACCGTCCACATTCACCGGCCACTCTCAGCATCCACACTCACCGTCCACACTCTCACCGTCCACACTCTCACCGTCCACACACTCCCCGTCCACACTCACCGTCCACATTCACCGGCCACTCTCAGCATCCACACTCACCGTCCACACTCTCGCCGTCCACACTCTCGCTGTCCACACACTCACCGTCCGCACTCTCACCGTCCACACTCTCACCGTCCACACTCTCACCGTCCACACTCTCACCGTCCACACTCTCACCGTCCACACTCTCACCGTCCACACTCTCACCGTCCACACTCTCACCATCCACACTCACCGTCCACTCTCACCGTCCACACTCACCGTCCCCACTCTCACTGTACACACACTCACCGTCCACACTCTCACCGTACACACTCTCACCGTCCACACTCTCACCATCCACACACTCACCGTCCACACTCACCGTCCACACTCTCACCGTCCACACTCTCACCGTCCACACACTCCCCGTCCACACTTACCGTCCACATTCACCGGCCACTCTCAGCGTCCACACTCACCGTCCACACTCTCACCGCTCACACTCTCACCGTCCACACTCTCACCGTCCACACTCTCACCGTCCACACTCACCATCCACACTCTCACCGTCCACACTCTCACCGTCCACACTCTCACCGTCCACACTCTCACCGTACACACTCACCGTCCACACTCTCATCATCCACACTCACCGTCCACTCTCACCGTCCACACTCACCGTCCACACTCTCACTGTACACACACTCACCGTCCACACTCTCACCGTCCACACTCTCACCGTACACACTCTCACCGTCCACACTCTCACCGTCCACACTCTCACCGTCCACACTCACCGTCCACTCTCACCGTCGACACTCTTACTGTCCACACACTCACCGTCCACACTCACCGTCAAGACTCACCGTCCACTCTCACTGTCCACACTCTCACCGTCCACACACTCCCCGTCCACACTCACCGTCCACATTCACCGGCCACTCTCAGCGTCCACACTCACCGTCCACACTCACCGCTCACACTCTCACCGTCCAGACTCACCGTCCACACTCACCATCCACACTCTCACCGTCCACACTCTCACCATCCACACGCTCACCGTCCACACTCTCACCGTCCACACTCACCATCCACACTCTCACCGTCCACACTCTCACCGTCCACACACTTACCATCCACACTCTCACCATCCACACTCTCACCGCCCACACGCTCACCGTCCACACTCTCACCGTCCACACTCTCATCATCCACACTCACCGTCCACTCCCAGCGTCCACACTCTCACCGTCCACACACTCACCGTCCACACACACCATCCACACTCACCGTCCATACACTCACTGTCCACACTCTCACCGTCCACACTCACCATCCACACTCACCGTCCACACTCACCATCCACACTCTCACCGTCCACACTCACCGTCCACACTCCCACCGTCCACACTCACCGTCCACACTCTCACCGTCCACACTCTCAGCGTCCACACTCACCATCCACACTCTCAACGTCCACACTCTCAGCGTCCACCCTCTCACCGTCCACCCTCTCATCGTCCACCCTCTCACCGTCCACCCTCTCACCGTCCACACTCTCACCGTCCACACTCTCACCGTCCACACGCCCAGCGTCTACTCTCACCGTCCGCACTCTCACCGTCCACACTCTCACCGTCCACACACTAACCGTCCACATTCACCGGCCACACCCTCACCGTCCGCACTCTCAGCGTCCACACTCGCTCTCACACTCTCACCGTCCGCACTCTCACCATCCGCACTCTCACCGTCCACACTCTCACCGTCCGCACTCACCGTCCACACTCTCACAGTCAACACTCACCGTCCACACTCACTGTCCACACTCTCACCGTCCGCACTCACCGTCCACACTCTCACAGTCAACACTCACCGTCCACACTCACTGTCCACACTCTCACCGTCCACACTCTCACCGTCCACACTCTCACCGTCCACACTCCCACCGTCCACACTCCCACCGTCCACACTCCCACCGTCCACACACTCACCGTCCACACTCACCGTCCACACTCACTTCCACACTCACCGTCCACACTCTCACCGTCCACACTCTCACCGTCCACACTCTCCCCGTCCACACTCACCGTCCACACTCACCGTCCACACACTCACCGTCCACACTCTCACCGTCCTCACTCTCAGCGTCCACACTCTCACCGTCCACACTCTCACCGTCCACACTCTCACCGTCCAGACTCTCACCGTCCACACTCACCCCGTCCACACTCACCGTCCACACACTCACCGTCCACACTCTCACCATCCACACTCTCACCGTCCACACTCTCACCGTCCACACTCTCACGGTCCACACACTCCCCGTCCACACTCACCGTCCACATTCACCGGCCACTCTCAGCATCCACACTCACCGTCCACACTCTCACCGTCCACACTCTCACCGTCCACACTCTCGCTGTCCACACACTCACCGTCCACACTCTCACCGTCCACACTCTCACCGTCCACACTCTCACCGTCCACACTCTCACCGTACACACTCACCGTCCACACTCTCATCATCCACACTCACCGTCCACTCTCACCGTCCACACTCACCGTCCCCACTCTCACTGTACACACACTCACCGTCCACACTCTCACCATCCACACTCTCACCGTCCACACTCTCACCGTCCACACTCACCGTCCCCACTCTCACTGTACACACACTCACCGTCCACACTCTCACCGTCCACACACTCACCGTCCACACTCTCACCGTCCACACTCTCACCGTCCACACTCTCACCGTCCACACTCTCACCGTCCACACTCTCACCGTACACACTCACCGTCCGCACTCTCACCGTCCACACTCTCACCGTCCACACTCTCACCGTACACACTCACCGTCCACACTCTCATCATCCACACTCACCGTCCACTCTCACCGTCCACACTCACCGTCCCCACTCTCACTGTACACACACTCACCGTCCCCACTCTCACTGTACACACACTCACCGTCCACACTCTCACCGTCCACACTCTCACCGTACACACTCTCACCGTACACACACTCACCGTCCACACTCTCACCGTCCACACTCTCACCGTACACACACTCACCGTCCACACTCTCACCGTACACACTCTCACCGTCCACACTCTCACCGTCCACACTCTCACCGTCCACACTCACCGTCCACTCTCACCGTCCACACTCTCACCGTCCACACACTCCCCGTCCACACTCACCGGCCACTCTCAGCGTCCACACTCACCGTCCACACTCTCACCGCTCACACTCTCACCGTCCACACTCTCACCGTCCAGACTCACCGTCCACACTCACCATCCACACTCTCACCGTCCACACTCTCACCGTCCACACTCACCGTCGACTCTCACCGTCCACACTCACCGTCCACACTCTCACTGTACACACACTCACCGTCCACACTCTCACCGTCCACACTCTCACCGTACACACTCTCACCGTCCACACTCTCACCGTCCACACTCTCACCGTCCACACTCACCGTCCACTCTCACCGTCGACACTCTTACTGTCCACACACTCACCGTCCACACTCACCGTCAAGACTCACCGTCCACTCTCACCGTCCACACTCTCACCGTCCACACTCTCACCGTCCACACACTCCCCGTCCACACTCACCGTCCACATTCACCGGCCACTCTCAGCGTCCACACTCAACGTCCACACTCACCGCTCACACTCTCACCGTCCACACTCTCACCGTCCACAATCTCACTGTCCAGACTCACCGTCCACACTCACCATCCACACTCTCACCGTCCACACTCTCACCATCCACACGCTCACCGTCCACACTCTCACCGTCCACACTCACCATCCACACTCTCACCGTCCACACTCTCACCGTCCACACACTTACCATCCACACTCTCACCGTCCACACTCTCACCGTCCACACTCTCACCGCCCACACGCTCACCGCCCACACTCTCACCGTCCACACTCTCACCGTCCACACTCTCATCATCCACACTCACCGTCCACTCTCAGCGTCCACACTCTCACCGTCCACACACTCACCGTCCACAATCAACGTCCACTCTCGCCGTCCACACACACTGTCCACATTCACCGGTCACTCTCACCGTCCACACTCTCACCGTCCACACTCACCGTCCACACTTTCACCGTCCACACTCTCACCGTCCACACACACCATCCCCACTCACCGTCCATACACTCACTGTCCACACTCTCACCGTCCACACTCACCGTCCACACACGCACCGTCCACACACGCACCGTCCACACTCTCAGCGTCCACACTCCCACCGTCCACACTCACCGTCCACACTCACCATCCACACTCTCACCGTCCACACTCACCGTCCACACTCCCACCGTCCACACTCACCGTCCACACTCTCACCGTCCACACTCAACGTCCACCCTCTCACCGTCCACCCTCTCATCGTCCAACCTCTCACCGTCCACCCTCTCACCGTCCACCCTCTCACCGTCCACACTCTCACCGTCCACACTCTCACCGTCCACACGCCCAGCGTCTACTCTCACCGTCCGCACTCTCACCGTCCGCACTCTCACCGTCCACACTCTCACCGTCCACACTCTCACCGTCCACACTCTCACCGTCCACACTCTCACCGTCCACACTCTCACCGTCCACACTCTCACCGTCCACACTCTCACCGTCCACACTCTCACCGTCCACACTCTCACCGTCCACACACTCACCGTCCACACACTCACAGTCCACACTCTCACCGTCCACACACTCACCGTCCACGCTCTCACCGTCCAGACTCTCACCGTCCACACTCTCACCGTCCACACTCTCACCGTCCACACTCTCACCGTCCACACTCTCACTGTCCACACTCTCACTGTCCACACACTCACCGTCCACTCTCACAATCCACACTCTCACCGTCCACACTCTCACCGTCCGCACTCTCACCGTCCGCACTCCCACCGTCCACACTCCCACCGTCCACACTCCCACCGTCCACACACTCACCGTCCACACTCACCGTCCACACTCACTTCCACACTCACCGTCCACACTCTCACCGTCCACACTCTCACCGTCCACACTCTCCCCGTCCACACTCACCGTCCACACTCACCGTCCACACACTCACCGTCCACACTCTCACCGTCCTCACTCTCAGCGTCCACACTCTCACCGTCCACACTCTCACCGTCCACACTCTCACCGTCCACACTCTCACCGTCCACACTCACCCCGTCCACACTCACCGTCCACACACTCACCGTCCACACTCTCACCATCCACACTCTCACCGTCCACACTCTCACCGTCCACACTCTCACGGTCCACACACTCCCCGTCCACACTCACCGTCCACATTCACCGGCCACTCTCAGCATCCACACTCACCGTCCACACTCTCACCGTCCACACTCTCACCGTCCACACTCTCGCTGTCCACACACTCACCGTCCACACTCTCACCGTCCACACTCTCACCGTCCACACTCTCACCGTCCACACTCTCACCGTACACACTCACCGTCCACACTCTCATCATCCACACTCACCGTCCACTCTCACCGTCCACACTCACCGTCCCCACTCTCACTGTACACACACTCACCGTCCACACTCTCACCATCCACACTCTCACCGTCCACACTCTCACCGTCCACACTCACCGTCCCCACTCTCACTGTACACACACTCACCGTCCACACTCTCACCGTCCACACACTCACCGTCCACACTCTCACCGTCCACACTCTCACCGTCCACACTCTCACCGTCCACACTCTCACCGTCCACACTCTCACCGTACACACTCACCGTCCGCACTCTCACCGTCCACACTCTCACCGTCCACACTCTCACCGTACACACTCACCGTCCACACTCTCATCATCCACACTCACCGTCCACTCTCACCGTCCACACTCACCGTCCCCACTCTCACTGTACACACACTCACCGTCCCCACTCTCACTGTACACACACTCACCGTCCACACTCTCACCGTCCACACTCTCACCGTACACACTCTCACCGTACACACACTCACAGTCCACACTCTCACCGTCCACACTCTCACCGTACACACACTCACCGTCCACACTCTCACCGTACACACTCTCACCGTCCACACTCTCACCGTCAACACTCTCACCGTCCACACTCACCGTCCACTCTCACCGTCCACACTCTCACCGTCCACACACTCCCCGTCCACACTCACCGGCCACTCTCAGCGTCCACACTCACCGTCCACACTCTCACCGCTCACACTCTCACCGTCCACACTCTCACCGTCCAGACTCACCGTCCACACTCACCATCCACACTCTCACCGTCCACACTCTCACCGTCCACACTCACCGTCGACTCTCACCGTCCACACTCACCGTCCACACTCTCACTGTACACACACTCACCGTCCACACTCTCACCGTCCACACTCTCACCGTACACACTCTCACCGTCCACACTCTCACCGTCCACACTCTCACCGTCCACACTCACCGTCCACTCTCACCGTCGACACTCTTACTGTCCACACACTCACCGTCCACACTCACCGTCAAGACTCACCGTCCACTCTCACCGTCCACACTCTCACCGTCCACACTCTCACCGTCCACACACTCCCCGTCCACACTCACCGTCCACATTCACCGGCCACTCTCAGCGTCCACACTCACCGTCCACACTCACCGCTCACACTCTCACCGTCCACACTCTCACCGTCCACAATCTCACTGTCCAGACTCACCGTCCACACTCACCATCCACACTCTCACCGTCCACACTCTCACCATCCACACGCTCACCGTCCACACTCTCACCGTCCACACTCACCATCCACACTCTCACCGTCCACACTCTCACCGTCCACACACTTACCATCCACACTCTCACCGTCCACACTCTCACCGTCCACACTCTCACCGTCCACACGCTCACCGCCCACACGCTCACCGCCCACACTCTCACCGTCCACACTCTCATCATCCACACTCACCGTCCACTCTCAGCGTCCACACTCTCACCGTCCACACACTCACCGTCCACAATCAACGTCCACTCTCGCCGTCCACACACACTGTCCACATTCACCGGTCACTCTCACCGTCCACACTCTCACCGTCCACACTCACCGTCCACACTTTCACCGTCCACACTCTCACCGTCCACACACACCATCCCCACTCACCGTCCATACACTCACTGTCCACACTCTCACCGTCCACACTCACCGTCCACACACGCACCGTCCACACACGCACCGTCCACACTCTCAGCGTCCACACTCCCACCGTCCACACTCACCGTCCACACTCACCATCCACACTCTCACCGTCCACACTCACCGTCCACACTCCCACCGTCCACACTCACCGTCCACACTCTCACCGTCCACACTCAACGTCCACCGTCTCACCGTCCACCCTCTCATCGTCCACCCTCTCACCGTCCACCCTCTCACCGTCCACCCTCTCACCGTCCACACTCTCACCGTCCACACTCTCACCGTCCACACGCCCAGCGTCTACTCTCACCGTCCGCACTCTCACCGTCCACACTCTCACCGTCCACACTCTCACCGTCCACACTCTCACCGTCCACACTCTCACCGTCCACACTCTCACCGTCCACACTCTCACCGTCCACACTCTCACCGTCCACACTCTCACCGTCCACACTCTCACCGTCCACACACTCACCGTCCACACACTCACAGTCCACACTCTCACCGTCCACACACTCACCGTCCACACACTCACTGTCCACGCTCTCACCGTCCAGACTCTCACCGTCCACACTCTCACCGTCCACACTCTCACCGTCCACACTCTCACCGTCCACACTCTCACCGTCCACACTCTCACTGTCCACACTCTCACTGTCCACACACTCACCGTCCACTCTCACAATCCACACTCTCACCGTCCACACTCTCACCGTCCGCACTCTCACCGTCCACACTCTCACCGTCCACACTCTCACCGTCCACACTCTCACCGTCCACACTCACCGTCCACACTCTCACCGTCCACACTCACCGTCCACTCTCAGCGTCCACACTCTCACCGTCCACACACTCACCATCCACTCTCACCGTCCACACACACTGTCCACATTCACCGGTCACTCTCACCGTCCACACTTTCACCGTGCACACTCTCACCGTCCACACGCACCGTCCACACTTTCACCGTCCACACTCTCACCATCCACACTCTCACCGTCCACACGCCCAGCGTCCACTCTCACCGTCCGCACTCTCACCGTCCGCACTCTCACTGTCCACACACTCACCGTCCATACTCACCGTCCACACTCTCACCGTCCACGCTCTCACCGTCCACACTCTCACCGTCCACTCTCTCACCGTCCACACTCTCACCGTCCACACTCTCACCGTCCACACTCTCACCGTCCACACTCTCACCGTCCACACTCCCACCGTCCACACTCCCACCGTCCACACTCTCACCGTCCGCACTCTCACCGTCCACACTCTCACCGTCTGCACTCTCAGCGTCCACACTCACCGTCCACACTCTCACAGTCCACACTCTCACCGTCCACGCTCTCACCGTCCACACTCTCACCGTCCACACTCCCCGTCCACACTCTCACCGTCCACACTTTCACCGTCCACACTCTCACCGTCCGCACTCTCAGCGTCCACACTCACCGTCCACACTCTCACTGTCCGCACTCTCACCGTCCGCACTCTCACCATCCGCACTCTCACCGTCCGCACTCTCACCGTCCGCACTCTCCGTCCACACTCTCACAGTCAACACTCACCGTCCACACTCACTGTCCACACGCTCACCGTCCACACACTCACCGTCCACACTCTAACCTTCCACACTCACCGTCCACTCTCACCGTCCACACTTTCACCGTGCACACTTTCACCGTCCACACTCTCACTGTCCACACTCTCACCGTCCACACTCTCACCGTCCAGACTCACCGTCCACACTGACCGTCCGCACTCTCACCATCCACACTCTCACCGTCCACACTCACCGTCCACATTCACCTGCCACACGCTCACCGTCCACACTCACCGTCCACACTCTCACCGTCTACACTCTCACCGTCCACACTCACCGTCCACTCTCACTGTCCACACTCAACGTCCACTCTCACCGTCCGCACTCTCACCGTCCACACACTCACCATCCACACTCTCACCGTCCACACTCTCACCGTCCACCCTCTCACCATCCACACTCTCACCGTCCACACTCTCACCGTCCGCACTCTCACCGTCCACACACTCACCATCCACACTCTCACCGTCCACATTCTCACCATCCACGCTCTCACCGTCCACTCTCACCGTCCACACTCTCACCGTCCACCCTCTTACCATCCACACTCTCACCGTCCACACTCTCACCGCCCACACTCTCACCGTCCTCACGCTCACCGTCCACACTCTCACCGTCCACACTCTCATCATCCACACTCACCGTCCACATTCAGCGGCCACTCTCAGCGTCCACACTCTCACCGTCCACACACTCACCGTCCACACACTCACCGTCCACATTCAACGTCCACTCTCACCATCCACACACATTGTCCACATTCACCGGTCACTCTCACCGTCCACACATTCACCGGGCACACTCTCACCGTCCACACTCACCGTCCACACTCTCACCGTCCACACTCTCACCGTCCACACTCTCACCGTCCACACACTCACCGTCCACACACTCACCGTCCACATTCAACGTCCACTCTCACCATCCACACACATTGTCCACATTCACCGGTCACTCTCACCGTCCACACTTTCACCGGGCACACTCTCACCGTCCACACTCACCGTCCACACTCTCACCGTCCACACTCTCACCGTCCACACTCTCACCGTCAACACTCACCGTCCACACTCACCGTCCACACTCTCACCGTCCACACTCACCGTCCACACTCTCACCGGCCACACTCTCACCGTCCACACTCTCACCGTCCACACTCTCACCGTCCACACTCTCACCGTCAACACTCACCGTCCACACTCACCGTCCACACTCTCACCGTCCACACTCTCACCGTCCACACTCTCACCGTCCACACTCTCACCGTCCACACTCTCACCGTCCACACTCTCACCGTCCACACTCACCGTCCACACTCTCACCGTCCACACTCTCACCGTCCGCACTCACCGTCCACACTCACCGTCCATACTCTCACTGTCCACACACTCACCGTCCACTCTCAGCGTCCACACTTTCACCGTGCACACTTTCACCGTCCACACTCTCACTGTCCACACTCTCACCGTCCACACTCACCGTTCACACTCTCACCGTCCACACTCTCACCGTCCACACTCTCACCGTCCACACTCTCACCGTCCACACTCTCACTGTCCATACACTCAACGTCCACACTCTCACCGTCCACACTCTCACCGTCCACACTCACCGTTCACACTCACCGTCCACACTCTCAGCGTCCACACTCCCACCGTCCACACTCCCACCGTCCACACTCACCGTCCACACTCACCGTCCACACTCTCAGCGTCCGCACTCACCGTCCACACTCTCAGCGTCCACACTCCCACCGTCCACACTCACCGTCCACACTCACCGTCCACACTCTCACCGTCCACACTCTCACCGTCTACACTCACCATCCACACTCTCAACGTCCACACTCACCATCCACACTCTCACCGTCCACACTCACCGTCCACACTCTCAGCGTCCACCCTCTCACCGTCCACCCTCTCACCGTCCACCCTCTCACCTTCCTCACTCTCACCGTCCACACTCTCACCGTCCACACTCTCACCGTCCACACTCTCACCGTCCACACTCACCGTCCACACTCTCACCGTCCGCAGTCTCACCGTCCGCACTCTCACCGTCCACACGCTCACCGTCTACACTCTCACCGTCCACACTCACCGTCCACTCTCACCGTCCACACTCACCGTCCACTCTCACTGTCCACACTCAACGTCCATTCTCACCGTCCGCACTCTCACCGTCCACACACTCACCATCCACACTCTCACTGTCCACACTCTCACCGTCCACACTCACCGTCCACACTCTCACCGTCCACACTCTCACCGTCCACACTCTCACCGTCCACACTCTCACCGTCCACACTCTCACTGTCCATACACTCAACGTCCACACTCTCACCGTCCACACTCTCACCGTCCACACTCACCGTCCACACACTCACCGTCCACATTCAACGTCCACTCTCACCATCCACACACATTGTCCACATTCACCGGTCACTCTCACCGTCCACACTTTCACCGGGCACACTCTCACCGTCCACACTCACCGTCCACACTCTCACCGTCCACACTCTCACCGTCCACACTCTCACCGTCCACACTCTCACCGTCCACACTCTCACTGTCCACACTCTCACTGTCCACACACTCACCGTCCACTCTCAGCGTCCACACTCTCACCGTCCACACACTCACCGTCCACACACTCACCGTCCACACACTCACCGTCCACTCTCACCATCCACACACATTGTCCACATTCACCGGTCACTCTCACCGTCCACACTTTCACCGGGCACACTCTCACCGTCCACACTCACCGTCCACACTCTCACCGTCCACACTCTCACCGTCCACACTCTCACCGTCCACACTCTCACCGTCCACACTCTCACTGTCCACACTCTCACTGTCCACACACTCACCGTCCACTCTCACAGTCCACACTCTCACCGTCCACACACTCACCGTCCACACACTCACAGTCCACACTCTCACCGTCCACACTCTCACCGTCCACACACTCACCGTCCACACACTCACCGTCCACACTCTCACGGTCCACACTCTCACGGTCCACACTCTCACCGTCCACACTCTCACCGTCCACACTCTCACGGTCCACACTCTCACGGTCCACACTCTCACCGTCCACTCTCACAGTCCACACTCTCACCGTCCGCACTCTCACCGTCCACACTCTCACCGTCCACACTCTCACCGTCCACACTCTCACCGTCCACACTCACCATCCACACTCTCACCGTCCACACTCACCGTCCACTCTCAGCGTCCACACTCTCACCGTCCACACACTCACCGTCCACACTCTCACCGTCCACACTCTCACCGTCCACACACACTGTCCACATTCACCGGTCACTCTCACCGTCCACACTTTCACCGTGCACACTCTCACCGTCCACACGCACCGTCCACACTCACCGTCCACACTCACCGTCCACACTTTCACCGTGCACACTTTCACCGTCCACACTCTCACCGTCCACACTCTCACCGTCCACACGCCCAGCGTCCACTCTCACCGTCCGCACTCTCACCGTCCACACTCTCACCGTCCGCACTCTCACTGTCCACACACTCACCGTCCATACTCAACGTCCACACTCTCACCGTCCACGCTCTCACCGTCCACACTCTCACCGTCCACTCTCTCACCGTCCACACTCTCACCGTCCACACTCTCACCGTCCACACTCTCACCGTCCACACTCCCACCGTCCACACTCTCACCGTCCACACTCTCACCGTCCACACTCTCACCGTCCGCACTCTCACCGTCCACACTCTCACCGTCCGCACTCTCAGCGTCCACACTCACCGTCCACACTCTCACCGTCCACACTCTCACCGTCCACGCTCTCACCGTCCACACTCTCACCGTCCACACTCCCCGTCCACACTCTCACCGTCCACACTTTCACCGTCCACACTCTCAACGTCCGCACTCTCACCGTCCGCACTCTCAGCGTCCACACTCACCGTCCACACTCTCACTGTCCGCACTCTCACCGTCCGCACTCTCACCATCCGCACTCTCACCGTCCGCACTCTCACCGTCCGCACTCTCCGTCCACACTCTCACAGTCAACACTCACCGTCCACACTCACTATCCACACGCTCACCGTCCACACACTCACCGTCCACACTCTAACCTTCCACACTCACCGTCCACTCTCACCGTCCACACTTTCACCGTGCACACTTTCACCGTCCACACTCTCACCGTCCACACTCTCACCGTCCACACTCTCACCGTCCACACTCTCAGTGTCCACACTCCCACCGTCAACACTCACCGTCCACACTCACCACCCACACTCTCACCGTCAACACTCCCCGTCCACACTCACGGTCCACACTCTCCCCGTCCACACTCTCAGCGTCCACACTCTCAGCGTCCGCACTCTCAGCGTCCACACTCACCGTCCACACTCTCACTGTCCGCACTCTCACCGTCCGCACTCTCACCATCCGCACTCTCACCGTCCGCACTCTCACCGTCCGCACTCTCCGTCCACACTCTCACAGTCAACACTCACCGTCCACACTCACTATCCACACGCTCACCGTCCACACACTCACCGTCCACACTCTAACCTTCCACACTCACCGTCCACTCTCACCGTCCACACTTTCACCGTGCACACTTTCACCGTCCACACTCTCACCGTCCACACTCTCACCGTCCACACTCTCACCGTCCACACTCTCAGTGTCCACACTCCCACCGTCAACACTCACCGTCCACACTCACCACCCACACTCTCACCGTCAACACTCCCCGTCCACACTCACGGTCCACACTCTCCCCGTCCACACTCTCAGCGTCCACACTCTCAGCGTCCACACTCCCACCTTCAACACTCACTGTCCACACTCACCACCCACACTCTCACCGTCAACACTCACCGTCCACACTCACCATCCACACTCTCACCGTCCACACACTCACCGTCCACTCTCCCCGGCCACACTCACACCATCCACACTCTCACCGTCGACACTCACAGTCCACACTCTCACCGGCCACACTCCCACCGTCCATACTCACCGTCCACACTCACCGTCCACACTCACCATCCACACTCTCAGCGTCCACACTCTCAGCTTCCACACTCCCACCGTCCACACTCACCATCAACACTCTCACCGTCCACACTCACCGTCCACACTCCCACAGACCACACTCACCATCCACACTCATCGTCCACACTCTCAACGTCCACACTCACCGTCCGCACTCACCGTCCACACTCTCACCGTCTACACTCACCGTCCACACTCTCAGCGTCCACACTCTCAGCGTCCACATTCTCACCGTCCACCCTCTCACCGTCCACACTCTCACCATCCACACGCTCACCGTCCACACTCTCACCGTCCACACTCTCACCGTCCACACTCTCACCGTCCACACGCCCAGCGTCCACTCTCACCGTCCGCACTCTCACCGTCCACACTCTCACCGTACACACTCTCACCGTCCACACTCACCGTCCACTCTCTCACCGACCGCACTCACCGTCCACACTCACCGTCCAATCTCTGACCGTCCACACTCACCGTCCACACTCTCACCGTCCACACTCACCGTCCACACTCACCGTCCAATCTCTCACCGACCGCACTCACCGTCCACACACTCACCGTCCACACTCACCGTCAACTCTCTCACCGTCCACACTCTCAGCGTTCACACACTCCCCGTCCACACTCTCACCGTCCACACTCCCACCGTCCACACACTCACCGTCCACACTCTCACCGTCCACACTCTCACCGTCCACATGCTCACCGTCCACACTCTAACCGTCCACACTCCCCGTCCACACTCTCACCGTCCACACTCCCACCGTCCACACACTCACCGTCCACACTCTCACCGTCTACAATCACCGTCCACACTCTCACCGTCCACACTGTCACCGTCCACACTCTCACCGTCCACACTCTCACCGTCCACACTCTCACCGTCCACACTCTCACCGTCCACACTAACACCGCCCACACTCTCACCGTCCACACTCTCACCGTCCACACTCTCACCGTCCACACTCACCGTCCACACTCTCACCGTCCACACACTCACCGTCCACACTCACCGTCCACACTCTCACCCGCCACACTCACCGTCCACACACTCACCGTCCACACTCACCGTCCACACTCTCACCGTCCACACTCTCACCGTCCACACTCTAACCGTCCACACACTCACCGTCCACACTCTCACTGTCCACACTCTCACCGTCCACACTCTCACCGTCCACACTCTCACCGTCCACACTCTCACCGTCAACACTCACCGTCCACACTCACCGTCCACACTCTCACCCTCCACACACTCACCGTCCACACACTCACCGTCCACACTCACCGTCCACACTCTCACCGTCCACACTCTCACAGTCCACACTCTCACAGTCCACACTCACCGTCCACACTCTCACTGTCCACACTCTCACCGTCAACACTCACCGTCCACACTCACCGTCCACACTCTCACCCTCCACACACTCACCGTCCACACACTCACCGTCCACACTCACCGTCCACACTCTCACCGTCCACACACACCGTCCACACTCTCACAGTCCACTCTCACCGTCCACACTCTTACCGGCCACACTCTCCCCGTCCACACTCTCAGCGTCGACACTCCCACCTACAACACTCACTGTCCACACTCACCACCCACACTCTCACCGTCAACACTCACCGTCCACACTCACCACCCACACTCTCACCGTCTACACTCACCATCCACACTCTCACCGTCCACACACTCACCGTCCACTCTCCCCGGCCACACTCACACCATCCACACTCTCAGCGTCGACACTCACCGTCCACACTCTCACCGGCCACACTCCCACCGTCCACACTCACCATCCACACTCATCGTCCACACTCTCACCGTCCACACTCTCACCGTCCACACTCACCATCCACTCTCATCGTCCACACTCTCAACGTCCACACTCACCGTCCACACTCACCGTCCACACTCTCACCGTCTACACTCACCGTCCACACTCTCAGCGTCCACACTCTCAGCGTCCACATTCTCACCGTCCACCCTCTCACCGTCCACACTCTCACCGTCCACACGCTCACCGTCCACACTCTCACCGTCCACACTCTCACCGTCCACACTCTCACCGTCCACACGCCCAGCGTCCACTCTCACCGTCCGCACTCTCACCGTCCACACTCTCACCGTCCACACTCTCACCGTCCACACTCTCACCGTCCACACTCTCACCGTCCACACTCACCGTCCACACGCTCATCATGCACCGTCTCACCGTCCACACTCTCACCGTCCACACACTCACCGTCCACACTCTCACCGTCCACACGCCCAGCGTCCACTCTCACCGTCCGCACTCTCACCGTCCACACTCTCACCGTACACACTCTCACCGTCCACACTCACCGTCCACTCTCTCACCGACCACACTCATGTCCACTCTCTGACCGTCCACACTCACCGTCCACACTCACCGTCCACACTCACCGTCCAATCTCTCACCGACCGCACTCACCGTCCACACACTCACCGTCCACACTCACCGTCAACTCTCTCACCGTCCGCACTCACCGTCCACACTCTCAGCGTTCACACACTCCCCGTCCACACTCTCACCGTCCACACTCCCACCGTCCACACACTCACCGTCCACACTCTCACCGTCCACACTCTCACCGTCCACATGCTCACCGTCCACACTCCCACCGTCCACACACTCACCGTCCACACTCTCACCGTCTACACTCACCGTCCACACTCTCACCGTCCACACTGTCACCGTCCACACTGTCACCGTCCACACTCTCACCGTCCACACTCTCACCGTCCACACTCTCACCGTCCACACTACCCCCGTCCACACACTCACCGTCCACACTCTCACCGTCCACACTCACCGTCCACACTCTCACCGTCCACACTCACCGTCCACACTCTCACCGTCCACACTCTCACCGTCCACACTCTCACCGTCCACACACTCACCGTCCACACTCACCGTCCACACTCACAGTCCACACTCACCGTCCACACTCTCACCCTCCACACTCACCGTCCACACACTCACCGTCCACACTCACCGTCCACACTCTCACCGTCCACACTCTCACCGTCCACACTCTAACCGTCCACACACTCACCGTCCACACTCTCACCGTCCACACTCTCACCGTCCACACTCTCACCGTCGACACTCTCACCGTCCACACTCTCACCGTCAACACTCACCGTCCACACTCACCGTCCACACTCTCACCCTCCACACACTCACCCTCCACACACTCACCGTCCACACACTCACCGTCCACACTCACCGTCCACACTCTCACCGTCCACACTCACCGTCCACACTCTCACAGTCCACACTCACCGTCCACACTCTCACCGTCCACACTTTCAGCGTCCACACTCTCACCGTCCACACTCTCACCGTCCACACTCTTACCGTCCACACTCTCCCCGTCCACACTCTCAGCGTCGACACTCCCACCTACAACACTCACTGTCCACACTCACCACCCACACTCTCACCGTCAACACTCACCGTCCACACTCACCACCCACACTCTCACCGTCTACACTCACCATCCACACTCTCACCGTCCACACACTCACCGTCCACTCTCCCCGGCCACACTCACACCATCCACACTCTCAGCGTCGACACTCACCGTCCACACTCTCACCGGCCACACTCCCACCGTCCACACTCACCATCCACACTCATCGTCCACACTCTCACCGTCCACACTCTCACCGTCTACACTCACCATCCACACTCTCAACGTCCACACTCACCGTCCACACTCTCACCGTCCACACTCTCACCGTCCACACTCTCACCGTCCACACTCTCACCGTCCACACTCCCACCGTCCACACTCACCGTCCACACTCACCGTCCGCACTCTCACCGTCCACACTCTCACCGTCCACACTCTCACCGTCCACCCTCTCAGCGTCCACACTCTCACCGTCCACACTCTCACCGTCCACACTCTCACCGTCCACACTCTCACCGCCCACACTCTCACCGTCCTCACTCTCACCGTCCACACTCTCACCGTCCACACTCACCGTCCACACTCTCACCGTCCACACTCTCACCGTCCACACTCTCACCGTCCACACTCTCACCGTCCACACTCTCACCGTCCACACTCTCATCATCCACACTCACCGTCCACATTCAGCGGCCACTCTCAGCGTCCACACTCTCACCGTCCACACACTCACCGTCCACACACTCACCGTCTACACTCTCACCGTCCACACTCACCGTCCACTCTCACTGTCCACACTCAACGTCCATTCTCACCGTCCTCACTCTCCCCGTCCACACACTCACCATCCACACTCTCACCGTCCACACTCTCACCGTCCACCCTCTCACCATCCACACTCTCACCGTCCACACTCTCACCGTCCACCCTCTCACCATCCACACTCTCACCGCCCACACTCTCACCGTCCGCACTCTCACCGTCCACACTCTCACCGTCCACACTCTCACCGTCCACACTCTCACCGTCCACCCTCTCAGCGTCCACACTCTCACCGTCCACACTCTCACCGTCCACACTCTCACCGTCCACACTCTCACCGCCCACACTCTCACCGTCCTCACTCTCACCGTCCACACTCTCACCGTCCACACTCACCGTCCACACTCTCACCGTCCACACTCTCACCGTCCACACTCTCACTGTCCACCCTCTCAGCATCCACACTCTCACCGTCCACACTCTCACCGCCCACACTCTCACCGTCCTCACTCTCACCGTCCACACTCTCACCGTCCACACTCTCACCGTCCACCCTCTCAGCATCCACACTCTCACCGTCCACACTCTCACCGCCCACACTCTCACCGTCCTCACTCTCACCGTCCACACTCTCACCGTCCACACTCACCGTCCACACTCTCACCGTCCACACTCTCACCGTCCACACTCTCACCATCCACACTCTCACCGTCCACACTCTCATCATCCACACTCACCGTCCACATTCAGCGGCCACTCTCAGCGTCCACACTCTCACCGTCCACACACTCACCATCCACACACTCACCGTCCACATTCAACGTCCACTCTCACCATCCACACACATTGTCCACATTCACCGGTCACTCTCACCGTCCACACTCTCACCGTCCACACTCACCGTCCACACTCTCACCGTCCACACTCTCACCGTCCACACTCACCGTCCACACTCTCACCGTCCACACTCTCACCGTCCACACTCTCACCGTCCACACTCTCACAGTCCACACTCACCGTCCACACTCTCAACGTCCACACTCACCGTCCACACTCTCACCGTCCACACTCTCACCGTCCACACTCTCACCGTCCACACTCCCACCGTCCACACTCACCGTCCACACTCACCGTCCGCACTCTCACCGTCCGCACTCTCACCGTCCACACTCACCGTCCACATTCACCTGCCACACTCTCACCGTCCACACTCTCACTGTCCACACACTCACCGTCCACACTCACCGTCCACACTCTCACCGTCTACACTCTCACCGTCCACACTCACCGTCCACTCTCACTGTCCACACTCAACGTCCATTCTCACCGTCCGCATTCTCACCGTCCACACACTCACCATCCACACTCTCACCGTCCACACTCTCACCGTCCACCCTCTCACCATCCACACTCTCACTGTCCACACTCTCACCGCCCACACTCTCACCGTCCGCACTCTCACCGTCCACACTCTCACCGTCCACACTCTCACCGTCCACCCTCTCAGCGTCCACACTCTCACCGTCCACACTCTCACCGTCCACACTCTCACCGTCCACACTCTCACCGCCCACACTCTCATCGTCCTCACTCTCACCGTCCACACTCTCACCGTCCACACTCACCGTCCACACTCTCACCGTCCACACTCTCACCGTCCACACTCTCACCGTCCACACTCTCACCGTCCACACTCTCATCATCCTCACTCACCGTCCACATTCAGCGGCCACTCTCAGCGTCCACACTCTCACCGTCCACACACTCACCGTCCACACACTCACCGTCTACACTCTCACCGTCCACACTCACCGTCCACTCTCACTGTCCACACTCAACGTCCATTCTCACCGTCCTCACTCTCCCCGTCCACACACTCACCATCCACACTCTCACCGTCCACACTCTCACCGTCCACCCTCTCACCATCCACACTCTCACCGTCCACACTCTCACCGTCCACCCTCTCACCATCCACACTCTCAGCGTCCACACTCTCACCGTCCACACACTCACCGTCCACACACTCACCGTCCACATTCAACGTCCACTCTCACCATCCACACACATTGTCCACATTCACCGGTCACTCTCTCCGTCCACACTTTCACCGGGCACACTCTCACCGTCCACACTCACCGTCCACACTCTCACCGTCCACACTCTCACCGTCCACACTCTCACCGTCCACACTCTCACCGTCCACACTCACCGTCCACACTCACCGTCCACACTCACCGTCCACACTCTCACCGTCCACACTCTCAGCGTCCACACTCTCACCGTCCACACTCTCACCGTCTACACTCTCACCGTCCACACTCTCACCGTCCACACTCTCACCGTCCACACTCTCAGTGTCCACACTCCCACCGTCAACACTCACCGTCCACACTCACCACCCACACTCTCACCGTCAACACTCCCCGTCCACACTCACGGTCCACACTCTCCCCGTCCACACTCTCAGCGTCCACACTCTCAGCGTCCACACTCCCACCTTCAACACTCACTGTCCACACTCACCACCCACACTCTCACCGTCAACACTCACCGTCCACACTCACCATCCACACTCTCACCGTCCACACACTCACCGTCCACTCTCCCCGGCCACACTCACACCATCCACACTCTCACCGTCGACACTCACAGTCCACACTCTCACCGGCCACACTCCCACCGTCCATACTCACCGTCCACACTCACCGTCCACACTCACCATCCACACTCTCAGCGTCCACACTCTCAGCGTCCACACTCTCAGCTTCCACACTCCCACCGTCCACACTCACCATCAACACTCTCACCGTCCACACTCACCGTCCACACTCCCACAGACCACACTCACCATCCACACTCATCGTCCACACTCTCAACGTCCACACTCACCGTCCGCACTCACCGTCCACACTCTCACCGTCTACACTCACCGTCCACACTCTCAGCGTCCACACTCTCAGCGTCCACATTCTCACCGTCCACCCTCTCACCGTCCACACTCTCACCATCCACACGCTCACCGTCCACACTCTCACCGTCCACACTCTCACCGTCCACACTCTCACCGTCCACACGCCCAGCGTCCACTCTCACCGTCCGCACTCTCACCGTCCACACTCTCACCGTCCACACTCTCACCGTCCACACTCATCGTCCACACGCTCATCATCCACAGTCTCACCGTCCACACTCTCACCGTCCACACACTCACCGTCCACACTCTCACCGTCCACACGCCCAGCGTCCACTCTCACCGTCCGCACTCTCACCGTCCACACTCTCACCGTACACACTCTCACCGTCCACACTCACCGTCCACTCTCTCACCGACCGCACTCACCGTCCACACTCACCGTCCAATCTCTGACCGTCCACACTCACCGTCCACACTCTCACCGTCCACACTCACCGTCCACACTCACCGTCCAATCTCTCACCGACCGCACTCACCGTCCACACACTCACCGTCCACACTCACCGTCAACTCTCTCACCGTCCACACTCTCAGCGTTCACACACTCCCCGTCCACACTCTCACCGTCCACACTCCCACCGTCCACACACTCACCGTCCACACTCTCACCGTCCACACTCTCACCGTCCACACTCTCACCGTCCACATGCTCACCGTCCACACTCACAGTCCACACTCTCAACGTCCACACTCACCGTCCACACTCTCACCGTCCACACTCTCACCGTCCACACTCTCACCGTCCACACTCCCACCGTCCACACTCACCGTCCACACTCACCGTCCGCACTCTCACCGTCCGCACTCTCACCGTCCACACTCACCGTCCACATTCACCTGCCACACTCTCACCGTCCACACTCTCACTGTCCACACACTCACCGTCCACACTCACCGTCCACACTCTCACCGTCTACACTCTCACCGTCCACACTCACCGTCCACTCTCACTGTCCACACTCAACGTCCATTCTCACCGTCCGCATTCTCACCGTCCACACACTCACCATCCACACTCTCACCGTCCACACTCTCACCGTCCACCCTCTCACCATCCACACTCTCACCGTCCACACTCTCACCGCCCACACTCTCACCGTCCGCACTCTCACCGTCCACACTCTCACCGTCCACACTCTCACCGTCCACCCTCTCAGCGTCCACACTCTCACCGTCCACACTCTCACCGTCCACACTCTCACCGTCCACACTCTCACCGCCCACACTCTCATCGTCCTCACTCTCACCGTCCACACTCTCACCGTCCACACTCACCGTCCACACTCTCACCGTCCACACTCTCACCGTCCACACTCTCACCGTCCACACTCTCACCGTCCACACTCTCATCATCCACACTCACCGTCCACATGCAGCGGCCACTCTCAGCGTCCACACTCTCACCGTCCACACACTCACCGTCCACACACTCACCGTCTACACTCTCACCGTCCACACTCACCGTCCACTCTCACTGTCCACACTCAACGTCCATTCTCACCGTCCTCACTCTCCCCGTCCACACACTCACCATCCACACTCTCACCGTCCACACTCTCACCGTCCACCCTCTCACCATCCACACTCTCACCGTCCACACTCTCACCGTCCACCCTCTCACCATCCACACTCTCAGCGTCCACACTCTCACCGTCCACACACTCACCGTCCACACACTCACCGTCCACATTCAACGTCCACTCTCACCATCCACACACATTGTCCACATTCACCGGTCACTCTCTCCGTCCACACTTTCACCGGGCACACTCTCACCGTCCACACTCACCGTCCACACTCTCACCGTCCACACTCTCACCGTCCACACTCTCACCGTCCACACTCTCACCGTCCACACTCTCACCGTCCACACTCACCGTCCACACTCACCGTCCACACTCTCACCGTCCACACTCTCAGCGTCCACACTCTCACCGTCCACACTCTCACCGTCTACACTCTCACCGTCCACACTCTCACCGTCCACACTCTCACCGTCCACACTCTCAGTGTCCACACTCCCACCGTCAACACTCACCGTCCACACTCACCACCCACACTCTCACCGTCAACACTCCCCGTCCACACTCACGGTCCACACTCTCCCCGTCCACACTCTCAGCGTCCACACTCTCAGCGTCCACACTCCCACCTTCAACACTCACTGTCCACACTCACCACCCACACTCTCACCGTCAACACTCACCGTCCACACTCACCATCCACACTCTCACCGTCCACACACTCACCGTCCACTCTCCCCGGCCACACTCACACCATCCACACTCTCACCGTCGACACTCACAGTCCACACTCTCACCGGCCACACTCCCACCGTCCATACTCACCGTCCACACTCACCGTCCACACTCACCATCCACACTCTCAGCGTCCACACTCTCAGCGTCCACACTCTCAGCTTCCACACTCCCACCGTCCACACTCACCATCAACACTCTCACCGTCCACACTCACCGTCCACACTCCCACAGACCACACTCACCATCCACACTCATCGTCCACACTCTCAACGTCCACACTCACCGTCCGCACTCACCGTCCACACTCTCACCGTCTACACTCACCGTCCACACTCTCAGCGTCCACACTCTCAGCGTCCACATTCTCACCGTCCACCCTCTCACCGTCCACACTCTCACCATCCACACGCTCACCGTCCACACTCTCACCGTCCACACTCTCACCGTCCACACTCTCACCGTCCACACGCCCAGCGTCCACTCTCACCGTCCACACTCTCACCGTCCACACTCTCACCGTCCACACTCTCACCGTCCACACTCATCGTCCACACGCTCATCATCCACAGTCTCACCGTCCACACTCTCACCGTCCACACACTCACCGTCCACACTCTCACCGTCCACACGCCCAGCGTCCACTCTCACCGTCCGCACTCTCACCGTCCACACTCTCACCGTACACACTCTCACCGTCCACACTCACCGTCCACTCTCTCACCGACCGCACTCACCGTCCACACTCACCGTCCAATCTCTGACCGTCCACACTCACCGTCCACACTCTCACCGTCCACACTCACCGTCCACACTCACCGTCCAATCTCTCACCGACCGCACTCACCGTCCACACACTCACCGTCCACACTCACCGTCAACTCTCTCACCGTCCACACTCTCAGCGTTCACACACTCCCCGTCCACACTCTCACCGTCCACACTCCCACCGTCCACACACTCACCGTCCACACTCTCACCGTCCACACTCTCACCGTCCACACTCTCACCGTCCACATGCTCACCGTCCACACTCTAACCGTCCACACTCCCCGTCCACACTCTCACCGTCCACACTCCCACCGTCCACACACACACCGTCCACACTCTCACCGTCTACAATCACCGTCCACACTCTCACCGTCCACACTGTCACCGTCCACACTCTCACCGTCCACACTCTCACCGTCCACACTCTCACCGTCCACACTCTCACCGTCCACACTAACACCGCCCACACTCTCACCGTCCACACTCTCACCGTCCACACTCTCACCGTCCACACTCACCGTCCACACTCTCACCGTCCACACACTCACCGTCCACACTCACCGTCCACACTCTCACCCGCCACACTCACCGTCCACACACTCACCGTCCACACTCACCGTCCACACTCTCACCGTCCACACTCTCACCGTCCACACTCTAACCGTCCACACACTCACCGTCCACACTCTCACCGTCCACACTCTCACCGTCCACACTCTCACCGTCCACACTCTCACCGTCAACACTCACCGTCCACACTCACCGTCCACACTCTCACCCTCCACACACTCACCGTCCACACACTCACCGTCCACACTCACCGTCCACACTCTCACCGTCCACACTCTCACAGTCCACACTCTCACAGTCCACACTCACCGTCCACACTCTCACTGTCCACACTCTCACCGTCAACACTCACCGTCCACACTCACCGTCCACACTCTCACCCTCCACACACTCACCGTCCACACACTCACCGTCCACACTCACCGTCCACACTCTCACCGTCCACACACACCGTCCACACTCTCACAGTCCACTCTCACCGTCCACACTCTTACCGGCCACACTCTCCCCGTCCACACTCTCAGCGTCGACACTCCCACCTACAACACTCACTGTCCACACTCACCACCCACACTCTCACCGTCAACACTCACCGTCCACACTCACCACCCACACTCTCACCGTCTACACTCACCATCCACACTCTCACCGTCCACACACTCACCGTCCACTCTCCCCGGCCACACTCACACCATCCACACTCTCAGCGTCGACACTCACCGTCCACACTCTCACCGGCCACACTCCCACCGTCCACACTCACCATCCACACTCATCGTCCACACTCTCACCGTCCACACTCTCACCGTCCACACTCACCATCCACTCTCATCGTCCACACTCTCAACGTCCACACTCACCGTCCACACTCACCGTCCACACTCTCACCGTCTACACTCACCGTCCACACTCTCAGCGTCCACACTCTCAGCGTCCACATTCTCACCGTCCACCCTCTCACCGTCCACACTCTCACCGTCCACACGCTCACCGTCCACACTCTCACCGTCCACACTCTCACCGTCCACACTCTCACCGTCCACACGCCCAGCGTCCACTCTCACCGTCCGCACTCTCACCGTCCACACTCTCACCGTCCACACTCTCACCGTCCACACTCACCGTCCACACGCTCATCATGCACCGTCTCACCGTCCACACTCTCACCGTCCACACACTCACCGTCCACACTCTCACCGTCCACACGCCCAGCGTCCACTCTCACCGTCCGCACTCTCACCGTCCACACTCTCACCGTACACACTCTCACCGTCCACACTCACCGTCCACTCTCTCACCGACCACACTCATGTCCACTCTCTGACCGTCCACACTCACCGTCCACACTCACCGTCCACACTCACCGTCCAATCTCTCACCGACTGCACTCACCGTCCACACACTCACCGTCAACTCTCTCACCGTCCGCACTCACCGTCCACACTCTCAGCGTTCACACACTCCCCGTCCACACTCTCACCGTCCACACTCCCACCGTCCACACTCTCACCGTCCACACTCTCACCGTCCACATGCTCACCGTCCACACTCCCACCGTCCACACACTCACCGTCCACACTCTCACCGTCTACACTCACCGTCCACACTCTCACCGTCCACACTGTCACCGTCCACACTGTCACCGTCCACACTCTCACCGTCCACACTCTCACCGTCCACACTCTCACCGTCCACACTACCCCCGTCCACACACTCACCGTCCACACTCTCACCGTCCACACTCACCGTCCACACTCTCACCGTCCACACTCACCGTCCACACTCTCACCGTCCACACTCTCACCGTCCACACTCTCACCGTCCACACACTCACCGTCCACACTCACCGTCCACACTCACAGTCCACACTCACCGTCCACACTCTCACCCTCCACACTCACCGTCCACACACTCACCGTCCACACTCACCGTCCACACTCTCACCGTCCACACTCTCACCGTCCACACTCTAACCGTCCACACACTCACCGTCCACACTCTCACCGTCCACACTCTCACCGTCCACACTCTCACCGTCGACACTCTCACCGTCCACACTCTCACCGTCAACACTCACCGTCCACACTCACCGTCCACACTCTCACCCTCCACACACTCACCCTCCACACACTCACCGTCCACACACTCACCGTCCACACTCACCGTCCACACTCTCACCGTCCACACTCACCGTCCACACTCTCACAGTCCACACTCACCGTCCACACTCTCACCGTCCACACTTTCAGCGTCCACACTCTCACCGTCCACACTCTCACCGTCCACACTCTTACCGTCCACACTCTCCCCGTCCACACTCTCAGCGTCGACACTCCCACCTACAACACTCACTGTCCACACTCACCACCCACACTCTCACCGTCAACACTCACCGTCCACACTCACCACCCACACTCTCACCGTCTACACTCACCATCCACACTCTCACCGTCCACACACTCACCGTCCACTCTCCCCGGCCACACTCACACCATCCACACTCTCAGCGTCGACACTCACCGTCCACACTCTCACCGGCCACACTCCCACCGTCCACACTCACCATCCACACTCATCGTCCACACTCTCACCGTCCACACTCTCACCGTCTACACTCACCATCCACACTCTCAACGTCCACACTCACCGTCCACACTCTCACCGTCCACACTCTCACCGTCCACACTCTCACCGTCCACACTCCCACCGTCCACACTCACCGTCCACACTCACCGTCCGCACTCTCACCGTCCACACTCTCACCGTCCACACTCTCACCGTCCACACTCTCACCGTCCACACTCTCACCGTCCACACTCTCACCGCCCACACTCTCACCGTCCTCACTCTCACCGTCCACACTCTCACCGTCCACACTCACCGTCCACACTCTCACCGTCCACACTCTCACCGTCCACACTCTCACCGTCCACACTCTCACCGTCCACACTCTCACCGTCCACACTCTCATCATCCACACTCACCGTCCACATTCAGCGGCCACTCTCAGCGTCCACACTCTCACCGTCCACACACTCACCGTCCACACACTCACCGTCTACACTCTCACCGTCCACACTCACCGTCCACTCTCACTGTCCACACTCAACGTCCATTCTCACCGTCCTCACTCTCCCCGTCCACACACTCACCATCCACACTCTCACCGTCCACACTCTCACCGTCCACCCTCTCACCATCCACACTCTCACCGTCCACACTCTCACCGTCCACCCTCTCACCATCCACACTCTCACCGCCCACACTCTCACCGTCCGCACTCTCACCGTCCACACTCTCACCGTCCACACTCTCACCGTCCACACTCTCACCGTCCACCCTCTCAGCGTCCACACTCTCACCGTCCACACTCTCACCGTCCACACTCTCACCGTCCACACTCTCACCGCCCACACTCTCACCGTCCTCACTCTCACCGTCCACACTCTCACCGTCCACACTCACCGTCCACACTCTCACCGTCCACACTCTCACCGTCCACACTCTCACTGTCCACCCTCTCAGCATCCACACTCTCACCGTCCACACTCTCACCGCCCACACTCTCACCGTCCTCACTCTCACCGTCCACACTCTCACCGTCCACACTCTCACCGTCCACCCTCTCAGCATCCACACTCTCACCGTCCACACTCTCACCGCCCACACTCTCACCGTCCTCACTCTCACCGTCCACACTCTCACCGTCCACACTCACCGTCCACACTCTCACCGTCCACACTCTCACCGTCCACACTCTCACCATCCACACTCTCACCGTCCACACTCTCATCATCCACACTCACCGTCCACATTCAGCGGCCACTCTCAGCGTCCACACTCTCACCGTCCACACACTCACCATCCACACACTCACCGTCCACATTCAACGTCCACTCTCACCATCCACACACATTGTCCACATTCACCGGTCACTCTCACCGTCCACACTCTCACCGTCCACACTCACCGTCCACACTCTCACCGTCCACACTCTCACCGTCCACACTCACCGTCCACACTCTCACCGTCCACACTCTCACCGTCCACACTCTCACCGTCCACACTCTCACAGTCCACACTCACCGTCCACACTCTCAACGTCCACACTCACCGTCCACACTCTCACCGTCCACACTCTCACCGTCCACACTCTCACCGTCCACACTCCCACCGTCCACACTCACCGTCCACACTCACCGTCCGCACTCTCACCGTCCGCACTCTCACCGTCCACACTCACCGTCCACATTCACCTGCCACACTCTCACCGTCCACACACTCACCGTCCACACTCACCGTCCACACTCTCACCGTCTACACTCTCACCGTCCACACTCACCGTCCACTCTCACTGTCCACACTCAACGTCCATTCTCACCGTCCGCATTCTCACCGTCCACACACTCACCATCCACACTCTCACCGTCCACACTCTCACCGTCCACCCTCTCACCATCCACACTCTCACCGTCCACACTCTCACCGCCCACACTCTCACCGTCCGCACTCTCACCGTCCACACTCTCACCGTCCACACTCTCACCGTCCACCCTCTCAGCGTCCACACTCTCACCGTCCACACTCTCACCGTCCACACTCTCACCGTCCACACTCTCACCGCCCACACTCTCATCGTCCTCACTCTCACCGTCCACACTCTCACCGTCCACACTCACCGTCCACACTCTCGCCGTCCACACTCTCACCGTCCACACTCTCACCGTCCACACTCTCACCGTCCACACTCTCATCATCCACACTCACCGTCCACATTCAGCGGCCACTCTCAGCGTCCACACTCTCACCGTCCACACACTCACCGTCCACACACTCACCGTCTACACTCTCACCGTCCACACTCACCGTCCACTCTCACTGTCCACACTCAACGTCCATTCTCACCGTCCTCACTCTCCCCGTCCACACACTCACCATCCACACTCTCACCGTCCACACTCTCACCGTCCACCCTCTCACCATCCACACTCTCACCGTCCACACTCTCACCGTCCACCCTCTCACCATCCACACTCTCACCGCCCACACTCTCACCGTCCGCACTCTCACCGTCCACACTCTCACCGTCCACACTCTCACCGTCCACACTCTCACCGTCCACCCTCTCAGCGTCCACACTCTCACCGTCCACACTCTCACCGTCCACACTCTCACCGTCCACACTCTCACCGCCCACACTCTCACCGTCCTCACTCTCACCGTCCACACTCTCACCGTCCACACTCACCGTCCACACTCTCACCGTCCACACTCTCACCGTCCACACTCTCACCGTCCACCCTCTCAGCATCCACACTCTCACCGTCCACACTCTCACCGCCCACACTCTCACCGTCCTCACTCTCACCGTCCACACTCTCACCGTCCACACTCTCACCGTCCACCCTCTCAGCATCCACACTCTCACCGTCCACACTCTCACCGCCCACACTCTCACCGTCCTCACTCTCACCGTCCACACTCTCACCGTCCACACTCACCGTCCACACTCTCACCGTCCACACTCTCACCGTCCACACTCTCACCGTCCACACTCTCACCGTCCACACTCTCATCATCCACACTCACCGTCCACATTCAGCGGCCACTCTCAGCGTCCACACTCTCACCGTCCACACACTCACCATCCACACACTCACCGTCCACATTCAACGTCCACTCTCACCATCCACACACATTGTCCACATTCACCGGTCACTCTCACCGTCCACACTCTCACCGTCCACACTCACCGTCCACACTCTCACCGTCCACACTCTCACCGTCCACACTCACCGTCCACACTCTCACCGTCCACACTCTCACCGTCCACACTCTCACCGTCCACACTCTCACAGTCCACACTCACCGTCCACACTCTCACCGTCCACCCTCTCACCGTCCACACTCTCACCGTCCACACTCTCAGCGTCCACACTCTCACCGTCCACACTCTCACCGTCCACACTCTCAGTGTCCACACTCCCACCGTCAACACTCACCGTCCACACTCACCACCCACACTCTCACCGTCAACACTCCCCGTCCACACTCACGGTCCACACTCTCCCCGTCCACACTCTCCCCGTCCACACTCTCAGCGTCCACACTCTCAGCGTCCACACTCCCACCTTCAACACTCACTGTCCACACTCACCACCCACACTCTCACCGTCAACACTCACCGTCCACACTCACCATCCACACTCTCACCGTCCACACACTCACCGTCCACTCTCCCCGGCCACACTCACACCATCCACACTCTCACCGTCGACACTCACAGTCCACACTCTCACCGGCCACACTCCCACCGTCCACACTCACCGTCCACACTCACCGTCCACACTCACCATCCACACTCTCAGCGTCCACACTCTCCCTGTCCACACTCACAGCTTCCACACTCCCACCGTCCACACTCACCGTCCACACTCACCATCAACACTCTCACCGTCCACACTCACCGTCCACACTCCCACAGTCCACACTCACCATCCACAAACATCGTCCACACTCTCAACGTCCACACTCACCGTCCACACTCACCGTCCACACTCACCGTCCACACTCTCACCGTCTACACTCACCGTCCACACTCTCAGCGTCCACACTCTCAGCGTCCACATTCTCACCGTCCACCCTCTCACCGTCCACATGCTCACCGTCCACACTCTCACCGTGCACACTCTCACCGTCCACACTCTCACCGTCCACACGCCCAGCGTCCACTCTCACCGTCCGCACTCTCACCGTCCACACTCTCACCGTCCACACTCTCACCGTCCACACTCACCGTCCACACGCTCATCATCCACAGTCTCACCGTCCACACACTCACCGTCCACACTCTCACCGTCCACACTCTCACCGTCCACACTCTCACCGTCCACCCTCTCAGCGTCCACACTCTCACCGTCCACACTCTCACCGTCCACACTCTCACCGTCCACACTCTCACCGCCCACACTCTCACCGTCCTCACTCTCACCGTCCACACTCTCACCGTCCACACTCACCGTCCACACTCTCACCGTCCACACTCTCACCGTCCACACTCTCACCGTCCACCCTCTCAGCATCCACACTCTCACCGTCCACACTCTCACCGCCCACACTCTCACCGTCCTCACTCTCACCGTCCACACTCTCACCGTCCACACTCTCACCGTCCACCCTCTCAGCATCCACACTCTCACCGTCCACACTCTCACCGCCCACACTCTCACCGTCCTCACTCTCACCGTCCACACTCTCACCGTCCACACTCACCGTCCACACTCTCACCGTCCACACTCTCACCGTCCTAACTCTCACCGTCCACACTCTCACCGTCCACACTCTCATCATCCACACTCACCGTCCACATTCAGCGGCCACTCTCAGCGTCCACACTCTCACCGTCCACACACTCACCATCCACACACTCACCGTCCACATTCAACGTCCACTCTCACCATCCACACACATTGTCCACATTCACCGGTCACTCTCACCGTCCACACTCTCACCGTCCACACTCACCGTCCACACTCTCACCGTCCACACTCTCACCGTCCACACTCACCGTCCACACTCTCACCGTCCACACTCTCACCGTCCACACTCTCACCATCCACACTCTCACAGTCCACACTCACCGTCCACACTCTCAACGTCCACACTCACCGTCCACACTCTCACCGTCCACACTCTCACCGTCCACACTCTCACCGTCCACACTCCCACCGTCCACACTCACCGTCCACACTCACCGTCCGCACTCTCACCGTCCGCACTCTCACCGTCCACACTCACCGTCCACATTCACCTGCCACACTCTCACCGTCCACACTCTCACTGTCCACACACTCACCGTCCACACTCACCGTCCACACTCTCACCGTCTACACTCTCACCGTCCACACTCACCGTCCACTCTCACTGTCCACACTCAACGTCCATTCTCACCGTCCGCATTCTCACCGTCCACACACTCACCATCCACACTCTCACCGTCCACACTCTCACCGTCCACCCTCTCACCATCCACACTCTCACCGTCCACACTCTCACCGCCCACACTCTCACCGTCCGCACTCTCACCGTCCACACTCTCACCGTCCACACTCTCACCGTCCACCCTCTCAGCGTCCACACTCTCACCGTCCACACTCTCACCGTCCACACTCTCACCGTCCACACTCTCACCGCCCACACTCTCACCGTCCTCACTCTCACCGTCCACACTCTCACCGTCCACACTCACCGTCCACACTCTCACCGTCCACACTCTCACCGTCCACACTCTCACCGTCCACACTCTCACCGTCCACACTCTCATCATCCACACTCACCGTCCACATTCAGCGGCCACTCTCAGCGTCCACACTCTCACCGTCCACACACTCACCGTCCACACACTCACCGTCTACACTCTCACCGTCCACACTCACCGTCCACTCTCACTGTCCACACTCAACGTCCATTCTCACCGTCCTCACTCTCCCCGTCCACACACTCACCATCCACACTCTCACCGTCCACACTCTCACCGTCCACCCTCTCACCATCCACACTCTCACCGTCCACACTCTCACCGTCCACCCTCTCACCATCCACACTCTCACCGCCCACACTCTCACCGTCCGCACTCTCACCGTCCACACTCTCACCGTCCACACTCTCACCGTCCACACTCTCACCGTCCACCCTCTCAGCGTCCACACTCTCACCGTCCACACTCTCACCGTCCACACTCTCACCGTCCACACTCTCACCGCCCACACTCTCACCGTCCTCACTCTCACCGTCCACACTCTCACCGTCCACACTCACCGTCCACACTCTCACCGTCCACACTCTCACCGTCCACACTCTCGCCGTCCACCCTCTCAGCATCCACACTCTCACCGTCCACACTCTCACCGCCCACACTCTCACCGTCCTCACTCTCACCGTCCACACTCTCACCGTCCACACTCTCACCGTCCACCCTCTCAGCATCCACACTCTCACCGTCCACACTCTCACCGCCCACACTCTCACCGTCCTCACTCTCACCGTCCACACTCTCACCGTCCACACTCACCGTCCACACTCTCACCGTCCACACTCTCACCGTCCACACTCTCACCGTCCACACTCTCACCGTCCACACTCTCATCATCCACACTCACCGTCCACATTCAGCGGCCACTCTCAGCGTCCACACTCTCACCGTCCACACACTCACCATCCACACACTCACCGTCCACATTCAACGTCCACTCTCACCATCCACACACATTGTCCACATTCACCGGTCACTCTCACCGTCCACACTCTCACCGTCCACACTCACCGTCCACACTCTCACCGTCCACACTCTCACCGTCCACACTCACCGTCCACACTCTCACCGTCCACACTCTCACCGTCCACACTCTCACCGTCCACACTCTCACAGTCCACACTCACCGTCCACACTCTCAACGTGCACCCTCTCACCGTCCACACTCTCACCGTCCACACTCTCAGCGTCCACACTCTCACCGTCCACACTCTCACCGTCCACACTCTCACCGTCCACACTCTCAGTGTCCACACTCCCACCGTCAACACTCACCGTCCACACTCACCACCCACACTCTCACCGTCAACACTCCCCGTCCACACTCACGGTCCACACTCTCCCCGTCCACACTCTCCCCGTCCACACTCTCAGCGTCCACACTCTCAGCGTCCACACTCCCACCTTCAACACTCACTGTCCACACTCACCACCCACACTCTCACCGTCAACACTCACCGTCCACACTCACCATCCACACTCTCACCGTCCACACACTCACCGTCCACTCTCCCCGGCCACACTCACACCATCCACACTCTCACCGTCGACACTCACAGTC
Organism: Scyliorhinus torazame; assembly: GCF_047496885.1. NCBI lineage: Eukaryota > Metazoa > Chordata > Chondrichthyes > Carcharhiniformes > Scyliorhinidae > Scyliorhinus > Scyliorhinus torazame. The sequence goes on along the minus strand of NC_092710.1, from coordinate 89,099,253 downwards.
CACACTCTCACCGGCCACACTCCCACCGTCCACACTCACCGTCCACACTCACCGTCCACACTCACCATCCACACTCTCAGCGTCCACACTCTCCCTGTCCACACTCACAGCTTCCACACTCCCACCGTCCACACTCACCGTCCACACTCACCATCAACACTCTCACCGTCCACACTCACCGTCCACACTCCCACAGTCCACACTCACCATCCACAAACATCGTCCACACTCTCAACGTCCACACTCACCGTCCACACTCACCGTCCACACTCACCGTCCACACTCTCACCGTCTACACTCACCGTCCACACTCTCAGCGTCCACACTCTCAGCGTCCACATTCTCACCGTCCACCCTCTCACCGTCCACCCTCTCACCGTCCACATGCTCACCGTCCACACTCTCACCGTCCACACTCTCACCGTCCACACTCTCACCGTCCACACGCCCAGCGTCCACTCTCACCGTCCGCACTCTCACCGTCCACACTCTCACCGTCCACACTCTCACCGTCCACACTCACCGTCCACACGCTCATCATCCACAGTCTCACCGTCCACAAACTCACCGTCCACACTCTCACCGTACACACTCTCAGTCCACTCTCTCACCGACCGCACTCATGTCCACTCTCTGACCGTCCACACTCACCGTCCACACTCTCACCGCCCACACTCTCACCGTCCTCACTCTCACCGTCCACACTCTCACCGTCCACACTCTCACCGTCCACCCTCTCAGCATCCACACTCTCACCGTCCACACTCTCACCGCCCACACTCTCACCGTCCTCACTCTCACAGTCCACACTCTCACCGTCCACACTCACCGTCCACACTCTCACCGTCCACACTCTCACCGTCCACACTCTCACCGTCCACACTCTCACCGTCCACACTCTCATCATCCACACTCACCGTCCACATTCAGCGGCCACTCTCAGCGTCCACACTCTCACCGTCCACACACTCACCATCCACACACTCACCGTCCACATTCAACGTCCACTCTCACCATCCACACACATTGTCCACATTCACCGGTCACTCTCACCGTCCACACTCTCACCGTCCACACTCACCGTCCACACTCTCACCGTCCACACTCTCACCGTCCACACTCACCGTCCACACTCTCACCGTCCACACTCTCACCGTCCACACTCTCACCGTCCACACTCTCACTGTCCACACTCACCGTCCACACTCTCACCGTCCACCCTCTCACCGTCCACACTCTCACCGTCCACACTCTCAGCGTCCACACTCTCACCATCCACACTCTCACCGTCCACACTCTCACCGTCCACACTCTCAGTGTCCACACTCCCACCGTCAACACTCACCGTCCACACTCACCACCCACACTCTCACCGTCAACACTCCCCGTCCACACTCACGGTCCACACTCTCCCCGTCCACACTCTCCCCGTCCACACTCTCAGCGTCCACACTCTCAGCGTCCACACTCCCACCTTCAACACTCACTGTCCACACTCACCACCCACACTCTCACCGTCAACACTCACCGTCCACACTCACCATCCACACTCTCACCGTCCACACACTCACCGTCCACTCTCCCCGGCCACACTCACACCATCCACACTCTCACCGTCGACACTCACAGTCCACACTCTCACCGGCCACACTCCCACCGTCCACACTCACCGTCCACACTCACCGTCCACACTCACCATCCACACTCTCAGCGTCCACACTCTCCCTGTCCACACTCACAGCTTCCACACTCCCACCGTCCACACTCACCGTCCACACTCACCATCAACACTCTCACCGTCCACACTCACCGTCCACACTCCCACAGTCCACACTCACCATCCACAAACATCGTCCACACTCTCAACGTCCACACTCACCGTCCACACTCACCGTCCACACTCACCGTCCACACTCTCACCGTCTACACTCACCGTCCACACTCTCAGCGTCCACACTCTCAGCGTCCACATTCTCACCGTCCACCCTCTCACCGTCCACCCTCTCACCGTCCACATGCTCACCGTCCACACTCTCACCGTCCACACTCTCACCGTCCACACTCTCACCGTCCACACGCCCAGCGTCCACTCTCACCGTCCGCACTCTCACCGTCCACACTCTCACCGTCCACACTCTCACCGTCCACACTCACCGTCCACACGCTCATCATCCACAGTCTCACCGTCCACACACTCACCGTCCACACTCTCACCGTACACACTCTCAGTCCACTCTCTCACCGACCGCACTCATGTCCACTCTCTGACCGTCCACACTCACCGTCCACACTCTCACCGTCCACACTCACCGTCCAATCTCTCACCGACCGCACTCACCGTCCACACACTCACCGTCCACACTCACCGTCAACTCTCTCACCGTCCGCACTCACCGTCCACACTCTCAGCGTTCACACACTCCCCGTCCACACTCTCACCGTCCACACTCCCACCGTCCACACACTCACCGTCCACACTCTCACCGTCCACACTCTCACCGTCCACACTCTCACCGTCCACATGCTCACCGTCCACACTCTCACTGTCTACAATCACCGTCCACACTCTCACCGTCCACACTGTCACAGTCCACACTGTCACCGTCCACACTACCCCCGTCCACACACTCACCGCCCACACTCTCACCGTCCACACTCTCACCGTCCACACTCACCGTCCACACTCTCACCGTCCACACTCTCACCGTCCACACTCTCACCGTCCACACACTCACCGTCCACACTCACCGTCCACACTCACCGTCCACACTCTCACCCGCCACACTCACCGTCCACACACTCACCGTCCACACTCACCGTCCACACTCTCACCGTCCACACTCTCACCGTCCACACTCTAACCGTCCACACACTCACCGTCCACACTCTCACCGTCCACACTCTCACCGTCCAAACTCTCACCGTCCACACTCTCACCGTCCACACTCTCACCGTCCACACTCTCACCGTCCACACTCACCATCCACACTCACCGTCCACACTCTCACCCTCCACACACTCACCGTCCACACTCACCGTCCACACTCTCACCGTCCACACTCACCGTCCACACTCTCACAGTCCACACTCACCGTCCACACTCTCACTGTCCACACTCTCACCGTCAACTCTCACCGTCCACACTCACCGTCCACACTCTCACCCTCCACACACTCACCGTCCACACTCACCGTCCACACTCTCACCGTCCACACTCTCACTGTCCACACAATCACCGTCCACACTCACCGTCCACACTCTCACCGTCTACACTCTCACCGTCCACACTCACCGTCCACTCTCATTGTCCACACTCAACGTCCATTCTCACCGTCCGCATTCTCACCGTCCACACACTCACCATCCACACTCTCACCGTCCACACTCTCACCGTCCACCCTCTCACCATCCACACTCTCACCGTCCACACTCTCACCGCCCACACTCTCACCGTCCGCACTCTCACCGTCCACACTCTCACCGTCCACACTCTCACCGCCCACACTCTCACCGTCCGCACTCTCACCGTCCACACTCTCACCGTCCACACTCTCACCGTCCACCCTCTCAGCGTCCACACTCTCACCGTCCACACTCTCACCGTCCACACTCTCACCGTCCACACTCTCACCGCCCACACTCTCACCGTCCTCACTCTCACCGTCCACACTCTCACCGTCCACACTCACCGTCCACACTCTCACCGTCCACACTCTCACCGTCCACACTCTCACCGTCCACACTCTCACCGTCCACCCTCTCATCATCCACACTCACCGTCCACATTCAGCGGCCACTCTCAGCGTCCACACTCTCACCGTCCACACACTCACCGTCCACACACTCACCGTCTACACTCTCACCGTCCACACTCACCGTCCACTCTCACTGTCCACACTCAACGTCCATTCTCACCGTCCTCACTCTCCCCGTCCACACACTCACCATCCACACTCTCACCGTCCACACTCTCACCGTCCACCCTCTCACCATCCACACTCTCACCGTCCACACTCTCACCGTCCACCCTCTCACCATCCACACTCTCACCGCCCACACTCTCACCGTCCGCACTCTCACCGTCCACACTCTCACCGTCCACACTCTCACCGTCCACCCTCTCAGCGTCCACACTCTCACCGTCCACACTCTCACCGTCCACACTCTCACCGTCCACACTCTCACCGCCCACACTCTCACCGTCCTCACTCTCACCGTCCACACTCTCACCGTCCACACTCACCGTCCACACTCTCACCGTCCACACTCTCACCGTCCACACTCTCACCGTCCACCCTCTCAGCATCCACACTCTCACCGTCCACACTCTCACCGCCCACACTCTCACCGTCCTCACTCTCACCGTCCACACTCTCACCGTCCACACTCTCACCGTCCACCCTCACAGCATCCACACTCTCACCGTCCACACTCTCACCGCCCACACTCTCACCGTCCTCACTCTCACCGTCCACACTCTCACCGTCCACACTCACCGTCCACACTCTCACCGTCCACACTCTCACCGTCCACACTCTCACCGTCCACACTCTCACCGTCCACACTCTCATCGTCCACACTCACCGTCCACATTCAGCGGCCACTCTCAGCGTCCACACTCTCACCGTCCACACACTCACCATCCACACACTCACCGTCCACATTCAACGTCCACTCTCACCATCCACACACATTGTCCACATTCACCGGTCACTCTCACCGTCCACACTCTCACCGTCCACACTCACCGTCCACACTCTCACCGTCCACACTCTCACCGTCCACACTCACCGTCCACACTCTCACCGTCCACACTCTCACCGTCCACACTCTCACCGTCCACACTCTCACAGTCCACACTCACCGTCCACACTCTCACCGTCCACCCTCTCACCGTCCACACTCTCACCGTCCACACTCTCAGCGTCCACACTCTCACCGTCCACACTCTCACCGTCCACACTCTCACCGTCCACACTCTCAGTGTCCACACTCCCACCGTCAACACTCACCGTCCACACTCACCACCCACACTCTCACCGTCAACACTCCCCGTCCACACTCACGGTCCACACTCTCCCCGTCCACACTCTCAGCGTCCACACTCTCAGCGTCCACACTCCCACCTTCAACACTCACTGTCCACACTCACCACCCACACTCTCACCGTCAACACTCACCGTCCACACTCACCATCCACACTCTCACCGTCCACACTCTCACCGTCAACACTCACCGTCCACACTCACCATCCACACTCTCACCGTCCACACACTCACCGTCCACTCTCCCCGGCCACACTCACACCATCCACACTCTCACCGTCGACACTCACAGTCCACACTCTCACCGGCCACACTCCCACTGTCCACACTCTCACCGGCCACACTCACCGTCCACACTCACCATCCACACTCTCAGCGTCCACACTCTCCCTGTCCACACTCTCAGCTTCCACACTCCCACCGTCCACACTCACCATCAACACTCTCACCGTCCACACTCACCGTCCACACTCCCACAGTCCACACTCACCATCCACAAACATCGTCCACACTCTCAACGTCCACACTCACCGTCCACACTCACCGTCCACACTCACCGTCCACACTCTCACCGTCTACACTCACCGTCCACACTCTCAGCGTCCACACTCTCAGCGTCCACATTCTCACCGTCCACCCTCTTACCGTCCACATGCTCACCGTCCACACTCTCACCGTCCACACTCTCACCGTCCACACTCTCACCGTCCACACGCCCAGCGTCCACTCTCACCGTCCGCACTCTCACCGTCCACACTCTCACCGTCCACACTCTCACCGTCCACACTCACCGTCCACACGCTCATCATCCACAGTCTCACCGTCCACACACTCACCGTCCACACTCTCACCGTACACACTCTCAGTCCACTCTCTCACCGACCGCACTCATGTCCACTCTCTGACCGTCCACACTCACCGTCCACACTCTCACCGTCCACACTCACCGTCCAATCTCTCACCGACCGCACTCACCGTCCACACACTCACCGTCCACACTCACCGTCAACTCTCTCACCGTCCGCACTCACCGTCCACACTCTCAGCGTTCACACACTCCCCGTCCACACTCTCACCGTCCACACTCCCACCATCCACACACTCACCGTCCACACTCTCACCGTCCACACTCTCACCGTCCACACTCTCACCGTCCACATGCTCACCGTCCACACTCTCACCGTCTACAATCACCGTCCACACTCTCACCGTCCACACTGTCACCGTCCACACTGTCACCGTCCACACTCTCACCGTCCACACTCTCACCGTCCACACTACCCCCGTCCACACACTCACCGCCCACACTCTCACCGTCCACACTCTCACCGTCCACACTCTCACCGTCCACACTCACCGTCCACACTCTCACCGTCCACACTCTCACCGTCCACACTCTCACCGTCCACACACTCACCGTCCACACTCACCGTCCACACTCACCGTCCACACTCTCACCCGCCACACTCACCGTCCACACACTCACCGTCCACACTCACCGTCCACACTCTCACCGTCCACACTCTCACCGTCCACACTCTAACCGTCCACACACTCACCGTCCACACTCTCACCGTCCACACTCTCACTGTCCAAACTCTCACCGTCCACACTCTCACCGTCCACACTCTCACCGTCCACACTCTCACCATCCACACTCTCACCGTCCACACTCTCACCGTCCACCCTCTCACCATCCACACTCTCACCGCCCACACTCTCACCGTCCGCACTCTCACCGTCCACAGTCTCACCGTCCACACTCTCACCGTCCACCCTCTCAGCGTCCACACTCTCACCGTCCACACTCTCACCGTCCACACTCTCACCGTCCACACTCTCACCGCCCACACTCTCACCGTCCTCACTCTCACCGTCCACACTCTCACCGTCCACACTCACCGTCCACACTCTCACCGTCCACACTCTCACCGTCCACACTCTCACCGTCCACCCTCTCAGCATCCACACTCTCACCGTCCACACTCTCACCGCCCACACTCTCACCGTCCTCACTCTCACCGTCCACACTCTCACCGTCCACACTCTCACCGTCCACCCTCACAGCATCCACACTCTCACCGTCCACACTCTCACCGCCCACACTCTCACCGTCCTCACTCTCACCGTCCACACTCTCACCGTCCACACTCACCGTCCACACTCTCACCGTCCACACTCTCACCGTCCACACTCTCACCGTCCACACTCTCACCGTCCACACTCTCACCGTCCACACTCTCATCATCCACACTCACCGTCCACATTCAGCGGCCACTCTCAGCGTCCACACTCTCACCGTCCACACACTCACCATCCACACACTCACCGTCCACATTCAACGTCCACTCTCACCATCCACACACATTGTCCACATTCACCGGTCACTCTCACCGTCCACACTCTCACCGTCCACACTCACCGTCCACACTCTCACCGTCCACACTCACCGTCCACACTCTCACCGTCCACACTCTCACCGTCCACACTCTCACCGTCCACACTCTCACAGTCCACACTCACCGTCCACCCTCTCACCGTCCACCCTCTCACCGTCCACACTCTCACCGTCCACACTCTCAGCGTCCACACTCTCACCGTCCACACTCTCACCGTCCACACTCTCACCGTCCACACTCTCAGTGTCCACACTCCCACCGTCAACACTCACCGTCCACACTCACCACCCACACTCTCACCGTCAACACTCCCCGTCCACACTCACGGTCCACACTCTCCCCGTCCACACTCTCAGCGTCCACACTCTCAGCGTCCACACTCCCACCTTCAACACTCACTGTCCACACTCACCACCCACACTCTCACCGTCAACACTCACCGTCCACACTCACCATCCACACTCTCACCGTCCACACTCTCACCGTCAACACTCACCGTCCACACTCACCATCCACACTCTCACCGTCCACACACTCACTGTCCACTCTCCCCGGCCACACTCACACCATCCACACTCTCACCGTCGACACTCACAGTCCACACTCTCACCGGCCACACTCCCACCGTCCACACTCACCGTCCACACTCACCGTCCACACTCACCATCCACACTCTCAGCGTCCACACTCTCCCTGTCCACACTCTCAGCTTCCACACTCCCACCGTCCACACTCACCGTCCACACTCACCATCAACACTCTCACCGTCCACACTCACCGTCCACACTCCCACAGTCCACACTCACCATCCACAAACATCGTCCACACTCTCAACGTCCACACTCACCGTCCACACTCACCGTCCACACTCACCGTCCACACTCTCACCGTCTACACTCACCGTCCACACTCTCAGCGTCCACACTCTCAGCGTCCACATTCTCACCGTCCACCCTCTCACCGTCCACATGCTCACCGTCCACACTCTCACCGTCCACACTCTCACCGTCCACACGCCCAGCGTCCACTCTCACCGTCCGCACTCTCACCGTCCACACTCTCACCGTCCACACTCTCACCGTCCACACTCACCGTCCACACGCTCATCATCCACAGTCTCACCGTCCACACACTCACCGTCCACACTCTCACCGTACACACTCTCAGTCCACTCTCTCACCGACCGCACTCATGTCCACTCTCTGACCGTCCACACTCACCGTCCACACTCTCACCGTCCACACTCACCGTCCAATCTCTCACCGACCGCACTCACCGTCCACACACTCACCGTCCACACTCACCGTCAACTCTCTCACCGTCCGCACTCACCGTCCACACTCTCAGCGTTCACACACTCCCCGTCCACACTCTCACCGTCCACACTCCCACCGTCCACACACTCACCGTCCACACTCTCACCGTCCACACTCTCACCGTCCACACTCTCACCGTCCACATGCTCACCGTCCACACTCTCACCGTCTACAATCACCGTCCACACTCTCACCGTCCACACTGTCACCGTCCACACTGTCACCGTCCACACTCTCACCGTCCACACTCTCACCGTCCACACTACCCCCGTCCACACACTCACCGCCCACACTCTCACCGTCCACACTCTCACCGTCCACACTCTCACCGTCCACACTCACCGTCCACACTCTCACCGTCCACACTCTCACCGTCCACACTCTCACCGTCCACACACTCACCGTCCACACTCACCGTCCACACTCACCGTCCACACTCTCACCCGCCACACTCACCGTCCACACACTCACCGTCCACACTCACCGTCCACACTCTCACCGTCCACACTCTCACCGTCCACACTCTAACCGTCCACACACTCACCGTCCACACTCTCACCGTCCACACTCTCACTGTCCAAACTCTCACCGTCCACACTCTCACCGTCCACACTCTCACCGTCCACACTCTCACCGTCCACACTCACCATCCACACTCACCGTCCACACTCTCACCCTCCACACACTCACCGTCCACACTCACCGTCCACACTCTCACCGTCCAAACTCACCGTCCACACTCTCACAGTCCACACTCACCGTCCACACTCTCACTGTCCACACTCTCACCGTCAACACTCACCGTCCACACTCACCGTCCACACTCTCACCCTCCACACACTCACCGTCCACACACTCACCGTCCACACTCGCCATCCACACTCTCACCGTCCACACACTCACCGTCCACTCTCCCCGGCCACACTCAAACCATCCACACTCTCAGCGTCGACACTCACCGTCCACACTCTCACCGGCCACACTCCCACCGTCCACACTCACCATCCACACTCATCGTCCACACTCTCACCGTCCACACTCTCACCGTCCACACTCTCACCGTCCACACTCTAACCGTCCACACACTCACCGTCCACACTCTCACCGTCCACACTCTCACCGTCCACACTCTCACCGTCCACACTCTCACCGTCAACACTCACCGTCCACACTCACCTGCCACACTCTCACCGTCAACACTCTCACTGTCCACACACTCACCGTCCACACACTCACCGTCCACACTCTCACCGTCTACACTCTCACCGTCCACACTCACCGTCCACTCTCACTGTCCACACTCAACGTCCATTCTCACCGTCCACACACTCACAATCCACACTCTCACCGTCCACACTCTCACCGTCCACCCTCTCACCATCCACACTCTCACCGTCCACACTCTCACCGCCCACACTCTCACTGTCCGCACTCTCACCGTCCACACACTCACCATCCACACTCTCACTGTCCACATTCTCACCGTCCACACTCTCACCGTCCACACTCTCACCGTCCACCCTCTCAGCATCCACACTCTCACCGTCCACACTCTCACCGTCCACACTCTCACCGTCCACACTCTCACCGTCCACACTCTCACCGTCCACACTCTCACCGTCCTCACTCTCACCGTCCACACTCTCACCGTCCACACTCTCACCGTCCACACTCAGCGTCTACACGCTCACCGTCCACACTCTCACCGTCCACACTCTCACCGTCCACACTCCCACCGTCCACACTCTCACCGTCCACACACTCACCATCCACACACTCACCGTCCACATTCAACGTCCACTCTCACCATCCACACACATTGTCCACATTCACCGGTCACTCTCACCGTCCACACTTTCACCGGGCACACTCTCACCGTCCACACTCACCGTCCACACTCTCACCGTCGACACTCTCACCGTCCACACTCTCACCGTCCACACTCTCACCGTCCACACTCTCACCGTCCACATTCTCACCGTCCACACTCTCACAGTCCACACTCACCGTCCACACTCACCGTCCACACTCTCACCGTCCACACTCTCACCGTCCACACTCTCACCGTCCACACTCTCACCGTCCACACTCTCACCGTCCACACTCTCAGTGTCCACACTCCCTCCGTCAACACTCACCGTCCACACTCACCACCCACACTCTCACCGTCAACACTCCCCGTCCACACTCACGGTCCACACTCTCCCCGTCCACACTCTCAGCGTCCACACTCTCAGCGTCCACACTCCCACCTTCAACACTCACTGTCCACACTCACCACCCACACTCTCACCGTCAACACTCACCGTCCACACTCACCATCCACACTCTCACCGTCCACACACTCACCGTCCACTCTCCCCGGCCACACTCACACCATCCACACTCTCACCGTCGACACTCACAGTCCACACTCTCACCGGCCACACTCCCACCGTCCACACTCACCGTCCACACTCACCGTCCACACTCACCATCCACACTCTCAGCGTCCACACTCTCCCTGTCCACACTCTCAGCTTCCACACTCCCACCGTCCACACTCACCGTCCACACTCACCATCAACACTCTCACCGTCCACACTCACCGTCCACACTCCCACAGTCCACACTCACCATCCACAAACATCGTCCACACTCTCAACGTCCACACTCACCGTCCACACTCACCGTCCACACTCACCGTCCACACTCTCACCGTCTACACTCACCGTCCACACTCTCAGCGTCCACACTCTCAGCGTCCACATTCTCACCGTCCACCCTCTCACCGTCCACATGCTCACCGTCCACACTCTCACCGTCCACACTCTCACCGTCCACACTCTCACCGTCCACACGCCCAGCGTCCACTCTCACCGTCCGCACTCTCACCGTCCACACTCTCACCGTCCACACTCACCGTCCACACGCTCATCATCCACAGTCTCACCGTCCACACACTCACCGTCCACACTCTCACCGTACACACTCTCACCGTCCACACTCACCGTCCACTCTCTCACCGACCGCACTCATGTCCACTCTCTGACCGTCCACACTCACCGTCCACACTCTCACCGTCCACACTCACCGTCCAATCTCTCACCGACCGCACTCTCCGTCCACACACTCACCGTCCACACTCACCGTCAACTCTCTCACCGTCCGCACTCACCGTCCACACTCTCAGCGTTCACACACTCCCCGTCCACACTCTCACCGTCCACACTCCCACCGTCCACACACTCACCGTCCACACTCTCACCGTCCACACTCTCACCGTCCACACTCTCACCGTCCACATGCTCACCGTCCACACTCTCACCGTCTACAATCACCGTCCACACTCTCACCGTCCACACTGTCACCGTCCACACTGTCACCGTCCACACTCTCACCGTCCACACTCTCACCGTCCACACTACCCCCGTCCACACACTCACCGCCCACACTCTCACCGTCCACACTCTCACCGTCCACACTCTCACCGTCCACACTCACCGTCCACACTCTCACCGTCCACACTCTCACCATCCACACTCTCACCGTCCACACTCTCACCGTCCACACACTCACCGTCCACACTCACCGTCCACACTCTCCCCCGCCACACTCACCGTCCACACACTCACCGTCCACACTCACCGTCCACACTCTCACCGTCCACACTCTCACCGTCCACACTCTAACCGTCCACACACTCACCGTCCACACTCTCACCGTCCACACTCTCACTGTCCAAACTCTCACCGTCCACACTCTCACCGTCCACACTCTCACCGTCCACACTCTCACCGTCAACACTCACCGTCCACACTCACCGTCCACACTCTCACCCTCCACACACTCACCGTCCACACACTCACCGTCCACACTCACCGTCCACACTCTCACCGTCCACACTCACCGTCCACACTCTCACAGTCCACACTCACCGTCCACACTCTCACTGTCCACACTCTCACCGTCAACACTCACCGTCCACACTCACCGTCCACACTCTCACCCTCCACACACTCACCGTGCACACACTCACCGTCCACACTCGCCATCCACACTCTCACCGTCCACACACTCACCGTCCACTCTCCCCGGCCACACTCACACCATCCACACTCTCAGCGTCGACACTCACCGTCCACACTCTCACCGGCCACACTCCCACCGTCCACACTCACCATCCACACTCATCGTCCACACTCTCACCGTCCACACTCTCACCGTCCACACTCACCATCCACTCTCATCGTCCACACTCTCAACGTCCACACTCACCGTCCACACTCACCGTCCACACTCACCGTCCACACTCTCACCGTCCACACTCTCACCGTCCACACTCTCAGCGTCCACACGCTCAGCGTCCACATTCTCACCGTCCACCCTCTCACCGTTCACACACACCGTCCACACTCTCACCGTCCACACGCTCACCGTCCACACTCTCACCATCCACACTCTCACCGTCCAGACTCTCACCGTCCACACGCCCAGCGTCCACTCTCACCGTCCGCACTCTCACCGTCCACACTCTCACCGTCCACACTCTCACCGTCCACACTCACCGTCCACACTCTCACCGTCCACACTCTCACCGTCTGCACTCTCACCGTCCACACTCTCACCGTCCACACTCTCACTGTCCACACTCTCACCGTCCACACTCTCACCGTCCACACTCACCGTCCACACGCTCATCATCCACAGTCTCACCGTCCACACTCTCACCGTCCACACTCTCACCGTCCACACTCTCACCGTCCACACTCTCGCTGTCCACACTCTCACCGTCCACACTCTCACCGTCCACACTCACCGTCCACACGCTCATCATCTACAGTCTCACCGTCCACACTCTCACCGTCCACACACTCACCATCCACACTCTCACCGTCCAGACTCTCACCGTCCACACTCACCGTCCACTCTCTCACCGACCACACTCATGTCCACTCTCTGACCGTCCACACTCACCGTCCACACGCTCATCATCCACAGTCTCACCGTCCACACTCTCACCGTCCACACTCTCACCGTCCACATGCTCACCGTCCACACTCTAACCGTCCACACTCCCCGTCCACACTCTCACCGTCCACACTCCCACCGTCCACACACTCACCGTCCACACACTCACCGTCCACACTCTCACCGTCTACACTCACCGTCCACACTCTCACCGTCCACACTGTCACCGTCCACACTGTCACCGTCCACACTCTCACCGTCCACACTCTCACCGTCCACACTCTCACCGTCCACACTACCCCCGTCCACACACTCACCGTCCTCACTCTCACCGTCCACACTCACCGTCCACACTCTCACCGTCCACACTCTCACCGTCCACACTCACCGTCCACACTCTCACCGTCCACACTCTCACCGTCCACACTCTCACCGTCCACACACTCACCGTCCACACTCACCGTCCACACTCACCGTCCACACTCACCGTCCACACTCTCACCCTCCAGACTCACCGTCCACACACTCACCGTCCACACTCACCGTCCACACTCTCACCGTCCACACTCTAACCGTCCACACACTCACCGTCCACACTCTCACCGTCCACACTCTCACCGTCCACACTCTCAACGTCGACACTCTCACCGTCCACACTCTCACCGTCAACACTCACCGTCCACACTCACCGTCCACACTCTCACCCTCCACACACTCACCCTCCACACACTCACCGTCCACACACTCACCGTCCACACTCTCACCGTCCACACTCACTGTCCACACTCTCACAGTCCACACTCACCGTCCACACTCTCACCGTCCACACTCTCAGCGTCCACACTCTCACCGTCCACACTCTCACCGTCCACACTCTTACCGTCCACACTCTCCCCGTCCACACTCTCAGCGTCGACACTCCCACCTACAACACTCACTGTCCACACTCACCACCCACACTCTCACCGTCAACACTCACCGTCCACACTCACCACCCACACTCTCACCGTCTACACTCACCATCCACACTCTCACCGTCCACACACTCACCGTCCACTCTCCCCGGCCACAGTCACACCATCCACACTCTCAGCGTCGACACTCACCGTCCACACTCTCACCGGCCACACTCCCACCGTCCACACTCACCATCCACACTCATCGTCCACACTCTCACCGTCCACACACTCACCATCCACACTCTCAACGTCCACACTCACAGTCCACACTCTCACCGTCTACACTCACCGTCCACACTCTCAGCGTCCACACTCTCAGCGTCCACATTCTCACCGTCCACCCTCTCACCGTCCACACTCTCACCGTCCACACGCTCACCGTCCACACTCTCACCGTCCACACTCTCACCGTCCACACTCTCAGCGTCCACCCTCTCACCGTCCACAATCTCACCGTCCACACGCTCACCGTCCACACTCTCACCGTCCACACGCTCACCGTCCACACTCTCACAGTCCACACTCTCACCGTCCACACTCTCACCGTCCGCACGCCCAGCGTCCACTCTCACCGTCCGCACTCTCACCGACCACACTCTCACCGTCCACACTCTCACTGTCCACACTCTCACCGTCCACACTCTCACCGTCCACACGCTCATCATCCACAGTCTCACCGTCCACACTCTCACCGTCCACACACTCACCGTCCACACTCTCACCGTCCACACGCCCAGTGTCCACTCTCACCGTCCGCACTCTCCACGTCCACACTCACCGTCCACTCTCAGCGTCCACACTCTCAGCGTCCACATTCTCACCGTCCACCCTCTCACCGTCCACACTCTCACCATCCACACGCTCACCGTCCACACTCTCACCGTCCACACTCTCACCGTCCACACACTCACCGTCCACACACTCACCGTCCACACTCACCGTCCACACTCACCGTCCACACTCGCACCCTCCACACTCACCGTCCACACACTCACCGTCCACACTCACCGTCCACACTCTCACCGTCCACACTCTCACCGTCCACACTCTAACCGTCCACACACTCACCGTCCACACTCTCACCGTCCACACTCTCACCGTCAACACTCACCGTCCACACTCACCGTCCACACACTCACCCTCCACACACTCACCGTCCACACACTCACCGTCCACACTCACCGTCCACACTCTCACCGTCCACACTCACCGACCACACTCTCACAGTCCACACTCACCGTCCACACTCTCACCGTCCACACTCTCAGCGTCCACACTCTCACCGTCCACACTCTTTCCGTCCACACTCTCCCCGTCCACACTCTCAGCGTCGACACTCCCACCTTCAACACTGACTGTCCACACTCACCACCCACACTCTCACCGTCAACACTCACCGTCCACACTCACCACCCACACTCTCACCGTCTACACTCACCATCCACACTCTCACCGTCCACACACTCACCGTCCACTCTCCCCGGCCACACTCACACCATCCACACTCTCAGCGTCGACACTCACCGTCCACACTCTCACCGGCCACACTCCCACCGTCCACACTCACCATCCACACTCATCGTCCACACTCTCACCGTCCACACTCTCACCGTCTACACTCACCATCCACACTCACCGTCCACACTCACCGTCCACACTCTCACCGTCTACACTCACCATCCACACTCATCGTCCACACTCTCACCGTCCACACTCTCACCGTCTACACTCACCATCCACACTCAACGTCCACACTCACCGTCCACACTCTCACCGTCTACACTCACCGTCCACACTCTCAGCGTCCACACTCTCAGCGTCCACATTCTCACCGTCCACCCTCTCACCGTCCACACTCTCACCGTCCACACGCTCACCGTCCACACTCTCACCGTCCACACTCTCACCGTCCACACTCTCACCGTCCGCACGCCCAGCGTCCACTCTCACCGTCCACACTCTCACCGTCCACACTCTCACTGTCCACACTCTCACCGTCCACACTCTCACCGTCCACACGCTCATCATCCACAGTCTCACCGTCCACACTATCACCGTCCACACACTCACCGTCCACACTCTCACCGTCCACACGCCCAGTGTCCACTCTCACCGTCCGCACTCTCACCGTCCACACTCACCGTCCACTCTCTCACCGACCGCACTCACCGTCCACACTCTCACCGTCCACACTCTCACCGTCCACACTCACCGACCGCACTCACCGTCCACACTCTCACTGTCCACTCTCTCACCGACCGCACTCACCGTCCACACTCTCACCGTCCACACTCACCGTCCACACTCTCACCGTCCACACTCACCGACCGCACTCACCGTCCACACACTCACCGTCCACACTCACCGTCAGCTCTCTCACCGTCCGCACTCACCGTCCACACTCTCAGCGTTCACACACTCCCCGTCCACACTCTCACCGTCCACACTCTCACCGTCCACACTCTCACCGTCCACACACTCACCGTCCACACTCTCACCGTCCACACTCACCGTCCACACTCTCACCGTCCACAATCTCACCGTCCACACTCTCATCGTCCACACTCTCACCGTCCACACTCTCACCGTCCACACTCCCCATCCACACTCTCACTGTCCACACTCCCACCGTCCACACTCCCACCGTCCACACTCCCACCGTCCACACACTCACCGTCCACACTCTCACCGTCCGCACTCACCGTCCGCACTCACAGTCCACACTCTCACCGTCCACACTCTCACCGTCCACACTCTCACCGTCCACACTCTCACCCTCCACACTCACCGTGCACACACTCACCGTCCACACTCACCGTCCACACTCTCACCGTCCACACTCTCCCCTTCCACACTCTCAGCGTCCACACCCTCACCGTCCACACTCCCACCGTCAACACTCACCGTCCACACTCTCACCCTCCACACTCACCGTCCACACACTCACCGTCCACACTCACCGTCCACACTCTCACCGTCCACACTCTCACCGTCCACACACTCACCGTCCACACTCTCACCGTCCACACTCTCACCGTCCACACTCTCACCGTCCACACTCTCACCGTCCACACTCTCACGTCAACACTCACCGTCCACACTCACCGTCCACACTCTCACCGTCCACACACTCACCGTCCACACTCACCGTCCACACTCTCACCGTCCACACTCTCACAGTCCACACTCACCGTCCACACTCTCAGCGTCCACACTCTCACCGTCCACACTCTCACCGTCCACACTCTCACCGTCCACACTCTTACCGTCCACACTCTCCCCGTCCACACTCTCAGCGTCGGCACTCCCACCTTCAACACTCACTGTCCACACTCACCACCCACACTCTCACTGTCAACACTCACCGTCCACACTCACCACCCACACTCTCACCGTCTACACTCACCATCCACACTCTCACCGTCCACACACTCACCGTCCACTCTCCCCGGCCACACTCACACCATCCACACTCTCAGCGTCGACACTCACCGTCCACACTCTCACCGGCCACACTCTCACCGTCCACACTCACCATCCACACTCATCGTCCACACTCTCACCGTCCACACACTCACCGTCTACACTCACCATCCACACTCTCAACGTCCACACTCACCGTCCACACTCACCGTCCACACTCTCACCGTCTACACTCACCGTCCACACTCTCAGCGTCCACACTCTCAGCGTCCACATTCTCACCGTCCGCACTCTCACCGTCCACACTCTCACCGTCCACACGCTCACCGTCCACACTCTCACCGTCCACACTCTCACCGTCCACACTCTCACCGTCCGCACGCCCAGCGTCCACTCTCACCGTCCGCACTCTCACCGACCACACTCTCACCGTCCACACTCTCACTGTCCACACTCTCACCGTCCACACTCTCACCGTCCACACGCTCATCATCCACAGTCTCACCGTCCACACTCTCACCGTCCACACTCTCACCGTCCACACTCTCACCGTCCACACTCCCACACTCTCACCGTCCGCACGCCCAGCGTCCACTCTCACCGTCCACACTCTCACTGTCCACACTCTCACCGTCCACACACTCACCGTCCACACACTCACCGTCCACACACCCAGTGTCCACTCTCACCGTCCGCACTCTCAACGTCCACACTCACCGTCCACACTCACCGTCCACACCCTCACCGTCCACACTCCCACCGTCAACACTCACCGTCCACACTCACCACCCACACTCTCACCGTCAACACTCACCGTCCACACTCACCACCCACACTCTCACCGTCAACACTCACCGTCCACACTCACCACCCACACTCTCACCGTCAACACTCACCGTCCACACTCACCACCCACACTCTCACCGTCAACACTCACCGTCCACCTCACCACCCACACACTCACCGTCCACACTCCCACAGTCCACACTCTCACCGTCCACACATTCACCGGCCACACTCCCACCATCCACACTCACCGTCCACACTCTCACCGTCCACACTCTCAGCGTCCACACTCTCAGCGTCCACACTCTCCCCGTCCACACTCTCACCGTCCACACTCTCACCGTCCACACTCTCCCCGTCCACACTCTCAGCGTCCACACTCTCACCGTCCACACTCTCCCCGTCCACACTCTCAGCGTCCACACTCTCCCCGTCCACACTCTCAGCGTCCACACTCTCCCCGTCCACACTCTCACCGTCCACACTCTCAGCGTCCACACTCTCAGCGTCCACACTCTCCCCGTCCACACTCTCCCCGTCCACACTCTCAGCGTCCACACTCCCACCGTCCACACTCACCGTCCACACTCTCACCGTCCACACTCTCACCGTCCACACTCTCACCGTCCACACTCTCACCGTCCACACTCTCACCATCCACACTCTCACCGTCCACACTCACCGTCCACACTCACCGTCCACACTCTCACCGTCCACACTCACCGTCCACACTCTCACCGTCTACACTCTCACCGTCTACACTCACAACGTCCACACTCACCGTCCACACTCTCACCGTCCACACTCTCACCGTCCACACGCCCAGCGTCCACTCTCACCATCCGCACTCTCACCGTCCACACTCTCACCGTCCACACTCTCACCGTCCGCACTCTCCCCGTCCGCACTCTCACCGTCCACACTCTCACCGTCCACACTCTCACCGTCCACACTCTCACCGTCCACACGCCCAGCGTCCACTCTCACCATCCGCACTCTCACCGTCCACACTCTCACCGTCCACCCTCTCACCGTCCACCCTCTCACCGTCCACACTCCCACCGTCCACAGTCTCACCGTCCACACTCTCACCGTCCACACTCTCACCGTCCACACGCTCACCGTCCGCACTCTCACCGTCCACACTCTCACCGTACACACTCTCACCGTCCACACTCTCACCGTCCACACTCACCGTCCACTCTCTCACCGACCGTACTCACCGTCCGCACTCTCACCGTCCACACTCACCGTCCACACTCTCACCGTCGACACTCACCGTCCACACTCTCCGTCCACACTCTTAACGTTCACACACTCCCCGTCCACACTCTCACCGTCCACACTCTCACCATCCACACTCTCACAGTCCACACTATCACCGTCCACACTCTCAGCGCCCACACTCTCAGCGCCCACACTCTCAGCGTCCACACTCACCGTCCACACTCACCGTCCACAATCTCACCGTCCACACTCTCACCATCCACACTCACCATCCACACTCACCATCCACACTCACCATCCACACTCACCGTCCACACTCTCACCGTCCACACTCACCGTCCACACTCCCACCGTCCACACTCACAGTCCACACTCACAGTCCACACTCTCACCGTCCACACTCTCACCGTCTACAGTCACCATCCACACTCTCAACGTCCACACTCACCATCCACACTCTCACCGTCCACACTCACCGTCCACTCTCACTGTCCACACTCTCAGCGTCCACCCTCTCACCGTCCACCCTCTCCCCGTCCACCCTCTCACCTTCCACACTCTCACCGTCCACACTCTCACCGTCCACACTCTCACCGTCCACACTCTCACCGTCCACACTCTCACCGTCCACACTCTCACCGTCCACACTCTCACCGTCCACACGCCCAGCGTCCACTCTCACCGTCCACACTCTCACCGTCCACACTCTCACCGTCCACACTCTCACCGTCCACACTCTCACCGTCCACACTCTCACCGTCCACACTCACCGTCCAGACTCACCGTCCACACTCACCGTCCGCACTCTCACCGTCCGCACTCTCACCGTCCACACTCTCACCGTCCACACTCACCGTCCACATTCACCTGCCACACTCTCACCGTCCACACTCTCACTGTCCACACACTCACCGTCCATACTCAACGTCCACACTCTCACCGTCCACACTCTCACCGTCCACACTCTCACCGTCCACACTCACCGTCCAGACTCACCGTCCACACTCACCGTCCGCACTCTCACCGTCCGCACTCTCACCGTCCACACTCTCACCGTCCACACTCACCGTCCACATTCACCTGCCACACACTCACCATCCACACTCTCACCGTCCACATTCTCACCGTCCACACTCTCACCGTCCACACTCTCACCGCCCACACTCTCACCGCCCACACTCTCACCGCCCACACTCTCACCGTCCTCACTCTCACCGTCCACACTCTCACCGCCCACACTCTCACCGCCCACACTCTCACCGTCCTCACTCTCACCGTCCACACTCTCATCATCCACACTCACCGTCCACGTTCAGTGGCCACTCTCAGCGTCCACACTCTCACCGTCCACACTCTCACCGTCAACACTCACCGTCCACACTCTCACACTCCACACTCACCGTCCGCAGTCACCGTCCACACTCTCACCGTCCACACTCACCGTCCACACTCTCACAGTCCACACTCTCACCGTCCACACTCTCACCGTCCACACTCACCGTCCACACTCTCACCGTCCACACACTCACCATCCACACTCTCACCGTCCACACTCTCACCGTCCACACTCTCACCGTCCACACTCTCACCGTCCACACTGTCACCGTCCACACTCTCACCGTCCACACTCTCACCGTCCACACTCTCACCGTCCACACTACCCCCGTCCACACTCCCACCGTCCACACACTCACCGTCCACACTCTCACCATCCACACTCACCGTTCACACTCTCACCGGCCACACTCTCACCGGCCACACTCTCACCGTTCACACTCTCACCGTCCACACTCACCGTCCACACTCTCACCGTCCACACTCTCACCGTTCACACTCTCACCGTCCACACTCTCACCGTCCACACTCACCGTCCACACTCACCGTCCGCACTCTCACCGTCCACACTCTCACCGTCCACACTCTCACCGTCCACACTCTCACCGTCCACACGCCCAGCGTCCACTCTCACCATCCGCACTCTCACCGTCCACACTCTCACCGTCCACCCTCTCACCGTCCACCCTCTCACCGTCCACACTCCCACCGTCCACAGTCTCACCGTCCACACTCTCACCGTCCACACTCTCACCGTCCACACGCTCACCGTCCGCACTCTCACCGTCCACACTCTCACCGTACACACTCTCACCGTCCACACTCTCACCGTCCACACTCACCGTCCACTCTCTCACCGACCGTACTCACCGTCCACACTCTCACCGTCCACACTCTCACCGTCCACACTCACCGTCCACACTCTCACCGTCGACACTCACCGTCCACACTCTCCGTCCACACTCTTAACGTTCACACACTCCCCGTCCACACTCTCACCGTCCACACTCTCACCATCCACACTCTCACCGTCCACACTCTCACCGTCCACACTCTCAGCGCCCACACTCTCAGCGCCCACACTCTCAGCGTCCACACTCACCGTCCACACTCACCGTCCACAATCTCACCGTCCACACTCTCACCATCCACACTCACCATCCACACTCACCATCCACACTCACCATCCACACTCACCGTCCACACTCTCACCGTCCACACTCACCGTCCACACTCCCACCGTCCACACTCACAGTCCACACTCACAGTCCACACTCTCACCGTCCACACTCTCACCGTCTACAGTCACCATCCACACTCTCAACGTCCACACTCACCATCCACACTCTCACCGTCCACACTCACCGTCCACTCTCACTGTCCACACTCTCAGCGTCCACCCTCTCACCGTCCACCCTCTCCCCGTCCACCCTCTCACCTTCCACACTCTCACCGTCCACACTCTCACCGTCCACACTCTCACCGTCCACACTCTCACCGTCCACACTCTCACCGTCCACACTCTCACCGTCCACACGCCCAGCGTCCACTCTCACCGTCCACACTCTCACCGTCCACACTCTCACCGTCCACACTCTCACCGTCCACACTCTCACCGTCCACACTCTCACCGTCCACACTCACCGTCCAGACTCACCGTCCACACTCACCGTCCGCACTCTCACCGTCCGCACTCTCACCGTCCACACTCTCACCGTCCACACTCACCGTCCACATTCACCTGCCACACTCTCACCGTCCACACTCTCACTGTCCACACACTCACCGTCCATACTCAACGTCCACACTCTCACCGTCCACACTCTCACCGTCCACACTCTCACCGTCCACACTCACCGTCCAGACTCACCGTCCACACTCACCGTCCGCACTCTCACCGTCCGCACTCTCGCCGTCCACACTCTCACCGTCCACACTCACCGTCCACATTCACCTGCCACACACTCACCATCCACACTCTCACCGTCCACATTCTCACCGTCCACACTCTCACCGTCCACACTCTCACCGCCCACACTCTCACCGCCCACACTCTCACCGTCCTCACTCTCACCGTCCACACTCTCACCGCCCACACTCTCACCGCCCACACTCTCACCGTCCTCACTCTCACCGTCCACACTCTCATCATCCACACTCACCGTCCACATTCAGTGGCCACTCTCAGCGTCCACACTCTCACCGTCCACACTCTCACCGTCAACACTCACCGTCCACACTCTCACACTCCACACTCACCGTCCGCAGTCACCGTCCACACTCTCACCGTCCACACTCACCGTCCACACTCTCACAGTCCACACTCACCGTCCACACTCACCGTCCACACTCTCACCGTCCACACTCTCACCGTCCACACTCACCGTCCACACTCTCACCGTCCACACACTCACCATCCACACTCTCACCGTCCACACTCTCACCGTCCACACTCTCACCGTCCACACTCTCACCGTCCACACTGTCACCGTCCACACTCTCACCGTCCACACTCTCACCGTCCACACTCTCACCGTCCACACTACCCCCGTCCACACTCCCACCGTCCACACACTCACCGTCCACACTCTCACCATCCACACTCACACCGGCCACACTCTCACCGGCCACACTCTCACCGTTCACACTCTCACCGTCCACACTCACCGTCCACACTCTCACCGTCCACACTCTCACCGTTCACACTCTCACCGTCCACACTCTCACCGTCCACACTCACCGTCCACACTCACCGTCCACACTCTCACCCTCCACACTCTCACCGTCTACACTCACCGTCCACACTCTCACCGTCCACACTCTCACCGTCCACACTCTCACCGTCCACACTCTCACCGTCCACACTCTCACCGTCCACACTACCGCCGTCCACACTCCCACCGTCCACACTCTCACCGTCCACACTCTCATCGTCCACACTCTCACCGTCTACACTCTCACCGTCCACACTACCCCCGTCCACACTCCCACCGTCCACACTCGCACCGTCCACACTCCCACCGTCCACACTCGCACCGTCCACACTCTCACCGGCCACACTCTCACCGGCCACACTCTCACCGTCCACACACTCACCGTCCACACTCACCGTCCACACTCACCGTCCACACTCTCACAGTCCACACTCACCGTCCACACTCTCACCGTCCACACTCTCAGCGTCGACACTCCCACCTTCAACACTCACTGTCCACACTCACCACCCACACTCTCACCGTCAACACTCACCGTCCACACTCACCACCCACACTCTCACCGTCTACACTCACCATCCACACTCTCACCGTCCACACACTCATCGTCCACTCTCCCCGGCCACACTCACACCGTCCACACTCTCACCGTCCACACTCTCAGCGTCGACACTCCCACCTTCAACACTCTCACCGTCGACACTCACCATCCACACTCTCAGCGTCCACACTCTCAGCGTCCACATTCTCACCGTCCACCCTCTCACCGTCCACACTCTCACCGTCCACACGCTCACCGTCCACACTCTCACCGTCCACACTCTCACCGTCCACACTCACCATCCACACTCTCACCGTCCACACGCTCACCGTCCACACTCTCAGCGTCCACATTCTCACCGTCCACCCTCTCACCGTCCACACTCTCACCGTCCATACTCTCACTGTCCACACTCTCACCGTCCACACTCACCATCCACACTCACCGTCCACACGCACCGTCCACACTCTCACCGTCCACACTCACCGTCCATACTCCCACCGTCCACACTCACAGTCCACACTCACCATCCACACTCACCGTCCACACTCTCACTGTCCACACTCTCAGCGTCCACCCTCTCACCTTCAACACTCTCACCGTCCACCCTCTCACCGTCCACACGCTCACCGTCCACACTCTCACCGTCCACACTCTCACCGTCCACACTCTCACCGTCCACACTCTCACCGTCCACACTCTCACCGTCCACACTCTCACCGTCCGCACGCCCAGCGTCCACTCTCACCGTCCGCACTCTCACCGTCCACACTCTCACCGTCCACACTCTCACTGTCCACACTCTCACCGTCCACACTCTCACCGTCCACACGCTCAGCATCCACAGTCTCACCGTCCACACTCTCACCGTCCACACTCTCACCGTCCACACGCCCAGTGGCCACTCTCACCGTCTGCACTTTCACCGTCCACACTCACCATCCACACTACCCGTCCACACTCACCGTCCACACTCTCACCGTCTACACTCACCGTCCACACTCTCAGCGTCCACACTCTCACCGTCCGCACGCCCAGCGTCCACTCTCACCGTCCGCACTCTCACCGTCCACACTCTCACCGTCCACACTCTCACTGTCCACACTCTCAACGTCCACACTCTCACCGTCCACACGCTCATCATCCACAGTCTCACCGTCCACACTCTCACCGTCCACACACTCACCGTCCACACTCTCACCGTCCACACGCCCAGTGTCCACTCTCACCATCCGCACTCTCACCGTCCACATTCACCGTCCACTCTCTCACCGACCGCACTCACCGTCCACACTCTCACCGTCCACACTCACCGTCCACACTCTCACCGTCCACACTCACCGACCGCACTCACCGTCCACACACTCACCGTCCACACTCACCGTCAGCTCTCTCACCGTCCGCACTCACCGTCCACACTCTCAGCGTCCACACTCTCACCGTCCACATTCTCACCGTCCACACACTCACCGTCCACACTCTCAGCGTCCACACTCCCACCGTCAACACTCACCGTCCACACTCACCACCCACACTCTCACCGTCAACACTCCCCGTCCACACTCACCGTCCACACTCTCCCCGTCCACACTCTCAGCGTCCACACTCTCAGCGTCCACACTCCCACCTTCAACACTCACTGTCCACACTCACCACCCACACTCTCACCGTCAACACTCACCGTCCACACTCACCATCCACACTCTCACCGTCCACACACTCACCGTCCACTCTCCCCGGCCACACTCACACCATCCACACTCTCACCGTCGACACTCACCGTCCACACTCTCACCGGCCACACTCCCACCGTCCACACTCACCATCCACACTCTCACCGTCCACACTCACCGTCCACACTCTCAGCATCCACACTCTCCCTGTCCAAACTCTCAGCGTCCACACTCCCACCGTCCACACTCACCATCAACATTCTCACCGTCCACACTCACCGTCCACACTCCCACAGTCCACACTCACCGTCCACACTCTCACCGTCCACACTCCCACCGTCCACACACTCACTGTCCACACTCTCACCGTCCACACTCTCACCGTCCACACTCTCACCGTCCACACTCTCACCGTCCACACTCTCACCGTCCACACTCACACCGTCCACACTCTCACCGTCCACACTCTCACCGTCCACACTCTCACCGTCCACACTCTCACCGTCCACACTCCCCCCGTCCACACTCCCACCGTCCACACACTCACCGTCCACACTCTCACCGTCCACACTCACCGTCCGCACTCTCACCGTCCACACTCTCACCGGCCACAATCTCACCGTCCACACTCTCACCGTCCACACTCACCCTCCACACTCTCACCGTCCACACTCTCACCGTCCACACTCTCACCGTCCACACTCTCACCGTCCACACTCTCACCGTCCACACTCTCACCGTCCACACACTCACCGTCCACACTCTCACCGTCCACACTTTCACCGTCCACACTCTCACCCTCCACACTCACCGTCCACACTCACACCGTCCACACTCACCGTCCACACTCTCACCGTCCACACTCTCACCGTCCACACTCTCACCGTCCACACTCTCACAGTCCACACTCACCGTCCACACTCACCGTCCACAGACTCACCGTCCACAGACTCACCGTCCACACTCTCACCGTCCACACTCTCACCGTCCACACTCTCACCGTCCACACTCTCACCGTCCACACTCTCCCCGTCCACACTCTCCCCGTCCACACTCCCACCGTCCACACTCTCCCCGTCCACACTCCCACCGTCCACACTCTCACCGTCCACATTTTCACCGTCCACACTCTCACCCTCCACACTCACCGTCCACACTCACACCGTCCACACTCACCGTCCACACTCTCACCGTCCACACTCTCACCGTCCACACTCTCACAGTCCACACTCACCGTCCACACTCACCGTCCACAGACTCACCGTCCACACTCTCACCGTCCACACTCTCACCGTCCACACTCTCACCGTCCACACTCTCACAGTCCACACTCACCGTCCACACTCACCGTCCACAGACTCACCGTCCACACTCTCACCGTCCACACTCTCACCGTCCACACTCTCACCGTCCACACTCTCACAGTCCACACTCACCGTCCACACTCTCACCGTCCACACTCTTACCGTCCACACTCTCCCCGTCCACACTCTCAGCGTCCACACTCCCACCTTCAACACTCACTGTCCACACTCACCACCCACACTCTCACCGTCAACACTCACCGTCCACACTCATCACCCACACTATCACCGTCTACACTCACCATCCACACTCTCACCGTCCACACACTCACCGTCCACACTCACCGTCCACACTCTCACAGTCCACACTCACCGTCCACACTCACCGTCCACAGTCTCACCGTCCACACTCTCACCGTCCACACACTCACCGTCCACACTCTCACCGTCCACACTCTCACCGTCCACACTCTCACCGTCCACACTCTCAGCGTCCACACTCTCACCGTCCACACTCTCACCGTCCACATTCTCACCGTCCACACTCTTACCGTCCACACTCTCCCCGTCCACACTCTCAGCGTCCACACTCCCACCTTCAACACTCACTGTCCACACTCACCACCCACACTCTCACCGTCAACACTCACCGTCCACACTCACCACCCACACTCTCACCGTCTACACTCACCATCCACATTCTCACCGTCCACACACTCACCGTCAACTCTCCCCGGCCACACTCACACCATCCACACTCTCACCGTCGACTCTCACCGTCGACTCTCACCGTCCACACACACCGTCCACACTCTCACCGTCCACACTCTCACCGTCCACACTCTCACCGTCCACACTCTCACCGTCCACACTCTCACCGTCCACACTCTCACCGTCCACACTCTCACCGTCCACACTCTCACCGTCCACACTCTCACCGTCCACACTCTCACCGTCCACACTCTCACCGTCCACACTCTCACCGTCCACACTCTCACCGTCCACACTCTCACCGTCCACACTCTCACCGTCCACACTCTCACCGTCCACACTCTCACCGTCCACACTCTCACCGTCCACACTCTCACCGTCCACACTCTCACCGTCCACACTCTCACCGTCCACACTCACCCCGTCCACACTCACCCCGTCCACACTCTCACCGTCCACACACACCGTCCACACTCTCAGCATCCACACTCTCTCCGTCTACACTTACCGTCCACACGCTCACCGTCCACAAACTCACCGTCCACACTCTCACCGTCCACACTCACCGTCCACTCTCACCGTCCACACTCTCACCGTCCACACTCTCACCGTCCACACTCTCACCGTCCACACTCTCACCGTCCACACTCTCACCATCCACACTCTCACCGCCCGCACACTCACTGTCCACACTCACCGTCCACACTCTCACCGTCCACACTCTCACCGTCCACACTGTCACCGTCCACACTGTCACCGTCCACACTGTCACCGTCCACAATCACCGTCTACACTCTCACCGGCCACACTCTCACCGGCCACACTCAACGTCCACATTCTCCCCGGCAACACTCTCACCACACTCACCGTCCACACTCTCAGCGTTCACACTCTCACCGTCCACACTCTCACCGTCCACACACTCACCGTCCACACTCTCACCGTCCACACTCTCCCCGTCCACACTCTCAGCGTCCACACTCCCACCTTCAACACTCACTGTCCACACTCACCACCCACACTCTCACCGTCAACACTCACCGTCCACACTCACCACCCACACTCTCACCGTCTACACTCACCATCCACATTCTCACCGTCCACACACTCACCGTCAACTCTCCCCGGCCACACTCACACCATCCACACTCTCACCGTCGACTCTCACCGTCGACTCTCACCGTCCACACTCACCGTCCACACTCTCACCGTCCACACTCTCACCGTCCACACTCTCACCGTCCACACTCTCACCGTCCACACTCTCACCGTCCACACTCTCACCGTCCACACTCTCACCGTCCACACTCTCACCGTCCACACTCTCACCGTCCACACTCTCACCGTCCACACTCTCACCGTCCACACTCTCACCGTCCACACTCTCACCGTCCACACTCTCACCGTCCACACTCTCACCGTCCACACTCTCACCGTCCACACTCTCACCGTCCACACTCTCACCGTCCACACTCTCACCGTCCACACTCTCACCGTCCACACTCTCACCGTCCACACTCTCACCGTCCACACTCTCACCGTCCACACTCTCACCGTCCACACTCCCACCGTCCACACTCTCACCGTCCACACTCCCACCGTCCACACTCTCACCGTCCACACTCTCACCGTCCACACTCTCACCGTCCACAATCTCACCGTCCACACTCTCACCGTCCACACTCTCACCGTCCACACACACCGTCCACACTCTCACCGTCCACACTCTCACCGTCCACACTCTCACCGTCCACACTCTCACCGTCCACACTCTCACCGTCCACACTCTCACCGTCCACACTCTCACCGTCCACACTCTCACCGTCCACACTCTCACCGTCCACACTCTCACCGTCCACACTCTCACCGTCCACACTCTCACCGTCCACACTCTCACCGTCCACACTCTCACCGTCCACACTCACCCCGTCCACACTCACCCCGTCCACACTCTCACCGTCCACACACACCGTCCACACTCTCAGCATCCACACTCTCTCCGTCTACACTTACCGTCCACACGCTCACCGTCCACAAACTCACCGTCCACACTCTCACCGTCCACACTCACCGTCCACTCTCACCGTCCACACTCTCCCCGTCCACACTCTCACCGTCCACACTCTCAACGTCCACACTCTCACCGTCCACACTCTCACCATCCACACTCTCACCGCCCGCACACTCACTGTCCACACTCACCGTCCACACTCTCACCGTCCACACTGTCACCGTCCACACTGTCACCGTCCACACTGTCACCGTCCACAATCACCGTCTACACTCTCACCGGCCACACTCTCACCGGCCACACTCAACGTCCACATTCTCCCCGGCAACACTCTCACCACACTCACCGTCCACACTCTCAGCGTTCACACTCTCACCGTCCACACTCTCACCGTCCACACACTCACCGTCCACACTCTCACCGTCCACACTCTCACCGTCCACACTCTCACCGTCCACACTCTCAGCGTCCACACTCTCACCGTCCACACTCTCACCGTCCACATTCTCACCGTCCACACTCTTACCGTCCACACTCTCCCCGTCCACACTCTCAGCGTCCACACTCCCACCTTCAACACTCACTGTCCACACTCACCACCCACACTCTCACCGTCAACACTCACCGTCCACACTCACCACCCACACTCTCACCGTCTACACTCACCATCCACATTCTCACCGTCCACACACTCACCGTCAACTCTCCCCGGCCACACTCACACCATCCACACTCTCACCGTCGACTCTCACCGTCGACTCTCACCGTCCACACTCACCGTCCACACTCTCACCGTCCACACTCTCACCGTCCACACTCTCACCGTCCACACTCTCACCGTCCACACTCTCACCGTCCACACTCTCACCGTCCACACTCCCACCGTCCACACTCTCACCGTCCACACTCTCACCGTCCACACTCTCACCGTCCACAATCTCACCGTCCACACTCTCACCGTCCACACTCTCACCGTCCACACACACCGTCCACACTCTCACCGTCCACACTCTCACCGTCCACACTCTCACCGTCCACACTCTCACCGTCCACACTCTCACCGTCCACACTCTCACCGTCCACACTCTCACCGTCCACACTCTCACCGTCCACACTCTCACCGTCCACACTCTCACCGTCCACACTCTCACCGTCCACACTCTCACCGTCCACACTCTCACCGTCCACACTCTCACCGTCCACACTCACCCCGTCCACACTCACCCCGTCCACACTCTCACCGTCCACACACACCGTCCACACTCTCAGCATCCACACTCTCTCCGTCTACACTTACCGTCCACACGCTCACCGTCCACAAACTCACCGTCCACACTCTCACCGTCCACACTCACCGTCCACTCTCACCGTCCACACTCTCACCGTCCACACTCTCACCGTCCACACTCTCACCGTCCACACTCTCACCGTCCACACTCTCACCATCCACACTCTCACCGCCCGCACACTCACTGTCCACACTCACCGTCCACACTCTCACCGTCCACACTCTCACCGTCCACACTGTCACCGTCCACACTGTCACCGTCCACACTGTCACCGTCCACAATCACCGTCTACACTCTCACCGGCCACACTCTCACCGGCCACACTCAACGTCCACATTCTCCCCGGCAACACTCTCACCACACTCACCGTCCACACTCTCACCGTCCACACTCTCACCGTCCACACTCACACCACACTCACCGTCCACACTCTCATCGTCCACACTCTCACCGTCCAAACTCTCACCGTCCACACTCTCACCGTCCACACTCTCACCGTCCACATTCTCACCGTCCACACTCTTACCGTCCACACTCTCCCCGTCCACACTCTCAGCGTCCACACTCCCACCTTCAACACTCACTGTCCACACTCACCACCCACACTCTCACCGTCAACACTCACCGTCCACACTCACCACCCACACTCTCACCGTCTACACTCACCATCCACATTCTCACCGTCCACACACTCACCGTCAACTCTCCCCGGCCACACTCACACCATCCACACTCTCACCGTCGACTCTCACCGTCGACTCTCACCGTCCACACTCACCGTCCACACTCTCACCGTCCACACTCTCACCGTCCACACTCTCACCGTCCACACTCTCACCGTCCACACTCTCACCGTCCACACTCTCACCGTCCACACTCTCACCGTCCACACTCTCACCGTCCACACTCTCACCGTCCACACTCTCACCGTCCACACTCTCACCGTCCACACTCTCACCGTCCACACTCTCACCGTCCACACTCTCACCGTCCACACTCTCACCGTCCACACTCTCACCGTCCACACTCTCACCGTCCACACTCTCACCGTCCACACTCTCACCGTCCACACTCTCACCGTCCACACTCTCACCGTCCACACTCTCACCGTCCACACTCTCACCGTCCACACTCTCACCGTCCACACTCTCACCGTCCACACTCACCCCGTCCACACTCTCACCGTCCACACACACCGTCCACACTCTCAGCATCCACACTCTCTCCGTCTACACTTACCGTCCACACGCTCACCGTCCACAAACTCACCGTCCACACTCTCACCGTCCACACTCACCGTCCACTCTCACCGTCCACACTCTCACCGTCCACACTCTCACCGTCCACACTCTCACCGTCCACACTCTCACCGTCCACACTCTCACCATCCACACTCTCACCGCCCGCACACTCACTGTCCACACTCACCGTCCACACTCTCACCGTCCACACTCTCACCGTCCACACTGTCACCGTCCACACTGTCACCGTCCACACTGTCACCGTCCACAATCACCGTCTACACTCTCACCGGCCACACTCTCACCGGCCACACTCAACGTCCACATTCTCCCCGGCAACACTCTCACCACACTCACCGTCCACACTCTCACCGTCCACACTCTCACCGTCCACACTCACACCACACTCACCGTCCACACTCTCATCGTCCACACTCTCACCGTCCAAACTCTCACCGTCCACACTCTCAGCGTTCACACTCTCACCGTCCACACTCTCACCGTCCACACTCTCACCGTCCACACTCGCAGTCCACACTCACCGTCCACACTCTCACCGTCCACACTCACCCTCCACACTCTCACCGTCCACACTCTCACCGTCCACACTCTCACCGTCCACACTCTCACCGTCCACACTCTCACCGTCCACACACTCACCGTCCACACTCTCACCGTCCACACTGTCACCGTCCACAGACTCACCGTCCACACTCTCACCGTCCACACTCTCACCGTCCACACTCTCACCGTCCACACTCTCACCGTCCACACTCTCACCGTCCACACTCTCCCCGTCCACACTCTCCCCGTCCACACTCCCACCGTCCACACTCTCCCCGTCCACACTCCCACCGTCCACACTCTCACCGTCCACATTTTCACCGTCCACACTCTCACCCTCCACACTCACCGTCCACACTCACACCGTCCACACTCACCGTCCACACTCTCACCGTCCACACTCTCACCGTCCACACTCTCACCGTCCACACTCTCACCGTCCACACTCTCACCGTCCACACTCTCACCGTCCACACTCACCGTCCACACTCACCGTCCACAGACTCACCGTCCACAGACTCACCGTCCACACTCTCACCGTCCACACTCTCACCGTCCACACTCTCACCGTCCACACTCTCACCGTCCACACTCTCACCGTCCACACTCTCACCGTCCACACTCTCACCGTCCACACTCTCACCGTCCACACTCTCACAGTCCACACTCACCGTCCACAGACTCACCGTCCGCACTCTCACCGTCCACACTCTCACCGTCCACACTCTCACCGTCCACACTCTTACCGTCCACACTCTCCCCGTCCACACTCTCAGCGTCCACACTCCCACCTTCAACACTCACTGTCCACACTCACCACCCACACTCCCACCGTCAACACTCACCGTCCACACTCACCACCAACACTATCACCGTCCACACTCTCACCGTCCACACTCTCACCGTCCACACTCTCACCGTCCACACTCTCACCGTCCACACTCTCACCGTCCACACTCTCACCGTCCACACTCTCACCGTCCACACTCTCACCGTCCACACTCTCACCGTCCACACTCACCCCGTCCACACTCACCCCGTCCACACTCTCACCGTCCACACACACCGTCCACACTCTCAGCATCCACACTCTCTCCGTCCACACTGTCACCGTCCACACTGTCACCGTCCACAATCACCGTCTACACTCTCACCGGCCACACTCTCACCGGCCACACTCAACGTCCACATTCTCCCCGGCAACACTCTCACCACACTCACCGTCCACACTCTCACCGTCCAAACTCTCACCGTCCACACTCTCAGCGTTCACACTCTCACCGTCCACACTCTCACCGTCCACACTCTCACCGTCCACACTCGCAGTCCACACTCGCAGTCCACACTCTCAGCGTCCACACACACCGTCCACACTCTCACCGTCCACAATCTTACCGTCCACACTCTCACCGTGCAGACTCTCACCGTCTACACTCTCACCGTCCACACTCTCAGCGTTCACACTCTCAGCGTCCACACTCTCACCGTCCACACTCTCCCCATCCACACTCGCAGTCCACACTCTCAGCGTCCACACACACCGTCCACACTCCCACCGTCCACACTCTCACCGTCCACACTCTCACCGTCCACACTCTTACCGTCCACACTCTCACCATCCACACTCTCACCGTCCACACTCTCACCGTCCACACTCTTACCGTCCACACTCTCACCGTCCACACTCTCACCGTCCACACACTCACCGTCCACACTCTCACCGTCTACACTCACCCCGTCTACACTCACCCCGTCCACACTGTCCCCGCCACACTCTCACCGTCCACACTCTCACCGTCCACACTCTCCCCGTCTGCACTATCCCAGTCCGCACTCGCACCGTCCGCACGCTCAGCGTCCACACTCACCGTCCACTCTCACCGTCCACACTCTCACCGTCCTCACTCTCAGCGTCCACACTCTCACCGTCCACACTCTCACAGTCCGCACTCACCGTCCGCACTCACCGTCCACACACTCACCGTTCACACTCTCACCGTCCACACTCTCACCGTCTCCACACTCACCGTCCTCACTCTCACCGTCCTCACTCTCACCGTCCGCACTCTCACCGTCCGCACTCTCACCGTCCGCACTCTCACCGTCCACACACTCACCGGCCACACTCTCACCGTCCGCACTCTCACCGTCCGCACTCTCACCGTCCACACTCTCACCGTCCGCACTCTCACCGTCCACACACTCACCGGCCACACTCTCACCGTCCGCACTCTCACCGTCCGCACTCTCACCGTCCGCACTCTCACCGTCCGCACTCTCACCGTCCGCACTCTCATCGTCTCCACACTCACCGTCCACACTCACCGTCCACACTCACCGTCCACACTCTCACCGTCTACACTCTCACCGTCTACACTCACCCCGTCTACACTCACCCCGTCCACACTCTCCCCGCCACACTCTCACCGTCCACACTCTCCCCGTCCGCACTCTCACAGTCCGCACTCGCAC
The DNA here is from genome assembly GCF_047496885.1 of Scyliorhinus torazame. Classification (NCBI taxonomy): domain Eukaryota; kingdom Metazoa; phylum Chordata; class Chondrichthyes; order Carcharhiniformes; family Scyliorhinidae; genus Scyliorhinus; species Scyliorhinus torazame. The sequence continues at coordinate 89,063,293 of NC_092710.1, read as the reverse complement.
CGTCCGCACGCTCAGCGTCCACACTCTTACCGTCCACACTCTCACCGTCCACACTCTCACCGTCCACACTCTCACCGTCCACACTCTCACCGTCCACACTCTCCCCGCCACACTCTCACCGTCCACACTCTCACCGTCCACACTCTCACCGTCCACACTCTCACCGTCCACACTCTCACCGTCGACACTCTCACCGTCCACACTCTCACCGACAACACTCTCACAGTCCGCACTCACCGTCCACACTCTCACCGTCCACACTCTCACCGTCCACACTCTCACCGTCCACACTCACCGTCCACACTCTCACCGTCCACACTCTCACCGTCCGCACTCTCACCGTCCACACTCTCACCGGCCACACTCTCACCGTCCACACTCTCACCGTCCACACTCTCACCGTCCACACTCACCGTCCACACTCACACCGTCTACACTCTCACCGTCTGCACTCTCCCTGTCCACACTCTGCCCGTCCACACTCTCACTGTCCACACTCTCCCCGTCCGCACTCTCCCAGTCCGCACTCGCACCGTCCGCACGCTCAGCGTCCACACTCACCATCCACTCTCACCGTCCACACTCTCACCGTCCACACTCTCACCGTCCACACTCTCCCCGTCCACACTCTGCCCGTCCACACTCTCACTGTCCACACTCTCACCGTCCACACTGTCACCGTCCACACTCTCACCGTCTACACTCACCCAGTCCACACTCTCACCGTCCACACTCTCACCCAGTCCACACTCTCACCGTCCACAATCTCACCGTCCACACTCTCACCGTCCACACTCTCCCCGTCCACACTCTGCCCGTCCACACTCTCACCGTCCACACTCTCAGCGTCCACACTCTCACCGTCCACACTGTCACCGTCCACACTCTCACCGTCTACACTCACCCAGTCCACACTCTCACCGTCCACACTCTCACCCAGTCCACACTCTCACCGTCCACAATCTCACCGTCCACACTCTCACCGTCTACACTCTCACCGTCTACACTCTCACCGTCTACACTCACCCCGCCACAATCTCCCCGCCACACTCTCACCGTCCACTCTCTCACCGTCCACACTCTCACCATCCACACTCTCACCGGCCACACTCACCGTCCACATTCTCCCCGGCCACACTCACACCAAACTCACCGTCCACACTCTCACCGTCCACACTCTCACCGTCCACATTCTCACCGTCCACACTCTCACCGTCCACACTCTCACCATCCACACTCTCCGCGTCCGCACTCTCCGCGTCCGCACTCTCCGCGTCCGCACTCTCACCGTCCGCACTCTCACCGTCCGCACACTCACCGTCCGCACTCTCACCGTCCGCACTCTCACCGTCCGCACTCTCACCGTCCGCACTCTCACCGTCCGCACTCTCACCGCCCGCACTCTCACCGCCCGCACTCTCACCGCCCGCACTCTCACCGTCCGCACTCTCACCGTCCGCACTCTCACCGTCCGCACTCTCACCGTCCGCTCTCTCACCGCCCGCACTCTCACCGTCCACACTCTCACCGTCCACACTCTCACCGTCCACACTCTCACCGGCTACACTCTCACCGTCTACACTCACCCCGTCTACACTCAACCCGTCCACACTCTCCCCGCCACACTCTCACCGTCCACACTCTCACCGTCCACACTCTCCCCGTCTGCACTCTCCCAGTCGGCACTCGCACCGTCCGCACGCTCAGCGTCCACACTCACCGTCCACTCTCACCGTCCACACTCTCACCGTCCACACTCTCAGCGTCCACACTCTCACCGTCCACACTCTCACCGTCCACACACTCACCGTCCACACTCTCACCGTCAACACTCTCACCGTCCACACTCTCACCGTCGACACTCTCACCGTCGACACTCTCACCGTCCACACTCTCACAGTCCGCACTCACCGTCCGCACTCACCGTCCACACACTCACCGTTCACACTCTCACCGTCCACACTCTCACCGTCTTCACACTCACCATCTTCACTCTCACCGTCTTCACTCTCACCGTCCGCACTCTCACCGTCCGCACTCTCACCGTCCGCACTCTCACCGTCCGCACTCTCACCGTCCGCACTCTCACCGTCCACACACTCACCGGCCACACTCTCACCGTCGACACTCTCACCGTCGACACTCTCACCGTCCGCACTCTCACAGTCCGCACTCACCGTCCGCACTCACCGTCCACACACTCACCGTTCACACTCTCACCGTCCACACTCTCACCGTCTCCACACTCACCGTCCTCACTCTCACCGTCCGCACTCTCACCGTCCGCACTCTCACCGTCCGCACTCTCACCGTCCGCACTCTCACCATCCACACACTCACCGGCCACACTCTCACCGTCCACACTCTCACCGTCCACACTCTCACCGTCTACACTCACCCCGTCTACACTCACCCCGTCCACACTCTCCCCGCCACACTCTCACCGTACACACTCTCCCCATCTGCACTCTCCCAGTCCGCACTCGCACCGTCCGCACGCTCAGCGTCCACACTCACCGTCCACTCTCACCGTCCACACTCTGCCCGTCCACACTCTGCCCGTCCACACTCTCACCGTCCACACTCTCACCGTCTACACTCACCCAGTCCACACTCTCACCGTCCACACTCTCACCGTCCACACTCTCACCCAGTCCACACTCACACCGTCCACAATCTCACCGTCCACACTCTCACCGTCTAGACTCTCACCGTCTACACTCACCCCGTCTACACTCACCCCGCCACAATCTCCCCGCCACACTCTCACCGTCCACACTCTCACCGTCCACACTCTCACCGTCCACACTCTCACCGTCCACACTCTCACCGGCCACACTCACCGTCCACATTCTCCCCGGCCACACTCACACCACACTCACCGTCCACACTCTCACCGTCCACACTCTCACCGTCCACATTCTCACCGTCCACACTCTCCCCGTCCACACTCTCACCGTCCACACTCTCACCGCCCACACTCTCACCGTCCACACTCTCACCGTCCACACACTCACCGTCCAAACTCTCACCGTCCACACTCTCACCGTCCACACTCTGACCGTCAACACTCTCACCGTCCACATTCACCGTCCACACTCTCACCGTCCACACTCTCCCCGTCCACACTCTCCAGGTCCACACTCTCACCGTCCACACTCTCACCGTCCACTCTCACCGTCAACATTCTCACCGTCCACACTCTCACCGTCCACACTCTCACCGTCCACACACTCACCATCCACACTCACCGTCCACACACTCACGGTCCACACTCTCACCGGCCACACTCTCACCGTCCACACTCTCACCGTCCACACTCTCACCGTCCACACTCTCACCGTCCACACTCTCACCGTCCACACTCTCACCGTCCACACTCTCACCGTCCACACTCTCACCGTCCACACTCTCACCGTCCACACTCTCACCGTCCACAATCTCACCATCCACACTCTCACCGTCCACACTCTCACCGTCCACACTCTCACCGTCCACACTCTCACCCAGTCCACACTCACACCGTCCACAATCTCACCGTCCACACTCTCACCGTCTAGACTCTCACCGTCTACACTCACCCCGTCTACACTCACCCCGCCACAATCTCCCCGCCACACTCTCACCGTCCACACTCTCACCGTCCACACTCTCACCGTCCACACTCTCACCGTCCACACTCTCACCGGCCACACTCACCGTCCACATTCTCCCCGGCCACACTCACACCACACTCACCGTCCACACTCTCACCGTCCACACTCTCACCGTCCACATTCTCACCGTCCACACTCTCCCCGTCCACACTCTCACCGTCCACACTCTCACCGTCCACACACTCACCGTCCAAACTCTCACCGTCCACACTCTCACCGTCCACACTCTGACCGTCAACACTCTCACCGTCCACATTCACCGTCCACACTCTCACCGTCCACACTCTCCCCGTCCACACTCTCCAGGTCCACACTCTCACCGTCCACACTCTCACCGTCCACTCTCACCGTCAACATTCTCACCGTCCACACTCTCACCGTCCACACTCTCACCGTCCACACACTCACCATCCACACTCACCGTCCACACACTCACGGTCCACACTCTCACCGTCCACACTCTCACCGTCCACACTCTCACCGTCCACACTCTCACCGTCCACACTCTCACCGTCCACACTCTCACCGTCCACACTCTCACCGTCCACACTCTCACCGTCCACACTCTCACCGTCCACACTCTCACCGTCCACAATCTCACCATCCACACTCACCGTCCACTCTCTCTGTCCACACTCTCACCGTCCACACTCTCACCGTCCACTCTCTCACCGTCCACACTCTCACCGTCCACACTCTCACCGTCCACACTCACCGTCCACTCTCTCAGTCCACACCCTCACCGTCCACAATCTCACCGTCCACACACTCACCGTCCAAACTCTCACCGTCCACACGCCCAGCGTCCACTCTCAACGTCCACACTCTCACGGTCCGCACTCTCACCGTCCACACTCTCACCGTCCACACTCTCAACGTCCACACTCTCACCGTCCACACTCTCACCGTCGACTCTCTCACCGTCTACACTCTCACCGTCTCCACTCACCCCGTCTACACTCACCCCGTCCACACTCTCCCCGCCACACTCTCACCGTCCGCACTCTCACCGTCCGCACTCGCAGCGTCCACACTCACCGTCCACTCTCACCGTCCACACTCTCAGCGTCCACACTCTCACACTCCACACTCTGCCCGTCCACACTCTCACCGTCCACACTCTCACCGTCCACACTGTCACCGTCCACACTCTCACCGTCTACACTCACCCAGTCCACACTCTCACCGTCCACACTCTCACCGTCCACACTCTCACCCAGTCCACAAACTCACCGTCCACACTCTCACCGTCTACACTCACCCCGTCTGCACTCACCCCGCCACAATCTCCCCGCCACACTCTCACCGTCTACACTCACCGTCCACACTCTCACCGTCCACACTCTCACCGTCCACACTCTCACCGGCCACACTCTCACCGTCTACACTCTCACCGTCCCCACTCACCCCGTCTACACTCACCCCGTCCACACTCTCCCCGCCACACTCTCACCGTCCGCACTCTCACCGTCCGCACTCGCAGCGTCCACACTCACCGTCCACTGTCACCGTCCACACTCTCAGCGTCCACACTCTCACACTCCACACTCTGCCCGTCCACACTCTCACCGTCCACACTCTCACCGTCCACACTGTCACCGTCCACACTCTCACCGTCTACACTCACCCAGTCCACACTCTCACCGTCCACACTCTCACCGTCCACACTCTCAGCGTCCACACTCACCCCGTCTACACTCACCCCGCCACAATCTCCCCGCCACACTCTCACCGTCCACACTCTCACCGGCCACACTCTCACCGTCCACACTCTCACCGTCCACACTCTCACCGTCCACACTCTCACCGTCCACACTCTCACCGTCCACAATCTCACCATCCACACTCACCGTCCACTCTCTCTGTCCACACTCTCACCGTCCACACTCTCACCGTCCACTCTCTCACCGTCCACACTCTCACCGTCCACACTCTCACCGTCCACACCCTCACCGTCCACACTCTCACCGTCCACACACTCACCGTCCAAACTCTCACCGTCCACACGCCCAGCGTCCACTCTCAACGTCCACACTCTCACGGTCCGCACTCTCACCGTCCACACTCTCACCGTCCACACTCTCAACGTCCGCACTCACCGTCCACATTCTCCCCGGCCACACTCACACCACACTCACCGTCCACACACTCACCGTCCACACTCTCACCGTCCACACTCTCACCGTCCACACTCTCACCGTCCACACTCTCACCGTCCACACTCTCACCGTCCACACTCTCACCGTCCACACTCTCACCGTCCACACTCTCACCGTCCACACTCTCACCGTCCACAATCTCACCATCCACACTCACCGTCCACTCTCTCTGTCCACACTCTCACCGTCCACACTCTCAACGTCCACACTCTCACCGTCCACACTCTCACCGTCGACTCTCTCACCGTCTACACTCTCACCGTCTCCACTCACCCCGTCTACACTCACCCCGTCCACACTCTCCCCGCCACACTCTCACCGTCCGCACTCTCACCGTCCGCACTCGCAGCGTCCACACTCACCGTCCACTCTCACCGTCCACACTCTCAGCGTCCACACTCTCACCGTCCACACTCTCACCGTCCACACTGTCACCGGCCACACTCTCACCGTCCACACTCACACACTCCACACTCTGCCCGTCCACACTCTCACCGTCCACACTCTCACCGTCCACACTGTCACCGTCCACACTCTCACCGTCTACACTCACCCAGTCCACACTCTCACCGTCCACACTCTCACCGTCCACACTCTCACCCAGTCCACAAACTCACCGTCCACACTCTCACCGTCTACACTCACCCCGTCTGCACTCACCCCGCCACAATCTCCCCGCCACACTCTCACCGTCCACACTCTCACCGTCCACACTCTCACCGGCCACACTCTCACCGTCTACACTCTCACCGTCCCCACTCACCCCGTCTACACTCACCCCGTCCACACTCTCCCCGCCACACTCTCACCGTCCGCACTCTCACCGTCCGCACTCGCAGCGTCCACACTCACCGTCCACTGTCACCGTCCACACTCTCAGCGTCCACACTCTCACACTCCACACTCTGCCCGTCCACACTCTCACCGTCCACACTCTCACCGTCCACACTGTCACCGTCCACACTCTCACCGTCTACACTCACCCAGTCCACACTCTCACCGTCCACACTCTCACCGTCCACACTCTCACCGTCCACACTCTCACCGTCCACAATCTCACCATCAACACTCACCGTCCACTCTCTCTGTCCACACTCTCACCGTCCACACTCTCACCGTCCACTCTCTCACCGTCCACTCTCTCTGTCCACACTCTCACCGTCCACACTCTCACCGTCCACTCTCTCACCGTCCACACTCTCACCGTCCACACCCTCACCGTCCACACTCTCACCGTCCACACACTCACCGTCCAAACTCTCACCGTCCACACGCCCAGCGTCCACTCTCAACGTCCACACTCTCACGGTCCGCACTCTCACCGTCCACACTCTCACCGTCCACACTCTCAACGTCCGCACTCACCGTCCACATTCTCCCCGGCCACACTCACACCACACTCACCGTCCACACACTCACCGTCCACACACTCACCGTCCACACTCTCACCGTCCACACTCTCACCGTCCACACTCTCACCGTCCACACTCTCACCGTCCACACTCTCACCGTCCACACTCTCACCGTCCACACTCTCACCGTCCACACTCTCACCGTCCACAATATCACCATCCACACTCACCGTCCACTCTCTCTGTCCACACTCTCACCGTCCACACTCTCACCGTCCACTCTCTCACCGTCCACACTCTCACCGTCCACACTCACCGTCCACTCTCTCACCGTCCACACACTCACCTTCCACACGCCCAGCGTCCACTCTCAACGTCCACACTCTCACGGTCCGCACTCTCACCGTCCACACTCTCACCGTCCACACTCGCAACGTCCGCACTTGCAACGTCCGCACTCACCGTCCACACTCTCACCGTCCACACTCTCACCGTCGTTCCTCTCACCGTCTACACTCTCACCGTCTACACTCACCCCGTCTACACTCACCCCGTCCACACTCTCCCCGCCACACTCTCACCGTCCGCACTCTCACCGTCCGCACTCTCACCGTCCACACTCACCGTCCACTCTCACCGTCCACACTCTCAGCGTCCACACTCTCACAGTCCACACTCTGCCCGTCCACACTCTCACTGTCCACACTCTCACCGTCCACACTGTCACCGTCCACACTCACCCAGTCCACACTCTCACCGTCCACACTCTCACCGTCCACACTCTCACCCAGTCCACACTCTCACCGTCCACACTCTCACCGTCCACACTCTCACCGTCTACACTCTCACCGTCAACACTCACCCCGTCTACACTCACCCCGCCACAATCTCCCCGCCACACTCTCACCGTCCACACTCTCACCGGCCACACTCACCGTCCACATTCTCCCCGGCCACACTCACACCACACTCACCGTCCACACTCTCACCGTCCACACTCTCACCGTCCACACTCTCACCGTCCACACTCTCACCGTCCACACTCTCACCGTCCACACTCTCCCCGTCCACACTCTCCCCGTCCACACTCTCCCCGTCCACACTCTCCCCGTCCACACTCTCCCCGTCCACACTCTCACCGTCCACACTCTCACCGTCCACACTCTCACCGTCCACAATCTCACCATCCACACTCACCGTCCACTCTCTCTGTCCACACTCTCACCGTCCACACTCTCACCGTCCACTCTCTCACCGTCCACACTCTCACCGTCCACACTCACCGTCCACTCTCTCAGTCCACACCCTCACCGTCCACACTCTCACCGTCCACACACTCACCGTCCAAACTCTCACCGTCCACACGCCCAGCGTCCACTCTCAACGTCCACACTCTCACGGTCCGCACTCTCACCGTCCACACTCTCAACGTCCGCACTCACCGTCCACACTCTCACCGTCGACCCTCTCACCGTCTACACTCTCACCGTCTCCACTCACCCCGTCTACACTCACCCCGTCCACACTCTCCCCGCCACACTCTCACCGTCCGCACTCTCACCGTCCGCACTCGCAGCGTCCACACTCACCGTCCACTCTCACCGTCCACACTCTCAGCGTCCACACTCTCACAGTCCACACTCTGCCCGTCCACACTCTCACCGTCCACACTCTCACCGTCCACACTGTAACCGTCCACACTCTCACCGTCTACACTCACCCAGCCCACACTCTCACCGTCCACACTCTCACCGTCCACACTGTAACCGTCCACACTCTCACCGTCCACACTCTCACCGTCCACACTCTCACCGTCCACACACTCACCGTCCACACTCTCACCGTCCACACTCTCACCGTCCACACTCTCACCGTCCACACACTCACCGTCCACACTGTAACCGTCCACACTCTCACCGTCCACACTCTCACCGTCTACACTCACCCCGTCTACACTCTCACCGTCTACACTCACCCCGTCTACACTCTCACCGGCCACACTTACCGTCCACATTCTCACCGTCCACACTCTCACCGGCCACACTTACCGTCCACATTCTCCCCGGCCACACTCACACCACACTCACCGTCCACACACTCACCGTCCACACACTCACCGTCCACACTCACAGTCCACACTCTCACCGTCCACACTCTCACCGTCCACACTCTCACCGTCCACACTCTCACCGTCCACACTCTCACCGTCCGCACTCTCACCGTCCACACTCTCACCGTCCACAATCTCACCATCCACACTCACCGTCCACTCTCTCTGTCCACACTCTCACCGTCCACACTCTTAGCGTCCACTCTCTCACCGTCCACACTCTCACCGTCCACACTCACCGTCCACTCTCTCAGTCCACACCCTCACCGTCCGCACTCTCACCGTCCACACACTCACCGTCCAAACTGTCACCGTCCACACGCCCAGCGTCCACTCTCAACGTCCACACTCTCACCGTCCACACTCTCACCGTCCACACTCTCAACGTCCGCACTCACCGTCCACATTCTCCCCAGCCACACTCACACCACACTCACCGTCCACACACTCACCGTCCACACTCTCACCGTCCACACTCTCACCGTCCACACTCTCACCGTCCACACCCTCACCGTCCACACTCTCACCGTCCACACTCTCACCGTCCACACTCTCACCGTCCACACTCTCACCGTCCACAATCTCACCATCCACACTCACCGTCCACTCTCTCTGTCCACACTCTCACCGTCCACACTCTCACCGTCCACTCTCTCACCGTCCACACTCTCACCGTCCACACTCACCGTCCACTCTCTCAGTCCACACCCTCACCGTCCACACTCTCACCGTCCACACACTCTCCGTCCAAACTCTCACCGTCCACACGCCCAGCTTCCACTCTCAACGTCCACACTCTCACGGTCCGCACTCTCACCGTCCACACTCTCACCGTCCACACTCTCAACGTCCGCACTCACCGTCCACACTCTCACCGTCCACACTCTCTCCGTCGACCCTCTCACCGTCTACACTCTCACCGTCTACACTCACCCCGTCTACACTCACCCCGTCCACACTCTCCCCGCCACACTCTCACCGTCCGCACTCTCACCGTCCGCACTCTCACCATCCACACTCACCGTCCACACTCTCACCGTCCGCACTCACCGTCCACACTCTCACCGTCCACACTCTCAGCGTCCACACTCTCACAGTCCACACTCTGCCCGTCCACACTCTCACCGTCCACACTCTCACCGTCCACACACTCACCGTCCACACTCTCACCGTCCACACTCTCACCCAGTCCACACTCTCACCGTCCACACTCTCACCGTCCACACTCTCACCGTCTACACTCTCACCGTCTACACTCTCACCGTCTACACTCACCCCGTCTACACTCACCCCGCCACAATCTCCCCGCCACACTCTCACCGTCCACACTCTCACCGGCCACACTCACCGTCCACATTCTCCCCGGCCACACTCACACCACACTCACCGTCCACACTCTCACCGTCCACACTCTCACCGTCCACACTCTCACCGTCCACACTCTCACCGTCCACACTCTCACCGTCCACACTCTCACCGTCCACACTCTCACCGTCCACACTCTCACCGTCCACACTCTCACCGTCCACACTCTCACCGTCCACACTCTCACCGTCCACACTCTCACCGTCCACACTCTCCCCGTCCACACTCTCCCCGTCCACACTCTCCCCGTCCACACTCTCTCCGTCCACACTCTCACCGTCCTCACTCTCACCGTCCACACTCTCACCGTCCACAATCTCACCATCCACACTCACCGTCCACTCTCTCTGTCCACACTCTCACCGTCCACACTCTCACCGTCCACACTCTCACCGTCCACACTCACCGTCCACTCTCTCAGTCCACACCCTCACCGTCCACTCTCACCGTCCACACTCTCACCGTCCACACACTCACCGTCCAAACTCACACCGTCCACACGCCCAGCGTCCACTCTCATTGTCCACACTCTCACGGTCCGCACTCTCACCGTCCACACTCTCACCGTCCACACTCTCAACGTCCGCACTCACCGTCCACACTCTCACCGTCCACACTCTCACCGTCGACCCTCTCACCGTCTACACTCTCACCGTCTCCACTCACCCCGTCCACACTCACCCCGTCCACACTCTCCCGTCCGCACTCTCACCGTCCGCACTCGCAGCGTCCACACTCACCGTCCACTCTCACCGTCCACACTCTCAGCGTCCACACTCTCACAGTCCACACTCTGCCCGTCCACACTCTCACCGTCCACACTCTCACCGTCCACACTGTCACCGTCCACACTCTCACCGTCTGCACTCACCCAGTCTTCACTCTCACCGTCCACACTCTCACCGTCCACACTCTCACCCAGTCCACACTCTCACCGTCTACACTCACCCCGTCTACACTCACCCCGCCACAATCTTCCCGCCACACACGCACCGTCCACACTCTCACCGTCCACACTCTCACCGGCCACACTCACCGTCCACATTCTCCCCGGCCACACTCACACCACACTCACCGTCCACACACTCACCGTCCACACACTCACCGTCCACACTCACCGTCCACACTCTCACCGTCCACACTCTCACCGTCCACACTCTCACCGTCCACACTCTCACCGTCCACACTCTCACCGTCCACACTCTCACCGTCCACACTCTCACCGTCCACACTCTCACCGTCCACAATCTCACCATCCACACTCACCGTCCACTCTCTCTGTCCACACTCTCACCGTCCACACTCTCACCGTCCACTCTCTCACCGTCCACACTCTCACCGTCCACACTCTCACCGTCCACACTCACCGTCCACTCTCTCAGTCCACACTCTCACCGTCCACACTCTCACCGGCCACACTCAGCGTCCACATTCTCCCCGGCCACACTCACACCACACTCACCATCCACACACTCACCGTCCACACACTCACCGTCCACACTCACCGTCCACACTCTCACCGTCCACACTCTCACCGTCCACACTCTCACCGTCCACACTCTCACCGTCCACAATCTCACCATCCACACTCACCGTCCACTCTCTCTGTCCACACTCTCACCGTCCACACTCTCACCGTCCACTCTCTCACCGTCAAAACTCTCACCGTCCACACGCCCAGCGTCCACTCTCAACGTCCACACTCTCACGGTCCGCACTCTCACCGTCCACACTCTCACCGTCCACACTCTCACCGTCCACACTCTCACCGTCCACACTCACCGTCCACTCTCTCAGTCCACACCCTCACCGTCCACACTCTCACCGTCCAAACTCTCACCGTCCACACGCCCAGCGTCCACTCTCAACGTCCACACTCTCACGGTCCGCACTCTCACCGTCCACACTCTCACCGTCCACACTCTCACCGTCCACACTCTCAACATCCGCACTCACCGTCTACACTCTCACCGTCTACACTCACCCCGTCTACACTCACCCCGTCCACACTCTCCCCGCCACACTCTCACCGTCCGCACTCTCACCGTCCGCACTCTCACCGTCCACACTCTCCGTCCACTCTCACCGTCCACACTCTCAGCGTCCACACTCTCACAGTCCACACTCTCAGCGTCCACACTCTCACAGTCCACACTCTCACCGTCCACACTCTCACCGTCCACACTCTCACCGGCCACACTCACCGTCCACATTCTCCCCGGCCACACTCACACCACACTCACCGTCCACACACTCACCGTCCACACTCACCGTCCACACTCTCACCGTCCACACTCTCACCGTCCACACTCTCACCGTCCACACTCTCCCCGTCCACACTCTCCCCGTCCACACTCTCCCCGTCCACACTCTCCCCGTCCACACTCTCCCCGTCCACACTCTCACCGCCCACACACTCACCGTCCACACACTCACCGTCCACGCTCTCACCGTCCACGCTCTCACCGTCCACGCTCTCACCGTCCACATTCACCGTCCACACTCTCCCCGTCCACACTCTCCCCGTACACACTCTCCCCGTCCACACTCTACCCGTCCACACTCTCACCGTCCACACTCTCACCGTCCACATTCACCGTCCACACACTCACTGTCCTCACTGTCACCGTCCACACTCTCACCATCCACACTCCCACCGTCCACACTCTCACCATCCACACTCACCGTCCACACACTCACCGTCCACACACTCACCGTCCACACTCTCACCGTCCACACTCTCACCGTCCACACTCTCACCGTCCACACTCTCACCGTCCACACTCTCCGTCCACACTCTCACCGTCCACACTCTCACTGTCCACACTCTCACCGTCCACACTCACCGTCCACTCTCTCAGTCCACACCCGCACCGTCCACACTCTCACCCTCCACGCTCTCACCGTCCACGCTCTCACCGTCCACGCTCTCACCGTCCACATTCACCGTCCACACTCTCACCATCCACACTCCCACCGTCCACACTCTCACCATCCACACTCACCGTCCACACACTAACCGTCCACACACTCACCGTCCACACTCTCACCGTCCACACTCTCACCGTCCACACTCTCACCGTCCACACTCTCACCGTCCACACTCTCACCGTCCACACTCTCACCGTCCACAATCTCACCATCCACACTCACCGTCCACACTCTCCGTCCACACTCTCACCGTCCACACTCTCACCGTCCACACTCTCACCGTCCACACTCACCGTCCACTCTCTCAGTCCACACCCGCACCGTCCACACTCTCACCGTCCACACACTCACCGTCCAAACTCTCACCGTCCACACGCCCAGCGTCCACTCTCAACGTCCACACTCTCACGGTCCACACTCTCACGGTCCACACTCTCACCGTCCACACTCTCACCGTCCACACTCACCGTCCACTCTCTCAGTCCACACCCTCACCGTCCACACTCTCACCGTCCACACACTCACCGTCGAAACTCTCACCGTCCACACGCCCAGCGTCCACTCTCAACGTCCACACTCTCACGGTCCGCACTCTCACCGTCCACACTCTCACCGTCGACGCTCTCACCGTCCACGCTCTCACCGTCCACACTCTCACCGTCCACACTCTCACCGTCCACACTCTCACCGTCCACACTCTCAACGTCCGCACTCTCAACGTCCGCACTCTCAACGTCCGCACTCACCGTCCACGCTCTCACCGTCCACGCTCTCACTGTCCACGCTCTCACCGTCCACGCTCTCATCGTCCACTCTCTCCCTGTCCACACACTCACCGTCACACTCTCACCGTACACACTCTCACTGTCCACACTCAGCGTCCACACTCACCGTCCACACTCTCACCGTCAACACTCTCACCGTCCACACTCTCACCGTCCACACTCTCACCGTCCACACTCTCACCGTCCACACTCTCACTGTCCACACTCTCACCGTCCACACTCTCACCGTCCACACTCTCACCGTCCACACTCACCGTCCACACTCTCACCGTCCACACTCACCGTCCACACTCACCGTCCACACTCTCCCCGTCCACACTGTCACCGTCCGCACTCTCACCGTCCACACTCTCACCTTCCACACCCGCCGTCCGCACTCTCACCGTCCGCACTCTCACCGTCCACACTCTCACCGTCCACACTCTCACCGTCCACACTCTCACTGTCCACACTCACCGTCCACACACTCACTGTCCACACACTCACCGTCCACACTCTCTCCGTCCACACTGTCACCGTCCGCACTCTCACCGTCCACACTCTCACCTTCCACACTCTCACTGGCCACACTCACCGTCCACATTCTCCCGGCCACACTCACCGTCCACACTCTCCCCATCCACACTCGTCCACACTTTCCCCGTCCACACTCTCACCGTCCACACTCACCGTCCACACCAGCCGTCCGCACTCTCACCGTCCGCACTCTCACCGTCCACACTCTCACCGTCCACACTCACCGTCCACACTCTCACCGTCCACACTCTCACTGTCCACACTCTCATTGTCCACACTCACCGTCCACACACTCACTGTCCACACACTCACCGTCCACACTCTCCCCGCCACACTGTCACCGTCCACACGCTCACCGTCCACACTCTCACCGTCCACACTCTCACCGTCCACACCCGCCGTCCACACTCACCGTCCACACTCACCGTCCACACTCACCGTCCACACTCACCGTCCACACTCACCGTCCACACTCTCACCGTCCACACTCTCACCGTCCACACTCTCACCGTCCACACTCTCACCGTCCACACTCTCACCGTCCACACTCTCACCGTCCACACTCTCACCGTTCACACACTCACCGTCCACACTGTCACCGTCCACACTCTCACCGTCCACACCCGCCGTCCACACTCACCGTCCACACTCACCGTCCACACTCACAGTCCACACTCACCGTCCACACTCACCGTCCACACACTCACCGTCCACACACTCACCGTCCACAGTCACCGTCCACACTCTCACCGTCCACACTCTCACCGTCCACACTCTCACCGTCCACACTCTCACCGTCCACACATTCACCGTCCACACTCTCACCGTCCACACCCGCCGTCCACACTCACCGTCCACACTCACCATCCACACTCACAGTCCACACTCACCGTCCACACTCACCGTCCACACACTCACCGTCCACACTCTCACCGTCCACACACTCACCGTCCACACTGTCACCGTCCACACTGTCACCGTCCGCACTCTCACCGTCCACACCCGCCGTCCACACTCACCGTCCACACTCACAGTCCACACTCACAGTCCACACTCACAGTCCACACTCACCGTCCACACTCACCGTCCACACTCACCGTCCACACTCACAGTCCACACACACTCCACACTCACCGTCCACACTCTCACCGTCCACACTCTCACCGTCCACACTCTCACCGTCCAGACTCTCACCGTCCACACTCTCACCGTCCACACTCTCACCGTCCACACTCTCACCGTCCACACTCTCACCGTCCACACTCTCACCGTCCACACTCTCACCGTCCACACTCTCACCGTCCACACTCTCACCGTCCACACTCTCACCGTCCACACTCTCACAGTCCACACTCACAGTGCACACTCACCGTCCACACTCACCGTCCACACTCTCACCATCCACACTCACCGTCCACACTCTCACCGTCCACACTCTCACCTTCCACACTCACCGTCCACACTCTCTCCGTCCACACTGTCACCGTCCGCACTCTCACCGTCCACACTCTCACCTTCCACACTCTCACTGGCCACACTCACCGTCCACATTCTCCCGGCCACACTCACCGTCCACACTCTCCCCATCCACACTCGTCCACACTTTCCCCGTCCACACTCACCGTCCACACTCACCGTCCACACTCACCGTCCACACTCACCGTAGACACTCTCTCCGTCCACACTGTCACCGTCCGCACTGTCACCGTCCACACCCGCCGTCCGCACTCTCACCGTCCGCACTCTCACCGTCCACACTCTCACCGTCCACACTCTCACCGTCCACACTCTCACCGTCCACACCCGCCGTCCACACTCACCGTCCACACTCACCGTCCACACTCTCACCGTCCACACTCTCACCGTCCACACTCTCACCGTCCACACTCTCACCGTCCACACACTCACCGTCCACACTCTCACCGTCCACACCCGCCGTCCACACTCACCGTCCACACTCACCGTCCACACTCACCGTCCACACTCACCGTCCACACTCACCGTCCACACACTCACCGTCCACACACTCACTGTCCACACACTCACCGTCCACACTCACCGTCCACACTCTCACCGTCCACACTGTCACCGTCCACACCCGCCGTCCACACTCACCGTCCACACTCACCATCCACACTCACAGTCCACACTCACCGTCCACACTCTCACCGTCCACACACTCACCGTCCACACTGTCACCGTCCACACTGTTACCGTCCACACTCTCACCGTCCACACCCGCCGTCCACACTCACCGTCCACACTCACAGTCCACACTCACCGTCCACACTCACCGTCCACACTCACCGTCCACACTCACAGTCCACACTCACCGTCCACACTCTCACCGTCCACACTCTCACCGTCCACACTCTCACCGTCCACGCTCTCACCGTCCACGCTCTCACCGTCCACGCTCTCACCGTCCACACTCTCACCGTCCACACTCTCACCGTCCACACTCTCACCGTCCACACTCTCACCGTCCACACTCTCACCGTCCACACTCTCACCGTCCACACTCTCACAGTCCACACTCACAGTGCACACTCACCGTCCACACTCACCGTCCACACTCTCACCGTCCACACTCTCACCGTCCACACTCACCGTCCACACTCACAGTCCACACTCACAGTCCACACTCACCGTCCACACACTCACCGTCCACACTCTCACTGTCCACATTCTCACCGTCCACACTCTCACCGTCCACACTCTCACCGTCCACACTCTCACCGTCCACACTCACCGTCCACGCTCACCGTCCACGCTCACCGTCCACACTCACCGTCCACACTCACCGTCCACTCACTCACCGTCCACACACTCACCGTCCACACACTCACTGTCCACACACTCACTGTCCACACACTCACTGTCCATACTCTCACCGTCCACACTCACCGTCCACACACTCACTGTCCACACTCACCGTCCACACACTCACTGTCCACACACTCACTGTCCACACACTCACTGTCCACACTCACCGTCCACACACTCACTGTCCACACACTCACCGTGCACACTCTCCCCGCCACACTGTCACCGTCCACACTGTCACCGTCCACACTCTCACCGTCCACACTCACAGTCCACACTCACCGTCCACACTCTCACCGTCCACACTCTCACCGTCCACACTCTCACCGTCCACACTCTCACCGTCCACACTCTCACCGTCCACACTCACCCCGTCCACACTCTCACCGTCCACACTCTCACCGTCCACACACTCTCCGCCCGCACATTCACCGTCCACACTCTCACCGTCCACACTCTCACTGTCCACACACTCACCGTCCACACTCTCCCCGCCACACTGTCACCGTCCACACTGTCACCGTCCGCACTCTCACCGTCCACACCCGCCGCCCACACTCACCGTCCACACTCACCGTCCACACTCACAGTCCACACTCACCGTCCACACTCTCACCGTCCACACTCACACCGTCCACACTCTCACCGTCCACACTCTCACCGTCCACACTCTCACCGTCCACACTCTCACCGTCCACACTCTCACCGTCCACACTCTCACCGTCCACACTTTCACCGTCCACACTCTCACCGTCCACACTCACCGTCCACACTCTCACCGTCCACACTCTCACCGTCCACACACTCACCGTCCACACTCTGCGTCTACACGCTCACCGTCCACACTCTCACCGTCCACACTCTCACTGTCCACACTCTCACTGTCCACACTCTCACCGTCCACACTCTCACCGTCCACACTCTCACCGTCCACACTCTCACCGTCCACACTCTCACCCTCCACACTCACCGTCCACACTCTCACCGTCCACACTCTCACCGTCCATACTCTCATCGTCCACACTCACCGTCCACGCTCACCGTCCACACTCACCGTCCACACTCACCGTCCACACTCACCGTCCACACACTCACCGTCCACACACTCAACGTCCACACACTCACCGTCCACACACTCACTGTCCACACACTCACTGTCCACACTCACCGTCCACACACTCACTGTCCACACTCACCGTCCACACACTCACTGTCCACACACTCACTGTCCACACTCACCGTCCACACACGCACTGTCCACACTCACCGTCCACACACTCACTGTCCACACTCACCGTCCAAACACTCACTGTCCACACTCACCGTCCACACACTCACTGTCCACACACTCACTGTCCACACACTCACTGTCCACACTCACTGTCCACACTCACCGTCCACACACTCACTGTCCACACACTCACTGTCTACACTCACCGTCCACACACTCACTGTCCACATTCACCGTCCACACTCTCACCGTCCACACTCTCACCGTCCACACTCTCACCGTCCACACTCTCACCGTCCACACTCACCGTCCACGCTCACCGTCCACGCTCACCGTCCACACTCACCGTCCACACTCACCGTCCACTCACTCACCGTCCACACACTCACCGTCCACACACTCACTGTCCACACACTCACTGTCCACACACTCACTGTCCATACTCTCACCGTCCACACTCACCGTCCACACACTCACTGTCCACACTCACCGTCCACACACTCACTGTCCACACACTCACTGTCCACACACTCACTGTCCACACTCACCGTCCACACACTCACTGTCCACACACTCACCGTGCACACTCTCCCCGCCATACTGTCACCGTCCACACTGTCACCGTCCACACTCTCACCGTCCACACTCACAGTCCACACTCACCGTCCACACTCTCACCGTCCACACTCTCACCGTCCACACTCTCACCGTCCACACTCTCACCGTCCACACTCTCACCGTCCACACTCTCACCGTCCACACTCACCCCGTCCACACTCTCACCGTCCACACTCTCACCGTCCACACACTCTCCGCCCGCACATTCACCGTCCACACTCTCACCGTCCACACTCTCACTGTCCACACACTCACCGTCCACACTCTCCCCGCCACACTGTCACCGTCCACACTGTCACCGTCCGCACTGTCACCGTCCGCACTCTCACCGTCCACACCCGCCGTCCACACTCACCGTCCACACTCACCGTCCACACTCACAGTCCACACTCACCGTCCACACTCTCACCGTCCACACTCACACCGTCCACACTCTCACCGTCCACACTCTCACCGTCCACACTCTCACCGTCCACACTCTCACCGTCCACACTCTCACCGTCCACACTCTCACCGTCCACACTTTCACCGTCCACACTCTCACCGTCCACACTCACCGTCCACACTCTCACCGTCCACACTCTCACCGTCCACACACTCACCGTCCACACTCTGCGTCTACACGCTCACCGTCCACACTCTCACCGTCCACACTCTCACTGTCCACACTCTCACTGTCCACACTCTCACCGTCCACACTCTCACCGTCCACACTCTCACCGTCCACACTCTCACCGTCCACACTCTCACCCTCCACACTCACCGTCCACACTCTCACCGTCCACACTCTCACCGTCCATACACTCATCGTCCACACTCACCGTCCACGCTCACCGTCCACACTCACCGTCCACACTCACCGTCCACACTCACCGTCCACACACTCACCGTCCACACACTCACCGTCCACACACTCACCGTCCACACACTCACTGTCCACACACTCACTGTCCACACTCACCGTCCACACACTCACTGTCCACACTCACCGTCCACACACTCACTGTCCACACACTCACTGTCCACACTCACCGTCCACACACTCACTGTCCACACTCACCGTCCACACACTCACTGTCCACACTCACCGTCCACACACTCACTGTCCACACTCACCGTCCACACACTCACTGTCCACACACTCACTGTCCACACACTCACTGTCCACACTCACCGTCCACACTCACTGTCCACACTCACCGTCCACACACTCACTGTCCACACACTCACTGTCTACACTCACCGTCCACACACTCACTGTCCACATTCACCGTCCACACACTCACTGCCCACACTCACCGTCCACACACTCACTGTCCACACACTCACTGTCCACATCACCGTCCACACACTCACCGTCCACACTCACCGTCCACACACTCACTGTCCACTCTCACCGTCCACACACTCACTGTCCACACTCACCGTCCACACACTCACTGTCCACACTGTCACCGTCCGCACTCTCACCGTCCACACTCTCACCTTCCACACTCACTGTCCACACTCTCCCCGTCCACATTCTACCGGCCACACTCGCTGTCCACACTCACCGTCCACACCCTCACCGTCCACACTCTCACCGTCCACACTCTCACCGTCCACACTCACACCGTCCACACTCACCGTCCACATTCTCCCCGGCCACACTCACCGTCAACACTCTCACCGTCCACACTCTCACCGTCCACACTCTCCCCGTCCACACTGTCACCGTCCGCACTCTCACCTTCCACACTCACCGTCCACACTCTCTCCGTCCACACTGTCACCGTCCGCACTCTCACCGTCCACACTCTCACCTTCCACACTCTCACTGGCCACACTCACCGTCCACATTCTCCCGGCCACACTCACCGTCCACACTCTCCCCGTCCACACTCGTCCACACTTTCCCCGTCCACACTCACCGTCCACACTCACCGTCCACACTCTCACCGTCCACACTCTCACCGTCCACACCCTCACCGTCCACACTCTCACCGTCCAACTCTCACCGTCCACACACTCACCGTCCACACTCTCACCGTCCACACACTCACCGTCCACACTCACACCGTCCACACTCACACCGTCCACACTCTCACCGTCCACACTCTCACCGTCCACACTCTCACCGTCCACACCCGCCGTCCACACTCACCGTCCACACTCAAAGTCCACACTCACCGTCCACACTCACAGTCCACACTCACCGTCCACACTCACCGTCCAGACACTCACCGTCCACACACTCACTGTCCACACACTCACCATCCACACTCTCCCCGCCACACTATCACCGTCCACACTGTCACCGTCCGCACTCTCACCGTCCACACCCGCCGTCCACACTCACCGTCCACACTCACCGTCCACACTCACCGTCCACACTCACCGTCCACACTCACCGTCCACACTCACCGTCCACACACTCACCGTCCACACTCACCGTCCACACTCACCGTCCACACTCTCACCGTCCACACTCTCACCGTCCACACTCTCACCGTCCACACTCTCACCGTCCACTCTCACCGTCCACACTCACCGTCCACACTCACAGTCCACACTCTCACCGTCCACACTCTGACCGTCCACACTCTGACCGTCCACACTCTCACCGTCCACACTCTCACCGTCCACACTCTCACCGTCCACACTCACCGTCCACACTCTCACCGTCCACACTCTCACCGTCCACACACTCACCGTCCACACTCTGCGTCTACACGCTCACCGTCCACACTCTCACCGTCCACACTCTCACTGTCCACACTCTCACTGTCCACACTCTCACCGTCCACACTCACCGTCCACACTCACCGTCCACACACTCACC
Source organism: Scyliorhinus torazame (assembly GCF_047496885.1). Taxonomy (NCBI): domain Eukaryota; kingdom Metazoa; phylum Chordata; class Chondrichthyes; order Carcharhiniformes; family Scyliorhinidae; genus Scyliorhinus; species Scyliorhinus torazame. The sequence continues at coordinate 89,040,923 of NC_092710.1, read as the reverse complement.
GTCCACACACTCACCGTCCACACACTCACTGTCCACACACTCACTGTCCACACACTCACTGTCCACACACTCACTGTCCACACTCACCGTCCACACACTCACTGTCCACACTCACCGTCCACACACTCACTGTCCACACACTCACTGTCCACACTCACCGTCCACACACTCACTGTCCACACTCACCGTCCACACACTCACTGTCCACACTCACCGTCCACACACTCACTGTCCACACTCACCGTCCACACACTCACTGTCCACACACTCACTGTCCACACACTCACTGTCCACACTCACCGTCCACACTCACTGTCCACACTCACCGTCCACACACTCACTGTCCACACACTCACTGTCTACACTCACCGTCCACACACTCACTGTCCACACTCACCGTCCACACACTCACTGCCCACACTCACCGTCCACACACTCACTGTCCACACACTCACTGTCCAAACTCACCGTCCACACACTCACCGTCCACACTCACCGTCCACACACTCACTGTCCACTCTCACCGTCCACACACTCACTGTCCACACTCACCGTCCACACACTCACTGTCCACACTGTCACCGTCCGCACTCTCACCGTCCACACTCTCACCTTCCACACTCACTGTCCACACTCTCCCCGTCCACATTCTCCCGGCCACACTCGCTGTCCACACTCACCGTCCACACCCTCACCGTCCACACTCTCACCGTCCACACTCTCACCGTCCACACTCTCACCGTCCACACTCACCGTCCACATTCTCCCCGGCCACACTCACCGTCAACACTCTCACCGTCCACACTCTCACCGTCCACACTCTCCCCGTCCACACTGTCACCGTCCGCACTCTCACCTTCCACACTCACCGTCCACACTCTCTCCGTCCACACTGTCACCGTCCGCACTCTCACCGTCCACACTCTCACCTTCCACACTCTCACTGGCCACACTCACCGTCCACATTCTCCCGGCCACACTCACCGTCCACACTCTCCCCGTCCACACTCGTCCACACTTTCCCCGTCCACACTCACCGTCCACACTCACCGTCCACACTCTCACCGTCCACACTCTCACCGTCCACACCCTCACCGTCCACACTCTCACCGTCCAACTCTCACCGTCCACACACTCACCGTCCACACTCTCACCGTCCACACACTCACCGTCCACACTCACACCGTCCACACTCACACCGTCCACACTCTCACCGTCCACACTCTCACCGTCCACACTCTCACCGTCCACACCCGCCGTCCACACTCACCGTCCACACTCAAAGTCCACACTCACCGTCCACACTCACAGTCCACACTCACCGTCCACACTCACCGTCCAGACACTCACCGTCCACACACTCACTGTCCACACACTCACCATCCACACTCTCCCCGCCACACTATCACCGTCCACACTGTCACCGTCCGCACTCTCACCGTCCACACCCGCCGTCCACACTCACCGTCCACACTCACCGTCCACACTCACCGTCCACACTCACCGTCCACACCCTCACCGTCCACACTCTCACCGTCCACACTCTCACCGTCCACACTCTCACCGTCCACACTCACCGTCCACATTCTCCCCGGCCACACTCACCGTCAACACTCTCACCGTCCACACTCTCACCGTCCACACTCACCGTCCACACTCTCCCCGTCCACACTGTCACCGTCCGCACTCTCACCTTCCACACTCACCGTCCACACTCTCTCCGTCCACACTGTCACCGTCCGCACTCTCACCGTCCACACTCTCACCTTCCACACTCTCACTGGCCACACTCACCGTCCACATTCTCCCGGCCACACTCACCGTCCACACTCTCCCCGTCCACACTCGTCCACACTTTCCCCGTCCACACTCACCGTCCACACTCACCGTCCACACTCTCACCGTCCACACTCTCACCGTCCACACCCTCACCGTCCACACTCTCACCGTCCAACTCTCACCGTCCACACACTCACCGTCCACACTCTCACCGTCCACACACTCACCGTCCACACTCACACCGTCCACACTCACCCCGTCCACACTCTCACCGTCCACACTCTCACCGTCCACACTCTCACCGTCCACACCCGCCGTCCACACTCACCATCCACACTCAAAGTCCACACTCACCGTCCACACTCACAGTCCACACTCACAGTCCACACTCACCGTCCACACTCACCGTCCACACACTCACCGTCCACACACTCACCATCGACACTCTCCCCGCCACACTGTCACCGTCCACACTGTCACCGTCCGCACTCTCACCGTCCACACCCGCCGTCCACACTCACCGTCCACACTCACCGTCCACACTCACCGTCCACACTCACCGTCCACACTCACCGTCCACACTCACCGTCCACACACTCACCGTCCACACTCACCGTCCACACTCACCGTCCACACTCTCACCGTCCACACTCTCACCGTCCACACTCTCACCGTCCACACTCTCACCGTCCACACTCTCACCGTCCACACTCTCACCGTCCACACTCTGACCGTCCACACTCTCACCGTCCACACTCTCACCGTCCACACTCTCACCGTCCACACTCTCACCGTCCACACTCTCACCGTCCACACTCTCACCGTCCACACTCTCACCGTCCACACTGTCACCGTCCGCACTCTCACCGTCCACACTCTCACCTTCCACACTCTCACTGGCCACACTCACCGTCCACATTCTCCCGGCCACACTCACCGTCCACACTCTCCCCGTCCACACTCGTCCACACTTTCCCCGTCCACACTCACCGTCCACACTCACCGTCCACACTCTCACCGTCCACACTCTCACCGTCCACACCCTCACCGTCCACACTCTCACCGTCCAACTCTCACCGTCCACACACTCACCGTCCACACTCTCACCGTCCACACACTCACCGTCCACACTCACACCGTCCACACTCACACCGTCCACACTCTCACCGTCCACACTCTCACCGTCCACACCCGCCGTCCACACTCACCGTCCACACTCAAAGTCCACACTCACCGTCCACACTCACCGTCCACACTCACCGTCCACACTCTCACCGTCCACACTCTCACCGTCCACACTCTCACCGTCCACACTCTCACCGTCCACACTCACCGTCCACACTCTCACCGTCCACACTCTCACCGTCCACACTCTCACCGTCCACACTCTCACCGTCCACACTCTCACCGTCCACACTCTCACCGTCCACACTCTCACCGTCCACACTCACCGTCCACACTCTCACCGTCCACACTCTCACCGTCCACACTCTCACCGTCCACACACTCACAGTCCACACTCACAGTCCACACTCTCACCGTCCAACTCTCACCGTCCACACACTCACCGTCCACACTCTCACCGTCCACACACTCACCGTCCACACTCACACCGTCCACACTCACCCCGTCCACACTCTCACCGTCCACACTCTCACCGTCCACACTCTCACCGTCCACACCCGCCGTCCACACTCACCATCCACACTCAAAGTCCACACTCACCGTCCACACTCACAGTCCACACTCACAGTCCACACTCACCGTCCACACTCACCGTCCACACACTCACCGTCCACACACTCACCATCGACACTCTCCCCGCCACACTGTCACCGTCCACACTGTCACCGTCCGCACTCTCACCGTCCACACCCGCCGTCCACACTCACCGTCCACACTCACCGTCCACACTCACCGTCCACACTCACCGTCCACACTCACCGTCCACACTCACCGTCCACACACTCACCGTCCACACTCACCGTCCACACTCACCGTCCACACTCTCACCGTCCACACTCTCACCGTCCACACTCTCACCGTCCACACTCTCACCGTCCACACTCTCACCGTCCACACTCTCACCGTCCACACTCTGACCGTCCACACTCTGACCGTCCACACTCTCACCGTCCACACTCTCACCGTCCACACTCTCACCGTCCACACTCTCACCGTCCACACTCTCACCGTCCACACTCTCACCGTCCACACTGTCACCGTCCGCACTCTCACCGTCCACACTCTCACCTTCCACACTCTCACTGGCCACACTCACCGTCCACATTCTCCCAGCCACACTCACCGTCCACACTCTCCCCGTCCACACTCGTCCACACTTTCCCCGTCCACACTCACCGTCCACACTCACCGTCCACACTCTCACCGTCCACACTCTCACCGTCCACACCCTCACCGTCCACACTCTCACCGTCCAACTCTCACCGTCCACACACTCACCGTCCACACTCTCACCGTCCACACACTCACCGTCCACACTCACACCGTCCACACTCACACCGTCCACACTCTCACCGTCCACACTCTCACCGTCCACACCCGCCGTCCACACTCACCGTCCACACTCAAAGTCCACACTCACCGTCCACACTCACCGTCCACACTCACCGTCCACACTCTCACCGTCCACACTCTCACCGTCCACACTCTCACCGTCCACACTCTCACCGTCCACACTCACCGTCCACACTCTCACCGTCCACACTCTCACCGTCCACACTCTCACCGTCCACACTCTCACCGTCCACACTCTCACCGTCCACACTCTCACCGTCCACACTCTCACCGTCCACACTCACCGTCCACACTCTCACCGTCCACACTCTCACCGTCCACACTCTCACCGTCCACACACTCACAGTCCACACTCACAGTCCACACTCACCGTCCACACTCACCGTCCACACTCTCACCATCCACACTCACCGTCCACACTCTCATTGTCCACACTCTCACCGTCCACACTCTCACCGTCCACACTCTCACCGTCCACACTCACCGTCCACGCTCACCGTCCACACTCTCTCCGTCCACACTGTCACCGTCCGCACTCTCACCGTCCACACTCTCACCTTCCACACTCTCACTGGCCACACTCACCGTCCACATTCTCCCGGCCACACTCACCGTCCACACTTTCCCCGTCCACACTCGTCCACACTTTCCCCGTCCACACTCACCGTCCACACTCACCGTCCACACTCTCACCGTCCACACCCTCACCGTCCACACTCTCACCGTCCAACTCTCACCGTCCACACACTCACCGTCCACACTCTCACCGTCCACACTCTCACCGTCCACACTCTCACCGTCCACACTCTCACCGTCCACACTCTCACCGTCCACACTCACACCGTCCACACTCTCACCGTCCACACTCACACCGTCCACACTCTCACTGGCCACACTCACCGTCCACATTCTCCCGGCCACACTCACCGTCCACACTCTCCCCGTCCACACTCGTCCACACTTTCCCCGTCCACACTCACCGTCCACACTCACCATCCACACTCTCACCGTCCACACCCTCACCGTCCACACTCTCACCGTCCAACTCTCACCGTCCACACACTCACCGTCCACACTCTCACCGTCCACACTCTCACCGTCCACACTCTCACCGTCCAACTCTCACCGTCCACACACTCACCGTCCACACTCTCACCGTCCACACACTCACCGTCCACACTCTCACCGTCCACACTCACACCGTCCACACTCTCACCGTCCACACGCCCACCGTCCACACTCTCACCGTCCACACTCACCGTCCACACTCACCGTCCACACACTCACCGTCCACACACTCACTGTCCACACACTCACCATCCACACTCTCCCCGCCACACTGTCACCGTCCACACTGTCACCGTCCGCACTCTCACCGTCCACACCCGCCGTCCACACCCGCCGTCCACACTCACCGTCCACACTCACCGTCCACACTCACCGTCCACTCACCGTCCACACACTCACTGTCCACACTCACCGTCCACACACTCACTGTCCACACACTCACTGTCCACACTCACCGTCCACACACTCACCGTCCACACTCTCCCCGCCACACTGTCACCGTCCACACTCTCACCGTCCACACTCTCACCGTCCACACCCGCCGTCCACACTCACCGTCCACACTCACCGTCCACACTCACCGTCCACACTCACCGTCCACACTCTCACCGTCCACACTCTCACCGTCCACACTCTCACCGTCCACACTCTCACCGTCCACACTCTCACCGTCCACACTCTCACCGTCCACACTCTCACCGTCCACGCTCACCGTCCACGCTCACCGTCCACACTCACCGTCCACACTCACCGTCCACACACTCACCGTCCACACACTCACCGTCCACACACTCACTGTCCACACACTCACTGTCCACACACTCACTGTCCACACTCACCGTCCACACACTCACTGTCCACATTCACCGTCCACACACTCACTGTCCACACACTCACTGTCCACACACTCACTGTCCACACTCACCGTCCACACACTCACTGTCCACACACTCACTGTCTACACTCACCGTCCACACACTCACTGTCCACACTCACCGTCCACACACTCACTGGCCACACTCACCGTCCCCACACTCACCGTCCACACACTCACTGTCCACACTCACCGTCCACACACTCACCGTCCACACTCACCGTCCACACACTCACTGTCCACACTCACCGTCCACACACTCACTGTCCACACTCACCGTCCACACACTCACAGTCCACACTGTCACCGTCCGCACTCTCACCGTCCACACTCTCACCTTCCACACTCACTGTCCACACTCACCGTCCACACACTCACTGGCCACACTCACCGTCCACACACTCACTGTCCACACACTCACTGTCCACACACTCACCGTCCACACTCACCGTCCACACACTCACTGTCCACACTCACCGTCCACACACTCACTGTCCACACTCACCGTCCACACACTCACTGTCCACACTGTCACCGTCCGCACTCTCACCGTCCACACTCTCACCTTCCACACTCACTGTCCACACTCTCCCCATCCACATTCTCCCGGCCACACTCGCTGTCCACACTCACCATCCACACCCTCACCGTCCACACTCTCACCGTCCACACTCTCACCGTCCACACTCTCACCGTCCACATTCTCCCCGTCCACACTCTCACCGTCCACACTCTCACCGTCCACACTCTCCCCGTCCACACTGTCACCGTCCGCACTCTCACCGTCCACACCCTCACCGTCCACACTCTCACCGTCCACACTCTCACCGTCCACATTCTCCCCGTCCACACTCTCACCGTCCACACTCTCACCGTCCACACTCTCCCCGTCCACACTGTCACCGTCCGCACTCTCACCGTCCACACCCGCCGTCCACACTCACCGTCCACACTCACCGTCCACACTCACCGTCCACACTCACCGTCCACACTCACCGTCCACACTCACCGTCCACACACTCACCGTCCACACACTCACCGTCCACACTCACCGTCCACACTCACCGTCCACACTCTCACCGTCCACACTCTCACCGTCCACACTCTCACCGTCCACACTCTCACCGTCCACACTCTCACCGTCCACACTCACCGTCCACACTCACCGTCCACACTCTCACCGTCCACACTCTCACCGTCCACACTCTCACCGTCCACACTCTCACCGTCCACACTCTCACCGTCCACACTCTCACCGTCCACACTCTCACCGTCCACACTCTCACCGTCCACACTTTCACCGTCCACACTCACCGTCCACACTCTCACCGTCCACACTCTCACCGTCCACACTCTCACCGTCCACACTCTCACAGTCCACACTCACAGTCCACACTCACAGTCCACACTCACAGTCCACACTCACCGTCCACACTCACCGTCCACACTCTCACCATCCACACTCACCGTCCACACTCTCACTGTCCACACTCTCACCGTCCACACTCTCACCGTCCACACTCTCACCGTCCACACTCACCGTCCACGCTCACCGTCCACACTCTCTCCGTCCACACTGTCACCGTCCGCACTCTCACCGTCCACACTCTCACCTTCCACACTCTCACTGGCCACACTCACCGTCCACATTCTCCCGGCCACACTCACCGTCCACACTCTCCCCGTCCACACTCGTCCACACTTTCCCCGTCCACACTCACCGTCCACACTCACCGTCCACACTCTCACCGTCCACACCCTCACCGTCCACACTCTCACCGTCCAACTCTCACCATCCACACACTCACCGTCCACACTCTCACCGTCCACACACTCACCGTCCACACTCTCACCGTCCACACTCACACCGTCCATACTCTCACCGTCCACACTCACACCGTCCACACTCTCACTGGCCACACTCACCGTCCACATTCTCCCGGCCACACTCACCGTCCACACTCTCCCCGTCCACACTCGTCCACACTTTCCCCGTCCACACTCACCGTCCACACTCACCGTCCACACTCTCACCGTCCACACCCTCACCGTCCACACTCTCACCGTCCAACTCTCACCGTCCACACACTCACCGTCCACACTCTCACCGTCCACACACTCACCGTCCACACTCTCACCGTCCACACTCTCACCGTCCACACTCACACCGTCCACACTCTCACCGTCCACACTCACACCGTCCACACTCCCACCGTCCACACTCTCACCGTCCACACTCTCACCGTCCAACTCTCACCGTCCACACACTCACCGTCCACACTCTCACCGTCCACACACTCACCGTCCACACTCTCACCGTCCACACTCACACCGTCCACACTCTCACCGTCCACACTCACACCGTCCACACTCACACCGTCCACACTCTCACCGTCCACACTCTCACCGTCCACACTCTCACCGTCCACACTCTCACCGTCCACACTCTCACCGTCCACACCCGCCGTCCACACTCACCGTCCACACTCAAAGTCCACACTCACCGTCCACACTCACCGTCCACACTCACCGTCCACACACTCACCGTCCACACACTCACTGTCCACACACTCACTGTCCACACACTCACCGTCCACACACTCACCATCCACACTCTCCCCGCCACACTGTCACCGTCCACACTGTCACCGTCCGCACTCTCACCGTCCACACCCGCCGTCCACAGCCGCCGTCCACACTCACCGTCCACACTCACCGTCCACACTCACCGTCCACACTCACCGTCCACACTCCCGGCCACACACTCACTGTCCACACTCACCGTCCACACACTCACTGTCCACACACTCACTGTCCACACTCACCGTCCACACACTCACCGTCCACACTCTCCCCGCCACACTGTCACCGTCCACACTATCACCGTCCACACTCTCACCGTCCACACCCGCCGTCCACACTCACCGTCCACACTCACCGTCCACACTCACAGTCCACACTCACCGTCCACACTCTCACCGTCCACACTCTCACTGTCCACACACTCACCGTCCAAACTCTCCCCGCCACACTGTCACCGTCCACACTGTCACCGTCCGCACTCTCACCGTACACACCCGCCGTCCACACTCACCGTCCACACTCACCGTCCACACTCTCACCGTCCACACTCTCACCGTCCACACTCTCACCGTCCACACTCTCACCGTCCACACTCACCGTCCACGCTCACCGTCCACACTCACCGTCCACACTCACCGTCCACACACTCACCGTCCACACACTCACCGTCCACACACTCACTGTCCACACACTCACTGTCCACACACTCACTGTCCACACTCACCGTCCACACACTCACTGTCCACATTCACCGTCCACACACTCACTGTCCACACACTCACTGTCCACACACTCACTGTCCACACTCACCGTCCACACACTCACTGTCCACACACTCACTGTCTACACTCACCATCCACACACTCACTGTCCACACTCACCGTCCACACACTCACTGGCCACACTCACCGTCCCCACACTCACCGTCCACACACTCACTGTCCACACTCACCGTCCACACACTCACCGTCCACACTCACCGTCCACACACTCACTGTCCACACTCACCGTCCACACACTCACTGTCCACACTCACCGTCCACACACTCACTGTCCACACTGTCACCGTCCGCACTCTCACCGTCCACACTCTCACCTTCCACACTCACTGTCCACACTCACCGTCCACACACTCACTGGCCACACTCACCGTCCACACACTCACTGTCCACACACTCACTGTCCACACTCACCGTCCACACTCACCGTCCACACACTCACTGTCCACACTCACCGTCCACACACTCACTGTCCACACTCACCGTCCACACACTCACTGTCCACACTGTCACCGTCCGCACTCTCACCGTCCACACTCTCACCTTCCACACTCACTGTCCACACTCTCCCCGTCCACATTCTCCCGGCCACACTCGCTGTCCACACTCACCATCCACACCCTCACCGTCCACACTCTCACCGTCCACACTCTCACCGTCCACACTCACCGTCCACATTCTCCCCGTCCACACTCTCACCGTCCACACTCTCACCGTCCACACTCACCGTCCACACTCTCCCCGTCCACACTGTCACCGTCCGCACTCTCACCTTCCACACTCACCGTCCACACTCTCTCCGTCCACACTCTCACCGTCCACACTCTCACCTTCCACACTCTCACTGGCCACACTCACCGTCCACATTCTCCCGGCCACACTCACCGTCCACACTCTCCCCGTCCACACTCGTCCACACTCGTCCACACTTTCCCCGTCCACACTCACCGTCCACACTCTCACCGTCCACACCCTCACCGTCCACACTCTCACCGTCCACACTCTCACCGTCCACACTCACCGTCCACACTCTCACCGTCCATACTCTCACAGACGTCACTGTCACCGTGCACACTCACCGTCCACACTCACACCGTCCACACTCTCACCGTCCACACTCTCACCGTCCACACTCACTGTCCACACTCACTGTCCACACTCACTGTCCACACTCACCGTCCACACTCACCGTCCACACTCTGACCGTCCACACTCTCACCGTCCACACTCTCACCGTCCACACTCTCACCGTCCACACTCTCACCGTCCACACTCTCACCGTCCACACTCTCACCGTCCACACTCTCACCGTCCACACTCTCACAGTCCACACTCACAGTCCACACTCACCGTCCACACTCACCGTCCACACTCTCACCATCCACACTCACCGTCCACACTCTCACTGTCCACACTCTCACCGTCCACACTCTCACCGTCCACACTCTCACCGTCCACACTCACCGTCCACGCTCACCGTCCACACTCACCGTCCACACTCACCGTCCACACACTCACCGTCCACACACTCACCGTCCACACACTCACTGTCCACACACTCACTGTCCACACACTCACTGTCCACACACTCACTGTCCACACACTCACTGTCCACACTCTCACCGTCCACACTCACCATCCACACACTCACTGTCCACACTCACCGTCCACACACTCACTGTCCACACACTCACTGTCCACACTCACCATCCACACACTCACTGTCCACACTCACCGTCCACACACTCACCGTCCACACTCTCACCGTCCACACTCTCACCGTCCACACCCGCCGTCCACACTGTCACCGTCCACACTCTCACTGTCCACACACTCACCGTCCACACTCACAGTCCACACTCACCGTCCACACTCACCGTCCACACTCTCACCGTCCACACTCTCACCGTCCACACTCTCACTGTCCACACACTCACCGTCCAAACTCTCCCCGCCACACTGTCACCGTCCACACTGTCACCGTCCGCACTCTCACCGTCCACACCCGCCGTCCACACTCACCGTCCACACTCACCGTCCACACTCACCGTCCACACTCACAGTCCACACTCACCGTCCACACTCACCGTCCACACTCTCACCGTCCACACTCTCACCGTCCACACTCTCACCGTCCACACTCTCACCGTCCACACTCTCACCGTCCACACTCACCGTCCACGCTCACCATCCACACTCACCGTCCACACTCACCGTCCACACACTCACCGTCCACACACTCACCGTCCACACACTCACTGTCCACACACTCACTGTCCACACACTCACTGTCCACACTCACCGTCCACACACTCACTGTCCACATTCACCGTCCACACACTCACTGTCCACACTCACCGTCCACACTCACCGTCCACACACTCACTGTCCACACTCACCGTCCACACACTCACCGTCCACACTCTCACCGTCCACACCCTCACCGTACACACTCTCACCGTCCACACTCACCGTCCACACTCTCACCGTCCATACTCTCACAGACGTCACTGTCACCGTCCACACTCACCGTCCACACTCTCACCGTCCACACTCACTGTCCACACTCACTGTCCACACTCACTGTCCACACTCACTGTCCAGACTCACTGTCCACACTCACTGTCCACACTCTCACCGTCCACACTCTCACCGTCCACACTCACCGTCCACACTCTCACCGTCCACACTCACCGTCCACACTCACCGTCCACACTCTCCCCGTCCACACTGTCACCGTCCGCACTCTCACCGTCCACACTCTCACCTTCCACACTCACCGTCCACACTCTCTCCGTCCACACTGTCACCGTCTGCACTCTCACCGTCCACCGTCTCACCTTCCACACTCTCTCTGGCCACACTCACCGTCCACATTCTCCCGGCCACACTCACCGTCCACACTCTCCCCGTCCACACTCGTCCACACTTTCCCCGTCCACACTCACCGTGCACACTCACCGTCCACACTCACCGTCCACACTCTCACCGTCCACACTCTCACCGTCCACACCCTCACCGTCCACACACTCACCGTCCACACTCTCACCGTCCACACTCACCGTCCACACTCTCACCGTCCATACTCTCACCGACGTCACTGTCACCGTCCACACTCACCGTCCACACTCACACCGTCCACAATCTCACCGGCCACTCTCACCGTCCACACTCTCACCGTCCACACTCACTGTCCACACTCACTGTCCACACTCACCGTCCGCACTCTCACCGTCCGCACTCTCACCGTCCACACCCGCCGTCCGCACTCTCACCGTCCACACTCACCGTCCACTCTCACCGTCCGCACTCACCGTCCGCACTCACCGTCCGCACTCTCACCGTCCACACACTCACCGTCCACACTCTCCCCGCCACACTGTCACCGTCCACACTGTCACCGTCCACACTCACCGTCCACTCTCACTGTCCACACTCACCGTCCGCACTCTCACCGTCCACACTCACCGTCCACTCTCACTGTCCACACTCACCGTCCACACACTCACTGTCCACACACTCACCGTCCACACTCTCCCCGCCACACTGTCACCGTCCGCACTGTCACCGTCCGCACTGTCACCGTCCACACCCGCCGTCCGCACTCTCACCGTCCACACTCTCACCGTCCACTCTCACCGTCCACACTCACCGTCCACACTCACCGTCCACACTCACCGTCCACACTCACCGTCCACACTCACCGTCCACACTCACCGTCCACACTCACCGTCCACACTCACCGTCCACACTCACCGTCCACACACTCACTGTCCACACTCACCGTCCACACACACACTGTCCACACTCATCGTCCACACTCTCACCGTCCACACTCTCACCGTCCACACTCTCACCGTCCACACTCTCACCGTCCACATTCACCGTCCACTCTCACCGTCCGCACTCACCGTCCGCACTCTCACCGTCCACACACTCACCGTCCACACTCTCACCGTCCACACTCTCACCGTCCACACTCTCACCGTCCACACTCTCACCGTCCACACTCACCGTCCACTCTCACCGTCCGCACTCTCACCGTCCACACTCTCACCGTCCGCACTCACCGTCCACACTCTCACCGTCCACACTCTCACCGTCCACACTCTCACCGTCCACACACTCACCGTCCACACTCTCCCCGCCACACTGTCACCGTCCACACTGTCACCATCCGCACTCTCACCGTCCACACCCGCCGTCCACACTCACCGTCCACACTCACCGTCCACACTCACCGTCCACACTCACCGTCCACACTCACCGTCCACACTCTCACCGTCCACACTCACCGTCCGCACTCTCACCGTCCACACGCACCGTCCACTCTCACCGTCCGCACTCACCGTCCGCACTCTCACCGTCCACACACTCACCGTCCACACTCTCCCCGCCACACTGTCACCGTCCACACTGTCACCGTCCGCACTGTCACCGTCCACACCCGCCGTCCGCACTCTCACCGTCCACACTCACCGTCCACACACTCACTGTCCACACACTCACTGTCCACACTCACCGTCCACACACTCACCGTCCACACTCACCGTCCACACACTCACTGTCCACACTCACCGTCCACACACTCACTGTCCACACTCACCGTCCACACACTCACTGTCCACACTGTCACCGTCCGCACTCTCACCGTCCACACTCTCACCTTCCACACTCACTGTCCACACTCTCCCCGTCCACATTCTCCCGGCCACACTCGCTGTCCACACTCACCGTCCACACCCTCACCGTCCACACTCTCACCGTCCACACTCTCACCGTCCACACTCACCGTCCACATTCTCCCCGTCCACACTCTCACCGTCCACACTCTCACCGTCCACACTCACCGTCCACACTCTCCCCGTTCACACTGTCACCGTCCGCACTCTCACCTTCCACACTCACCGTCCACACTCTCTCCGTCCACACTGTCACCGTCCGCACTCTCACCGTCCACACTCTCACCTTCCACACTCTCACTGGCCACACTCACCGTCCACACTCGTCCACACTTTCCCCGTCCACACTCACCGTCCACACTCACCGTCCACACTCTCACCGTCCACACTCTCACCGTCCACACCCTCACCGTCCACACTCTCACCGTCCACACTGTCACCGTCCGCACTCTCACCTTCCACACTCACCGTCCACACTCTCTCCGTCCACACTGTCACCGTCCACACCCTCACCGTCCACACTCTCACCGTCCACACACTCACCGTCCACACTCTCACCGTCCACACTCTCACCGTCCACACTCTCACCGTCCATAATCTCACCGACGTCACTGTCACCGTCCACACTCACCGTCCACACTCACACCGTCCACTCTCACCGTCCACACTCTCACCGTCCACACTCACTGTCCACACTCACTGTCCACACTCACTGTCCACACTCACCGTCCGCACTCTCACCGTCCGCACTCTCACCGTCCACACCCGCCGTCCGCACTCTCACCGTCCACACTCACCGTCCACTCTCACCGTCCGCACTCACCGTCCGCACTCTCACCGTCCACACACTCACCGTCCACACTCTCCCCGCCACACTGTCACCGTCCACACTGTCACCGTCCACACTCACCGTCCACTCTCACTGTCCACACTCACCGTCCGCACTCTCACCGTCCACACTCACCGTCCACTCTCACTGTCCACACTCACCGTCCACACACTCACTGTCCACACACTCACCGTCCACACTCTCCCCGCCACACTGTCACCGTCCGCACTGTCACCGTCCGCACTGTCACCGTCCACACCCGCCGTCCGCACTCTCACCGTCCACACTCTCACCGTCCACTCTCACCGTCCACACTCACCGTCCACACTCACCGTCCACACTCACCGTCCACACTCTCACCGTCCACTCTCACCGTCCACACTCACCGTCCACACACTCACTGTCCACACTCACCGTCCACACACACACTGTCCACACTCATCGTCCACACACTCACCGTCCACACTCTCACCGTCCACACTCTCACCGTCCACACTCTCACCGTCCACACTCTCACCGTCCACACTCACCGTCCGCACTCACCGTCCGCACTCTCACCGTCCACACACTCACCGTCCACACTCTCACCGTCCACACTCTCACCGTCCACACTCTCACTGTCCACACTCTCACCGTCCACACTCACCGTCCACTCTCACCGTCCACACTCACCGTCCACACTCACCGTCCACACACTCACCGTCCACACTCACCGTCCACACTCACCGTCCGCACTCTCACCGTCCACACTCTCACCGTCCGCACTCACCGTCCACACTCTCACCGTCCACACTCTCACCGTCCACACACTCACCGTCCACACTCTCCCCGCCACACTGTCACCGTCCACACTGTCACCATCCGCACTCTCACCGTCCACACCCGCCGTGCACACTCACCGTCCACATTCACCGTCCACACTCACCGTCCACACTCACCGTCCACACTCACCGTCCACACTCACCGTCCACACTCTCACCGTCCACACTCTCACCGTCCACACTGTCACCGTCCGCACTCTCACCTTCCACACTCACCGTCCACACTCTCTCCGTCCACACTGTCACCGTCCACACCCTCACCGTCCACACTCTCACCGTCCACACACTCACCGTCCACACTCTCACCGTCCACACTCTCACCGTCCACACTCTCACCGTCCACACTCACCGTCCACACTCTCACCGTCCATAATCTCACCGACGTCACTGTCACCGTCCACACTCACCGTCCACACTCACACCGTCCACTCTCACCGTCCACACTCTCACCGTCCACACTCACTGTCCACACTCACTGTCCACACTCACCGTCCGCACTCTCACCGTCCGCACTCTCACCGTCCACACCCGCCATCCGCACTCTCACCGTCCACACTCACCGTCCACTCTCACCGTCCGCACTCACCGTCCGCACTCTCACCGTCCACACACTCACCGTCCACACTCTCCCCGCCACACTGTCACCGTCCACACTGTCACCGTCCACACTCACCGTCCACTCTCACTGTCCACACTCACCGTCCGCACTCTCACCGTCCACACTCACCGTCCACTCTCACTGTCCACACTCACCGTCCACACACTCACTGTCCACACACTCACCGTCCACACTCTCCCCGCCACACTGTCACCGTCCGCACTGTCACCGTCCGCACTGTCACCGTCCACACCCGCCGTCCGCACTCTCACCGTCCACACTCTCACCGTCCACTCTCACCGTCCACACTCACCGTCCACACTCACCGTCCACACTCACCGTCCACACTCTCACCGTCCACTCTCACCGTCCACACTCACCGTCCACACTCACCGTCCACACACTCACTGTCCACACTCACCGTCCACACACACACTGTCCACACTCATCGTCCACACACTCACCGTCCACACTCTCACCGTCCACACTCTCACCGTCCACACTCTCACCGTCCACACTCTCACCGTCCACACTCACCGTCCGCACTCACCGTCCGCACTCTCACCGTCCACACACTCACCGTCCACACTCTCACCGTCCACACTCTCACCGTCCACACTCTCACCGTCCACACTCTCACCGTCCACACTCACCGTCCACTCTCACCGTCCACACTCACCGTCCACACTCACCGTCCACACACTCACCGTCCACACTCACCGTCCACACTCACCGTCCGCACTCTCACCGTCCACACTCACACCGTCCGCACTCACCGTCCACACTCTCACCGTCCACACTCTCACCGTCCACACACTCACCGTCCACACTCTCCCCGCCACACTGTCACCGTCCACACTGTCACCATCCGCACTCTCACCGTCCACACCCGCCGTCCACACTCACCGTCCACATTCACCGTCCACACTCACCGTCCACACTCACCGTCCACACTCACCGTCCACACTCTCACCGTCCACACTCACCGTCCGCACTCTCACCGTCCACACGCACCGTCCACTCTCACCGTCCGCACTCACCGTCCGCACTCTCACCGTCCACACACACCGTCCACACTCTCCCCGCCACACTGTCACCGTCCACACTGTCACCGTCCGCACTGTCACCGTCCACACCCGCCGTCCGCACTCTCACCGTCCACACT
Source organism: Scyliorhinus torazame (assembly GCF_047496885.1). Classification (NCBI taxonomy): domain Eukaryota; kingdom Metazoa; phylum Chordata; class Chondrichthyes; order Carcharhiniformes; family Scyliorhinidae; genus Scyliorhinus; species Scyliorhinus torazame. Next base: position 89,023,207 of record NC_092710.1, on the reverse strand, counting down.
CTCACCGTCCACACTCACCGTCCACACTCACCGTCCACACTCTCACCGTCCACACTCTCACCGTCCACACTCTCACCGTCCACACTCACCGTCCACACTCACCGTCCACACACTCACTGTCCACACTCACCGTCCACACACTCACTGTCCACACTCACCGTCCACACACTCACTGTCCACACACACACTGTCCACACTCACCGTCCACACACTCACTGTCCACACTCACCGTCCACACTCTCACTGTCCACACTCTCACCGTCCACACTCTCACCGTCCACACTCTCACCGTCCACACTCACCGTCCACACTCACCGTCCACGCTCACCGTCCACACTCACCGTCCACACTCACCGTCCACACACTCACCGTCCACACACTCACCGTCCACACACTCACTGTCCACACTCACCGTCCACACACTCACTGTCCACACTCACCGTCCACACACTCACTGTCCACACTCACCGTCCACACACTCACCGTCCACACACTCACTGTCCACACTCACCGTCCACACACTCACTGTCCACACTCACCGTCCACACACTCACTATCCACACACTCACTGTCCACACTCACCGTCCACACACTCACTGTCCACACTCACCGTCCACACACTCACCGTCCACACTCTCACCGTCCACACACTCACTGTCCACACTCACCGTCCACACTCACCGTCCACACTCACCGTCCACACACTCACTGTCCACACTCTCACCGTCCACACACTCACCGTCCACACTCTCACCGTCCACACTCTAACCGTCCATACTCTCACCGACGTCACTGTCACCGTCCACACTCACCGTCCACACTCACACCGTCTACACTCTCACCGGCCACTCTCACCGTCCACACTCTCACCGTCCACACTCACTGTCCACACTCTCACCGTCCACACACTCACCGTCCACACTCTCACCGTCCACACTCACTGTCCACACTCTCACCGTCCACACACTCACTGTCCACACTCACCGTCCACACACTCACTGTCCACACTCACCGTCCACACACTCACCGTCCACACTCACCGTCCACACACTCACTGTCCACACTCACCGTCCACACTCACCGTCCACACTCACCGTCCACACACTCACTGTCCACACTCTCACCGTCCACACACTCACCGTCCACACTCTCACCGTCCACACTCTAACCGTCCATACTCTCACCGACGTCACTGTCACCGTCCACACTCACACCGTCTACACTCTCACCGGCCACTCTCACCGTCCACACTCTCACCGTCCACACTCACTGTCCACACTCACTGTCCACACTCACTGTCCACACTCACTGTCCACACTCTCACCGTCCGCACTGTCACCGTCCACACCCGCCGTCCGCACTCTCACCATCCACACTCTCACCGTCCACACTCACCGTCCACACACTCACTGTCCACACTCATCCTTCCACACACTCATTGTCCACACTCACCGTCCACACACTCACCGTCCACACTCTCACCGTCCACACACTCACCGTCCACACTCACCGTCCACTCTCACCGTCCGCACTCACCGTCCGCACTCTCACCGTCCACACACTCACCGTCCACACTCTCACCGTCCACACACTCACTGTCCACACACTCACTGTCCACACTCACCGTCCACACTCACCGTCCACACACTCACCGTCCACACACTCACTGTCCACACTCTCACCGTCCACACACTCACCGTCCACACTCTCACCGTCCACACTCTAACCGTCCATACTCTCACCGACGTCACTGTCACCGTCCACACTCACCGTCCACACTCACACCGTCTACACTCTCACCGGCCACTCTCACCGTCCACACTCTCACCGTCCACACTCACTGTCCACACTCTCACCGTCCACACACTCACCGTCCACACTCTCACCGTCCACACTCACTGTCCACACTCTCACCGTCCACACACTCACTGTCCACACTCACCGTCCACACACTCACTGTCCACACTCACCGTCCACACACTCACCGTCCACACTCACCGTCCACACACTCACTGTCCACACTCACCGTCCACACTCACCGTCCACACTCACCGTCCACACACTCACCGTCCACACTCTCACCGTCCACACACTCACCGTCCACACTCTCACCGTCCACACTCTAACCGTCCATACTCTCACCGACGTCACTGTCACCGTCCACACTCACACCGTCTACACTCTCACCGGCCACTCTCACCGTCCACACTCTCACCGTCCACACTCACTGTCCACACTCACTGTCCACACTCACTGTCCACACTCAGTGTCCACACTCTCACCGTCCACACTCTCACCGTCCGCACTGTCACCGTCCACACCCGCCGTCCGCACTCTCACCGTCCACACTCTCACCGTCCACACTCACCGTCCACACTCACCGTCCACACTCACCGTCCACACTCTCACCGTCCACACTCTCACCGTCCACACTCACCGTCCACACTCTCACCGTCCACACTCTCACCGTCCTCACTCACCGTCCACACAGTTACTGTCCACACACTCACTGTCCACACTCACCGTCCACACACTCACTGTCCACACTCACCGTCCACACACTCACTGTCCCCACTCTCACCGTCCGCACTCTCACCGTCCACACTCACCGTCCACACTCACCGTCCACACTCTCACCGTCCACACTCTCACCGTCCACACTCTCACCGTCCACACTCACCGTCCACGCTCACCGTCCACACTCACCGTCCACACACTCACCGTCCACACACTCACTGTCCACACACTCACTGTCCACACTCACCGTCCACACACTCACTGTCCACACACTCACTGTCCACACACTCACTGTCCACACTCACCGTCCACACACTCACTGTCCACACTCACCGTCCACACACTCACTGTCCACACTCACCGACCACACACTCACTGTCCACACACTCACTGTCCACACACTCACTGTCCACACTCACCGTCCACACTCACCGTCCACACACTCACTGTCCACACTCACCGTCCACACACTCACTGTCCACACACTCACTGTCCACACACTCACTGTCCACACTCACCGTCCACACACTCACTGTCCACACTCACCGTCCACACACTCACTGTCCACACTCACCGACCACACACTCACTGTCCACACACTCACTGTCCACACACTCACTGTCCACACTCACCGTCCACACTCACCGTCCACACACTCACTGTCCACACTCACCGTCCACACACTCACTGTCCACACACTCACTGTCCACACTCACCGTCCACACACTCACTGTCCACACTCACCGTCCACACACTCACTGTCCACACTCACCGTCCACACACTCACTGTCCACACTCACCGTCCACACACTCACCGTCCACACTCACCGTCCACACTCACCGTCCACACTCACCGTCCACACTCTCACCGTCCACACTCTCACCGTCCACACTCTCACCGTCCACACTCTCACCGTCCACACTCTCACCGTCCACACTCACCGTCCACTCTCACCGTCCGCACTCACCGTCTGCACTCTCACCGTCCACACACTCACCGTCCACATTCTCCCTGCCACACTCACCTTCCACACTCTCACTGGCCACACTCACCGTCCACATTCTCCCGGCCACACTCACCGTCCACACTCTCCCCGTCCACACTCGTCCACACTTTCCCCGTCCACACTCACCGTCCACACTCACCGTCCACACTCTCACCGTCCACACTCTCACCGTCCACACCCTCACCGTCCACACTCTCACCGTCCACACTCTCACCGTCCACACACTCACCGTCCACACTCTCACCGTCCACACACTCACCGTCCACACTCTCACCGTCCACACTCACCGTCCACACTCTCACCGTCCATACTCTCACCGACGTCACTGTCACCGTCCACACTCACCGTCCACACTCACACCGTCCACACTCTCACCGGCCACTCTCACCGTCCACACTCTCACTGTCCACACTCACTGTCCACACTCACTGTCCACACTCACTGTCCACACTCACTGTCCACACTCTCACCGTTCACACTCTCACCGTCCACACTCACCGTCCACACTCTCACCGTCCACACTCACTGTCCACACTCTCCCCGTCAGCACTGTCACCGTCCGCACTCTCACCGTCCACACTCTCACCTTCCACACTCACCGTCCACACTCTCTCCGTCCACACTGTCACCGTCCGCACTCTCACCGTCCACACTCTCACCTTCCACACTCTCACTGGCCACACTCACCGTCCACATTCTCCCGGCCACACTCACCGTCCACACTCTCCCCGTCCACACTCGTCCACACTTTCCCCGTCCACACTCACCGTCCACACTCACCGTCCACACTCACCGTCCACACTCTCACTGTCCACACTCTCACCGTCCACACCCTCACCGTCCACACTCTCACCGTCCACACACTCACCGTCCACACTCTCAACTTCCACACACTCACCGTCCACACTCTCACCGTCCACACTCACCGTCCACACTCTCACCGTCCATACTCTCACCGACGTCACTGTCACCGTCCACACTCACGGTCCACACTCACACCGTCCACACTCTCACCGGCCACTCTCACCGTCCACACTCACTGTCCACACTCACTGTCCACACTCACTGTCCACACTCACTGTCCACACTCACTGTCCACACTCTCACCGTCCACACTCTCACCGTCCACACACTCACTGTCCACACTCACCGTCCACACACTCACTGTCCACACTCACCGTCCACACTCACCGTCCACACACTCACCGTCCACACACTCACTGTCCACACTCACCGTCCACACACTCACTGTCCACACTCACTGTCCACACTCACCGTCCACACTCACCGTCCACACTCACCGTCCACACTCACTGTCCACACTCACTGCCCACACTCACCGTCCACACTCACCGTCCACACACTCACTGTCCACACTCACCGTCCACACACTCACTGTCCACACTCACTGTCCACACTCACTGTCCACACTCACCGTCCACACACTCACTGTCCACACACTCACTGTCCACACTCACCGTCCACACACTCACTGTCCACACTCACTGTCCACACTCACCGTCCACACTCTCACCGTCCACACTCTCACCGTCCACACTCACCGTCCACACTCACCGTCCACACTCACCGTCCACACACTCACTGTCCACACTCACCGTCCACACTCACCGTCCACACTCACCGTCCACACACTCACTGTCGACACACTCACTGTCCACACTCACCGTCCACACACTCACTGTCCACACTCACTGTCCACACTCACCGTCCACACTCACCGTCCACACACTCACTGTCTGCACTCTCACCGTCCACACTCACCGTCCACACTCACCGTCCACACTCACCGTCCGCACTCTCACCGTCCGCACACTCACTGTCCACACACTCACTGTCCACACACTCACTGTCCACACACTCGCTGTCCACACAGTCGCTGTCCACACACTCGCTGTCCACACTCTCACCGTCCACACTCTCACCGTCCACACTCTCACCGTCCACACTCTCACCGTCCACACTCACCGTCCACATTCTCCCCGTCCACACTCACCCTCCACACTCTCACCGTCCACAGTCACCGTCCACACTCACCGTCCACACTCACCGTCGGCACTCTCACCGTCCGCACTCTCACCGTCCGCACTCTCACCGTCCACACTCACCGTCCACACTCACCGTCCACACTCACCGTCCACACTCACTGTCCACACTCACTGTCCACACTCACTGTCCACACTCACTGTCCACACTCTCACCGTCCACACTCTCACCGTCCGCACTGTCACCGTCCACACTCTCACCGTCCACACTCTCACCGTCCACACTCACCGTCCACACTCACCGTCCACACTCTCACCGTCCACACTCTCACCGTCCACACTCTCACCGTCCACACTCACCGTCCACACTCACCGTCCACACTCACCGTCCACACTCTCACCGTCCACACTCTCACCGTCCTCACTCACCGTCCACACAGTCACTGTCCACACACTCACTGTCCACACTCACCGTCCACACACTCACTGTCCACACTCACCGTCCACACACTCACTGTCCCCACTCTCACCTTCCGCACTCTCACCGTCCACACTCACCGTCCACACTCACCGTCCACACTCTCACCGTCCACACTCTCACCGTCCACACTCTCACCGTCCACACTCACCGTCCACGCTCACCGTCCACACTCACCGTCCACACACTCACCGTCCACACACTCACTGTCCACACACTCACTGTCCACACTCACCGTCCACACACTCACTGTCCACACACTCACTGTCCACACACTCACTGTCCACACTCACCGTCCACACACTCACTGTCCACACTCACTGTCCACACACTCACTGTCCACACTCACCGACCACACACTCACTGTCCACACACTCACTGTCCACACACTCACTGTCCACACTCACCGTCCACACTCACCGTCCACACACTCACTGTCCACACTCACCGTCCACACACTCACTGTCCACACACTCACTGTCCACACACTCACTGTCCACACTCACCGTCCACACACTCACTGTCCACACTCACCGTCCACACACTCACTGTCCACACTCACCGACCACACACTCACTGTCCACACACTCACTGTCCACACACTCACTGTCCACACTCACCGTCCACACTCACCGTCCACACACTCACTGTCCACACTCACCGTCCACACACTCACTGTCCACACACTCACTGTCCACACTCACCGTCCACACACTCACTGTCCACACTCACCGTCCACACACTCACTGTCCACACTCACCGTCCACACACTCACTGTCCACACTCACCGTCCACACACTCACCGTCCACACTCACCGTCCACACTCACCGTCCACACTCACCGTCCACACTCTCACCGTCCACACTCTCACCGTCCACACTCTCACCGTCCACACTCTCACCGTCCACACTCTCACCGTCCACACTCTCACCGTCCACACTCACCGTCCACTCTCACCGTCCGCACTCACCGTCTGCACTCTCACCGTCCACACACTCACCGTCCACATTCTCCCTGCCACACTCACCTTCCACACTCTCACTGGCCACACTCACCGTCCACATTCTCCCGGCCACACTCACCGTCCACACTCTCCCCGTCCACACTCGTCCACACTTTCCCCGTCCACACTCACCGTCCACACTCACCGTCCACACTCTCACCGTCCACACTCTCACCGTCCACACCCTCACCGTCCACACTCTCACCGTCCACACTCTCACCGTCCACACACTCACCGTCCACACTCTCACCGTCCACACACTCACCGTCCACACTCTCACCGTCCACACTCACCGTCCACACTCTCACCGTCCATACTCTCACCGACGTCACTGTCACCGTCCACACTCACCGTCCACACTCACACCGTCCACACTCTCACCGGCCACTCTCACCGTCCACACTCTCACCGTCCACACTCACTGTCCACACTCACTGTCCACACTCACTGTCCACACTCACTGTCCACACTCTCACCGTCCACACTCTCACCGTCCACACTCACCGTCCACACTCTCACCGTCCACACTCACTGTCCACACTCTCCCCGTCAGCACTGTCACCGTCCGCACTCTCACCGTCCACACTCTCACCTTCCACACTCACCGTCCACACTCTCTCCGTCCACACTGTCACCGTCCGCACTCTCACCGTCCACACTCTCACTGGCCACACTCACCGTCCACATTCTCCCGGCCACACTCACCGTCCACACTCTCCCCGTCCACACTCGTCCACACTTTCCCCGTCCACACTCACCGTCCACACTCACCGTCCACACTCACCGTCCACACTCTCACTGTCCACACTCTCACCGTCCACACCCTCACCGTCCACACTCTCACCGTCCACACACTCACCGTCCACACTCTCACCGTCCACACACTCACCGTCCACACTCTCACCGTCCACACACTCACCGTCCACACTCTCACCGTCCACACACTCACTGTCCACACTCACCATCCACACACTCACTGTCCACACACTCACTGTCCACACTCACCGTCCACACACTCACTGGCCACACTCACCGTCCACACACTCACTGTCCACACTCACCGTCCACACACTCACTGTCCACACACTCACTGTCCACACACTCACTGTCCACACTCACCGTCCACACACTCACTGTCCACACTCACCGTCCACACACACACTGTCCACACACTCACTGTCCACACTCACCGTCCACACACTCACTGTCCACACTCACCGTCCACACTCTCACTGTCCACACTCTCACCGTCCACACCCTCACCGTCCACACTCTCACCGTCCACACACTCACCGTCCACACTCTCACCGTCCACACACTCACCGTCCACACTCTCACCGTCCACACTCACCGTCCACACTCTCACCGTCCATACTCTCACCGACGTCACTGTCACCGTCCACACTCACGGTCCACACTCACACCGTCCACACTCTCACCGGCCACTCTCACCGTCCACACTCACTGTCCACACTCACTGTCCACACTCACTGTCCACACTCACTGTCCACACTCACTGTCCACACTCTCACCGTCCACACTCTCACCGTCCACACACTCACTGTCCACACTCACCGTCCACACTCACCGTCCACACACTCACTGTCCACACTCACCGTCCACACTCACCGTCCACACACTCACCGTCCACACACTCACTGTCCACACTCACCGTCCACACACTCACTGTCCACACTCACTGTCCACACTCACCGTCCACACTCACCGTCCACACTCACCGTCCACACTCACTGTCCACACTCACTGTCCACACTCACTGCCCACACTCACCGTCCACACTCACCGTCCACACACTCACTGTCCACACTCACCGTCCACACACTCACTGTCCACACTCACTGTCCACACTCACTGTCCACACTCACCGTCCACACACTCACTGTCCACACACTCACTGTCCACACTCACTGTCCACACTCACTGTCCACACTCACCGTCCACACTCTCACCGTCCACACTCTCACCGTCCACACTCACCGTCCACACTCACCGTCCACACTCACCGTCCACACACTCACTGTCCACACTCACCGTCCACACTCACCGTCCACACTCACCGTCCACACACTCACTGTCGACACACTCACTGTCCACACTCACCGTCCACACACTCACTGTCCACACTCACTGTCCACACTCACCGTCCACACTCACCGTCCACACACTCACTGTCTGCACTCTCACCGTCCACACTCACCGTCCACACTCACCGTCCACACTCACCGTCCGCACTCTCACCGTCCGCACTCTCACCGTCCACACACTCACTGTCCACACACTCACTGTCCACACACTCGCTGTCCACACACTCGCTGTCCACACTCTCACCGTCCACACTCTCACCGTCCACACTCTCACCGTCCACACTCTCACCGTCCACACTCACCGTCCACATTCTCCCCGTCCACACTCACCCTCCACACTCTCACCGTCCACAGTCACCGTCCACACTCACCGTCCACACTCACCGTCGGCACTCTCACCGTCCGCACTCTCACCGTCCGCACTCTCACCGTCCACACTCACCGTCCACACTCACCGTCCACACTCACCGTCCACACTCACCGTCCACACTCTCACCGTCCACACTCTCACCGTCCACACTCTCACCGTCCACACTCTCACCGTCCACACTCTCACCGTCCACACTCTCACCGTCCACACTCACCGTCCACTCTCACCGTCCGCACTCTCACCGTCCACACACTCACCGTCCACACTCTCCCCGCCACACTGTCACCGTCCACACTGTCACCGTCCACACACTCACCGTCCACACTCTCACCGTCCACACTCACCGTCCGCACTCTCACCGTCCACACTCACCGTCCACTCTCACCGTCCGCACTCACCGTCCGCACTCTCACCGTCCACACACTCCCCGTCCACACTCTCCCCGCCACACTGTCACCGTCCACACTGTCACCGTCCACACCCGCCGTCCGCACTCTCACCGTCCACACACTCACCGTCCACACTCACCGTCCACACTCACCGTCCACACTCTCACCGTCCACACTCTCACCGTCCACACTCTCACCGTCCACACTCACCGTCCACACTCAACGTCCACACTCAACGTCCACACTCAACGTCCACACTCAACGTCCACACTCACCATCCACACTCACCGTCCACACTCTCACCGTCCACACTCACCGTCCACACACTCACTGTCCCCACTCTCACCATCCACACTCACCGTCCACACTCACCGTCCACACTCTCACCGTCCACACTCTCACCGTCCACACTCTCACCGTCCACACTCACCGTCCACACTCACCGTCCACGCTCACCGTCCACACTCACCGTCCACACTCACCGTCCACACTCACCGTCCACACACTCACCGTCCACACACTCACCGTCCACACACTCACTGTCCACACTCACCATCCACACACTCACTGTCCACACACTCACTGTCCACACTCACCGTCCACACACTCACTGGCCACACTCACCATCCACACACTCACTGTCCACACTCACCGTCCACACACTCACTGTCCACACACTCACTGTCCACACACTCACTGTCCACACTCACCGTCCACACACTCACTGTCCACACTCACCGTCCACACACACACTGTCCACACACTCACTGTCCACACTCACCGTCCACACACTCACTGTCCACACTCACCGTCCACACACTCACTGTCCACACTCACCGTCCACACACTCACTGTCCACACACTCACTGTCCACACACTCACTGTCCACACTCTCACTGACGTCACTGTCACCGTCCACACTCACCGTCCACACTCACACCGTCCACACTCACCGTCTACACTCACCGACGTCACTGTCACCGTCCACACTCACCGTCCACACTCACACCGTCCACACTCACCGTCCACACTCACCGTCCACACTCACACCGTCCACACTCTCACCGTCCACACTCTCACCGTCCACACTCACTGTCCACACTCACTGTCCACACTCACTGTCCACACTCACTGTCCACACTCTCACCGTCCACACTCTCACCGTCCACACTCACCGTCCACACTCTCACCGTCCACACTCACTGTCCACACTCACTGTCCACACTCACTGTCCACACTCACTGTCCACACTCTCACCGTCCACACTCTCACCGTCCACACTCACCGTCCACACTCTCCCCGTCCACACTCGTCCACACTTTCCCCGTCCACACTCACCGTCCACACTCACCGTCCACACTCACCGTCCACACTCACCGTCCACACTCTCACCGTCCACACTCTCACCGTCCACACCCTCACCGTCCACACTCTCACCGTCCACACTCTCACCGTCCACACACTCACCGTCCACACTCTCACCGTCCACACACTCACCGTCCACACTCTCACCGTCCACACTCACCGTCCACACTCTCACCGTCCATACTCTCACCGACGTCACTGTCACCGTCCACACTCACCGTCCACACTCACACCGTCCACACTCTCACCGGCCACTCTCACCGTCCACACTCTCACCGTCCACACTCACCGTCCACACACTCACTGTCCACACTCACCGTCCACACTCACCGTCCACACTCACCGTCCACACACTCACCGTCCACACACTCATTGTCACACTCACCGTCCACACACTCACTGTCCACACTCACCGTCCACACACTCACTGTCCACACTCACCGTCCACACACTCACTGTCCACACACTCACTGTCCACACACTCACTGTCCACACTCACCGTCCACACACTCACTGTCCACACTCTCACCGACGTCACTGTCACCGTCCACACTCACGGTCCACACTCACACCGTCCACACTCACCATCCACACTCACCGACGTCACTGTCACCGTCCACACTCACCGTCCACACTCACACCGTCCACACTCACCGTCCACACTCACCGTCCACACTCACACCGTCCACACTCTCACCGTCCACACTCTCACCGTCCACACTCACTGTCCACACTCACTGTCCACACTCACTGTCCACACTCACTGTCCACACTCTCACCGTCCACACTCTCACCGTCCACACTCACCGTCCACACTCTCACCGTCCACACTCACCGTCCACACTCACCGTCCACACTCACCGTCCACACTCACCGTCCACACTCACTGTCCACACTCACTGTCCACACTCTCACCGTCCACACTCTCACAGTCCACACTCTCCCCGTCCACACTCGTCCACACTTTCCCCGTCCACACTCACCGTCCACACTCACCGTCCACACTCACCGTCCACACTCACCGTCGACACTCTCACCGTCCACACTCTCACCGTCCACACCCTCACCGTCCACACTCTCACCGTCCACACACTCACCGTCCACACTCTCACCGTCCACACACTCACCGTCCACACTCTCACCGTCCACACTCACCGTCCACACTCTCACCGTCCATACTCTCACCGACGTCACTGTCACCGTCCACACTCACCGTCCACACTCACACCGTCCACACTCTCACCGGCCATTCTCACCGTCCACACTCTCACCGTCCACACTCACCGTCCACACTCACCGTCCACACTCACTGTCCACACTCACTGTCCACACTCACTGTCCACACTCTCACCGTCCACACTCACCGTCCACACACTCACTGTCCACACTCACCGTCCACACTCACCGTCCACACTCACCGTCCACACACTCACCGTCCACACACTCATTGTCACACTCACCGTCCACACACTCACTGTCCACACTCACCGTCCACACACTCACTGTCCACACTCACCGTCCACACACTCACTGTCCACACACTCACTGTCCACACACTCACTGTCCACACTCACCGTCCACACACTCACTGTCCACACTCTCACCGACGTCACTGTCACCGTCCACACTCACGGTCCACACTCACACCGTCCACACTCACCATCCACACTCACCGACGTCACTGTCACCGTCCACACTCACCGTCCACACTCACACCGTCCACACTCACCGTCCACACTCACACCGTCCACACTTTCACCGGCCACACTCACCGTCCACACTCTCACCGTCCACACTCACTGTCCACACTCACTGTCCACACTCACTGTCCACACTCACTGTCCACACTCACACCGTCCACACTCTCACCGTCCACACTCACCGTCCACACTCTCACCGTCCACACTCACCGTCCACACTCACTGTCCACACTCACTGTCCACACTCACTGTCCACACTCACTGTCCACACTCTCACCGTCCACACTCTCACCGTCCACACTCACCGTCCACACTCTCCCCGTCCACACTCGTCCACACTTTCCCCGTCCACACTCACCGTCCACACTCACCGTCCACACTCACCGTCCACACTCTCACCGTCCACACTCACCGTCCACACTCTCCCCGTCCACACTCGTCCACACTTTCCCCGTCCACACTCACCGTCCACACTCACCGTCCACACTCACCGTCCACACTCTCACCGTCCACACTCTCACCGTCCACACTCTCACCGTCCACACTCTCACCGTCCACACTCTCACCGTCCACACACTCACCGTCCACACTCTCACCGTCCACACTCACCGTCCACACTCTCACCGTCCATACTCTCACCGACGTCACTCTCACAGGCCACTCTCACCGTCCACACTCTCACCGTCCACACACACCGTCCACACTCACCGTCCACACTCACTGTCCACACTCACTGTCCACACTCTCACCGTCCACATTCTCACCGTCCACACTCACCGTCCACACACTCACTGTCCACACTCACCGTCCACACTCACCGTCCACACACCGTCCACACTCACCGTCCACACTCACCGTCCACACACTCACCGTCCACACACTCACTGTCACACTCACCGTCCACACACTCACTGTCCACACTCACTGTCCACACTCATCGTCCACACTCACCGTCCACACTCACCGTCCACACTCAACGTCCACACTCAACGTCCACACTCACCGTCCACACACTCACTGTCCACACTCACCGTCCACACACCGTCCACACTCACCGTCCACACTCACCGTCCACACACTCACCGTCCACACACTCACTGTCACACTCACCGTCCACACACTCACTGTCCACACTCACCGTCCACACACTCACTGTCCACACTCACCGTCCACACACTCACTGTCCACACACTCACTGTCCACACACTCACTGTCCACACTCACCGTCCACACACTCACTGTCCACACTCTCACCGACGTCACTGTCACCGTCCACACTCACCGTCCACACTCACACCGTCCACACTCACCGTCCACACTCACCGACGTCACTGTCACCGTCCACACTCACCGTCCACACTCACACCGTCCACACTCACCGTCCACACTCACCGTCCACACTCACACCGTCCACACTTTCACCGGCCACACTCACACCGTCCACACTCACTGTCCACACTCACTGTCCACACTCACTGTCCACACTCACTGTCCACACTCTCACCGTCCACACTCTCACCGTCCACACTCACCGTCCACACTCACTGTCCACACTCACTGTCCACACTCACTGTCCGCACTCACTGTCCACACTCTCACCGTCCACACTCTCACCGTCCACACTCTCACCGTCCACACTCTCACCGTCCACACACTCACCGTCCACACTCTCACCGTCCACACACTCACCGTCCACACTCTCACCGTCCACACTCACCGTCCACACTCTCACCGTCCATACTCTCACCAACGTCACTGTCACCGTCCACACTCACCGTCCACACTCACACCGTCCACACTCTCACCGGCCACTCTCACCGTCCACACTCTCACCGTCCACACTCACCGTCCACACTCACCGTCCACACTCACTGTCCACACTCACTGTCCACACTCACTGTCCACACTCACTGTCCACACTCTCACCGTCCACACTCTCACCGTCCACACTCACCGTCCACACACTCACTGTCCACACTCACCGTCCACACACCGTCCACACTCACCGTCCACACTCACCGTCCACACACTCACCGTCCACACACTCACTGTCACACTCACCGTCCACACACTCACTGTCCACACACTCACTGTCCACACACTCACTGTCCACACTCACCGTCCACACACTCACTGTCCACACTCACCATCCACACACTCACTGTCCACACTCACCGTCCACACACTCACTGTCCCCACTCTCACCGTCCGCACTCTCACCGTCCACACTCACCGTCGACACTCTCACCGTCCACACTCACTGTCCACACTCACTGTCCACACTCACTGTCCACACTCACTGTCCACACTCACACCGTCCACACTCTCACCGTCCACACTCACCGTCCACACTCTCACCGTCCACACTCACCGTCCACACTCACTGTCCACACTCACTGTCCACACTCACTGTCCACACTCACTGTCCACACTCTCACCGTCCACACTCTCACCGTCCACACTCACCGTCCACACTCTCCCCGTCCACACTCGTCCACACTTTCCCCGTCCACACTCACCGTCCACACTCACCGTCCACACTCACCGTCCACACTCTCACCGTCCACACTCACCGTCCACACTCTCCCCGTCCACACTCGTCCACACTTTCCCCGTCCACACTCACCGTCCACACTCACCGTCCACACTCACCGTCCACACTCACCGTCCACACTCTCACCGTCCACACTCTCACAGTCCACACTCTCACCGTCCACACTATCACCGTCCACACTCTCACCGTCCACACACTCACCGTCCACACTCTCACCGTCCACACTCACCGTCCACACTCTCACCGTCCATACTCTCACCGACGTCACTGTCACCGTCCACACTCACCGTCCACACTCACACCGTCCACACTCTCACAGGCCACTCTCACCGTCCACACTCTCACCGTCCACACACACCGTCCACACTCACCGTCCACACTCACTGTCCACACTCACTGTCCACACTCTCACCGTCTACATTCTCACCATCCACACTCACCGTCCACACACTCACTGTCCACACTCACCGTCCACACTCACCGTCCACACACCGTCCACACTCACCGTCCACACTCACCGTCCACACACTCACCGTCCACACACTCACTGTCACACTCACCGTCCACACACTCACTGTCCACACTCACTGTCCACACTCATCGTCCACACTCACCGTCCACACTCACCGTCCACACTCAACGTCCACACTCAACGTCCACACTCACCGTCCACACACTCACTGTCCACACTCACCGTCCACACACCGTCCACACTCACCGTCCACACTCACCGTCCACACACTCACCGTCCACACACTCACTGTCACACTCACCGTCCACACACTCACTGTCCACACTCACCGTCCACACACTCACTGTCCACACTCACCGTCCACACACTCACTGTCCACACACTCACTGTCCACACACTCACTGTCCACACTCACCGTCCACACACTCACTGTCCACACTCTCACCGACGTCACTGTCACCGTCCACACTCACCGTCCACACTCACACCGTCCACACTCACCGTCCACACTCACCGACGTCACTGTCACCGTCCACACTCACCGTCCACACTCACACCGTCCACACTCACCGTCCACACTCACCGTCCACACTCACACCGTCCACACTTTCACCGGCCACACTCACACCGTCCACACTCACTGTCCACACTCACTGTCCACACTCACTGTCCACACTCACTGTCCACACTCACTGTCCACACTCTCACCGTCCACACTCACCATCCACACTCACTGTCCACACTCACTGTCCACACTCACTGTCCACACTCACTGTCCACACTCTCACCGTCCACACTCTCACCGTCCACACTCTCACCGTCCACACTCTCACCGTCCACACACTCACCGTCCACACTCTCACCGTCCACACACTCACCGTCCACACTCTCACCGTCCACACTCACCGTCCACACTCTCACCGTCCATACTCTCACCAACGTCACTGTCACCGTCCACACTCACCGTCCACACTCACACCGTCCACACTCTCACCGGCCACTCTCACCGTCCACACTCTCACCGTCCACACTCACCGTCCACACTCACCGTCCACACTCACCGTCCACACTCACTGTCCACACTCACTGTCCACACTCACAGTCCACACTCTCACCGTCCACACTCTCACCGTCCACACTCACCGTCCACACACTCACTGTCCACACTCACCGTCCACACACCGTCCACACTCACCGTCCACACTCACCGTCCACACACTCACCGTCCACACACTCACTGTCACACTCACCGTCCACACACTCACTGTCCACACACTCACTGTCCACACACTCACTGTCCACACTCACCGTCCACACACTCACTGTCCACACTCACCGTCCACACACTCACTGTCCACACTCACCGTCCACACACTCACTGTCCCCACTCTCACCGTCCGCACTCTCACCGTCCACACTCACCGTCCACACTCACCGTCCACACTCTCACCGTCCACACTCTCACCGTCCACACTCTCACCGTCCACACTCACCGTCCACACTCACCGTCCACGCTCACCGTCCACACTCACCGTCCACACTCACCGTCCACACACTCACCGTCCACACACTCACTGTCCACACTCACCGTCCACACACTCACTGTCCACACACTCACTGTCCACACTCACCGTCCACACACTCACTGGCCACACTCACCGTCCACACACTCACTGTCCACACTCACCGTCCACACACTCACTGTCCACACACTCACTGTCCACACACTCACTGTCCACACTCACCGTCCACACACTCACTGTCCACACTCACCGTCCACACACACACTGTCCACACACCAACTGTCCACACTCACCGTCCACACACTCACTGTCCACACTCACCGTCCACACACTCACTGTCCACACTCACCGTCCACACACTCACTGTCCACACAATCACTGTCCACACACTCACTGTCCACACTCACCGTCCACACACTCACTGTCCACACTCTCACCGACGTCACTGTCACCGTCCACACTCACCGTCCACACTCACACCGTCCACACTCACCGTCGTCACTGTCACCGTCCACACTCACCGTCCACACTCACCGTCCACACTCACCGTCCACACTCACACCGTCCACACTCTCACCGTCCACACTCTCACCGTCCACACTCACCGTCCACACTCACTGTCCACACTCACTGTCCACACTCTCACCGTCCACACTCTCACCGTCCACACTCTCACCGTCCACACTCACCGTCCACACTCTCACCGTCCACACTCACTGTCCACACTCACTGTCCACACTCACTGTCCACACTCACTGTCCACACTCTCACCGTCCACACTCTCACCGTCCACACTCACCGTCCACACTCACACCGTCCACACTCACCGTCCACACTCACCGACGTCACTGTCACCGTCCACACTCACCGTCCACACTCACACCGTCCACACTCACCGTCCACACTCACCGTCCACACTCACACCGTCCACACTCACTGTCCACACTCACTGTCCACACTCACTGTCCACACTCACTGTCCACACTCTCACCGTCCACACTCTCACCGTCCACACTCTCACCGTCCACACTCTCACCGTCCACACTCACCGTCCACACTCTCCCCGTCCACACTCGTCCACACTTTCCCCGTCCACACTCACCGTCCACACTCACCGTCCACACTCACCGTCCACACTCACTGTCCACACTCACTGTCCACACTCACTGTCCACACTCACTGTCCACACTCACTGTCCACACTCTCACCGTCCACACTCTCACCGTCCACACTCACCGTCCACACACTCACTGTCCACACTCACCGTCCACACTCACCGTCCACACACTCACTGTCCACACACTCACTGTCCACACACTCACTGTCCACACTCGCCGTCCACACACTCACTGTCCACACTCTCACCGACGTCACTGTCACCGTCCACACTCACGGTCCACACTCACACCGTCCACACTCACCGTCCACACTCACCGACGTCACTGTCACCGTCCACACTCACCGTCCACACTCACACCGTCCACACTCACCGTCCACACTCACCGTCCACACTCACACCGTCCACACTTTCACCGGCCACACTCACCGTCCACACTCTCACCGTCCACACTCACTGTCCACACTCACTGTCCACACTCACTGTCCACACTCACTGTCCACACTCACTGTCCACACTCTCACCGTCCACACTCTCACCGTCCACACTCACCGTCCACACTCTCACCGTCCACACTCACCGTCCACACTCACCGTCCACACTCACTGTCCACACTCACTGTCCACACTCACTGTCCACACTCACTGTCCACACTCTCACCGTCCACACTCTCACCGTCCACACTCACCGTCCACACTCTCCCCGTCCACACTCGTCCACACTTTCCTCGTCCACACTCACCGTCCACACTCACCGTCCACACTCACCGTCCACACACTCACCGTCCACACTCTCACCGTCCACACCCTCACCGTCCACACTCTCACCGTCCACACTCTCACCGTCCACACACTCACCGTCCACACTCTCACCGTCCACACACTCACCGTCCACACTCTCACCGTCCACACTCACCGTCCACACTCTCACCGTCCATACTCTCACCGACGTCACTGTCACCGTCCACACTCACCGTCCACACTCACACCATCCACACTCTCACCGGCCACTCTCACCGTCCACACTCTCACCGTCCACACTCACCGTCCACACTCACTGTCCACACTCACTGTCCATACTCACTGTCCATACTCACTGTCCACACTCACTGTCCACACTCACTGTCCACACTCTCACCGTCCACACTCACCGTCCACACACTCACTGTCCACACTCACCGTCCACACTCACCGTCCACACACCGTCCACACTCACCGTCCACACTCACCGTCCACACACTCACCGTCCACACACTCACTGTCACACTCACCGTCCACACACTCACTGTCCACACTCACTGTCCACACTCACCGTCCACACTCACCGTCCACACACTCACTGTCCACACTCTCACCGTCCACACTCACCGTCCACACTCACCGTCCACACTCACCGTCCACACTAACCGTCCACACACTCACTGTCCACACTCACCGTCCACACTCACTGTCCACACTCACCGTCCACACACTCACCGTCCACACACTCACTGTCACACTCACCGTCCACACACTCACTGTCCACACTCACCGTCCACACACTCACTGTCCACACTCACCGTCCACACACTCACTGTCCACACACTCACTGTCCACACACTCACTGTCCACACTCACCGTCCACACACTCACTGTCCACACTCTCACCGACGTCACTGTCACCGTCCACACTCACCGTCCACACTCACACCGTCCACACTCACCGTCCACACTCACCGACGTCACTGTCACCGTCCACACTCACCGTCCACACTCACACCGTCCACACTCACCGTCCACACTCACCGTCCACACTCACACCGTCCACACTTTCACCGGCCACACTCACCGTCGACACTCTCACCGTCCACACTCACTGTCCACACTCACTGTCCACACTCACTGTCCACACTCACTGTCCACACTCTCACCGTCCACACTCTCACCGTCCACACTCACTGTCCACACTCACTGTCCACACTCACTGTCCACACTCACTGTCCACACTCTCACCGTCCACACTCACCGTCCATACTCTCCCCGTCCACACTCGTCCACACTTTCCCCGTCCACACTCACCGTCCACACTCACCGTCCACACTCACCGTCCACACTCACCGTCCACACTCTCCCCGTCCACACTCGTCCACACTTTCCCCGTCCACACTCACCGTCCACACTCACCGTCCACACTCACCGTCCACACTCTCACCGTCCACACTCTCACCGTCCACACCCTCACCGTCCACACTCTCACCGTCCACATACTCACCGTCCACACTCTCACCGTCCACACACTCACCGTCCACACTCTCACCGTCCACACTCACCGTCCACACTCTGACCGTCCATACTCTCACCGACGTCACTGTCACCGTCCACACTTTCACCGGCCACACTCACCGTCGACACTCTCACCGTCCACACTCACTGTCCACACTCACTGTCCACACTCACTGTCCACACTCTCACCGTCCACACTCTCACCGTCCACACTCACTGTCCACACTCACTGTCCACACTCACTGTCCACACTCACTGTCCACACTCACTGTCCACACTCTCACCGTCCACACTCTCACCGTCCACACTCACCGTCCATACTCTCCCCGTCCACACTCGTCCACACTTTCCCCGTCCACACTCACCGTCCACACTCACCGTCCACACTCACCGTCCACACTCACCGTCCACACTCTCCCCGTCCACACTCGTCCACACTTTCCCCGTCCACACTCACCGTCCACACTCACCGTCCACACTCACCGTCCACACTCACCGTCCACACTCTCACCGTCCACACTCTCACCGTCCACACCCTCACCGTCCACACTCTCACCGTCCACATACTCACCGTCCACACTCTCACCGTCCACACACTCACCGTCCACACTCTCACCGTCCACACTCACCGTCCACACTCTGACCGTCCATACTCTCACCGACGTCACTGTCACCATCCACACTCACCGTCCACACTCACACCGTCAACACTCTCACCGGCCACTCTCACCGTCCACACTCTCACCGTCCACACTCACCGTCCACACTCACTGTCCACACTCACTGTCCACACTCACTGTCCACACTCACTGTCCACACTCTCACCGTCCACACTCTCACCGTCCACACTCACCGTCCACACACTCACCGTCCACACTCACCGTCCACACTCAACGTCCACACTCAACGTCCACACTCACCGTCCACACTCACCGTCCACACACTCACTGTCCACACTCTCACCGTCCACACTCACCGTCCACACTCACCGTCCACACTCACCGTCCACACTCAACATCCGCACTCAACGTCCACACTCACCGTCCACACACACCGTCCACACTCACCGTCCACACTCTCACCGTCCACACTCTCACCGTCCACACTCACCGTCCACACTCACCGTCCACACACTCACTGTCCACACTCACCGTCCACACACTGTCCACACACTCACTGTCCACACTCACCGTCCACACACTCACTGTCCACACTCACCGTCCACACACTCACTGTCCACGCTCACCGTCCACACACTCACTGTCCCCACTCTCACCGTCCACACACTCACCGTCCACACACTCACCGTCCACACACTCACTGTCCACACTCACCGTCCACACACTCACTGTCCACACACTCACTGTCCACACACTCACTGTCCACACTCACCGTCCACACACTCACTGGCCACACTCACCGTCCACACACTCACTGTCCACACACTCACTGTCCACACACTCACTGTCCACACTCACCGTCCACACACTCACTGTCCACACTCACCGTCCACACACACACTGTCCACACACTCACTGTCCACACTCACCGTCCACACACTCACTGTCCACACTCACCGTCCACACACTCACTGTCCACACTCACCGTCCACACACTCACTGTCCACACACTCACTGTCCACACTCACCGTCCACACACTCACCGTCCACACTCACCGTCCACACACTCACTGTCCACACTCACCGTCCACACACTAACTGTCCACACACTCACTGTCCACACACTCACTGTCCACACTCACCGTCCACACTCACCGTCCACACACTCACTGTCCACACACTCACCGACGTCACTGTCACCGTCCACACTCACCGTCCACACTCACACCGTCCACACTCACCGTCCACACTCACCGACGTCACTGTCACCGTCCACACTCACCGTCCAGACTCACACCGTCCACACTCACCGTCCACACTCACCGTCCACACTCTCACCGGCCACACTCACCGTCCACACTCTCACCGTCCACACTCACTGTCCACACTCACTGTCCACACTCACTGTCCACACTCTCACCGTCCACACTCTCACCGTCCACACTCACCGTCCACACTCTCACCGTCCACACTCACCGTCCACACTCTCACCGTCCACACTCACCGTCCACACTCACCGTCCACACTCACCGTCCACACTCTCCCCGTCAGCACTGTCACCGTCCGCACTCTCACCGTCCACACTCTCACCTTCCACACTCACCGTCCACACTCTCTCCGTCCACACTGTCACCGTCCGCACTCTCACCGTCCACACTCTCACCTTCCACACTCTCACTGGCCACACTCACCGTCCACATTCTCCCGGCCACACTCACCGTCCACACTCTCCCCGTCCACACTCGTCCACACTTTCCCCGTCCACACTCACCGTCCACACTCACCGTCCACACTCACCGTCCACACTCTCACCGTCCACACCCTCACCGTCCACACTCTCACCGTCCACACTCTCACCGTCCACACTCTCACCGTCCACACACTCACCGTCCACACTCTCACCGTCCACACTCTCACCGTCCATACTCTCACCGACGTCACTGTCACCGTCCACACTCACCGTCCACACTCACACCGTCCACACTCTCACCGGCCACTCTCATCGTCCACACTCACCGTCCTCACTCACCGTCCACACTCACTGTCCACACTCACTGTCCACACTCACTGTCCACACTCACTGTCCACACTCACTGTCCACACTCTCACCGTCCACACTCTCACCGTCCACACACTCACTGTCCACACTCACCGTCCACACTCACCGTCCACACTCACCGTCCACACACTCACCGTCCACACACTCACTGTCACACTCACCGTCCCCACACTCACTGTCCACACTCACTGTCCACACTCACTGTCCACACTCACCGTCCACACACTCACTGTCCACACTCTCACCGTCCACACTCTCACCGTCCACACTCTCACCGTCCACACTCTCACCGTGCACACTCACACCGTCCACACACTCACAGTCCACACTCTCACCGTCCACACTCTCACCGTCCACACTCTCACCGTCCACACTCTCACCGTGCACATTCACACCGTCCACACACTCACCGTCCACACTCACCGTCCACACTCACCGTCCACACTCACTGTCCACACTCACTGTCCACACTCACTGTCCACACTCACTGTCCACACTCACTGTCCACACTCTCACCGTCCACACTCTCACCGTCCACACTCACCGTCCACACACTCACTGTCCACACACACCGTCCACACTCACCGTCCACACACCGTCCACACTCACCGTCCACACTCACCGTCCACACACTCACCGTCCACACACTCACTGTCACACTCACCGTCCACACACTCACTGTCCACACTCACTGTCCACACTCACCGTCCACACTCTCACCATCCACACTCACCGTCCACACTCACCGTCCACACTCACCGTCCACACTCAACGTCCACACTCACCGTCCACACTCACCGTCCACACTCTCACCGTCCACACTCTCACCGTCCACACTCTCACCGTCCACACTCACCGTCCACACTCACCGTCCACACACTCACTGTCCACACTCACCGTCCACACACTCACTGTCCACACACTCACTGTCCACACACTCACTGTCCACACTCACCGTCCACACACTCACTGTCCACACTCACCGTCCACACACTCACTGTCCACACTCACCGTCCACACACTCACTGTCCACACTCACCGTCCACACACTCACTGTCCCCACTCTCACCGTCCGCACTCTCACCGTCCACACTCACCGTCCACACTCACCGTCCACACTCTCACCGTCCACACTCTCACCGTCCACACTCTCACCGTCCACACTCACCGTCCACGCTCACCGTCCACGCTCACCGTCCACACTCACCGTCCACACACTCACCGTCCACACACTCACCGTCCACACACTCACCGTCCACACACTCACTGTCCACACTCACCGTCCACACACTCACTGTCCACACACTCACTGTCCACACTCACCGTCCACACACTCACTGGCCACACTCACCGTCCACACACTCACTGTCCACACTCACCGTCCACACACTCACTGTCCACACACTCACTGTCCACACACTCACTGTCCACACTCACCGTCCACACACTCACTGTCCACACTCACCGTCCACACACTCACTGGCCACACTCACCGTCCACACACTCACTGTCCACACTCACCGTCCACACACTCACTGTCCACACACTCACTGTCCACACACTCACTGTCCACACTCACCGTCCACACACTCACTGTCCACACTCACCGTCCACACACACACTGTCCACACACTCACTGTCCACACTCACTGTCCACACACTCACTGTCCACACTCACCGTCCACACACTCACCGTCCACACTCACCGTCCACACACTCACTGTCCACACTCACCGTCCACACACTCACTGTCCACACTCACCGTCCACACACTAACTGTCCACACACTCACTGTCCACACTCTCACCGACGTCACTGTCACCGTCCACACTCACCGTCCACACTCACACCGTCCACACTCACCGTCCACACTCACCGACGTCACTGTCACCGTCCACACTCACCGTCCACACTCACACCGTCCACACTCACCGTCCACACTCACCGTCCACACTCACCGTCCACACTCACACCGTCCACACTCTCACCGGCCACACTCACCGTCCACACTCTCACCGTCCACACTCACCGTCCACACTCACCGTCCACACTCTCCCCGTCAGCACTGTCACCGTCCGCACTCACACCGTCCACACTCTCACCGTCCACACTCTCTCCGTCCACACTGTCACCGTCCGCACTCTCACCGTCCACACTCTCACCTTCCACACTCTCACTGGCCACACTCACTGTCCACACTCACTGTCCACACTCACTGTCCACACTCTCACCGTCCACACTCTCACCGTCCACACACTCACCGTCCACACACTCACTGTCCACACACTCACTGTCCACACTCACCGTCCACACACTCACCGTCCACACACTCACTGTCCACACACTCACCGTCCACACTCACTGTCCACACTCACTGTCCACACTCACTGTCCACACTCACTGTCCACACTCACTGTCCACACTCACCGTCCACACTCACCGTCCACACTCACCGTCCACACACTCACTGTCCACACTCTCACCGTCCACACTCTCACCGTCCACACTCTCACCGTCCACACTCACACCGTCCACACTCTCACCGTCCACACTCTCACCGTCGACACTCTCACCGTCCACACTCTCACCGTCCACACTCACCGTTCACACTCACCGTCCACACTCACCGTCCACACTCTCACCGTCCACACTCACCGTCCACACTCTCACCGTCCACACTCTCACCGTCCACACCCGCCGTCCACACCCGCCGTCCACACTCGCCGTCCACACTCGCCGTCCACACTCACCGTCCACACTCTCGCCGTACACACTCTCACCGTACACACTCTCACCGTCCACACTCTCACCGTCCACACTCTCACTGTCCACACTCTCACCGTCCACACTCACCGTCCACACTCACCGTCCGCACTCTCACCGTCCGCACTCACCGTCCACACTCACCGTCCACACACTCACTGTCCACACACTCGCTGTCCACACTCTCACCGTCCACACTCACCGTCCACATTCTCCCCGTCCACACTCACCCTCCACACTCACCCTCCACACTCTCACCGTCCACACTCACCGTCCACACTCACCGTCCGCACTCTCACCGTCCGCACTCTCACCGTCCACACTCACCGTCCACACTCACCGTCCGCACTCTCACCGTCCGCACTCACCGTCCACACTCACCGTCCACACACTCACTGTCCACACACTCGCTGTCCACACTCTCACCGTCCACACTCACCGTCCACATTCTCCCCGTCCACACTCACCCTCCACACTCACCCTCCACACTCTCACCGTCCACACTCACCGTCCACACTCACCGTCCGCACTCTCACCGTCCGCACTCTCACCGTCCACACTCACCGTCCACACTCTCACCGTCCACACTCTCACCGTCCACACTCACCGTCCACACTCTCACCGTCCACACTCTCACCGTCCACACTCTCACCGTCCACACTCTCACCGTCCACACTCTCACCGTCCACACTCTCACCGTCCACACTCTCACCGTCCACACTCACCGTCCGCACTCACCGTCCACACTCTCACCGTCCACACTCTCACCGTCCACACACTCACCGTCCGCACTCTCACCGTCCGCACTCTCACCGTCCACACTCACCGTCCACACTCTCACCGTCCACACTCTCACCGTCCACACACTCACCGTCCACACACTCACCGTCCACACTCTCCCCGCCACACTGTCACCGTCCACACTGTCACCATCCGCACTCTCACCGTCCACACCCGCCGTCCACACTCACCGTCCACACTCACCGTCCACACTCACCATCCACACTCACCGTCCACACTCACCGTCCACACTCACCGTCCACACTCTCACCGTCCGCACTCACCGTCCGCACTCTCACCGTCCACACTCACCGTCCGCTCTCACCGTCCGCACTCACCGTCCGCACTCTCACCGTCCACACACTCACCGTCCACACTCTCCCCGCCACACTGTCACCGTCCACACTGTCACCATCCGCACTGTCACCGTCCACACCCGCCGTCCGCACTCTCACCGTCCACACTCTCACCGTCCACACTCACCGTCCACACTCACCGTCCACACTCACCGTCCACACTCTCACCGTCCACACTCTCACCGTCAACACTCACCGTCCACACTCTCACCTTCCACACTCTCACTGGCCACACTCACTGTCCACACTCACTGTCCACACTCACTGTCCACACTCTCACCGTCCACACTCTCACCGTCCACACACTCACCGTCCACACACTCACTGTCCACACACTCACTGTCCACACTCACCGTCCACACACTCACCGTCCACACACTCACTGTCCACACACTCACCGTCCACACTCACTGTCCACACTCACTGTCCACACTCACTGTCCACACTCACCGTCCACACTCACCGTCCACACACTCACTGTCCACACTCTCACCGTCCACACTCTCACCGTCCACACTCTCACCGTCCACACTCACACCGTCCACACTCTCACCGTCCACACTCTCACCGTCCACACGCTCACCGTCCACACTCTCACCGTCCACACTCACCGTTCACACTCACCGTCCACACTCACCGTCCACACTCTCACCGTCCACACTCACCGTCCACACTCTCACCGTCCACACTCTCACCGTCCACACCCGCCGTCCACACCCGCCGTCCACACTCGCCGTCCACACTCGCCGTCCACACTCACCGTCCACACTCTCACCGTCCACACTCTCACCGTCCACACTCTCACCGTCCACACTCTCACCGTCCACACTCTCACCGTCCAAACTCACCGTCCACACTCACCGTCCGCACTCTCACCGTCCGCACTCACCGTCCACACTCACCGTCCACACTCACCGTCCACACACTCACTGTCCACACACTCGCTGTCCACACTCTCACCGTCCACACTCACCGTCCACATTCTCCCCGTCCACACTCACCCTCCACACTCTCACCGTCCACACTCACCGTCCACACTCACCGTCCGCACTCTCACCGTCCGCACTCTCACCGTCCACACTCACCGTCCACACTCTCACCGTCCACACTCTCACCGTCCACACTCACCGTCCACACTCTCACCGTCCACACTCTCACCGTCCACACTCTCACCGTCCACACTCTCACCGTCCACACTCTCCCCGCCACACTGTCACCGTCCACACTGTCACCATCCGCACTCTCACCGTCCACACCCGCCGTCCACACTCACCGTCCACACTCACCGTCCACACTCACCGTCCACACTCACCGTCCACACTCACCGTCCACACTCACCGTCCACACTCTCACCGTCCACACTCACCGTCCGCACTCTCACCGTCCACACTCACCGTCCACTCTCACCGTCCGCACTCACCGTCCGCACTCTCACCGTCCACACACTCACCGTCCACACTCTCCCCGCCACACTGTCACCGTCCACACTGTCACCATCCGCACTGTCACCGTCCACACCCGCCGTCCGCACTCTCACCGTCCACACTCTCACCGTCCACACTCACCGTCCACACTCACCGTCCACACTCTCACCGTCCACACTCTCACCGTCAACACTCACCGTCCACACTCACTGTCCACACACTCACTGTCCACACTCACCGTCCACACACTCACTGTCCACACACTCACCGTCCACACTCTCCCCGCCACACTCACCGTCCACACACTCACCGTCCACACTGTCACCGTCCACACTGTCACCGTCCGCACTGTCACCGTCCACACCCGCCGTCCGCACTCTCACCGTCCACACTCACCATCCACGCTCACCGTCCACACTCACCGTCCACACTCACCGTCCACACACTCACCGTCCACACACTCACCGTCCACACACTCACTGTCCACACACTCACTGTCCACACTCACCGGCCACACACTCACTGTCCACACACTCACTGTCCACACTCACCGTCCACACACTCACCGTCCACACACTCACTGTCCACATTCACCGTCCACACACTCACTGTCCACACTCACCGTCCACACACTCACTGTCCACACACTCACTGTCCACACTCACCGTCCACACACTCACTGTCCACACTCACCGTCCACACACTCACTGTCCACACTCACCGTCCACACACTCACTGTCCACACACTCACTGTCCACACTCACCGTCCACACACTCACCGTCCACACACTCACTGTCCACACACTCACTGTCCACACTCACCGTCTACACTCACCGTCCACACTCACCGTCCACACTCACCGTCCACACACTCACTGTCCACACTCTCACTGTCCACACTCACCGTCCACATACTCACTGTCCACACTCACCGTCCACACACTCACTGTCCACACACTCACTGTCCACACACTCACTGTCCACACTCACCGTCCACACACTCACTGTCCACACTCACCGTCCACACACTCACTGTCCACACACTCACTGTCCACACTCACCGTCCACACTCACCGTCCACACACTCACTGTCCACACTCACCGTCCACACACTCACTGTCCACACACTCACTGTCCACACACTCACTGTCCACACTCACCGTCCACACTCACCGTCCACACTCACCGTCCACACTCACCGTCCACACACTCACTGTCCACACTCTCACTGTCCACACTCACCGTCCACATACTCACTGTCCACACTCACCGTCCACACACTCACTGTCCACACTCACCGTCCACACACTCACTGTCCACACACTCACTGTCCACACTCACCGTCCACACTCACCGTCCACACACTCACTGTCCACACTCACCGTCCACACAATCACTGTCCACACTCACCGTCCACACACTCACTGTCCACACTCTCACTGTCCACACTCTCACTGTCCACACTCTCACTGTCCACACTCTCACTGTCCACACTCACCGTCCACACACTCACTGTCCACACTCACCGTCCACACACTCACTGTCCACACACTCACTGTCCACACACTCACTGTCCACACTCACCGTCCACACTCACCGTCCACACACTCACTGTCCACACTCACCGTCCACACACTCACCGTCCACACACTCACTGTCCACACACTCACTGTCCACACTCACCGTCCACACTCACCGTCCACACTCACCGTCCACACACTCACTGTCCACACTCTCACTGTCCACACTCACCGTCCACATACTCACTGTCCACACTCACCGTCCACACACTCACCGTCCACACACTCACTGTCCACACACTCACTGTCCACACTCACCGTCCACACTCACCGTCCACACTCACCGTCCACACACTCACTGTCCACACTCTCACTGTCCACACTCACCGTCCACATACTCACTGTCCACACTCACCGTCCACAAACTCACTGTCCACACTCACCGTCCACACACTCACTGTCCACACACTCACTGTCCACACTCACCGTCCACACTCACCGTCCACACACTCACTGTCCACACTCACCGTCCACACACTCACCGTCCGCACTCACCGTCCGCACTCTCACCGTCCACACACTCACCGTCCACACTCTCCCCGCCACACTGTCACCGTCCACACTGTCACCATCCGCACTGTCACCGTCCACACCCGCCGTCCGCACTCTCACCGTCCACACTCTCACCGTCCACACTCACCGTCCACACTCACCGTCCACACTCACCGTCCACACTCTCACCGTCCACACTCTCACCGTCAACACTCACCGTCCACACTCACTGTCCACACACTCACTGTCCACACTCACCGTCCACACACTCACTGTCCACACACTCACCGTCCACACTCTCCCCGCCACACTCACCGTCCACACACTCACCGTCCACACTCTCCCCGCCACACTGTCACCGTCCACACTGTCACCGTCCGCACTGTCACCGTCCACACCCGCCGTCCGCACTCTCACCGTCCACACTCACCATCCACGCTCACCGTCCACACTCACCGTCCACACACTCACCGTCCACACACTCACCGTCCACACACTCACTGTCCACACACTCACTGTCCACACTCACCGTCCACACACTCACTGTCCACACACTCACTGTCCACACTCACCGTCCACACACTCACCGTCCACACACTCACTGTCCACACTCACCGTCCACACACTCACTGTCCACACTCACCGTCCACACACTCACTGTCCACACACTCACTGTCCACACTCACCGTCCACACACTCACTGTCCACACTCACCGTCCACACACTCACTGTCCACACTCACCGTCCACACACTCACTGTCCACACACTCACTGTCCACACTCACCGTCCACACACTCACCGTCCACACACTCACTGTCCACACTCACCATCCACACACTCACTGTCCACACACTCACTGTCCACACACTCACTGTCCACACTCACCGTCTACACTCACCGTCCACACTCACCGTCCACACTCACCGTCCACACACTCACTGTCCACACTCTCACTGTCCACACTCACCGTCCACATACTCACTGTCCACACTCACCGTCCACACACTCACTGTCCACACTCACCGTCCACACACTCACTGTCCACACACTCACTGTCCACACTCACCGTCCACACTCACCGTCCACACACTCACTGTCCACACTCACCGTCCACACACTCACTGTCCACACACTCACTGTCCACACTCACCGTCCACACTCACCGTCCACACACTCACTGTCCACACTCTCACTGTCCACACTCACCGTCCACATACTCACTGTCCACACTCACCGTCCACACACTCACTGTCCACACTCACCGTCCACACACTCACTGTCCACACACTCACTGTCCACACTCACCGTCCACACTCACCGTCCACACTCACCGTCCACACACTCACTGTCCACACTCTCACTGTCCACACTCACCGTCCACATACTCACTGTCCACACTCACCGTCCACACACTCACTGTCCACACTCACCGTCCACACACTCACTGTCCACACACTCACTGTCCACACTCTCACTGTCCACACTCACCGTCCACATACTCACTGTCCACACTCACCGTCCACACACTCACTGTCCACACTCACCGTCCACACACTCACTGTCCACACACTCACTGTCCACACTCACCGTCCACACTCACCGTCCACACACTCACTGTCCACACTCACCGTCCACACACTCACTGTCCACACACTCACTGTCCACACTCACCGTCCACACTCACCGTCCACACACTCACTGTCCACACTCTCACTGTCCACACTCACCGTCCACATACTCACTGTCCACACTCACCGTCCACACACTCACTGTCCACACTCACCGTCCACACACTCACTGTCCACACACTCACTGTCCACACTCACCGTCCACACTCACCGTCCACACTCACCGTCCACACACTCACTGTCCACACTCTCACTGTCCACACTCACCGTCCACATACTCACTGTCCACACTCACCGTCCACACACTCACTGTCCACACTCACCGTCCACACACTCACTGTCCACACACTCACTGTCCACACTCACCGTCCACACTCACCGTCCACACACTCACTGTCCACACTCACCGTCCACACACTCACTGTCCACACACTCACTGTCCACACTCACCGTCCACACTCACCGTCCACACACTCACTGTCCACACTCACCGTCCACACACTCACTGTCCACACACTCACTGTCCACACACTCACTGTCCACACTCACCGTCCACACTCACCGTCCACACTCACCGTCCACACTCACCGTCCACACACTCACTGTCCACACTCTCACTGTCCACACTCACCGTCCACATACTCACTGTCCACACTCACCGTCCACACACTCACTGTCCACACTCACCGTCCACACACTCACTGTCCACACACTCACTGTCCACACTCACCGTCCACACTCACCGTCCACACACTCACTGTCCACACTCACCGTCCACACACTCACTGTCCACACTCACCGTCCACACACTCACTGTCCACACTCTCACTGTCCACATTCTCACTGTCCACACTCTCACTGTCCACACTCTCACTGTCCACACTCACCGTCCACACACTCACTGTCCACACTCACCGTCCACACACTCACTGTCCACACACTCACTGTCCACACACTCACTGTCCACACACTCACTGTCCACACTCACCGTCCACACTCACCGTCCACACTCACCGTCCACACACTCACTGTCCACACTCTCACTGTCCACACTCACCGTCCACATACTCACTGTCCACACTCACCGTCCACAAACTCACTGTCCACACTCACCGTCCACACACTCACTGTCCACACACTCACTGTCCACACTCACCGTCCACACTCACCGTCCACACACTCACTGTCCACACTCACCGTCCACACACTCACCGTCCACACTCACCGTCCACACTCTCACTATCCACACTCTCACTGTCCACACTCTCACTGTCCACACTCTCACTGTCCACACTCTCACCGTCCACACTCTCACCGTCCACACTCTCACCGTGCACATTCTCCCCGTCCACACTCACCGTCCACACTCTCACCGTCCACACTCACCGTCCACACACTCACTGTCCACACTCACCGTCCACACACTCACTGTCCACACTCACCGTCCACACACTCACTGTCCACACTCACCGTCCACACACTCACCGTCCACACTCTCACTGTCCACACTCTCACTGTCCACACTCTCACCGTCCACACTCTCACCGTGCACACTCTCACCGTGCACATTCTCCCCGTCCACACTCTCACCGTCCACACTCACTGTCCACACACTCACTGTCCACACCCGCCGGCCACACCCGCCGTCCACACTCACCGTCCACACTCTCACCGTCCACACTCTCCCCGCCACACTGTCACCGTCCACACTGTCACCGTCCACACTCTCACCGTCCACACTCTCACCGTCCACACTCACCGTCCACTCTCACCGTCCGCACTCACCGTCCGCACTCTCACCGTCCACACACTCACCGTCCACACTGTCACCATCCGCACTCTCACCGTCCACACTCTCACTGTCCACACTCACCGTCCACACACTCACCGTCCACACTCTCACTGTCCACACTCACCGTCCACACACTCACCGTCCACACTGTCACCATCCGCACTCTCACCGTCCACACACTCACTGTCCACACTCACCGTCCACACACTCACCGTCCACACTCTCACTGTCCACACTCTCACCGTCCACACACTCACCGTCCACACTGTCACCGTCCGCACTCTCCCCGCCACACTGTCACCGTCCACACTGTCACCATCCGCACTCTCACCGTCCACACCCGCCGTCCACACTCTCACCGTCCGCACTCACCATCCGCACACTCACCGTCCACACACTCACCGTCCACACTGTCACCGTCCGCACACTCACCGTCCACACACTCACCGTCCACACTCTCCCCGCCACACTGTCACCATCCGCACTGTCACCGTCCACACCCGCCGTCCGCACTCTCACCGTCCACACTCTCACCGTCCACACTCACCGTCCACACTCTCACCGTCCACACTCACCGTCCACACTCTCACCGTCCACACTCTCACCGTCCACACTCACTGTCCACACACTCACTGTCCACACTCACCGTCCACACACTCACTGTCCACACACTCACCGTCCACACTCTCCCCGCCACACTCACCGTCCACACACTCACCGTCCACACTGTCACCGTCCACACTGTCACCGTCCACACTGTCACCGTCCACACCCGCCGTCCGCACTCTCACCGTCCACACTCACCATCCACGCTCACCGTCCACACTCACCGTCCACACTCACCGTCCACACACTCACCGTCCACACACTCACCATCCACACACTCACTGTCCACACACTCACTGTCCACACTCACCGTCCACACACTCACTGTCCACACACTCACTGTCCACACTCACCGTCCACACACTCACCGTCCACACACTCACTATCCACACTCACCGTCCACACACTCACTGTCCACACTCACCGTCCACACACTCACTGTCCACACACTCACTGTCCACACTCACCGTCCACACACTCACTGTCCACACTCACCGTCCACACACTCACTGTCCACACTCACCGTCCACACACTCACTGTCCACACACTCACTGTCCACACTCACCGTCCACACACTCACCGTCCACACACTCACTGTCCACACTCACCGTCCACACACTCACCGTCCACACACTCACTGTCCACACACTCACTGTCCACACTCACCGTCCACACTCACCGTCCACACTCACCGTCCACACTCACCGTCCACACACTCACTGTCCACACTCTCACTGTCCACACTCACCGTCCACATACTCACTGTCCACACTCACCGTCCACACACTCTCTGTCCACACTCACCGTCCACACACTCACTGTCCACACACTCACTGTCCACACTCACCGTCCACACTCACCGTCCACACACTCACTGTCCACACTCACCGTCCACACACTCACTGTCCACACACTCACTGTCCACACTCACCGTCCACACTCACCGTCCACACACTCACTGTCCACACTCACCGTCCACACACTCACTGTCCACACACTCACTGTCCACACACTCACTGTCCACACTCACCGTCCACACTCACCGTCCACACTCACCGTCCACACTCACCGTCCACACACTCACTGTCCACACTCTCACTGTCCACACTCACCGTCCACATACTCACTGTCCACACTCACCGTCCACACACTCACTGTCCACACTCACCGTCCACACACTCACTGTCCACACACTCACTGTCCACACTCACCGTCCACACTCACCGTCCACACACTCACTGTCCACACTCACCGTCCACACACTCACTGTCCACACTCACCGTCCACACTCACCGTCCACACTCACCGTCCACACTCACCGTCCACACACTCACTGTCCACACTCTCACTGTCCACACTCACCGTCCACATACTCACTGTCCACACTCACCGTCCACACACTCACCGTCCACACTCACCGTCCACACACTCACTGTCCACACACTCACTGTCCACACTCACCGTCCACACTCACCGTCCACACTCACTGTCCACACTCACCGTCCACACACTCACTGTCCACACTCACCGTCCACACACTCACTGTCCACACTCTCACTGTCCACACTCTCACTGTCCACACTCTCACTGTCCACACTCTCACTGTCCACACTCTCACTGTCCACACTCTCACTGTCCACACTCTCACTGTCCACACTCTCACTGTCCACACTCACCGTCCACACACTCACTGTCCACACTCACCGTCCACACACTCACTGTCCACACACTCACTGTCCACACTCACCGTCCACACTCACCGTCCACACACTCACTGTCCACACTCACCGTCCACACACTCACTGTCCACACACTCACTGTCCACACACTCACTGTCCACACTCACCGTCCACACTCACCGTCCACACTCACCGTCCACACACTCACCGTCCACACTCTCACTGTCCACACTCACCGTCCACATACTCACTGTCCACACTCACCGTCCACACACTCACTGTCCACACTCACCGTCCACACACTCACTGTCCACACACTCACTGTCCACACTCACCGTCCACACTCACCGTCCACACACTCACTGTCCACACTCACCGTCCACACACTCACTGTCCACACTCACCGTCCACACTCTCACTGTCCACACTCTCACTGTCCACACTCTCACTGTCCACACTCTCACTGTCCACAGTCTCACTGTCCACACTCTCACTGTCCACACTCTCACTGTCCACACTCTCACCGTCCACACTCTCACCGTCCACACTCTCACCGCCACACTCTCACCATCCACACTCATCGTCCACACTCATCGTCCACACTCATCGTCCACACTCATCGTCCACACTCTCACCGTCCACACTCTCACCGTCCACACTCTCACCGTCCACACTCTCACCGTCCACACTCTCACCGTCCACACTCTCACCGTCCACACTCTCACCGTCCACACTCTCACCGTCCACACTCTCACCGTCCACACTCTCACCGTCCACACTCTCACCGTCCACACTCTCACCGTCCACACTCTCACCGTCCACACTCTCACCGTCCACACTCTCACCGTCCACACTCTCACCGTCCACACTCTCACCGTCCACACTCTCACCGTCCACACTCTCACCGTCCACACTCACTGTCCACACTCACCGTCCACTCTCACCGTCCACACTCACCGTCCACACTCTCGCCGTCTACACTCACCGTCCACTCTCACCGGCCACACTCACCGTCCACATTCTCCCCGGCCACACTCACACCACACTCACCGTCCACACTCTCACCATCCACACTCACCGTCCACACTCTCACCGTCCACAGTCACAGTCCACACTCTCGCCGTCCACACTCTCCCCGTCCACACACTCACCGTCCACACTCTCACCGTCCACACTCTCACCGTCCACACTCTCCCCGTACACACTCTCCCCGTCCACACTCTCCCCGTCCACACACTCACCGTCCACACTCACCGTCCACACTCTCACCGTCCACACTCTCACCGTCCACACTCTCCCCGTCCACACACTCACCGTCCACACTCACCGTCCACACTCTCACCGTCCACACTCTCACCGTCCACACTCTCCGTCCACACTCTCACCGTCCACACTCTCACCGTCCACACTCTCACCGTCCACACTCTCACCGTCCACACTCTCACCGTCCACACTCTCACCGTCCACACTCTCACCGTCCACACTCTCACCGTCCACACTCACTGTCCACACTCACCGACCACACTCACCGTCCACTCTCACCGTCCACACTCACCGTCCACACTCTCGCCGTCTACACTCACCGTCCACTCTCACCGGCCACACTCACCGTCCACATTCTCCCCGGCCACACTCACCGTCCACACTCTCACCGTCCACAGTCACACCGTCCACACGCACCGTCCACACTCTCACCGTCCACACTCTCACCGTCCACACTGTCACCGTCCACACTCTCACCGTCCACACTCACCGTCCACTCTCACCGTCCACACTCTCACCGTCCACACTCTCACCGTCCACACTCTCACCGTCCACACTCTCACCGTCCACACTCTCACCGTCCACACTCACCGTCCACACTCTCACCGTCCACACTCACCGTCCACACTCTCACCTTCCACACTCTCACCGTCCACACTCACCGTCCACTCTCACCGTCCACACTCACCATCCACACTCTCGCCGTCTACACTCACCGTCCACTCTCACCGGCCACACTCACCGTCCACATTCTCCCCGGCCACACTCACACCACACTCACCGTCCACACTCTCACCGTCCACACTCACCGTCCACACTCTCACCGTCCACAGTCACACCGTCCACACTCACAGTCCACACGCACCGTCCACACTCTCACCGTCCACACTCTCACCGTCCACACTCTCACCGTCCACACTCTCACCGTCCACACTCTCACCGCCCACACTCTCACCGTCCACACTCTCACCGTCCACACTCTCACCGTCCACACTCTCACCGTCCACACTCTCACCGTCCACACTCTCACCGTCCACACTCTCACCGTCCACACTCTCACCGTCCACACTCTCACCGTCCACACTCTCACCGTCCACACTCTCACCGTCCACACTCACCGTCCACACTCACCGTCCACACGCACCGTCCACACTCTCACCGTCCACACTCTCACCGTCCACACTCACCGTCCACTCTCACCGTCCACACTCACCGTCCACTCTCACCGGCCACACTCACCGTCCACATTCTCCCCGGCCACACTCACACCACACTCACCGTCCACACTCTCACCATCCACTCTCACCGTCCGCACTCTCACCGTCCGCACTCTCAGCGTCCACACTCTGACCGTCCACACTCTGACCGTCCACACTCTGACCGTCCACACTCTGACCGTCCACACTCTGACCGTCCACACTCTGACCGTCCACACTCTGACCGTCCACACTCTGACCGTCCACACTCTGACCGTCCACACTCTGACCGTCCACACTCTGACCGTCCACACTCTGACCGTCCACACTTTCCCCGTCCACACTCTCCCCGTCCACACTCTCCCCGTCCACACTCTCACCGTCCACACTCTCACCGTCCACACTCTCACCGTCCACACTCTCACCGTCCACACTCTCACCGTCCACACTCTCACCGTCCACACTCTCACCATCCATACTCTCACCGTCCACACGCACCGTCTACACTCTCACCGTCCACACTCTCACCGTCCACACTCACCGTCCACACTCACCGTCCACACTCTCGCCGTCTACACTCTGACCGTCCGCACTCTGACCGTCCGCACTCTGACCGTCCGCACTCTCACCGTCCGCACTCTCACCGTCCGCACTCTCACCGTCCGCACTCTCACCGTCCGCACTCTCACCGCCCTCACTCACCGTCCACATTCTCCCCGGCCACACTCACACCACACTCACCGTCCACACTCACCGTCCACATTCTCCCCGGCCACACTCACACCACACTCACCGTCCACACTCTCACCGTCCACACTCTCACCGTCCACACTCTCACCGCCCACACTCTCACCGCCCACACTCTCACCGCCCACACTCTCACCGCCCACACTCTCACCGCCCACACTCTCACCGCCCACACTCTCACCGCCCACACTCTCACCGCCCACACTCTCACCGCCCACACTCTCACCGCCCACACTCTCACCGCCCACACTCTCACCGCCCACACTCTCACCGCCCACACTCTCACCGCCCACACTCTCACCGCCCACACTCTCACCGCCCACACTCTCACCGCACACACTCTCACCGCACACACTCTCACCGCACACACTCTCACCGTCCACAGTCACACCGTCCACACTCACAGTCCACACGCACCGTCCACACTCTCACCGTCCACACTCTCACCGTCCACACTCTCACCGTCCACACTCTCACCGTCCACACTCTCACCGTCCACACTCTCACCGCCCACACTCTCACCGCCCACACTCTCACCGTCCACACTCTCACCGTCCACACTCTCACCGTCCACACTCTCACCGTCCACACTCTCACCGTCCACACTCTCACCGTCCACACTCTCACCGTCCACACTCTCACCGTCCACACTCACCGTCCACACGCACCGTCCACACTCTCACCGTCCACACTCTCACCGTCCACACTCACCGTCCACTCTCACCGTCCACACTCACCGTCCACACTCTCGCCGTCTACACTCACCGTCCACTCTCACCGGCCACACTCACCGTCCACATTCTCCCCGGCCACACTCACACCACACTCACTGTCCACACTCTCACCGTCCGCACTCTCAGCGTCCACACTCTGACCGTCCACACTCTGACCGTCCACACTCTGACCGTCCACACTCTGACCGTCCACACTCTGACCGTCCACACTCTGACCGTCCACACTCTGACCGTCCACACTCTGACCGTCCACACTCTCCCCGTCCACACTCTCCCCGTCCACACTCTCACCGTCCACACTCTCACCGTCCACACTCTCACCGTCCACACTCTCACCGTCCACACTCTCACCGTCCACACTCTCACCGTCCACACTCACCGTCCACACTCTCACCGTCCACACTCTCACCTTCCATACTCTCACAGTCCACACGCACCGTCCACACTCTCACCGTCCACACTCTCACCGTCCACACTCTCACCGTCCACACTCTCACCGTCCACACTCACCGTCCACAC
The DNA here is from genome assembly GCF_047496885.1 of Scyliorhinus torazame. Lineage (NCBI taxonomy): Eukaryota > Metazoa > Chordata > Chondrichthyes > Carcharhiniformes > Scyliorhinidae > Scyliorhinus > Scyliorhinus torazame. The sequence continues at coordinate 88,982,102 of NC_092710.1, read as the reverse complement.
TCACCGTCCACACTCTCGCCGTCTACACTCACTGTCCACTCTCACCGGCCACACTCACCGTCCACATTCTCCCCGGCCACACTCACACCACACTCACCGTCCACACTCTCACCATCCACTCTCCCGGTCCGCACTCTCACCGTCCGCACTCTCAGCGTCCACACTCTGACCGTCCGCACTCTGACCGTCCGCACTCTGACCGTCCACACTCTGACCGTCCACACTCTGACCGTCCACACTCTGACCGTCCACACTCTGACCGTCCACACTCTCCCCGTCCACACTCTCCCCGTCCACACTCTCACCGTCCACACTCTCACCGTCCACACTCTCACCGTCCACACTCTCACCGTCCACACTCTCACCGTCCACACTCTCACCGTCCACACTCTCACCGTCCACACTCACCGTCCACACTCTCACCGTCCACACTCTCACCATCCATACTCTCACAGTCCACACGCACCGTCCACACTCTCACCGTCCACACTCTCACCGTCCACACTCTCACCGTCCACACTCACCGTCCACACTCTCACCGTCCACACTCTCACCGTTCACACTCTCACCGTCCGCACTCTCAGCGTCCACACTCTGACCGTCCGCACTCTGACCGTCCGCACTCTCACCGTCCGCACTCTCACCGTCCGCACTCTCACCGTCCGCACTCTCACCGTCCGCACTCTCACCGTCCTCACTCACCGTCCACATTCTCCCCGGCCACACTCACACCACACTCACCGTCCACACTCACCGTCCACATTCTCCCCGGCGACACTCACACCACACTCTCACCGTCCACACTCTCACCGTCCACACTCTCACCGTCCACACTCTCACCGCCCACACTCTCACCGCCCACACTCTCACCGCCCACACTCTCACCGCCCACACTCTCACCGCCCACACTCTCACCGCCCACACTCTCACCGCCCACACTCTCACCGCCCACACTCTCACCGCCCACACTCTCACCGCCCACACTCTCACCGCCCACACTCTCACCGCCTACACTCTCACCGCCCACACTCTCACCGCCCACACTCTCACCGCCCACACTCTCACCGCCCACACTCTCACCGCCCACACTCTCACCGCCCACACTCTCACCGCCCACACTCTCACCGCCCACACTCTCACCGCCCACACTCTCACCGCCCACACTCTCACCGCCCACACTCTCACCGCCCACACTCTCACCGCCCACACTCTCACCGCCCACACACTCACCGTCCACAGTCACAGTCCACACTCTCCCCGTCCACACTCTCCCCGTCCACACACTCACCGTCCACACTCTCACCGTCCACACTCTCACCGTCCACACTCTCCCCGTCCACACTCTCCCCGTCCACACTCTCCCCGTCCACACACTCACCGTCCACACTCACACCGTCCACACTCTCACCGTCCGCACTCTCACCGTCCGCACTCTCCCCGTCCACACACTCACCGTCCACACTCACCGTCCACACTCTCACCGTCCACACTCTCACCGTCCACACTCTCCGTCCACACTCTCACCGTCCACACTCTCACCGTCCACACTCTCACCGTCCACACTCTCACCGTCCACACTCTCACCGTCCACACTCTCACCGTCCACACTCTCACCGTCCACACTCTCACCGTCCATACTCTCACCGTCCACACTCACCGTCCACACTCTCACCGTCCACACTCACCGTCCACACTCTCACCTTCCACACTCTCACCGTCCACACTCACCGTCCACTCTCACCGTCCACACTCACCATCCACACTCTCGCCGTCTACACTCACCGTCCACTCTCACCGGCCACACTCACCGTCCACATTCTCCCCGGCCACACTCACACCACACTCACCGTCCACACTCTCACCGTCCACACTCACCGTCCACACTCTCACCGTCCACAGTCACACAGTCCACACTCACAGTCCACACGCACCGTCCACACTCTCACCGTCCACACTCTCACCGTCCACACTCTCACCGTCCACACTCTCACCGTCCACACTCTCACCGCCCACACTCTCACCGCCCACACTCTCACCGCCCACACTCTCACCGCCCACACTCCCACCGCCCACACTCTCACCGTCCACACTCTCACCGTCCACACTCTCACCGTCCACACTCTCACCGTCCACACTCTCACCGTCCACACTCTCACCGTCCACACTCTCACCGTCCACACTCTCACCGTCCACACTCTCACCGTCCACACTCACCGTCCACACTCTCACCGTCCACACTCTCACCGTCCACACTCTCACCGTCCACACTCTCACCGTCCACACTCACCGTCCACTCTCACCGTCCACACTCACCGTCCACACTCTCGCCGTCTACACTCACCGTCCACTCTCACCGGCCACACTCACCGTCCACATTCTCCCCGGCCACACTCACCGTCCACACTCTCACCATCCACTCTCACCGTCCGCACTCTCACCGTCCGCACTCTCACCGTCCGCACTCTGACCGTCCACACTCTGACCGTCCACACTCTGACCGTCCACACTCTGACCGTCCACACTCTGACCGTCCACACTCTGACCGTCCACACTCTGACCGTCCACACTCTGACCGTCCACACTCTGACCGTCCACACTCTGACCGTCCACACTCTCCCCGTCCACACTCTCACCGTCCACACTCTCACCGTCCACACTCTCACCGTCCACACTCTCACCGTCCACACTCTCACCATCCACACTCTCACCGTCCACACTCTCACCGTCCACACTCTCACCATCCATACTCTCACAGTCCACACGCACCGTCCACACTCTCACCGTCCACACTCTCACCGTCCACACTCTCACCGTCCACACTCTCACCGTCCACACTCACCGTCCACACTCACCGTCCACACTCTCGCCGTCTACACTCACCGTCCACTCTCACCGGCCACACTCACCGTCCACATTCTCCCCGGCCACACTCACACCACACTCACCGTCCACACTCTCACCATCCACTCTCACCGTCCGCACTCTCACCGTCCGCACTCTCAGCGTCCACACTCTGACCGTCCACACTCTGACCGTCCACACTCTGACCGTCCGCACTCTGACCGTCCGCACTCTCACCGTCCGCACTCTCACCGTCCGCACTCTCACCGCCCTCACTCACCGTCCACATTCTCCCCGGCCACACTCACACCACACTCACCGTCCACACTCACCGTCCACATTCTCCCCGGCCACACTCACACCACACTCACCGTCCACACTCACCGTCCACTCTCACCGCCCACACTCTCACCGCCCACACTCTCACCGCCCACACTCTCACCGCCCACACTCTCACCGCCCACACACTCACCGTCCACAGTCACAGTCCACACTCTCCCCGTCCACACTCTCCCCGTCCACACACTCACCGTCCACACTCTCACCGTCCACACTCTCACCGTCCACACTCTCCCCGTCCACACTCTCCCCGTCCACACACTCACCGTCCACACTCACACCGTCCACACTCTCACCGTCCGCACTCTCACCGTCCGCACTCTCCCCGTCCACACACTCACCGTCCACACTCACCGTCCACACTCTCACCGTCCACACTCTCACCGTCCACACTCTCCGTCCACACTCTCACCGTGCACACTCTCACCGTCCACACTCTCACCGTCCACACTCTCACCGTCCACACTCTCACCGTCCACACTCTCACCGTCCACACTCTCACCGTCCATACTCTCACCGTCCACACTCACCGTCCACACTCTCACCGTCCACACTCACCGTCCACACTCTCACCTTCCACACTCTCACCGTCCACACTCACCGTCCACACTCACCATCCACACTCTCGCCGTCTACACTCACCGTCCACTCTCACCGGCCACACTCGCCGTCCACATTCTCCCCGGCCACACTCACACCACACTCACCGTCCACACTCTCACCGTCCACACTCACCGTCCACACTCTCACCGTCCACAGTCACACAGTCCACACTCACAGTCCACACGCACCGTCCACACTCTCACCGTCCACACTCTCACCGTCCACACTCTCACCGTCCACACTCTCACCGTCCACACTCTCACCGCCCACACTCTCACCGCCCACACTCTCACCGCCCACACTCTCACCGCCCACACTCCCACCGCCCACACTCTCACCGTCCACACTCTCACCGTCCACAATCTCACCGTCCACACTCTCACCGTCCACACTCTCACCGTCCACACTCTCACCGTCCACACTCTCACCGTCCACACTCTCACCGTCCACACTCACCGTCCACACTCTCACCGTCCACACTCTCACCGTCCACACTCTCACCGTCCACACTCTCACCGTCCACACTCACCGTCCACTCTCACCGTCCACACTCACCGTCCACACTCTCGCCGTCTACACTCACCGTCCACTCTCACCGGCCACACTCACCGTCCACATTCTCCCCGGCCACACTCACCGTCCACACTCTCACCATCCACTCTCACCGTCCGCACTCTCACCGTCCGCACTCTCACCGTCCGCACTCTGACCGTCCACACTCTGACCGTCCACACTCTGACCGTCCACACTCTGACCGTCCACACTCTGACCGTCCACACTCTGACCGTCCACACTCTGACCGTCCACACTCTGACCGTCCACACTCTGACCGTCCACACTCTGACCGTCCACACTCTCCCCGTCCACACTCTCACCGTCCACACTCTCACCGTCCACACTCTCACCGTCCACACTCTCACCGTCCACACTCTCACCGTCCACACTCTCACCGTCCACACTCTCACCGTCCACACTCTCACCGTCCACACTCTCACCATCCATACTCTCACAGTCCACACGCACCGTCCACACTCTCACCGTCCACACTCTCACCGTCCACACTCTCACCGTCCACACTCTCACCGTCCACACTCACCGTCCACACTCACCGTCCACACTCTCGCCGTCTACACTCACCGTCCACTCTCACCGGCCACACTCACCGTCCACATTCTCCCCGGCCACACTCACACCACACTCACCGTCCACACTCTCACCATCCACTCTCACCGTCCGCACTCTCACCGTCCGCACTCTCAGCGTCCACACTCTGACCGTCCACACTCTGACCGTCCACACTCTGACCGTCCGCACTCTGACCGTCCGCACTCTCACCGTCCGCACTCTCACCGTCCGCACTCTCACCGCCCTCACTCACCGTCCACATTCTCCCCGGCCACACTCACACCACACTCACCGTCCACACTCACCGTCCACATTCTCCCCGGCCACACTCACACCACACTCACCGTCCACACTCACCGTCCACTCTCACCGGCCACACTCACCGTCCACATTCTCCCCGGCCACACTCACCGTCCACACTCTCACCGTCCACACTGTCACCGTCCACACTCTCACCGTCCACACTCACCGTCCACTCTCACCGTCCACACTCTCACCGTCCACACTCTCACCGTCCACACTCTCACCGTCCACACTCTCACCGTCCACACTCTCACCGTCCATACTCTCACCGTCCACACTCACCGTCCACACTCTCACCGTCCACACTCACCGTCCACACTCACCGTCCACACTCTCACCTTCCACACTCTCACCGTCCACACTCACCGTCCACTCTCACCGTCCACACTCACCATCCACACTCTCGCCGTCTACACTCACCGTCCACTCTCACCGGCCACACTCACCGTCCACATTCTCCCCGGCCACACTCACACCACACTCACCGTCCACACTCTCACCGTCCACACTCACCGTCCACACTCTCACCGTCCACAGTCACACCGTCCACACTCACAGTCCACACGCACCGTCCACACTCTCACCGTCCACACTCTCACCGTCCACACTCTCACCGTCCACACTCTCACCGTCCACACTCTCACCGTCCACACTCTCACCGCCCACACTCTCACCGTCCACACTCTCACCGTCCACACTCTCACCGTCCACACTCTCACCGTCCACACTCACCGTCCACACTCACCGTCCACACTCTCACCGTCCACACTCTCACCGTCCACACTCTCACCGTCCACACTCACCGTCCACTCTCACCGTCCACACTCACCGTCCACACTCTCGCCGTCTACACTCACCGTCCACTCTCACCGGCCACACTCACCGTCCACATTCTCCCCGGCCACACTCTCACCGTCCACACTCTCACCGTCCACACTCTCACCGTCCACACTCTCACCGTCCACACTCTCACCGGCCACACTCACCGTCCACATTCTCCCCGGCCACACTCACACCACACTCACCGTCCACACTCTCACCATCCACTCTCACCGTCCGCACTCTCACCGTCCGCACTCTCAGCATCCACACTCTGACCGTCCACACTCTGACCGTCCACACTCTGACCGTCCACACTCTGACCGTCCACACTCTCCCCGTCCACACTCTCCCCGTCCACACTCTCACCGTCCAAACTCTCACCGTCCACACTCTCACCGTCCACACTCTCACCGTCCACACTCTCACCGTCCACACTCTCCGTCCACACTCTCACCATCCATACTCTCACAGTCCACACGCACCGTCCACACTCTCACCGTCCACACTCTCACCGTCCACACTCACCGTCCACACTCACCGTCCACACTCACCGTCCACACTCTCGCCGTCTACACTCACCGTCCACTCTCACCGGCCACACTCACCGTCCACATTCTCCCCGGCCACACTCACACCACACTCACCGTCCACACTCTCACCATCCACTCTCACCGTCCGCACTCTCACCGTCCGCACTCTCAGCGTCCACACTCTGACCGTCCACACTCTGACCGTCCGCACTCTGACCGTCCGCACTCTCACCGTCCGCACTCTCACCGTCCGCACTCTCACCGTCCGCACTCTCACCGTCCGCACTCTCACCGTCCGCACTCTCACCGCCCTCACTCACCGTCCACATTCTCCCCGGCCACACTCACACCACACTCACCGTCCACACTCACCGTCCACGTTCTCCCCGGCCACACTCACCGTCCACACTCTCGCCGCCCACACTCTCGCCGCCCACACTCTCGCCGCCCACACTCTCGCCGCCCACACTCTCGCCGCCCACACTCTCGCCGCCCACACTCTCGCCGCCCACACTCTCGCCGCCCACACTCTCGCCGCCCACACTCTCGCCGCCCACACTCTCGCCGCCCACACTCTCGCCGCCCACACTCTCGCCGCCCACACTCTCGCCGCCCACACTCTCGCCGCCCACACTCTCGCCGCCCACACTCTCGCCGCCCACTCTCGCCGCCCACACTCTCGCCGCCCACACTCTCGCCGCCCACACTCTCGCCGCCCACACTCTCGCCGCCCACACTCTCGCCGCCCACACTCTCGCCGCCCACACTCTCGCCGCCCACACTCTCGCCGCCCACACTCTCGCCGCCCACACTCTCGCCGCCCACACTCTCGCCGCCCACACTCTCGCCGCCCACACTCTCGCCGTCCACACTCTCGCCGTGCACACTCTCGCCGTCCACACTCTCGCCGTCCACACTCTCGCCGTCCACACTCTCGCCGTCCACACTCTCGCCGTCCACACTCTCACCGTCCACACTCACCGTCCACACTCACCGTCCACACTCACCGTCCACTCTCACCGTCCACACTCACCGTCCACATTCTCCCCGGCCACACTCACACCACACTCACCGTCCACACTCTCACCGGCCACACTCACCGTCCACATTCTCCCCGGCCACACACACCACACTCACCATCCACACTCTCACCGTCCACACTCACCGTCCGCACTCTGGCCGTCCGCACTCTCACCGTCCGCACTCTCACCGTCCGCACTCTCACCGTCCGCACTCTCACCGTCCGCACTCTCACCGTCCGCACTCTCACCGCCCTCACTCACCGTCCACATTCTCCCCGGCCACACTCACACCACACTCACCGTCCACACTCACCGTCCACGTTCTCCCCGGCCACACTCACCGTCCACACTCTCGCCGCCCACACTCTCGCCGCCCACACTCTCGCCGCCCACACTCTCGCCGCCCACACTCTCGCCGCCCACACTCTCGCCGCCCACACTCTCGCCGCCCACACTCTCGCCGCCCACACTCTCGCCGCCCACACTCTCGCCGCCCACACTCTCGCCGCCCACACTCTCGCCGCCCACACTCTCGCCGCCCACACTCTCGCCGCCCACACTCTCGCCGCCCACACTCTCGCCGCCCACTCTCGCCGCCCACACTCTCGCCGCCCACACTCTCGCCGCCCACACTCTCGCCGCCCACACTCTCGCCGCCCACACTCTCGCCGCCCACACTCTCGCCGCCCACACTCTCGCCGCCCACACTCTCGCCGCCCACACTCTCGCCGCCCACACTCTCGCCGCCCACACTCTCGCCGCCCACACTCTCGCCGCCCACACTCTCGCCGTCCACACTCTCGCCGTGCACACTCTCGCCGTCCACACTCTCGCCGTCCACACTCTCGCCGTCCACACTCTCGCCGTCCACACTCTCGCCGTCCACACTCTCACCGTCCACACTCACCGTCCACACTCACCGTCCACACTCACCGTCCACTCTCACCGTCCACACTCACCGTCCACATTCTCCCCGGCCACACTCACACCACACTCACCGTCCACACTCTCACCGGCCACACTCACCGTCCACATTCTCCCCGGCCACACACACCACACTCACCATCCACACTCTCACCGTCCACACTCACCGTCCACACTCGCACCGTCCACACTCTGCGTCTACACTATCACCGTCCACACTATCACCGTCCACACTCTCACCGTCCACACTCTCACCGTCCACACGCTCACCGTCCACACGCTCACCGTCCACACGCTCACCGTCCACACTATCACCGTCCACACTATCACCGTCCACACTCTCACCGTCCACACTCTCACCGTCCACACTCTCACCGTCCACACTCTCACCGTCCACTCTCACCGTCCACACTCTCACCGTCCACATTCTCCCCGGCCACACTCACCGTCCACACTCTCACCGGCCACACTCACCGTCCACATTCTCCCCGGCCACACACACCACACTCACCATCCACACTCTCACCGTCCACACTCGCACCGTCCACACTCTGCGTCTACACTATCACCGTCCACACTCTCCCCGTCCACACTCTCCCCGTCCACACTCTCCCCGTCCACACTCTCACCGTCCACACTCTCACCGTCCACACTCTCCCCGTCCACACTCTCCCCGTCCACACTCTCCCCGTCCACACTCTCCCCGTCCACACTCTCCCCGTCCACACTCTCCCCGTCCACACTCTCCCCGTCCACACTCTCACCGTCCACACTCTCCCCGTCCACACTCTCACCGTCCACACTCTCACCGTCCACACTCTCACCGTCCACACTCTCACCGTCCACACTCTCACCGTCCACACTCTCACCGTCCACACTCTCACCGTCCACACTCTCACCGTCCACACTCTCACCGTCCACACTCTCACCGTCCACACTCTCACCGTCCACACTCTCACCGTCCACACTCTCACCGTCCACACTCGCCCCGCCCACACTCGCCCCGCCCACACTCGCCCCGCCCACACTCGCCCCGCCCACACTCGCCCCGCCCACACTCGCCCCGCCCACACTCGCCCCGCCCACACTCGCCCCGCCCACACTCGCCCCGCCCACACTCTCGCCGCCCACACTCTCGCCGCCCACACTCGCCCCGCCCACACTCGCCCCGCCCACACTCGCCCCGCCCACACTCGCCCCGCCCACACTCGCCCCGCCCACACTCGCCCCGCCCACACTCGCCCCGCCCACACTCGCCCCGCCCACACTCGCCCCGCCCACACTCGCCCCGCCCACACTCGCCCCGCCCACACTCGCCCCGCCCACACTCGCCCCGCCCACACTCGCCCCGCCCACACTCGCCCCGCCCACACTCGCCCCGCCCACACTCTCGCCGCCCACACTCTCGCCGCCCACACTCTCGCCGCCCACACTCTCGCCGCCCACACTCTCGCCGCCCACACTCTCGCCGCCCACTCTCGCCGCCCACACTCTCGCCGCCCACACTCTCGCCGCCCACTCTCGCCGCCCACACGCTCCCCGCCCACACGCTCCCCGCCCACACGCTCCCCGCCCACACGCTCCCCGCCCACACGCTCCCCGCCCACACTCTCCCCGCCCACACTCTCCCCGCCCACACTCTCCCCGCCCACACTCTCCCCGCCCACACTCTCCCCGCCCACACTCTCGCCGCCCACACTCTCGCCGCCCACACTCTCGCCGCCCACACTCTCGCCGCCCACACTCTCGCCGCCCACACTCTCGCCGCCCACACTCTCGCCGCCCACACTCTCGCCGCCCACACTCTCGCCGCCCACACTCTCGCCGCCCACACTCTCGCCGCCCACACTCTCGCCGCCCACACTCTCGCCGCCCACACTCTCGCCGCCCACACTCTCGCCGCCCACACTCTCGCCGCCCACACTCTCGCCGCCCACACTCTCGCCGCCCACACTCTCGCCGCCCACACTCTCGCCGCCCACACTCTCGCCGCCCACACTCTCGCCGCCCACACTCTCGCCGCCCACACTCTCGCCGCCCACACTCTCGCCGCCCACACTCTCGCCGCCCACACTCTCGCCGCCCACACTCTCCCCGCCCACACTCTCCCCGCCCACACTCTCCCCGCCCACACTCTCCCCGCCCACACTCTCCCCGCCCACACTCTCCCCGCCCACACTCTCCCCGCCCACACTCTCCCCGCCCAGACACTCCCCGCCCAGACACTCCCCGCCCAGACACTCCCCGCCCAGACACTCCCCGCCCAGACACTCACCGCCCAGACACTCACCGTCCAGACACTCACCGCCCAGACACTCACCGTCCACACTCTCACCGTCCAGACACTCACCGGCCACACTCTCACCGGCCACACTCTCACCGGCCACACTCTCACCGTCCACACTCTCACCTTCCACACTCTCACCGTCCACATTCTCACCGTCCACATTCTCACCGTCCACACTCACATTCCACACTGTCAGCGTCCACACTCTCCCCATCCACACTCTCATCGTCCAGACACTCACCGTCCAGACACTCACCGGCCACACTCTCACCGTCCACACTCTCACCTTCCACACTCTCACCGTCCACATTCTCACCGTCCACACTCACATTCCACACTGTCAGCGTCCACACTCTCCCCATCCACACTCTCATCGTCCAGACACTCACCGTCCAGACACTCACCGTCCACACTCTCACCGTCCACACTCTCACCGTCCACACTCTCACCGTCCAGACACTCACCGGCCACACTCTCACCGGCCACACTCTCACCGGCCACACTCTCACCGTCCACACTCTCACCTTCCACACTCTCACCGTCCACATTCTCACCGTCCACATTCTCACCGTCCACACTCACATTCCACACTGTCAGCGTCCACACTCTCCCCATCCACACTCTCATCGTCCAGACACTCACCGTCCAGACACTCACCGGCCACACTCTCACCGTCCACACTCTCACCTTCCACACTCTCACCGTCCACATTCTCACCGTCCACACTCACATTCCACACTGTCAGCGTCCACACTCTCCCCATCCACACTCTCATCGTCCAGACACTCACCGTCCAGACACTCACCGTCCACACTCTCACCGTCCACACTCTCACCGTCCACATTCTCACCGTCCACACTCACATTCCACACTGTCAGCGTCCACACTCTCACCGTCCACACTCTCCCCGTCCACACTCGCCGTCCGCACTCTGGCCGTCCGCACCCTGGCCGTCCGCACCCTGGCCGTCCGCACCCTGGCCGTCCGCACCCTCGCCGTCCGCACCCTGGCCGTCCGCACCCTGGACGTCCGCACCCTGGCCGTCCGCACCCTGGCCGTCCGCACCCTGGCCGTCCGCACCCTGGCCGTCCGCACCCTGGCCGTCCGCACCCTGGCCGTCCGCACCCTGGCCGTCCGCACCCTGGCCGTCCGCACCCTGGCCGTCCGCACCCTGGCCGTCCGCACCCTGGCCGTCCGCACCCTGGCCGTCCGCACCCTCGCCGTCCGCACCCTGGCCGTCCGCACCCTGGCCGTCCGCACCCTGGCCGTCCGCACCCTGGCCGTCCGCACCCTGGCCGTCCGCACCCTGGCCGTCCGCACCCTGGCCGTCCGCACCCTGGCCGTCCGCACCCTGGCCGTCCGCACCCTGGCCGTCCGCACCCTGGCCGTCCGCACCCTGGCCGTCCGCACCCTCGCCGTCCGCACCCTCGCCGTCCGCACCCTCGCCGTCCGCACCCTCCCCGTCCGCACCCTCCCCGTCCGCACCCTCGCCGTCCGCACCCTCACATAGTGAGAGTTTGGTGACCGAGGGAGTATAAGGCTTCATTTTTATCTAAAGTTTACTCTTTCTTTTATTTAGTTAATTAACTTAAAAGTTGCTGTTTGGTTTAGAAGAAGGTGAATTTTCAATCAGCTTTCAACAGGCTCCTAGTTGTAGGCACTTGCAGCTGGAGCTTGTTAATTAGTTAATTGGATTAGGCCAGTTTTTCAGAGGCTAGATTCACAGTATAAAAGTGATCCCCTACTGTGCAGACTTTGTTTGCACTGAGTGCTGAATTTGGTGCTTTTTGAGTGTGATAGTGAGAGTTTGGTGACCGAGGGAGTGCTGAATTTGGTGCTTTTTGAGTGTGATAGTGAGAGTTTGGTGACCGAGGGAGTTAGGTGAGGAGGGAGTAAGGTGCTCCTTTCATTTTGTTTCTGACATTTCTGCGAAGAGAGCCAGGAGTTTACAGGAAGTGTAGCTGACTGGGAGCAGAGTCGGAGGGCGGAGATCTAGTTAGTCCACACGGCAGCTATATTCTGTAAGGTAAGAGGGAATGGAGGCTAGGCCAGTTACATGCTCCTCCTGTAGGATGTGGGTGGTGAGGGATACCACCGGTGTCCCCACTGACTATACCTGCGGGAACTGCACCCAACTTCAGCTCCTCAAAGACCGTGTCAGGGAACTGGAGCTGAAGCTGGATGAACTTCGGATCATCCGGGAGGCAGAGGGGGTGATTGAGAAGAGTTACAGGGAGGTAACCACACCCAAGGTACAGGACAAGAATAGCTGAGTTACAGTCAGGGGGAAAAAAAACAAACAGGCAGACAGTGCAGGGATCCCTCATGGCCATTCCCCTTCAAAACAAGTATACCGTTTTGGATGCTGTTGGGGGGGATGACCTACCGGGGGAAGGCCCTAGTGGCCAGGTCTCTGGCACTGAGTCTGGCTCTGGGGCTCAGAAGGGAAGGGGGGAGAATAGAAAAGCAATAGTTGTAGGAGATTCAATGGTTAGGGGAATAGATAGGAGATTCTGTGGTCGCGAGCGAGACTCCCAGAAGGTATGTTTCCTCCCGGGTGCCAGGGCCAGGGATGTCTCGGATCGTGTCTTCAGGATCCTTAAGGGGGAGGGGGAGCAGCCAGAAGTCGTGGTGCACATTGGTACCAACGACATAGGTAGGAAAAGGAGTGTGGAGGTAATAAACAAGTTTAGGGAGTTAGGCTGGAAGTTGAAAGCCAGGACAGACAGAGTTGTCATCTCTGGTTTGTTGTCGGTGCCACGTGATAGCGAGGCTAGGAATAGGGAGAGAGTGCAGTTGAACACGTGGCTGCAGGAATGGTGTAGGAGGGAGGGCTTCAGGTATTTGGATAATTGGAGCGCATTCTGGGGAAGGTGGGACCTGTACAAGCAGGACGGGTTGCATCTGAGCCAGAGGGGCACCAATATCCTGGGAGGGAGGTTTTCTAGTACTCTTCGGGAGGGTTTAAACTAATTTGGCAGGGGAATGGGAACCGGATTTGTAGTCCAGCAACTAAGGTAGCCGATATTCAGGACGCCAAAGCGTGTAATGAGGCAGTGGGGAAGAGAACACTGACAAAGGAGAGTACTTGCAGGCACGGCGATGGGTTGAAGTGTGTATACTTCAACGCAAGAAGCATCAGGAATAAGGTGGGTGAACTTAAGGCATGGATCGGTACTTTGGACTACGATGTGGTGGCCATCACGGAAACTTGGATAGAAGAGGGGCAGAAATGGTTGTTGGAGGTCCCTGGTTATAGATGTTTCAATAAGATTAGGGAGGGTGGTAAAAGAGGGGGAGGGGGGGGGGGGGGGTGGCATTATTAATTAGAGATAGTATAACAGCTGCAGAAAGGCAGTTCGAGGAGTATCACCCTACTGAGGTAGTATGGGTTGAAGTCAGAAATAGGAAAAGAGCAGTCACCTTGTTAGGAGTTTTCTACAGGCCCCCCAATAGTAACAGAGATGTGGAGGAACAGATTGGGAAACAGATTTTGGAAAGGTGCAGAAGTCATGGGCGACTTTAACTTCCCAAATATTGAGTGGAAACTCTTTAGACAAATAGTTTGGATGGGGTGGTGTTTGTGCAGTGTGTCCAGGAAGCTTTTCTAACACAGTATGTAGATTGTCCGACCAGAGGAGGGGCAATATTGGATTTAGTACTGGGTAATGAACCAGGGCAAGTGATAGATTTGTTCGTGGGGAGCATTTTGGAGACAGTGACCACAATTCTGTGACTTTCACTTTAGTAATGGAGAGGGATAGGTACGTGCAACAGGGCAAGGTTTACAATTGGGGGAAGGGTAAATACGATGTTGTCAGACAAGAATTGAAGTGCATAAGTTGGGAACATAGGCTGGCAGGGAAGGACACAAGTGAAATGTGGAACTTGTTCAAGGAACAGGTGGTACGTGCCCTTGATATGTATGTCCCTGTCAGGCAGGGAAGAGATGGTCGAGTGAGGGAACCATGGTTGACAAGAGAGGTTGAATGTCTTGTTCAGAAGAAAAAGGTGACTTATGTAAGGCTGAGGAAACAAGGTTCAGACAGGGCATTGGAGGGATACAAGATAGCCAGGAGGGAACTGAAGAAAGGGATTAGGAGAGCTAAGAGAGGGCATGAACAATCTTTGGCGGGTAGGATCAAGGAAAACCCCAAGGCCTTTTACACATATGTGAGAAATATGAGAATGACTAGAGCGAGGGTAGGTCCGATCAAGGACAGTAGCAGGAGATTGTGTATTGTGTCTGAAGAGATAGGAGAGGTCTTGAACGAGTACTTTTCTTCTGTATTTACAAATGAGAGGGGCCATATTGTTGGAGAGGACAGTGTGAAACAGATGGGTAAGCTCGAGGAAATACTTGTTCGGAAGGAAGATGTGTTGGGCATTTTGAAAAACTTGAGGATAGACAAGTCCCCCGGGCCTGACGGGATATATCCAAGGATTCTATGGGAAGCAAGAGATGAAATTGCAGAGCCGCTGGCAATGATCTTTTCGTCCTCACTGTCAACAGGGGTGGTACCAGGGGATTGGAGAGTGGCGAATGTCATGCCCCTGTTCAAAAAAGGGACTAGGGATAACCCTGGGAATTACAGGCCAGTTAGTCTTACTTCGGTGGTAGGCAAAGTAATGGAGAGGGTACTGAAGGATAGGATTTCTGAGCATCTGGAAAGACACTGCTTGATTAGGGATAGTCAGCACGGATTTGTGAGGGGTAGGTCTTGCCTTACAAATCTTATTGAATTCTTTGAGGAGGTGACCAAGCATGTGGATGAAGGTAAAGTAGTGTACATGGATTTTAGTAAGGCATTTGATAAAGTTCCCCATGGTAGGCTTATGCAGAAAGTAAGGAGGCATGGGATAGTGGGAAATTTGGCCAGTTGGATAACGAACTGGCTAACCGATAGAAGTCAGAGAGTGGTGGTGGATGGCAAATATTCAGCCTGGATCCCAGTTACCAGTGGCGTACCGCAGGGATCAGTTCTGGGTCCTCTGCTGTTTGTGATTTTCATTAATGACTTGGATGAGGGAGTTGAAGGGTGGGTCAGTAAATTTGCAGACGATACGAAGATTGGTGGAGTTGTGGATAGTAAGGAGGGCTGTTGTCGGCTGCAAAGAGACATAGATAGGATGCAGAGCTGGGCTGAGAAGTGGCAGATGGAGTTTAACCCTGAAAAGCGTGAGGTTGTCCATTTTGGAAGGACAAATATGAATGCGGAATACAGGGTTAACGGTAGAGTTCTTGGCAATGTGGAGGAGCAGAGAGATCTTGGGGTCTATGTTCATACATCTTTGAAAGTTGCCACTCAAGTGGATAGAGCTGTGAAGAAGGCCTATGGTGTGCTCGCGTTCATTAACAGAGGGATTGAATTTAAGAGCCGTGAGGTGATGATGCAGCTGTACAAAACTTTGGTAAGGCCACATTTGGAGTACTGTGTACAGTTCTGGTCGCCTCATTTTAGGAAGGATGTGGAAGCTCTGGAAAAGGTGCAAAGAAGATTTACCAGGATGTTGCCTGGAATGGAGAGTAGGTCTTACGAGGAAAGGTTGAGGGTGCTAGGCCTTTTCTCATTAGAGCGGAGAAGGATGAGGGGCGACTTGATAGAGGTTTATAAGATGATCAGGGGATTAGATAGAGTAGACAGTCAGAGACTTTTTCCCCGGGTGGAACAAACCATTACAAGGGGACATAAATTTAAGGTGAAAGGTAGAAGATATAGGAGGGATATCAGAGGTTCTTTACCCAGAGAGTAGTGGGGGCATGGAATGCACTGCCTGTGGAAGTAGTTGAATCGGAAACATTAGGGACCTTCAAGCAGCTATTGGATAGGTACATGGATTACGGTAAAATGATATAGTGTAGATTTATTTGTTCTTAAGGGCAGCACGGTAGCATTGTGGATAGCACAATTGCTTCACAGCTCCAGGGTCCCAGGTTCGATTCCGGCTTGGGTCATTGTCTGTGCGGAGTCTGCACATCCTCCCCGTGTCTGCGTGGGTTTCCTCCGGGTGCTCCGGTTTCCTCCCACAGTCCAAAGATGTGCGGGTTAGGTGAATTGGCCAATGATAAATTGCCCTTAGTGTCCAAATTGCCCTTGGTGTTGGGTGGAGGTGTTGACCTTGGGCAGGGTGCTCTTTCCAAGAGCCGGTGCAGACTCAATGGTCCGAATGGCCTCCTTCTGCACTGTAAATTCAATGATAATCTATGATTAATCTAGGACAAAGGTTCGGTACAACATCGTGGGCCGAAGTGCCTGTTCTGTGCTGTATTTTCTATGTTCTATGTCCACCCGTCCACCCGTCCACCCGTCCACCCGTCCACCCGCCCACCCGCCCACCCGCCCACCCGCTCACGGCCTTGGGGCAGTGAGGGAGGGGGAGTTTCATGAGGGGGCGCATGCGCTCAGGGTCGGGCCCGAGAACTCCGTTTTGGACTACAGAGCCGAGAATGGCTAACCGGATCGTGCTGAACACACACTTCTCTTTGTTGTAGGTCAGGTTGAGAAGAGTGGCAGTGCGGAGGAATTTATAGGGGTTGGCATCGTGGTCCTGCTGGTCATGACCGCAGATGGTGACATTATCTAAGTACGGAAAGGTGGCCCCCAAACTGTACTGGTCGACCATTCGGTCCATCTCTCTTTGGAAGACCGAGACCCCATTTGTGACACCAAAAGGGACTCAAAGGAAGTGGTAGAGGCGACCGTCCGCCTCGAAGGCAGTGTATGGCCGGTCCGACTTCCGGATGGGGAGCTGGTGGTAGGCGGATTTCAGGTCAATTGTTGAGAAGACCCGGTACTGCGCAATCTGATTGACCATATCAGATATGCGTGGGAGTGGGTACGCGTCGAACTGCGTGTACCGATTGATGGTCAGGCTGTAGTCCACAACCATCCTGTGTTTCTCCCCAGTTTTAACCACTACCACTTGAGCTCTCCAGGGGCTGTTGCTGGCCTCGATAATACCCTCCTTAAGCAGCCGCTGGACTTCGGACCTGATGAAGGTCTTATCCTGGGTGCTGTACCGTCTGCTCCTAGTGGCAACGGGCTTGCAATCCACAGTTAGATTGGCAAAAAGGGAGGGGGCATCGACCTTGAAGGTCGCGAGGCCGCAAACGGTAAGGGGGATAAGGGCCCGCCGAATTTGAGGGTGAGGCTCTGGAGGTTGCACTGGAAATCCAGGCCGAACAGGAGTGCAGCGCAGAGATTAGGAAGGACATAGAGGCTAAGTTACTAAATTCTACACCCTGGACCGTGAGGGTGACTGTACAAAAGCCTCGGATCGGGACGGAGTGGGATCCGGATGCTAGGGAGATCCTTTGATTGGCAGGGTGGACCGTGAGGGAGCAGCGCCTTACCGTATCTGGGTGAACAAAGCTTTCGGTGCTCCCAGAGTCCAGCAGGCACGAGGTCGCGTGGCCGTTGATTTTAACCGTCGTCGACGCGGTGGCCAGGTTGTGCAGGCGAGATTGTTCCAGCGTCAATGAAGCGAGCTGCGGGTAGCCATCGGATGCTTCGGGTGGCGAGGGTGTACGGTTCCAATGTCGGCATGCCCGGGGACCCTGTGGGGAACAAGATGGTGGCGCCCATGGTGCGCACATTGCGGGGTCGGGACAAGATGGCGGCGCCAAGTGGGGCGCACATTGCGGGGTCGGGACAAGATGGCGGCGTCCACGGCCGAAGGGGGACAAGATGGTGGTGCACATGGACCCGGGAGGAGAAGTTGGCGGCTCCCATTGTGCTTCTGGCGTGGGGGAGGGGGCGATACCGGGCGCGATCACAGCAACTGCGCGGGCCTGGCACACAGCCGCGGGCTTTTTACTGCGGGCTTTACAAATTGCAGTGCGGGCCAGGCAGTGTTGGCGGGGGTGCTTCTGCTGACCGCAGAAGTAGCAGCGGGGACCCCCGGGGTGCGCGGATTGGCGTGCGGTGCAGCCGTATTGTGAAGGCAGGGCCCCGGCTGAGGAGGTCGTCGGAGCGGTAGGAAGGGGTAGAAGGGTGGGCAGCGCGGTGTGAGAGGTACGATTGTACGTTACGGGATGCGACCGTCATGGAGAGCGCCAAGGTTTTCGTCGCCGCCAGTTCGAGCATGGCCCCTTCCAGCAATCGTTCTCGGATGCGGTCCGACGCAATCCCCGTCACGAAGGCATCGCGCATGAGGAGGTTTGCGTGTTCGGCGGCCTGACAGTCTCAGTCCCGGACGAGTGGAATTAGGGCCCGCCAGAAGTCTTTGATGGACTCACCAGGTCGTTGCGAGCGGGTGGCAAGTACATGCCTGGTGAAGAGCGTGTTCGCCTTCTGCGCGAAGTGTTCCTTAAGGAGTTCCATTGCTTTTGTGTAATCCGTGGAGTCTTGGATCAACGGGAACACGCTGGTGTTCAGTCTGGAGTACAGGACGTTTATCTTCTGAGCCTCCATTGGCTCGGGGTCCGCAGCCTTGATGTAGGCCTCGAAACATGCTAGCCAGTGAGTAAAGTCTTTTCTGGCGTCGGGCGAGTGCGGATCTAACTGCAGGCGATCGGGCTTAATTCTGATATCCATTCTGTGGAAAATCTGACTGTAATAAATTGATGCACGATCAATTGCACAAAGACTAAAGTTGGGTACAACTGTGGCTTTATTACAGTCAGATGCGTGGCCTCCTGCTGCAGCTGGCAAAATGGCTACCGGCAAACCTGTAGTGCAGGTCCTACCTTACATGTCCTATTACAGTGGATCACCACAGAGTGAGAACTTCGGACGAAACCAACGTCCGTTTCACGAATCGAAATGCAATCTCCTGGTCAGCACTCCAAACCCAAGATCGGTTTCTCCGGCAGCAGAAAATGGAGGGGGGGGGGGCAGAATTGTTGCCAAATTTGGTATAAAATGGTCATACTAATTTATCAGGCCCAAGAAAGAGTGAACCTCCGTCACATTAGGCAGTGCGGGGGCCATCGCTATTGCCTGCACTTTGTTCTCGACTGGATGAAGGCCATCCCAGACCACCCTGTAGTCCAAATATACTACCTCTTTCGCATTGAGGACGCACTTCGCTTTACGCAGACAGGTGTCATATTCTGAAAACCGCGGCAAAACTCTAACTGCCTCAAGGTTTTTGAGTTGTTCTGTCTCCCCCGTAATTATGACATTGTCAAAATAGAAAGCAACGTGCGGGAGGCCTTGCAACATACCTTGTGTGACTTGTTGAAAAATGGTGCAAGCCGAAAGGACACCAAATGGAAATTGGGAATACTCATGGGTGTTGATCGTGGAGCAGCACGGAAGCGCAGTGGGTTGGCATTGCTGCCTTACCGCGCCGAGGTCCCAGGGTCAATCCCGGCCCTGGGTCACTGTCCGTGTGGAGTTTGCACATTCTCCCCGTGTTTGCGTGGGTTCCCCCCCCCCCACAACCCAAAGATGTGTAGGCTAGGTGAATTGGCCACGCTAAATTGCCCCTTAATTGCAGGAAATGAATTGGGTACTCTGCATTTATTTTATTTTTTTAATGTGTCGATCGTAACGCATTTTCACGAGGCCTCATACAGTTTGAGCTGCAAATAAGCATTGTTTATATCCAGTTTTGTGAAGGTGGAGCCACAGCCAGTGTGGCGTATTGGTCTTTGATATGAGGGAGTGGGTAGTAATCCAAACATGAAGCTGTAGTTACGGTTAATTTGTAATCACCGCAGAGGCAGAAAACAAAGAATAATACAGTAAAGGAACAGGCCCTTCAGCCCTCCAAGCCTGCACTGGTCATGATAGCAACCTTGGCCAAAACCCTCAGTACTTCCTTGTGCTGTATCCCTCCATACCCATCCTGTATTTGTCAAGATGTCTTTTGAACGCCATTAATCTATCTGCTTCCACAATCTCCCCTGGCACTCACCACCTTCTGCGTAAAAACCGTGCCTCATACATCTCCTCTAAACTTTGCCCCACAGACCTTAAACCTATGCCCTCTGGCGACTGACCCCTCCACCCTGGGAAAGAGTGCCTGCCCATCCACTCTATCCATGCCCCTCGTAATCTTGTAGACCTCTTTCAGGTCGCCCCTCAACCTCCGTCTTTCTAATGAAAACAGTCCCGAGTCTATTCAGCCTCTCCACATAGCTAACACCCTCCAGACCAGGCAACATCCTGGTAAAACTCCTCTGCACCCTCTCCAAAGCTTCCACATCTTTCTGGTCGTGTGGCAACCAGAATTGTGCGCAAAATTCCAAGTGCGGCCTTGCCAAGGTTCCAAACCTTGGTCTGGTCTGGTCCGGTTTCATTACCTCATGTCGACCATGGAGAGTTTGGGTTCACATGCACCAAAGTTCTCCATTGTTCTTGTTCCCTAGTGCACCGGCAGCCCCAGCCAATCAGTGACTTTCAGCTTCTGCAAAGCAGACCTACTGAGGATGTTAGATTTCATTTTAGTGTCAAAGTAATGTGTTGTTCAGGAACACCATCGATTTCCACCTGGTTTGAATGGTTTCCAGAGAGTTGTTACTAGTTTCAGTCTTGTTTGAAATTTTGTTTTAATCTTTTTTGATCGGACTCTTCTGGTCCTTGGTTGCAATGAGATCAATGAAAAAATGTTCCATCGCCATTTGTCTGATCAACCACATTTACTGATCTTATATGGTCCATTGTAGGATGTGCAAAACACTGTCCTGGATGATGTCCAGCTTTTTGAGTGTTGCTGGAGCTGCACTCATCCCAGTAATTGGAAAGTATTCCATCACACTCCTCACTTGCGCCTTGTAAATGGTGGACCAGGTTTTGGGATGTCAGGAAGTGAGTTACTCGCTGCAAGATTCCCACCCTGTGACCTTGCTCTTGTAGCCATGGTATTTATGTGACTAGTCCACTTCAGTCTCTGGTCACTGGTCACCTCCCTGTATTGATCGTCGGGGATTCAATTCTGGCAATGCCATTGAATGTCAAGGGGTTATGGTTCGATTCCCTGCACTGGTCATTGTTTGGCACTTGTATAGTGCAAATGTTATTCACCACTCGTCAGCCCAAGCCTCAAAATTGTCCAGGTCTTATGCATTTTCACATCGACTGCAGCTTAAAATTTTGTAAGCAAAATTGGAATTACAGATAAATGGAATAGATAAATTCTGGAGATCAGCACCCATGTTTAGAAGTGAGTGCTTCACCGTTAATCCAAATTCAGTAAAATCAGTGGAACCAGAGCTGAAATAGTAGAACATTTCAGCTTAGCATATTCTGTTTTCTTCATCTACTTTATGAAACTTAGCCATAATTCCCATTTGTTCACCTGATGCAGCCCCCATCCAGTTCAGCTGGGAAACTGAAGAACATAACTTTAGAAATAATAATCTATTCATGAATAACATGTTCAGATTTGAATCTTCTGAGCACAGAAGGCACTGGATGTATTTGTGACGTGTCTGTTGAATACCAGCTCGCCTGGATTTGTGTCCTCAATGTGGATCCATCAGTTTACACCCTCTCACCAGTTTGTGCACGAGCTGATCCACCAGCAGGGTGGGTGCACAGTTACAAGCTGGCAGGTGGCTGTGGGGACAGCTAAAAATGGACAAAAGCAAAATAGAACAGATGCTGAAAAAGTGAAATACTCAGCAGGCAAGCAGCACCTGTGGACAGAAAAGTAGACTTTTCTGCCCCAATGCTGAGCGAACCCACATCATGCGGTCAAAAATGGAGTCAAGGGAGACTGTAAATTTTAATTTCCCACCGGCCACCATTTTGACGGCACAACAAACATGGCGGGTCATAACCTGACACTTCCCACATTGGGTTCAACCTTTAAAGTGCCTACCAAGGGCAGCACGGTGGCTCAGTGGACAGCATTGCTGCCTCACAGCGCTGAGGTCCCAGGTTCGATCCCGGCTCTGTGTCACTGTCCGTGTGGAGTTTGCACATTCTCCCCGTGTTTGCGTGGGTTTCGCCCCCACAACCCAAAGATGTGCAGGCTAGGTGGATTGGCCACGCTAAATTGTCCCTTAATTGGAAGGAAATGAATTGGGCACTCTAAATTTTAAAACAAAAACAACAAAAAAAAGTGCCTGCCTCAGTTTTGAATTTCCCTGAGCTTCAGACCTTCAGTGAAGTGGGTGGCTTTTTGAAAGCTGTGTGAAAGCCACACAGTTCTTGAACTCTGCGGGAAAGCTGTTGTGGACTGGGGAACCTGTTGACAGGAAAGTTCATGTACAGGACATGGAAGGGATACGGGAAGTGTGTCATGCCCATGCAGTTATTTCTCTGGATTAATGGAAAATGGACACTCCTTTTATAAAAAAAAAAATAGATAATTGACAATCCTTTCTGAAACAACATGGTGTTGAAAGGTCAGCTGACCTCCGTCTACCAATATACATGAAGCTGCATAAGGCTGAAAGTTAGCCTGCTTGTGCGGACAGGACATGTAAATAAGCAAACATTTTGGGACATACCATTGAAATTATATGAAAATACCACAGACCTTTCCTGAAGATTTATTAGTTGCCTTGTCCATAGTGGACACCAGTGCACAGTAGGCCTGCAGACCTCTTGCCTGCAGAATTGAATTCCACAGAATCGTGCCGAGGAGAAACCCATTCAATCTCAAAGAGATATAAATAGCTGCAACTCAAACCCTACTGTGTCAGAAAAGCATACAGTTCTGGTCACCGCATATAGGAAGGACGTGGAGGCTTTGGAGATTTACCAGGATGTTGCCTGGTATGGAGGGAAAATCTTATGAGGAAAGGCTGATGGACTTGAGGTTGTTTTCGTTGGAGAGAAGAAGGTTAAGAGGAGACTTAATAGAGGCATACAAAATGATCAGGGGGTTAGATAGGGTGGACAGTGAGAGCCTTCTCCCGTGGATGGAAATGGCTGGCATGAGGGGACATAGCTTTAAACTGAGGGGTAATAGATATAGGACAGAGGTCAGAGGTAGGTTCTTTACGCAAAGAGTGGTGAGGCCGTGGAATGCCCTACCTGCAACAGTAGTGAACTCACCAACATTGAGGGCATTTAAAAGTTTATTGGTAAGCATATGGATGATAAGGGCATAGTGTAGGTTAGATGGCTTTTGTTTCGGTGCAACATCGTGGGCCGAAGGGCCTGTACTGCGCTGTATCGTTCTATGTTCTATGTTCTATTAGTGGGAAGCCAGAGGATTGGGAAGCCTTTAAAAGCGAGCAGAGGACAAATAAAATAGCAATAAGGTGGGGGTGGGGGGGGAGATGAAATATGAGTGCAAGCTTGCTAATATATAAAGGAAGATAGGAAGAGTTTTTTTCAATCTATAAAAGGTAACAGAGAGGCAAAAATAGACATTGGACGACTGGAAAATGTGGCTGGGGAAGAAATAATAGGAAACAAAGTAATGGCAGAGGAACTGAATAGTTACTTTGCATCAGTCTTCACGGTGGAAGACACCAGTGGGATGCCAAAGCTCCAGGAAACCAGGGGGCAGAGGTGAATGCAGTGACCATTACTAAGGAGAAGGTTCTGGGGAAATTGAAAGGTCTGAAGGTGGATAAGTCACCTGGACCGGATGGATGACATCCCAGGGTTCTAAAAGAGATAGCTGAGGAGATTGTGGAGGCATTGGTGGGGATTTTCAGGAATCACTGGACGCAGGGAGGGTCCCAGAGGACTGGAAAGTGGCGAATGTATCACCATTGTTTAAGAAGGGAGGGAGGCAAAAGACGGGAAATTATCGGCCAGTTAGCCTGATTTTGGTTCGTGGTAAGATTTTCGAGTCCATTATTAAAGATGAGATTGCGGAGTACTTGGAAGTGCATGGTAAAATAGGACTGAGTCAGCACGGCTTCGTCAAACGGAAGTCGCGTCCAACAAATCTGTTAAGAGTTCTTTGAGGAGATAACAAGGAAGTTCGACAAAGGAGAACCAGTGGTCGTGATTTATTTAGATTTCTAGAAAGCCTTTGACAAGGTGCCACATAGGAGACCATTATATAGGTTAAGAGCCCATGGTGTTCAGGATTAAGACCCTGGCATGGATAGAGGATTGGCTGACTGGCAGAAGGCAGAGAATGGAGATAAAGGGGTCTTTTTCAGGATGGCAGCCGGTGACTAGTGGTGTGTCTCGGGGTCTGTGCTGGGACCACAACTTTTCACAATATACATTAATGATCTGGAAGAAGGAACTGAAGGCACTGTTGCTAAGTTTGCAGATGATACAAAGATCTGTAGAGGGACAGGTAGTTTTGAGGAGGCAGGGAGGCTGCAGAAGGATTTGGACAGGTTAGGAGAGTGGGCAAAGAAGTGGCAGATGGAATACAATGTGGAAAAGTGTGAGGTTCTGCACTTTGGAAGGAAGAATGGAGGCATAGACTATTTTCTAAATGGGGAAATGCTTAGGAAATCAGAAGCGCAAAGGC
The DNA here is from genome assembly GCF_047496885.1 of Scyliorhinus torazame. Classification (NCBI taxonomy): domain Eukaryota; kingdom Metazoa; phylum Chordata; class Chondrichthyes; order Carcharhiniformes; family Scyliorhinidae; genus Scyliorhinus; species Scyliorhinus torazame. Next base: position 88,956,960 of record NC_092710.1, on the reverse strand, counting down.
CCCATATCCAAGGAAGGATGTGCTGGCCTTGGAAAGGGTACAGAGGAGGTTCACAAGAATAATCTCTGGAGTAAAGAGCATGTCATATGTGGAACGATTGACGACTCTGGATCGGTACTTGTTGGAGTTTAGAAGGATGAGGATGCATCTTATTGAAACTTATAGGATACTGCGAGGCCGAGATAGAGTGGATGTGGAGAGGATGTTTCCACTTGTAGGAAAAACTAGAAGCAAAGGAACCAATCTCAGACTAAAGGGACGATCCTTTAAAACAGAGATGAGGAGCAATTTCTTCAGCCAGAGGGTGGTGAATCTGTGGAACTCTTTGCCGCAGAAGGCTGTGGAGGCCAAATCACTGAGTGTCTTTAAGACAGAAATAGACATAGACATAGAATTTCTATGATAGATTAATAAGGGGCTCAGGGGTTATGGAAAGAAGGCAGAAGAATGGGGAAGAGAAGAATATCAGCTACGATTGAATGGCGGAGCAGACCCGATGGGCCGAGTGGTCCAAATCTGCTCTATTCTTATGGTTTTATAGTCAGCCAATTCTCCGATAATGGGGCTGTGTTGATGTCGTTGTGAAAACCGTGCCGTTTCACGACAGCATCATCGGTCTCCCAGGTGCAGCAATTCAACGACCCACAAGGGATTGGCAGGGGCGCAACGTGAAGCGCCCGAGGGAGCAGCCGCCGATACGCCATGGCAGCTGAAAAGCATACTCCCCCCACACACAGCTGTCGCAGGCAAAATGGCTGCCAGACGGGCAACCCGGAGATTCAGAGACGGCGAATTGGACACTCTCCTGGACACTGTGGAGGAGAGGAGGCTGGGTCTGTACCCTGGGCCGGGTCACAGGACAGTTGGCGCCTTCGTGCGGCGTGCTTGGGCAGAGGTGGCAGACGCCGTCAGCGCCATTTGGCTGGTGGCCAGGACTGTGGACCAGTGCAGAAAGAAGCTGCACGAACTCCTTGGGGCAGCCAGGGGGAGTACCCAGCACTGTGCCCCTGGCACCGACCCCCCCCCCCCCCCTACCCCCCAAACACATGTGACTCTCCCTTCCCCCCCCTCCCCCAGCGGGATGGTCCCACCCCCGTCCTGACCCACATGGCTGCATCCACCCATGCCAGCTGCAATGGCCGGGTGCCCTGTGCATTGATGCCATCAGAGACCCAACCGCTGGGCTGCATGCATCAGACTGTCTAACACTGTTGCTGTTTGTGTTTGCTCCCCGCCCCCCCAGGAGAAGTCTGCGCATAACCGCCGTAAGTGGGAGAAGACCGGAGGTGGACCACCAGAACTGTGTCCCCTCACCGAGCCCGAGCAGAGGGCACTGGACATTGTTGGCGGACCGGAGGAGCAGTAGGTTGCCAACGTGGAGGTCGGAGGCGCGCCACGAAGTGAGAAACCTCTGTTTGGTTGCGGCCCCTCGCAACACATGTGTGCCCACCCCACCCCCGCACCCCACCTCCTCACCACATCACGTCTCACTCCCGTCCGTCTGTCTAACCATACATGCTGTCTTGTGTCTTGCAGGACCAGCCGGCGATGGTCCCGGTCCAACCGGCGCCTCCTGCCCCCAGCCAGTGCCAGGGCCGGTGCCCCCCAGGGACCCAAGCACCGATGGGGAGAGCAGCCGTAATAACAGCCCTCGCCCGTGATGAGCCAGGACACCGCGACCCAGGGGATGCAAACATAGGGGACGGACAGACAGGAAACCACGACACAGGAGACCAACACACAGGAGACAGACACACAGCACACAATGACACAGGAGACCAACACACAGCACACAATGACACAGGAGACCAACACACAGCACACAATGACACAGGAGACCAACACACAGCACACAATGACACAGGAGACCAACACACAGCACACAACGACACAGGAGACAGACACACAGCACACAACGACACAGGAGACAGACACACAGCACACAACGACACAGGAGACTAACACTTAGCACACAATGACACAGGAGACCAACACACAGCACACAATGACACAGGAGACCAACACACAGCACACGACACAGGGGACCAACACACATGAGACATACACACAGCACACCATGACACAGGAGACCGACACATAGGAAACCAACACACAGGGGACCGACACACAAGGGACAGACACACAGGGGTCAGACACACAGCACACAACGACACAAGGGACAGACTCACAGGAGACAGACAGACAGGGGACGGACACACAGCACACAACGACACAAGGGACAGACTCACAGGAGACAGACAGACAGGGGACGGACACACAGCACACAACGACACAAGGGACAGACATACAGGAGACAGACACACCGCACAACACGACACAGGAGACCCCGGAGTTCGGGTCCGATGATGACATAGACTTCTCGCAGTCACTGCTCACTGCTTTCTCCTACACCCTCCACCATCTCAGAGACCATCAGCTCAGTTGGGCTCTTTAGTGAGGAGGCTTCTGGGACACTCACTGGTGCGCACCACACAGCCGCTCTGGTACAGCAGGTGGAGCTAGGAGCAGCCGAGGGGCTGGACGGTCGGAGGGCAGCCCGGCCTCAGCAGCTGCCCAGACAAGTCCCGCGTTCCTGCAATATCCACTTCCAAAGGTCAGGTGCAGTCAGCGACCCAGAGACCAGAGAAGGGGATGATGGTCGGCTTCCAGCACCTGCAGACGCAGGTGGAGGAGTCCAACCGCCTGCAGGAGCAGGAAGGGGTGCCGGTCATGCGTGACACCCTGGCTGAAACCGCACGGGTGGCATCGGCGGTGGAGGTTATGGGGACAACGGTGTTGGACATGGGTCAGGTTATGAAGGCCTGGGGCTATCTGTGCAGGCAGAGGCCGTGACTCAGGACATGGCTGCCCACTCACAGGCAACCATGTGCCAGAGCCCGCTACAGATTGCAGCGGCTCTCCTCAGCGTGGCCAAGTCCCAATAGGCCATAGCTGAGAGCATCGGCGGCATTGCCCAGGTGATGGCCCAGTCTCAGCAGACCATAGCCCAGCCTCAGCACGCCATAGCTGACAGCATCCGTGCCATTGCCCATGTTCTGGCCGGTGTCGCACAGTCACAGAGGCAGTAGGCACAGTCCCAGTGGAGTTGGCACAGTCCAAGCGGGAGGTGGTTCAGTCCCAGAGGGAGGTGACGCAGTCCCAGAGGGAGGTGACACAGTCCCAGAGGGAGGTGACGCAGTCCCAGAGGGAGGTGGCACAATCCCAGAGGGAGGTGGCACAGTCCCAGAGGAGGTGGCACACTCCCAGAGGGGGAGGCACATTCCCAATCAGGAATGGCCTACTCCCTCAACTCCATGTCCGCTAATGTTCAGACCCTGGTCGATCCCAGAGCGTGCCTCCAGCACTGGCAGCACCAGGTGACGGGGGGGGGGGGGGTGTCGGGGACCCCCGCTCGTCTCCCTGACCCATGGAGAAGTCCGGGGGCCAACGGGCACCCCAAGGGAGAAGGAGCTGCTGAGGCCCGTGCCGGTAACTCCTGCAGGGGAGATGCCGCAGCACCTCGGACGTAGGTGTAGTGATAGGGCCCGTAAGACAAGAAAGATAGACATGAATTAAGTTGGCACGGGTGCAGGGCACAGTTTAGTTATAGGGGCTAGGGTACAGACTGTATATATCTCTTCACATTAAACACATTTTATCACCTATGAAAGCTGCTTCTGTGCTCTGTCTGATGGGTGCGGGGGTGGGGCGGTAAGTGAGGGCCACTATGGTTTAGGGGTAATGGAAGAGTGAGCCCCAGTGGGTGTGCCGTGCAGCCCCCCAAACCACTAACCCTCCCCCCCCCCCCCCACCCCCAGATGTCCCCATCACCCCTCCCCACCCCGAGCAATACGACAGGGCCATGTGATGGAGTGGCCAGCTCGTATGCAGGTATCACCCGGGTGGAGGGTGTTACTGTGGGCATGAGTCAGACATTGTCTAACGATATGGAGTTCGGAGCTCATCGCAGAGCGTGCTGTCATCATCCTCCATCCCATGGACCAGACCCGCTGTCACTGGCAACCCAGTGATCCCAGCTCGTTGTGCCACAGGAGGATGAATAATGGAGGGGTGGTGTGCATGCGGGTGGTTCGGTGGTGGGGGAAGCGAGTGTGCTCGGTGGCGGGTGGTTTCTTTGGTGTTGTGGGAGGCGAGGGTGATAGGTGGTGAGGTGGTGCGGTATTGTGGTGTCTGTGCCCCTGCCCACCAACCTCCCCCCCCCCCCCCCCCCCCCCCCCAACTATTTGGTGAAACGTGCGACGGTCAAAGCGCCCCGTGCTCGCTGGCCCTGCCGGTGGCATGGTGCAGCTTCCCGTCGATGTCCAGCCCCCATTGTCCCTCACCCCCTCCTCCTCCTTGGCTGACGAGGTCTGCCCTTGCTCCTCATCCTCCTCCAGCACATCGCCCCTCTGCTGGGCTATATTGTGGAGGACACAGCAGGCAACAACGATGCGGCCGACCCTCCTTGACTCGTACTGGAGGGCCCCTCCAGAGCGGTCCAGGCACCTGAAGCACATCTTCAGCACCCTGAAGCACCTCTCTACCACACCCCTGGTCGCACAATGGGCATCTTTGTAGTGGTGCTCCGTGTCGGTCTGTGGCCTCCGTATAGGCGTCATCAGCCACGATCGCAACGGGTAACATGTGGTAACCCCTATCGCCCAGCAACTAGCCCCGCAGCCGAGGGGGAACGTCCCTCGAACATGCCGGGGTGAATGATTGCGCCAGGATAAACGTGTCATGCACCCTGCCCATGTACCGGGCGCAGACGTGCAGTATCTTCACCTGGTGGTCACAGACCGCCTGAACGTTCATGGAGCGGTACCCATTCCTGTTCGTGAACATCGGCATGTTATCCGCCTGTGGCCGCAGGGCGACATGCACCCCATCGATCACTCCCTGGACCATGGGCATCCCGGCGACAGCAGCGAACCCCGTTGCCTGGGCATCCTGGTGGCCGCGGGCCACAGTGAACTGCATGTGCGGCTCCACAAGGGCATACAGAGTGTCAGTGACAGCACGGATGCACCTGTGCACCGATGCCTGCATGATGTCGGACAGGTCCCCACTCGGTGACTGGAACGGCCCCGTGGCGTTGAGGTTGAGGGTGACCGTCAACCTGACGGCCACTGGTAGCGGGTGTTGCTCCCCACTCCCACGCGGTGCCAGGTGTGCCATCATGTGGCAGGTGGGAGCGACGGTTTCCTGGCTCATTCGCAGCCTCCTGCAGATGAGCCCTCCATGGGCAGCACGGTAGCATTGTGGATAGCACAATTGCTTCACAGCTCCAGGGTCCCAGGTTCGATCCCCGGCTTGGGTCACTGTCTGTGCGGAGTCTGCACATGCTCCCCGTGTCTGCGTGAGTTTCCTCCGAGTGCTCCGGTTTCCTCCCACAGTCCAAAGATGTGCAGGTTAGGTGGATTGGCCATGCTAAATTGCCCTTAGTGTCCAAAATTGCCCTTAGTGTTGGGTGGGGTTACTGGGTTATGGGGATAGGGTGGAGGTGTGGGCTTGGGTAAGGTGCTCTTTCCAAGAGCCGGTGCAGGCTCGATGGGCCGAATGGCCTCTTTCTGCACTGTAAATTCTAATTCTAATCTTCCTGCATGCCCGGTCCGGGAGTTCCTCAAAGGACATGCGAGGCCTCATCAGGCGTCTCCCTGGCACCACCACCCCCTCCTGCTCCTCGTCCTCCCCCTCCTCCTCCTCGTCTTGTTCCTCTTCCTCGTCTTATTCCTCCTCCTCCTCGGCCTGTCAGGCGGGCGGCCCTCCAGCCTGAGCAGCTGCCACCTGCCCTGCTGCGGCCTGCTCCTCTGCTCCGGCCTCCGCCTCCTCTCTGAGCCTCATGCACTCATGCTGCCACAGGGCTGCATGCAGGACAGTAGCCCCTGCCACGGCGGCCATCATAGCTGGGTGGTTCCCAAACATTATGATCTGCAGGGGGTGAGTGGACATAATGTTATCGTGGCGCATTCACCCGTGCACAAACAGGTACCCTGGGCTACATGGTCACCCTGGTTGGCACGCGGGCTCCAGCCTCGCATGCCTCCCACCGGGGCTTGGCACCTACCCAAAGGGTCGTTAACCCTGCGCCCACTCAGTGCCCGGGGTGGGTGCCCAACAAGATGAATGGCGTATTGGCGCCCGTTGCGTGGGCACCGCCCTGCCACGTCGGGGGCTCCCCGACTGCTAGGCATGTCTCTTCCCGCCACTCGGATTCTCCGGGTTTCCACGGCAGGTGCCGCGATTCCGTTGTGTTGGGGAGTCCAGGGAATCGGAAATCGGCGTCAAAGCCGATTTCGCCATCTGAGCTAATTCTCCGGCCAAACGCGTTTCGCGATTTTGGTACGTAGCTGCGGAGAATCCAGCCCCCTATCTCTGTAATCTCAGCCCCATTTCTCTGTAATCTCAGCCCCTGATCTCTGTAATCTCAGCCCCATTTCTCTGTAATCTCAGCCCCTGATCTCTGTAATCTCAGCCCCATTTCTCTGTAATCTCAGCGTCTGATCTCTGTAATCTCAGCCCCTGATCTCTGTAATCTCAGCCCCATTTCTCTGTAATCTCAGCCCCTGATCTCTGTAATCTCCTCCTTCCACATAGCCCTCAGCGATATCCATGTTCCTCTTATTCCGGCCTGTTGAACATCACTCCTTTTAATTACTCCACGAATGGTGGTAGTGTCTTGACCCCAAACTCTAGAATTCACTCTCTAAATTTCAACACCTTTAAACACACTTTAAATCCAGCCCCTTTGATCTATATGTATTTATATTCTCTTTATACGGCATGATGACAGGTTGTGCTTGATAACAACACTGTCAAGGAGTTGGAATAGTTGTCTATATTTAAGGTGCGATATAAATAAAAGTTGTTGGTGACTTCTTTAATGCAGAAAGGACATTGGTCACTGGCCAGGCCAGCTTCATTTTTTGATGTATATAATGGTTTTATACTTAAGCATAAAAGAACATTCCATAAATGCTGGCCAATGGGATAAAGAAGGCAGGTCAGGTGTTTTTCATGTATTTTCAGTGTATTATTATTGTGTGATTCTGATTCTGCAGCAGGTCAAACTACGTGCCACCCTTATAAAGTTTCAGAAGATTTGCTTTATAATCTATTCCTCTGTTGTTAACCATGTGCTTTTGGACAACTTGCTCTGCCACCGGTAAAGATTTGTGCACAGGGACACCAATGTTTCTCTGCTCATCCACGCTTCTCCAAATTTTGCCATAATTCCCTCTCATCATTTCACACTTCTTCAGATTGAACTCCATCTCCCACAGCTTTGTCCATTTCACCAATCTGCCTTTGCCATCCTGAAGCTTATAACTCTCAACAAAGAACAAAGAAATGTACAGTACAGGAACAGGACCTTCGGCCCTCCAAGCCCGTGCCGACCATGCTGCCCGACTAAACTACAATCTTCTACACTTCCTGGGTCTGTATCTGAGTAGGTACACCAACATTCAAGGGACAGCTGCACCAAAATTCATTGTACAGTTACACCAACATTCACAGTACAGCTACCATCATTCACAGTATAGTTCTACCAACATTCACAGTACAGCTCGATCAACATTCATATTGCAGATCGACAAACGTTCACAGTACGCTCTACGAACAATCACAGTACAGCTACCAACATTCACAGTACAGCTCAACCAACATTCACAGTCTAGCTCCACATACATTCAGAATACAGCTCTACCGACATTCACATTACAGCTACACCAACTTTCAAACTATAGCTATCAACATTCACAAAACAGCTCTACCAACATTCACAGTACAGCTGCCAACATTCACAGTACAGCTCGACCAATATTCAGTATACAGATCGACCAACATTCACAGTACAGCTACCAACATTCACATTACAGCTCTACCAACATTCACAGTACAGCTACACCAACATTCACAGTACAGCTACCAACATTCATAGTACAGCTACCAACATTCAGAATTCAGCGCTACCAACATTCACAGTACAGCTACCAACATTCACAGTACAGATCTACCAACATTCATAGTACAGCTACCAACATTCACAGTACAGATCTACCAACATTCATAGTACAGCTACCAACATTCATAGTACAGCTACCAACATTCAGAATTCAGCTCAACCAACATTCACAGTACAGCTCTACCAACATTCACAGTACAGTTACACCAACTTGTAAAGTACAGCTACCAGCATTCACAGAATAGCTCTACCAACATTCACAGTACAGCTCTACCAGCATTCACAGTACAGCTCTACCAACATTCACAGTACAGCTCTACCAACATTCACAGAACAGCTACACCAACTTGCAAAGTACAGCTACCAACATTCACAGTACAGCTCGACCAACATTCAGTGTACAGATCGACCAACATTCACGGTACAGCTCTACCAACATTCACAGTACAGATCTACCAACTTTCACAGTACTGTTACACCAACATTCACAGTACAGCTGCACCAACATTCACAGTACAGCTCTACCAACATTCACAGTACAGCTACCAACATTCACAGTACAGCTCGATCAACATTCATAGTACAGATCGACAAACGTTCACAGTACAGCTCTACCAACATTCACAGTAGAGCTCTACCAACATTCACATGACAGCTCTACCAACATTCACAGTACAGTTACACCAACATTCAGAATGTAGCTCGACCAACGTTCACAGTACAGCTCTACCAACATTCACAGTACAGCGACCAACATTCACAGTACGCTCTACGAACGTTCACAGTACAGCTACAATCATTCACAGTACAGCTACCAACATTCACAGGACAGCTACACCAACATTCACAGTACAGCTACACCAACATTCACAATACAGCTCGACCAACATTCACAGTACAGCTCTGCCAACATTCACAGTACGCTCTACGAACAATCACAGTACAGCTACAAACATTCACAGTACAGCTCTACCAACATTCACAGTACAGCTACCAACATTCACAGTACAGCTCTACCAACATTCACAGTACACCTCTAGCACTCAGAATACAGCTCTACCATTCAGAATACAGCTCTACCAACATTCACAGTACAGTTACACCAACATTCAGAATGTAGCTCGACCAACGTTCACAGTACAGCTACCAACATTCACAGTACGCTCTACGAACAATCACAGTACAGCTACCAACATTCACAGTACAGCTACCAATATTCACCGTACAGCTGCACCAACATTCACAATACAGCTCGACCAACATTCACAATACAGCTCGACCAACATTCACAGTACAGCTACACCACCATTCACAGTACAGCTCGGCCAACATTCAGTGCACAGATCGACCAACGTTCACAGTACAGCTACCAACATTCACAGTGCAGCTCAACCAACATTCATAGTACAGATCGACCAACGTTCACAGTACAGCTACACCAACAGTCACAGTAGAGCTAACAACATTCACAGTACAGCTCTACCAACATTCACACAGTACAGCTCTACCAACATTCACAGTACAGCTACCAACATTCACAGTACGGCTCGACCAACATTCATAGTAAAGATCGACCAACGTTCACAGTACAGCTCGACCAACATTCACAGTATAGCTATAACAACATTCACAGTACAGATCTACCAACTTTCACAGTAGTTACACCAACATTCAGAATGTAGCTCGCCCAACGTTCACAGTACAGCTCTACCAACGTTCACAGTACAGCTACCAACATTCACAGTGCAGCTACCAACATTCACTGTGCAGCTCAACCAACATTTACAGTACAGCTACCAACATTCACAGAATGCTCTACCAACATTCACAGTACAGCTCAACCAACATTCACAGTCTAGCTCCAGCTACATTCAGAATACAGCTCTACCAACATTCACAGTACAGCGATCAACATTCACAGTACAGCTCGACCAACTTTCACAGTATAGCTCTACCAACATTCACAATACAGCCCTACCAACATTCACAGTACAGCCACACCAACATTCACAGGACAGGTACACCAACATTCACAGTACAGCTACACCAACATTCACAGTACAGCTAACATCATTTACAGTACAACTCGACCAACATTCACCGTACAGTTACACCAACATTCACATTACAGCTCGACCAACGTTCACAGTACAGCTCTACCAATATTCATAGTACAGCTCGACCAACATTCAGAATATAGCTCGACCAACGTTCACAATACAGCTCTACCAACATTCACAGTCCAGCTCGACCAACATTCATAGTACAGCTCGACCAACATTCACAGCACATCTCTATCAACGTGCACAGTACAGCAACACCACCATTCACAGTACAGCTCTACCAACTTTCACAGTACAGCTACCAACATTCACAGTCCAGCTCTACAAACATTCACTGTGCAGCTCGCTCAACGTTCACTGTACAGCTTTACCAACATTCACAGTACTGCTCAACCAACATTCACAGTACAGCTCTACCAACATTCACAGTACAGCCACACCAACATTCACAGTACTGCTCGACCAACATTCACAGTACAGCTACCAACGTTCACAGTACAGCTCGACCCACATTCACAGTACAGCTACACCAACATTCACAATACAGCTCGACCAACATTCACAGTACAGCTGCACCAACATTCACAATGCAGCTCGACCAACATTCACAGTACAGCTACACCAACATACACAGTACAGCTCGACCAACATTCACAATGCAGCTCGACCAACATTCACAGTACAGCTACACCAACATTCACAGTACAGCTGCACCAACATTCACAATGCAGCTCGACCAACATTCACAGTACAGCACACCAACATTCACAGTACAGCTCGACCAACATTCACAATGCAGCTCGACCAACATTCACAGTACAGCTACACCAACATTCACAGTACAGCTACACCAACATTCACAGTACAGCTGCACCAACATTCACAATGCAGCTCGACCCACATTCACAGTACAGCTACACCAAGATTCACAATACAGCTCGACCAACATTTATAGTACAGCTCGACCAACATTCACAGTACAGCTGCACCGACATTCACAGTACAGCTCGACCAACATTCACAATGCAGCTCGACCAACATTCACAGTACAGCTACACCAACATTCACAGTACAGCTGCACCAACATTCACAATGCAGCTCGACCCACATTCACAGTACAGCTACACCAACATTCACAATACAGCTCGACCAACATTTATAGTACAGCTCGACCAACATTTATAGTACAGCTCGACCAACATTCACAGTACAGCTACACCAACATTCATAGTACAGCTGCACCAACATTCACAATACAGCTCGAACCACATTCACAGTACAGCTACCAACATTCACAGAACAGCTCGAACAACATTCACCGTACAGTTACACCAACATTCACAGTACAGCTCGACCAACGTTCACAGTACAGCTCTACCAATATTCATAGTACAGTTCGACCAACATTCAGAATATAGCTCGACCAACGTTCACAATACAGCTCTACCAACATTCACAGTCCAGCTCGACCAACATTCATAGTACAGCTCGACCAACATTCACAGCACATCTCTTTCAACATGCACAGTACAGCAACACCACCATTCACAGTACAGCTCTACCAACTTTCACAGTACAGCTACCAACATTCACAGTACAGCTCTACAAACATTCACTGTGCAGCTCGCTCAACGTTCACTGTACAGCTTTACCAACATTCACAGTACAGCTCTACCAACATTCCCAGTACTGCTCGTCCAACATTCACAGTACAGCTCGACCAACATTCACAGTACAGCTACACCAACATTCATAGTACAGCTGCACCAACATTCAAAATACAGCTCGACCCACATTCACAGTACAGCTACACCAACATTCACTGTACAGCTACCAAGATTCACAGTGCGGCTACCAACATTCACGGTGCAGCTCGACCAAAATTTACAGTACAGCTACCAACATTCACAGTACGCTCTACCAACATTCACAGGACAGCTCAACCAACACTCACAGTCTAGCTCCACCTACATTCAGAATACAGCTCTCCCAACATTCACAATACAGCTACCAACATTCACAGTACAGCTACCAACATTCACAATACAGCCCTACCAACATTCACAGTACAGCCACACCAACATTCACAGCACAGGTACACCAACATTCACAGTACAGCTCTGCCAACATTCACAGTACAGGTACACCAGCATTCACAGTACAGCTACACCAACATTCACAGTACAGCTAACATCATTTACAGTACAACTCTACCAACATTCACCGTACAGTTACACCAACATTCACAGTACAGCTCGACCAACGTTCACAGTACAGCTCTACCAATATTCATAGTACAGCTCGACCAACATTCAGAATATAGCTCGACCAACGTTCACAATACAGCTCTACCAACATTCACAGTCCAGCTCGACCAACATTCATAGTACAGCTCGACCAACATTCACAGCACATCTCTATCAACATGCACAGTACAGCAACACCACCATTCACAGTACAGCTCTACAAACATTCACTGTGCAGCTCGCCAACATTCACAGTACAGCCACACCAACTTTCATAGTACAGATCGACCAACGTTCACAGTACAGCTACACCAACATTCACAGTACAGCTAACAACATTCACAGTCCAGCTCGACCAACATTCACACAGTACAGCTCTACCAACATTCACAGTACAGCTACCAACATTCACAGTACAGCTCGACCAACATTCATAGTAAAGATCGACCAACGTTCACAGTACAGCTCTACCAACATTCACAGTAGAGCTCTACCAACATTCACAGTATAGCTATAACAACATTCACAGTAGTTACAACAACATTCACAGTACAGCTGCACTAACATTCACAGGACAGTTACACCAACATTCACAGTACAGCTAACAACATTCACAGTACAGCTCGACCAACAGTCAAACAGTACAGCTCTACCAACATTCACAGTACAGCTACCAACATTCACAGTAGAGCTCTACCAACATTCACAGTAGAGCTCTACCAACATTCACAGTATAGCTATAACAACATTCACAGTACAGATCTACCAACTTTCACAGTAGTTACACCAACATTCAGAATGTAGCTCGACCAACGTTCACAGTACAGCTCTACCAACGTTCACAGTACAGCTCAACCAACATTCACAGTACAGCTATCAACATTCACAGTACAGCTCGACCAACTTTCACAGTATAGCTCTACCAACATTCACAATACAGCCCTACCAACATTCACAGTACAGCCACACCAACATTCACAGCACAGGTACACCAACATTCACAGTACAGCTACACCAACATTCACAGTACAGCGAACATCATTTACAGTACAACTCTACCAACATTCACCGTACAGTTATACCAACATTCACAGTACAGCTCGACCAACGTTCACAGTACAGCTCTACCAATATTCATAGTACAGCTCGACCAACATTCAGAATATAGGTCGACCAACGTTCACAATACAGCTCTACCAACATTCACAGTCCAGCTCGACCAACATTCATAGTACAGCTCGAACAACATTCACAGCACATCTCTATCAACATGCACAGTACAGCAACACCACCATTCACAGTACAGCTCTACCAACTTTCACAGTACAGCTACCAACATTCACAGCACAGCACTATCAACATTCACAGTACAGCTACACCAACATTCACAATACAGCTCGACCAACATTTATAGTACAGCTCGACCAACATTTATAGTACAGCTCGACCAACATTCACAGTACAGCTACACCAACATTCATAGTACAGCTGCACCAACATTCACAATACAGCTCGAACCACATTCACAGTACAGCTACCAACATTCACAGAACAGCTCGAACAACATTCACCGTACAGTTACACCAACATTCACAGTACAGCTCGACCAACGTTCACAGTACAGCTCTACCAATATTCATAGTACAGTTCGACCAACATTCAGAATATAGCTCGACCAACGTTCACAATACAGCTCTACCAACATTCACAGTCCAGCTCGACCAACATTCATAGTACAGCTCGACCAACATTCACAGCACATCTCTTTCAACATGCACAGTACAGCAACACCACCATTCACAGTACAGCTCTACCAACTTTCACAGTACAGCTACCAACATTCACAGTACAGCTCTACAAACATTCACTGTGCAGCTCGCTCAACGTTCACTGTACAGCTTTACCAACATTCACAGTACAGCTCTACCAACATTCCCAGTACTGCTCGTCCAACATTCACAGTACAGCTCGACCAACATTCACAGTACAGCTACACCAACATTCATAGTACAGCTGCACCAACATTCAAAATACAGCTCGACCCACATTCACAGTACAGCTACACCAACATTCACTGTACAGCTACCAAGATTCACAGTGCGGCTACCAACATTCACGGTGCAGCTTGACCAAAATTTACAGTACAGCTACCAACATTCACAGTACGCTCTACCAACATTCACAGGACAGCTCAACCAACACTCACAGTCTAGCTCCACCTACATTCAGAATACAGCTCTCCCAACATTCACAGTACAGCTACCAACATTCACAGTACAGCTACCAACATTCACAATACAGCCCTACCAACATTCACAGTACAGCCACACCAACATTCACAGCACAGGTACACCAACATTCACAGTACAGCTCTGCCAGCATTCACAGTACAGGTACACCAGCATTCACAGTACAGCTACACCAACATTCACAGTACAGCTAACATCATTTACAGTACAACTCTACCAACATTCACCGTACAGTTACACCAACATTCACAGTACAGCTCGACCAACGTTCACAGTACAGCTCTACCAATATTCATAGTACAGCTCGACCAACATTCAGAATATAGCTCGACCAACGTTCACAATACAGCTCTACCAACATTCACAGTCCAGCTCGACCAACATTCATAGTACAGCTCGACCAACATTCACAGCACATCTCTATCAACATGCACAGTACAGCAACACCACCATTCACAGTACAGCTCTACAAACATTCACTGTGCAGCTCGCCAACATTCACAGTACAGCCACACCAACGTTCACAGTACAGCTACACCAACATTCACAGTACAGCTAACAACATTCACAGTCCAGCTCGACCAACATTCACACAGTACAGCTCTACCAACATTCACAGTACAGCTACCAACATTCACAGTACAGCCACACCAACTTTCATAGTACAGATCGACCAACGTTCACAGTACAGCTAACAACATTCACAGTCCAGCTCGACCAACATTCACACAGTACAGCTCTACCAACATTCACAGAGTACAGCTCTACCAACATTCACAGTACAGCTACCAACATTCACAGTACAGCTCGACCAACATTCACAGTAGAGCTCTACCAACATTCACAGTATAGCTATAACAACATTCACAGTAGTTACAACAACATTCACAGTACAGCTGCACTAACATTCACAGGACAGTTACACCAACATTCACAGTACAGCTAACAACATTCACAGTACAGCTCGACCAACATTCAAACAGTACAGCTCTACCAACATTCACAGTACAGCTACCAACATTCACAGTACAGCTCTACCAACATTCACAGTAGAGCTCTACCAACATTCACAGTATAGCTATAACAACATTCACAGTACAGATCTACCAACTTTCACAGTAGTTACACCAACATTCAGAATGTAGCTCGACCAACGTTCACAGTACAGCTCTACCAACGTTCACAGTACAGCTCAACCAACATTCACAGTACAGCTATCAACATTCACAGTACAGCCACACCAACATTCACAGCACAGGTACACCAACATTCACAGTACAGCTACACCAACATTCACAGTACAGCGAACATCATTTACAGTACAACTCTACCAACATTCACCGTACAGTTATACCAACATTCACAGTACAGCTCGACCAACGTTCACAGTACAGCTCTACCAATATTCATAGTACAGCTCGACCAACATTCAGAATATAGCTCGACCAACGTTCACAATACAGCTCTACCAACATTCACAGTCCAGCTCGACCAACATTCATAGTACAGCTCGAACAACATTCACAGCACATCTCTATCAACATGCACAGTACAGCAACACCACCATTCACTGTACAGCTCTACCAACTTTCACAGTACAGCTACCAACATTCACAGTACAGCTCTACAAACATTCACTGTGCAGCTCGCTCAATGTTCACTGTACAGCTTTACCAACATTCACAGTACAGCTCTACCAACATTCACAGTACTGCTCGACCAACATACACAGTACAGCTCTACCAACATTCACAGTACAGCTACACCAACATTCACAATACATCTCGACAAACATTCACAGTACAGCTGCACCAACATTCACAGTACAGCTACACCAACATTCACAGTACAGCTGCACCAACATTTACAATGCAGCTCGACCAACATTCACAGTACAGGTACACCAACATTCACAGTACAGCTGCACCAACATTCACAATGCAGCTCGACCAACATTCACAGTACAGGTACACCAACATTCACAGTACAGCTGCACTAACATTCACAGGACAGTTACACCAACATTCACAGTACAGCTACCAACATTCACAGTGCAGCTCAACCAACATTCATAGTACAGATCGACCAACGTTTACAGTACAGCTACACCAACATTCACAGTACAGCTAACAACATTCACAGTACAGCTCGACCAACATTCACACAGTACAGCTCTACCAACATTCACAGTACAGCTACCAACATTCACAGTACAGCTCGACCAACATTCATAGTAAAGATCGACCAACGTTCACAGTACAGCTCTACCAACATTCACAGTATAGCTATAACAACATTCACAGTACAGATCTACCAACTTTCACAGTAGTTACACCAACATTCAGAATGTAGCTCGACCAACGTTCACAGTACAGCTCTACCAACGTTCACAGTACAGCTACCAACATTCACAGTGCGGCTACCAACATTCACTGTGCAGCTCGACCAACATTTACAGTACAGCTACCAACATTCACAGTATGCTCTACCAACATTCACAGTACAGCTCAACCAACATTCACAGTCTAGCTCCACCTACATTCAGAATACAGCTCTACCAACATTCACAGTACAGCTACCAACATTCACAGTACAGCTATCAAGATTCACAGTACAGCTCGACCAACTTTCACAGTATAGCTCTACCAACATTCACAATACAGCCCTCCCAACATTCACAGTACAGCCACACCAACATTCACAGCACAGGTACACCAACATTCACAGTACAGCTACACCAACATTCACAGTACAGCTCGACCAACGTTCACAGTACAGCTCTACCAATATTCATAGTACAGCTCGACCAACATTCACAATATAGCTCGACCAACATTCAGAATATAGCTCGACCAACGTTCACAATACAGCTCTACCAACATTCACAGTCCAGCTCGACCAACATTCATAGTACAGCTCGACCAACATTCACAGTACAGCTACCAACATTCACAGTACAGCTCTACAAACATTCACTGTGCAGCTCGCTCAACGTTCACTGTACAGCTTTACCAACATTCACAGTACAGCCACACCAACATTCACAGTACTGCTCGACCAACATTCACAGTACAGCTACCAACGTTCACAGTACAGCTCGACCCACATTCACAGTACAGCTACACCAACATTCACAATACAGCTCGACCAACATTCACAGTACAGTTGCACCAACATTCACAATACTGCTCGACCAACATTCACAGTACAGCTGCACCAACATTCACAATACAGCTCGACCAACATTCACAGTACAGCTACACCAACATTCACAATGCAGCTCGACCCATATTCACAATGCAGCTCGACCAACATTCACAGTACAGCTACACCAACATTCACAGTACAGCTGCACCAACATTCACAATGCAGCTCGACCAACATTCACAGTACAGGTACACCAACATTCACAGTACAGCTGCACCAACATTCACAATGCAGCTCGACCAACATTCACAGTACAGCTACACCAACATACACAGTACAGCTCGACCAACATTCACAATGCAGCTCGACCAACATTCACAGTACAGCTACACCAACATTCACAGTACAGCTGCACCAACATTCACAATGCAGCTCGACCAACATTCACAGTACAGCACACCAACATTCACAGTACAGCTCGACCAACATTCACAATACAGCTCGACCAACATTCACAGTACAGCTACACCAACATTCACAGTACAGCTGCACCAACATTCACAATGCAGCTCGACCCACATTCACAGTACAGCTACACCAACATTCACAATACAGCTCGACCAACATTTATAGTCCAGCTCGACCAACATTCATAGTACAGCTACAGCAACATTCACAGTACAGCTACCAACATTCACAGTGCGGCTCCCAACATTCACGGTGCAGCTCGACCAACATTTACAGTACAGCTACCAACATTCACAGTACGCTCTACCAACATTCACAGGACAGCTCAACCAACACTCACTGTCTAGCTCCATCTACATTCAGAATACAGCTCGACCAACTTTCACAGTATAGCTCTACCAACATTCACAGTACCGCCACACCAACATTCACAGCACAGGTACACCAACATTCACAGTACAGCCACACCAACATTCACAGTACATGTACACCAACATTCACAGTACAGCTACACCAACATTCACAGTACAGCTAACATCATTTACAGTAAAACTCTACCAACATTCACAGTACAGTTACACCAACATTCACAGTACAGCTACACCAACATTCACAGTACAGCTCGACCAACGTTCGGAGTACAGCTCGACCAACATTCAGAATATAGCTCGACCAATGTTCACAAAACAGCTCTACCAACATTCACAGTCCAGCTCGACCAACATTCATCGTACAGCTCGACCAACATTCACAGCACATCTCTATCAACATGCACAGTACAGCAACACCACCATTCACAGTACAGCTCTACCAACATTCACAGTACAGCTACCAACATTCACAGCACAGCTCTATCAACATGCACAGTACAGCAACACCAACATTCACAGTACAGCTCTACCAACTTTCACAGTACAGCTACCAACATTCACAGTACAGCTCTACAAACATTCACTGTACAGCTCGCCCAACGTTCACTGTACAGCTTTACCAACATTCACAGTACAGCCACACCAACATTCACAGTACTGCTCGACCAACATTCACAGTACAGCTCTACCAACATTCACAGTGCAGCTCTACCAACATTCACAGTACAGCCACACCAACATTCACAGTTAAGCTCGACCAACATTCACAGTACAGCTACCAACGTTCACAGTACAGCTCGACCAACATTCACAGTACAGCTCGACCAACATTCATAGTACAGGTCGACCAACATACACAGTACAGCTCGACCAACATTCACAATACAGCTCGACCAACATTCACAACACAGCTCGACCAACATTCACAGTACAGCTCAACCAACATTCACAGTACAGGTCGACCAACAATCACAATACAGCTCGACCAAATTTCACAATGCAGCTCGATCAACAATCACAGTGCAGCTCGACCAACATTCACAGTACAGCTCGACCAACATTCTCAATACAGCTCGAGCAACATTCACAATACAGCTCGACCAACATTCACAGTACAGCTCGACCAACATTCACAGTGCACCTCGACCAACATTCACAGTACAGCTACACCAACATTCACAGGACAGCTACCAACATTCACAGGACAGCTCGACCAACATTCACAATACAGCTCGACCAACATTCACAGTACAGCTCGACCAACTTTCACAGTACAGCTCGACCAAGATTCACAACACAGCTCGGCCAACATTCACAATACAGCTCGGCCAACATTCACAGTACAGCTCTGCTAACATTCACAATACAGCTCGACCAACATTCACAGTACAGCTACACCAACATTCACAGTACAGCTCTACCAACATTCACAGTACAGCTACCAACATTCACAGAACAGCTCGACCAACATTCATAGTACAGCTCTGCTAACATTCACAATACAGCTCTGATACCATTCACAATACAGCTCGACCAACACTCACAATACAGCTCGACAAACATTCACAAAACAGCAACACCAACATTCACAGTACAGCTACACCAACATTCACAGTACAGCTGCACCAACATTCACAATTTAGCTCGACCCACATTCACAGTACAGCTCGACCCACATTCACAGTACAGCTACACCAACATTCACAGTACAGCTACACCAACATTCACAGTACAGCTGCACCAACATTCACAATGCAGCTCGGCCAACATTCACAGTACAGCTGTACCAACATTCACAGTACAGCCACACCAACATTCACAGTACAGCTCGACCAACATTCACAGTACAGCTACACCAACAATCACAGTACAGCTACCATCATTCACAGTACAGCTCTACAAACATTCACAGTACAGCTACACCAACATTCACAATGCAGCTTCCAACATTCACAGAACAGCTCGACCAACATTCACAGTACAGGTCAACCAACGTTCACAGTACAGCTCGACCAACATTCACTGTACAGATCTACCAACATTCACAGAACAGCTCTACCAACATTCACAGTACAGGTCAACCAACGTTCACAGTACAGCTCTACCAACATTCACTGTACAGACCTACCAACATGCACAGTAGTGATCTACCAACATTCACAGTACAGTTACACCAACATTCAGAATACAGCTCGAGCAACATTCACTGTACAGATCTACCAACATTCACAGTACAGCTCTACAAACATTCACAGTACAGCTCTACCAACATTCACAGTACAGGTACCAACATTCACAGTACAGCTCTACCAACATTCACAGTACAGCTCTACCAACATTCACAGTACAGCTCGACCAATATTCACAGCACAGCTCGACCAACATTCAGAATATAGCTCGACCAACGTTCACAATACAGCTCGACCAACGTTCCCGGTCCAGCTCGACCAACATTCACAGTACAGCTACCAACATTCACAGGACAGCTCGACCAACATTCACAATACAGCTCGACCAACTTTCACAGTACAGCTCGACCAACTTTCACAGTACAGCTCGACCAAATTTCACAACACAGCTCGACCAACATTCACAATACAGCTCGGCCAACATTCACAATACAGCTCGGCCAACATTCACAGTACAGCTCTGCTAATATTCACAATACAGCTCGCCCAACATTCACAGTACAGCTACACCAACATTCACAGTACAGCTCTACCAACATTCACAGTACAGCTACCAACATTCACAGAACAGCTCGACCAACATTCATAGTACAGCTCTGCTAACATTCACAATACAGCTCTGTTACCATTCACAATACAGCTCGACCAACACTCACAATACAGCTCGACAAACATTGACAAAACAGCTACACCAACATTCACAGTACAGCTACACCAACATTCACAGTACAGCTGCACCAACATTCACAGTCTAGCTCCAGCTACATTCAGAATACAGCTCTACCAACATTCACAATACAGCCCTACCAACATTCACAGTACAGCCACACCAACATTCACAGGACAGGTACACCAACATTCACAGTACAGCTACACCAACATTCACAGTACAGCTAACATCATTTACAGTACAACTCTACCAACATTCACCGAACAGTTACACCAACATTCACATTACAGCTCGACCAACGTTCACAGTACAGCTCTACCAATATTCATAGTACAGCTCGACCAACATTCAGAATATAGCTCGACCAACGTTCACAATACAGCTCTACCAACATTCACAGTCCAGCTCGACCAACATTCATAGTACAGCTCGACCAACATTCACAGCACATCTCTATCAACGTGCACAGTACAGCAACACCACCATTCACAGTACAGCTCTACCAACTTTCACAGTACAGCTACCAACATTCACAGTCCAGCTCTACAAACATTCACTGTGCAGCTCGCTCAACGTTCACTGTACAGCTTTACCAACATTCACAGTACTGCTCAACCAACATTCACAGTACAGCTCTACCAACATTCACAGTGCAGCCACACCAACATTCACAGTACTGCTCGACCAACATTCACAGTACAGTTACCAACGTTCACAGTACAGCTCGACCCACATTCACAGTACAGCTACACCAACATTCACAATACAGCTCGACCAACATTCACAGTACAGCTGCACCAACATTCACAATGCAGCTCGACCAACATTCACAGTACAGCTACACCAACATACACAGTACAGCTCGACCAACATTCACAATGCAGCTCGACCAACATTCACAGTACAGCTACACCAACATTCACAGTACAGCTGCACCAACATTCACAATGCAGCTCGACCAACATTCACAGTACAGCACACCAACATTCACAGTACAGCTCGACCAACATTCACAATGCAGCTCGACCCACATTCACAGTACAGCTACACCAAGATTCACAATACAGCTCGACCAACATTTATAGTACAGCTCGAGCAACATTCACAGTACAGCTACACCGACATTCACAGTACAGCTCGACCAACATTCACAATGCAGCTCGACCAACATTCACAGTACAGCTACACCAACATTCACAGTACAGCTGCACCAACATTCACAATGCAGCTCGACCCACATTCACAGTACAGCTACACCAACATTCACAATACAGCTCGACCAACATTTATAGTACAGCTCGACCAACATTTATAGTACAGCTCGACCAACATTCACAGTACAGCTACACCAACATTCACAGTACAGCTGCACCAACATTCACAATTTCGCTCGACCCACATTCACAGTACAGCTCGACCCACATTCACAGTACAGCTACACCAACATTCACAGTACAGCTACACCAACATTCACAGTACAGCTGCACCAACATTCACAATGCAGCTCGGCCAACATTCACAGTACAGCTGTACCAACATTCACAGTACAGCCACACCAACATTCACAGTACAGCTCGACCAACATTCACAGTACAGCTACACCAACAATCACAGTACAGCTACCATCATTCACAGTACAGCTCTACAAACATTCACAGTACAGCTACACCAACATTCACAATGCAGCTTCCAACATTCACAGAACAGCTCGATCAACATTCACAGTACAGGTCAACCAACGTTCACAGTACAGCTCGACCAACATTCACTGTACAGATCTACCAACATTCACAGAACAGCTCTACCAACATTCACAGTACAGGTCAACCAACGTTCACAGTACAGCTCTACCAACATTCACAGTACAGGTACCAACATTCACAGTACAGCTCTACCAACATTCACAGTACAGCTCTACCAACATTCACAGTACAGCTCGACCAATATTCACAGCACAGCTCGACCAACATTCAGAATATAGCTCGACCAACGTTCACAATACAGCTCGACCAACGTTCCCGGTCCAGCTCGACCAACATTCACAGTACAGCTACCAACATTCACAGGACAGCTCGACCAACATTCACAATACAGCTCGACCAACTTTCACAGTACAGCTCGACCAACTTTCACAGTACAGCTCGACCAAATTTCACAACACAGCTCGACCAACATTCACAATACAGCTCGGCCAACATTCACAATACAGCTCGGCCAACATTCACAGTACAGCTCTGCTACTATTCACAATACAGCTCGCCCAACATTCACAGTACAGCGACACCAACATTCACAGTACAGCTCTACCAACATTCACAGTACAGCTACCAACATTCACAGAACAGCTCGACCAACATTCATAGTACAGCTCTGCTAACATTCACAATACAGCTCTGTTACCATTCACAATACAGCTCGACCAACACTCACAATACAGCTCGACAAACATTGACAAAACAGCTACACCAACATTCACAGTACAGCTACACCAACATTCACAGTACAGCTGCACCAACATTCACAGTCTAGCTCCAGCTACATTCAGAATACAGCTCTACCAACATTCACAATACAGCCCTACCAACATTCACAGTACAGCCACACCAACATTCACAGGACAGGTACACCAACATTCACAGTACAGCTACACCAACATTCACAGTACAGCTAACATCATTTACAGTACAACTCTACCAACATTCACCGTACAGTTACACCAACATTCACATTACAGCTCGACCAACGTTCACAGTACAGCTCTACCAATATTCATAGTACAGCTCGACCAACATTCAGAATATAGCTCGACCAACGTTCACAATACAGCTCTACCAACATTCACAGTCCAGCTCGACCAACATTCATAGTACAGCTCGACCAACATTCACAGCACATCTCTATCAACGTGTACAGTACAGCAACACCACCATTCACAGTACAGCTCTACCAACTTTCACAGTACAGCTACCAACATTCACAGTCCAGCTCTACAAACATTCACTGTGCAGCTCGCTCAACGTTCACTGTACAGCTTTACCAACATTCACAGTACTGCTCAACCAACATTCACAGTACAGCTCTACCAATATTCACAGTACAGCCACACCAACATTCACAGTACTGCTCGACCAACATTCACAGTACAGCTACCAACGTTCACAGTACAGCTCGACCCACATTCACAGTACAGCTACACCAACATTCACAATACAGCTCGACCAACATTCACAGTACAGCTGCACCAACATTCACAATGCAGCTCGACCAACATTCACAGTACAGCTACACCAACATACACAGTACAGCTCGACCAACATTCACCATGCAGCTCGACCAACATTCACAGTACAGCTACACCAACATTCACAGTACAGCTGCACCAACATTCACAATGCAGCTCGACCCACATTCACAGTACAGCTACACCAAGATTCACAATACAGCTCGACCAACATTTATAGTACAGCTCGACCAACATTCACAGTACAGCTACACCGACATTCACAGTACAGCTCGACCAACATTCACAATGCAGCTCGACCAACATTCACAGTACAGCTACACCAACATTCACAGTACAGCTGCACCAACATTCACAATGCAGCTCGACCCACATTCACAGTACAGCTACACCAACATTCACAATACAGCTCGACCAACATTTATAGTACAGCTCGACCAACATTTATAGTACAGCTCGACCAACATTCACAGTACAGCTACACCAACATTCATAGTACAGCTGCACCAACATTCACAATACAGCTCGAACCACATTCACAGTACAGCTACCAACATTCACAGAACAGCTCGAACAACATTCACCGTACAGTTACACCAACATTCACAGTACAGCTCGACCAACGTTCACAGTACAGCTCTACCAATATTCATAGTACAGTTCGACCAACATTCAGAATATAGCTCGACCAACGTTCACAATACAGCTCTACCAACATTCACAGTCCAGCTCGACCAACATTCATAGTACAGCTCGACCAACATTCACAGCACATCTCTTTCAACATGCACAGTACAGCAACACCACCATTCACAGTACAGCTCTACCAACTTTCACAGTACAGCTACCAACATTCACAGTACAGCTCTACAAACATTCACTGTGCAGCTCGCTCAACGTTCACTGTACAGCTTTACCAACATTCACAGTACAGCTCTACCAACATTCCCAGTACTGCTCGTCCAACATTCACAGTACAGCTCGACCAACATTCACAGTACAGCTACACCAACATTCATAGTACAGCTGCACCAACATTCAAAATACAGCTCGACCCACATTCACAGTACAGCTACACCAACATTCACTGTACAGCTACCAAGATTCACAGTGCGGCTACCAACATTCACAGTACGCTCTACCAACATTCACAGGACAGCTCAACCAACACTCACAGTCTAGCTCCACCTACATTCAGAATACAGCTCTCCCAACATTCACAGTACAGCTACCAACATTCACAGTACAGCTACCAACATTCACAATACAGCCCTACCAACATTCACAGTACAGCCACACCAACATTCACAGCACAGGTACACCAACATTCACAGTACAGCTCTGCCAACATTCACAGTACAGGTACACCAGCATTCACAGTACAGCTACACCAACATTCACAGTACAGCTAACATCATTTACAGTACAACTCTACCAACATTCACCGTACAGTTACACCAACATTCACAGTACAGCTCGACCAACGTTCACAGTACAGCTCTACCAATATTCATAGTACAGCTCGACCAACATTCAGAATATAGCTCGACCAACGTTCACAATACAGCTCTACCAACATTTACAGTCCAGCTCGACCAACATTCATAGTACAGCTCGACCAACATTCACAGCACATCTCTATCAACATGCACAGTACAGCAACACCACCATTCACAGTACAGCTCTACAAACATTCACTGTGCAGCTCGCCAACATTCACAGTACAGCCACACCAACTTTCATAGTACAGATCGACCAACGTTCACAGTACAGCTACACCAACATTCACAGTACAGCTAACAACATTCACAGTCCAGCTCGACCAACATTCACACAGTACAGCTCTACCAACATTCACAGTACAGCTACCAACATTCACAGTACAGCTCGACCAACATTCATAGTAAAGATCGACCAACGTTCACAGTACAGCTCTACCAACATTCACAGTAGAGCTCTACCAACATTCACAGTATAGCTATAACAACATTCACAGTAGTTACAACAACATTCACAGTACAGCTGCACTAACATTCACAGGACAGTTACACCAACATTCACAGTACAGCTAACAACATTCACAGTACAGCTCGACCAACATTCAAACAGTACAGCTCTACCAACATTCACAGTACAGCTACCAACATTCACAGTACAGCTCTACCAACATTCACAGTACAGCTCTACCAACATTCACAGTATAGCTATAACAACATTCACAGTACAGATCTACCAACTTTCACAGTAGTTACACCAACATTCAGAATATAGCTCGACCAACGTTCACAGTACAGCTCTACCAACGTTCACAGTACAGCTCAACCAACATTCACAGTACAGCTATCAACATTCACAGTACAGCTCGACCAACTTTCACAGTATAGCTCTACCAACATTCACAATACAGCCCTACCAACATTCACAGTACAGCCACACCAACATTCACAGCACAGGTACACCAACATTCACAGTACAGCTACACCAACATTCACAGTACAGCGAACATCATTTACAGTACAACTCTACCAACATTCACCGTACAGTTATACCAACATTCACAGTACAGCTCGACCAACGTTCACAGTACAGCTCTACCAATATTCATAGTACAGCTCGACCAACATTCAGAATATAGCTCGACCAACGTTCACAATACAGCTCTACCAACATTCACAGTCCAGCTCGACCAACATTCACAGTCCAGCTCGACCAACATTCATAGTACAGCTCGACCAACATTCATAGTACAGCTCGAACAACATTCACAGCACATCTCTATCAACATGCACAGTACAGCAACACCACCATTCACAGTACAGCTCTACCAACTTTCACAGTACAGCTACCAACATTCACAGCACAGCTCTATCAACATTCACAGTACAGCTACACCAACATTCACAATACAGCTCGACCAACATTTATAGTACAGCTCGACCAACATTTATAGTACAGCTCGACCAACATTCACAGTACAGCTACACCAACATTCATAGTACAGCTGCACCAACATTCACAATACAGCTCGAACCACATTCACAGTACAGCTACCAACATTCACAGAACAGCTCGAACAACATTCACCGTACAGTTACACCAACATTCACAGTACAGCTCGACCAACGTTCACAGTACAGCTCTACCAATATTCATAGTACAGTTCGACCAACATTCAGAATATAGCTCGACCAACGTTCACAATACAGCTCTACCAACATTCACAGTCCAGCTCGACCAACATTCATAGTACAGCTCGACCAACATTCACAGCACATCTCTTTCAACATGCACAGTACAGCAACACCACCATTCACAGTACAGCTCTACCAACTTTCACAGTACAGCTACCAACATTCACAGTACAGCTCTACAAACATTCACTGTGCAGCTCGCTCAACGTTCACTGTACAGCTTTACCAACATTCACAGTACAGCTCTACCAACATTCCCAGTACTGCTCGTCCAACATTCACAGTACAGCTCGACCAACATTCACAGTACAGCTACACCAACATTCATAGTACAGCTGCACCAACATTCAAAATACAGCTCGACCCACATTCACAGTACAGCTACACCAACATTCACTGTACAGCTACCAAGATTCACAGTGCGGCTACCAACATTCATGGTGCAGCTCGACCAAAATTTACAGTACAGCTACCAACATTCACAGTACGCTCTACCAACATTCACAGGACAGCTCAACCAACACTCACAGTCTAGCTCCACCTACATTCAGAATACAGCTCTCCCAACATTCACAGTACAGCTACCAACATTCACAGTACAGCTACCAACATTCACAATACAGCCCTACCAACATTCACAGTACAGCCACACCAACATTCACAGCACAGGTACACCAACATTCACAGTACAGCTCTGCCAACATTCACAGTACAGGTACACCAGCATTCACAGTACAGCTACACCAACATTCACAGTACAGCTAACATCATTTACAGTACAACTCTACCAACATTCACCGCACAGTTACACCAACATTCACAGTACAGCTCGACCAACGTTCACAGTACAGCTCTACCAATATTCATAGTACAGCTCGACCAACATTCAGAATATAGCTCGACCAACGTTCACAATACAGCTCTACCAACATTCACAGTCCAGCTCGACCAACATTCATAGTACAGCTCGACCAACATTCACAGCACATCTCTATCAACATGCACAGTACAGCAACACCACCATTCAGAGTACAGCTCTACAAACATTCACTGTGCAGCTCGCCAACATTCACAGTACAGCCACACCAACTTTCATAGTACAGATCGACCAACGTTCACAGTACAGCTAACAACATTCACAGTCCAGCTCGACCAACATTCACACAGTACAGCTCTACCAACATTCACACAGTACAGCTCTACCAACATTCACAGTACAGCTACCAACATTCACAGTACAGCTCGACCAACATTCACAGTAGAGCTCTACCAACATTCACAGTATAGCTATAACAACATTCACAGTAGTTACAACAACATTCACAGTACAGCTGCACTAACATTCACAGGACAGTTACACCAACATTCACAGTACAGCTAACAACATTCACAGTACAGCTCGACCAACATTCAAACAGTACAGCTCTACCAACATTCACAGTACAGCTACCAACATTCACAGTACAGCTCTACCAACATTCACAGTAGAGCTCTACCAACATTCACAGTATAGCTATAACAACATTCACAGTACAGATCTACCAACTTTCACAGTAGTTACACCAACATTCAGAATGTAGCTCGACCAACGTTCACAGTACAGCTCTACCAACGTTCACAGTACAGCTCAACCAACATTCACAGTACAGCTATCAACATTCACAGTACAGCTCGACCAACTTTCACAGTATAGCTCTACCAACATTCACAATACAGCCCTACCAACATTCACAGTACAGCCACACCAACATTCACAGCACAGGTACACCAACATTCACAGTACAGCTACACCAACATTCACAGTACAGCGAACATCATTTACAGTACAACTCTACCAACATTCACCGTACAGTTATACCAACATTCACAGTACAGCTCGACCAACGTTCACAGTACAGCTCTACCAATATTCATAGTACAGCTCGACCAACATTCAGAATATAGCTCGACCAACGTTCACAATACAGCTCTACCAACATTCACAGTCCAGCTCGACCAACATTCATAGTACAGCTCGAACAACATTCACAGCACATCTCTATCAACATGCACAGTACAGCAACACCACCATTCACAGTACAGCTCTACCAACTTTCACAGTACAGATACCAACATTCACAGCACAGCTCTATCAACATTCACAGTACAGCTACACCAACATTCACAATACAGCTCGACCAACATTTATAGTACAGCTCGACCAACATTTATAGTACAGCTCGACCAACATTCACAGTACAGCTGCACCAACATTCACAATACAGCTCGAACCACATTCACAGTACAGCTACCAACATTCACTGAACAGCTCGAACAACATTCACCGTACAGTTACACCAACATTCACAGTACAGCTCGACCAACGTTCACAGTACAGCTCTACCAATATTCATAGTACAGTTCGACCAACATTCAGAAAATAGCTCGACCAACGTTCACAATACAGCTCTACCAACATTCACAGTCCAGCTCGACCAACATTCATAGTACAGCTCGACCAACATTCACAGCACATCTCTTTCAACATGCACAGTACAGCAACACCACCATTCACAGTACAGCTCTACCAACTTTCACAGTACAGCTACCAACATTCACAGTACAGCTCTACAAACATTCACTGTGCAGCTCGCTCAACGTTCACTGTACAGCTTTACCAACATTCACAGTACAGCTCTACCAACATTCCCAGTACTGCTCGTCCAACATTCACAGTACAGCTCGACCAACATTCACAGTACAGCTACACCAACATTCATAGTACAGCTGCACCAACATTCAAAATACAGCTCGACCCACATTCACAGTACAGCTACACCAACATTCACTGTACAGCTACCAAGATTCACAGTGCGGCTACCAGCATTCACGGTGCAGCTTGACCAAAATTTACAGTACAGCTACCAACATTCACAGTACGCTCTACCAACATTCACAGGACAGCTCAACCAACACTCACAGTCTAGCTCCACCTACATTCAGAATACAGCTCTCCCAACATTCACAGTACAGCTACCAACATTCACAGTACAGCTACCAACATTCACAATACAGCCCTACCAACATTCACAGTACAGCCACACCAACATTCACAGCACAGGTACACCAACATTCACAGTACAGCTCTGCCAACATTCACAGTACAGGTACACCAGCATTCACAGTACAGCTACACCAACATTCACAGTACAGCTAACATCATTTACAGTACAACACTACCAACATTCACCGTACAGTTACACCAACATTCACAGTACAGCTCGACCAACGTTCACAGTACAGCTCTACCAATATTCATAGTACAGCTCGACCAACATTCAGAATATAGCTCGACCAACGTTCACAATACAGCTCTACCAACATTCACAGTCCAGCTCGACCAACATTCATAGTACAGCTCGACCAACATTCACAGCACATCTCTATCAACATGCACAGTACAGCAACACCACCATTCACAGTACAGCTCTACAAACATTCACTGTGCAGCTCGCCAACATTCACAGTACAGCCACACCAACTTTCATAGTACAGATCGACCAACGTTCACAGTACAGCTAACAACATTCACAGTCCAGCTCGACCAACATTCACACAGTACAGCTCTACCAACATTCACACAGTACAGCTCTACCAACATTCACAGTACAGCTACCAACATTCACAGTACAGCTCGACCAACATTCATAGTAAAGATCGACCAACGTTCACAGTACAGCTCTACCAACATTCACAGTAGAGCTCTACCAACATTCACAGTATAGCTATAACAACATTCACAGTAGTTACAACAACATTCACAGTACAGCTGCACTAACATTCACAGGACAGTTACACCAACATTCACAGTACAGCTAACAACATTCACAGTACAGCTCGACCAACATTCAAACAGTACAGCTCTACCAACATTCACAGTACAGCTACCAACATTCACAGTACAGCTCTACCAACATTCACAGTAGAGCTCTACCAACATTCACAGTATAGCTATAACAACATTCACAGTACAGATCTACCAACTTTCACAGTAGTTACACCAACATTCAGAATGTAGCTCGACCAACGTTCACAGTACAGCTCTACCAACGTTCACAGTACAGCTCAACCAACATTCACAGTACAGCTATCAACATTCACAGTACAGCTCGACCAACTTTCACAGTATAGCTCTACCAACATTCACAATACAGCCCTACCAACATTCACAGTACAGCCACACCAACATTCACAGCACAGGTACACCAACATTCACAGTACAGCTACACCAACATTCACAGTACAGCGAACATCATTTACAGTACAACTCTACCAACATTCACCGTACAGTTATACCAACATTCACAGTACAGCTCGACCAACGTTCACAGTACAGCTCTACCAATATTCATAGTACAGCTCGACCAACATTCAGAATATAGCTCGACCAACGTTCACAATACAGCTCTACCAACATTCACAGTCCAGCTCGACCAACATTCATAGTACAGCTCGAACAACATTCACAGCACATCTCTATCAACATGCACAGTACAGCAACACCACCATTCACAGTATAGCTCTACCAACTTTCACAGTACAGCTACCAACATTCACAGTACAGCTCTACAAACATTCACTGTGCAGCTCGCTCAATGTTCACTGTACAGCTTTACCAACATTCACAGTACAGCTCTACCAACATTCACAGTACTGCTCGACCAACATACACAGTACAGCTCTACCAACATTCACAGTACAGCTACACCAACATTCACAATACATCTCGACAAACATTCACAGTACAGCTGCACCAATATTCACAGTACAGCTCGACCAACATTCACAGTACAGCTGCACCAACATTAACAATACAGCTCGACCAACATTCATAGTACAGCTACACCAACATTCACAATGCAGCTCGACCCACATTCACAATGCAGCTCGACCAACATTCACAGTACAGCTACACCAACATTCACAGTACAGCTGCACCAACATTCACAATGCAGCTCGACCCACATTCACAGTACAGCTACACCAACATTCACAATACAGCTCGACCAACATTTATAGTACAGCTCGACCAACATTCACAGTACAGCTACACCGACATTCACAGTACAGTTCGACCAACATTCACAGTACAGCTACACCAAC
This sequence comes from Scyliorhinus torazame, assembly GCF_047496885.1. Taxonomy (NCBI): domain Eukaryota; kingdom Metazoa; phylum Chordata; class Chondrichthyes; order Carcharhiniformes; family Scyliorhinidae; genus Scyliorhinus; species Scyliorhinus torazame. The sequence continues at coordinate 88,924,017 of NC_092710.1, read as the reverse complement.
ATTCACAGTACAGCTACCAACATTCACAGTACGCTCTACCAACATTCACAGGACAGCTCAACCAACACTCACAGTCTAGCTCCACCTACATTCAGAATACAGCTCTCGCAACATTCACAGTACAGCTACCAACATTCACAGTACAGGTACACCAACATTCACAGTACAGCAACACCAACATTCACAGTACAGCTAACATCATTTACAGTACAACACTACCAACATTCACCGTACAGTTACACCAACATTCACAGTACAGCTCGACCAACGTTCACAGTACAGCTCTACCAATATTCATAGTACAGCTCGACCAACATTCAGAATATAGCTCGACCAACGTTCACAATACAGCTCTACCAACATTCACAGTCCAGCTCGACCAACATTCATAGTACAGCTCGACCAACATTCACAGCACATCTCTATCAACATGCACAGTACAGCAACACCACCATTCACAGTACAGCTCTACCAACTTTCACAGTACAGCTACCAACATTCACAGTACAGCTCTAGAAACATTCACTGTGCAGCTCGCCAACATTCACAGTACAGCTACACCAACATTCACAATACATCTCGACAAACATTCACAGTACAGCTGCACCAACATTCACAGTACAGCTCGACCAACATTCACAGTACAGCTGCACCAACATTAAAAATACAGCTCGACCAACATTCATAGTACAGCTACACCAACATTCACAGTACAGCTGCACCAACATTCACAATGCAGCTCGACCAACATTCACAGTACAGGTACACCAACATTCACAGTACAGCTGCACCAACATTCACAATGCAGCTCGACCCACATTCACAATGCAGCTCGACCAACATTCACAGTACAGCTACACCAACATTCACAGTACAGCTGCACCAACATTCACAATGCAGCTCGACCAACATTCACAGTACAGGTACACCAACATTCACAGTACAGCTGCACCAACATTCACAATGCAGCTCGACCAACATTCACAGTACAGCTACACCAACATACACAGTACAGCTCGACCAACATTCACAATGCAGCTCGACCAACATTCACAGTACAGCTACACCAACATTCACAGTACAGCTGCACCAACATTCACAATGCAGCTCGACCAACATTCACAGTACAGCACACCAAAATTCACAGTACAGCTCGACCAACATTCACATGCAGCTCGACCAACATTCACAGTACAGCTACACCAACATTCACAGTACAGCTGCACCAACATTCACAATGCAGCTCGACCCACATTCACAGTACAGCTACACCAACATTCACAATACAGCTCGACCAACATTTATAGTACAGCTCGACCAACATTCACAGTACAGCTACACCGACATTCACAGTACAGTTCGACCAACATTCACAGTACAGCTACACCAACATTCACAGTACAGCTACCAACATTCACAGTACGCTCTACCAACATTCACAGGACAGCTCAACCAACACTCACAGTCTAGCTCCACCTACATTCAGAATACAGCTCTCGCAACATTCACAGTACAGCTACCAACATTCACAGTACAGGTACACCAACATTCACAGTACAGCAACACCAACATTCACAGTACAGCTAACATCATTTACAGTACAACACTACCAACATTCACCGTACAGTTACACCAACATTCAGAATATAGCTCGACCAACGTTCACAATACAGCTCTACCAACATTCACAGTCCAGCTCGACCAACATTCATAGTACAGCTCGACCAACATTCACAGCACATCTCTATCAACATGCACAGTACAGCAACACCACCATTCACAGTACAGCTCTACCAATATTCATAGTACAGCTCGACCAACATTCAGAATATAGCTCGACCAACGTTCACAATACAGCTCTACCAACATTCACAGTCCAGCTCGACCAACATTCATAGTACAGCTCGACCAACATTCACAGCACATCTCTATCAACATGCACAGTACAGCAACACCACCATTCACAGTACAGCTCTACCAACTTTCACAGTACAGCTACCAACATTCACAGTACAGCTCTAGAAACATTCACTGTGCAGCTCGCCAACATTCACAGTACAGCTACACCAACATTCACAATACAGCTCGACCAACATTCACAGTACAGCTGCACCAACATTCACAATACAGCTCGACCAACATTCACAGTACAGCTGCACCAACATTCACAATACAGCTCGACCAACATTCACAGTACAGCTACACCAACATTCTCAATGCAGCTGAACCACATTCACAATGCAGCTCGACCAACATTCACAGTACAGCTACACCAACATTCACAGTACAGCTACACCAACATTCACAGTACAGCTGCACCAACATTCACAATGCAGCTCGACCAACATTCACAGTACAGGTACACCAACATTCACAGTACAGCTGCACTAACATTCACAGGACAGTTACACCAACATTCACAGTACAGCTACCAAAATTCACAGTGCAGCTCAACCAACATTCACACAGTACAGCTCTACCAACATTCACAGTACAGCTACACCAACATTCACAGTACAGCTCGACCAACATTCATAGTACAGATCGGCCAACGTTCACAGTACTTACACCAACATTCAGAATACAGCTCGAGCAACATTCACTGTACAGATCTACTAACATTCACAGTACAGCTCTACCAACATTCACAGTACAGCTCTACCAACATTCACAGTACAGGTACCAACATTCACAGTACAGCTCTACCAACATTCACAGTACAGCTCTACCAACATTCATAGTACAGCTCGACCAATATTCACAGCACAACTCGACCAACATTCAGAATATAGCTCGACCAACGTTCACAATACAGCTCGACCAACGTTCACGGTCCAGCTCGACCAACATTCATTGTACAGCTACCAACATTCACAGTACAGCTCGACCCACATTCACAGTACAGCTACACCAACATTCACAGTACAGCTGCACCAACATTCACAATGCAACTCGGCCAACATTCACAGTACAGCTGTACCAACGTTCACAGTACAGCTACCAACATTCACAGTGCGGCTACCAACATTCACTGTGCAGCTCGACCAACATTTACAGTACAGCTACCAATATTCACAGTATGCTCTACCAACATTCACAGTACAGCTCAACCAACATTCACAGTCTAGCTCCACCTACATTCAGAATACAGCTCTACCAACATTCACAGTACAGCTATCAACATTCACAGTACAGCTCGACCAACTTTCACAGTATAGCTCTACCAACATTCACAATACAGCCCTACCAACATTCACAGTACAGCCACACCAACATTCACAGCACAGGTACACCAACATTCACAGTACAGCTACACCAACATTCACAGTACAGCGAACATCATTTACAGTACAACTCTACCAACATTCACCGTACAGTTACACCAACATTCACAGTACAGCTCGACCAACGTTCACAGTACAGCTCTACCAATATTCATAGTACAGCTCGACCAACATTCAGAATATAGCTCGACCAACGTTCACAATACAGCTCTACCAACATTCACAGTCCAGCTCGACCAACATTCATAGTACAGCTACCAACATTCACAGCACAGCTCTACCAACTTTCACAGTACAGCTACCAACATTCACAGTACAGCTCTACAAACATTCACTGTACAGCTCGCCCAACGTTCACTGTACAGCTTTACGAACATTCACAGTACAGCCACACCAACATTCACAGTACTGCTCGACCAACATTCACAGTACAGCTCTACCAACATTCACAGTACAGCTCGACCAACATTCACAGTACAGCTCGACCAACATTCATAGTACAGGTCGACCAACAGACACAGTACAGCTCGACCAACATTCACAATACAGCTCGACCAACATTCACAACAAAGCTCGACCAACATTCACAGTACAGCTCAACCAACATTCACAGTACAGGTCGACCAACAATCACAATACAGCTCGACCAAATTTCACAATGCAGCTCGATCAACAATCACAGTGCAGCTCGACCAACATTCACAGTACAGCTCGACCAACATTCACAATACAGCTCGACCAACATTCATAATACAGCTCGACCAACATTCACAGTACAGCTCGACCAACATTCACAGTGCAGCTCGACCAACATTCACAGTACAGCTACACCAACATTCACAGTACAGCTACACCAACATTCACAGTACAGCTACCAACATTCACAGGACAGCTCGACCAACATTCACAATACAGCTCGACCAACATTCACAGTACAGCTCGACCAACTTTCACAGTACAGCTCGACCAACATTCACAACACAGCTCGACCAACATTCACAATACAGCTCGGCCAACATTCACAGTACAGCTACACCAACATTCACAGTACAGCTCTACCAACATTCACAGTACAGCTGCCAACATTCACAGAACAGGTCGATCAACATTCATAGTAGAGCTCTGCTAACATTCACAATACAGCTCTGATACCATTCACAATACAGCTCGACCAACACTCACAATACAGCTCGACAAACATTCACAAAACAGCTACACCAACATTCACAGTACAGCTACACGAACATTCACAGTACAGCTACACCAACATTCACAGTACAGCTCTACCAACATTCACAGAACAGCTCGACCAACATTCACAGTACAGCTGCACCAACATTCCCAATGCAGCTCGATCCACATTCACAGTACAGCTTGACCCACATTCACAGTACAGCTACACCAACATTCACAGTACAGCTACACCAACATTCACAGTACAGCTGCACCAACATTCACAATGCAGCTCGGCCAACATTCACAGTACAGCTGTACCAACATTCACAGTACAGCCACACCAACATTCACAGTACAGCTCGACCAACATTCACAGTACAGGTCAACCAACGTTCACAGTACAGCTCTACCAACATTCACTGTACAGATCTACCAACATTCACAGAACAGCTCGACCAACATTCACAGTACAGGTCAACCAACATTCACAGTACAGCTCTACCAACATTCACTGTACAGATCTACCAACATTCACAGTAGTGATCTACCAACATTCACAGTACAGTTACACCAACATTCAGAATACAGCTCGAGCAACATTCACTGTACAGATCTACTAACATTCACAGTACAGCTCTACCAACATTCACAGTACAGCTCTACCAACATTCACAGTACAGGTACCAACATTCACAGTACAGCTCTACCAACATTCACACTACAGCTCTACCAACATTCATAGTACAGCTCGACCAATATTCACAGCACAGCTCGACCAACGTTCAGAATATAGCTCGACCAACATTCAGAATATAGCTCTACCAACATTCACAATACAGCTCGACCAACGTTCACGGTCCAGCTCGACCAACATTCATTGTACAGCTACCAACATTCACAGTACAGCTCGACCCACATTCACAGTACAGCTACACCAACATTCAGAGTACAGCTGCACCAACATTCACAATGCAACTCGGCCAACATTCACAGTACAGCTGTACCAACATTCACAGTACAGCTCGACCAACATTCACAGTACAGCTCGACCAACATTCACAGTACAGCCACACCAACATTCACAGTACAGCTCGACCAACATTCACAGTACAGCTACACCAACATTCACAGTACAGCTACCATCATTTACAGTACAGCTCGACAAACATTCACAGTACAGCTACACCAACATTCACAATGCAGCTTCCAACATTCACAGAACAGCTCGACCAACATTCACAGTACAGGTCAACCAACGTTCACAGTACACCTCTACCAACATTCACTGTAGAGATCTACCAACATTCACAGTACAGCTCTACCAACATTCACAGTGCAGGTCAACCAACATTCACAGTACAGCTCTACCAACATTCACTGTACAGATCTACCAACATTCACAGTACAGCTCTACCAACATTCACAGTACTGATCTACCAACATTCACAGTACAGTTACACCAACATTCAGAATACAGCTCGAGCAACATTCACTGTACAGATCTACCAACATTCACAGTACAGCTCTACAAACATTCACAGTACAGCTCTACCAACATTCACAGTACAGGTACCAACATTTACAGTACAGCTCTACCAACATTCACAGTAGTGATCTACCAACATTCACAGTACAGTTACACCAACATTCAGAATACAGCTCGAGCAACATTCACTGTACAGATCTACCAACATTCACAGTACAGCTCTACCTACATTCACTGTACAGCTCTACCAACATTCACAGTACAGCTCTACCAACATTCACAGTACAGGTACCAACATTCACAGTACAGCTCTACCAACATTCACAGTACAGCTCTACCAACATTCACAGTAAAGCTCGACCAATATTCACAGCACAGCTCAACCAACATTCAGAATACAGCTCGACCAACGTTCACAATACAGCTCGATCAACGTTCACGGTCCAGCTCGACCAACATTCATTGTACAGCTACCAACATTCACAGTACATCTCTATCAACATGCACAGTGCAGCAACACCAACATTCACAGTACAGCTCGACCAACATTTACAGTACAGCTCGACCAACATTCACAACACTGCTCGACCAACATTTACAGTACAGCTCGACCAACATTCACAATGCAGCTCGACCAACATTCACAATGCAGCTCGACCAACATTCACAGTACAGCTACACCAACATTCACAGTACAGCTGCACCAACATTCACAATGCAGCTCGACCAACATTCACAGTACAGCTACACCAACATTCAAAGTACAGCCACAGCAACATTCACAGTGCAGCTACACCAACATTCACAGTACAGCTACACCAACATTCACAGTACAGCTACACCAACATTCACAGTACAGCTGCACCAACATTTACAATGCAGCTCGACCAACATTCACAGTACAGGTACACCAACATTCACAGTACAGCTGCACCAACATTCACAATGCAGCTCGACCAACATTCACAGTACAGGTACACCAACATTCACAGTACAGCTGCACTAACATTCACAGGACAGTTACACCAACATTCACAGTACAGCTACCAACATTCACAGTGCAGCTCAACCAACATTCATAGTACAGATCGACCAACGTTTACAGTACAGCTACACCAACATTCACAGTACAGCTAACAACATTCACAGTACAGCTCGACCAACATTCACACAGTACAGCTCTACCAACATTCACAGTACAGCTACCAACATTCACAGTACAGCTCGACCAACATTCATAGTAAAGATCGACCAACGTTCACAGTACAGATCTACCAACTTTCACAGTAGTTACACCAACATTCAGAATGTAGCTCGACCAACGTTCACAGTACAGCTACCAACATTCACAGTGCGGCTACCAACATTCACTGTGCAGCTCGACCAACATTTACAGTACAGCTACCAACATTCACAGTATGCTCTACCAACATTCACAGTACAGCTCAACCAACATTCACAGTCTAGCTCCACCTACATTCAGAATACAGCTCTACCAACATTCACAGTACAGCTACCAACATTCACAGTACAGCTATCAAGATTCACAGTACAGCTCGACCAACTTTCACAGTATAGCTCTACCAACATTCACAATACAGCCCTCCCAACATTCACAGTACAGCCACACCAACATTCACAGCACAGGTACACCAACATTCACAGTACAGCTACACCAACATTCACAGTACAGCTCGACCAACGTTCACAGTACAGCTCTACCAATATTCATAGTACAGCTCGACCAACATTCACAATATAGCTCGACCAACATTCAGAATATAGCTCGACCAACGTTCACAATACAGCTCTACCAACATTCACAGTCCAGCTCGACCAACATTCATAGTACAGCTCGACCAACATTCACAGTACAGCTACCAACATTCACAGTACAGCTCTACAAACATTCACTGTGCAGCTCGCTCAACGTTCACTGTACAGCTTTACCAACATTCACAGTACAGCTACACCAACATTCACAGTACAGCTCGACCAACGTTCACAGTACAGCTCTACCAATATTCATAGTACAGCTCGACCAACATTCACAATATAGCTCGACCAACATTCAGAATATAGCTCGACCAACGTTCACAATACAGCTCTACCAACATTCACAGTCCAGCTCGACCAACATTCATAGTACAGCTCGACCAACATTCACAGTACAGCTCGACCAACATTCACAGTACAGCTGCACCAACATTAACAATACAGCTCGACCAACATTCATAGTACAGCTACACCAACATTCACAATGCAGCTCGACCCACATTCACAATGCAGCTCGACCAACATTCACAGTACAGCTACACCAACATTCACAGTACAGCTGCACCAACATTCACAATGCAGCTCGACCAACATTCACAGTACAGGTACACCAACATTCACAGTACAGCTGCACCAACATTCACAATGCAGCTCGACCAACATTCACAGTACAGCTACACCAACATACACAGTACAGCTCGACCAACATTCACAATGCAGCTCGACCAACATTCACAGTACAGCTACACCAACATTCACAGTACAGCTGCACCAACATTCACAATGCAGCTCGACCAACATTCACAGTACAGCACACCAAAATTCACAGTACAGCTCGACCAACATTCACATGCAGCTCGACCAACATTCACAGTACAGCTACACCAACATTCACAGTACAGCTGCACCAACATTCACAATGCAGCTCGACCCACATTCACAGTACAGCTACACCAACATTCACAATACAGCTCGACCAACATTTATAGTACAGCTCGACCAACATTCACAGTACAGCTACACCGACATTCACAGTACAGTTCGACCAACATTCACAGTACAGCTACACCAACATTCACAGTACAGCTACCAACATTCACAGTACGCTCTACCAACATTCACAGGACAGCTCAACCAACACTCACAGTCTAGCTCCACCTACATTCAGAATACAGCTCTCGCAACATTCACAGTACAGCTACCAACATTCACAGTACAGGTACACCAACATTCACAGTACAGCAACACCAACATTCACAGTACAGCTAACATCATTTACAGTACAACACTACCAACATTCACCGTACAGTTACACCAACATTCACAGTACAGCTCGACCAACGTTCACAGTACAGCTCTACCAATATTCATAGTACAGCTCGACCAACATTCAGAATATAGCTCGACCAACGTTCACAATACAGCTCTACCAACATTCACAGTCCAGCTCGACCAACATTCATAGTACAGCTCGACCAACATTCACAGCACATCTCTATCAACATGCACAGTACAGCAACACCACCATTCACAGTACAGCTCTACCAACTTTCACAGTACAGCTACCAACATTCACAGTACAGCTCTAGAAACATTCACTGTGCAGCTCGCCAACATTCACAGTACAGCTACACCAACATTCACAATACATCTCGACAAACATTCACAGTACAGCTGCACCAACATTCACAGTACAGCTCGACCAACATTCACAGTACAGCTGCACCAACATTAACAATACAGCTCGACCAACATTCATAGTACAGCTACACCAACATTCACAATGCAGCTCGACCCACATTCACAATGCAGCTCGACCAACATTCACAGTACAGCTACACCAACATTCACAGTACAGCTGCACCAACATTCACAATGCAGCTCGACCAACATTCACAGTACAGGTACACCAACATTCACAGTACAGCTGCACCAACATTCACAATGCAGCTCGACCAACATTCACAGTACAGCTACACCAACATACACAGTACAGCTCGACCAACATTCACAATGCAGCTCGACCAACATTCACAGTACAGCTACACCAACATTCACAGTACAGCTGCACCAACATTCACAATGCAGCTCGACCAACATTCACAGTACAGCACACCAAAATTCACAGTACAGCTCGACCAACATTCACATGCAGCTCGACCAACATTCACAGTACAGCTACACCAACATTCACAGTACAGCTGCACCAACATTCACAATGCAGCTCGACCCACATTCACAGTACAGCTACACCAACATTCACAATACAGCTCGACCAACATTTATAGTACAGCTCGACCAACATTCACAGTACAGCTACACCGACATTCACAGTACAGTTCGACCAACATTCACAGTACAGCTACACCAACATTCACAGTACAGCTACCAACATTCACAGTACGCTCTACCAACATTCACAGGACAGCTCAACCAACACTCACAGTCTAGCTCCACCTACATTCAGAATACAGCTCTCGCAACATTCACAGTACAGCAACACCAACATTCACAGTACAGCTAACATCATTTACAGTACAACACTACCAACATTCACCGTACAGTTACACCAACATTCACAGTACAGCTCGACCAACGTTCACAGTACAGCTCTACCAATATTCATAGTACAGCTCGACCAACATTCAGAATATAGCTCGACCAACGTTCACAATACAGCTCTACCAACATTCACAGTCCAGCTCGACCAACATTCATAGTACAGCTCGACCAACATTCACAGCACATCTCTATCAACATGCACAGTACAGCAACACCACCATTCACAGTACAGCTCTACCAACTTTCACAGTACAGCTACCAACATTCACAGTACAGCTCTAGAAACATTCACTGTGCAGCTCGCCAACATTCACAGTACAGCTACACCAACATTCACAATACAGCTCGACCAACATTCACAGTACAGCTGCACCAACATTCACAATACAGCTCGACCAACATTCACAGTACAGCTGCACCAACATTCACAATACAGCTCGACCAACATTCACAGTACAGCTACACCAACATTCTCAATGCAGCTGAACCACATTCACAATGCAGCTCGACCAACATTCACAGTACAGCTACACCAACATTCACAGTACAGCTACACCAACATTCACAGTACAGCTGCACCAACATTCACAATGCAGCTCGACCAACATTCACAGTACAGGTACACCAACATTCACAGTACAGCTGCACTAACATTCACAGGACAGTTACACCAACATTCACAGTACAGCTACCAAAATTCACAGTGCAGCTCAACCAACATTCACACAGTACAGCTCTACCAACATTCACAGTACAGCTACACCAACATTCACAGTACAGCTCGACCAACATTCATAGTACAGATCGGCCAACGTTCACAGTACTTACACCAACATTCAGAATACAGCTCGAGCAACATTCACTGTACAGATCTACTAACATTCACAGTACAGCTCTACCAACATTCACAGTACAGCTCTACCAACATTCACAGTACAGGTACCAACATTCACAGTACAGCTCTACCAACATTCACAGTACAGCTCTACCAACATTCATAGTACAGCTCGACCAATATTCACAGCACAACTCGACCAACATTCAGAATATAGCTCGACCAACGTTCACAATACAGCTCGACCAACGTTCACGGTCCAGCTCGACCAACATTCATTGTACAGCTACCAACATTCACAGTACAGCTCGACCCACATTCACAGTACAGCTACACCAACATTCACAGTACAGCTGCACCAACATTCACAATGCAACTCGGCCAACATTCACAGTACAGCTGTACCAACGTTCACAGTACAGCTACCAACATTCACAGTGCGGCTACCAACATTCACTGTGCAGCTCGACCAACATTTACAGTACAGCTACCAATATTCACAGTATGCTCTACCAACATTCACAGTACAGCTCAACCAACATTCACAGTCTAGCTCCACCTACATTCAGAATACAGCTCTACCAACATTCACAGTACAGCTATCAACATTCACAGTACAGCTCGACCAACTTTCACAGTATAGCTCTACCAACATTCACAATACAGCCCTACCAACATTCACAGTACAGCCACACCAACATTCACAGCACAGGTACACCAACATTCACAGTACAGCTACACCAACATTCACAGTACAGCGAACATCATTTACAGTACAACTCTACCAACATTCACCGTACAGTTACACCAACATTCACAGTACAGCTCGACCAACGTTCACAGTACAGCTCTACCAATATTCATAGTACAGCTCGACCAACATTCAGAATATAGCTCGACCAACGTTCACAATACAGCTCTACCAACATTCACAGTCCAGCTCGACCAACATTCATAGTACAGCTACCAACATTCACAGCACAGCTCTACCAACTTTCACAGTACAGCTACCAACATTCACAGTACAGCTCTACAAACATTCACTGTACAGCTCGCCCAACGTTCACTGTACAGCTTTACGAACATTCACAGTACAGCCACACCAACATTCACAGTACTGCTCGACCAACATTCACAGTACAGCTCTACCAACATTCACAGTACAGCTCGACCAACATTCACAGTACAGCTCGACCAACATTCATAGTACAGGTCGACCAACAGACACAGTACAGCTCGACCAACATTCACAATACAGCTCGACCAATATTCACAACAAAGCTCGACCAACATTCACAGTACAGCTCAACCAACATTCACAGTACAGGTCGACCAACAATCACAATACAGCTCGACCAAATTTCACAATGCAGCTCGATCAACAATCACAGTGCAGCTCGACCAACATTCACAGTACAGCTCGACCAACATTCACAATACAGCTCGACCAACATTCATAATACAGCTCGACCAACATTCACAGTACAGCTCGACCAACATTCACAGTGCAGCTCGACCAACATTCACAGTACAGCTACACCAACATTCACAGTACAGCTACACCAACATTCACAGTACAGCTACACCAACATTCACAGTACAGCTACCAACATTCACAGGACAGCTCGACCAACATTCACAATACAGCTCGACCAACATTCACAGTACAGCTCGACCAACTTTCACAGTACAGCTCGACCAACATTCACAACACAGCTCGACCAACATTCACAATACAGCTCGGCCAACATTCACAGTACAGCTACACCAACATTCACAGTACAGCTCTACCAACATTCACAGTACAGCTGCCAACATTCACAGAACAGGTCGATCAACATTCATAGTAGAGCTCTGCTAACATTCACAATACAGCTCTGATACCATTCACAATACAGCTCGACCAACACTCACAATACAGCTCGACAAACATTCACAAAACAGCTACACCAACATTCACAGTACAGCTACACGAACATTCACAGTACAGCTACACCAACATTCACAGTACAGCTCTACCAACATTCACAGAACAGCTCGACCAACATTCACAGTACAGCTGCACCAACATTCCCAATGCAGCTCGATCCACATTCACAGTACAGCTTGACCCACATTCACAGTACAGCTACACCAACATTCACAGTACAGCTACACCAACATTCACAGTACAGCTGCACCAACATTCACAATGCAGCTCGGCCAACATTCACAGTACAGCTGTACCAACATTCACAGTACAGCCACACCAACATTCACAGTACAGCTCGACCAACATTCACAGTACAGGTCAACCAACGTTCACAGTACAGCTCTACCAACATTCACTGTACAGATCTACCAACATTCACAGAACAGCTCGACCAACATTCACAGTACAGGTCAACCAACATTCACAGTACAGCTCTACCAACATTCACTGTACAGATCTACCAACATTCACAGTAGTGATCTACCAACATTCACAGTACAGTTACACCAACATTCAGAATACAGCTCGAGCAACATTCACTGTACAGATCTACTAACATTCACAGTACAGCTCTACCAACATTCACAGTACAGCTCTACCAACATTCACAGTACAGGTACCAACATTCACAGTACAGCTCTACCAACATTCACACTACAGCTCTACCAACATTCATAGTACAGCTCGACCAATATTCACAGCACAGCTCGACCAACGTTCAGAATATAGCTCGACCAACATTCAGAATATAGCTCTACCAACATTCACAATACAGCTCGACCAACGTTCACGGTCCAGCTCGACCAACATTCATTGTACAGCTACCAACATTCACAGTACAGCTCGACCCACATTCACAGTACAGCTACACCAACATTCAGAGTACAGCTGCACCAACATTCACAATGCAACTCGGCCAACATTCACAGTACAGCTGTACCAACATTCACAGTACAGCTCGACCAACATTCACAGTACAGCTCGACCAACATTCACAGTACAGCCACACCAACATTCACAGTACAGCTCGACCAACATTCACAGTACAGCTACACCAACATTCACAGTACAGCTACCATCATTTACAGTACAGCTCGACAAACATTCACAGTACAGCTACACCAACATTCACAATGCAGCTTCCAACATTCACAGAACAGCTCGACCAACATTCACAGTACAGGTCAACCAACGTTCACAGTACACCTCTACCAACATTCACTGTAGAGATCTACCAACATTCACAGTACAGCTCTACCAACATTCACAGTGCAGGTCAACCAACATTCACAGTACAGCTCTACCAACATTCACTGTACAGATCTACCAACATTCACAGTACAGCTCTACCAACATTCACAGTACTGATCTACCAACATTCACAGTACAGTTACACCAACATTCAGAATACAGCTCGAGCAACATTCACTGTACAGATCTACCAACATTCACAGTACAGCTCTACAAACATTCACAGTCCAGCTCTACCAACATTCACAGTACAGGTACCAACATTTACAGTACAGCTCTACCAACATTCACAGTAGTGATCTACCAACATTCACAGTACAGTTACACCAACATTCAGAATACAGCTCGAGCAACATTCACTGTACAGATCTACCAACATTCACAGTACAGCTCTACCTACATTCACTGTACAGCTCTACCAACATTCACAGTACAGCTCTACCAACATTCACAGTACAGGTACCAACATTCACAGTACAGCTCTACCAACATTCACAGTACAGCTCTACCAACATTCACAGTAAAGCTCGACCAATATTCACAGCACAGCTCAACCAACATTCAGAATACAGCTCGACCAACGTTCACAATACAGCTCGATCAACGTTCACGGTCCAGCTCGACCAACATTCATTGTACAGCTACCAACATTCACAGTACATCTCTATCAACATGCACAGTGCAGCAACACCAACATTCACAGTACAGCTCGACCAACATTTACAGTACAGCTCGACCAACATTCACAACACTGCTCGACCAACATTTACAGTACAGCTCGACCAACATTCACAATGCAGCTCGACCAACATTCACAATGCAGCTCGACCAACATTCACAGTACAGCTACACCAACATTCACAGTACAGCTGCACCAACATTCACAATGCAGCTCGACCAACATTCACAGTACAGCTACACCAACATTCAAAGTACAGCCACAGCAACATTCACAGTGCAGCTACACCAACATTCACAGTACAGCTACACCAACATTCACAGTACAGCTACACCAACATTCACAGTACAGCTGCACCAACATTTACAATGCAGCTCGACCAACATTCACAGTACAGGTACACCAACATTCACAGTACAGCTGCACCAACATTCACAATGCAGCTCGACCAACATTCACAGTACAGGTACACCAACATTCACAGTACAGCTGCACTAACATTCACAGGACAGTTACACCAACATTCACAGTACAGCTACCAACATTCACAGTGCAGCTCAACCAACATTCATAGTACAGATCGACCAACGTTTACAGTACAGCTACACCAACATTCACAGTACAGCTAACAACATTCACAGTACAGCTCGACCAACATTCACACAGTACAGCTCTACCAACATTCACAGTACAGCTACCAACATTCACAGTACAGCTACCAACATTCACAGTGCGGCTACCAACATTCACTGTGCAGCTCGACCAACATTTACAGTACAGCTACCAACATTCACAGTATGCTCTACCAACATTCACAGTACAGCTCAACCAACATTCACAGTCTAGCTCCACCTACATTCAGAATACAGCTCTACCAACATTCACAGTACAGCTACCAACATTCACAGTACAGCTATCAAGATTCACAGTACAGCTCGACCAACTTTCACAGTATAGCTCTACCAACATTCACAATACAGCCCTCCCAACATTCACAGTACAGCCACACCAACATTCACAGCACAGGTACACCAACATTCACAGTACAGCTACACCAACATTCACAGTACAGCTCGACCAACGTTCACAGTACAGCTCTACCAATATTCATAGTACAGCTCGACCAACATTCACAATATAGCTCGACCAACATTCAGAATATAGCTCGACCAACGTTCACAATACAGCTCTACCAACATTCACAGTCCAGCTCGACCAACATTCATAGTACAGCTCGACCAACATTCACAGTACAGCTACCAACATTCACAGTACAGCTCTACAAACATTCACTGTGCAGCTCGCTCAACGTTCACTGTACAGCTTTACCAACATTCACAGTACAGCCACACCAACATTCACAGTACTGCTCGACCAACATTCACAGTACAGCTACCAACGTTCACAGTACAGCTCGACCCACATTCACAGTACAGCTACACCAACATTCACAATACAGCTCGACCAACATTCACAGTACAGTTGCACCAACATTCACAATACTGCTCGACCAACATTCACAGTACAGCTGCACCAACATTCACAATACAGCTCGACCAACATTCACAATGCAGCTCGACCCATATTCACAATACTGCTCTACCAACATTCACAGTACAGCTGCACCAACATTCACAGTACAGCTACACCAACATTCACAATGCAGCTCGACCCATATTCACAATGCAGCTCGACCAACATTCACAGTACAGCTACACCAACATTCACAGTACAGCTGCACCAACATTCACAATGCAGCTCGACCAACATTCACAGTACAGGTACACCAACATTCACAGTACAGCTGCACCAACATTCACAATGCAGCTCGACCAACATTCACAGTACAGCTACACCAACATACACAGTACAGCTCGACCAACATTCACAATGCAGCTCGACCAACATTCACAGTACAGCTACACCAACATTCACAGTACAGCTGCACCAACATTCACAATGCAGCTCGACCAACATTCACAGTACAGCACACCAACATTCACAGTACAGCTCGACCAACATTCACAATACAGCTCGACCAACATTCACAGTACAGCTACACCAACATTCACAGTACAGCTGCACCAACATTCACAATGCAGCTCGACCCACATTCACAGTACAGCTACACCAACATTCACAATACAGCTCGACCAACATTTATAGTCCAGCTCGACCAACATTCATAGTACAGCTACAGCAACATTCACAGTACAGCTACCAACATTCACAGTGCGGCTCCCAACATTCACGGTGCAGCTCGACCAACATTTACAGTACAGCTACCAACATTCACAGTACGCTCTACCAACATTCACAGGACAGCTCAACCAACACTCACTGTCTAGCTCCATCTACATTCAGAATACAGCTCTCCAAACATTCACAGTACAGCTACCAACATTCACAGTACAGCTACCAACATTCACAGTACAGCTCGACCAACTTTCACAGTATAGCTCTACCAACATTCACAGTACCGCCACACCAACATTCACAGCACAGGTACACCAACATTCACAGTACAGCCACACCAACATTCACAGTACATGTACACCAACATTCACAGTACAGCTACACCAACATTCACAGTACAGCTAACATCATTTACAGTAAAACTCTACCAACATTCACAGTACAGTTACACCAACATTCACAGTACAGCTACACCAACATTCACAGTACAGCTCGACCAACGTTCGGAGTACAGCTCGACCAACATTCAGAATATAGCTCGACCAATGTTCACAAAACAGCTCTACCAACATTCACAGTCCAGCTCGACCAACATTCATCGTACAGCTCGACCAACATTCACAGCACATCTCTATCAACATGCACAGTACAGCAACACCACCATTCACAGTACAGCTCTACCAACATTCACAGTACAGCTACCAACATTCACAGCACAGCTCTATCAACATGCACAGTACAGCAACACCAACATTCACAGTACAGCTCTACCAACTTTCACAGTACAGCTACCAACATTCACAGTACAGCTCTACAAACATTCACTGTACAGCTCGCCCAACGTTCACTGTACAGCTTTACCAACATTCACAGTGCAGCTCTACCAACATTCACAGTACAGCCACACCAACATTCACAGTACTGCTCGACCAACATTCACAGTACAGCTGTACCAACATTCACAGTACAGCCACACCAACATTCACAGTACAGCTCGACCAACATTCACAGTACAGGTCAACCAACGTTCACAGTACAGCTCTACCAACATTCACTGTACAGATCTACCAACATTCACAGAACAGCTCGACCAACATTCACAGTACAGGTCAACCAACATTCACAGTACAGCTCTACCAACATTCACTGTACAGATCTACCAACATTCACAGTAGTGATCTACCAACATTCACAGTACAGTTACACCAACATTCAGAATACAGCTCGAGCAACATTCACTGTACAGATCTACTAACATTCACAGTACAGCTCTACCAACATTCACAGTACAGCTCTACCAACATTCACAGTACAGGTACCAACATTCACAGTACAGCTCTACCAACATTCACACTACAGCTCTACCAACATTCATAGTACAGCTCGACCAATATTCACAGCACAGCTCGACCAACGTTCAGAATATAGCTCGACCAACATTCAGAATATAGCTCTACCAACATTCACAATACAGCTCGACCAACGTTCACGGTCCAGCTCGACCAACATTCATTGTACAGCTACCAACATTCACAGTCCAGCTCGACCCACATTCACAGTACAGCTACACCAACATTCAGAGTACAGCTGCACCAACATTCACAATGCAACTCGGCCAACATTCACAGTACAGCTGTACCAACATTCACAGTACAGCTCGACCAACATTCACAGTACAGCTCGACCAACATTCACAGTACAGCCACACCAACATTCACAGTACAGCTCGACCAACATTCACAGTACAGCTACACCAACATTCACAGTACAGCTACCATCATTTACAGTACAGCTCGACAAACATTCACAGTACAGCTACACCAACATTCACAATGCAGCTTCCAACATTCACAGAACAGCTCGACCAACATTCACAGTACAGGTCAACCAACGTTCACAGTACACCTCTACCAACATTCACTGTAGAGATCTACCAACATTCACAGTACAGCTCTACCAACATTCACAGTGCAGGTCAACCAACATTCAGAATACAGCTCGAGCAACATTCACTGTACAGATCTACCAACATTCACAGTACAGCTCTACAAACATTCACAGTACAGCTCTACCAACATTCACAGTACAGGTACCAACATTTACAGTACAGCTCTACCAACATTCACAGTAGTGATCTACCAACATTCACAGTACAGTTACACCAACATTCAGAATACAGCTCGAGCAACATTCACTGTACAGATCTACCAACATTCACAGTACAGCTCTACCTACATTCACTGTACAGCTCTACCAACATTCACAGTACAGCTCTACCAACATTCACAGTACAGGTACCAACATTCACAGTACAGCTCTACCAACATTCACAGTACAGCTCTACCAACATTCACAGTAAAGCTCGACCAATATTCACAGCACAGCTCAACCAACATTCAGAATACAGCTCGACCAACGTTCACAATACAGCTCGATCAACGTTCACGGTCCAGCTCGACCAACATTCATTGTACAGCTACCAACATTCACAGTACATCTCTATCAACATGCACAGTGCAGCAACACCAACATTCACAGTACAGCTCGACCAACATTTACAGTACAGCTCGACCAACATTCACAACACTGCTCGACCAACATTTACAGTACAGCTCGACCAACATTCACAATGCAGCTCGACCAACATTCACAATGCAGCTCGACCAACATTCACAGTACAGCTACACCAACATTCACAGTACAGCTGCACCAACATTCACAATGCAGCTCGACCAACATTCACAGTACAGCTACACCAACATTCAAAGTACAGCCACAGCAACATTCACAGTGCAGCTACACCAACATTCACAGTACAGCTACACCAACATTCACAGTACAGCTACACCAACATTCACAGTACAGCTGCACCAACATTTACAATGCAGCTCGACCAACATTCACAGTACAGGTACACCAACATTCACAGTACAGCTGCACCAACATTCACAATGCAGCTCGACCAACATTCACAGTACAGGTACACCAACATTCACAGTACAGCTGCACTAACATTCACAGGACAGTTACACCAACATTCACAGTACAGCTACCAACATTCACAGTGCAGCTCAACCAACATTCATAGTACAGATCGACCAACGTTTACAGTACAGCTACACCAACATTCACAGTACAGCTAACAACATTCACAGTACAGCTCGACCAACATTCACACAGTACAGCTCTACCAACATTCACAGTACAGCTACCAACATTCACAGTACAGCTCGACCAACATTCACACAGTACAGCTCTACCAACATTCACAGTACAGCTACCAACATTCACAGTACAGCTACCAACATTCACAGTGCGGCTACCAACATTCACTGTGCAGCTCGACCAACATTTACAGTACAGCTACCAACATTCACAGTATGCTCTACCAACATTCACAGTACAGCTCAACCAACATTCACAGTCTAGCTCCACCTACATTCAGAATACAGCTCTACCAACATTCACAGTACAGCTACCAACATTCACAGTACAGCTATCAAGATTCACAGTACAGCTCGACCAACTTTCACAGTATAGCTCTACCAACATTCACAATACAGCCCTCCCAACATTCACAGTACAGCCACACCAACATTCACAGCACAGGTACACCAACATTCACAGTACAGCTACACCAACATTCACAGTACAGCTCGACCAACGTTCACAGTACAGCTCTACCAATATTCATAGTACAGCTCGACCAACATTCACAATATAGCTCGACCAACATTCAGAATATAGCTCGACCAACGTTCACAATACAGCTCTACCAACATTCACAGTCCAGCTCGACCAACATTCATAGTACAGCTCGACCAACATTCACAGTACAGCTACCAACATTCACAGTACAGCTCTACAAACATTCACTGTGCAGCTCGCTCAACGTTCACTGTACAGCTTTACCAACATTCACAGTACAGCCACACCAACATTCACAGTACTGCTCGACCAACATTCACAGTACAGCTACCAACGTTCACAGTACAGCTCGACCCACATTCACAGTACAGCTACACCAACATTCACAATACAGCTCGACCAACATTCACAGTACAGTTGCACCAACATTCACAATACTGCTCGACCAACATTCACAGTACAGCTGCACCAACATTCACAATACAGCTCGACCAACATTCACAGTACAGCTACACCAACATTCACAATGCAGCTCGACCCATATTCACAATGCAGCTCGACCAACATTCACAGTACAGCTACACCAACATTCACAGTACAGCTGCACCAACATTCACAATGCAGCTCGACCAACATTCACAGTACAGGTACACCAACATTCACAGTACAGCTGCACCAACATTCACAATGCAGCTCGACCAACATTCACAGTACAGCTACACCAACATACACAGTACAGCTCGACCAACATTCACAATGCAGCTCGACCAACATTCACAGTACAGCTACACCAACATTCACAGTACAGCTGCACCAACATTCACAATGCAGCTCGACCAACATTCACAGTACAGCACACCAACATTCACAGTACAGCTCGACCAACATTCACAATACAGCTCGACCAACATTCACAGTACAGCTACACCAACATTCACAGTACAGCTGCACCAACATTCACAATGCAGCTCGACCCACATTCACAGTACAGCTACACCAACATTTACAATACAGCTCGACCAACATTTATAGTCCAGCTCGACCAACATTCACGGTGCAGCTCGACCAACATTTACAGTACAGCTACCAACATTCACAGTACGCTCTACCAACATTCACAGGACAGCTCAACCAACACTCACTGTCTAGCTCCATCTACATTCAGAATACAGCTCTCCAAACATTCACAGTACAGCTACCAACATTCACAGTACAGCTACCAACATTCACAGTACAGCTCGACCAACTTTCACAGTATAGCTCTACCAACATTCACAGTACCGCCACACCAACATTCACAGCACAGGTACACCAACATTCACAGTACAGCCACACCAACATTCACAGTACATGTACACCAACATTCACAGTACAGCTACACCAACATTCACAGTACAGCTAACATCATTTACAGTAAAACTCTACCAACATTCACAGTACAGTTACACCAACATTCACAGTACAGCTACACCAACATTCACAGTACAGCTCGACCAACGTTCGGAGTACAGCTCGACCAACATTCAGAATATAGCTCGACCAATGTTCACAAAACAGCTCTACCAACATTCACAGTCCAGCTCGACCAACATTCATCGTACAGCTCGACCAACATTCACAGCACATCTCTATCAACATGCACAGTACAGCAACACCACCATTCACAGTACAGCTCTACCAACATTCACAGTACAGCTACCAACATTCACAGCACAGCTCTACAAACATTCACTGTACAGCTCGCCCAACGTTCACTGTACAGCTTTACCAACATTCACAGTACAGCCACACCAACATTCACAGTACTGCTCGACCAACATTCACAGTACAGCTCTACCAACATTCACAGTGCAGCTCTACCAACATTCACAGTACAGCCACACCAACATTCACAGTACTGCTCGACCAACATTCACAGTACAGCTACCAACGTTCACAGTACAGCTCGACCAACATTCACAGTACAGCTCGACCAACATTCATAGTACAGGTCGACCAACATACACAGTACAGCTCGACCAACATTCACAATACAGCTCGACCAACATTCACAACACAGCTCGACCAACATTCGCAGTACAGCTCAACCAACATTCACAGTACAGGTCGACCAACAATCACAATACAGCTCGACCAAATTTCACAATGCAGCTCGATCAACAATCACAGTGCAGCTCGACCAACATTCACAGTACAGCTCGACCAACATTCTCAATACAGCTCGACCAACATTCACAATACAGCTCGACCAACATTCACAGTACAGCTCGACCAACATTCACAGTGCACCTCGACCAACATTCACAGTACAGCTACACCAACATTCACAGGACAGCTACCAACATTCACAGGACAGCTCGACCAACATTCACAATACAGCTCGACCAACATTCACAGTACAGCTCGACCAACTTTCACAGTACAGCTCGACCAAGATTCACAACACAGCTCGGCCAACATTCACAATACAGCTCGGCCAACATTCACAGTACAGCTCTGCTAACATTCACAATACAGCTCGACCAACATTCACAGTACAGCTACACCAACATTCACAGTACAGCTCTACCAACATTCACAGTACAGCTACCAACATTCACAGAACAGCTCGACCAACATTCATAGTACAGCTCTGCTAACATTCACAATACAGCTCTGATACCATTCACAATACAGCTCGACCACCACTCACAATACAGCTCGACAAACATTCACAAAACAGCAACACCAACATTCACAGTACAGCTACACCAACATTCACAGTACAGCTGCACCAACATTCACAATTTAGCTCGACCCACATTCACAGTACAGCTCGACCCACATTCACAGTACAGCTACACCAACATTCACAGTACAGCTACACCAACATTCACAGTACAGCTGCACCAACATTCACAATGCAGCTCGGCCAACATTCACAGTACAGCTGTACCAACATTCACAGTACAGCCACACCAACATTCACAGTACAGCTCGACCAACATTCACAGTACAGCTACACCAACAATCACAGTACAGCTACCATCATTCACAGTACAGCTCTACAAACATTCACAGTACAGCTACACCAACATTCACAATGCAGCTTCCAACATTCACAGAACAGCTCGACCAACATTCACAGTACAGGTCAACCAACGTTCACAGTACAGCTCGACCAACATTCACTGTACAGATCTACCAACATTCACAGAACAGCTCTACCAACATTCACAGTACAGGTCAACCAACGTTCACAGTACAGCTCTACCAACATTCACTGTACAGACCTACCAACATGCACAGTAGTGATCTACCAACATTCACAGTACAGTTACACCAACATTCAGAATACAGCTCCAGCAACATTCACTGTACAGATCTACCAACATTCACAGTACAGCTCTACAAACATTCACAGTACAGCTCTACCAACATTCACAGTACAGGTACCAACATTCACAGTACAGCTCTACCAACATTCACAGTACAGCTCTACCAACATTCACAGTACAGCTCGACCAATATTCACAGCACAGCTCGACCAACATTCAGAATATAGCTCGACCAACGTTCACAATACAGCTCGACCAACGTTCCCGGTCCAGCTCGACCAACATTCACAGTACAGCTACCAACATTCACAGGACAGCTCGACCAACATTCACAATACAGCTCGACCAACTTTCACAGTACAGCTCGACCAACTTTCACAGTACAGCTCGACCAAATTTCACAACACAGCTCGACCAACATTCACAATACAGCTCGGCCAACATTCACAATACAGCTCGGCCAACATTCACAGTACAGCTCTGCTAATATTCACAATACAGCTCGCCCAACATTCACAGTACAGCGACACCAACATTCACAGTACAGCTCTACCAACATTCACAGTACAGCTACCAACATTCACAGAACAGCTCGACCAACATTCATAGTACAGCTCTGCTAACATTCACAATACAGCTCTGTTACCATTCACAATACAGCTCGACCAACACTCACAATACAGCTCGACAAACATTGACAAAACAGCTACACCAACATTCACAGTACAGCTACACCAACATTCACAGTACAGCTGCACCAACATTCACAGTCTAGCTCCAGCTACATTCAGAATACAGCTCTACCAACATTCACAATACAGCCCTACCAACATTCACAGTACAGCCACACCAACATTCACAGGACAGGTACACCAACATTCACAGTACAGCTACACCAACATTCACAGTACAGCTAACATCATTTACAGTACAACTCTACCAACATTCACCGTACAGTTACACCAACATTCACATTACAGCTCGACCAACGTTCACAGTACAGCTCTACCAATATTCATAGTACAGCTCGACCAACATTCAGAATATAGCTCGACCAACGTTCACAATACAGCTCTACCAACATTCACAGTCCAGCTCGACCAACATTCATAGTACAGCTCGACCAACATTCACAGCACATCTCTATCAACGTGCACAGTACAGCAACACCACCATTCACAGTACAGCTCTACCAACTTTCACAGTACAGCTACCAACATTCACAGTCCAGCTCTACAAACATTCACTGTGCAGCTCGCTCAACGTTCACTGTACAGCTTTACCAACATTCACAGTACTGCTCAACCAACATTCACAGTACAGCTCTACCAATATTCACAGTACAGCCACACCAACATTCACAGTACTGCTCGACCAACATTCACAGTACAGCTACCAACGTTCACAGTACAGCTCGACCCACATTCACAGTACAGCTACACCAACATTCACAATACAGCTCGACCAACATTCACAGTACAGCTGCACCAACATTCACAATGCAGCTCGACCAACATTCACAGTACAGCTACACCAACATACACAGTACAGCTCGACCAACATTCACAATGCAGCTCGACCAACATTCACAGTACAGCTACACCAACATTCACAGTACAGCTGCACCAACATTCACAATGCAGCTCGACCAACATTCACAGTACAGCACACCAACATTCACAGTACAGCTCGACCAACATTCACAATGCAGCTCGACCAACATTCACAGTACAGCTACACCAACATTCACAGTACAGCTGCACCAACATTCACAATGCAGCTCGACCCACATTCACAGTACAGCTACACCAAGATTCACAATACAGCTCGACCAACATTTATAGTACAGCTCGACCAACATTCACAGTACAGCTACACCGACATTCACAGTACAGCTCGACCAACATTCACAGTAGAGCTCTACCAACATTCACAGTATAGCTATAACAACATTCACAGTAGTTACAACAACATTCACAGTACAGCTGCACTAACATTCACAGGACAGTTACACCAACATTCACAGTACAGCTAACAACATTCACAGTACAGCTCGACCAACATTCAAACAGTACAGCTCTACCAACATTCACAGTACAGCTACCAACATTCACAGTACAGCTCTACCAACATTCACAGTAGAGCTCTACCAACATTCACAGTATAGCTATAACAACATTCACAGTACAGATCTACCAACTTTCACAGTAGTTACACCAACATTCAGAATGTAGCTCGACCAACGTTCACAGTACAGCTCAACCAACATTCACAGTACAGCTACCAACATTCACAGTACAGCTCGACCAACTTTCACAGTATAGCTCTACCAACATTCACAATACAGCCCTACCAACATTCACAGTACAGCCACACCAACATTCACAGCACAGGTACACCAACATTCACAGTACAGCTACACCAACATTCACAGTACAGCGAACATCATTTACAGTACAACTCTACCAACATTCACCGTACAGTTATACCAACATTCACAGTACAGCTCGACCAACGTTCACAGTACAGCTCTACCAATATTCATAGTACAGCTCGACCAACATTCAGAATATAGCTCGACCAACGTTCACAATACAGCTCTACCAACATTCACAGTCCAGCTCGACCAACATTCATAGTACAGCTCGAACAACATTCACAGCACATCTCTATCAACATGCACAGTACAGCAACACCACCATTCACAGTACAGCTCTACCAACTTTCACAGTACAGATACCAACATTCACAGCACAGCTCTATCAACATTCACAGTACAGCTACACCAACATTCACAATACAGCTCGACCAACATTTATAGTACAGCTCGACCAACATTTATAGTACAGCTCGACCAACATTCACAGTACAGCTACACCAACATTCATAGTACAGCTGCACCAACATTCACAATACAGCTCGAACCACATTCACAGTACAGCTACCAACATTCACTGAACAGCTCGAACAACATTCACCGTACAGTTACACCAACATTCACAGTACAGCTTGACCAACGTTCACAGTACAGCTCTACCAATATTCATAGTACAGTTCGACCAACATTCAGAATATAGCTCGACCAACGTTCACAATACAGCTCTACCAACATTCACAGTCCAGCTCGACCAACATTCATAGTACAGCTCGACCAACATTCACAGCACATCTCTTTCAACATGCACAGTACAGCAACACCACCATTCACAGTACAGCTCTACCAACTTTCACAGTACAGCTACCAACATTCACAGTACAGCTCTACAAACATTCACTGTGCAGCTCGCTCAACGTTCACTGTACAGCTTTACCAACATTCACAGTACAGCTCTACCAACATTCCCAGTACTGCTCGTCCAACATTCACAGTACAGCTCGACCAACATTCACAGTACAGCTACACCAACATTCATAGTACAGCTGCACCAACATTCAAAATACAGCTCGACCCACATTCACAGTACAGCTACACCAACATTCACTGTACAGCTACCAAGATTCACAGTGCGGCTACCAACATTCACGGTGCAGCTTGACCAAAATTTACAGTACAGCTACCAACATTCACAGTACGCTCTACCAACATTCACAGGACAGCTCAACCAACACTCACAGTCTAGCTCCACCTACATTCAGAATACAGCTCTCCCAACATTCACAGTACAGCTACCAACATTCACAGTACAGCTACCAACATTCACAATACAGCCCTACCAACATTCACAGTACAGCCACACCAACATTCACAGCACAGGTACACCAACATTCACAGTACAGCTCTGCCAACATTCACAGTACAGGTACACCAGCATTCACAGTACAGCTACACCAACATTCACAGTACAGCTAACATCATTTACAGTACAACTCTACCAACATTCACCGTACAGTTACACCAACGTTCACAGTACAGCTCGACCAATATTCATAGTACAGCTCGACCAACATTCAGAATATAGCTCGACCAACGTTCACAATACAGCTCTACCAACATTCACAGTCCAGCTCGACCAACATTCATAGTACAGCTCGACCAACATTCACAGCACATCTCTATCAACATGCACAGTACAGCAACACCACCATTCACAGTACAGCTCTACAAACATTCACTGTGCAGCTCGCCAACATTCACAGTACAGCCACACCAACTTTCATAGTACAGATCGACCAACGTTCACAGTACAGCTAACAACATTCACAGTCCAGCTCGACCAACATTCACACAGTACAGCTCTACCAACATTCACACAGTACAGCTCTACCAACATTCACAGTACAGCTACCAACATTCACAGTACAGCTCGACCAACATTCATAGTAAAGATCGACCAACGTTCACAGTACAGCTCTACCAACATTCACAGTATAGCTATAACAACATTCACAGTAGTTACAACAACATTCACAGTACAGCTGCACTAACATTCACAGGACAGTTACACCAACATTCACAGTACAGCTAACAACATTCACAGTACAGCTCGACCAACATTCAAACAGTACAGCTCTACCAACATTCACAGTACAGCTACCAACATTCACAGTACAGCTCTACCAACATTCACAGTAGAGCTCTACCAACATTCACAGTATAGCTATAACAACATTCACAGTACAGATCTACCAACTTTCACAGTAGTTACACCAACATTCAGAATGTAGCTCGACCAACGTTCACAGTACAGCTCTACCAACGTTCACAGTACAGCTCAACCAACATTCACAGTACAGCTATCAACATTCACAGTACAGCTCGACCAACTTTCACAGTATAGCTCTACCAACATTCACAATACAGCCCTACCAACATTCACAGTACAGCCACACCAACATTCACAGCACAGGTACACCAACATTCACAGTACAGCTACACCAACATTCACAGTACAGCGAACATCATTTACAGTACAACTCTACCAACATTCACCGTACAGTTATACCAACATTCACAGTACAGCTCGACCAACGTTCACAGTACAGCTCTACCAATATTCATAGTACAGCTCGACCAACATTCAGAATATAGCTCGACCAACGTTCACAATACAGCTCTACCAACATTCACAGTCCAGCTCGACCAACATTCATAGTACAGCTCGAACAACATTCACAGCACATCTCTATCAACATGCACAGTACAGCAACACCACCATTCACAGTATAGCTCTACCAACTTTCACAGTACAGCTACCAACATTCACAGTACAGCTCTACAAACATTCACTGTGCAGCTCGCTCAATGTTCACTGTACAGCTTTACCAACATTCACAGTACAGCTCTACCAACATTCACAGTACTGCTCGACCAACATACACAGTACAGCTCTACCAACATTCACAGTACAGCTACACCAACATTCACAATACATCTCGACAAACATTCACAGTACAGCTGCACCAACATTCACAGTACAGCTCGACCAACATTCACAGTACAGCTGCACCAACATTAACAATACAGCTCGACCAACATTCATAGTACAGCTACACCAACATTCACAATGCAGCTCGACCCACATTCACAATGCAGCTCGACCAACATTCACAGTACAGCTACACCAACATTCACAGTACAGCTGCACCAACATTCACAATGCAGCTCGACCAACATTCACAGTACAGGTACACCAACATTCACAGTACAGCTGCACCAACATTCACAATGCAGCTCGACCAACATTCACAGTACAGCTACACCAACATACACAGTACAGCTCGAACAACATTCACAATGCAGCTCGACCAACATTCACAGTACAGCTACACCAACATTCACAGTACAGCTGCACCAACATTCACAATGCAGCTCGACCAACATTCACAGTACAGCACACCAAAATTCACAGTACAGCTACCAACATTCACTGAACAGCTCGAACAACATTCACCGTACAGTTACACCAACATTCACAGTACAGCTCGACCAACGTTCACAGTACAGCTCTACCAATATTCATAGTACAGTTCGACCAACATTCAGAATATAGCTCGACCAACGTTCACAATACAGCTCTACCAACATTCACAGTCCAGCTCGACCAACATTCATAGTACAGCTCGACCAACATTCACAGCACATCTCTTTCAACATGCACAGTACAGCAACAGCACCATTCACAGTACAGCTCTACCAACTTTCACAGTACAGCTACCAACATTCACAGTACAGCTCTACAAACATTCACTGTGCAGCTCGCTCAACGTTCACTGTACAGCTTTACCAACATTCACAGTACAGCTCTACCAACATTCCCAGTACTGCTCGTCCAACATTCACAGTACAGCTCGACCAACATTCACAGTACAGCTGCACCAACATTCAAAATACAGCTCGACCCACATTCACAGTACAGCTACACCAACATTCACTGTACAGCTACCAAGATTCACAGTGCGGCTACCAACATTCACGGTGCAGCTTGACCAAAATTTACAGTACAGCTACCAACATTCACAGTACGCTCTACCAACATTCACAGGACAGCTCAACCAACACTCACAGTCTAGCTCCACCTACATTCAGAATACAGCTCTCCCAACATTCACAGTACAGCTACCAACATTCACAGTACAGCTACCAACATTCACAATACAGCCCTACCAACATTCACAGTACAGCCACACCAACATTCACAGCACAGGTACACCAACATTCACAGTACAGCTCTGCCAACATTCACAGTACAGGTACACCAGCATTCACAGTACAGCTACACCAACATTCACAGTACAGCTAACATCATTTACAGTACAACTCTACCAACATTCACCGTACAGTTACACCAACGTTCACAGTACAGCTCGACCAATATTCATAGTACAGCTCGACCAACATTCAGAATATAGCTCGACCAACGTTCACAATACAGCTCTACCAACATTCACAGTCCAGCTCGACCAACATTCATAGTACAGCTCGACCAACATTCACAGCACATCTCTATCAACATGCACAGTACAGCAACACCACCATTCACAGTACAGCTCTACAAACATTCACTGTGCAGCTCGCCAACATTCACAGTACAGCCACACCAACTTTCATAGTACAGATCGACCAACGTTCACAGTACAGCTAACAACATTCACAGTCCAGCTCGACCAACATTCACACAGTACAGCTCTACCAACATTCACACAGTACAGCTCTACCAACATTCACAGTACAGCTACCAACATTCACAGTACAGCTCGACCAACATTCATAGTAAAGATCGACCAACGTTCACAGTACAGCTCTACCAACATTCACAGTATAGCTATAACAACATTCACAGTAGTTACAACAACATTCACAGTACAGCTGCACTAACATTCACAGGACAGTTACACCAACATTCACAGTACAGCTAACAACATTCACAGTACAGCTCGACCAACATTCAAACAGTACAGCTCTACCAACATTCACAGTACAGCTACCAACATTCACAGTACAGCTCTACCAACATTCACAGTAGAGCTCTACCAACATTCACAGTATAGCTATAACAACATTCACAGCACAGATCTACCAACTTTCACAGTAGTTACACCAACATTCAGAATGTAGCTCGACCAACGTTCACAGTACAGCTCTACCAACGTTCACAGTACAGCTCAACCAACATTCACAGTACAGCTATCAACATTCACAGTACAGCTCGACCAACTTTCACAGTATAGCTCTACCAACATTCACAATACAGCCCTACCAACATTCACAGCACAGGTACACCAACATTCACAGTACAGCTACACCAACATTCACAGTACAGCGAACATCATTTACAGTACAACTCTACCAACATTCACCGTACAGTTATACCAACATTCACAGTACAGCTCGACCAACGTTCACAGTACAGCTCTACCAATATTCATAGTACAGCTCGACCAACATTCAGAATATAGCTCGACCAACGTTCACAATACAGCTCTACCAACATTCACAGTCCAGCTCGACCAACATTCATAGTACAGCTCGAACAACATTCACAGCACATCTCTATCAACATGCACAGTACAGCAACACCACCATTCACAGTATAGCTCTACCAACTTTCACAGTACAGCTACCAACATTCACAGTACAGCTCTACAAACATTCACTGTGCAGCTCGCTCAATGTTCACTGTACAGCTTTACCAACATTCACAGTACAGCTCTACCAACATTCACAGTACTGCTCGACCAACATACACAGTACAGCTCTACCAACATTCACAGTACAGCTACACCAACATTCACAATACATCTCGACAAACATTCACAGTACAGCTGCACCAACATTCACAGTACAGCTCGACCAACATTCACAGTACAGCTGCACCAACATTAACAATACAGCTCGACCAACATTCATAGTACAGCTACACCAACATTCACAATGCAGCTCGACCCACATTCACAATGCAGCTCGACCAACATTCACAGTACAGCTACACCAACATTCACAGTACAGCTGCACCAACATTCACAATGCAGCTCGACCAACATTCACAGTACAGGTACACCAACATTCACAGTACAGCTGCACCAACATTCACAATGCAGCTCGACCAACATTCACAGTACAGCTACACCAACATACACAGTACAGCTCGACCAACATTCACAATGCAGCTCGACCAACATTCACAGTACAGCTACACCAACATTCACAGTACAGCTGCACCAACATTCACAATGCAGCTCGACCAACATTCACAGTACAGCACACCAAAATTCACAGTACAGCTCGACCAACATTCACATGCAGCTCGACCAACATTCACAGTACAGCTACACCAACATTCACAGTACAGCTGCACCAACATTAATAATGCAGCTCGACCCACATTCACAGTACAGCTACACCAACATTCACAATACAGCTCGACCAACATTTATAGTACAGCTCGACCAACATTCACAGTACAGCTACACCGACATTCACAGTACAGTTCGACCAACATTCACAGTACAGCTACACCAACATTCACAGTACAGCTACCAACATTCACAGTACGCTCTACCAACATTCACAGGACAGCTCAACCAACACTCACAGTCTAGCTCCACCTACATTCAGAATACAGCTCTCGCAACATTCACAGTACAGCTACCAACATTCACAGTACAGGTACACCAACATTCACAGTACAGCAACACCAACATTCACAGTACAGCTAACATCATTTACAGTACAACACTACCAACATTCACCGTACAGTTACACCAACATTCACAGTACAGCTCGACCAACGTTCACAGTACAGCTCTACCAATATTCATAGTACAGCTCGACCAACATTCAGAATATAGCTCGACCAACGTTCACAATACAGCTCTACCAACATTCACAGTCCAGCTCGACCAACATTCATAGTACAGCTCGACCAACATTCACAGCACATCTCTATCAACATGCACAGTACAGCAACACCACCATTCACAGTACAGCTCTACCAACTTTCACAGTACAGCTACCAACATTCACAGTACAGCTCTAGAAACATTCACTGTGCAGCTCGCCAACATTCACAGTACAGCTACACCAACAATCACAATACAGCTCGACCAACATTCACAGTACAGCTGCACCAACATTCACAATACAGCTCGACCAACATTCACAGTACAGCTGCACCAACATTCACAATACAGCTCGACCAACATTCACAGTACAGCTACACCAACATTCTCAATGCAGCTGAACCACATTCACAATGCAGCTCGACCAACATTCACAGTACAGCTACACCAACATTCACAGTACAGCTACACCAACATTCACAGTACAGCTGCACCAACATTCACAATGCAGCTCGACCAACATTCACAGTACAGGTACACCAACATTCACAGTACAGCTGCACTAACATTCACAGGACAGTTACACCAACATTCACAGTACAGCTACCAAAATTCACAGTGCAGCTCGACCAACATTCACAGTACAGCTACACCAACATTCACAGTACAGCTACACCAACATTCACAGTACAGCTGCACCAACATTCACAATGCAGCTCGACCAACATTCACAGTACAGGTACACCAACATTCACAGTACAGCTGCACTAACATTCACAGGACAGTTACACCAACATTCACAGTACAGCTACCAAAATTCACAGTGCAGCTCAACCAACATTCACACAGTACAGCTCTACCAACATTCACAGTACAGCTACACCAACATTCACAGTACAGCTCGACCAACATTCATAGTACAGATCGGCCAACGTTCACAGTACAGCTACCAACATTCACAGTGCGGCTACCAACATTCACTTTGCAGCTCGACCAACATTTACAGTACAGCTACCAACATTCACAGTATGCTCTACCAACATTCACAGTACAGCTCAACCAACATTCACAGTCTAGCTCCACCTACATTCAGAATACAGCTCTACCAACATTCACAGTACAGCTATCAACATTCACAGTACAGCTCGACCAACTTTCACAGTATAGCTCTACCAACATTCACAATACAGCCCTACCAACATTCACAGTACAGCCACACCAACATTCACAGCACAGGTACACCAACATTCACAGTACAGCTACACCAACATTCACAGTACAGCGAACATCATTTACAGTACAACTCTACCAACATTCACCGTACAGTTACACCAACATTCACAGTACAGCTCGACCAACGTTCACAGTACAGCTCTACCAATATTCATAGTACAGCTCGACCAACATTCAGAATATAGCTCGACCAACGTTCACAATACAGCTCTACCAACATTCACAGTCCAGCTCGACCAACATTCATAGTACAGCTACCAACATTCACAGCACAGCTCTACCAACTTTCACAGTACAGCTACCAACATTCACAGTACAGCTCTACAAACATTCACTGTACAGCTCGCCCAACGTTCACTGTACAGCTTTACGAACATTCACAGTACAGCCACACCAACATTCACAGTACTGCTCGACCAACATTCACAGTACAGCTCTACCAACATTCACAGTACAGCTCGACCAACATTCACAGTACAGCTCGACCAACATTCATAGTACAGGTCGACCAACAGACACAGTACAGCTCAACCAACATTCACAGTACAGGTCGACCAACAATCACAATACAGCTCGACCAAATTTCACAATGCAGCTCGATCAACAATCACAGTGCAG
Source organism: Scyliorhinus torazame (assembly GCF_047496885.1). NCBI lineage: Eukaryota > Metazoa > Chordata > Chondrichthyes > Carcharhiniformes > Scyliorhinidae > Scyliorhinus > Scyliorhinus torazame. The sequence continues at coordinate 88,888,705 of NC_092710.1, read as the reverse complement.
CTCGACCAACATTCACAGTACAGCTCGACCAACATTCACAATACAGCTCGACCAACATTCATAATACAGCTCGACCAACATTCACAGTACAGCTCGACCAACATTCACAGTGCAGCTCGACCAACATTCACAGTACAGCTACACCAACATTCACAGTACAGCTACCAACATTCACAGGACAGCTCGACCAACATTCACAATACAGCTCGACCAACATTCACAGTACAGCTCGACCAACTTTCACAGTACAGCTCGACCAACATTCACAACACAGCTCGACCAACATTCACAGTACAGCTACACCAACATTCACAGTACAGCTCTACCAACATTCACAGTACAGCTGCCAACATTCACAGAACAGGTCGATCAACATTCATAGTAGAGCTCTGCTAACATTCACAATACAGCTCTGATACCATTCACAATACAGCTCGACCAACACTCACAATACAGCTCGACAAACATTCACAAAACAGCTACACCAACATTCACAGTACAGCTACACGAACATTCACAGTACAGCTACACCAACATTCACAGTACAGCTCTACCAACATTCACAGAACAGCTCGACCAACATTCACAGTACAGCTGCACCAACATTCCCAATGCAGCTCGATCCACATTCACAGTACAGCTTGACCCACATTCACAGTACAGCTACACCAACATTCACAGTACAGCTACACCAACATTCACAGTACAGCTGCACCAACATTCACAATGCAGCTCGGCCAACATTCACAGTACAGCTGTACCAACATTCACAGTACAGCCACACCAACATTCACAGTACAGCTCGACCAACATTCACAGTACAGGTCAACCAACGTTCACAGTACAGCTCTACCAACATTCACTGTACAGATCTACCAACATTCACAGAACAGCTCGACCAACATTCACAGTACAGGTCAACCAACATTCACAGTACAGCTCTACCAACATTCACTGTACAGATCTACCAACATTCACAGTAGTGATCTACCAACATTCACAGTACAGTTACACCAACATTCAGAATACAGCTCGAGCAACATTCACTGTACAGATCTACTAACATTCACAGTACAGCTCTACCAACATTCACAGTACAGCTCTACCAACATTCACAGTACAGGTACCAACATTCACAGTACAGCTCTACCAACATTCACACTACAGCTCTACCAACATTCATAGTACAGCTCGACCAATATTCACAGCACAGCTCGACCAACGTTCAGAATATAGCTCGACCAACATTCAGAATATAGCTCTACCAACATTCACAATACAGCTCGACCAACGTTCACGGTCCAGCTCGACCAACATTCATTGTACAGCTACCAACATTCACAGTACAGCTCGACCCACATTCACAGTACAGCTACACCAACATTCACAGTACAGCTGCACCAACATTCACAATGCAACTCGGCCAACATTCACAGTACAGCTGTACCAACATTCACAGTACAGCTCGACCAACATTCACAGTACAGCTCGACCAACATTCACAGTACAGCCACACCAACATTCACAGTACAGCTCGACAAACATTCACAGTACAGCTACACCAACATTCACAGTACAGCTCGACAAACATTCACAGTACAGCTACACCAACATTCACAATGCAGCTTCCAACATTCACAGAACAGCTCGACCAACATTCACAGTACAGGTCAACCAACGTTCACAGTACAGCTCTACCAACATTCACTGTCGAGATCTACCAACATTCACAGTACAGCTGTACCAACATTCACAGTACAGCTCGACCAACATTCACAGTACAGCTCGACCAACATTCACAGTACAGCCACACCAACATTCACAGTACAGCTCGACCAACATTCACAGTACAGCTACACCAACATTCACAGTACAGCTCGACAAACATTCACAGTACAGCTACACCAACATTCACAATGCAGCTTCCAACATTCACAGAACAGCTCGACCAACATTCACAGTACAGGTCAACCAACGTTCACAGTACAGCTCTACCAACATTCACTGTAGAGATCTACCAACATTCACAGTACAGCTCTACCAACATTCACAGTGCAGGTCAACCAACATTCACAGTACAGCTCTACCAACATTCACTGTACAGATCTACCAACATTCACAGTACAGCTCTACCAACATTCACAGTACTGATCTACCAACATTCACAGTACAGTTACACCAACATTCAGAATACAGCTCGAGCAACATTCACTGTACAGATCTACCAACATTCACAGTACAGCTCTACAAACATTCACAGTACAGCTCTACCAACATTCACAGTACAGGTACCAACATTTACAGTACAGCTCTACCAACATTCACAGCAGTGATCTACCAACATTCACAGTACAGTTACACCAACATTCAGAATACAGCTCGAGCAACATTCACTGTACAGATCTACCAACATTCACAGTACAGCTCTACCTACATTCACTGTACAGCTCTACCAACATTCACAGTACAGCTCTACCAACATTCACAGTACAGGTACCAACATTCACAGTACAGCTCTACCAACATTCACAGTACAGCTCTACCAACATTCACAGTAAAGCTCGACCAATATTCACAGCACAGCTCAACCAACATTCACAATACAGCTCGATCAACGTTCACGGTCCAGCTCGACCAACATTCATTGTACAGCTACCAACATTCACAGTACATCTCTATCAACATGCACAGTGCAGCAACACCAACATTCACAGTACAGCTCGACCAACATTTCCAGTACAGCTCGACCAACATTCACAACACTGCTCGACCAACATTCAAAGTACAGCCACAGCAACATTCACAGTGCAGCTACACCAACATTCACAGTACAGCTACACCAACATTCACAGTACAGCTACACCAACATTCACAGTACAGCTGCACCAACATTTACAATGCAGCTCGACCAACATTCACAGTACAGGTACACCAACATTCACAGTACAGCTGCACCAACATTCACAATGCAGCTCGACCAACATTCACAGTACAGGTACACCAACATTCACAGTACAGCTGCACTAACATTCACAGGACAGTTACACCAACATTCACAGTACAGCTACCAACATTCACAGTGCAGCTCAACCAACATTCATAGTACAGATCGACCAACGTTTACAGTACAGCTACACCAACATTCACAGTACAGCTAACAACATTCACAGTACAGCTCGACCAACATTCACACAGTACAGCTCTACCAACATTCACAGTACAGCTACCAACATTCACAGTACAGCTCGACCAACATTCATAGTAAAGATCGACCAACGTTCACAGTACAGCTCTACCAACATTCACAGTAGAGCTCTACCAACATTCACAGTATAGCTATAACAACATTCACAGTACAGATCTACCAACTTTCACAGTAGTTACACCAACATTCAGAATGTAGCTCGACCAACGTTCACAGTACAGCTACCAACATTCACAGTGCGGCTACCAACATTCACTGTGCAGCTCGACCAACATTTACAGTACAGCTACCAACATTCACAGTATGCTCTACCTACATTCAGAATACAGCTCTACCAACATTCACAGTACAGCTACCAACATTCACAGTACAGCTATCAAGATTCACAGTACAGCTCGACCAACTTTCACAGTATAGCTCTACCAACATTCACAATACAGCCCTCCCAACATTCACAGTACAGCCACACCAACATTCACAGCACAGGTACACCAACATTCACAGTACAGCTACACCAACATTCACAGTACAGCTCGACCAACGTTCACAGTACAGCTCTACCAATATTCATAGTACAGCTCGACCAACATTCACAATATAGCTCGACCAACATTCAGAATATAGCTCGACCAACGTTCACAATACAGCTCTACCAACATTCACAGTCCAGCTCGACCAACATTCATAGTACAGCTCGACCAACATTCACAGTACAGCTACCAACATTCACAGTACAGCTCTACAAACATTCACTGTGCAGCTCGCTCAACGTTCACTGTACAGCTTTACCAACATTCACAGTACAGCCACACCAACATTCACAGTACTGCTCGACCAACATTCACAGTACAGCTACCAACGTTCACAGTACAGCTCGACCCACATTCACAGTACAGCTACACCAACATTCACAATACAGCTCGACCAACATTCACAGTACAGCTGCACCAACATTCACAATACTGCTCGACCAACATTCACAGTACAGCTGCACCAACATTCACAATACAGCTCGACCAACATTCACAGTACAGCTACACCAACATTCACAATGCAGCTCGACCCATATTCACAATGCAGCTCGACCAACATTCACAGTACAGCTACACCAACATTCACAGTACAGCTGCACCAACATTCACAATGCAGCTCGACCAACATTCACAGTACAGGTACACCAACATTCACAGTACAGCTGCACCAACATTCACAATGCAGCTCGACCAACATTCACAGTACAGCTACACCAACATACACAGTACAGCTCGACCAACATTCACAATGCAGCTCGACCAACATTCACAGTACAGCTACACCAACATTCACAGTACAGCTGCACCAACATTCACAATGCAGCTCGACCAACATTCACAGTACAGCACACCAACATTCACAGTACAGCTCGACCAACATTCACAATACAGCTCGACCAACATTCACAGTACAGCTACACCAACATTCACAGTACAGCTGCACCAACATTCACAATGCAGCTCGACCCACATTCACAGTACAGCTACACCAACATTCACAATACAGCTCGACCAACATTTATAGTCCAGCTCGACCAACATTCATAGTACAGCTACAGCAACATTCACAGTACAGCTACCAACATTCACAGTGCGGCTCCCAACATTCACGGTGCAGCTCGACCAACATTTACAGTACAGCTACCAACATTCACAGTACGCTCTACCAACATTCACAGGACAGCTCAACCAACACTCACTGTCTAGCTCTACCAACATTCACAATACAGCCCTACCAACATTCACAGTACCGCCACACCAACATTCACAGCACAGGTACACCAACATTCACAGTACAGCCACACCAACATTCACAGTACATGTACACCAACATTCACAGTACAGCTACACCAACATTCACAGTACAGCTAACATAATTTACAGTAAAACTCTACCAACATTCACAGTACAGTTACACCAACATTCACAGTACAGCTACACCAACATTCACAGTACAGCTCGACCAACGTTCGGAGTACAGCTCGACCAACATTCAGAATATAGCTCGACCAATGTTCACAAAACAGCTCTACCAACATTCACAGTCCAGCTCGACCAACATTCATCGTACAGCTCGACCAACATTCACAGCACATCTCTATCAACATGCACAGTACAGCAACACCACCATTCACAGTACAGCTCTACCAACTTTCACAGTACAGCTACCAACATTCACAGTACAGCTCTACAAACATTCACTGTTCAGCTCGCCCAACGTTCACTGTACAGCTTTACCAACATTCACAGTACAGCCACACCAACATTTACAGTACTGCTCGACCAACATTCACAGTACAGCTCGACCAACATTCATAGTACAGGTCGACCAACATACACAGTACAGCTCGACCAACATTCACAATACAGCTCGACCAACATTCACAACACAGCTCGACCAACATTCACAGTACAGCTCAACCAACATTCACAGTACAGGTCGACCAACAATCACAATACAGCTCGACCAAATTTCACAATGCAGCTCGATCAACAATCACAGTGCAGCTCGACCAACATTCACAGTACAGCTCGACCAACATTCACAATACAGCTCGACCAACATTCACAATACAGCTCGACCAACATTCACAGTACAGCTCGACCAACATTCACAGTGCACCTCGACCAACATTCACAGTACAGCTACACCAACATTCACAGGACAGCTACCAACATTCACAGGACAGCTCGACCAACATTCACAATACAGCTCGACCAACATTCACAGTACAGCTCGACCAACATTCACTGTACAGATCTACCAACATTCACAGAACAGCTCTACCAACATTCACAGTACAGGTCAACCAACGTTCACAGTACAGCTCTACCAACATTCACTGTACAGACCTACCAACATGCACAGTAGTGATCTACCAACATTCACAGTACAGTTACACCAACATTCAGAATACAGCTCGAGCAACATTCACTGTACAGATCTACCAACATTCACAGTACAGCTCTACAAACATTCACAGTACAGCTCTACCAACATTCACAGTACAGGTACCAACATTCACAGTACAGCTCTACCAACATTCACAGTACAGCTCTACCAACATTCACAGTACAGCTCGACCAATATTCACAGCACAGCTCGACCAACATTCAGAATATAGCTCGACCAACGTTCACAATACAGCTCGACCAACGTTCCCGGTCCAGCTCGACCAACATTCACAGTACAGCTACCAACATTCACAGGACAGCTCGACCAACATTCACAATACAGCTCGACCAACTTTCACAGTACAGCTCGACCAACTTTCACAGTACAGCTCGACCAAATTTCACAACACAGCTCGACCAACATTCACAATACAGCTCGGCCAACATTCACAATACAGCTCGGCCAACATTCACAGTACAGCTCTGCTAATATTCACAATACAGCTCGCCCAACATTCACAGTACAGCTACACCAACATTCACAGTACAGCTCTACCAACATTCACAGTACAGCTACCAACATTCACAGAACAGCTCGACCAACATTCATAGTACAGCTCTGCTAACATTCACAATACAGCTCTGTTACCATTCACAATACAGCTCGACCAACACTCACAATTTAGCTCGACAAACATTGACAAAACAGCTACACCAACATTCACAGTACAGCTACACCAACATTCACAGTACAGCTGCACCAACATTCACAATGCAGCTCGACCCACATTCACAGTACAGCTACACCAACATTCACAGTACAGCTACACCAACATTCACAGTACAGCTGCACCAACATTCACAATGCAGCTCGGCCAAAATTCACAGTACAGCTGTACCAACATTCACAGTACAGCTGTACCAACATTCACAGTACAGCCGCACCAACATTCACAGTACAGCTCAACCAACATTCACAGTACAGCTACACCAACAATCACAGTACATCTACCATCATTCACAGTACAGCTACACCAACATTCACAATGCAGCTTCCAACATTCACAGAACAGCTCGACCAACATTCACAGTACAGGTCAACCAACGTTTACAGTACAGCTCTACCAACATTCACTGTACAGATCTACCAACATTCACAGAACAGCTCTACCAACATTCACAGTACAGGTCAACCCACATTCACAGTAGTGATCTACCAACATTCACAGTACAGTTACACCAACATTCAGAATACAGCTCGAGCAACATTCACTGTACAGATCTACCAACATTCACACTACAGCTGTACAAACATTCACAGTTCAGCTCTACCAACATTCACAGTACAGGTACCAACATTCACAGTACAGCTCGACCAATATTCACAGTACAGCTCTACCAACATTCACACTACAGCTCTACCAACATTCACAGTACAGCTCGACCAATATTCACAGCACAGCTCGACCAACATTCAGAATATAGCTCGACCAACGTTCACAATAGAGCTCGACAAACGTTCACGGTCCAGCTCGACCAACATTCATTGTACAGCTACCAACTTTCACAGTACAGCCCGACCCACATTCACAGTACAGCTACACCAACATTCACAGTACAGCTGCACCAACATTCACAATGCAGCTCGGCCAACATTCACAGTACAGCTGTACCAACATTCACAGTACAGCTCGACCAACATTCACAGTACAGCTCGACCAACATTCACAGTACAGCCACACCAACATTCACAGTACAGCTCGACCAACATTCACAGTACAGCTACACCAACATTCACAGTACAGCTACCATCATTCACAGTACAGCTCTACAAACATTCACAGTACAGCTACAACAACATTCACAATGCAGCTTCCAACATTCACAGAACAGCTCGACCAACATTCACAGTACAGGTCAACCAACGTTCACAGTACAGCTCTACCAATATTCACTGTACAGATCTACTAACATTCACAGTACAGCTCTACCAACATTCACAGTACAGATCTACCAACATTCACAGTACAGCTCTACCAACATTCACAGTAGTGATCTACCAACATTCACAGTACAGTTACACCAACATTCAGAATACAGCTCGAGCAACATTCACTGTACAGATCTACCAACATTCACAGTACAGCTCTACCTACATTCACAATACAGCCCTACCAACATTCACAGTACAGCTGCACCAACATTCACAGTACAGCTACCATCATTCACAGTACAGCTCTACAAACATTCACAGTACAGCTACACCAACATTCACAATGCAGCTTCCAACATTCACAGAACAGCTCGACCAACATTCACAGTACAGGTCAACCAACATTCACAGTACAGCTCTACCAACATTCACTGTACAGATCTTCCAACAATCACAGTAGTGATATACCAACATTCACAGTACAGTTACACCAACATTCAGAATACAGCTCGTGCAACATTCACTGTACAGATCTACCAACATTCACAGTACAGCTCTACAAACATTCACACTACAGCTCTACCAACATTCACAGTACAGCTCGACCAATATTCACAGCACAACTCGACCAACATTCAGAATATAGCTCGACCAACGTTCACAATACAGCTCAACCAACGTTCACGGTCCAGCTCGACCAACATTCATTGTACAGCTACCAACATTCACAGTACAGCTCGACCCACATTCACAGTACAGCTGCACCAACATTCACAATGCAGCTCGGCCAACATTCACAGTACAGCTGTACCAACATTCACAGTACAGCTCGACCAACATTCACAGTACAGCTCGACCAACATTCACAGTACAGCTACCATCATTCACAGTACAGCTCTACCAACATTCACAGTACAGCTACACCAACATTCACAATGCAGCTTCCAACATTCACAGAACAGCTCGACCAACATTCACAGTACAGGTCAACCAACGTTCACAGTACAGCTCTACCAATATTCACTGTACAGATCTACCAACATTCACAGTACAGCTCTACCAACATTCACAGTACAGGTCAACCAACATTCACAGTACAGCTCTACCAACATTCACTGTACAGATCTACCACCATTCACAGTATAGTTCTACCACCATTCACAATGCAGCTACACGAACATTCACAGTACAGGTGCACCAACATTCAGAATACAGCTCGAGCAACATTCACTGTACAGATCTACCAACATTCACAGTATAGTTCTACCACCATTCACAATGCAGCTACACGAACATTCACAGTACAGGTGCCAACATTCACAGTACAGTTACATGAACATTCACAGTACAGCTCGACCAACATTCACAGTACAGCTACCAACATTCACAGTACAGCTCGACCAACATTCACAGTACAGCTACCAACATTCACAGTACGCTCTACCAACATTCACAGTACAGCTACCAACATTCACAGTACAGCTACCAACATTCACAGTACAGCTACACCAACATTCACAGTACAGCTACACCAACATTCACAGTACAGCATTACCAACATTCACAGTACAGCTCTACCAACATTCACAGTACAGCCCTACCAACATTCACAGTACAGCTCTACCAACATTCACAGGACAGTTACACCAACATTCACAGTACAGCTACCAACATTCACAGTGCAGCTCAACCAACATTCATAGTACAGATCGACCAACGTTCACAGTACAGCTACACCAACATTCACAGTACAGCTAACAACATTCACAGTGCAGCTCGACCAACATTCACACAGTACAGCTCTACCAACATTCACAGTACAGCTACCAACATTCACAGTACAGCTCGACCAACATTCATAGTAAAGATCGACCAACGTTCACAGTACAGCTCTACCAACATTCACAGTAGAGCTCTACCAACATTCACAGTATAGCTATAACAACATTCACAGTACAGATCTAACAACTTTCACAGTAGTTACACCAACATTCAGAATGTAGCTCGACCAACGTTCACAGTACAGCTCTACCAACGTTCACAGTACAGCTACCAACATTCACAGTGCGGCTACCAACATTCACTGTGCAGCTCGACCAACATTCCCAGTCTAGCTCCACCTACATTCAGAATACAGCTCTACCAACATTCACAGTACAGCTACCAACATTCACAGTTCAGCTATCAACATTCACAGTACAGCTCGACCAACTTTCACAGTATAGCTCTACCAACATTCACAATACAGCCCTCCCAACATTCACAGTACAGCCACACCAACATTCACAGCACAGGTACACCAACATTCACAGTACAGCTACACCAACATTCACAGTACAGCTAACATCATTTACAGTACAACTCTACCAACATTCACCGTACAGTTACACCAACATTCACAGTACAGCTCAACCAACGTTCACAGTACAGCTCTACCAATATTCATAGTACAGCTCGACCAACATTCAGAATCTAGCTCGACCAACGTTCACAATACAGCTCTACCAACATTCACAGTCCAGCTCGACCGACATTCATAGTACAGCTCGACCAACATTCACAGCACATCTCTATCAACATGCACAGTACAGCAACACCACCATTCACAGTACAGCTCTACCAACTTTCACAGTACAGCTACCAACATTCACAGTACAGCTCTACAAACATTCACTGTGCAGCTCGCTCAACGTTCACTGTACAGCTTTACCAACATTCACAGTACAGCTCTACCAACATTCACAGTACTGCTCGACCAACATTCACAGTACAGCTACCAACGTTCACAGTACAGCTCGTCCCACATTCACAGTACAGCTACACCAACATTCACAATACAGCTCGACCAACATTCACAGTACAGCTGCACCAACATTCACAATACAGCTTGACCAACATTCACAGTACAGCTGCACCAACATTCACAATACAGCTCGACCAACATTCACAGTACAGCTACACCAACATTCACAATGCAGCTCGAATCACATTCACAATGCAGCTCGACCAACATTCACAGTACAGCTACACCAACATTCACAGTACAGCTGCACCAACATTCACAATGCAGCTCGACCAACATTCACAGTACAGGTACACCAACATTCACAGTCCAGCTGCACCAACATTCACAATGCAGCTCGACCAACATTCACAGTACAGCTACACCAACATACACAGTACAGCTCGACCAACATTCACAATGCAGCTCGACCAACATTCACAGTACAGCACACCAACATTCACAGTACAGCTCGACCAACATTCATAATGCAGCTCGACCAACATTCACAGTACAGCTACACCAACATTCACAGTACAGCTGCACCAACATTCACAATGCAGCTCGACCCACATTCACAGTACAGCTACACCAACATTCACAATACAGCTCGACCAACATTTATAGTACAGCTCGACCAACATTTATAGGACAGCTCGACCAACATTCACAGTACAGCTACACCAACATTCACAGTACAGCTGCACCAACATTCACAGTACAGCTCGACCAACGTTCACAGTACAGCTCTACAAACATTCACTGTGCAGCTCGCTCAATGTTCACTGTACAGCTTTACCAACATTCACAGTACAGCTCTACCAACATTCACAGTACAGCTACCAACGTTCACAGTACTGCTCGACCCACATTCACAGTACAGCTACACCAACATTCACAATACAGCTCGACCAACATTCACAGTACAGCTACACCAACATTCACAATGCAGCTCGACCCACATTCACAATGCAGCTCGACCAACATTCACAGTACAGCTACACCAACATTCACAGTACAGCTGCACCAACATTCACAATGCAGCTCGACCAACATTCACAGTACAGGTACACCAACATTCACAGTACAGCTCGACCAACATTCACAATGCAGCTCGACCAACATTCACAGTACAGCTACACCAACATTCACAGTACAGCTGCACCAACATTCACAATGCAGCTCGACCAACATTCACAGTACAGCACACCAACATTCACAGTACAGCTCGACCAACATTCACATGCAGCTCGACCAACATTCACAGTACAGCTACACCAACATTCACAGTACAGCTGCACCAACATTCACAATGCAGCTCGACCCACATTCACAGTACAGCTACACCAACATTCACAATACAGCTCGACCAACATTTATAGTACAGCTCGACCAACATTCACAGTACAGCTACACCGACATTCACAGTACAGCTCGACCAACATTCACAATGCAGCTCGACCAACATTCACAGTACAGCTACACCAACATTCACAGTACAGCTGCACCAACATTCACAATGCAGCTCGACCCACATTCACAGTACAGCTACACCAACATTCACAATACAGCTCGACCAACATTTATAGTACAGCTCGACCAACATTTATAGTACAGCTCGACCAACATTCACAGTACAGCTACACCAACATTCATAGTACAGCTGCACCAACATTCACAATACAGCTCGAACCACATTCACAGTACAGCTACCAACATTCACAGAACAGCTCGAACAACATTCACCGTACAGTTACACCAACATTCACAGTACAGCTCGACCAACGTTCACAGTACAGCTCTACCAATATTCATAGTACAGTTCGACCAACATTCAGAATATAGCTCGACCAACGTTCACAATACAGCTCTACCAACATTCACAGTCCAGCTCGACCAACATTCATAGTACAGCTCGACCAACATTCACAGCACATCTCTTTCAACATGCACAGTACAGCAACACCACCATTCACAGTACAGCTCTACCAACTTTCACAGTACAGCTACCAACATTCACAGTACAGCTCTACAAACATTCACTGTGCAGCTCGCTCAACGTTCACTGTACAGCTTTACCAACATTCACAGTACAGCTCTACCAACATTCCCAGTACTGCTCGTCCAACATTCACAGTACAGCTCGACCAACATTCACAGTACAGCTACACCAACATTCATAGTACAGCTGCACCAACATTCAAAATACAGCTCGACCCACATTCACAGTACAGCTACACCAACATTCACTGTACAGCTACCAAGATTCACAGTGCGGCTACCAACATTCACGGTGCAGCTCGACCAAAATTTACAGTACAGCTACCAACATTCACAGTACGCTCTACCAACATTCACAGGACAGCTCAACCAACACTCACAGTCTAGCTCCACCTACATTCAGAATACAGCTCTCCCAACATTCACAGTACAGCTACCAACATTCACAGTACAGCTACCAACATTCACAATACAGCCCTACCAACATTCACAGTACAGCCACACCAACATTCACAGCACAGGTACACCAACATTCACAGTACAGCTCTGCCAACATTCACAGTACAGGTACACCAGCATTCACAGTACAGCTACACCAACATTCACAGTACAGCTAACATCATTTACAGTACAACTCTACCAACATTCACCGTACAGTTACACCAACATTCACAGTACAGCTCGACCAACGTTCACAGTACAGCTCTACCAATATTCATAGTACAGCTCGACCAACATTCAGAATATAGCTCGACCAACGTTCACAATACAGCTCTACCAACATTCACAGTCCAGCTCGACCAACATTCATAGTACAGCTCGACCAACATTCACAGCACATCTCTATCAACATGCACAGTACAGCAACACCACCATTCACAGTACAGCTCTACAAACATTCACTGTGCAGCTCGCCAACATTCACAGTACAGCCACACCAACGTTCATAGTACAGATCGACCAACGTTCACAGTACAGCTACACCAACATTCACAGTACAGCTAACAACATTCACAGTCCAGCTCGACCAACATTCACACAGTACAGCTCTACCAACATTCACAGTACAGCTACCAACATTCACAGTACAGCTCGACCAACATTCATAGTAAAGATCGACCAACGTTCACAGTACAGCTCTACCAACATTCACAGTAGAGCTCTACCAACATTCACAGTATAGCTATAACAACATTCACAGTAGTTACACCAACATTCACAGTACAGCTGCACTAACATTCACAGGACAGTTACACCAACATTCACAGTACAGCTACGAACATTCACAGTGCAGCTCAACCAACATTCATAGTACAGATCAACCAACGTTCACAGTACAGCTACACCAACATTCACAGTACAGCTACCAACATTCACAGTGCAGCTCGACCAACATTCATAGTAAAGATCGACCAACATTCACAGTACAGCTCTACCAACATTCAAACAGTACAGCTCTACCAACATTCACAGTACAGCTACCAACATTCACAGTACAGCTCTACCAACATTCACAGTAGAGCTCTACCAACATTAACAGTATAGCTATAACAACATTCACAGTACAGATCTACCAACTTTCACAGTAGTTACACCAACATTCAGAATGTAGCTCGACCAACGTTCACAGTACAGCTCTACCAACGTTCACAGTACAGCTCAACCAACATTCACAGTACAGCTATCAACATTCACAGTACAGCTCGACCAACTTTCACAGTATAGCTCTACCAACATTCACAATACAGCCCTACCAACATTCACAGTACAGCCACACCAACATTCACAGCACAGGTACACCAACATTCACAGTACAGCTACACCAACATTCACAGTACAGCGAACATCATTTACAGTACAACTCTACCAACATTCACCGTACAGTTATACCAACATTCACAGTACAGCTCGACCAACGTTCACAGTACAGCTCTACCAATATTCATAGTACAGCTCGACCAACATTCAGAATATAGCTCGACCAACGTTCACAATACAGCTCTACCAACATTCACAGTCCAGCTCGACCAACATTCATAGTACAGCTCGACCAACATTCACAGCACATCTCTATCAACATGCACAGTACAGCAACACCACCATTCACAGTACAGCTCTACCAACTTTCACAGTACAGCTACCAACATTCACAGTACAGCTCTACAAACATTCACTGTGCAGCTCGCTCAATGTTCACTGTCCAGCTTTACCAACATTCACAGTACAGCTCTACCAACATTCACAGTACTGCTCGACCAACATACACAGTACAGCTCTACCAACATTCACAGTACAGCTACACCAACATTCACAATACAGCTCGACAAACATTCACAGTACAGCTGCACCAACATTCACAATACAGCTCGACCAACATTCACAGTACAGCTGCACCAACATTAACAATACAGCTCGACCAACATTCACAGTACAGCTACACCAACATTCACAATGCAGCTCGACCCACATTCACAATGCAGCTCGACCAACATTCACAGTACAGCTACACCAACATTCACAGTACAGCTGCACCAACATTCACAATGGAGCTCGACCAACATTCACAGTACAGGTACACCAACATTCACAGTACAGCTGCACCAACATTCACAATGCAGCTCGACCAACATTCACAGTACAGCTACACCAACATACACAGTACAGCTGGACCAACATTCACAATGCAGCTCGACCAACATTCACAGTACAGCTACACCAACATTCACAGTACAGCTGCACCAACATTCACAATGCAGCTCGACCAACATTCACAGTACAGCACACCAAAATGCACAGTACAGCTCGACCAACATTCACATGCAGCTCGACCAACATTCACAGTACAGCTACACCAACATTCACAGTACAGCTGCACCAACATTCACAATGCAGCTCGACCCACATTCACAGTACAGCTACACCAACATTCACAATACAGCTCGACCAACATTTATAGTACAGCTCGACCAACATTCACAGTACAGCTACACCGACATTCACAGTACAGTTCGACCAACATTCACAGTACAGCTACACCAACATTCACAGTACAGCTACCAACATTCACAGTACGCTCTACCAACATGCACAGGACAGCTCAACCAACACTCACAGTCTAGCTCCACCTACATTCAGAATACAGCTCTCGCAACATTCACAGTACAGCTACCAACATTCACAGTACAGGTACACCAACATTCACAGTACAGCAACACCAACATTCACAGTACAGCTAACATCATTTACAGTACAACACTACCAACATTCACCGTACAGTTACACCAACATTCACAGTACAGCTCGACCAACGTTCACAGTACAGCTCTACCAATATTCATAGTACAGCTCGACCAACATTCAGAATATAGCTCGACCAACGTTCACAATACAGCTCTACCAACATTCACAGTCCAGCTCGACCAACATTCATAGTACAGCTCGACCAACATTCACAGCACATCTCTATCAACATGCACAGTACAGCAACACCACCATTCACAATACAGCTCGACCAACATTCACAGTACAGCTGCACCAACATTCACAATACAGCTCGACCAACATTCACAGTACAGCTGCACCAACATTCACAATACAGCTCGACCAACATTCACAGTACAGCTACACCAACATTCACAATGCAGCTGAACAACATTCACAATGCAGCTCGACCAACATTCACAGTACAGCTACACCAACATTCACAGTACAGCTACACCAACATTCACAGTACAGCTGCACCAACATTCACAATGCAGCTCGACCAACATTCACAGTACAGGTACACCAACATTCACAGTACAGCTACACCAACATTCACAGTACAGCTCGACCAACATTCATAGTACAGATCGGCCAACGTTCACAGTACTTACACCAACATTCAGAATGTAGCTCGACCAACGTTCACAGTACAGCTCTACCAACGTTCACAGTACAGCTACCAACATTCACAGTGCGGCTACCAACATTCACTGTGCAGCTCGACCAACATTTACAGTACAGCTACCAACATTCACAGTATGCTCTACCAACATTCACAGTACAGCTCAACCAACATTCACAGTCTAGCTCCACCTACATTCAGAATACAGCTCTACCAACATTCACAGTACAGCTACCAACATTCACAGTACAGCTCGACCAACTTTCACAGTATAGCTCTACCAACATTCACAATACAGCCCTACCAAGATTCACAGTACAGCCACACCAACATTCACAGCACAGGTACACCAACATTCACATTACAGCTACACCAACATTCACAGTACAGCGAACATCATTTACAGTACAACTCTACCAACATTCACCGTACAGTTACACCAACATTCACAGTACAGCTCGACCAATATTCATAGTACAGCTCGACCAACATTCAGAATATAGCTCGACCAACGTTCACAATACAGCTCTACCAACATTCACAGTCCAGCTCGACCAACATTCATAGTACAGCTACCAACATTCACAGCACAGCTCTACAAACATTCACTGTACAGCTCGCCCAACGTTCACTGTACAGCTTTACGAACATTCACAGTACAGCCACACCAACATTCACAGTACTGCTCGACCAACATTCACAGTACATCTCTACCAACATTCACAGTACAGCTCGACCAACATTCATAGTACAGGTCGACCAACAGACACAGTACAGCTCGACCAACATTCACAATACAGCTCGACCAACATTCACAACAAAGCTCGACCAACATTCACAGTACAGCTCAACCAACATTCACAGTACAGGTCGACCAACAATCACAATACAGCTCGACCAACTTTCACAGTACAGCTCGACCAACATTCACAGTGCAGCTCGACCAACATTCACAGTACAGCTACACCAACATTCACAGTGCAGCTACACCAACATTCACAGTACAGCTACCAACATTCACAGGACAGCTCGACCAACATTCACAATACAGCTCGACCAACATTCACAGTACAGCTCGACCAACTTTCACAGTACAGCTCGACCAACATTCACAACACAGCTCGACCAACATTCACAATACAGCTCGGCCAACATTCACAGTACAGCTACACCAACATTCACAGTACAGCTCTACCAACATTCACAGTACAGCTGCCAACATTCACAGAACAGGTCGATCAACATTCATAGTACAGCTCTGCTAACATTCACAGTACAGCTCTGATACCATTCACAATACAGCTCGACCAACACTCACAATACAGCTCGACATTCACAAAACAGCTACACCAACATTCACAGTACAGCTACACGAACATTCACAGTACAGCTACACCAACATTCACAGTACAGCTCTACCAACATTCACAGAACAGCTCGACCAACATTCACAGTACAGCTGCACCAACATTCCCAATGCAGCTCGATCCACATTCACAGTACAGCTTGACCCACATTCACAGTACAGCTACACCAACATTCACAGTACAGCTACACCAACATTCACAGTACAGCTGCACCAACATTCACAATGCAGCTCGGCCAACATTCACAGTACAGCTGTACCAACATTCACAGTACAGCCACACCAACATTCACAGTACAGCTCGACCAACATTCACAGTACAGCTACACCAACAATCACAGTCCAGCTACCATCATTCACAGTACAGCTCTACAAACATTCACAGTACAGCTCGACCAACATTCACAGTACAGGTCAACCAACGTTCACAGTACAGCTCTACCAACATTCACTGTACAGATCTACCAACATTCACAGAACAGCTCCAAAAACATTCACAGTACAGGTCAACCAACATTCACAGTACAGCTCTACCAACATTCACTGTACAGATCTACCAACATTCACAGTACAGCTCTACCAACATTCACTGTACAGATCTACCAACATTCACAGTACAGCTCTACCAACATTCATAGTACAGCTCGACCAATATTCACAGCACAGCTCGACCAACGTTCAGAATATAGCTCGACCAACGTTCGCAATACAGCTCGACCAACGTTCACCGTCCAGCTCGACCAACATTCATTGTACAGCTACCAACATTCACAGTACAGCTCGACCTACATTCACAGTACAGCTACACCAACATTCACAGTACAGCTGCACCAACATTCACAATGCAACTCGGCCAACATTCACAGTACAGCTGTACCAACATTCACAGTACAGCTCGACCAACATTCACAGTACAGCTCGACCAACATTCACAGTACAGCTCGACCAACATTCACAGTACAGCCACACCAACATTCACAGTACAGCTCGACCAACATTCACAGTACAGCTACACCAACATTCACAGTACAGCTACCATCATTTACAGTACAGCTCTACAAACATTCACAGTACAGCTACACCAACATTCACAATGCAGCTTCCAACATTCACAGAACAGCTCGACCAACATTCACAGTACAGGTCAACCAACGTTCACAGTACAGCTCTACCAACATTCACTGTAGAGATCTACCAACATTCAAAGTACAGCTCTACCAACATTCACAGTGCAGGTCAACCAACATTCACAGTACAGCTCTACCAACATTCACTGTACAGATCTACCAACATTCACAGTACAGCTCTACCAACATTCACAGTACTGATCTACCAACATTCACAGTACAGTTACACCAACATTCAGAATACAGCTCGAGCAACATTCACTGTACAGATCTACCAACATTCACAGTACAGCTCTACAAACATTCACAGTACAGCTCTACCAACATTCACAGTACAGGTACCAACATTTACAGTACAGCTCTACCAACATTCACAGTAGTGATCTACCAACATTCACAGTACAGTTACACCAACATTCAGAATACAGCTCGAGCAACATTCACTGTACAGATCTACCAACATTCACAGTACAGCTCTACCTACATTCACTGTACAGCTCTACCAACATTCACAGTACAGCTCTACCAACATTCACAGTACAGGTACCAACATTCACAGTACAGCTCTACCAACATTCACAGTACAGCTCTACCAACATTCACAGTAAAGCTCGACCAATATTCACAGCACAGCTCGACCAACATTCAGAATACAGCTCGACCAACGTTCACAATACAGCTCGATCAACGTTCACGGTCCAGCTCGACCAACATTCACAATACAGCCCTACCAACATTCACAATGCAGCTCGACCAACATTCACAGTACAGCTACACCAACATTCACAATGCAGCTCGACCAACATTCACAATGCAGCTCGACCAACATTCACAGTACAGCCACAGCAACATTCACAGTGCAGCTACACCAACATTCACAGTACAGCTACACCAACATTCACAGTACAGCTCGACCAACATTCACAATGCAGCTCGACCAACATTCACAGTACAGCTCGACCAACGTTCACAGTACAGCTCTACCAACATTCACAGTACAGCTGCACCAACATTCACAATACAGCTCGACCAACATTCACAGTACAGCTGCACCAACATTCACAGTACAGCTCGACCAACATTCACAATTCAGCTCGACCAACATTCACAATGCAGCTCGACCAACATTCACAATGCAGCTCGACCAACATTCACAGTACAGCTACACCAACATTCACGGTACAGCTGCACCAACATTCACAATGCAGCTCGACCAACATTCACAGTACAGCTACACCAACATTCAAAGTACAGCCACAGCAACATTCACAGTGCAGCTCCACCAACATTCACAGTACAGCTGCACCAACATTCACAGTACAGCTCGACCAACATTCACAATGCAGCTCGACCAACATTCACAGTACAGCTACACCAACATTCACAGTACAGCCACACCAACATTCACAGTACAGCTCGACCAACATTCACAGTGCAGCTACACCAACATTCACAGTACAGCTGCACCAACATTCACAATGCAGCTCGACCCACATTCACAGTACAGCTTCACCAACATTCACAATACAGCTCGACCAACATTTACAGTACAGCTCGACCAACATTCACAGTACAGCTACACCAACATTCACAGTACAGCTGCACCAACATTCACAATGCAGCTCGACCCACATTCACAGTACAGCTTCACCAACATTCACAATACAGCTCGACCAACATTTACAGTACAGTTCGACCAATGTTCACAGTACAGCTACACCAACATTCACAGTACAGCCACAGCAACATTCACAGTACAGCCACAGCAACATTCACAGTACAGCTGCACCAACATTCCCAATGCAGCTCGGCCAACATTCACAGTACAGCTCTACCAACATTCACAGTACAACTACCAACATTCACAGTACAGCTCTCCAAACATTCACAGTACAGCTCGACCAACATTCACAGTACAGCTCGACCAACATTCACAGTACTGCTCGACCAACATTCACAGTACAGCTACCAACGTTCACAGTACAGCTCAACCAACATTCACAGTACAGCCACACCAACATTCACAGTACAGCTCGACCAACATTCATAGTACAGCTCGACCAACATTCACAGTACAGCTCGACCAACATTCACAGTACAGCTGTAGCAACATTCACAGTACAGCCACACCAACATTCACAGTACAGCTCGGCCAACATTCACAGTACAGCTGTACCATCATTCACAGTACAGCCACACCAACATTCAGAGTACAGCTCGGCCAACATTCACAGTACAGCTCGACCAACTTTCACAGTACAGCCACACCAACATTCACAGTACAGCTCGGCAAACATTCACAGTACAGCTGTACCAACATTCACAGTACAGCCACACCAACATTCACATTACAGCTCTACCAATGTTCACAGTACAGCTCGACCAACATTCACAGTACAGCCACACCAACATTCACAGTACAGCTCGACCATCATTCACAGTACAGCTCTACCAACATTCACAGTACAGTTCCACCAACATTCACAGTACAGCTCTACCAACATTTACAGTACAGCTCTACCAACATTCACAGTACAGCCACACCAACATTCACAGTACAGCTCGACCAACATTCACAATACAGCTCGACCAACAATCACAGTACAGATGTACCAACATTCACAGTACAGCCACACCAACATTCACAGTACAGCTCTACCAACATTCACAATACAGCTCGACCAACAATCACAGTACAGCTACCGACATTCACAGTACAGTTACACCAACATTCACAATACAGCTCGACCATCATTCACAGTACAGCTCTACCAACATTCACAGTACCGCTCGACCAACATTCACAGTACAGCTACACCAACATTCACAATACAGCTCTACCAACATTCACAGTACAGCTACACCAACATTCACAGTACAGCTACACCAACATTCACAGTACAGCTACACCAACATTCACAGTACAGCTACCATCATTTACAGTACAGCTCCACCAACATTCACAGTGCAGCTACACCAACATTCACAGTGCAGCTTCCAACATTCACAGTGCAGCTTCCAACATTCACAGAACAGATCGACCAACATTCACAGTACAGCTACCAACATTCACAGTACAGCTACCAACATTCACAGTACAGCTCTACCAACATTCACAGTACAGCTCGACCAACGTTCACTGTACAGCTTTACCAACATTCACAGTACTGCTCGACCAACGTTCACAGTACAGCTCGACCAACGTTCACAGTACAGCTCGACCAACGTTCATAGTACAGCTCGACCAACGTTCACAGTACAGCTCGGCCAACATTCACAGTACAGCTCTGCCAACATTCACAGTACAGCCACACCAACATTCACAGTACTGCTCGACCAACATTCACAGTACAGCTACCAACGTTCACAGTACAGCTCGACCAACATTCACAGTACAGCCACACCAACATTCACAGTACAGCTCGACCAACATTCACAATACAGCTCGGCCAACATTCACAGTACAGCCCTACCAACATTCACAGTACAGCTGTACCAACATTCACAGTACAGCCACACCAACATTCACAGTACAGCTACACCAACATTCAAAGTACAGCTACCATCATTCACAGTACAGCTCTACCAACGTTCACAGTACAGCTCGACCAACATTCACAGTACAGCTCTACCAACATTCACAGTACAGCTACCAACATTCACAGTACAGCTCGATCAACATTCACAGTACAGCTCGATCAACATTCACAATACAGCCACACCAACATTCACAGTACAGCTCGACCAACATTCACAATACAGCTCGACCAACAATCACAACACAGCTTGACCAACATTCACAGGACAGCTCGACCAACATTCACAGTACAGCTCGACCAACATTCACAGTGCAGCTGCTAAACCCACGCAGCATATCCAGTGAGCTTTATTTAATTTAATCTTTGGCTCGTTATGTGGGCACTGTGCTTTTTAGTTTCGTTATTACTACTTGCCATGGCTTTCAGTCGCTTCCGTGGCTCTCCAAGTTAAATTGGTTTTTACTCTGCATTTGGTAGTCTCCCTTTGCAAACAAGATGTGTTAGTTAACAGGAGTGATACTAAAGGGTCTTCGGCAGAGACCTCCGGTGGTGACATGTAGGAGGAGGTTGCACGTTGGGTAGTTCCTGCCTAAGTCCTCGGCGTTTGACCCTTTTTTCTGGTCTCAATTGAGTTTTTTTTCTTAAAGGATGTCTAAGAACCAAAGAAAGAGTATTGGGAAGAAAGGTGTGACTGCTAGCCCACCGGCAGAGTTGAGCACAGTGCGGGCTACATTGGGAGTGAACATGGCGGGCCCACCGGTAGCTCCAATCGAAACCACAGGCGAATGAGCCACCAAGAGCTGTGATAGTCTGTTTTCACTGCTACCAGATGAAGGAACAGATGGGCCAAGCAGAATCGTGAAGCGAGGACGGCAGTGCTATTCAGATAAACTAACATGCCATGGTGGAGCTGGCGCAAAGTAGGCGGCGTTCAACAGGGCAAAGGCAGCACTTTATAAGAGCAGACAATGTTTTGGAGTAGTCTACCTAACAAAGCTGAGGGGACAAGAGTGGGGGTGTCAATTACAAGGGGTCACGATTTCAAGGTGAGAGGGGGAAAGTTTAAGGGAGATGTGCGTGGGAAGTTTTTTACGCAGAGCATGGTGGGTGCCTGGAACGCTTTGTCAGCGTAGGTGGTAGAGGCGGACACGATAACATCATTTAAGATGCATCTAGACAGATATATGAACGGGCGGGGAATAGAGGGAAGTAGATCCTTGGAAAATAGGCGACAGGTTTAGATAAAGGATCTGGATCGGCACAGGCTGTTCCTGTGCTGTAATTGTCTTTGTTCTTTGTTCTTGTTCTTTGTCACATCTAACTCGAGGGAAGGCGGAGGAGTTTGTGAAGGCAGAGGGACTTGGCCTGAACTGAGAGTGGCGGAAGAGAAACTTTGTTGGGATGCGTTTGTTTGAGGATCTTTACAGTAATATGGGGGGTGTTTTCTTCTGTTTATTTTTTTCTGGTGCCCCTTATTCTGTCTGTACAAAGTTATTGTCAATTGAAAGTATGTTGGGGGGATTATTATTTTTGATTTGGTTGCTTCTCTCCTTTCCTTGACGTTCCATGGGTTTGTGAGGGTGTGTAAAAGTGGAGGGGATTAGCAGTGGCTGGGGTGGAGTAGGGGATTGGGAGATTTTTGTGGTTGATGGAGTGAGTGTAGAGGATTAGTTATTCCTCTGGAGAAGGGGAACTCTGGAAGGGGGAGGGGCTACCTTGCTAGCAAACTGCAGTTCGATGGGAATGATGATGGGGGGAGCTGCGAACTAATGAATGTGTTTCGGCAGGTTTCGGCGTGCCAAGGAGGTGTTAATGGTGGGGGGGGGGGTGCAGATAGTGGAGAAAGGTGCTATTTCAAGAGGAAGTGGCATGGTGTCTGGGTGGTTAGCACTGCTGCTTCACAGCTCCAGGGACTCGGGTTCAATTCCAGCCTCAGGTGACTATCTGTGCCGAGTTTGCATATTTCCTCTGCGTCTGCGTGGGTTTCCTCCCATATTCCAAAGATGTGCAGGTTAGGTGGATTAGCCATGCTAAATTGTCCCTTAGTACTCAAAAGGTTTGGTGGGGTTATCGGGTTACTGGGTTATGGGGTGAGGGCGTGGAGCTAGGTATAGTGCTCTTTCAGAGGGTCGGTGCAGACTGGATGGCCTCCTTCTGCACTGTAAGGATTTTGTGATTCCTCTATGATGTTCTGGTCATGTCCTGAGCTCGTGAGATTTTGGGTCTCCTTCTTCAGCACCATGTGGGCGATTTTACAAACAGAATTGGAGCCCAGTCTCTTAGGGGGATATTTGGGGTGTTGCACCTGCTGGGGCTACAGACGGGTGTGGGGTTGGATGTCTTAGCCTTTGCTTCGCTGATCGCTTGCAGGTGGGTTCTGTTGGAATGGAGGTCAGCTCCTTCACCCAATGCCTCAGTATGTTGTAGTTGTAGGGTTGAGGTTAAGACCCTGGCATGGATAGAGGATTGGCTGACTGGCAGAAGGCAGAGAGTGGGGATAAAGGGGTCTTTTTCAGGATGGCAGCCGGTGACTAGTGGTGTGCCCCAGGGCTCTGTGATGGGATCACAACTTTTCACAATATACATTAATGATCTGGATGAAGGAACTGAAGGCACTGTTGCTAAGTTTGCAGATGATACAAAGATCTGTAGAAGGGCAGGTAGTATTGAGGAAGAAGGGGACTGCAGAAGGACTTGGACAGGCTGGGAGAGTGGGCAAAGAAGTGGCAGATGGAATACAATGCGGATGAATGTGAGGTTATACACTTTGGAGGGAGGAATGGAGGCATAAACTATTCTAAATGGAGAAATTCATGTCGAGAGGGCTAGAATACAAGAGCGGGGGTGTACTTCTGAGGCTGCAAAAGGCTCTGGTCAGACCCCATTTGAAGTTTTGGGCCTCGTATCTAAGGAAGGATCTAAGGAAGCCTTGGAAAGGGTCCAGAGAAAGTTCACAAGAATGATCCCTGGAATGAAGAGCTGTTGTATGAAGAACGGTTGAAGTCTGTACTCGTTGGAGTTTCGAAGAATGAGGGGAGATCTTATTGAAACGTACTGCGAGGCCTGGATAGAGTGGACGCGGAGAGGATGTTTCCACTTGTAGGAAAAACTAGAAGCAGAGGACACAATCTCAGACTAAAGGGAAGATCCTTTAAAACAGAGATGAGGAGGAATTTCTTCAGCCAGGGGGTGGTGAATCTGTGGAACACTTTGCCGCAGAAGACTGTGGAGGCCAAATCACTGAGTGTCTTTAAGACAGAGATAGATAGGTTCTTGATTAATAAGGGGCTCAGGGGTTATGGGGGGAAGGCAGGGAATGGGGATGAGAAAAATTTCAGCCATGGTTGAATGGCCGAGCAGACTCGTTCGGCCGAGTGGCTTGATACTGCTCCTATGTCTTATGGTCTAACTTTGCTCCTGTTCCATTTGCTTTTAGGTGCGGTTATGCTTGACTAAGATGGCGTATTTGGGTTGGGGGGGGGAGGGTTAGTTTTAGTTTGCTGACACTCTTTCTCTTTATCAAGTCACCTGACTTGATTCGGTGACCATCTTGGATTGATCTTCTTGCTCTGTCTTCTCAGTGCCCCTGGTATAACATCCCTCCTTGGCAATGGCTGACTCCGGTTTGCGGTTGATGGGAGACCTCCAATCTGACTGATTACCTGGAACGTTAGCTGGAATGGCGCTGTAAAACGATCAAGAGCATTCACGCATCTTAAGAGCCTAAAGTCTGATATTGATAAGAGGCCCACTTACGTATTAAAGATCAGACCAGGCTGCGCAATTGATGAGCTGGGAAGTTTTTCATTCCAGATTGAATAGCTGGGCCTATCTGCGTTCCGTGTGACTCCCCAGATACTGATACCGGTGGGGTAAACCCGTTTCCGCCCCTCTCCAGGTCAATGCGGCTTTTATATTCTACGACTGTGACCTGTATAATTACTGTGACATGTATAAATCGGAGCCTCCCTTAGGCAATTCAATCATAACCTCCAGGACAGCCTGCGCTCCTTGCTCCTTGAGAAGGACAAGGACCCGACTGAGTGTGGTTCATACAGACCCGTCTCGCTCGTAAACACTGATGTTAACCTGTTGCTAAGGACCTTGTCCTCCGGTTAGAACCTTGACTTCCAAGTATAATTTCAGAGGACCAACAGTCTTTGTAAATGGCCATCAGTTATCAGCGAATATATGTCACCGTTTGAATGTTATACTCTCTTCTCCTCCAGCACCTGAGTCAGAAGTGATCGCATCTCTCGACACAGTGAAAGCACTTGACAGGGTAGAATGGGATTATTTGTTTGTGATTCTTACAAGATTTGGATTCGGACCAAAATTTGTCTCATGGTTCCACTTGTTATACAATGCTCCTACTACTAAAAATACATTTCCCCTTGATTGGGGCACGAGACAGCTGCCCACTCTCTGCACTTTTATTTGCTCTGGCAATAGTACCTCTCTCTATAGTCTTGAGAGCTTCCGATCAATGGAGGGATAGTAATTGGGAGGAGTGGAACATCGGGTTTCTCTTCATGCAGATTACTTACTTTTGTGTATTACAGACCCAAATCCCTCTCTGGGATGATGAAGACACTTAATACTTTCAGCTCTGTTATAACCTGCCTACTTACCATTGGCTGGGGACTAATGACTATCCCACAATCCTGTGGGAGTATGAGCTTCCCCAATGAGGGGGGCGGAGAAACCACTAGTAAACTCCTAGTATAAATAAAGTTGGCCAGTTCAGGAACCAGCAGGAAGGAGTATGTAGCAAGGGAAGTTACGGCGACTGTTATGTATATATGTTATAGTAAATAAATGTTATTACTTTGTATCCTTAAAACTCGTGCTGGATTCTTCGTGGCCCTTACAAAACTGGCGACGAGGGTTAAAGTGAATAGCTGTCTGCACTGCTGAAGCCACCTCCCTGGATTTTTGTTGGATACAGGTTGGAAGTTGTTTTCTATTATACCATGCCTCTGTACGGACGTTTGGATGTTTTTGATGCTGCGCTGGAAAGCTGGAACCAGTACACACAACGGATGTGTTACAATTTCCGGGTAAACAATATCACCGAAAACGAGCGGCAGGTGGTCATATTGCTCACCGCCTGTGGCCCGCATACATTTGGGGTGATTAGGAGCCTTATGTACCCAGCTGCGCCAGACACCAAAACGTTTGATGAACTTGTGAATATAGTGGGGCAACATTTTAACCCAACCCCGTCCACAATAGTCCAGCGTTACCGGTTTAATACCGCTGAGAGGACCCCTGGAGAATCCCTTGCTGATTTTCTACCCAGGCTAATCAGGATTGCGGAGTACTGTGACTATGGTGAGACCTTGTCAGAAATGTTACGCGACCGTTTGGTTTGCGGTATTAACAATGCGGCCACCCAGAGAAAGTTGTTAGCGGAGCCAACATTGACTTTTCAACAGGCCATTCAAATAGTATTGTCCCGAGAGAGCGCAGAGCGAGGAGTACAGGAGCTACAGGGAATGGAAGTGCATGCCTTGGGGCGCAACCCCTTCCGTCCGAAAATGTCCCCCCGCACTCCTGCGGTACCTTGGGCGAGGCAACGTCCGGACCGACGCCAGTGGCAGTCGGACTTCCTCCCTGAAGGGAGCCTTCTCCAGAGCCAATGGATGAGGAGCCATGTCCGTGGCAGACCTGTAGGCGCCGACCCCGTCGCGGACAGCGGTCCTGGGGGCGCCAGAGGCGCCGTCGTTCCGACCGAAACTGGGACCAGCCCAGGGGCCGTAACTGGGACCAGCCCAGAGGCTGTACCTTCCATGTGGATGAACCTGCGGCGACTGCTCCTGAGGATGTGGAGACGGAGGATGATTGCCTGCAGCTGCATTGTGTGGCAGCTCCCCGTGTGGCCCCCATTAAGGTGACAGAACGGGTCAATGGCCACCCGCTTGAGATGGAGTTGGATACTGGCGCAGCGGTCTCCGTGATCGCCCAGAGCACATTCGACCGCATCAAGCAGGGTATACAGACCCTTACATTAACCGACTCACAGGCCAGGTTGGCCACCTACACGGGGGAACCACTGGACATTGCAGGAACTACAATGACCCCTGTTGTCTATGGATGCCAGGAGGGGCGTTTCCCACTTATCGTGGTGCGCGGCCATGGGCCCAGCCTGTTGGGTCGGGACTTGTTGCGCCATTTGCGGTTGCAATGGCAGCACATCCTCCAAACAGTTTCTGAAGGGTTGACTGAGGTGCTAGGACGATACCCAGATGTATTCCAGCCTGGTTTGGGGAAAATAAAAGTAGCCCGTATCCAAGTTGAACCAGGAGCCACGCCGCGCTATTTCCGGGCACGCCCAGTGCCTTACACCTTGCTCGATAAGGTAGAAGGGGAGCTCACTCGTTTGGAGAGTTTGGGTATTATCAGGCCCGTCCGTTTTGCTGACTGGGCAGCACCAATTGTACCTGTAATGAAGCCAGATGCCACAGTTCGCTTGTGTGGCGACTATAAACTTACAGTGAATACGGTTTCCTGACTCGACCGATATCCAATGCCTCGCATAGAGGATCTCTACGCGAAACTTGCAGGTGGACTCTCGTTCACAAAATTAGATATGAGTCACGCCTACCTGCAGTTGGAGCTGGACCCTGCCTCCCGGCCATATGTAACGATTAATACACACCGGGGCCTGTATGAATATACACGGTTGCCCTTTGGAGTATCCTCTGCCTGCGCAATTTTTCAACGTGTTATGGAGGGCATTTCGAGAGGTTTACCACGTGTGGCTGTCTACCTAGATGACGTTTTGATTACAGGGACGTTGGAGCAGGAACATTTGGAAAATCTGGAGGCTGTCCTTAGACGCCTTTCGGAGGCTGGAGTCCGTTTATGTCGCACAAAGTGCGTATTTCAGGCAAAGGAAGTAGTCTACCTAGGTTATCGGGTGGACCGCGAAAGTCTGCACCCCGTCACAGAGAAGGTGCGTGCAATTCAACATGCCCCCGCCCCGACTGACACTTCGCATCTTCGTTCTTTTCTCGGTCTCGTAAACTATTACGGGAAGTTCCTCCCCAATCGGACATTGGCGCAAAAGTACTCCGCACACAAGAACGGCAGGGACAGGGATTTTCTCGGCATCGGCCGATTCGGCAGTTTGTGCCCGGTGACCCAGTGTTCGTTCGGAATTTTGCTGGTGGTGCCCAATGGGTTCCTGGTGTAATCTTTCGCCAAACGGGCCCTATATCTTACCAAGTGCTAGCCCAGGGTCGTCTCCAGCGCAAACATGTAGACAACGTTCGGTCCAGAAGACCATCCCCTCAAAAGATTCCCCGCCCCCGGAGCTCATTTCAACAGCCACAGAGACCACAGACAAGGGAAGGTAGTCCTCACAATCTTCCACTGGTGCCTCATTCGAAGCCTGCGCAGGTCGTTACGGGACCAAATGGAGATAGAGACGCTGACATGACGGAGGCAGCAGACTCTGACTCCGAGATGGAGACACAGGATGCATCAGAGGGGGAATCCTCGGGTCCACGGGCCGTGGATGTACAACCGCGCCGTTCATCACGGAGGCGCCGGTCTCCGTCTCGTTACACGCCGCCTGATCCAGCGCCGCGTGCAAATGGTGTCCGGCCTGCGGCCAAATGAGTCCGACGCCCTCCTTCGCCAGGGTCTTCGGTGGATTCCTTGGACTTTGGGGGGGAGGGATGTTGTAACCTGCCTACTTACCATTGGCTGGGGACTAATGACTATCCCACAATCCTGTGGGAGTATGAGCTTCCCCAATCAGGGGGCGGAGAAACCACTAGTAAACTCCTAGTATAAATAAAGCTGGCCAGTTCAGGAACCAGCAGGAAGGAGTATGTAGCAAGGGAAGTTACTGCTACTGTTATGTATATATGTTATAGTAAATAAATGTTATTACTTTGTATCCTTAAAACTCGTGCTGGATTCTTCGTGGCCCTTACAAAAAGCTCCTTCTCTGGATAAATTTAATCTAGCTAAGAGTGAATGTTTTCCAGTCAACCTTCTGGGGAGACAAGCCCAAGGCATGTTCCCCTTTTTGTCCCTCCAGTGGCACAGTGGTTAGCACAGTTGCTTCACAGTGCCAGGAACCCAGGTTCAATTCCTGGCTAGGTCAGTGTCTGTGCGGTGTCTGCACGTTCTCCCCGTGTCTGAGTGGGCTTCCTCCGAGTGCTCCAGTTTCCTCCCACAAGTCCCGAAAGACGTGCTTGTTACTTATGTGATAGGTAACTCGTGCTACTCAATCCTTGGTTGATGGTGAGGTCTTCTGAATCTCGATGAAGACTCGAACATGTCCAGTAACAACAAAGGTTTATTCAGTAACTATAACAACAAGTTATGAGTTCTTTAATTTAACTTTGATGCTGGTGATAAGGTTAACAAGATCTAACTACAATAACTATACGTGACTCCACTAACCATCTGAACTATTCTGATATTGTCCTGGTCACTGTGCACCCGAGAGAGAGAGAGAGAGAGACTGAGGGAGACACAATGTGGTTGCTTTTTATACCCTGTTGGTCCGACCCTCTAGTGATCATGTGGTGCTGCTGATTACACATTAACCCTTTGTGTATATGCACATACAGAGATCACTATAGTTAGGTGAATTGGACATTTCTGAATTCTCCCTCAGTGTACCTGAATAGGCGCCGGAGTGTGGCGACGAGGA
This sequence comes from Scyliorhinus torazame, assembly GCF_047496885.1. Lineage (NCBI taxonomy): Eukaryota > Metazoa > Chordata > Chondrichthyes > Carcharhiniformes > Scyliorhinidae > Scyliorhinus > Scyliorhinus torazame. The sequence continues at coordinate 88,857,265 of NC_092710.1, read as the reverse complement.
GTAGGAGGTTTTTGCAGTATTAATGTAAGCCTACTTGTGACAATAAAGATTATCATCAGTACGAGTTTTCGTTACTTCGGGTCAGGGTGGCCACAATTGGGCCTGACTCCACAAATTGAATTATTCCAGCCTGATCAACAACATTGGAACGGACCTACAGAGATGGAACAATCTTCCTTTATCTTTGGCTGGGAGGATTCGAACAATAAAAATGAACATGCATCCTAGATTTTTCCTTTTACTTCAATGTCTCGCCATTTCCCTGTCCAATCCATTTTTATCAAGGTGAATAAATTGTTTTCCGCCTTTATTCGAGTGGGCAAGAATCCCAGAATCCGTACCCTTCTATACAAGAGGGAAAAACATACAGGGTGTTTGGCCCCCTCAGACTTACCTGACTTACAGGTCCGCCAATACCCAAACATAATGTGGATCAGCGATCTGGTTCAATCTCGGGCCTACTGGAGGCTTGTTCTTGCTCTACATCCGCTCTCCTTGCCATAGTTATTGTACCATTGCCCTTTTCTCCCACTAGATGTTCCTCAAGCCCAGTGGTGGTCTCCTCAGAATCTGGAAACAGTTCCAACAATTCCTGTTTATGTCCTCACTGGTCCCTATCTGTAACAACCACCTTTTCTTATCTTCAGGGCTGAACTCAACCTTTTAACTTCCCATAATTGAGGTGATTCGAGAACTTTGGTAAACTGTTCATGGAGGAGAGGTTTTCCAGCTTTACAGAACTGGTGGACAAATTTCAGTTATCCAACTTTAGCTTTTTCCATTACTTTCAAGTTCACAATTTCACCCGTACAGCCTTCCTTACCTTTCCTCTGGCTCCATCTTCCACCTTGAGAGAATTCTGTGCTCCGCTCAGCTGGGGAACACGTCTATCTCAGTCCTATATGGCCACATTCTCACAACTGATCCCTCCTCATTGAATGGGAGGGTACATTCACTGATGTGGTTTGGAGAGAGGCTCAATACAGGATCAACTCGATGTCCTCATGTACCCAATTGAGCCTAATTCAGTTCAAACTGCTACATTGGACACACTTGACCAAGGCAAGGATGAGTGGGTTTTTTCTGAATGTTGAGAACTGTTAGAATGGTGTTATAAAATATTTTGTCTATCCTGTGTTCCCCTTTTTATCCACGTCCTGCTGCCTGCTTTGATCTACCATCTACTGGTTAGCTGCTACAATATCACTGTTTCATTTGGGATTTCTGTTCAACTAAATATTAGTTACAGAGCTGGAACACCTCTGTCCTGTTGGACCAGGCCAAGATGTCCCTTTAGGTTCTGTGGCAGAACCGGTGATGTCACTTCGATAGACTTGGCAAGCAGCCAAATCAGTGTACGTAGAGTTCTCGGCCTTCTCCTATCGTTACCTGTGAGTGGGGAAGCCAGTCAGAACCTTTCAGGAAAGAACTCGGGTCTTCTGCAGAGCTCATTTTGTCTTCAGTTCTGAGGAGGTTTCAGCCAGGTCGCAGCTGGAAGGCACTCTCTCTCTGCTGCTCTTTCTCTGCCTCTGCCAGGCAATATCTAAAATCTCCAAGCCAGTTCTGTGTAGGTTCTCCTAGTGAGAAGGCAGACAGCAAGTTTTGGGAAGGCTTCTGGAGTAGCAAAACCCAAGCAGTCACTCAGCAGGTCTGTAACTTTTTAACTCTGTGTTTGAAGGGCTGGGGCGAGCTCAAAATTGAGGCTTAAGGCGAGAGCATTTGTGATAAAACCGCCAGAGTCTTGTACAGAAATCAGACAAGTGGAAGGCTGCTAGTTCCAGGGCCAAAACTGTATTAATCTTACAGGGAGGCAAAAGCTCCATCTGGTGGGGCATCTAGACAAATATATGAATAGTCTGAGAATGGAAGGATACGGACTCCGAAAGTGCATCCGGATTTAGTTTAGGCAGGTACCATGGTCGGCACAGGCTTGGAGGGCTGAAGGGCCTGTTCCTGTGCTGTATTGTTCTTTGGTGGAAGAGCAGAATTGCACTGATCTGAATATTCTGTGTACGGCACCATCTCATGGCCAGCGATTGGAATTGCACTGACATTACTTTCATTGCATTAACAGTTTGTTTCTGTTTTATTTATAAATCTGGTGCCTGCAACTCATTGGAGCAGTCAAGGGTTAAAGATCTCAGGAAAACACAAATTTTTGGTTAACTCACTAATGTTGGGGCTCCGGGGTCTGCGGGGCTGGAACTGACCATGCATTCGCCCAGGGTGTCATAACATAACAAATGTGACTGCTGTTTTCTTGCCACAGTGGATCACATGCATGTGCTTCAGTCCTGCTTCTGTCCAGCTTCTGGGCTTCCTTTAACACTATATTTAATATTCTCTGATTAGATTTACAGCCATGCCCACTGGTTGCCACGTTTGGGATTCTCCGGAAATTTACCCTGGGGTAGAGGCGGATGTTATGGCTTTTGCCTCATTGATCGGTTGGAGGTCTCCCACCCCACCTAGTTCTTCTGGCTGGTTAGAGGATTTAATGTCCTCTTTGCATTTGTAGAAAATTAAATTTAGCATCAGGGGTTGTGTTGGAAGATTCTACCCGAGATGGAAACTGTTTATCTCCTTTTCCAAAGGTCTAGAGACCGTCAGCTATTCGGGATTTTAGTTTTTGAGTTTAAGTTATTTTCTTTTTTCCAAGTATGTAATAATTCTTGTTCTGTTCTGGACCTGATTTGCACTGTTTATAACTTCCTTTGTTGTGTTATTTGTTTGTTTGTTAAATATTGAAAAATCTAATGAAATGTATTGCAAAGAGGCGGATCCTGTTGGGGTGGAGGTCGGCTTCTCTACCCTGTGCCCTTGCGTGGGACGGGGGGAGGATCTGCCGGAGTTCTTAATGCTCGATAAAGTAAAGTTCGAGTTGAGGTGGAGGATGGAAGAGTTCTACAACTCATGGGCCTTGTTCATCATGCATTTTCATGAATTGGATGACATTGAACATTAGGAGGGGAATGTAGAAGTTATTGATGAATCTTTTTCATTTGTGTTTTGCATTCAAAATGTTGGGAGCTGTTTGAGGGTGGGTGGTATAAGGGGATTGTTGACTGGGGGTTTGCCATTGTATTTGTTGTTATTGTTGATTATCTGTTGTAAATTTTGATGAAAATGTTAAGAAGGGGAAGAATAAAATATTTATTAAAAAACGCATGTCAAACAAAATACTTGGCCAGGAAAATTGTCCAGCACGGAGAGACATCTGAAAATGTAATTTGAATCACAAACTTCAGATGGTTGTGACAGGTGATGTCAATAGTTACCCCCAAAATGTTATAAGAATTAACACCAACACCTTCCATGCCCACCACTCCGAAGACTCCCCCCAACACCCCGAATATACATGGGGCTGGATTCTCCACTCCCGCGCCAAAGTGTCCGTGCCGTCGTAAACGCCGTCGAGGTTCACGACGGCACGAAACGGCCGCGGTCCCGACCGATTCAGGCCCTGACAATGGGCCAGGATCGGGGCCGCGTCATCTACACGCGCCAGGCCGTGTCGTCCGTGTAAAGGCGGCGCCGCATAACGGGCGTCATCCGCGCATGCGCGGTTGCTGTCCTCTCTAAGTCCGCCCCGCAAGAAGATGGCGGACGGATCATGCGGGGCCGCGGAAGGAAGGAGGTCCTCCTTCAGAGTGGACGGCCCGACGATCGGTGGGCACCGATCGCGGGCCACCCCACATTTGAGGTCGCCCGCAGGCCGCCTCCCCAGCGTTCACACACCGCTCACAACGGCAGCGACCAGATGTGGACGGCGCCGGGGGAAACCCGCCATTTTTGCCTGGCCGCTCGCCTGAGAATAGCGGGGGTGCTGGAGAATCGCCATCTTGGGTGTCTCCGGCGATTCTCCAGCCTGCGAAACCCGACCGATCCGTTCCCGCCGCTTGGGAGAATCGCGGGAGGGCGTCGGACCGGCATCCCGGGACATTTTGACGGCCCAGGCGATTCTCCCAACCGGCGCGGGAGTGGAGAATCGCGCCCAGGGACTTCTCCTCCCCCACCCCCGAATACACCCCCCACAGCATTCACACACCACCGAATCCCCAGTGAACCTCCCTTACCTGTAGCTACTTCCACTATCCCCCACACCGCCAAACATCCAGTGGGTTACCCCCACCCACTGATTACTCCCGTGGACTGGACTCCCTCACCCACCCTGACCCTGCAGAGGTCTCCAACATTCCCATGACAACATCCTCCATGGGCCTTCCTCCATCCCAAGGGACGACATGCCCCCCCCCCCCCCCGATCTCCCCCTCTGATGGAAGATCCCAAATTCCCAGGATTTCCCAACCCTAGATCCAAGGTGCAGGCTGCACCACCCAGATCTTGTCCAGTCTGAATCAGTCTTTGAAATAAGAGCACCTGGACTTTAAGGTTAAGGGCTTTTGAGCGGAGCTGCAATCCGACTCAATTACCCCTCCAAACTCGAGTCAACCTTGGGAAGCAACAACATGAACATAAGAACTAGGAGCAGGAGTAGGCCATCTGGCCCCTCGAGCCTGCTCTGCCATTCAATGAGATCATGGCTGATCTTTTGTGGACTCAGCTCCACTTTCCGGCCCGAACACCATAACCCTTAATCCCTTTATTCTTCAAAAAACTATCTATCTTTATCTTAAAAACATTTAATGAAGGAGCCTCAACTGCTTCACTGGGCAAGGAATTCCATAGATTCTCAACCCTTTGGGTGAAGAAGTTCCTCCTAAACTCAGTCCTAAATCTACTTCCCCTTATTTTGAGGCTATGCCCCCTAGTTCTGATTTCACCCGCCAGTGGAAACAACCTGCCCTCATCTATCCTATCTAATCCCTTCATAATTTTATATGTTTGTATAAGATCCCCCCCCCCGCATCCTTCTAAATTCCAACGAGTACAATCCCAGTTCACTCAACCTCTCCTCGTAATGCAACCCCTTCAGCTCTGGGATTAATCTAGTGACTCTCCTCTCCTCCAGCGCCAGTACGTCCTTTCTCAGGTAAGGAGACCAAAACTGAACGCAATACTCCACAGGTGTGGCCTCACTAATACCATATACAATTGCAGCATAACCTCCCTAGTCTTAAACTCCATCATTCTCGCAATGAAGGACAAAACTCCATTTGCCTTCTTAATTATCTGTTGCACCTGTAAACCAGCTTTTTGCAACTCGTGCACTAGCACACCCAGGTCCCTCTGCACAGCAGCATGTTTTAATATTTTATCATTTAAATAATAATCCCTTTTGCTGTTATTCCTACCAAAATGGATAACCTCACATTTGTCAACATTGTATTCCATCTGCCAGACACTAGCCCATTCACTTAGCCTATCCAAATCCCTCTGCAGACTTCCAGTATCCTCTGCACTTTTTGCTTTACCACTCATCTTAGTGTCATCTGCAAACTTGGACACATTGCACTTGGTCCCCAACTCCAAATCATCTATATAAATTGTGAACAATTGTGGGCCCAACACTGATTCCTGAGGGACACCACTAGCTACTGATTGCCAACCAGAGAAACACGCATTAATCCCCACGCTTTGCTGTCTAATAATTAACCAATCCTCTATCCATACTTTACCCTTAATGCCATGCATTTATCTTATGCAGCGCAGCCTTTTGTGTGGCACCTTGTCAAAAGCATGGTACAATTTGTGTGTCAAACACTGAAAGCAGAAATGATTGTCATGTTATGGGCCAGGGTTTAGAGAACCCCAAAGTGTAACATGGAGTTCACCTGATCCACAACTTTTAATAGATTGTGGTATGGGGAGCACACGGCCCACTCTACAGGTATGGTACAGCAGAAATGGAAAAATATTTTTTAAAGCAAAACAATGTTTATTCTATGAACTCAAGTTAACCTTTTTGAAACATATAGTGAACATCTTGGCAACCATCAATTCAAATACAACCCCCAAAGAATACAACACTAGTACAATCCAGCTGGAGTTGGATGAACTTCGGATCATTCAGGAGGCAGAGTTGGTCATAGATAGAAGCTTCAGGGATGTAGTTACTCCGACGAATAAAGATAGATGGGTGATGGTGAGAGGGGCTGGGAGGAAGCAGTCAGTACAGGGATCCCCTGTGGCCGTCCCCCTTAGTAACAAGTATACCGCTTTGGATACTGTTGGGGGGGGAAGGGGGGGGTACGGATGGGGGGGGGGGCGACTTACCAGGGTTAAGCCATGGGGTACAGGTCTCTGGCACAGAGTTTGTCCCTGTTGATCAGAAGGGAAGAGGAGAGAGGAGTAGAGCATTAGTCATTGGAGACTCCATAGTTAGGGGGATGGATAGAAGATTCTGTGGGAACGAGAGAGACTCACGGTTGGTGTGTTGCCTCCGAGGTTCCAGGGTGCGTGATGTCTCGGATCGTGTTTTCGGGATCCTTAAGGGGGAGGGGGAGCAGCCCCAAGTCGTGGTCCACATAGGTACCAACGACATAGGTAGGAAAAGGGATGGGGATGTCGGGCAGGAATTCAGGGAGCTAGGGTGGAAACTTAGATCTAGGACAAACAGAGTTATTATCTCTGGGTTGTTACCCGTGCCACGTGATAGCGAGACGAGGAATAGGGAAAGAGGAGTTGAACATGTGGCTACAGGGATGGTGCAGGAGGGATGGTTTCAGATTTCTGGATAATTGGGGCTCATTCTGGGGTCGGTGGAACCTCTACAAACGGGATGGTCTGCACCTGGACCAGAGGGGTACCAATATTCTGGGGGGGGAAATTTGCTCATGCTCTTCAGGAGGGTTTAAACTAGTTCAGCAGGGGCTTGGGAACCTGAATTGTAGCTCCAATATACTGGAGGTTGAGAGTAGTGAGGTCTTGAGTAGGGTTTCAAAGTTGCAAGAGTGTGCCGGCAGGCAGGAAGGTGGTTTAAAGTGTGTCTTCTTCAATGCCAGGAGCATCCGGAATAAGGTGGGTGAACGTGCGGCATGGGTTGGTACCTGGGACTTCGATGTTGTGGCCATTTCGGAGACATGGATAGAGCAGGGACAGGAATGGTTGTTGCAGGTGCCGGGATTTAGATATTTCAGTAAGCTCAGGGAAGGTGGTAAAAGAGGGGGAGGGGTAGCATTGTTAGTCAAAGACAGTATGGGTGGCAGAAAGGACGTTTGATGAGGACTCGTCTACTGAGGTAGTATGGGCTGAGGTTAGAAACAGGAAAGGAGATGTCACCCTGTTAGGGGTTTTCTATAGGCCTCCGAAAAGTTCCAGAGATGTAGAGGAGAGGATTGCAAAGATGATTCTGGATAGGAGCGAAAGTAACAGGGTAGTTGTTATGGGGGACTTTAACTTTCCAAATATTGACTGGAAATGCTATAGTTCGAGTACTTTAGATGGGTCTGTTTTTGTCCAATGTGTGCAGGAGGGTTTCCTGACACAGTATGTAGATAAGCCAACGAGAGGCGAGGCCATATTGGATTTGGTACTGGGTAATGAACCAGGAAAGGTGTTAGATTTGGAGGTAGGTGAGCACTTTGGTGATAGTGACCACAATTCGAATTAGAATTAGACTGATTATGAACAGGGAGAGTGGGAAGAAGGGGCCTATAATGTATAGCTGGAAAATGACCGCGCATTGCTTTTTCCCCTCTTCTTATCGTCTGATTAGTCTGGTCACTCGCGGTTGGTACGGAAAGATCGTCTCGACGAAATCAAAGGTCAGTCTGGGGATTAGAAAATTAAACTGATGGGATATCATAATTGATAGTGTAGTTTTGGGTTAATTGTGTTGTTGATAGACTGATGTGACTTCAGCAGATGAAGGTTCAATTAAGTAAGTGTTTTAAAGACTGATGGGACTTCAGCAGATGAAGGTTCAGTTCAATGAGTTTTTTTAAATCTGAAGATGATTCAATTCCATGTGTGAGTGTTTTAAATCTATAATTGATTAAGCTACAATTGTACCCTTGGACTGTAGTGGCAAAAAACGCAGTTCTGAGGACTAGTTGAGATTATGGGGAATTGCTTGGATAAATTTCAAAACAAAGTACATCCATAGAACTGGATGCTGCATGTTAGTTAAAGCAGAAGTCTCTCAAAGGGTTAACAGCAGCAGCCAAAGTTAAAGACGACAGACAGTGCTTCTCACTCAGGCCTTGAGATAACAGCAGCAGCCTGTAGTGTAATCAGATACCTTTCCTTTCAGTCAGTGAACTCCAGCAAAGTTACGTTTTGAATTAATTAAAGGAAACCAGTGGGTTTCTCCAGCTCTTTGATAAAAGTTATTATTTTCGAAAGCAATTGATTGAAATTGCCAGAATCTTAAGTTTTACTTGCTTGAAATAATGTTTATCTCATTTTATTTGTGAATTAATAGAAACTGAAAGAAACTCACTGACACCATTTTAAAAAGTGTAAATCTGGAGATGACAGTTGACTTTGCTCCGGTATACATCACCGCAGCTAACTGCTCCCTCATTGATAGCAGCCAACATTTTTGAGAATGTAAGAAAAACTTGTTAAACGAAAAATTGTTAAGATAAAGAATTAATTAAGTTGTAAATGTTATACAAGTTTGTGTTAAGCAAATCGTAAATTTAGTTCTGAGTTGAGATCAGAGCTAAGCTTGCAAGTTGCAGTAATTCAATTTGAATTTTCAAACAAGTTAAGTTTTAAAAGAACATTGTTAGAACCTTTTTAATAATTTTGCTAAGGGGGAAAAAAAAATTGCCATTGGTTATAAATAAGCAAATAAAATATATATATATAATAAAAAAAAGAAAGAGCCAAAGTATGAAAGCTGAAGAGTTAATTAGATTATGGAGACAATATTGTCAAGAGGAAAGAGATAAGATCATGTTATCAAGTTGGCAGGACAATGCTCTTAAAATGGGAATTCCAATTAGCGAACAGGGTAACCAAAAAACATTACAGGTCTTGAAAAAGGAATGTGCATTCGGAAAAAAAAAAAAACGCGCAAGTAAAGACAGGAAAGGCTCGGGTCAAACAAAAGATGGGCTACGTAGTTCAATGGCTGGCCTTGAATTGACAGAAAATTACCAATTCGATCATTTGAAAATGTCAGCAAAGGATTTCGACTGCACCTGTAGCATTGACTGCACTAATTCCAGAACCACCAGAGTATAATAATTTATATCCAGTCACTGCTCCCTAGATCCCAATCATGCCAGTCACTCCAGCCCTTTTGGTTGATAGCGTGGGTCTCGATTTACCATCTTCACAATCAGTAGGGGAAGAGGAGCTCTGTTCCACAAGCTCAGTTAGCTCTAGGACCCGATCTCGGACAGCGAGAGAAGGGCTTGATCCTAACTAGAAACAATTACGCATATCACCTAAATCCCTTCAGACCAAGGGGAAACCGCAACTTTCGAGAACAAAGGGAGATGCCAGGGATGATTCTGAAGAGAAAGGACTCCCTCTCGTGACAGGGTGGGACGTCGAAGTCTTGGAAGAATTAGAGGAAATAGCTAGAGGGCCCCCTGGTGAGACTCGGAGACAGTTGCCGATTAGGAAGATACCAAACCTTGACGCAGTGACTGCCGGGGCCCAGCCCACGATAGACGTTTATTTCCCATGGACACCCAGTGAGATGATGGCTTTTATGGCTACAATCCCAGATAGAAAAAATCTCCTGCTGCTTTCGTGGATTCCCTGAGAACTACCATCTCAATTTATCAAGCTGATTCTAGGGACCTCTGGGCCCTAGTCCAGCAGGTTTTAACCCCAGCAGAGTACCGCAATCATCTTAATCACTTGAATTATGCTAGCCACGCCGCACTTCAGCAAGCCCATGCGTTAGACGACGATAGACGGACACAAATCCTGAATGCGTTGAATAGCACATTTCAAAAGCCCATAAATATTTCTGCTATCTTAGACTTAAAACCTAAGAAGATTGAAGAGCCAGAGGAATTTCTGGAACGTTTTAATGAAATCTACCGTGGGCAGTCAGGCGACTTGCCATATCAAAATGGTCAGAATTCCCCTCAATATTGTGCTATGTTAATGCATTGCCTGCCACCTTCCGTGGCTACTGCCGTGAAATGTAATAACATGAATTGGACAGAGAACGACCCTTCCCAGATGGCAAGGGCAGTCAGATTTTATTGGAAGGAGGGTGTAGGCCAGGAAGGAGGCTCAGTTACAAAGATTAAGACTGAGTATGTAATGAAAAAGGATGATCTGCGACCCCAACAAGCGGCAGAAATGGTAGCTTACCAGCTGGAGCCCCAATATTGTGACTTTGGGTGGGTGGATCAGCGAGGGGGAGGATATCAAACCCACCCAAAGGCCCACCGTATGCACCAACAGCTTTACAACCACCGCCCCCTCTGAGGGGCCATTGGTCTACTGGGAGAAGAGGACGGGGCAGATATAGAGGGAGCAATGCATGTTTTAATTGCGGCCGTGCAGATCACTGGCAACAGGAATGCCCCTTTAAAAGACAGGCAGCAGAAGGAGACTACCCGACCCAAAGGAGGGGGTACCCACCAAGGGGAGGACAGACGAGATGCACTGACTTCTCCCAGGTAAACCCTTTCCCAACACAGGATTGACTAGCTAATTTAGTCATAAGGACTCTCCAATCGGACAGGGAACCTATTATCTCTCTGCAGATCGGAGATCAACATCACTCATTTGTAATCGACACTGGAGCATCCATGTCTTCGGTACAATCAGAACTTCGACTACCACTATCCGACCACACGCAGCATTTGTCGGGGTTCCAAGGACAGGTGTGTGAGTATCCTATTTCTGAACCTGTGACAGTCACTTACGAGAATAAGTCTGCAGATCATCAGTTTGTAGTGACTACTGGATTGGACTGTAACTTGTTGGCCCGAGATTTACTGTGTATCTTCCAGCTACAGTTAGAGTACGGAGACGAAGGGGTAACGGTCCAATCATGGAGGATGAGACAACAGTGCTATATTTCTATCACCCCCCAGTGGTGGACGTTAGACATTGAACATTCACTGCATCACGTTACCCTGGCCTATGACAGAACTGGACAAAACAGGGAGTTGGAGGACAAATACCGGCCATTAATTGGGACCGAATGGCCAGTCAAAGTTACAGCCACAGTCACGGGAAAAGAAGGTACAGCCGATTTTGTTACAATACCACCACATTTATGGCCACAGTCAGCTTCGGTAAGCCCTCATATTACACGTCAGGTCCACGACCAGTACCATGCCAGGTATTTGGGGCCTATGGTAAGGAGGGCAGTGGATCATTCAGATCCAACAGAGTACACACTTCAAGTCACGCCAGACGGCACTGCCATAAAATATTTTGAGGTCCCTGAAACGATTAACACTCGACTGCAGCCCCGTCTATAGACAAATTAATCCGAGAGCTGTTGCAACAGGGTATTTTGGTCCCTTGCCAATCAGAATGTAACACCCCCATACTTGCTGTGCCTAAACCAGCCAAGCTCGACCAGTACTGATTAGTACAGGATTACGTTCAATCAATACCATCGCACAGCCGTTACATGCTCTCACTCTCCAACAGGATATTACGGTGTATAGCTCCCACTCAGTCATCGCACTACTGAGGTAACTGCAGACTCAGCATCTTACCGCAGCTCGTCAGAATAGGTATGAGATATACCTTTTGAACGATCCATGTCTGACATTTAAATACTGTACCACTATCAATCCAGCCTGTTTTCTTAGCGGTCCCCCTGTCCATGAGGACGCACCTGGTCACGACTGTTTAGCCTTGATTCAGGAAACTACCACAATGAGGGACGATCTGAGTGATATTCCGTTAGAACAACCTGACATGATTATGTATGTTGATGGCAGTGCATTAGTAAGCCCCACTGGCCGGAGATTGTCCGGTTATGCAATCGTAGAATAGGATGGTCTGATTCTAGAAGCGGCAGCTTTCCAGACCCCTTATTCAGCCCAACAAACCAAACTTTTTGCCCTCACCCGTGCATGTATACTTGGGGTAGATCGTCGGGTAAATATTTACACTGACTCCCGATACGCTTTCGGGGTAGTTCATGACTTCGGACAACTCTGGAAGAATAGGGGATTCCTTACCTCGGCAGGCACGGAAATATCCCACCGGGGTTTAGTTAATGACCTACTGCAGGCCCTCCTTATGCCCGTGCAGATTTCCGTTATTAAATGCGCTGCCCACACAAATGGTAAGACCCCAGTTGACGTTGGTAATTAACAAGCAGATTGTGCACGCGGACAGCCACGCAAATTCAGCAAGTGATGGTGCCTAAAATGTTAAGTCAGACTAAACGATCTACTATCAACATGTCTGCTTCTGACAAGTCAATGCCAACCATCCAAGACGTCATAAGGTTACAGGACAACACTCCTGAGAATGATAAACAAATGTGGAAACGGTTAGGTTGTACATATGATTCTGTTTCCTCTTTATGGACCACGCCAGCACATCAGACTTGTATGTCTGATGTACTGGCTTTATGGGTCACTGAATGTGTACACTTTGCAACTCATTGTGGGGCTCGGGGGACTAGTGATTTGTTGCTGGACACTTGGTGGCACCCTAAAATGCAGGGGTTGGCCCAGAGTATCCGTAATCGGTGTTTGATTTGTCAGCAATATAACACCGGCAAAGGTATCCCTTGTGGGATGGGGCAAACCCCGTTGCCCAGTGGTCCCTTTGAGACGCTCCAAATGGATTACATTGAGTTGGAAAGGTGTCAATGTTGTCAATATTATAAATATGTTTTGGTTATTGGGGATGTGTTCAATAGATGTGTCGAGGTGTATCCGACTATCGATAATAAAGCTGCTACTGTGGTTAAGGTTCTGAGGCGGGAAATCATTCCCCAGTACGGCATACCAGCTCAGTTGAGTTCTGATAACGGGCCTCATTTTCTTGGACAGATTAACCTGCCTCCCTTCCCCAGTGCTATTTTACAGGTGTGGAGCATGATGGGGTGGCTACGCACCGTCTGTGCGATATTCGGCCTCACCTCGCTTGGAGTGTTATTGGCAACGGATTGGAAAAGGGAAATATTATCTACATTTGTAACCCCAACCAAGCTACAAGGACATTTCATTTATGCAAAGGTGATGTTCTTCGCTGCCCCCATATACGAGGACATAGTATCGACTCATGGAAGGTCACCAAATTCAAGGAAAATGCAGGACTCATGAAGCAATTGCACTGGTCCCGGCGATGGGAAGGAAACATTATATGGACATTGCCTTGTTTTTGGAGTACATGTAAATTTGATTTTGGGTGTGTTAAGATTGGTGCGATAAAGGTAACATCAGACCGTCAGGAGAAGGTAGGAAGAGGTTGTGAGAGAGAGAGGGGGACTAGAGAGAGGACGGGGCGTGTGAGAAGGGGAGTACAGCTAGAACGTAGGTTATCAGGAGATACACTTAATTTAGTTAAAGGCCACACTGAGGAAAACCCGGGTAGTATGAATCTCTTCTACCAGATTTACCACCGCTTGTATGGCCACGGACGGGTTGTCTGCTACCCGAACCCCGCAGCAGTGTCTTGGTTATTTTCTGTTTCACCGCTTTGGGGCACTCCCCAAACGGTGGCTCATTGTCAGCATTCCAAGCCACCGCCCGAGCAAGTCACTCTTCCTTACGATCCGGGTTCAGCAACTATTTGCCTTCCCCTTCCTCGGGATAATTCCCACTCACAGTATGATAGGCTGCAACGGTGGAGGGCGTATATACCTAGCCACTTCACTCCCAATAGGGATTCCCGGTCGTACGAGAATTGTTTCAGCAGTGAAGGATACGGCTGGTAGAGGTGGAAACGAATATAACATGTCTGTTCCCCACCTGTACGGACAGGAGGTGTCATATCACCCAGGCGTCTGGCCAATGCGTTTGTTACAACACCACTGGCGTTCTATTGAACGCCGGCCTCCAGCTCCTTTGTGGCTGGGCGAATGTCTCTCATATCACTGTTGGGACTAGGGCTTTCCGCATTGCTAGGCAGCCCGAATGGGCGTTCCAAAGCTGGATAAACTGGGCTACTGGGGGATCCCTACACAACCGATATACTGATTGTGATGCTCATCTGTACACGGAACAAGGATACTACTTTTTTTTTAAAAATGGTACAGCAACTAATGTCTTGTCACCCCCATTTCCCCGCCAAATTGCTATTGGGACTCTCGTCCCTACCACAGTCCCCTGCCCCTCGGCGTGGATGCTGCATAATCCGTTAGCACGCCGGGCAGTCTCAGCTGAATTCTGCGAGAACTGGAGAAAACCTCAGGTTCTCGCACCCAACCGGGGCCCCTCAGCCCGGTGGGGAATTCGGAGCGTCTTGACACTGGGAGGTGTGGGGGTTCCTTGGCTGTCAGCGATAGGAATTATTTTATTTGTGGCCTTACCATCTTGGGAAATGAAACCTTGGGAGCCCTCGGGGCAATAACCAAGGAATTGTCTCAGCTGCGGTTGTTTGCAATGCAGAACCGGTATGCTCTTGGTATCATGGCAGTTCAAGACTTAACCGCTAACATCACTAAATTTATGGATCGCATACGGGATCACCTGGACGGAATGCAGGATCTTGGCTCTTGGGGTAACGGGGGATTTGGAGGTTGGAAGGACTGGTTGATAAATATGGCCATGTATTTAGCAGTGGCTATTGGCTGCATCTTTGTGGGCCCAGCCATCCTTAAATGTGTGATGGGTAGAATGCGAGGTGCACTGGAACAGATCAACGCCCCTAAAATCTTGGCTGTCAAACTCCATGAGGGTGCAGCAGATGAAGGGGGGCTACGCCAGGAATTGGAAATGCAGCGACGGATCTTTTTAGATGAGGGACCGTAGCTATGGATTGGATAGTTTGGTTATCATGGAATGATAAAAGGAGGGAATGACGACTGTGATATTAATTAGTTACTTTAGAGATATTAGTTACTGTAATGTAGAGAGCAGACCGCATGGCAAAGCAAGGAGGAGGTGTGTCCACCAAAGGAGGAGAAAAGGATGCTGGGTAATAAGGGGGCCAGAGGAAGGGATGAGAAGTGAGCCAATCAGAATGTATGACCAGGTCAGGAGGGGTATAGGATGACCTATGGGATTCGTGTATGTGAAACTTGATACCATTTGAATGTATTTGCAGAAATCCCTTTCTCTCCTTGTTCATTCGCTTTTCCGGGGTGTAGGAGGCTAGATGTGTCCTCTGCCTCTGTGAAATGAATCAGGCTTGCAAGTCAAATAAAATAACTAATGCTGTACCTGCAAATCCATCTCGACTTTTATTGAGGCCAGACTGACGGGTAAAGAAATTTTGATTTGTCAGAACTCGCTACCGGAGGAGGTGGTGGAAGCTGGGATGATAGTGACATTTTAGGGGCATCTTGACAAATATATGAATAGGATGGGAATAGAGGGATACGGACCCAGGAAGTGTAGAAGATTGTAGTTTAGTCGGGCAGCATGGTCGGCACGGGCTTGGAGGGCCGAAGGGCCTGTTCCTGTGCTGTACATTTCTTTGTTCTTTGACTGGAGGATAGCAAATGTTGTCCCCTTGTTCAAGAAGGGGAGTAGAGACAACCCCGGTAACTATAGACCAGTGAGCCTTACTTCTGTTGTGGGCAAAATCTTGGAAAGGTTTATAAGAGATAGGATGTATAATCATATGGAAAGGAATAATTTGATTAGAGATAGTCAACACGGTTTTGTGAAGGGTAGGTCGTGCCTCACAAACCTTATAGAGTTCTTTGAGAAGGTGACCAAACTGGTGGATGAGGGTAAAGCAGTTGATGTGGTGTATATGGATTTCAGTAAAGCGTTTGATAAGGTTCCCCATGGTAGGCTACTGCAGAAAATACGGAGGCATGTGATTCAGGGTGATTTAGCAGTTTGGATCAGAAATTGGCTAGCTGGAAGAAGACAAAGGGTGGTGGTTGATGGGAAATGCTCAGACTGGAGTCCAGTTTCTAGTGGTGTACCACAAGGATCTGTTTTGGGGCCACTGCTGTTTGTCATTTTTATAAATGACCTGGAGGATGGGTAGAAGGATGGGTGAGTAAATTTGCAGATGACACTAAAGTCGGTGGATTTGTGGACAGTGTGGAAGGATGTTACAGAGGGACATAGATAAGCTGCAGCGCTGGGCTGAGAGGAGGCAAATGGAGTTTAATGCAGAAAAGTGTGAGGTAATTCATTTTGGAAGGAATAACAGGAAGACTGAGTACTGGGCTAATGGTAAGATTCTTAGCAGTGTGGATGAGCAGAGAGATCTCGGTGTCCATGTACATAGATCCCTGAAAGTTGCCACCCAGGTTGAGAGGGTTGTTAAGAAGGCGTACGGTGTGTTAGCTTTTATTGGTAGAGGGATTGAGTTTAGGAGCCATGAGGTCAAGTTGCAGCTGTACAAAACTCTGGTGCGGCCGCATTTGGAGTATTCCGTGCAATTCTGGTCGCCGCATTATAGGAAAGATGTGGAAGCATTGGAAAGGGTGCAGAGGAGATTTACCAGAATGTTGCCTGGTATGGAGGGAAGATCTTATGAGGAAAGGCTGAGGGACTTGAGGCTGTTTTCATTAGAGAGAAGAAGGTTAAGAGGTGACTTAATTGAGGCATACAAGATGATCAGAGGAGTGGATAGGGTGGACAGTGACACCCTTTTTCCTCGGATGGTGATGTCTAGCATGAGGGACATAGCTTTAAATTGAGGGGAGATAGATATAAGACAGATGTCAGAGGTAGGTTCTTTACTCAGAGAGTAGTAAGGGTGTGGAATGCCCTGCCTGCAACAGTAGTGGACTCGCCAACACTAAGGACATTCAAATGGTCATTGGATAGACATATGGACAATAAGGGAATAGTGTAGATGGGCTTTAGAGTGGTTTCACAGGTCGGCGCAACATCGAGGGCCGAAGGGCCTGTACTGCGCTGTAATGTTCTATGTTCTACTAAGTAATCCTTAATAACTTCCCAAACAACATCCAGAAGACAGAAGAAACACCTTTTAACCAGAAGCACATCAAGTTTACATTCACTACTGAAAACATTTATAATTCTGAATTCACCAAATGATCAAGAGATAGTCTTTTCATGGCAGAGAGATCAACAGTACACCTGCTGTGTCTGGCTTCAGCTCCAACATTGAAAACAAAACTAAAACACACCCTGCAGCAAACTGCCTAAATCGAAAGTAAAAAGCTGACAGACAACCCAGCTCCACCCACACTCTGACATCACTGATAAACACCCATTTCTTAAAGGAACTCTCACATGACAGTCAGAACTCTGCAATCTCACAACTACAGGTCAGATGTAAGCTCTGCAATTCTGCCACATACAGTTGTGAATGTTTTTTCATATAGTGTTTATGGGATGTAAGATGTTGTTCCTCCAGTTTGGGTTGCGCTTCACTGGAACATTGCAGCAGACCAAGAACAGACATGTGGGCATGGGAGCAGGGTCTTTTGTTAAAATGGCAAGCAACAGGAAGGTCAGGGTCCTGAATGCGCAAAGACCAAAGATGCTCAGCAAAGCGATCACCCAGTCTGCGTTTGGTCTCTCTATATTGGAGAGACCAAACGCCCACATCTACAGTTCATCCTCAGATGTTAGTTTCTCTGCTATTTGACCTTTCACGACTTTTGTACTCTCTGGGGACTGCCATTAGCACTCTTTCCCCTTGGTTTCTGTGGCCATTAGCACCCGGTTTCCCTGGGTTTCTGTGACTATGACTCATCTTTCATTCTCACTCCAGAGTAGAAATATTTCCCACTTTCTCTGTCTGTTAGCTTTGACAAAGAGTCATCGGGCTCAAAACTACATTCTTTTCTCTCCATACAGATGCTGCCAGACTTGCTGAGATTTTTCAGCATTTTCTTTTTTGTTTCTCTGATACTCTGTTTTCCTCAGTAAATATGGGGGGACATTCTGGTGAGTCTGGATACCAGTTCAGTTTAAACCACAGACTGAAGCTGGGAGAAGGTGAAACCAAGAATAAAATTATCCTGAGGCTGTTCATTTGAGTGAAAGCCCAGGGTAATAAAAGTTAAAATTACTTCCCCAGAGCCTGGGCGTTCTGACTGAATGCTCGTGCCAGAAGATCCTCATTAGCAATCCAACCAGTTGTTTCAATCACTCCATGCCCTGGAGGGTAGCCTGCTGCAGCGACCTCAACACCGGCAACAAGGCCACTCATCTCTCCCTTTTCATCTTAATCCCTATTATTTTACCCCTTGCCCTCTCTCTCTGTATGTCAGTCTTGTGTGTGTTTGGGTAGATTGGGACTGTAAAAGGGGGGAGAAGTAGATTAGCTGTTCATTAGTCGTAGATTCATAGTCATAGAACAAACAGTGCAGAAGGAGGCCATTGGGCCCATTGAGTCTGCACCGACCCACTTAAACACTCACTTCCACCCTATCCCTGTAACCCAATTACCCCTCCTAACCTTTTTGGTCACGAAGGGCAATTTATCATGGTCAATCCACCTAACCTGCACATCTTTGGACTGTGGGAAGAAACCGGTGCACCCGGAGGAAACCCACGCAGACACTGGGAGAACATGCAGATTCCGCACAGACCGTGACCTAGCAGGGAATCGAACCTGGGACCCTGGTGCTGTGAAGCCACAGTGCTATCCACTTCTGCTACCATGCTGCCCGAATTCTGCCATTATTCTGTTTCAACTCTATTTCTGTTATAAATAAACAGTTGTTGAGTTTAACTAACAATTCTGGTGCCTGTAAGTCATTGGAACAGTCAAGGACCAAAGATTTCAAAGTGTTTCTACAAATTATTGGTTAATTCACTTGCGCTGGGACTCCAGGGCCTGTGGAGCTGGGATTGACTGCGCACTAACCCAGGATGTCGTAACAGGAGTCATGAATGGTGCTGAACTTTGTGCAGTCATCAGCGAGCATCCCCACACCTGACCTTATGCTGGAAGGAAGGTCATTGATGAAGCAACTGAAGATGGTTGAGGCTAGGACAATATTCTGAGGAATTCCTGCAGAGATGTCCCGGGACAGAGATGACTGAACTCCAATAATCACAGTCATCTTCCTTTGTGCTAAGTTTGATTCCTATTAGTGGAGAATTTCCCTCCTGATTCCCATTGACTCCAGTTTTGCTCAGGCTCCTTGATGCCATACTCCGTCAAACACTGCCTTGATGGATAATTAAACAATTCACTGGAAGAGGAGACTTAGCTGCCAGGACATTGAAACTCTGCAATACCCTCCCTAAATACCTTATTCTCTTCATTTCAGCCATTCTTCTGCCTAGTTTGTTGTTCAAGAGTTTGATTTAGTATCCTCTTGTATATCTCGGTGTACTATTTTGTTTTAACATGCGCCCATGCAGCACCTTGTGATATATCATTATTTCAAAGGTGCTCTGTAAGTTGCTTAAATTGTAAATATTCATTTATTTTAAAGAAGTCCTCAAGTTCATAATTTATTTTGATTTGCCATTTCCTCTTTCTATTCCTCACCATAACCGGTCCAATTGCAAAGATAGCATTAAACTGTTACAGCTGTGCTCACTCATTTTACATTATTCTCGGGAAAGTGCTACACACGGCCCAGGACTGACACAGAACTAATCAACTGGGTCAGTTGTGAAGGGGAATCCACTTCCTATCAATAAATGAAAGTATCATGGTGGACCATTCCTCCAGCACCATCATACCGCTTCTCAATGCTCTTCTTACAAGTGTTTTTTTTAAGAATCTGTAAACTACATCTGTCTGTAAACTACTCGATTGTTGTAAAAGTTAATCTGGTTTACTAATGTCCTTTAGGGAAGGGAATCTTACCTGGTCTAGTCTACATGACTCCAGACACACAGCAATGTGTTCTTCATGAACCGCCCTCTGCAATGGCTCAGAAAGGCAGTCAGGTTTAAGAATTAGGAGCAGGAGTAGGCCAGAATACCCCCTAGACCTGCTCCACCATTCAATATGAGGCCATCTAAAATGGCCACCCACAAAGGATGATGGGAATTGTGGTCATCTTGGGACACAGACAAGACACAGCTTGTGTTTATTGGCAAACAGCAACCCAGACCTATACAGAAATTTGCACCTGCTAGAGGTCACTCACAGATCTCCCCAGGACAATAGGACTCAGATTGAAACATAACATTAGTGGCAGACTCAGGGGCGCCTATTCACCTTATTTGGGAGTGCATATGTGCCTTGGACAATAACAACTAGGACCCGCCCAGCTATCAAGGTACCCGCCCATAATTGGCCAGAATCGATTCGGGTGCTTGAAATCCTATCGATCCATTGGACCCCAACCTGGGACTGCCCAAAAGAGCGCGATAGATCAGAGGATAAGAGGAACTGCGCGACCAACACTCTGTCTCTTTTGGACCGGCCTCTGCCACCAACTACAGCAAATCGACCAGCCAAGTTAAAGGACCCGCGATCGCTACCTGAAGGACGAACCTCAGCCGAGACGTACCAGACAACTTCCAGCCACCACATGTCGGGAACCAGATAAAAGCCTTATCTCACCTGCACAGAGCCGGTCACTTGAAAGTTAAGTAAAGGTCGTTTAAACTGCTAGATGTAGTCTAATGTGTAGTAGGATGTAAGTTATTAAGTATAGAACCAATCCTATATTTAATAATAAACAATAATTGTACTAATATACTGGTTGTGTGGTCATTTGTCCAATACCCAAAACACAATCGCATCTTGTGGTTATTAATAAAGATAGAAGTCGAACAAATAAAATTATAGCGTATTATAAATGTCTCAATAAAAACATTTTTAAAAAAACAATAAATCATGGCTGATCTGACTGTGGCTTTAACCACGCAGACCCGCCTGCCTCCCCCCCCATAATGCAAAACTTTGTTTATCAGAAATCTGTCTGCCTCAGCCTTGAATATCTTCAATGAGCCAGTATCTCTGGGGTACAGAATTCCAAAGACTAACAAATCGTATGGAATACATTTCTACAATTGATCTCAAATCGGAGTGACCGTATTCTGAAGCTGTGCCTCCTAGTTTTAAATCCTCCCCCCCCCCCCCGCCATGAGGGGCAACATCCACCCAACAGCTGTCACCCTGTCCAACCCCCTCAGAATCTTATATTAAGAAGGTGGCTCACCACCACTTTCTGAAGGGCAACTGGTAATGGGCAGAAAATGCAGGCCTCGCCAGTGTTGTACACATCATGTGAATAAATAGAAAAAGATCCAGGCAAACTAAGATCAAAGATATGTTTGTAACTTCACCAGATGAAAGAGCAGTAAAGCTGGGCAAGTACTTAACACATTAAAAATGAACAACACGGTATGGAGAATTATTAATATTGCTCTGAGGTCAAATTAAGCTCTGGCAGATGGAATGAAAGTGTCTGCTGGCTGTAAGGGTGCAATGTGAAATATGTTTAGACAGTTTCAGTCAGGAGTAAAGTGAAAATTACAGCTGACCTCAAAACTCCTGATGGGTGTCTGAATTACAAAAGTGATGCACTTCCCAACACTAACACCCTCACACTGATCAGCACAAATATTTCAGCAAGCACATTTTCGACCCTCACTTTGAATTAACAAGCATTTCTTAACAAGAGGTGTATTTGGGGGATTTGAATAATGACTCATTTAAATTCCTTCAAACACATCACAGTTACTCACTATAACCTTTTACATTCCTAATTTAATCAATAATAGCGAAAAGAACTAAGATAGAAAAAAGCATGAAATCTAACCACTTTGTCCTCCTTTTAGAGAGAGCATCCAAGGAAGCATAGCAAAAAGGAAAGAAAAACAAAAGAGAGGAAGAAAGGTAGGCAAGTGTTAATCAAAAGACTAGAAAAAGCCATAACAATTTAATCAAAGCACAGTGTCATCTGCAATTTCAACAGGGCCAAACAGGAAAAAACATTTTGTTTTTGACAAGCAAAATGGTGACCAATTTACCCCAAAGAAACCAAATTGACAATGGGGGAGAAATACGGTCAATGACATTCATAACATATGTCTGAACTACTGGCATTATCAATTCAATATAGACTGAATCAAAACACTCATACTGGACATTCTAATCAGGCATCCTCCATACACCACTAAAGAGTGGGAAATTAACATGTGAGCTATCCTTTTAAATTATCTTCCAGAAACTTCCATTTTTTTAGTGGGTGTGATAAATCTCCAAGCGAATTTGATAGATTGTCCCACAATTTCTTCTTATCTATGTAACTGTATGAATGTGCGGAGATCAGAATGGATGTCCTATGTAAAGGAAAGGGTGACTAATTTAACAGAAGCATCAACAAATTTATTGTTGTGTCCAAAAGCTGCAACCTAACCCTTCAATTGTTATCCTCTATGTCTGCTCTGGTCAAGCCATGTTATTAATATTGGATTTTTTAAAATCCCCAAACCAAATAGTGTACAAGCTTGTTGGGTAGGCATGGAACTCTAAGAATCATCTTTGTATCGTTGTTCAAAATGACTATTGTGTTCTTGCAACTATACAACAAATAATTCAATGGAGGAAGGCTGTAGACTGCAGCACAGAGGGAGTTGGGGGTCCTCGTGCATAAATCACATGTAAGTTCAGGAGATGCTCCGGGAGGCAAATTAAATGTTGGCCTTCATTTCAGAGGGAATGAAGTATAAAATCAGATAAGTCCTGCTGAACTAAAACTGTACAAGGCACTAGTTAGACCACAAGGGAATACTGTGAACAGTTTGGTCCCCTTATCAAAGGAAAGATATACTGACATTGGAGGCAGTCCAGAGAAGGTTCACTGGGTTGATCCTGGATATGGACAGCTTCCTATGAGGAGAGGTTGAGTTAGTTCGGCCTGTACTCATTGGAGAAGAATGAGAGGCAAAGTTATTGAGACATAGAGGATTCTCAGGGGACTTTGACACCGTAGATGCTGAGAGGATGTTTCCTCTTGTCTTGGACCAGAGGGCATAATCTCAGAGTAAGGGGTCACCCATTTAAAACAGAGATGAGGGGGAATTTCCTCTTTCAGAGGGTATTGAATCTGTGGATGTTATTTTGCTGTAGAGTCTGGTTCGTTAAGTAGGTTTGAAGTGGACTTGACAGATATTTAATTAGCAAGGGAATCAAGAGTTATGGGGATAAGACAGAAAAGTGAAGTTGAGGATTATATCAGGTCAGTCACGATCTCATTGAATGATGAAGCATACCCGATGGGCCGAGTGGCCTACTTCTGCTCCTACATCTTATGCTCTTATGTAAGTGGTTAGAGAAAAATATGCTCAGTTAAGTCTTAAGCATTAGACAGAGTGACTGCCCTTGACATTAAGGCAGCAGAAATGGGTCAGTGGAAATCAGGGGGAACTCTCCACTGGTTGAAGTCATACCCGGCACAAAGAAAGATGGTTGTGGTGGTTGGAGGTCAATCATCTCAGCTCCAGAACATCACTGCAGGAATTCTTCAGGGTAGTGTCTTAGGCCCAACCATCTTCAGCTGTTTCATCAATGGCCTCCCTTCCGTCACAAAGTCAGAAATGGGGATGTTTGCAGATGACTGTGAAATGTTTAGCACCATTTGCAACTCCTTAGGTATTGAAGCAATCCATGTCCAAATGCAGCAAGACCCAGACAATATCCAGGTTTGGGCTGACAAGTAGAAAGTAACTTTTGTACCACATACGTGACAGGCAAAGACCATCCCCAAGAAGAGAGGATCTAACCATCACCTCTTGACATTCAATGACATTACCATCGCTGAATCTCCTAGTACCAACATCCAGGAGATTACCATTGGCCAGAAACAGAACTGGCCTAGCCATATAAATACTGTGGCTAAAAGTCTAAGTCAGAGGCTAGGATGGAAAGTAACTCACCTCATGACTACCATAAGCCTGTCCACCATCTATAAGACTCAAGTGATGGAATATTCTCCACTTGCCTGGATGAGTGCAGCTCCAACAACACTCAAGAAGCTTGACACAATCCAGGACTAATCAGCCCATTCAATTGGCATCCCTTCCACAGCATTCACTCCCTCCACCACTGGTGTAGAGTGGCAGCCATATGTACCATCTACAAGAGGCACTGCAGCAACTCACCAAGGTTTCTTAAACTGCACCTTCCAAACCCACAACCATTACTGTTCTGGAAGGACAAGAGCAGCAGATGCCTGGGAACCCCACCACCTGGAGGTTCCCCTCCAAGTCACTCATCACCCTGACTTGGAAATATGTCACCGTTCCTTCACTGTCGCTGGGACAAAATCCTTGAACTCCCTCCCTAAAAGCACAGTGGGTGCACCTACACCACATGGCCTGAAGCAGTTCAAGAAAGCAGCTCACTACCACCTCCTCTTTTTAAAAAAGCCGGGATCGAACCTGGGACCTCGGCGCCGTGAGGCTACAGGGCTAACCCACTACGCCAACGTGCTGCCCTTACTAACACCTTCTCAAGGGCTAATAGGGATGGGCAATAAATGCTGGCCTAACCAGCCAGAAAATAGCCCACATACAGTAAATGAATTTTTTTTTAAATCACCTGTACACTAAAAGGTGACGCTCATCTTCTGCTTCACACTGAAGTATGAATATGAATGATTGTTGCGATAAATACATTTTCACAGAATCTTGTATCTGGGAGATGTCACACATTGTATAAAGATCAAAGCAAACAGAGGTGATAGCAGATGTGATAGGTTCAGTTTTGGGAGCACCCAAGGTCAAGGTAGGTTGTAACTGTTATGATTGTTTGCAGAATGATGTTGATGGTGTTGAGAAAGAGAAGAAATAAAAGGATAAACTTGTAAGTGTGAGTGATAGAGCCGACATGAGTCTCTGGCTTATCAGTGACCCTATATGTGATGCTGGTATGACTCATTGTTAAATATGCCCATCCAATGCATTTCGTGCAAATCGGGGAGTCGGGCTTTTTAGACCTTGTGCAATGAGAAAGGATTCATTGATTTTTTTTGTAACTACATAAACACGGGCATCGGGTGCTTAGCTGGTGATTGGCAACACCACCCAAAGCTGCAGACTGGCTGTCCGTATCTGTTAGAATCTCACCAAATGGAGAAAATCAAATTCACCATCCGGGGGTCGGAAGAGGGCTTCCACAAGATGTGGAGGCCATTCACCAACCTGTTCCTAGACATGTTTGTAGCCAGCTGCCAAATTAGCCGGGGGACATGTAACATAAGAACTACAAACACAAATGGAAAAGCGGGCGGGGTGGGGGGGGGGGGGGTGGGGGGGGGGGTAGGGAAGGGAGAAGGAGAAGGAAGGAGATATAGAACCCAACCATACCCCACACGGGTGGGAGAAGGGCAGGTGCCGGCCACCCCCTCCAGACCAAACGCTTACGAATAAGAACAACTTAACACGAAGCAACATACATGGCATTACGCTACCCCAATAGATTCAGGTTTGATGACCAAACAAACAAAGAACACACCCCAGATAGCCAGGCGGCGAAGGGGGACTTGAGAGAGAGGAGGGGTTGGGATTGGGAGGCCAAATCAAAGCTGGGCTCTTGTAAAAAAAATAATTGAATTGTAGCCGATGTATATAGTTTCTGTGTATGTTCACTTTCATCTTCGTTTTGGATAAAAAGAGTAAGCTTTGCGCACGTGAAGTGGGACACAGCCCGAGTGAGGCAATCAGAGTTGGATTCAAATTTGGACATTTGGAGCAGTGTGGTAATTCGGTGCAGAGTGGGAGGAGATGATTTTTCCATTTTTGTTGTTTTCTTTCTTCTTGTTTTGTAACTGTTAATCTGCAGGGAGAGATCCAGAGAGCATTCTAGGATGGTAAGTGATGTAAAGGCCTACCTCAGGGATCTGCAGAGATACATAAAGGGAAGAGTTTAATGAATGTTCTTCAATGCTATAATTGGCGCTAGAATTGTCGGTCAGTGGGGGTTAAGTGCTGCACTTGTGAGATGTGGGAGATCCTTGACACTTCCAGCGTCTTGGACAACGACATCTGCAGGAAGTGCACCCAATTGCAACTTATCACACGCCGCATGGATAGGTAGGAGCAGCAGTTGGATGCACTTAGGAGCATGAAGGTGGCAGAAAGCGTCGTAGACAGGAGTTTTTGTGATGTGGTGATCCCCAAGGTGCAGGAAGATAGATGGGTGATCACTAGAAGGGGCAGGCAGTCAGTGCAGGAATCCCCTGTGGTTGTCCCCCTCTTTAACAAGTATAACGTTTTGGATACTGTTGGGGGAGATGGCCCATCAGAGGTAACAGCAGCAGCAACCAGGACAGTGGCATCACGGCTGGCTCTGTTGTTAAACAGGGAGGGACAAACAGCACTGGAGCAGTAGTTATAGGGGACTCTATAATTAGGGGTTCAGTTAGGCGCACATGTGGGCCTGAAAGAGACTCCAGGATGCTATGTGGCCTCCCTGGTGCCAGGGTCCAGGATGTCTCTGAACGGGCAGAAAGCATTCCAAAGGGGGAGGGTGAACAGCCAGAGGTTGTGGTACACATTGGTACTGATGAAATAGGTACGAAGAGTGACAAGGTCCTGCAGCAGGAGTCTAGGGAGTTAGGTCGTAAATTAAAAAGGAGGACCTCTAGGGTTGTAATCTCAGGATTACTCCCTGTGCCACGTGCTGGTAAGGCAAGAAATAGGAGGATAATACAGCTCAACACGTAGCTAAACAGCTGGTGTAGGAGAGAAGGCTTCAGATAGCTGGACCATTGGGACCTTTTCCGGGGCAGGTGGGACCTGTACAAGGACGGGTTGCATCTAAACTGAAGGGGCATAAATATTCTGGCCATGAGGTTGGCTAGTGTCACACGGATGGATTTAAACTGGTTTGGCAGGGGATTGGGAACCAAAGGAAAGGTGAATTCACTGAATTGGAACTAGGGAATAGGGCCAGTACGACTCAGAGGCAGGGTGTGCTTGCTGGTCAAAGAGGGACTGGTGGACTGAATTTGTTTCAATATGAGAAGTGTAACAGGTAAGGCAGATGAACTTCAGAGCTTGGATTAGTATTCAGAACAATGATGTTGTTGCCATTACAGAGACTTGGTTCAGGGAAGGGTAGGATTGGTAGCTTAACGTTCCAGGATATAGATGTTCGCGGCGGGATAAAGGGGGTTGTAAAAGGGGCGGGGGCGATGCACTACTGGTTCAGGAGAATATCACAGCTATACTGCGGGAGGATACCTCAGAGGGCTCATATTGCGAGGCAATATGGGGAGGGCTCCGGAATAGAAAGGGCACAGTCACAATGTTGGAGGTTTACTATAGGCCTCCCGACAGCCAGCAGGAGATAGAGGAACAGATATGTAGGCAGATTTTGGCAAGATGTAAAAGTAAGAGGGTTGCTGTGGTGGGTTACTTTAATTTCTCCTATATTGACTGGGACTCACTTAGTGCGAGAGGCGTGGATGGGGCAGAGTTTGTAAGGAGCATCCAGGAGGGCTTCTTGAAACAGTATGTAGATTGTCCAACTAGGGAAGGGGCCGTACTGGATCTGGTATTGGAGAATGAGCCCGTCCAGGTGGTCAATGTTTCATTAGGGGAGGAGTTCGGGAACAGTGACCACAATTCAGTAAGCTTTAAGGTATTGGACAAGGATAAGAGTGGTCCTCGGGCGAAGGTGCTAAATTGGGGGAAGGCTAATTACAACAATATTAGGCAGGAACTGAAGAATCTAGATTGTGGGCAGATGTTTGAGGGCAAATCAACATCTGGCACGTGGGAGGCTTTCAAGTGTAAAATGATAGGAATTCAGGACCGGCACATACCTGTAAGGATGAAGGATAGGTATGGCAAGTTTTGGGAACCTTCAATGACGAGAGATACTGTGAGCCTAATCAAAAAGCAAATGGAATTATTTGTCAAGGCTAGGAGGCTGGGAACATATGAAACAAATGTGGAATACAAGGAGAGTAGAAAGAAACTTAAGCAATGAGTCAGGAGGGCTAAAAGGGGTCACAAAAAGTCATTGGCCAGTAGGTTTAAGGAAAATCCCAAGGCTTTTTATACATATATAAAGAGCAAGAGGGTAGCCAGGGAGAGGGTTGGCCCACTCAAGGATAATGAAGGGAATCTATGTGTGGAGCCAGAGGAAATGGGCGAGGTATTAAATGAGTATTTTGTATCAGTATTCACCAAAGAAAAGGACTTGGTGGATGATGAGTCTGGGGAAGGGTGTATAGATAGTTTGGGTCATTTTGAGATCAAAAAGGAGGCAGTATTGGGGGCCCTGAAAAACATTAAGGTAGGCAAGTCGCCAGGGTCTGATGCGATATATCCCAGAATACTGAGGGAGGCAAGAGAGGAAATTGCTGGGACCTTGAGTGAAATCTATGTACCCTCACTGGCTACAAGGGAAGTCCCAGAGGATTGGAGAATAGCCAATGTTGTTCCTTTGTTTAAGAAGGTAGCAAGGATAATCCAGGTAATTAAAGGCCAATGAGCTTTACATCAGTGGTGGGGAAATTATTGGAGAGGATTCTTCGAGACAGGATTTCCTCCCATTTGGAAACAAATGGACGTATTGGCGAGAGGTAGCATGTTTTTGTGAAGGGAGGTTGTGTCTCACTAACTTGATCAAGTTTTGCGAGGTAGTGACGAAGATGATTGCTGAGGGTAGGGCAGTGGATGTTGTCTACATGGATTTCTGTAAGGCCTTTGACAAGGTCCCTCATGGCAGACTGGTACAGAAGGAGAAGTCGCACGGGATCAGAGGTGAGCTGGAAAGATGGATACAGACCTGGGTCGGTCTTAGAAGACAGAGGGTAGCAGTGGAAGGGTGCTTTTCTGAATAGAGGGCTATGACTAGTGGCATTCCTCAGGGATCAGTGCATTTTGGAAGGTCAAATACAGATGGGAAATATACAATAAATGTCAGAACCCTCAATAATAATCTTTATTAGTGTCACAAGTGGGCTTACATTGACACTGTAATGAAGTTACTGCGAAAATCCCCGAGTTGCCACACTCCGGCGCTTGTTCAGGTACACTGAGGGAGAATTCAGAATGTCCAATTCACCGAACTAAAGCACATCTTTTAGTTCTTATGGGAAGAAACCGGAGCACTCGGAGGAAACCCATGCAGACATTGGGAGAACGTGCAGACTCCGTAGACAGTGACCCAAGCTGGGAATTGAACGTGGACCCTGGCACGGTGAAGCAATGGAGTTAACCACTATGTTACCATGCCTGATAGACAGAGGGATCTGGGTGTACAGGTACCCAGGTGACTGAAAGTGACAACACAGGTGTAGAAGGTAGTCAAGAAGGCATACGGCATGCTTGCCTTCATCGGCCGAGGGATTGAGTATAAAAATTGGCAAGTCATTTTGCAGCTTTCTAAAACCTTTGTTAGGCCGCACTTGGAATATAGTGTTCAATGTCAGCAGCCGCTGACGCTCCTGCGCATGCGCGGACTTCCGCCGGCCGACAGAGTCCCTTCGGCCCTGGCTGGCGTGGTGCCAAAGGCCTTTCCCGCCGGCCAGCGGCGCGCCAACCACTCCGGCGCGGGCCTAGCCCCTCAAGGTGAAGGCTTGACCCCTAAAGGTGTGTGGTAGTATGCATTAGGGGTCATGTGGGACTGTGAAGCTGTGATGTCATTGGCTGACAGATCCCGGGTCCTGGTTGGCTGTTGACCTCGAGCTCCGCCCTGAAGGCGGAGTATAAGAACCTGGAGTTCTCCCCCGCAGGCCAGTCAGCTACTGAACTGCGGGGAACTAAGTCACGCTTAATAAAGCCTCATCGACTTCATCTCTATTCGTCTCTCGTGAGTCTTTGTGCGCTACAATTTATTAAGCGTGCTTAAAAGAACTATGGAGCACAGGATCATCCCGGAATGCCTGAGGATCAGCCCCAACGCAGTGAACTCAGCAGCAGTTATCAAACACTGGCAGACTTGTTTCGAGGCCTACCTCAGAACGGCCCCCGGCCGGGTCACAGAAGACCAGAAACTACAGGTCCTGCACTCGAGGGTAAGCCCAGAAATTTTCCCTCTCATCGAAGACGCAGAGGATTACCAGACGGCGTTCGCAGCACTAAAAAGCATCTATGTTCGCCCAGTGAACCAGATCTACGCACGCGACCAACTCGCAACGAGACGGCAAAGTCCCGGAGAATCGATAGATGATTTCTACGCCGCGCTACTAATTTTGGGACGGGCCTGCAGCTGCCCGCCGGTAAACGCGATGGAACACACGGACATGTTGATGCGTGATGCTTTTGTGGCTGGTATGAACTCTTCCCAAATCCGCCAAAGACTTTTAGAAAAAGAGTCGCTCGGACTCTCAGAAGCACGGGCCCTTGCAGCCTCACTAAATGTGGCCGCGCGAAACGCCCGCGCCTACGGCCCCGACCGCGCGGCAGCCCCTTGGGCTCCGTGGACCCCCGTCGCGACAAACCCCCCCCTCCCCCCCACCCCACAGGCTTGCGCAGTTCAGACGCCAAGTCGTCCCAGGGGAGCCCGCTGCTATTTCTGCGGCCAGGCGAAACACCCCCGGCAGCGCTGCCCGGCCCGCGCAGCGACTTGTAAGAGCTGCGGGAAAAAGGGCCATTTCGCGGCTGTGTGCCGGTCCCGGGAGGTCGCGGCGGTCCCCGGCGAACAAGGATTCCTGCGCGCTTATAACGCTCCCCAACCCCCCCAGCGCCCCATGTATGACCCGCAGGCGCAACCAATTTGGGTCCCGGCCACCGCTGTCCAGCGCCCCATGTACGACCCGCAGGCGCAGCCAGTTTGGGTCCCGGCTACCGCTGTCCCCGGAGAACAAGGCGATCTGCGCGTTTCTGACGCTCCCCAACCCCCCCAGCGCCCCATGTGCGACCCGCAGGCGCCGCCATTTTGGGTCCCGGCCACCACGAGGGGAGGAGGGGCGCCGCCATCTTGGGATCCCCCAGACATGTGCGACGCAGGGGGACGGCCATTTTGTTCACCCCCGCCGCCATTTGTAATCCCCCAGCCATGTGCGATGCATGGGGGCAGCCATTTTGTTCACCCCCGCCGCCACCTTGGACGGCAACAACGGACCCCAGTGTCGACGGCTCCACGGGGTTCGAGGAAGAAGCTCAAACACTACAATCGCGTCTGGCCTCAATGACGCTGGACCAAGCACGGCCCCGGACGCTCCAGACGACGACAACAACGGTGCTGATAAACGGGCACGAGACACCATGCCTAGTCGACTCCGGGAGCACGGAAAGCTTCATCCACCCCGACACGGTAAGACGCTGTTCTTTGACCATCCGTCCCAGTGCGCAAAAGATTTCCCTAGCTGCAGGATCCCACTCCGTACGGATTAAAGGTTTCTGCATAGTGACCCTAACGGTGCAAGGGAGGGAGTTTAAAAACTACAGGCTCTACGTCCTTCCCTAACTCTGCGCGCCCACATTACTGGGATTAGATTTCCAGTGCAACCTGCAGAGCCTAACGTTTCAATTCAGCGGCCCAATACCCCCACTCACTATCTGCGGCCTCGCAACCCTCAAGGTTGAGCCCCCATCCTTGTTTGCAAACCTCACCCCGGATTGCAAACCCGTCGCCACTAGGAGCAGACGGTACAGCACCCAGGACTGGACATTCATTCGGTCCAAAGTCCAGCGGCTACTGAAGGAAGGCATAATCCAGGCCAGCAACAGTCTCTGGAGAGCACAGGTGGTAGTAGTCAAGACAGGGGAGAAGCAAAGGATGGTCATAGACTATAGCCAGACCATCAACAGGTACACACAACTAGATGCGTACCCTCTCCCCCGCATATCCGACATGGTCAATCGGATTGCCCAATATAAGGTCTGCTCCACCGTGGACCTCAAGTCCGCCTACCATCAGCTCCCCATCCGCCCAAGTGACCGCAAGTACACAGCCTTCGAGGCCGACGGGCGATTATACCACTTCCTAAGGGTCCCATTTGGCGTCACAAACGGGGTCTCGGTCTTCCAACGAGAGATGGACCGAATGGTTGATCAACACGGGTTGCAGGCCACGTTCCCGTACCTCGACAACGTGACCATCTGCGGCCACGATCAGCAGGACCACGACGCCAACCTCCAAAAATTCCTCCAGACCGCTAAAGCCTTGAACCTCACATACAACGAGGACAAGTGCGTGTTTAGCACAAACCGGCTAGCCATCTTGGGATATGTAGTGCGCAATGGGATAATAGGCCCCGACCCCGAACGCGTGCGCCCCCTCATGGAATTTCCCCTCACGCACTGCTCAAAAGCCCTAAAACGCTGCCTGGGTTTTTTTTCATATTACGCCCAGTGGGTCCCCCAGTACGCAGACAAGGCCCGCCCCCTAATACAGACCACGACCTTCCCCCTGTCGACAGAGGCTTGCCAGGCCTTCAGCCAGATCAAAGCGGATATCGCAAAGGCCACGATGCGCGCCATCGACGAGTCCCTCCCCTTCCAGGTCGAGATCCTTCCAGGACCCATCCTGCTCCGAAAACATGTGCGGGCGCACAAGTCGGACCCGTTGGTCGAGAGGGTTCGCCTCCTCCACGCGAACCCGCAGTACGCTTACGTGGAGTACCCCGACGGCCGACAGGACACGGTCTCCCTGCGAGATCTGGCGCCCGCCGGCAACACACACACCCCCCCGACACCAATCACCCCCTCCCTGCCACCGGCGCACCCCGCGAGCGCCCCCTTCCCGGGGGGATCGGTCCTCCTCCCAGGTCCGACCAGAAGTGAAGCGGAAGCAGAAACCGTAAGGCTCCCGGAGACGACAACACGGGAACAAGCACCACCACCGGGGCCGAGGCGATCGACGAGGACGACCAGACCGCCCGACCGACTAGTGGCATCAATGTAACATTACTATATTGTGGACTGTAACGAGAACGTTTTCCTTTTCCCCCTTTTACTGTAAATAGTTCAAAACACAAAAAAAAAACCTCTGTACATGCAAAGGTTTTCCTCCCAGGACCAGCCTTGTAAACCCTTACCACCATACGAAGCACCACACCGCCGGGTTCATTTTTAACAAGGGGTGAATGTGGTAGTATGCATTAGGGGTCATGTGGGACTGTGAAGCCGTGATGTCATTGGCTGACAGATCCCGGGTCCTGGTTGGCTGTTGACCTCTAGCTCCGCCCTGAAAGCGGAGTATAAGAACCTGGAGTTCTCCCCCGCAGGCCAGTCAGCTACTGAACTGCGGGGAACTAAGTCACGCTTAATAAAGCCTCATCGACTTCATCTCAATTCGTCTCTCGTGAGTCTTTGTGCGCTACAAGGTGCGGAGAAATCCGCACCTTTGGGGCGGTCTGACACCGGAGTGGTTCCCGTCGCTCCATCCCGCCGGGACCCCCCGCCCCGCCGGGTAGGGGAGAACCCCGGCCTTTGTGTCTGCCTTAATTGTAGAGGAAACAAAAAGCATTCCAAAAGTACTTGACACTCAAGGTAAAGGGGAGGGAGGAAATTGAAACAATCACAATTATTAAGGAAAACTAAAGGGTGACAAGTCCCCTTGTCCTGATGCACTACATCCCAGAATCTTAATAAATGTGATCGTACAGATAGTGGATGCATTGATTCTGATCTTCCAAAATTCCCTAGATTGTGGAAAGATCCCAATAGATTCAAGAAAGGAGGAATAGAGAAGCAAAAGTTAGCCTGACATTTGTCACTGGGAGAATGTTAGAATTCATTATTAAAAAGCTAACAGTCGGACATTTAGAAAATGTTGATACAATAAGGCAAAGTCGACACGGTTTTGTGAAATAGTAATCATATCTGGTGAATTTGATTTGTGTGAGGAAGTAATAAGCAAGGTTGACAAAGAGGAAGCAGGAGATGTGGTGTAATTGGATTTCCTAAAAGCATTCAGTAAGGTGCCACATCAACATATTGGCATGGATTGGGTGGTGTGGGCGAGCAGGGCGGCCGCAACAACAAGAGCTCCCGCCGGTGGCCGCGATTCACGGCGATTTCTGAGAAATCCCCGAGTCCTCACGCACTCCCCGACTATCGTCGGCCTTTGGGGCCGCCACAAGCCCCCAGCGGGGCCGGTTTAAAAACCGGCGAAGAACCCCGCGCGGGTGTCGGGCGGCGGGGGCTGAGGCGCCGGGGCCGGTCAGAGCAGCGGGGGCAGAGCTACGAGGAGGCCGCGGCGGCAGGCCCGAGGCTAGGGCACTATGTAGGGAGGGTGCTCCACGTGGGATGGCTCCCATCTCGGAAGAAGAAAGAAGGTTGAAGCCTGGTCCCAGGTGAATGCAGAGGAGAAGCACGGTAGCAGAGGGGCAGCACGGTAGCATTGTGGATAGCACAATTGCTTCACAGCTCCAGGGTCCCAGGTTCGATTCCGGCTTGGGTCACTGTCTGTGTGGAGTCTGCACATCCTCCCCGTGTGTGCGTGTGTTTCCTCCGGGTGCTCCGGTTTCCTCCCACAGTCCAAAGATGTGCAGGTCAGGTGGATTGGCCAAGATAAATTGCCCTTAAGTGTCCAAAAATTGCCCTTAGTGTTGGGTGGGGTTACTGGGTTATGGGGATAGGGTGGAGGTGTTGACCTTGGGTAGGGTGCTCTTTCCAAGAGCCGGTTCAGACTCGATGGGCCGAATGGCCTCCTTCTGCACTGTAAATTCTATGAAATTCTATGAGAAAGAAAGAAGGTTTAAGGAAGTTTGGTGAAAGTTTTTTTTTTCTCTCTGCTCCCTTTTTTTTTCAAAAAAGAAGAATGTCAGATTGATGAAGGGCAGGAGGGTGAAGGGGGAGAGAGGAGAAAAGAAAGAAGATAAAAAATAATAAGCCGCTAAAGGATGCGAAGAGCAGCGTCGAAGAAAGGAGGAAATTCGGGTTCGCCGCTGAAGGAGAGGACGAGCAAAAGTGTTGACAGGATGGCGGAAGCCGAACTGCAAGGCGGGGCCGCACTACTTACGGTGGAGAAGATGACCGAGGTGATGGCGGTGGAGCTGGAAAAAAAGTTTGTGAGGCACATGGACGCCTTGAGGAAAGAGACGGCGGTCGTGTTGAGGTCATTGGTGGAGGAGGCAATCGGCCCGATGAGGGTGGAGGTGGCAAAGGCATCGGCCGAGGTGAGAGAGCAGGGCGAGAAGATGAAGGAGGTGGAGGAGGCCGTGACACGACACAGCGACCAGGTCACTTCGATGGGGGATGAGCTGCAGAGGGTGGTGGACAGAGGACTCCGAGCAAAGTTGGAAGACTTGGAAAACCGCTCAAGGCGGCACAATTTGAGAATTGTGGGCCTGCCCGAAGGGACAGAGGGCCAAAGGCCAACGCAATACTTCGCTAAGAAGTTGGCGGAGCTGATGGGGGAGGGTGAGAGCCCCACCCTATACGAGCTAGACCGAGCTCATCGGTCATTAAGGCCGAAGCCCAAAGTGAACAAGCCGCCAAGGGCAGTAATTATCTGCTTCCATAAGTTTTGCATGAAGGAGAAGGTATTCAGCTGGGCGAAGCAGGATCGTGAGGTGCTGTGGGATGGTACTGCGGTTCGGATCTACCAGGACTTGATGGTGGAGTTGGCAAAAAGATGAGCGTCGTTTGGATGAGTAAAGGCGGCTTTGTACAAGAAGGGGGTGCGATTTGGTATGGTGTACCCGGCGAAGTTGAGAGTAACATATAACGCGAAAGACTTTTATTTTGAGACAGCGGAGGCGGCTGAGGCGTTCGTGAGGGCAGAAGGCTTGGGACAGACGTGAAGAGCGGAACTGGAAGACAGACTGTGGACTGTGTTTGAGCGGCTGGAAAATGTACAAATGTTACAACTTTCTTTTTACTGATTTGTATTGCAATTTACTTCTCTTTGTATTGTTACAGAGTTCAAGTTAATGGCGTTCTGTGTTACGACGGTTAAATGTTATGTTAGTGAATTGTAGGGGTTGGATTGTTGGGTTTGTTTTGGTGTTCTCTGGGACTGGGTGGAAGGGGGCGAGATGCCTTGGCGGGGGGAGCCACCCGCGCTAGCTAACTAAAGTCAGTTAGTGAACGGGGGTGAGGTGAGAGGAGGACTGCGGACGTTGGAGCCTGGATAGCAGGTTTCAATGGGCCTACGAGGCGAGCAAGAGGGGGTGGAGGGATGGATGTTGGGGGATGTTTTTGTAGGGGGGGTTCTTGGGAGGGGGGGAAGGGGTTCGATGTTAACAATGGACAGGGGCGGGTCAGGCTTATGGGGCAGGGTCCGGTGGTATGGTGATGGTTGATAAGAAAGGTGGGGGGGGGGGGGGGGGTGAGAGACCCCCAATAAGGATAGTCACGTGGAACGTGAGGGGGGTAGGAGGTCCGGTCAAGAGGTCAAGGGTGCTTGCGCATCTTAAAAGTTTGAAAGCCGATGTAGCAATGCTGCAGGAGACTCACTTGAGGGTGAAGGACCAGGTGAGACTTAAAAAGGGCTGGGTTAGTCAGGTGTTTCACCCCGGACTTGATGGAAGGGCTCGAGGGGTAGCGGTGAAGGTCAGCAAAAGGGTACGCTTCCAGATGGAGAAGGTGGTGGCAGATCAGGGGGGTAGATATGTGATTGTGGCAGGGGCGCTGGAGGGGAGATTAGTGGCGCTGTTAAGTGTATACGGTCCCAATTGGGACAATGTGGGATTCATGAGGAAGGTGTTTGGGGATATTCTCGACTTGGACACGCATGAGCTGATTGTGGAAGGGACTGGAACTTGGTGCAGGAGCCAAGGTTGGACAGATCACGGCCGCGCTCGCTGGTCCCATCGGGGGGGGGGGCGAAGGCGTTGGCTGGGCTAATGGTGGAAATGGGAGGGGTGGACCCTTGGAGGTTCCTGCACCCAAGGGAACGGAAGTACTCGTTTTTCTCAGCGGTCCATAAGGTGTACTCGCGGATCTACTTTTTTGTGGTGGCGAAGGCTTTGCTGGCTGGAGTCAAGGGGTCGGAACACTCTGCAATTGCAGTGTCAGATCACACTCCACATTGGGTGGATATGGTGCTGGAGAAGGGGGTAGCACAGAGACCAGGGTGGAAACTGGATGTGGGGCTTTTGGGGAACCAAGTGTTCTGTGAGAAAATTGAAAAGGTAATTAAGGAATATGTAGGTTTCAATTGTACGGATGAGGTGTCGAAGGCAGTCGGCTGGGAGGCTCTAAAGGCGGTGGTGAGGGATGAGGTAATTTCATTTAAGGCCAGGGTGGATAAAGAGGAGAGGTTGGAGCGGCAGAGGGTAATAGATGAGATGTTGGAGGTAGATAGGAGGTATGCAGAGGATGGGACTACAGGCGAGCTTCGACCGACTGTCCACCAGGAAGGCAGTGCGCCAACTGAGACGAGCAAGGGGTGCAGTTTATGAACATGGAGATAAGGCGTATGTTAGCAGGTCGGCTCCGGAGGGAGGCAGCGGCAAGGGAAATTCTTCAGGTGAAGGATAGGGCAGGGAAGTTGGTGGTGGCTCCAGTGCTGATTAACAAGGTTTTTGAGGAGTTTTATGAGAGGTTGTACAAGTCAGAGCCACCCGCTGGAGACCGTGAGATGCAGGAATTTCTAGATGGGTTGGAGTACCCGAGGCTAGGGGAGGGGGACAGGGCTACATTAGAAGGAGCAATAGTGGAGCAGGAGATAAAGGATGCGATTGGGAGGATGCAGTCGGGGAAGGTGGCAGGGCCTGATGGGTTTCCGGTGGAATATTATTAAAAATTTAAGGACAGGTTGGCACCCCTGATGATGGGGATGTTTGAGGAGGCAATAGGGATGCCTGCCACAAACCTTGGGGCAGGCATCGATTTCCCTGTTGCTAAAAAAAGATAAGGATCCGACGGAGTGTGGATCGTATCGGCCCATATCACTTCTGAATGTGGACGTAAAAGTGTTGGCGAAGGTACTGGCGGGTAGGCTGGAGGAGTGCCTCCCGAAGGTACTAGGGGAGGATCAGACGGGGTTCGTGAAAGGGAGGCAGCTGTTTTCGAACATTAGGAGGGTTTTGAATGTTGTTATGGCACCGGCGGAAAGAAAGGAAACAGAGGTAGTTGTGGCATTGGACGCCGAGAAGGCGTTTGATCGGGTAGAATAGGGGTACCTGATGGCAGTGCTGGAGCGGTTTGGGATTGGACCAAGGTTTGTGAACTGGGTAAAGCTATTATTTAAGGAACCGAAGGAAATATCAGTTCGAGATACTTTTCTCTCCACCGTGGGACGAGACAGGGATGTCCTATGTCCCCCCTGTTGTTTGCACTTGCGATTGAGCCGTTGGCCATCGCATTGAGAAGTTCGGGAGCATGGAAAGGAATAGTGCGGGGTGGGGTGGTGGATAGAGCATAGGGTGTCTTTATGTGCCGACGACTTGCTGCTGTATGTGTCGGAACCGAGTGCATCGATAGGAGGAATATTGGAGCTACTGCGGGTATTTGGGTCTTTCTCGGGGTACAAGTTGAACCTGGACAAGAGTGAGTACTTTGTGGTGTCTCGGCCGGGGGTGGGGGCAGGGGTGGGGGGACTGCCATTCCGTAGAGCGGGGGGGGGGGGCTCTGCAGGTACAACATCACTAGTTTGGTGGGGAGAGTGAAAGCCGATCTGGCAAGGTGGGATGGCCTTCCTCTGTCACTGGCAGGTCGGGTTCAGGCGGTTAAAATGAATGTGTTGTCGCGATTCCTGTTTATCTTTCAATGCCTACCGATTTTCCTGCCAAAGTCTTTTTTCAGGGAGATTGAGGGAAGGATTACCTCATTCATATGGGGAGGGAAGGTGGCCAGAGTGAGAAAGGTGCTGCTACAGAGGGGAAGTCAGGCAGGGGGTTTGGATCTCCCGAACCTGTTGTACTACTACTGGGCGGCAAATGTGGAGAAGATGCGGAACTGGGTCAGAGGGGTTGATTCTCAGTGGGTCAGAATGGAGGAGAGTTTGTGCAGGGGGTCGGGGCTGAAGGCACTTGCAACAGTGCCACTCCCGATAGCTCCGGGCAAATATTCAGGGAGTCCGGTAATAGCTTCATTGAAAATCTGGAGGCAGTTTCGCCAACACTTCGGGTTGGGTTTAGGGTCAAGGGAAATGCCGATTCGGGGGAAACCACAGATTTGAGCCAGGGAGGTGGGATGGAAGTTTTCGGAAATGGGATGAGAAGGGGATTAAGACACTAAAAGATTTGTTTCTTCAGGGTCGGTTTGCAGGATTGAGGGAGCTGGAAGCGAAGTATGGGCTAGAGCAGGGAGAAGTGTTTAGGTACATGCAGGTTCGGGATTTTGCCAGGAAGGAGATGCAGAGCTTCCCAGAGGAACCGGCCTCCACATTGCTGTAGGAGGTGTTGATGACAAGGGGACTGGAGAAGGGGGCAGTGTCAGCGGTGTACGGAGCTATTTTGGACGAGGGTAAGGCACCACTGGAAGGGATTAAAGCAAAGTGGGAGGAAGAGCTGGGAGAGGTTCTAGAGGAGGGGGTCTGGTGTGAGGTGCTCCGGAGAGTGAATGCCTCCACCTCATGTGCGAGGTTGGGGCTGATACAGCTGAAGGTGGTATATAGAGCGCACCTCACGAGGGCGAGGATGAGCTGATTTTTTGAAGGAGTAGAGGATGTGTGTGAGCGTTGCAGGGGGGGGGGGCACGAATCATGTTCATATGTTTTGGTCCTGTCCAAAGCTTGAGGAGTACTGGAAGGAGGTGATTAGGGTAATTTCCAAGGTGGTGCGTGTGAAACTGGACCCGGGTCCCCAGGAGGCCATATTCGGGGTGTCGGACCAGCCAGGGTTGGAAACGGGAGCGGAGACAGATATCATAGCCTTCGCCTTATTGATCGCCCGAAGGAGGATCCTGCTGAGATGGAGAGCAGCCTCTCCACCCAGTGCCCTGGCGTGGCGGGGGGACCTGTTGGAATACTTGACCTTTGAGAAGGTTAAGTTCGAACTGAAGGGAAGCTCGGAGGGGTTCTACAAGTCATGGGCACTATTTATTATGCACTTTCAAGAACTGGATAACATCGAACTTTAGTTGGGGTGGGTCGGTGGGGGGGGGGGGGGGGGGGGGGGGCGATGGTGAAGAGGGGGGCTGTGTCGATTAAGGGTGACTATTGGTAATCCCTGATTCCTTTTTGTCATTTGTTTATGTAAACATGCAAAGCTGATGTTTGGGGGTTGGTGGGCGGATGGGATCGTTATTGTTATGGGGATTGACATATCTTGCTGATTATTGTTTATTGTTGATGGGTGTAAATGCGGGAGAAAATGTGAAAAAGGAGAATAAAAATATTTATTAAAAAAAACATATTGGCATGGATTGAGGATTGGTTAAATAACAGGAAGCAGGGAGTCAGGATAAATGGATCGTTTTGGGTTGGTAAGCTCTACCGGGCTATTTCTACATCTGTATTGATTGGATGAAGGGGCCTAATGTGTGGTAGCTAGGTTTTGCACTGACACTGAGATAGGTAGGAAAGTAAAGTGGAAGTAGAGAGTCACAAAGGGATTTATATGTTTCCAGTGAGTGAGCAGAAATCTGGCAGATGGTGCAGCAAGTGGGAAAATGTGAATTTGTTCACTTTGGCAGTGTGGCAACTTGAGATCACAAAGTAGGTTGTCGAATACATTGTTTAAAAGAAGGAACTACTTTATATAAATAAATACCAAAGTTTAACAATAACTGTAACTCAGCAGAACAATAGAATCATTAATAACTATGGTAACAGGAGTTCTGTTAAACCAGTCTTGCTGACAGACTGAAAATCCCACCATGCTCAGAACCCCCAACAGATGCCAGTAGAGCAATTACATGGGAGAAAGGTTTATAAGAATACTCTGTACTCAAAATGGCTCTCGAACAGGCAGGAAGAATAGTTTCGCAGATTATTCATTAAAATGGAGAGAAATCAGTGAGGTACAGAGGGATTTGGGTGTTCTGCTACATTAATCACAAAACGTGAGTCTGCAGGAGCAGCAAATGATTAGGAAGGCAACTGAAATGTTGGTGTTTACTGCAAGGGGAATGGAATACAAAAGTAGCGAAGTGTTGCTACAGGTGTACAGGGTTTGGTGAGACCACATCTGGAATACCGTGTAAAGGTTTGGTCTCTTTACTTAAGAAAGGACAAAGAAGTTCAGAGAAGGTTCATTTGACAGATTCCTGGGCTGAGGGAATTATCTTATAGGAAACGGTTGAGCTGGTAAGGTCAAAGAACAATTACAGCACAGGAACAGGCCCTTTGGCCCTCCAAACCTGTACTGGTCATGAAACCAACCTTTGCCAAAACCCTCAGCACTTCCTTGTGCCGTAACCCCCTATTCCCATCCTATCCATGTATTTGTCAAGATGCCATTAATGTATTTGCTTCCACAACCTCCCTTGGCAACGCGTTCCAGGCACTCACCACACTCTGTGTAGAAAACCTGCCTTGCACATCTCCTCTAAACTTTGCCCCACGGACCTTAAACCTATGCCTCCTAGTGACTGACCCCTCCACCCTGGGAAAGAGTGCTTGCACATCCACTCTATCCATGCGCCTCATAATCTTGTAGACCTCTATCAGGTCGCTCCTCAACCTCTGTCGTTCTAATGAAAACAGTCCCGACTCTATTCAGCCTCTCCACATAGCTAACACCCTCCAGACCTGGCAACATCTTGGTAAACCTCCTCTCCAAAGCCTCCACATCCTTCTGGTAGTTTGGCGACCAGAATTGGTCTGCACCCATTTGAGTTGAGAAGATCATACTGAAACAGGTAAGATCTTGAGGGAACCTGACAGGATGCATCCTCTTGTGGGAGGAGTCAAGGACGTGGGGACACATTTAAAAAGTTAGGAGTCTCCCATTTAAAACTAAGATGAGAGGAACCATTTTCTCTCAGAAGCTCTTTGGGATTATTTTCCCCAGAGATCAGTGGAGGCTGGGTCATAGAATATATTCAAGGATGATTTAGATTCATTTTTGATCAACAAGGGAATCAAGGGAAATGGCAGGAAAACAGGTAAGTGGAAGTGAGGCCACAATCAAATTAGCCATGACCTGGAACAGATTCAAGGGGCCAAATTGCCTACTCCTGCTCCGAATTATTGTGCTCATGTTCACTCATGAATGGCAATGCAGCTATTTCAGGAATTTGATCTGCTGGTAGAGCTGGGGGTCAGAGGAAAATCTCCACAAGAGGCAGGAAGTCCAGGTATTAACTGAATTGCAGCGCTGGAGACAGCTGCGTATAATGACACATGAGAAAAGGGGCCATAGGCCGTGGGGCAGCACGGTAGCCTTGTGGATAGCACAATTGCTTCACAGCTCCAGGGTCCCAGGTTCGATTCCGGCTTG
This sequence comes from Scyliorhinus torazame, assembly GCF_047496885.1. Lineage (NCBI taxonomy): Eukaryota > Metazoa > Chordata > Chondrichthyes > Carcharhiniformes > Scyliorhinidae > Scyliorhinus > Scyliorhinus torazame. Next base: position 88,815,204 of record NC_092710.1, on the reverse strand, counting down.
GGTCACTGTCTGTGCGGAGTCTGCACATCCTCCCCGTGTGTGCGTGGGTTTCCTCCGGGTGCTCCGGTTTCCTCCCACAGTCCAAAGATGTGCAGGTTAGGTGGATTGGCCATGATAAATTGCCCTTAGTGTCCAAAATTGCCCTTAGTGTTGGGTGGGGTTACTGGGTTATGGGGATATGGTGGAGGTGTTGACCTTGGGTAGGGTGCTCTTTCCAAGAGCCGGTGCAGACTGGATGGGCCGAATGGCCTTCTTCTGCCCTGTAAATTCTATGATAATCTATGATAATCTAGGCCTGGATTTGGGCCGAGTCAGGACCCATTAAAAATGGCTGGCAGGGGATTGTGCATAGGGTGTCCTTATATGCCAATGACTTGTTATTATGTGTCGGAACCAAGTGTGTCAATAGGGGGAATACTGGAGCTGCTTCGGGTGCCTTGGTCTTTCTCAGGGTACAAATTAAATCGAGGCAAGAGTGAATATTTTGTGGTGTCTCGGCCAGGGGTTAGGGGGCTTCCATTCCGTTCATATGTTTTGGTCCTGTCCAAAGCTGAAGGATTACTGGAAGGAGGTTTTTAGGGTAATCTCTAAAGTGGTGCACGTGAAACTGGACCCGGGCCATCAGGAGGCCATATTCGGGGCGTCGGACCAGCCTTGGTTGGAAACGGGCGTGGAGGCAGATGTTGTAGCCTTCGCCTCGTTGATCGCCCAAAGTCGGATCCTGTTAGTGTGGAGATCAACCTCTCTCACCCTGTGCCCTGGCGTGGCGGGGGGACCTGCTGGAATTCTTGACGCTGAAAAGGTCAAATTTGAATTGAAGGGAAGGATGGAGGGGTTCTACAATTCATGGGCGTTATTCATTATGCACTTTCAAGGATTGGATCACATCGAACATTAGGGGGGTTGAGGGCTGGGAGGGTTGGGGGGAGGGGGGGCGGTGTGTTTTAATGGTGACTAGGGGCGATTCCTGATTTATTTTTGTCATTTGTTTATGTGAACATGCGGGCCAATGTATGGGGTTTGATGGGAGGATGGGATCGTTGTTATTGATATGGGGATTGACATTACATTCGTTACTGATTATTGTTGGGGGTAAATTTGGTAGAAAATGTGAAAAAGGAGAATAAAAAATATATTTTTTTTTTAATGGCTGGCAGATGCCAATTCTGGGATTCTCCAACCCATTCCCGGGTTTTCTGATTCTTGTTAGTGCATCTTGAGTATCTGGGCTAGCCCAGGTCATGGGCCCGTCCCTGGCTATTCCAAACTGAATGGCTCCAATGCAGAGATTGAACTTTCCTTGTCCCTTACAATTTTACGAGAATCGGGCCAGCTTTTTAATAAATCGTGGTTGATCACACCTCAACATGTATCATGAACAATAGTCTACATGAGGGAACCTTTCGAAAGGTTAGTTCAAAACGTCCTTCCCATTCCCCTTCTGCCAAGCCCTGTCCCTACCAATTCCCTAAGGCCCCACATGCTCCCTCATCCAAGCCATGGCATTTTCATGCCTCCTAGCCCACTATATCGTGTACAGAACCAATGACCCCTGGAGTGACAATAGGATATGTAAAAAAAAAGCTTGAAAAAAATCAGTCTTTAATTCTTTACTTTCTACTCTGTTTAAAAAAAAGTCCTTTCACTACAACCCAATAAAAGTCTCACTCATCCAGACCCTTTAAAGTATTAATAGCAGGAACTGCAAGTAATCTTCACCTCGATTAAATAAACATTGTGAAATTGACAGCAGAGATCAGAGACAGAACTGTCAATCAGGCACGATCTTTGCTGAAGCTCAGGTGTTTCAACATTCTAATGGTGGTTGGACTCTCAGCCAAGCTCATTCTACATAATTATTATCACGGCAAATGCATCGGGGAGCTTTCATCAAAGAATTTCCAGCTACAAGGAACATTACAGAGTTACAAAGGTTATTGGGAATGATTCAAGTGGTTGAATTACTAAAAGAAAACAGAGCTCAATGAGCTATTGCACCAGTCGCTGTGTAGAGAGAATGAATGGTATTGGGGTGCAGCGCATGAGAAATCATTCAAAAAAAGCAAGTGACATTTGCATTTCATCGTTTGCAGGACTGGAGGTGGGGGGGGGGGGGGGGGGGGGGATAGAAGAGAGAGAGAGAGAACAATTTCAGGTACAGAAGAGATGGAAAATGCAGACCAGTCTATCATGCTCATTAACAGATACAGAGAATAGCTATGCAATAATCAAATAAACAAGCATTGGCAGCCACATGGACATGGGGGAAAGTAGCTGACTATATCTTAGGTCTTTACATTATGATAGAAATAGACCATAAACCTTTTGTTCACCAATACATTTTGTATCGAATTCAGAAAAGTTTGTTGAAATGTTGGCAAGAGTTCAAAGATTCATGAAGTTTGATAGTCATCCAGTAGATGTTCAAGGAAAATAACAGAGCAGGTGCAATATTATGCATTGAAACAGAGAATCCAGAAAAACTCAATATTGTATTGTGTAAGAAGTTGAGGAGTTTGCTATCGTGACAGTCCATACCATTACTGCCAACCACACACAAATTGAGTGAAATCAGAGACTCAAAAATTAGACGAGCAATGAAAGCAGATCAAAGAATTTGGGATTAGAATATGGGCAACGTATATATCATACAGTCCTATCTTGAGACCGTACTTCAAGCAGGGAACATATCTGACAGTGATCAATGTTTTATTATATGATAGAATAGTAGAATCATACAATCATTAAATTCCTACAGTGCAGAAGGAATTCATTCTGCCCTTCAAATCTGCACTGACCCCCTGAAAGAGCACCCAACCTAGGCCCACGCCCCCACCCTATCCGCATAACCCCATGATCCCACCTCAACTGCACATTTTTGGATGCTTAAGGTGCAATTTTTGCATGGCCAATCCACCTGACCTGCACACCGTTGGAATGTGGAAGGAAAACTGGAGCACCTGGAGGAAACCCACGCAGACACTGGAAGAAAGTGCAAACTCCACACAGGCAGTCACCTGAGGCCAGAATTGAACCCGGGAACCTGGAGCTGTGAGGCAGCACTAGGCCATCGTGCCCCTTATATGCAGTAATCCCAAGTGCATTGAGTTTTTAAGATCTTGCAATGCCTACGTCAAAGTCATTTAGGTGTAGAGCCAGAGCAGGGAATTCAGCTTGGTTTGTGGCCCTTTCAATGTTATTGGAAGAAATGATACCCAGATGTATGTATGACATGTACAATTCACAGACAAGAATGAAAAGAGCCACCTACTGGTTCAAATTCTACTCAACAGCAACCAGAGGACCAATAGCAGAATGAGACTGTCTTATTCCCTACAAATGAGAAAAGAATGAGATACTGTAGACTGGTGGAGGCATCCCAACATTTAACGATGCAAGCGAAGGTGAGAAACTCAGAAGAGGGAGAATAGAGAAGGAGAGAACAAGGAAAGAGAAAAAGAAATGACACTTTGATGATCAAAAAGAAGCTGCATTTCCAACAAGACTTTGGAACACTGAAATGTTCAGAATGACTGGGATACTGAAGCAGAGCTTCCAGGAACATCGGAGAACATTGGAGTTTGATCAGAGACGGGAGGAAATTGTATAATGGAGTATGTTAGACAACGTCTCATAAAGGGTTAGCTGTCAAAGACTGTGATGTCACAGAAGAACGTTACCGGAGAGAGTTTAGGAGAAAGTTGAGAGGAAGGAAGTTAGTTAAAGGGAGTGTTCTCATTGCTGGCAATGTGTTACAATAACATGGTTGCAACTAACAGATTTTGGGAGTTACTGAAACTACTGCAACCCAAGAACACAATGGTATAGTCCTGATAAAATCTATCTACTGATGTATGGAGGACACCACCAATACATTTGGCAACACAGAGTACGAGCATCATTTCCTCGACTTGCCAATATTAGAAAATGGTTGGTGGAAGAATAAGACAGGGAAGCAAATATATTTGACTGCATTACAAATGGAGGCAAGTAGATTCCATTAAGTTGGACCATGTTCAAATGAAGGAACAGGTCTGTACTGTGCTCCCTCAGCACAGGACTTATCGAAAATCATGGAAGAATGTTAGTGCAGTCAAGCTCGCAAGGATAAACGGTAAGTTTCGATCGCACATTGATGAGTGTACTCACGTTGTTTGAACGAAGAGTAACTCGACCCCCACACCGGGCACAGAATTTGGTCTGGCAGTAAGAGCAGATATGGCCACAGCCGTCGGCAAACTTGGTTTTGAGGCAGATCCCACAGGTTGGAGCATCATCCTTGTGCTCCCCTTGGTACCGACGTGCTTCGTCACCTATTTTTCGTATCTGTTCCTTGTAGCTCTCAAATTGTTGATGTAATCGCCTGCGGGGAAGGTGAAGAAAATAAAGTGAGCCCTTTGGTTTCAGTCCAATGCTTGTTTTGTGTGGGATAGTCACACCCTCCCGCCACAGCATCCCAACAAGAAAGTATTCTCCTACTCTAGTCCTGTTGCCTGCATTTTCCCAAGAAGAGATCCCGCTGAACATTGAAAGGAATATAATGCAATAATTGTCTGAAACATTGCATCACCTTTTTGCAAAGAATAATTTGCAAATGTTCCAACGACATGCTAAATATCTGCAGCCTTTGTTCCTCATTTACTTTAAGTGTAAATTTCTACAGAGACCTCTGTCACCTGGAAATACAAAGGACTTCCAGCATTTGGCAGGATTCCCCAGCCTCCCAGCCATGTGTTCCTCTCGGCAGCAGGAGACTGTGTGGCGCTCGCTGGTGGCAGGATTCCCTGCTCCCGCCCGTCAATGGGAATTCCCACCGAAACCATCCCACACCGCCGGGAAACCCATGGGTGGGCGTATGCTGCCTGTGGGACCAGAGAAACCCTCCGCCATCGAACTACTGAAGAATCCCTGGTGTCACTTTCACCAGAACAGAAACAAAAATTCAATGGCGGGATTCCACGACCCCCCGCCGGGCCGGAGAATCGCCGGGGGGGCAGCTTGAATCCCGCCCCGCCACCCCGATACCGGATTCTCCGGCGGGGGCGGGAATCGTGCTGTGCTGTTCGGGGGCTGTTGGTAGCGCCCCCCACCCGGCGATTCTCCGGCCTGCGATGGGCCGAGTGGCCGACGGTTTTCGGCGGAACCCGCCGGCGTAAAATACACCAGGTCCATACCGGCGGGACCTGGCTCTGCGGGTGGCCTGCGTAGTCCTCGGGGGAGCGCGGGGGGATCTGGCCCCAGGGGGGCCCCCAGGATGGCCTGGCCCGCGATCGGGGCCCACCGATCCGCGGGCAGGCCTGTGCCGTGGGGGCACTCTTTCCCTCCGCGCCGGCCGCTGTAACAGTCTGCCATGGCCGGCGCAGAGAAGAACCCCCCTGCGCATGCCCTGGGATGACGCCGGCACACGCTGGTGCTCTCACGCATGCGCCAACTCGGGCCGGCCGGCGGAGGCCCTTCGGCGCCGGCTAGGGCGGTGCCAACCCCACCAAGGCCGGCCTAGCCTCTGAAGATGTGGAGGATTCCGCATCTTCCGGGTGGCCCGATGCCGCAGTGGTTCACACCACTCCTCGGCCTGCCCCGCCGGGTTGGGGAGAATCCCGCCCCAAATCTTCGAAATCTGTAATTAAAGTCAAGTTGAGAGAAGAAATGAAATGAAAATGAAATGAAATGAAATGAAAATCGCTTATTGTCACAAGTAGGCTTCAAATGAAGTTACTGTGAAAAGATCGCACTTATTACTTACTACACTTATTACTGATCCCTGTGAAGACTGATAAATGTTTGAAATAAATCTGAACTTCCGGGTAATAATGGAATGAATAACACTGCAAGACTAGTTTTAAGACTAAAATTTCCATTAACACAGGTCAGAATTCTCTGACCGCGGGGATTCTCTTTTCCTCTGGCAGCACACCCCTGCCCACGGGTTTTCCAGCGGCGGGGGGTACCTTCCATGGGAATTCCCATTGAAAGCGGCTGATTAGAGAATTCCACCGGCAGCGAACGGTGCGCTGGGGAAACGGAGAATCCAGCCCACTATCTTTGGAAGCAACATTTACTTTAAACCAGAGAACAGATTACTCCCAATTTTACTTTGACACAAGCAAAAAACTTCACAGGTTCTGTTACACTGTCATTTAAGTAGACATTCAGTGCTCCTGAAATCAGTCTACACCAGGCTTATCCAACCTTTTCGCTATGAGGGCTATTTTTGTATACTTTCTCATTCAAGAGGCCAATGAGCACATTTCAGAAAGACGAGGTTTGGCACAAAAATACACTGAGATTCAAAAAAAAGATTGAGGTTTTAAGGAAAGAAACAATTGCAGGGCAAAGGTAGATCGATGTGTGAGCAGGTCAGTGTATGTGGGTTTGTGCGTAAATGTTGATTTGTGGTGTGAAGAGTGAGTGGGAAACCAGAGACTAGGTTTGAGGCATACTCCCATTCACACCCGCAAACTCAATCTCCCACATTCCTGTATGGTAAATCATAGACATGTTTGGCCTCCAAGCTTGTATCCAGAAATGCTGATTAGTTATCCTCAAGAGCTCAACTTCCTTTTATTTTGGAACTATATGGACAGTTTAAAGGACAAATGTGCAATACTCCACACGGGACCTGTGGGGTGAGAATGCTCATCTTCCCTGTGCTCCTTGCAGAGTACCAGCTCCCCCACTAGGGGCGGGGTATCTCAATTAACCAATGTATACAAGGTCGGCCAGTGAAGCACTGAGGGAAGAAGGAACCTGGGAGGGATCTATCCGGTAGCGTATATATGATTTGTGTAAATAAAACTCTGTTCTTATTCCACTCAGTGTGGACTCCCTTAATAAAAAATGTTTACAACCCAACATTCTCAACACTGGGTCTTTACTGGGTCTTTGAAGGTGCACAGTTCATCCACTGTTAGTCTCCAAGTGTCAACCTTGCACCTTCTTCCCAGTAAAACAATCTGGAGCCCTGGTAATTGCTATCACACAAACCTGGTGCCGAGCAAACTGCAGAACAGGTCACATGACTCCTTTCATTTTACATTAAACTAAGGAGTCACAAAAAATAACCATCTTGGAAACCTCATAATTGTTACACATCCAAAAATATTGTAAACTTACATTCAGTAAATATTATCCTTTCAAATACCCGTAACGTAATTAAATATTTACCATTTGCTCATCTTTTTTAAAAAAAAACTGCTTTTTGCTGCCCAAGAAACGTTCACCCGACTTCCCTTTGATATATTTTGTTTGTTTGCTATATTTTGGTTAATGATTTTCTATTTTATTTTATTCAAGTTATTCTGTTATTAACATGTTGCAGTGTGCAAAAGCCAAGTTATGTCAATATTTATGATTGCTCTTTCATTCCGGTGTGTCACTTGGTACAAGATTTTGACGACAGTGATGAAAGAATGGTATTTGCCCCTAATCTTGAAAATATCTGTCCATAAAGATTGAGTTGGCGAGAAATGATTGGTTCGTTTTAATCTGTTTTGACTTTGAATCTGGCACCATCTGGTGTCAAGCAAGAGTCAAGACATTATTAATAATAATAATAATAACCTTTATTAGTATCACAAGTAGGCTTAACTTAACACTGCAATGAAGTTACTGTGAAAAGCCCCTAGTCGCCACATTCCAGCGCCTGTTCAGGTACATTGTAGCCATCTAAGATGGCTGCCTGCAAAGGACCATGGGAAGTATGGCCAACCCAGGACTCAGACAGATACACAGTCTATGTGTATCTAAAACACAGGTAGCCCGACCTGACCGAAACCCCCGCTCGTTTGCATTTCAATGGCCCATTTTCCCAGGATAATAGAACTCCAATCAAGCAACCGGTACAGCCACAGACTGATCGGCGCCACTCCCCTTATTCAGAAAGCACATCTGCCCAAGGTCAATGACCGCTAAGGACCCGCCCAGCCACCAAGGCACTTTATTGGCCGAAATCAAAGAAAGTGATCAGAACCCTGTCGAACTATTGGGCCCAAGGTTAAGGACCGCCCCAAAGAGCGTGAAATCCCAGGGGGATAAAAGAGGGCACAGCCATGTGTTCTGTCTCTCTTGGATCCGGCCTGTGCCAACCCAATTGCAGCAGGAACAGCCAGCTAAGTTCAAGACCAACGATCGCTACCTGACGGATGAGTCCAGCAGAGACAGAGCCACTTTCTTCGAACCAGCCAAGTGAAATCCAGATAAAGGCCTTTATCCATTTGCACAGTGCCGGTCACCCTGAAGTATAGGTTATTGTAGCTGATAGGTGTAGTTTAACTCGTAGTAGATATTGTGTTTGCATGTTGAGATAACTCTTGTGTATGTAACTAAACCATCTTTTGAACTAACTAACTAGTTGTGTGGTCATTTGATCGATATAAGGGAAAGGCTTGTGGTTCACTGAGATCAATAAAAATACCAACAGTATTGGCGACGCTGTTAGGACCTATAGAGCAACAACAGGTAGGTGGATTGGCCATGGTAAATTGCCCTTAGTGTCCAAAATTGCCCTTAGTGTTGGGTGGGGTTTACTGGGTTATGGGGATAGGGTGGAGGTGTTGACCTTGGGTAGGGCGCTCTTTCCAAGAGCCGGTGCAGACTCGATGGGCCGAATGGCCTCCTTCTGCACTGTAAATTCTATGAAACACAGAGGGAGAATTCAGAATGTCCAATTCACCTAATAGCACGTCTTTTGGGACTTGTGGGAGGAAACCGGAGCACTCGGAGGAAACCCATACAGACACAGGAAGAACATGCAGACTCTGCACAGACAGTGACGCAAGTCGGGAATCGAACCTGGGACCCTGGCGCTGTGAATCATCAGTGCTAACCACTGTGCTACCATGTCGCCCAATATTAAGTTGATTGTTTTACAGACAGCAAACCCAGAAGTGGTTATAATTCACTCCAGATTTGTTTTACAGAAAGAAAAATAAAACTTGCGGTACACACATGGAATTAAAGTAGACGTTTAAATAACTTGAAAAAAAAACGGAATTAGAGATTGTGGTGTTTACAAATGACATTTTGAATATAGAACATAGAACATAGGAAATACAGCACAGAACAGGCCCTTCAGCCCACGATGTTGTGCCGAACTTTTGTCCTAGATTAAGAAAAAATCAATCTACACCCTAGCATTCTACCGTAATCCAAGTACCTATCCAATAGCCGCTTGAAGGTCACTAATGTTTCCGACTCAACTACTTCCACAGGCAGTCATTCCATGCCCCCACTACCCCACTACTCTCTGAGTAAAGAACCTACCTCTGACATCCCCCCTATATCTTCTTCCATCATTCACCTTAAATTTATGTCCCCTTGTAATGGTTTGTTACACCCGAGGAAAAAGTCTCTTACGGTCTACTCTATCTATTCCCCTGATCATCTTATAAACCTCTATCAAGTCGCCCCTCATCCTTCTCCGTTATAATGAGAAAAGGCCTAGCACCCTCAACCTTTCCTCGTTAGACCTACTCTCCATTCCAGGCAACATCCTGGTAAATATCCTTTGCACCTTTTCCAAAGCTTCCACATCCTTCCTAAAATGAGGCGACCAGAACTGCACACAGTACTCCAAATGTGGCCTTACCAAGGTTTTGTACAGCTGCATCATCACCTCATGGCTCTTAAATTCAATCCGTCTGCTAATGAACGCTAGCACAACATAGGCCTTCTGCACAGCTCTATCCACTTGAGTGGCAACTTTCAAAGATCTATGAACATAGACCCCAAGATCTCTCTGCTCCTCCACATTGCCAAGAACCCTACCGTTAACCCTGTATTCCGCATTCATATTTGTCCTTCCAAAATGGACAACCTCACACTTTTCAGGGTTAAACTCTATCTGCCACTTCTCAGCCCAGCTCTGCATCCTATCTATGTCTCTTTGCAGCCACCAACAGCCCTCCTCACTATCCACAACTCCACCAATCTTCGTATCGTCTGCAAATTTATTGACCCACCCTTCAACTCCCTCATCCAAGTCATTAATGAAAATCACAAACAGCAGAGGACCCAGAACTGATCCCTGCGGTACGCCACTGGTAACTGGGATCCAGGCTGAATATTTGCCATCCACCACCACTCTCTGACTTCTATCGGTTAGCCAGTTCGTTATCCAACTGGCCAAATTCCCCACTATCCCATGCCTCCTTGCTTTCTGCATAAGCCTACCATGGGGAACTTTATCAAATGCCTTACTAAAATCCATGTACACTACATCCACTGCTTTACCTTCATCCACGTGCTTGGTCACCTCCTCAAAGAATTCAATAAGGCTTGTGAGGCAAGACCTACCCCTCACAAATCCGTGCTGACTATCCCTAATCAAGCAGTGTCTTTCCAGATGCTCAGAAATCCTATCCCTCAGTACCCTTTCCATTACTTTGCCTACCATTGAAGTAAGACTAACTGGCCTGTACTTCCCAGGGTTATCCCTATTCCCTTTTTTGAACAGGGGCACGACATTCGCCACTCTCCAATCCCCTGGTACTACCCCTGTTGACAGTGAGGACGAAAAGATCATTGTCAACGGCTCTGCAGTTGCATCTCTTGCTTCCCATAGAATCCTTGGATATATCCCGTCAGGCCCGGGGGACTTGTCTATCCTCAAGTTTTTCAAAATACCTAACACACCTTCCTTCCTAACATGTATCTCCTTGAGTATCTTACCAGTCTGTTTCACACTGTCCTCTCCAACAATATGGCCCCTCCCATTTGTAAATACTGAAGAAAAGTACTCGTTCAAGACCTCTCCTATCTCTTCAGACTCAATACACAATCTCCCGCTACTGTCCTTGATCGGACCCACCCTCGCTCGAGTCATTCTCATATTTCTCACATATGTGTAAAAGGCCTTGGGGTTTTCCTTGATCCTGCACGCCAAAGATTTTTCACGCCCTCTCTTAGCTCTCCTAATCCCTGTCTTCAGTTCCCTCCTGGCTATCTTGTATCCCTCCAGCGCCCTGTCTGAACCTAGTTTCCTCAGCCTTACATAAGTATCCTTCTTCCTCTTAACAAGACATTCAACCTCTCTTGTCAACCATGGTTCCCTCACTTGACCATCTCTTCCCTGCCTGACAGGGACATACATATCAAGGACACATAGTATCTGTTCCTTGAACAAGTTCCACATTTCAATTGTGTCCTTCCCTGACAGCCTATGTTCCCAACTTATGCACTTTAGTTCTTTTCTGACAGCATCATATTTATACTTCCCTCAATTGTAAACCTTGCCCTGTTGCACGCACCTATCCCTCTCCATTACTAAAGTGAAAGTCACAGAATTGTGGTCACTATCTCCAAAATTCTCCCCCCTAACAAATCTCTCACTTACCCATGTTCATTACCAAGTACCAAATCCAATATGGCCTCCCCTCTGGTCGGACAATCTACAAACTGTGTTAGAAAAGCTTCCTGGACACACTACACAAATACCACCCCATCCAAACTATTTGATCTGAAGAGTTTCCACTCAATATTTGGGAAGTTGAGGTCACCCATGACTACTACCCAGTGACTTCTGCACCTTTCCAAAATCTGTTTCCCAATCTGTTCCTCCACATCTCTGCTGCAATTGGGAGACCTATATAAAACTCCCAACAAGTTGACTGCTCCTTTCCTATTTCTCACTTCAACCCATACTACCTCAGTAGGCAGATCCTCCTCGAACTGCCTTTCTGCAGTTGTTATACTATCTCTAATTAACAATGCCACCCCGCACCTCTTTTACCACCCTCCCTAATCTTCTTGAAACATCTATAACCAGGGACCTCCAACAACCATTTCTGCCCCTCTTCTATCCAAGTCCAAGTTTCCGTGATGGCCACCACATCGTAGTCCCAAGTACCGATCCATGCCTTAAGTTCACCCACCTTATTCCTGATGCTTCTTGCGTGGAAGTATGCACACTTCAACCCATCTCCGTGCCTGCAAGTGCTCTCCTTTGTCAGTGTTACCTTCCCCACTGCCTCACTACATGATTGGCGTCCTGAACATCGGCTACCATAGTTGCTGGACTACAAATCCGGTTCCCATTCCCCTGCACATTTTAGTTTAAACCCTCCCGAAGGGTACTAGAAAACCTCCCTCCCAGGATATTGGTGCCCCTCTGGTTCAGATGCAACCCGTCCTGCTTGTATAGGTCCCACCTTCCCCAGAATGCGCTCCAATTATCCAAATACCTGAAGCCCTCCCTCCTACACCATTCCTGCAGCTACGTGTTCAACTGCACTCTCTCCTTATTCCTAGCCTCGCTATCACGTGGCACCGGCAACAAACCAGAGATGACAACTCTGTCCTGGCTTTTAACTATCAGCCTAACTCCCTAAACCTGTTTATTACATTCACACCCCTTTTCCTACCTACGTCGTTGGTACCAATGTGCACCACGACTTCTGGCTGCTCCCCCTCCCCCTTAAGGATCCTGAAGACACGATCCGAGACATCATGGATCCTGGCACCCGGGAGGCAACAAACCATCCGAGAGTCTTGCCCGTGCCCACAGAACCGCCTGTCTGTACTTCTAACTGTTGAGTCCCCTATAACTAGTGCTCTCCTAATCTCCCCCCTTCCCTTCTGAGCCCCAGAGCCGGACCTCATGCCAGAGACCCGGTCACTGCAGCCTACTCCTGCTAGGTAATCCCCTCCAACAATAGCCAAAGCGGTATACTTATTGTTGAGAGGAACGACCACAGGGGATCCCTGCACTGACTGCTTCCTCCTCTTCCCACCTCTAACTGTTACCCAGCTACCTTTGTTGTCAGGTGTAACTATGTCCCTGTAGCTTCTATTTATCACCGAATGATCCCGAATGATCTTCAGTTCATCCAGCTCCAGCTCCAGTTCCCTAACACAGTCTGTGAGGAGCTGGAGATGGCTGCACTTCCCGCAGGTGAAGTCAGAAAGACACCGGTGGTCTCCCTTACCTCGAACATTCCACTGCCCTAGCTGCCATCACCTCTACTGAGTCTCCCAGTAAAAAAGAAAAAAAAAAGTAAATAGCTTACCTGCTCACAGCACTGAGTCTTTTTTTTTACGTTAGAGGAGGAGGGAGGGTGGGAGACACTACACATGTAGTGTCTCGGGTTTCCTCACCGTTCAAATTTATTGGATAATACAAACCTTCCCAGGTCTCCCCACAGCCGACTTCCAGTTTCCTGCTCCAAAAAAGTAAGTTAAAAATCAAAAATTCAGCTTACCTTCCAGCTCTCCCCTCCAGAAATCGCTCCCCTCTCTGCCCGCTCCGCTGGAAGAATGAGCCCGAAACCTCGGAGGTAAGTGCCTTTTTAAAGAAAATACAAACCTTCCCAGGTCTCCCCACGGCCAACGTCCGGTTTCCTGCTCCGAAAAAGTAAGTCAAAAATCAAAAACTCAGCTTGCCTTCCAGCTTTCATCTCCAGAAATCGCTCCCACCTCTGCCCGCTCTGCCGGAAGAATGAATTTAGAGGGAATGTGGAAAAAACGTTAAACAGTTGCTGCTGTCAGAAACATAGATAATCCAACAAAGCTTGCTCGACTGATTATGGAACCGGTAGAGTTTTCTCCGAAAATATAGTGACATAGCTTTTCCTCCTGGAACATCAGCACCAAGAGGATTGTTAGCTCTTCAGAAGAGAAAATGATTATCCTGAACAATTACTGAAGCTAACAACGACTCCAGTTAAAGCTGTTGAGTACTTTACATAAAGAACAGTGTTGGAGACTGTGGGGAGAGCCTGGAGTGAGAGCTCCATATTTTACTGACCACATTGGAGCTCAAACTAAGAGCTCAATCGAAGGTGAACAATCTCAAACCAAGTGGAGTGCCAGTAATTTCTCCCGGTGAGAAAGGGCTTTGTGCTGGAACCCTGCGTTAGGGATAGTTTCCCTAGAGTTAGATACGTGACAGTTTGCTTCATTATCACACCTGGAATATTGTGTGAAGTTTTGGTCTCCTTATCTGAGGAAAGATGTTCTTTCTATAGAGGGAGTGAAGCAAAGAATTACGAGACTGATTCCTGGGAATGCAGGACTGATATTTGAGGAAAGATTGAGTCGGTTGGGATTGTATTCGCTGGAGTTCAGTAGAATGAGGGGGATCTCATAGTAATCTGTAAAATTCTGACAAGACTGGACAGGGAAAGATTTTTTCAACGATGAGGATGTCCAGAACCAGGGGTCAGTGTCTGAGGATTTTGTGGACCACAAATCAGTCCAGACCGAGATGGTTAAAGAAAACTTGGTTTACTCCAACACACTCGTGTTTACAACATACACCAGATCCCAGCTGCGTCTGTCCTGTCGGTACCATACCTGGCCGACTCTATACAGGACTTAACCTTGGTTGACGACTCCCCGCACTCCCCTTAGTGGAGGAGCTTGTATTTGGTGAAGCTGATGGGGAGACTGATTGCTCCAAGCTGTGCGGATTATAACAATGGGGTAAACTATTTAGGACAGTGAGCCTGTAGAATTTGTTACCACAGAAAATAGTTGAGGCCAAAACATTGTATGTTTCCAAGAAGGCGGATGTTTCTCTGACTACACTTCAACAGCCCTTCATATAATGTGAAATACTGAGCTAGTGAAAAGTGTCCAACACATATACAGACTAATTTCTAGGGGTATTGGATTCAATAGCACAGAGGAAGTCACTCAGATATTTTCAAAAGGAAACCAGACGAGTACGAGGGAGAGGAAATTGAAAATTTGCTGAAAGGCTGAGATGAGGTAAAAATCTCTGTCCTAAATGGTTTACCCCATTGTTATAATCCGCACAGCTTGGAGCAATCAGTCTCCCCATCAGCTTCACCAAATACAAGTTCCTCTGCTAAGGGGAGTGCGGGGAGTCATAAACCAAGGTTTGTCCTGTATAAAGTCAGCCAGGTATGGTACCGACAGGACAGACGCAGCTGGGATCTGATGTATGTTGTAAACATGAGTGTTTTGGAATAAACCAAGTTTTCTTTAACCTTCTCGGTCCGGACTGATATGTGGTCCACAAAATCCTCAGTCTGTTCCTGGGGCTCAGAAGGGAAGGGAGGGGAGCAGGAGAGAATTCGTTATTGGAGATTTTATAGTTAGAGGTACAAATAGGTGGTTCTGTGGTAACGATGGAGGCTCGCGGTTGGTGTGTTGCCTCCCGGGTGCCAAGGTCTGTGACGTCTCTGATCGTGTTTTCAGGATCCTTAAGGGGAGGGGGAGCAGCCACAAGTCGTGGTACACACGGTACCAACGACATAGGTAGGAAAACGGACGGGGATGTAAAACACAAATTCAGGGAGCTAGGGTGGAAGCTGAGAGCCAGGACAGACCGTGTTGTCATCTCTGGTTTGCTGCCAGTGCCACATGCTAGTGAGGTGAGGAACAGGGAGAGAGTGCAGTTAAACACGTGGCTCCAGGGATGGTGTAGGAGGGAGGGTTTCAGTTACTTGGATAATTGGAGCACATTCTGGGGAAGGTGGGACTTGTACAAACAGGACGGGTTATACCTGAACCAGAGGGGCACCAATATCCTGCGAGGGAAATTTGCTACAGCTCTTCGGGGGGGTTTAAACTAATTTGGCAGGGGGATGGGAAACTGATTTGTAGTCCAGGAGATAGCGTTGCTGGAGTTCAGGAAGTTGAGGATAGTGCAGTACTGAGGAAGGTACCAAGGTCACAAGAGTGGACCTGCAGGCATGAAATTGGTTTGAAGTGTGTCTACTTCAATGCGAGGAGCATCAGGAATAAGGTTGGTGAGCATGAAGCATAGATTGGTACCTGGGACTACGATGTTGTGGCCATTATGGAGATGTGGATAGAACAGGGGCAGGAATGGTAGTTGGAGGTTCTGGGGTTCAGATATTTCAGTAAGATTAGGGGAGGTGGTAAAAGAGGTGGAGGAGTAGCATTGTTACTCAAGGATAGTATATTGGCTGCAGAAAGGCAGTTTGAGGAGGATCTGTCTACTGAGGTAGTGTGGGCTGAAGTTAGAAATAGGCAAGGAGCGGTCACTTTGTTAGGAGATTTCTATAGGCCCCTAAACAGTAACAGAGATGTGGAGGAAAAGATTGCAATGCAGATTTTGGATAGCTGCGGTAGTCACAGGGTAGTTGGCATGGGTGACTTTAACTTTCCAAATATTGATTGGAACCACTATAATTCGAATAGTTTGGATGGGCTGTTTTTATCCAGTGTGTGCAGGAGGGTTTCCTCACACAATATGTGGATAGACCGACAAGAGTCGGGGCCACATTGGATTTGGTACTGGGTAATGAACCAGGCCAAGTGTTAGATTTGGTTGTGGGAGAGCACTTTGGAGATAGTGACCACAATACACCTTGTCATCCCTGGTTCCCGAATCCTGCCATTTTTATTCTTCATTTTTATGGGGACATGCCCGTCCTGCAATTCAATCAACTGGTCTTTAAAACCTCCCGCGTGTCAGACGTGGATTTGCCTTCAAATAGCCGCTCCCAATCCACATTCCCCAGTTCCTGTCTAATTTGGATGTAATTGGCCCTTGCCGAATTAAGCACTCTCACCCGTGGGACACTCTTGTCCTTATCCATGACTACTCGATATCTTATGGAATTATGGTCGCCAAGCCCAAAATTCTCCCCCACTGAAACAGCAATCGGCCTGGCTCATTCCCCAATACCAAATCTAGTACGACTCACTCCCTGTTTGGATTGTCAACATACTCTTACGAAAAAGTCCTCCTGGACACATCTAAAAAATTGTTCTCTATCCGAGCCCCTGGCTCGAAGCGATTGATTCCCAGTCAATATGGGGGAAGTTAAAATCACCCATCACAACTACCCTGCATTTTTCACACATTTTCAGGATCTGACTACACAGCTACTCCTCTGTCTCCTGCGGGCTGTTGGGAGGTCTTTAGTACACTCCCAACATTGTGATTTCACCCTTCTTATTCCGGAGCTCCACCCATAATGCCTCACTAAAAGCTCCCTCCAATGTGTCCTCCCTCAACACTGCTGTGATCTGCTCCCTCATCAGCGAAGAAACTCCCCCACCTCGTTCCATCGAATTTACAGTGCAGAAGGAGGCCATTCAGCCCATCGAGTCTGCACCGGCCCTTGGAAAGAGCACTCTACGTAACCCCTTACCTCCACCCTATCCCCTTACCTCCACCCTATCCCCACACCTCCACCCTATCCCTGTAACACCACCGAACCTTTTGTGAAAACTAAGGGCAATTTAGCAAAGCTGATCCACCTAACCTGCACATCTGTGGACTCTGGGATGAAACCAGAGCACCCGGAGAAAACCCACGCAGACACGGGGAGAACGTGCAGACTCCGCACAGACTGTGAAGCAACTGGAGCTGTTAACCAACAGTGCTAACCACTGTGCTACTGTGCTGCCCTTTTGTTTTCTCTTCTGGCCCGTCTAAAACAACGATATCCCGGAATGTTAAACTGCCATCCCTGTCCCTCCTTTAACCACATCTCCATAATTGCAATTACATCAGAGTCCCATGCCATAATCCAGGCTCTCAATTCATCTGTTTTACCCGTTATACTTCTTGCATTGAAGCAAACGCACTCCAGACCTCAGTCCTGCTGAGCCCTGTGGTTTCCCTCTGCCTGCTCTTACTCTGCGCTATGTTTATCTCAGTCTCACTTTTTTCCCCAGTCTCTACACTCACTTGCCTGCTGTTCCAGTTCCCACCCCTCTGCCAAACTAGTTTAAACCCTCCCGAACAGCACTAGCAAACCTCCCGCCCAGAATATTGGTGCCCCTCCAGTTCAGGTGCAATCCATCCTTCTTGTACACGTCTCACCTGCCCCAGAAGACATCCAGTGATCCATATATCTAAAGCCTTCTCTCCTACACCAGCTCGTTGGCCACCTGTTCAACTGTGCTATCTCCCTGTTCCAAGCCTCACTAGCATATGGCACGGGGAGTAATCCTGAGATTACTACCCTAGAGGTCCTGCTTATTAGCTCCCGACCCAACTCCCTGAATTGTCTTTGCAGGACCTCTTCCCCCTTCCTGTCTATGCCATTATTACCAATGTGAACAATGACATCTGTCAGTTTAACCTCGCCGTTCAGAGACATCCAGGACCCTGGCACCAGGGAAGCAACACACCATCCTGGAGTCGGTTTTGCAGCCACAGAAATGCTTGTCTGTGCCCCTGACTATTGAGTCTCCTACTACCATCACTCGCTTGGACTTTGCCTGACCCTGTTCTACAGCAGAACTAGTTTTGGTGCCAGTGGTCTGGCTACTGCTGGTATGTTCCCTGGAGTGGCTATTCCCCCGCCCCTGCAACAGTATAAAAAACTGTTTGAGAGGGGAATAGCCACAGGAGGCTGCTGCCTTACCTGCCTTTCTCTTCTGGCAGTCATCCAGCTACGGTCTGAACCTGTGGTGTGACCGCCTCCCTGAAGCTAGTGTCTATCATACTTTCTGCTCCCTGTGTGCTCCGCAATGAGTCCAGCTGCTGCTCTAACCGAACTACGCAGTCTGTGAGGTGATGCATCTGGTTACACTTCCGGCAGACAAAGGCGACAGGGATGCCAGATAGCTCCCTGATCTCCCACATCTGGCAGGAGGAGTACACCACTGCCCTAACTGCCATCTCTGCCCTTGCACACTTAAGAAGGATGCAAGAAAAAGAATCTTACCTTGCTCGTCATCCTCACAGTGTCTTTCTTTTTTGGTTGGGGAAGGGAGGGAGGGAGGGAAACACTAACATGGCGTTTCGGGCTTAACCGTTCCTTGACACCAGTTCTTCAACAACCCACAGTACAGTCAAGGTGACTTGAGTTGACTTATCCCAGAATCCTATTCTGCCGCCTCTACTGGATGATAATATTACTCCACGTAATATTAAATAACTCTCTGAGGACCATGCATTCCTCAATTTCCAGTTTCTCCTGCATCTCCCTTTTCCTTTGTGGTACTGTTGCCTGTGGCTGCCTAAGCCATAAATTCGGAAAAACTTCTCTACCTTTCTCCTAGAAAATCTCTCAGAGAGCACAAGAGATAGAAAGACTGACGTCCATTATCCTTTTGCGTGTTTCACAATCTCAGGGCAGCTCAAAACAATTCACGGTCAATGAAAAACTTCAGAAATTTGGTAACTTGTGTAATGTAGGAAACACATCAGCCAATTTGCGCACATGAAGTTACTGTGAAAAGCCCCTAGTCGCCACATTCTGGCGCCTGTTCGGGTACACAGAGGGAGAATTCAGAATGTCCAAATTACCTAACAGCACGTCTTTCGGGTCTTGTGGGAGGAAACCGGGGCACCAGGAAGGAACCCACGCAGACACGGGGAGAACATGCAGCCTACGCACAGACAGTGACCCAAGCTGGGAATCGAACTTGGGACCTTGGCGCTGTGCAGCAACAGTGCTAACCACTGTGCTACCGTGCCACCCTATGTCTCAATAGAAAGGAGGCATTTCCAACAGGGCAGAACTTCTGCAGTACTGCATTGGAGACTAGAAGAGAGATAGAGAACACACTCACCATCGAGGAATATGGAGATAATAAGAGCAAAGGGAAACAAAAGAAAGGAGATCCAAAAAGATGGAGGGAAACAAAGGGGATGGTGCAAGGGTCGGGGAGAAAGTCTTGTGAGTTATCATTTTTTAAATCCAATTTTTCACCTGGGAATATCCCGGTTTTGGGAAAACTTTAAATACAGGCTTTTGGTCCGAAGACCAGAAAGAACAAAACATTTCTAATGCTAAACAAAATCTAACCACACCCAACAGAGACTGGATCACCTAATTGCCAGCTCCAAACTGGCGAAGGAGACAATGACATCTACCAGTCTGATGTGATCTGGGAGACGATAGAGCCCATCAGTTCACATATTGTATAATATTCCAGATCAGGAGTTCCCTTTGTTTCGCAATACTTGCTACACAAGGGTTGGGAAAAGAATATACATTTTAACAAAGCTTCCTGTCTAGGGGACCAATCTACCCAATTTTGGGCTTGATTTTGCCATCTGGGTAGATCAGGCAGAAATCTGTATAACTGAGGTCCAGCTGTGGAGTGAAACGAAAAGGAAGGAACACGAGGCAGACAGTTCGACAAGGTAAGAGCAGAACCTTTTTTTTGAACAAATATTTTAAACGTAAATAATAACAAAACAACATCCCGACAAAGCAAAGTTATAAGTTTGTTTATTTTTTCCCCTTTAATTTCCCCTATCCCTTTCCCCTGCGACGAACAGCTCCTCAAATATAATCATAAATGTACCTCAAAGCCCTCTTCTGACCCACTTAAGACAAATTTAATCTTCTCCAAACGGAGAAACTCCAGTAGCTAGTAGTTTCGTTGGGGAAACGTAGGTAGCTCCTTTCCTTTTTACAGAGTCCCCCACCTGCCAGTACCTAAACTGACATCCCGTCGGCAACTCAAACCTCTCCTGCAGTTCATCCAACTCAGCGATTATCCCCTCCGAAAACATACCTCTGACCTGCTCCAACCCCTCCTCCCTCCACTGCCTGTACATCTTATCCACCATCACTGCCCCCCCCCCCCCACCCCCCACCCCCCCCCCCCCCACACACACACAGTAGCATCAGCACCGACATTTGATTCAATTTAAAGTGCCTCCTCAGTTGATTCCAAATCTGAATAGTCGACTCCACCGCAAGATTCTTCACATGTTTCCTCGGAGCCAATGGCCATCATCAGGGTCCTCAAACAGGAGCCCTTACAGGACTCCTCCTCCAACCTGATCCACTCCACCCGCTTTCCACCCCACCAACGCATCACCTTCTCCACATTCGCTGCCCAGTAGTAGTGCATCAGGTTTGGGAGCGCCAACCCCCCTCCCTGCCTCTGCCTTTGTAGCAGAGCCCTCCTCACCCTCGGTGCCTTCCCCGCCGGCACAAATTCCGAGATCAGTGTCTCCACCTTCCGGAAAAAGAGTTTATGGAGAAAAATCGGGAGGGTCCGAAAGACAAACAGAAACCTTGAAGCGCATTCACCTTCACCACCTGCACCCTCCCCGCCAATGTCAAGTGTAGAATATACCACCTGTTAAGATCCCCCTCGACCTCTTCCACTAACCCCGTGAAGTTCCACTGATGCATTGTGACCCACTTATGCATCACCCGAATCCCCAGATACCAGAACCGCTCTCTTGCCACTTTGAATGGTAGTGCCCCCAGGTTTGCCTCCCACCCTGCCCTGATCACTGATAGACAGTAATTATGCCGATCAAGCGGAGGGTCCTTCCCCTACACTCTCTGCCCCACTTTTCCACCAAATCGACCCAGAGCTCGGGTAAAAAGGGCCAAAACCAACACCTTCGAGCAGGAGCAGCACTGTGTGCAACCACTCACTCCACTGCCGCCAGCGGGAGGTCTCACATCAGGGCAGAATCTGGCCCTCCCTCTCACCCTCCCCCTGCAACCAGGACCAAAGGAGTTCTATACTAAGGAATGTCAAAGAATGAGTACGCCCCTAAGGACTTAGAGAGGACACAATGGGGTGAACAGTTCATCTGTAGCCTGCAGAAAGCTCAGTCCAACGCCATGTGGGGAGTCGCCTCACATCTCCTGACCAAACTTTGGGTAATTTAGGGGGTTTAACAAAAGTGATTAAGGGAACCCGGAGGGGCTTCGTTTAGTGAAGTCCAAGGGGATGTCATCTGTTTTGTTATCAGCTACATAAGCATGGCGAGGATTGGTTGTGCCATATTTCGATTCGGTGTAGGTATTAAACCCACTCTGATTATTCAAAGCATGCGTCGACTGAATTACTCATCATCCTTCATCCTGGTTCGGGAATACAAACACAGACCTTCCACCGTAAATGAGTAAGTTTGGACGCGATCAGTAAGGCTGAATGACCCACACGTGCTCAGAAACACCTTAGAGTCCCAAGGGAAGAGGGGGCACACGGATTAAATAAAGACACAAGCACAAAGAGAAGAGATAGCGCAGCGAGACACAAACTGCAAGGAAGGAGCAGAAAGAGAGGAGGAAAGGAAAGAGTAAACCAGAATGGACAGACAGAGAGAAAGAGAGAAGGGGAGAAGGTGAGAGGGGCAAGGTTTAGAGTAGATGTACGAGGCAATTTTTTTATACAGAGGGTAGTGGGTGCCTGGAACTCGCTACCGGAGGAGGTGGTGGAAGCAGGGACGATAGTGACATTTAAGGGGCATCTTGACAAATACATGAATAGGATGGGAATAGAGGGATACAGACCCAGGAAGTGTAGAAGATTGTAGTTTAGTCGGGCAGCATGGTCGGCACGGGCTTGGAGGGCCGAAGGGCCTGTTCCCATGCTGTACATTTCTTTGTTCTTTGAAAGTGAGACACACACAGAATCTGAGAGAATGGACGATACAGACACAGATTGAATGAGGTTGGAGAGAGAGTACAGAGGAATACAAAACGCAAGGATATGAAAAAGACAAAAGGGAATAAGCAAATAGAAAAACGATCCCGAGGGGGTCTTGACAGGGTGGATGTAATAATAACAATCACTTATTGTCACAAGTAGGCTTCAATGAAGTTACTGTGAAAAGCCCCTAGTCGCCACATTCCGGCGCTTGTTCGGGGAGGCCGGTACGGGAATTGAACCCGCGCTGCTGGCACTGTTCTGCATTACAAGCCAGCTATTTAGCCAATTGTGCTAAACCAGCAGGTTCGAGGGGCTGAGTGGCCTACTCCTGCACCTAATTCGTAAGGATGTGAACTCGGGGTCACTGTTAAGCGGTCGCCTATTTAGCATAGAGATGATCAAATTTGTGGAATCAGAATCTTTGATTATTTTCGAGGCAGAGCTCGACAGATTCTTGATGAAAGAAGAGAATGGAAGGTTAGTGGGGGAAGGCAGGAGTGTGGAGCTGGGGTTACAATCAGATCAGCCATGATTGTTTTGAATGGCAGAGCAGGTTCGAGGGGCTAAGTGGCCGACTCCTGCACCTAATTCGTAAGTATGTCTGTATTTCTGCAAGGAGATGGAATGACAAACATTGAAGTAGAAGCATAGGAAGGAAAGGGAGTGAAAGGTGCAGGAGAGACAGATGTGAACAATCACACAGAACGAGGAAGAAAAGAAGAGGGATAGCGAGTGGAACTTGAGGGAAAGACAAATAGTTTCAGATTTACAGGCATCCGTGTCTTTTGTCACGTTTATGTAAGAGTGAATATTTAGGTGGAGCTGACTGTGCAAATCCTGAGCAGCGCTGTTTAAGTGTATTTTGAACTCGCATGATGGTCATTGTTTGGCGACTAACTGTGTACGGCACTGCCACTTTGTGGACGAGAAGCAGCAAGGCCAGTGTGATACATGTCAGCTGCAAACTTGTCTTGTGTATGCATGGCAATCTACGATGCAAAGTACCGAACATAGCAGGTAGCATTGCATAATACATCAGAGTGTTGATCATATTGTATCACAAAGCTAGTCCACACAATTAACACGGTTACCCTCGTCTCAACTTTCCCGACAGGAAAATAGCATTGTATCTTCTCAACAATAAATTCATCCCTTCGTGGTAATCACCTCACAAGTGAACATTTGCTAACTGGCAATTCCTCACGACTAAGCCCCCCAGCCCCACCGCCCCTGCCCTCACCCCGTTCGCTGCCCAGCCTCTCACACCCCATCCCTGTAGCCACCTGCAAAGGACCATGGGAATTTTGGCCAACCCAGGGCACAGACAGATACACAGCCTATGTGTATTTGAAACACAGGTGACCAGACCTGACCGAAACCCCGCTCGTTTGCATTTTAATGGCCCATTTTCCCAGGACAATAGAACTCCAATCAAGCAACCGGTACAGCCACAGACTGATCGGCGCCACTCCCCTTACTCAGAAAGCACAAATGCCAAGGTCAATGACCGCTAAGGACCCGCCCAGCCACCAAGGCACCCGCCCCTTTATTGGCCGAAATCAAAGACAGTGATCAGAGCCCTGTCGAACTATTGGGTCCAAGGTTGAGGACCGCCCCAAAGAACGCAAAATCCCAGAGGGATGAAAGAGAGCACAGCCATGTGTTCTGTCTCTTTTGGATCTGGCCTGTGCCAACCCAATTGCAGCAGGAACAGCCAGCTAAGTTCAAGACCAACGATCGCTGCCTGACGGATGAGCCCAGCAAAGACAGAGCCACTTTCTTCGAACCAGCCAAGTGAAATCCAAATAAAGGCCTTTATCCATTTGCACAGTGCCGGTCGCCCTGAAGTTAAGTATAGGTTATTGTAGCTGACAGATGTAGTTTAACACGTAGTAGGTATTGGGTTTGTATGTTGAGATAACTCTTGTGTATGTAAATAAACCATCTTTTGAACTAACTAACTGGTTGTGTGGTCATTTGACCCATATAAGGGTTGTGGTTCACCAAGATAAATAGAAATACCCACGGTATTGGCAATACTGGTGTGACCTATAGAGCAACATCTCCCCCACCCAGCCTCTCCCCCTCTCCCCCCACCCTGCCATTCTCCCCCCACCCTGCTGCCCAGGCTCTTACCCCCTGCCCACACAGATTATTCAATGAGATACCCATTGTCCATGTTGTAGTTGTTCAATTAGCAAAATAAAGACAAGGTATTTGAATATATTTGCATTTTGGTGTGAATCTGCATCATGTCAACGTATTCAGGTGTTAACTATCCATAATGACATTGGGAACATGTTCTTAGATGCTTGCAAACCTGTGACTCATTCTTTTATAATCCTTTTAATTTAGTGCTGAATAGTGCTTTAACTACAAGCTAAAGAAGCTGCAATAAAAGCAACACTTAAACAATTAAAATAATTAATTACCAACAGTAATGTAGAGACGGCACCGACAATTATTACCAATCACATTTATGAAACTACACTCTGATATTATCTTGTTGAAAAGAGCCCCACGTGAAGTTCAATGTTTCTTGACAACTCAATTGAGAAGCTCAAGGCTGAGTTAGAAGCAACAAAAGACGGCATGAAAACGGAAAGGGAGGTGGCACTGGAAAACCTTGCGATGCTTAGAGAGTTGATAAATCACCTGGTCTGGGTGGGTTGCATCTCAGCTTGCTGAAGGTGGAGATAGAGGAAGGGCTTGCCATAAATTTTCAATTTCTTGTGATACGAGGAAGGTGCCGGAGAATTGGAGCATGACAAATGTGACACTCTCATCAAAACAAGGCAAAGGTCATTCTTAATTACAGATCAGTCGGTTTGACATCAGTGGTGGATTGAGCAACAATACTCAGGAAAAATAACAGCCACTTGGCGAGGTTTGAATTAATTAAGGAGAGCCAGCATGCATTTGAAAAAGGCAGATCGAGCTTGACTAATTGAATGTTTTGATGAAGTCACAGAGAAGGTTGGTGAAAGGAATATGGTCGATGTTGTCGATGTGGAGGCTTTAAGAAAATGTACAAAGTACCACATACGTTGGGAAAGCAGCACGTCGTGGAAAATGGTTATTTTTCAGACAGGGGATGAGAGACTTTGATTTTCCTAAGGATCAGTGCGAAAATCACTGCTTTGCATATGCAAATCATTTCTGCCTTGGAATAGAGTCGAACATCCAAATTTACCGATAATTCCAAGCTTGGAGGACAGGCAAACAGTGATGATTAGAGGAATTGTCTGCAACAAGAATATCATGACATCTCCCCTTTTTTATTATGTTTTGTTGGCGTATGTGAATGTATTTACATGTGAATGAGTCTGTCTAATGTGACTGACGGAGGACAACAGAACAGAGCAAACAAAACAAATGTTCACAAGTCTAGTCTCTGAGGTTTGCATCTGATCCTGGACGACCGCCTGAGAGGTGGCGGAGGGGACGACGGCGTCTTGACAGGCGGGATGGAAGTCTGACTGGTGGCCTCGTGGTGCGAGGTATCATGATGTGGCAATTAAGCATATGGAAATGGTTGAGAAAGTGGTTGCGGGCAGGCAACTTTGCACAGTCGAACAACGACAGCCGGAGCAGACCACCCGCCATCCGGTATCTTGATCCGAACAGTGTCTGCCGGGGATAGCATGGCCAGATCGGTGGCGTGGGCATCATAGCCCTGCTTTTGACGGTCTCTGAGCTGCTGCATCTTCTGCAGCACCGGGAGGTGATCCAGGTTGGGCAGGTGCATGACTGGAAGCGTCGTCCGCAGGTCCCTGTTCATCAGTAGTTGAGCCGGTGACATACCAGTGGACAATGGAGTCGCCCTGTACGCGAGCAGTGCAAGGTGTATGTCGGAAGCAGAGTCCGCGGCCTTGCAGATCAGCTGTTTCACAATGTGCATCCCTTTCTCAGCTGTTCCATTGGACTGCAGATAGTGCGGACTGGAGGTGACATGCTGGAAATTGTATGACCTGGCAAATGTGGACCATTCTCGACTGTGAAAGCACGGGCCATTGTCGCTCATGACGGTGATTGGGATGCCATGCAATGAGAACGTCTCCTTACAGGCTTTGATGATGGTCCGAGAGGTGAGGTCTGGAGCTTCAGCACCTCAGGGTAATTCGAGAAGTAGACGATGATCAATACGTAGTTGTGACCATTTGCATGAAAGAGGTCGATGCCAATCTTGGACTATGGAGAGGTCACTATGTCATGCTGTTGGAGCGTCTCCTTGCTCTGCGCTGGCTGGAACCGCTGACAGGTAGCACAGTTCAGGACCATGTTCATGATGTCCTGGCTGATGCCGGGCCAGTAGACAGCTTGCCGGGCTCTGCGTCTGCACTTCTCAATGCCCAGGTGTCCCTCATGAATGTGGCGCAGCACCAAGCTGTGGAGACTGAACGGAATGACAATCCTGTCCAGCTTGAGGAGGATACCATCAATCACCGTCAGGTCGTCCTTCACATTGTAAAATTGTGGGCACTGCCCTTTCTGCCAGCCAGTGGTAAGGTTGTGGATGACACGCTGCAACAGTCTTTGGCTGTCTCATCACGGATGAGAACTACCTTCTCATCTGTCACCGGGGGAGTGCGAGCACACAGCTGCACCTCTGATTCGATGTGCTGGATGATCTCCAGCGACTCACTGGGCGAGGTGGCGGAGCGGGCCAATACATCAGCGATGATGAGCCAGGTGTGTACACCAAGTTGAAGTCATACCTCCTAAGTTTAAGCAGGATTTATGTCGTTCAGGTCCTTGTGGATGATGTGGACCAGAGGCCTATGATGCATCACACCAGTGAATGTCGGCAGGCCGTAGACATAATCATGAAATTTGAGGTTGCCGGTGAGAAGACCCAAGCACTCCTTCTCAATCTGAGCACATCTGGTTTCAGTGGGCGTCATTGACTTGGTGCGTAGGCTACTGGTGCCCAGGATGATGTGTCACCTCGTTGAAGCAGCACCGCACCGATGCCATACTGACTCTCATCTGTGGATGTCTTTGTCTCCCGGTCCGGGTCGAAGAATGCCAGGACTGGTGCAGTGGTGAGCTTGGCTTTCAGCTCCAGCCACTCTGTCTGGTGTGCCGCCTTCCACTCAAAGGCAGTTGACTTTTTCACCAGGTTGCGTAGGGCCGTGGTGTGTGTGGCCATGTTTGCAATTAACTTGCCCAGAAAATTGAACATAACCAAGAAGCGCAGCACCGCCTTTTTGTCCTCAGGGACCTTCATCGCCTCGATGGTCTTGAGTTTGTCTGTGTCCGGGCGCACACCATGCTGAGAGATCTGGTCGCCTAGGAACTTGAGCGTCGATGTGCCAAAACAACATTTGGACCTGTTTAACTTTAGGCCGTAGTCATGTACACGGCGGAATAACTTCTGGAGCATGTTCTTCAGGGGTCGTGGACCATATGCTGATGTTGTCCACGTACACACAAACCCCTTCAATGCCTTCCATCATCTGCTCCATGATGCGATGGAATATCTCCAATGTCGAGACAATGCCAAATGGCATGCAATTGTAGCAGTATCTGCCAAAACGAGTGTTGAAGGTGCAGAGCCTTCTGCTGGACTCTTCCAGCTGGATTTGCCAAAATCCCTGTGATGCATCCAATTTGGTGAAGAAGCGCGCGTGTGCCATCTCACTCGTGAGTTCCTCCCGCTTCGGGATGGGGTAGTGTTCCTGCATGATATTCTTATTGAGATCCTTGGGATCAATGCAGATGCGCAGGTCCCCCGAAGGCATCTTTACGCACACCATCGAGCTGACCCAGTCAGTCAGTTCGGTGACCTTGGATATGATGCCTTTTTGCTGAAGATTCTTGAGCTGTGCCTTCAGACGCTCTCTCAGTGGAGCAGGGACTTGTCATGGCGCGTGGACCACTGGCTTGGCATCAGGTCGTAATAGAATCTTATACCGATAAGGCCGCGTTCTCATCCGTTGAACACATCTGGTTACTGGGCAAGGATGTCGTTGATGCCGGCCTGAAGATCCACATGGGAGGATGTCATGGTGTAAACCCTTTGAACAAGTTTCAGCTGCTTGCAAGCCTGTGCACCTAGTAGGGATGCCCTGTCCGTCTTAACAATTTCAAAGCGTAACCGTGCTTGTGTGTGTCGGTTGGATACGTGCAGATGGCAGGATCCCAATGCCTTGATGGCATTCCCGTTGTAATCCAGGAGCTTGCAGGCAGCTGGAAGGACCGTGGGGGGCTTCTTAATGCATCTGATGTCTGCCTATGAGAGGAGGTTGGCAAAGGCACCTGTGTCCAGCTTGAATTGGATGGGGCACCTTCATCACTGCTCACCATTCGTCCTCGGAATTCACAGCTAGGATTGATTGGACTTGCGATGTGTCACGTTGTAATAATGCTTACACGGTAGGCGTTGTCCAGGCATTCATCATCTGGATCCGTTGCACTGCCGGGATCAGAATCCTGCAGGCGTTGTTGCACACTCCGGATGCGTGGCGTCAGAATTGGGAGCGCTGGCACCTGACTGGTGGTGCAGATCTGCACAGGGCTGCATAGTGGCCTGGCTTCCCGTAGTTTAAACTGCGACTGCCTCCTGCAGGGCAGTGTTTCTTTAAATGGGCGGTGCCACAATTCAAACACTTCATGACGTCGGTGTCCTGACACTCTGTGCGTCGTTGCACGTGCGCAGTGCAGTTCTCAGACGTCTGCACCTGTGCAGTGTGGGTTTCGGCCGCTTCGTTATCCCGTTCGCATCGCGCATGCGTCAGGCCCCGGGAAGAGCGCGCAAAATGGCCGCTTTCATCAATGTTGAGGCGCTGCATCCGGGAGATGGCCTGTAGACTCTCCGCCTCGTGGGAGGCTAGTTTATCATTTTCTGCCGTTTTGGACTGGGAATAGCGATTTTTAGCGTGCTCATGCACTGTGCATGTTTCAATCGCGACTGGCAGGGTCATATGCTTGATCTTCAGTAACTGCTCTCTCAGAGGATCAGAGTGAACTCCAAAAACGATTTGGTCTCTGATCATGGAGTCAGCAATATCACCAAAGTTGCAGGATTGCGCAAGCAGTCTAAGGTTAGTTAAATATGAGGTGAAGGATTCGTCTTTACCTTGCAATCGCTGCTCGAATATGTAGCGCTCGAAGATTTCGTTGCTGTTCACCTCACAGTGGCTGTCAAACTTGTCCACGATGGTCTGAAACTTTGTCTTGTCCTGGCCTTCGGCGAAGTGAAAGGAGTTGAATATTTCCAAGGCGTGATCACCCGCTGTGCTGAGGAGACGAGCTATCTTCCCTGCATCAGACGCACCATTGAGGTCTGATGCTTCGACGTAAAGCTGAAATTTCTGCTTGAATGTCCGCCAGTTGGCACTGAGATTGCCGGAGGTCCTGAGCTGGTAAGGAGTCTGAATCTTTTCCAATGTGCCGGTATACATTCGCTGGTCGTCACGGACCTTGCTGAGCTGAACTAACTAGATTGAACAGACTCCTGGTATCATGTTGTGTTATGTAATTTGGAATAACACAAGCTGCCACTTGATGCAGTCTTGAGTAAAAGATGCTCCAGACTTTGAAGTGAGTTCAATGTGTTTTATTGAACTATTAGCACAGTTCTCAA
Source organism: Scyliorhinus torazame (assembly GCF_047496885.1). Taxonomy (NCBI): domain Eukaryota; kingdom Metazoa; phylum Chordata; class Chondrichthyes; order Carcharhiniformes; family Scyliorhinidae; genus Scyliorhinus; species Scyliorhinus torazame. The sequence continues at coordinate 88,785,311 of NC_092710.1, read as the reverse complement.
TGAGTTCGACTCTCTGCTAATCTAAATGTAGTAACTCAGTCTAACTGAACCAGCCTTGCTCTAAGCCACGTGCTGGGGTGTGATGCTGAGGATACACCCGGTCTCACTCTGTAGATGGTGCTCTGTGGAAAGAGACCGCCCTTTTACAGTGAGATACCACCCCTGAGTGTCCTGACTGCTCATTGGTCATGTCCTATTTTCTGTGTTCATTAGCTGCATGTTTGCATATCATGACAGGGGGTACATAGCATACTGAAGTACATTAGGGATACAGCATACTGAAGTGAAGGAACCAAAACAGAGGAAGTTCAGCCATGGGGAGTTCAAAGGAGCATTATAGATAAGGCTAATGAGACCACTTTCCAGGAGCGGAGATACTCGACCAGCGATGGAATACTCCTAACTGGGCCAGGAGATAAAGGTAACGCCAGGCTTGGGGCTGAGCAGAGACAGCCGGACCTGCCAGGGACACTCCTAACTGGGCCAGGAGATAAAGGCAACGCCAGGCTTGGGGCTGAGCAGAGACAGCCGGGCCTGCCAGGGACACTCCTAACTGGGCCAGGAGATAAAGGCAACGCCAGGCTTGGGGCTGAGCAGAGACAGCCGGACCTGCCAGGGACACTCCTAACTGGGCCAGGCGATAAAGGCAGCTCCAGGCTTGGGGCTGAGCAGAGACAGCCGGACCTGCTAGGGACACTCCTAACTGGGCCAGGCGATAAAGGCAGCTCCAGGCTTGGGGCTGAGCAGAGACAGCCGGGCCTGCTAGGGACACTCCTAACTGGGCCAGGCGATAAAGGCAACGCCAGGCTTGGGGTTGAGCAGAGACAGCCGGACCTGCCAGGGACACTCCTAACTGGGCCAGGAGATAAAGGCAACGCCAGGCTTGGGGCTGAGCAGAGACAGCCGGGCCTGCTAGGGACACTCCTAACTGGGCCAGGCGATAAAGGCAACGCCAGGCTTGGGGTTGAGCAGAGACAGCCGGACCTGCCAGGGACACTCCTAACTGGGCCAGGAGATAAAGGCAACGCCAGGCTTGGGGCTGAGCAGAGACAGCCGGGCCTGCTAGGGACACTCCTAACTGGGCCAGGCGATAAAGGCAACGCCAGGCTTGGGGCTGAGCGGAGATTGTCGGACCTGCCAGGGACACTCCTAACTGGGCCAGGAGATTGTCATGATATGCAGACATGCAGATAATGATATACAGACACGTAGCTAATGAACACAAAGAACAGGACATGGCCAATGAGCTGGCAGGACACTCAGGAGTGGTATCTCACTATAAAGGGCACGAGGCATCCAGTTGCAGCCTGTGTTATCCCAGAATACATAACACAACATGATACCAGGAGACTGCTTAATCTAGATGGTTTACCTCAGTCTGTTCCGTACGACCAGAGAAGGTATCCTGGCTTCATGGAGAAGATTCAGGCTCCTCACCAGCTCAGGACCTCCGGCAATCTCAGTGCCAACTGGCGGACATCCAAGCAAAAGTTTCTGCTGCACATCGATGCTTCAGACCTCGTGCGTGCATCTGATGCAAGGAAAATCACGCTTGCCTCTCAACAGCGGGTGATCAAGCCATCAAACTCTTCAACTCTTTTCACTTTACCGAAGGCCAGGACAGGACAAAGTTTCAGACCATCCTGGACAAGTTTGACAGTCACTGTGAAGTGGACACCAATGAAATTTTCGAGCGCTGCATATTCAAAGGAGAACCAAGATGGAGGAGAACCAAGATGGCGGCGGGTGGAGACCAGTCAGCGTGGGCGCAATGATCACAAGAGCAGCAGGAGATCTCAAGCGCTGTTTTGCGGACCTGAAGGCAGAGTTGCTGGAGCCGATGAAGGCATCGATCGATAAGCTGGTCGAGACCCAGAAGGTCCAAGGGGCGGCGATCCGGGAGGTGCGGAAAAAGGCCTCGGAGAACGAGAACGAGATCTTGGGCCTGGCGGTGATGGTGGAGGCGCACGTGGCGCTGAACAAGAAGTGGCAAGAAAAGTTTGAAGACGTGGAGAATCGGTCGAGAAGGAAGAACCTTCGGATTCTGGGTCTCCCGGAGGGAGTGGAGGGGTCGGATGCTGGAGCATACGTGGTCACGATGCTGAACACGCTGATGGGTGCGGGAGCTTTCCCGAGGCCCCTGGAGCTGGATGGGGCTCACCGAGTCCTGGCGAAGAGGCCCAAGGCCAACGAGCCGCCACGGGCGGTAATGGTGCGGTTCCACCGCTTTGTGGACAGGGAGTGTGTCCTCAGATGGGCTAAAAAGGAGCGGAGCAGCACGTGGGAGAACGCAGAGATCCGTATATATCAGGACTGGAGCGCGGAGGTGGCCAAGAAGATGGCCGGATACAAACGGGCTAAGGCGGTTCTACATCGGAAGGGGGTGAAATTCGGGATGCTGCAGCCGGCGCGATTGTGGGTCACGTTAAAGGACCGATACCATTACTTTGAGACGCCGGAGGAGGCATGGACCTTTATCCAGGCCGAAAAGTTGGGTACGGACTGAGGGTTTGTTGGGAGGGGGTGTCAAGGGGGAGTTATTGTGGTTATTGTGTTTTGGGGGATGTTCTGTTCTGTTTTCTTTGGTGCTGGGTGGGGTTGTGTAAATGGTTCGAAGTGGGGGTTGTGTGAGAGTGTGGGCGTCGGTGGTTGGAAGGACAGGGCCCCGCCGGGAAGGAGGGGGAATGGGAGACCTGAGGTGGGGGAGCTGCGATAAGGCCGCAAAAGGGAGCTGCGCCAGCGGGGGCGGGGAGTTGGGGGAGGAGAGGGACTAGCACCCGCTGTGACGCCTCAATGTGCGACTGTTGGCGGATGAGGAGGTGAGCGGGCGGATCCGGGGGTGCATTGAAAGATATTTAGAGGCTAATGACAATGGGGAGGTGCAGGTGGGGGTGATCTGGGAGGCGCTGAAGGCGGTGGTCAGGGGAGAGCTAATCTCCACTAAGTTCCATAAGGAGAGGGAGGAGAGGAGAGAGAGGGAGAGATTGGTGGGGGAGATATTAAGGGTGGATAGGAGGTATGCAGAGGTCCCCGAGGAGGGATTACTCAAGGAACGACAGAGCCTCCAGGCCGAATTCGACCTGTTGACTACCAGGAAGGCAGAGGTGCAGTGGAGGAAAGCGCAAGAGGCGGTGTATGAATATGGGGAGAAGGCGAGCCTGATGTTGGCACATCAGCTTCGGAAGCGGGAGGCAGCGAGGGTTTTTGGGGGAGTTAGGGATAGAGGGGGGAACACGGTGCGGAGTGAGGTGGGAATAAATGGGGTATTCAGGGACTTTTATGAGGAGCTGTATAGGTCTGAGCCCCCGACGGGGAGGGGGGGATGCGCCGAATTTTGGATTGGCTGAGGTTCCTGAGGGTGGAGGAGGAGCAGGTGGTTGGGCTAGGGGCACCGATTGGGCTGGAGGAGCAGGTTAAGGGGTTGGGGGGGGATGCAGGCAGGGAAGGCCCCAGGGCCGGATGGGTTCTCGGTGGAATTCTACCGGAGGTACATGGACCTGTTGGGCCCACTATTAGTGAGGACTTTCAATGAGGGGGGCCCTGCCCCCGACAATGTCCAGGGTACTGATCTCGCTGACCCTGAAGCGGGACGAGGACCCATTACAGTGTGGGTCGTACAGGCCGATCTCGCTCCTCAACGTCGACGCGAAGTTGTTGGCGAAGGTGCTGGCTACCAGAATTGAGGACTGTGTCCCGGGGGTGATTCACGAGGACCAGACGGGATTTGTGAAGGGTAGGCAGTTGAACACCAATGTGCGGAGGCTCCTCAACGTAATTATGATGCCTGCAGTGGAGGGGGAAGCGGAGGTAATGGCGGCGATGGACGCGGAGAAGGCCTTCGATAGGGTGGAGTGGGAGTACCTTTGGAAAGTGCTGAGGAGGTTTGGGTTTGGGGAGGGGTTCATCAGTTTGGTTAGGCTACTTTATGAAGCCCCAGTGGCGAGTGTGGCCACGAACTGGCGGAGGTCGGAATAATTTGGGCTGTACCGGGGGTCGAGGCAGGGGTGTCCCCCGTCCCCTTGCTGTTTGCATTGGCAATTGAGGCTTTGGCCATGGCACTGAGGGAGTCCAGGAACTGGAGGGGACTGGTTCGGTGGGGAGAGGAACACCGGGTGTCGCTGTATGCCGATGACCTGTTACTGTATGTGGCGGACCCAGTGGAGGGGATGCCGGAGGTTATGCGGATCCTCAGGGAGTTCGGGGTTTTTTCCGGATATAAGCTTAACGTAGGGAAGAGTGAGCTCTTTGTGATACACCCAGGGGACCAGGGAAGGGAAATAGACGTGCTTCCGCTCAAGAGGGCGGAAAGGAGCTTTCGGTACCTGGGGATCCAGGTGGCTAGGAGTTGGGGGGCCCTGCACAAGCTCAATTTGACGCGGCTGGTGGAGCAGATGGAGGAGGAGTTTAAAAAGTGGGATAGGTTGCCACTGTCATTGGTGGGTAGGGTGCAGTCGGTGAAAATGACGGTCCTTCCGAGGTTCCTCTTTGTGTTCCAGTGCCTTCCCATCCTGATCCCCAAGACCTTTTTGAAACGGGTCAGCAGGAGCATCATGGGATTTGTGTGGGCGAATAAGGCCCCAAGGGTAAAAAGGGACTGTGTCCTCAGATGGGCTAAAAAGGAGCGGAATCCGAAGGTTCTTCCTTCTCGACCGATTCTCCACGTCTTCAAAGTAATGGTATCGGTCCTTTAACGTTTCTGGAGCGTAGCAGGGACAGAGGCGGGCTAGCGTTGCCCAATCTATGTGGGTACTACTGGGCTGCAAATGTGGCGATGATCCGTAAGTGGATAATGGAGGGGGAACGGGCGGCGTGGAAGAGGCTGGAGATGGCGTCCTGTGTGAGCACGAGTCTGAGAGCGCTGGTGACGGCACCGCTACCGCTCCCACCGACTAAGTACAACATGAGTCCAGTGGTGGCAGCGACGCTGAAAATTTGGGGGCAGTGGAGGTGCCACAGGGGTGAGGTAGAGGCCTTGGTTTGGTCCCCGATCCGAGAGAACCATAGGTTCGTCCCGGGGAGAATGGATGGGGGGTTTCTGAGCTGGCATCGGGCAGGGATTAGAAGAATGGGAGACCTGTTTATAGATGGGACGTTTGCGAGTCTTGGGGCACTGGAGGAGAAATTTGGACTGCACCCCAGAAACGCCTTCAGGTACATGCAGGTGAGGGCATTCGTGAGACGGCAGATGAGGGAATTTCCGCTGCTTCCAGCACGTAAGATTCAAGATAGGTTGGAGAAGGCAAGGTCTCGGCGATCTACCAGGAGATGCAGGAAGAGGAGGAGACCTTGGTGGAGGAGCTATAGGGTAAATGGGAGGAGGAGCTTGGGGAGGAGATAGATGAGGGTCTGTGGGCTGATGCCCTGAGTAGGGTTAATTCTTCCTCCTCTTGTGCCAGGTTTAGCCTGATACAATTTAAGGTTATTCACAGAGCACATATGACAGGGGCGAGGTTGAGTAGGTTTTTTGGGGTAGAGGACAGGTGTGTGAGGTGCTCGGGGAGCCCAGCAAACCACGCCCATATGTTCTGGGCATGTCCGGCACTGGATGGGTTTTGGAGGGGCTTTGCGAGGACTGTGTCTAAGGTGGTGAACACCCGGGTCAAGCTGAGCTGGGGGTTAGCATTATTTGGGGTATCGGACGAGCCGGGAGTGCAGGAGGCGAAAGAGGCCGGTATTTTGACCTTTGCATCCCTGGCAGCCCGGCGGATCCTGCTACAGTGGAAGGATGCGAAGCCCCCAAGCGTAGAAGCCTGGATCAGCGACGTGGCAGGGTTCATTAAATTGGAGAGGGTAAAGTTTGCCTTGCAAGGGTCTGTGCAAGAGTTCTTCAGGCGGTGGCAACCGTTCCTAGACTTTCTAGCGGAACGTTAGGAGGTGGTCAGCAGCAGCAGCAACCCGGGGGGGGGGGGGGGTTCGGGTATGTGTTTGTTATTGTTTCACGGGGGGGTTTGTACATTGGGGGAATTCGCGATATAAGTGTACGATGTTGATCTGTATGTTTTATGCTTTTCGTTTTTCTGGAAGGGGGGGGGTTTGTTGTAAATTTGCTAAAATTGAATAAAAATATATATATTTTTTTTAAATCGCTATTCCCAGTACAAATCGGCTGCAAATGAGAAACTTGCCTCCCACGAGGCAGAGAGTGTGCAGGTCATCTGCCGGATGCAGCGCCTCAGCATTGATGAAAGCGGCCATCTCGGGCCCTTTCCCCGGGGCCCCACGCATGTGCGATGCGAACGGGATAACGAAGCGGCCGACACCCGCACTGCGCATGTGCGACGACGCGCGGAGCGTCAGGACGCCGACGACATGACGCGCTCGAACTGCGGCAACACCCACTTAAAGAAACACTGCCCTGCAAGAGGCAGACGATGTTTAACTGTGGGAAGCCTGGACACTATGCAGCCTTGTGCAGGTCTGCACCACCAGTCAGGGGCCAGCGCTCCCAATTCCGACGACAGCACGTTCAGAGTGTGCAACAACGATTACAGGATTCTGATCCTGGCAGCACAACGGATCCAGAGGAAGAATGCCTGGAGTCTGCCTACTGTGTGGGCATCATTACCAAATGTGAAGATGCCACATCCAACTCATCACAAATTCAATCCATCCTCGCTGTGGATTTTGCGGACAAATGGTGTGCGGTGATGCAGGTCAACCACTGCTCCATCCAGTTTAAGCTGGACACAGGTGCTTCTGCCAACCTCCTCTCACAGGCAGATTTCAAATGCATCAAGAAGCCCCCCCAAGGTCCTTCCAGCAGCCTGGAGGCTCCTGGAGTACAACGGAAATGACATCACGGCACTGGGATCCTGCCATCTACTCGTCTCCAACCGGAGCACCCATGCACGGTTACGTTTTTAAATTGTCAAGCCAGACAGGGCATCCCTACTTGGCGCGCATGCCTGCAAGCAGCTGAACCTCGTGCAGCGGGTTTACACACGACATCCTCCAATGTGGATCTTCAGGCCGACATTGACGACATCCTCGCTCAGTATCCGGGTGTGTTCGACGGGATGGGCATGCCGATATAAGATTCTGCTACGAGCTGATGCCAAGCCAGTGGTCCACGCACCACGCCGGGCCGCGGCTCCGCTGAGGGAGCCCTGAAGGCACAGCTCACGGATCTTCAGCAACAGGGCATCATTTCCAAGGTAACCGAACCAACTGACTGGGTCAGCTCGATGGTATGTGTTAGAAAGCCTTCGGGAGACCTGTGCATCTGCATTGATCCAAAGGATCTCAATAAGAATATAATGCGTGAACACTACCCCATCCCAAAGCGGGAGGAACTCACCTGTGAGATGGCATACACACGTTTTTTCACCAACACTCAAGTTCCTCGGTGACCAGATCTCTCAGCAGGGCGTGCGCCCGGACACAGACACGGTCAAGGCCATCGAAGCCATGAAGGTCCCTGAAGACAAGAAGGCAGTATTGCACTTCCTGGACATGGTCAATTTTCTGGGCAAGTTCATCCCAAACATGGCCTCACATACCACGGCCCTACGAAACTTGGTGAAAAAGTCAACCGCCTTTGAGTGGAAGGCAGCACATCAGGCAGAGTGGTTGGAGCTGAAAGCCAAGCTCACCACTGCACCCGTATTGGCATTTTTCAACCCAGACAGGGAGACGAAGATCTCGATAGATGCGAGCCAGGATGGCATCGGTGCGGTGCTGCTTCAACGCGATGACACTTCAGCCTGGGCACCGGTTGCCTACGCATCGAGGGCCATGACGCCCACCGAAACAAGGTATGCGCAAATAGAGAAGGAATGCGTGGGTTTTCTCACCGGCATTCTCAAGTTTCACGACCATGTCGACGGCCTGCCGACATTTACTGTCGAGACGGATCATCGGCCTCTGGTCCACATTATCCACAAGGACCTTAATGACATGACACCTCGGTTGCAGCGCATCCTCCTCAAACTCAGAAGGTGCAACTTTGACTTAGTGTACACGCCTGGCAAGGAGCTCATCATCACTAATGCATTGCCCCGCTCCATCACATTGCCTAGTGAACCGCTGGAAATCATTCGATAGATTGAATCACAGGTGCAGCTGTGTGCTAGTACCCTCCCGGCGTCTGATGAGAAGGTGGTTCGTATCCGCGAGGAGACAGCCAAAGACCCTCTTGCAGCGTGTCATGCACCACCTCGCCAATGGCTGGCAAAAAGGGCAGTGCCCTCAATTTTAAAATGTAAAGGACGACCTGACGGTGATTGATGGTATCCTCCTCGAGCTGGACCGGATTATCATTCCACTCAGTCTCCCGAGCTTGGTGCTCTGCCAAATCCATGAGGGATACTTGGGCGTCGAGAAGTGCAGACACAGAGCCAGGCAGGCGGTCTAATGGTCCGGTATAAGCCAGGACATCTCAAACACGGTCCTCAACTGTGCGACCTGTCAACGCTTCCAGCCAGCGCATCGAGAAGTCCAGCAGCATGAAATCAAGACTTCCCCGTGGTCCAAGGTTGGCATCGACCTCTTTTGTATGAATGGTCGTGACTACGTGTTGGATTATTGACTATTTCTCCAACTACCCTGAAGTCGTGAAGCTCTCAGACCTCACATCTCGGACCGTCATCAAGGCCTGTAAGGAGACGTTCTCCAGGCATGGTATCCCACTCACTGTCATGAGTGACAGTGGCCCGTGCTTCAACAGCCACGAGTGGTCTATATTTGCCAAGTCATACCATTTAACTAATGCAGCAGGGGCATGGGAACCTGGATTGTAGTTTTAGGGTAAGGGAGAATGAGAGTATAGAGGTCAGGAGCACAGATTTGACGTCGCAGGAGGGGGCCAGTGTTCAGGTAGGTGGTTTGAAGTGTGTCTACTTCAATGCCAGGAGTATACGAACTGGCAGCATGGGTTGGTACCTGGGACTTCGATGTTGTGGCCATTTCGGAGACATGGATAGAGCAGGGACAGGAATGGATGTTGCAGGTTCCGGGGTTTAGGTGTTTTAGTAAGCTCAGAGAAGGAGGCAAAAGAGGGGGGGGTGGCGCTGCTAGTCAAGAGCAGTATTACGGTGGCGGAGAGGATGCTAGATGGGGACTCATCTTCCGAGGTAGAGGTTAGAAACAGAAAAGGAGAGGTCACCCTGTTGGGAGTTTTCTATAGGCCTCCAAATAGTTCTAGGGATGTAGAGGAAAGGATGGCGAGGATGATCCTGGATAAGAGCGAAAGTAACAGGGTAGTTGTTATGGGAGACTTTAACTTTCCAAATATTGACTGGAAAATATAGAGTTCGAGTACATTCGATGGGTCGTTTTTTGTACAGTGCATGCAGGAGGGTTTCCTGACACATTATGTTGACAGGCCAACAAGAGGCGAGGCCACGTTGGATTTGGTTTTGGGTAATGAACCAGGCCAGGTGTTGGATTTGGAGGTAGGAGAGTACTTTGGGGACAGTGACCACAATTCGGTGACGTTTACCTTAATGATGGAAAGGGATAAGTATACACCGCAGGGCAAGAGTTATAGCTGGGGGAAGAGCAATTATGATGCCATTAGACGTGACTTGGGGGGGATAGGGTGGAGAAGTAGGCTGCAAGTGTTGGGCACACTGGATAAGTGGAGCTTGTTCAAGGATCAGCTACTGCGTGTTCTTGATAAGTATGTACCGGTCAGGCAGGGAGGAAGGCATAGAGCGAGGGAACCGTGGTTTACCAAAGAAGTGGAATCTCTTGTTAAGAGGAAGAAGGAGGCCTATGTGAAGATGAGGTGTGAAGTTTCAGTTGGGGCGATGGATAGTTACAAGGTAGCGAGGGAGGATCTAAAGAGAGAGCTAAGACGAGCAAGGAGGGGACATGAGAAGTATTTGGCAGGTAGGATCAAGGAAAACCCAAAAGCTTTCTATAGGTATGTCAGGAATAAGCGAATGACTAGGGAAAGAGTAGGACCAGTCAAGGACAGGGATGGGAAGTTGTGTGTGGAGTCTGAAGAGATAGGAGAGATACTAAATGAATATTTTTTGTCAGTATTCACTCAGGAAAAAGATAATGTTGTGGAGGAGAATGCTGAGACCCAGGCTATTAGAATAGATGGCATTGAGGTACGTAGGGAAGAGGTATTGGTAATTCTGGACAGGCTGAAAATAGATAAGTCCCCAGGGCCTGATGGGATTTATCCTAGGATTCTCTGGGAGGCCAGGGAAGAGATTGCTGGACCTTTGGCTTTGATTTTTATGTCATCATTGACTACAGGAATAGTGCCAGAGGACTGGAGGATAGCAAATGTGGTCCCTTTGCTCAAAAAGGGGAGCAGAGACAACCCCAGCAACTATAGACCGGCGAGCCTCACGTCTGTGAGTCTTGTAAAGTCTTGGAGGGGATTATAAGAGTCAAGATTTATAATCATCTAGATAGGAATAATATGATCAGGGATAGTCAGCATGGCTTTGTGAAGGGTAGGTCATGCCTCACAAACCTTATTGAGTACTTCGAGAAGGTGACTGAACAGGTAGACGAGGGTAGAGCAGTTGATGTGGTGTATATGGATTTCAGTAAAGCGTTTGATAAGGCTCCCCACGGTAGGCTATTGCAGAAAATACGGAGGCTGGGGATTGAGGGTGGTTTAGAGATGTGGATCAGAAATTGGCTCGCTGAAAGAAGACAGAGGGTGGTGGTTGATGGGAAATGTTAAGAATGGAGTTCAGTTACAAGTGGCGTACCACAAGGATCTGTTCTGGGGCCATTGCTGTTTGTCATTTTTATCAATGACCTAGAGGAAGGCGCAGAAGGGTGGGTGAGTAAATTTGCAGACGACACTAAAGTCGGTGGTGTTGTCGACAGTGTGGAAGGATGTAGCAGGTTACAGAGGGATATAGATAAGCTGCAGAGCTGGGCTGAGAGGTGGCAAATGGAGTTTAATGTAGAGAAGCGTGAGGTGATTCACTTTGGAAGGAATAACAGGAATGCGGAATATTTGGCTAATGGTACAGTTCTTGGAAGTGTGGATGAACAGAGGGATCTCGGTGTCCATGTACATAGATCCCTGAAAGTTGCCACCCAGGTTGATAGGGTTGTGAAGAAGGCCTATGGAGTGTTGGCCTTTATTGGTAGAGGGATTGAGTTCCGGATTCATGTTGCAGCTGTACAAAACTCTGGTTCGGCCGCATTTGGAGTATTGCGTACAGTTCTGGTCACCGCATTATAGGAAGGACGTGGAGGCTTTGGAGCGGGTGCAGAGGAGATTTACCAGGATGTTGCCTGGTATGGAGGGAAAATCTTATGAGGAAAGGCTGATGGACTTGAGGTTGTTTTCGTTGGAGAGAAGAAGGTTGAGAGGAGACTTAATAGAGGCATACAAAATGATCAGGGGGTTGGATAGGGTGGACAGTGAGAGCCTTCTCCCGCGGATGGAAATGGCTGGCACGAGGGGACATAACTTTAAACTGAGGGGTAATAGATATAGGACAGAGGTCAGAGGTAGGTTCTTTACGCAAAGAGTAGTGAGGCCGTGGAATGCCCTACCTGCAACAGTAGTGAACTCGCCAACATTGAGGGCATTTAAAAGTTTATTGGATAAACATATGGATGATAATGGCATAGTGTAGGTTCGATGGCTTTTGTTTCGGTGCAACATCGTGGGCCGAAGGGCCTGTACTGCGCTGTATCGTTCTATGTTCTATGTTCTACTTCAAACATGTCACTTCCAGCCCACACTATCTACAGTCCAATGGGAAAGTTGAAAAAGGGGTGCACATAGTGAAGCAGCTCATCTGCAAGGCCACGGATTCTGCTTCGACATCTACCTCGCGCTGCTTGCGTACAGGGTGACCCCGCTGTCCACTGGCATGTCGCCGGCTCAACTCCTGATGAACAGGGACCTGCGGACGACACTTCCAGCCAAACACTTGCCCAACCTGGATCACCTCCCGGTGCTGCAGAAGGTGCAGCAGTTCTGATACCAGCAAAAGCAGGGCTATGATGCTCATGCCATCGATTTGCCCGTGTTATCCCGGCAGACACTGTCAGGATCAAGATACCGGATGGTGTACGTATGGCTGATGTATCTGTTGTGCGACGAAACAGACGGGCCCTGCGCAAAGTTGCCTGCCCACAACCGCTATGTTCTCCGTTTCCGTCTGTTGTTTTGCCACCTCCTCATAACTCGAATTACGAGGCCACCAGTCAGGGTTCCATCCCGCCTGTCAAGGCGCCGTTGTCTCCAGCACCACCTCTCCGGCGGTCGACAAGGATCAGACGCAAGCCCCAGAGACTGGACTTATGAACATTTGTTTTGTTTGCTATGTTCTGTTTTCTCACATTAGACAGCTGTCTTCACATGTAAGTATGTTCCCATATGCCAACAAAACATTTTTTAAAAGGGGAGATGTCATGATATGCAGACATGCAGATAATGATATACAGACAGGCACAGACAGGCAGCTAATGAACACAGAGAACAGGACATGACCAATGAGCAGGCAGGACACTCAGGGGTGGGATCTGACTATAAAAGACACGAGGCACTCACACTCCGCCTCTTTCCACTGATGAACATCTACAGAGTGAGTCGGGGTGTATTTACAGTATCACACCTCCAGCACGTGGCTAAGAGCTAGTCTGGTTCAGTCAGACAGAGTAACAACACTTAGTTTAGCAGAGAGTCGAACCCATAGAGAACTGTGCTAACTGTGCTACTGATTCAATAAATCAGATTGAACTAATTTCAAGGTCTGGAGTATCTTTTGGTTAAAGCTGCATCCAGTTGCAGCCAGTGTTACCCAGAGTACATAACACATCAGAGATAAAGATGCGTAATCCTACCAACTGTCCTGGCTTGATACAATTCACACCTCTTTAACCTGGGGTTACCCCATCTCTGGATCTGTAAGGATTTAATCACCTGCTAATGGTCGCATTCCTAGCATTGTTTGGCATCTTTGAATTTGTCTATATATGTGTTTCTGGAACAGACCTCTTCATTCACCTGAGGAAGGAGCAGCGCTTCGAAAGCTAGTGACATCGAAACAAACCTGTTGGACTTTAACCTGGTGTTGTAAGACTTCGTACTGTGATCAGAGATAAAGGCAGCGCTAGGCTCTAGGCTGAGCAGAGACTGTCGGACCTGCCAGGGACACTCCTAACTGGGCCAGGAGATAAAGGCAGCACCAGGCTCGGGGCTGAGCAGAGACAGTCGGACTTGCCAGGACAGTCCTAACTGGGCCAGGAGATTATCATAGATTATCATAGAATTTACAGTGCAGAAGGAGGCCATTCGGTCCATCGAGTCTGTACCGGCTCTTGGAAAGAGCACCCTACCCAAGGTCAACACCTCCACCCTATCCCCATAACCCAGTAACCCCACCCAACACTAAGGGCAATTTATCATGGCCAATCCACCTGACCCGCACATCTTTGGACTGTGGGAGGAAACCGGAGCACCCGGAGGAAACCCAGGCACACACTGGGAGGATGTGCAGACTCCGCACAGACAGTGACACAAGCCGGAATCGAACCTGGGACCCTGGAGCTGTGAAGCAATTGTGCTATCCACAATGCTACCATGCTGCTGAGATAAAGGCAGCGCCAGGCTCGGGGCTGAGCAGTGACAGTCGGACTTGCCAGGGACACTGCGATCGGTAAGTCAGCTGTTTGCCTGTTTCAAAATTGAAAAAAACCTGGTAAAGTGGTGTCAAAGGACACTGTGACGTGATTGGCTGAAAGGCAGACTGGGCTAAATTTGAATATCTGGAGTTACTGATTTAAATACCAGTTTTTATTTGATTTAAATTACTATTTTTAAGTTGATTTAAATAACTTTTTAATTTGATTTCAGATCAAGAGGGATAAATATTCAGTGTTTTTTTTAAAAAAGCTAATTAAATAGGATAGGAGACATTGGATATAATCTGACATCTTTCAAAAGTTTAATCTAAAGGAATAAATCATGGCAGGACAGCTCCAAGGTGTGGTTTGCTCCTCTTGCTCCATGTGGCAGGCTGGGGACAGTTCCTGTCCCCAGGGTCAGCATGTGTGCAGGAAGTGTTTTCAGTTCCAGCTCCTGGAAGCTGGAGTTTCAGAGCTGGAGCGGCGGCTGGAGACACTGTGGAGCATCCGCGAGTCGGAGAGTATCGGAGAGCATCGTAGATGGCACGGATAGAGAGGTGGTCTCGCTGCAGGCTCAGACTCCGCAGGCAGGAAGGGAATGGGTGACCACCAGACAGAGCAAGAGAGCTAGGCAGGTAGTGCAGGAATCTCCTGTGGCCATTCTCCTGCAGAACAGATATACCGCTTTGGATACTGTTGAGGGGAATGAGCTCTCAGGGGAAAACAGCAATAGCCAAACTCGTGGCACCACGGTTGGTTCTGCTGCAGAGGGCAGGGGTAATAAGTGTGACAATGCAATAGTTATAGGGGACTCAATTGTAAGGGGAATAGACAGGCGTTTCATTGGCCGCAAACGAGACTCCAGAATGGTGGGTTGCCTCCCAGATGCTCGGGTCAAGGATGTCTCAGAGCAGGTACAGGACCTTCTGGAGGGGGAGGGTGAACAGCCAGTGGCCGTGGTATACATCGGTGCAATCGACATAGGGAATAAAGGGATGAGGTCGTAAAAGCAGAATACAGGGAGCTGGGAAGGAAGTTACGAAATCGGACCTCAAAGGTAGTGATCTCAGGATTACTACCGGTGCCACGTGCTAGTCAGAGTAGAAATGACAGGATATATAGGATGAATACATAGCTGAAGAGATGGTGTCAGGGGGAGTGTTTCAGATTCCTGGGGCACTGGGACCGGTTCTGGGATTTTGGATTTTGATTTGTTTATTGTCACGTGTGCCGAGGTACAGTGAAAAGTATTTTTCTGCGAGCAGCTCAACAGATCATTAAGTACATGGAAAGAAAAGGGAATAAAATAAAATAAATAATAGACCAACACAAGATATACAATGTAACTTGTGTTGCCCTATTATGGGAGAGGTGGGACCTGTACAAACTGGACGGATTATACCTGTGCAGGACTGGAACTTATGTCCTTGGGGGGCTATTTGCTGGAGCAGTTGGGGAGGGTTTAAACTAATATGTCAGGGGGATGGAAAACTATGCAAGGAGTCAGAGAAAGAGGGAGCAAGAACGAAAACAAAAGATAGAAAAGTGAATAAAAGAATTTGAAACCAAGGGCAAAATTCAAACAGGGAAATAGAGAAAAATATTGGGAGCAAGACAAACAATGTGAAAAATACAAACTTAAAGGCTCTGTGCTTTAATGCATGGACAAACTTAAAGGCTCTGTGCCTTAATGCACGGAGCATTTGCAATAAAGGGGATGAACTAACCGCGCAGATAGATATAAATGGGTATGATATAATTGGGATTACGGAGACATGGCTGCAGGGTGACCAGGGATGGGAACTGAATGTCCCAGGGTTTTCACTATTTAGGAAGGACAAGCATAAAAGAAAAGGTGGTGGCTTGGCACTGCTGTTAAAGAGGAAATTAACACAGTAATGAGAAAGGATATTAGCTCTGACAATGTGGTGTCTGTATGGGTAGAGTTGAGAAATACCAAGTGGCAAAAAACATTCGTGGGTGTCATATATAGACCCCCAAACTGCACTGGTGAGGTTGGGAATGGCATTAAACACAAAATTAGAGATGAATGTAATAAGAGAATATCGGTGATCATGGGTGATTTTAATCTTCACATAGATTGGGCAAATCAAATTAGCCACAATGCCGTAGAGGAGGAATTCCTGGAGTGTATATGGGATGGTTTCCTTGACCAAAATGTGGAGGAACCAACAAGAGAGCAGGCCGTCTTAGGCTGAGTACTGTGTAATGAGAAGGAAATCATTGCCAATCTGGCTGTACGAGAACACTTGGGGATGAGCGACCATAACATGATGGAATTTTTTTATCAAGATGGAAAGTGAAGTAGTTGATTCGGAGACTGAATCTTAATAAAGGGAACTATGAGGATATGAGGCTTGAGTTGGCTTTGACAGATTGGGGGGAGTTACTTAAAGAGATGACAGTGGATAGACAATGGCAAACATTCAAGGAATGCATGGAGGAACTACAGCAACTGTTCATTCCTGTCTGGCAGAAAAGCAAAAGGGGTAAGAGGGCCAATCCATGGTTCACAAAGGAAATTAGAAATAGTTTCCGATTCAAAGAAGAAGCATACAGATTGGCCAAGAAAAATAATAGGTCTGAGGATTGGGAGCAGTTTAGAATTCAGCAAAGAAGGACAAAGGGATTGATTAAGAAGGGGAAAGTACAGTACAAAAGGAAGCTAGCAGGGAACATAAAGACTGACACAAAGAGTTTCTATAAATATGTGAAGAGAAAGAGAAATGCATGCCCCCTACAGACAGAAACGGGAATGCATAATAAGGGACAAAGAAATGCCAGAGCAATTGAATATATACTTTGGTTCGGTCTTCACAAAAGAGGACACAAATCAGATACCAGAAATGCTGGAGAATGAAAGGTTTAGAGAGAGGGAAGAACTGAGGCAGATCAACATTAGTAGAGAAATGGTGCTGGGAAAATTGATGAGATTGAAGGCGGATAAATCCCCAGGGCCTGAGAATCTGCATCCCAGAGTGCTGAAGAAGGTGGCTCTGGAAATAATGGATGCATTGCTGGTCATCTTCCGGGATTCTATAGACTCTGGAACTGTCCCTGCAGATTGGAGGGTAGCTCACGTCACTCCGATATTCAAAAAGAGAGGTAGAGAGAAAGCAGGGAATTAGAGACCAGTAAGCCTAACATCGGTAGTGGGGAAAATGCTTGAATCCATTATCAAGGATTTTATAGCGGAACATTTACAAAGCAGTGGCAGGATCAGTCTGACTCAGCATGGATTTATGAAGGGAAAATCATGCTTGACAAATCTGTTGGAATTCTTTGAAGATGTATAGAACCTTAGTTAGGCCACACTTGGAGTATAGTGTTCAATTCTGGTCGCCACACTACCAGAAGGATGTGGAGGTTTTGGAGAGGGTGCAGAAGAGATTTACCAGGATGTTGCCTGGTATGGAGGGCATTAGATATGAGGAGAGGTTGAATAAACTCGGTTTGTTCTCACTGGAACGACGGAGGTTGAGGGAAGACCTGCTAGAGGTCTACAAAATTATGAGGGACATATTCAGGGTGAATAGTCAGAGACTTTTTCCCAGGGTAGAGGGGTCAATTACTAGGGGGCATAGGTTTAAGGTGGGAAGGGCAAGGTTTAGAGGAGATGTACGAGGCAAGTTTTTTACGCAGAGTGTAGTGGTTGCCTGGAACTCGTTGCCAGGGGAGGTGGTGGAAGCAGAGACAATAGTGACATTTGAGGGGAATCTTGACAAATACATGAATAGGGGGGCAGCACAGTGGCGCAGTGTATGCCACTGTAGCCCAGTGTAGCCTCGCGGCGCCGAGGTCCCAGGTTCGATCCTGGCTCTGGGTCACTGTCCGTCTGTAGTTTGCACATTCTCCCCGTGTTTGCGTGGTTTTCGCCGCCACAACCCAAAGATGTGCAGGGTAAGTGGATTGGCCATGCTAAAATTGCCCCTTAATTGGAAAAAATTAATTGGGTACAGTAAATTTATAAAAAAAAGAAAAACAAAACAAAAAAAACAAAAAACAAATACATGAATAGGATGGGAATAGAGGGATACGGACTCCGGAAGTGTAGGAGATTTTAGTTTAGACGGGCAGTATGGTCGGCGCAGGCTTGGAGGGCCGAAGGGCCTGTTCCTTTACTTTTCTTTGCTGTACTTTTCTTTGTTCTTTTGTAACCAGTACAGTCGATGTGGTATATTTGGACTTTCAGAAGGCATTTGACAAAGTCCCGCACAAGAGATTACTGTGCAAAATTAAAGCGCATGGGATTGGGGGAAATGTACTGAGTTGGATAGAAAACTGGTTGGCAGAGAGGAAACAAAGAGTAGGGATTAATGGGTCCTTATCAAATTGGCAGGCAGTAACTAGTGGGGTACCACTGTGCTGGGACCCCAGCTGTTCACAATAGATATTAATGATTTGGATGAGGGAACAAAATGTAACATTTCAAAACTTGCAGGTTGCCAAGTTAGGTGGGAGGGAGAATTGTGATGAAGGTGCAGCGATCCTATAGCATGATCTGGACAGGTTGGGTGACTGGACAAATCAATGGCAGATGCAGTATAATTTGGATAAGTGTGAAAGAAAAAACAGGAAGGCAGATTACGACCTGAATGGTTGTAAATTGGGAGAGGGGAGTGTGCAGCGGGACCTGGGTGTCCTTGTGCACCATTCGCTGAAGGTAAGCATGCAGGTGCAGCAGGCGGTAAAGAAGGCTAATGGTATGTTGGCCTTCATTGCGAGAGGTTTCGAGTATAGAAGCAGGGATGTGTTGCTGCAATTGTACAGGGTCTTGGTAAGGCCACACTTGGGAGTTGTGTGTGCAGTTTTGGTATCCTTCTCTGAGGAAGGATGTTCTTGCTCTCGAGGGAGTGCAGCGAAGGATTACCAGACTGATTCCAGGGATGGCGGGACTGTCATATGAGGAGAGATTGACTAGAACAAAGAACAAAGAACAAAGAAATGTACAGCACAGGAACAGGCCCTTCGGCCCTCCAAGCCCGTGCCGACCATACTGCCCGACTAAACTACAATCTTCTACACTTCCTGGGTCCGTATCCTTCTATTCCCATCCTATTCATATATTTGTCAAGATGCCCCTTAAATGTCCCTATCGTCCCTGCTTCCACTACCTCCTCCGGTAGTGAGTTCCAGGCACCCACTACCCTTTGCGTAAAAAACTTGCCTTGTACATCTACTCTAAACTTTGCCCCTCTCACCTTAAACCTATGCCCCCTAGTAATTGACCCCTCTACCCTGGGGAAAAGCCTCTGACTATCCACTCTGTCTATGCCCCTCATAATTTTGTATACCTATATCAGGTCGCCCCTCAACCTCCTTTGTTCCAGTGAGAACAAACCGAGTTTATTCAATCGCTCCTCATAGCTTATGCCCTCCATACCAGGCAACATTCTGGTAAATCTCTTCTGCACCCTCTCTAAAGCCTCCACATCCTTCTGGTAGTGTGGCGACCAGAATTGAACACTATACTCCAAGTGTGGCCTAACTAAGGTTCTATACAGCTGCAACATGACTTGCCAATTCTTATACTCAATGCCCCGGCCAATGAAGGCAAGCATGCCGTATGCCTTCTTGACTACCTTCTCCACCTGTGTTGCCCCTTTCAATGACCTGTGGACCTGTACTCCTAGATCTCTTTGACTTTCAATACTCTTGAGGGTTCTACCATTCACTGTATATTCCCTACCTGCATTAGCCCTTCCAAAATGCATTACCTCACATTTGTCCGGATTAAACTCCATCTGCCATCTCTCCGCCCAAGTCTCCAGACAATCTAAATCCTGCTGTATCCTCAGACAGTCCTCATCGCTATCCGCAATTCCACCAACCTTTGTGTCGTCTGCAAACTTACTAATCAGACCAGTTACATTTTCCTCCAAATCATTTATATATACTACAAAGAGGAAAGGTCCCAGCACTGATCCCTGTGGAACACCACTGGTCACAGCCCTCCAATTAGAAAAGCATCCCTCCATTGCTACCCTCTGCCTTCTATGGCCTAGCCAGTTCTGTATCCACCTTGCCAGTTCACCCCTGATCCCGTGTGACTTCACCTTTTGTACTAGTCTACCATGAGGGACCTTGTCAAAGGCCTTACTGAAGTCCATATAGACAACATCTACTGCCCTACCTGCATCAATCATCTTAGTGACCTCCTCGAAAAACTCTATCAAGTTAGTGAGACACGACCTCCCCTTCACAAAACCGTGCTGCCTCTCACTAATACGTCCATTTGCTTCCAAATGGGAGTAGATCCTGTCTCGAAGAATTCTCTCCAGTAATTTCCCTACCACTGAAGTAAGGCTCACCGGCCTGTAGTTCCCGGGATTATCCTTGCTACCCTTCTTAAACAGAGGAACAACATTGGCTATTCTCCAGTCCTCCGGGACATCCCCTGAAGACAGCGAGGATCCAAAGATTTCTGTCAAGGCCTCAGCAATTTCCTCTCCAGCCTCCTTCAGTATTCTGGGGTAGATCCCATCAGGCCCTGGGGACTTATCTACCGTAATATTTTTTAAGACACCCAACACCTCGTCTTTTTGGACCACAATGTGACCCAGGCTATCTACACCCCCTTCTCTAGACTCAACATCTACCAATTCCTTCTCTTTGGTGAATACTGATGCAAAGTATTCATTTAGTACCTCGCCCATTTCCTCTGGCTCCACACATAGATTCCCTTGCCTATCCTTCAGTGGGCCAACCCTTTCCCTGGCTACCCTCTTGCTTTTTATGTACGTGTAAAAAGCCTTGGAATTTTCCTTAACCCTATTTGCCAATGACTTTTCATGACCCCTTCTAGCCCTCCTGACTCCTTGCTTAAGTTCCTTCCTACTTTCCTTATATGCCACACAGGCTTCGTCTGTTCCCAGCCTTTTAGCCCTGACAAATGCCTCCTTTTTCTTTTTGACGAGGCCTACAATATCACTCGTCATCCAAGGTTCCCGAAAATTGCCGTATTTATCTTTCTTCCTCGCAGGAACATGCCTGTCCTGTATTCCTTTCAACTGACACTTGAAAGCCTCCCACATGTCAGATGTTGATTTGCCCTCAAACATCCGCCCCCAATCTATGTTCTTCAGTTCCCGCCTAATATTGTTATAATTAGCCTTCCCCCAATTTAGCACATTCATCCTCGGACCACTCTTATCCTTGTCCACCAGTACTTTAAAACTTACTGAATTGTGGTCACTGTTACCGAAATGCTCCCCTACTGAAACATCTACCACCTGGCCGGGCTCATTCCCCAATACCAGGTCCAGTACCGCCCCTTCCCTAGTTGGACTGTTTACATATTGTTTTAAGAAGCCCTCCTGGATGCTCCTTACAAACTCCGCCCCGTCTAAGCCCCTGGCACTAAGTGAGTCCCAGTCAATATGCCTGGGATTGGGATTGATCTCGCTGGAGTTCAGAAGAATGAGGGGGGATCACATAGAGACTTACAAAATATTAATGAGACAGGGTAGATGCAGGGAAGATGTTACCAATGATGGGGTGTCCAGAACCAGGGCTCACAGTCTGAGGATTCTGGGTCAACCATTTCAGACATATATAAGGAGACATTTATTCACACAAAGAGTGGTGAGCCTGTGGAATTCATTACCACAGGAAGTAGTTGATGCTAAAACTTTGAATATATTCAAGAGGCGGCTACATATAGCACAAAGGCTGAGGGGAGAAAGCAGGATTAGGCTGTTATTATGGGCCAGGGTTTAGAGAACCCCAAAGCATATCATGGAGTTCACCTGACCCACAACTATTAATAGATTTTGGTTATGGGGAGGACAAGGGCCCACTTTACAGGTGTGATGCAACAGAGAACTAAAAGTATTTTTAAACAAAACAATGTTTATTTTATGAAGCCAGTTAACATTTTATAAACGCACAGTAAACATCTTATCAACTACCAACACACGTAATTCCACAGATACAATACTCTATAAATAACCCTTAATAACTTCCCCAAAAACATCCATAAGTTAAAAGCTTTTTAAACAAAGACAGCAGGTTTAAATTCTCTACAGAACTGGTGTTAGTTTGAAGTCACCAATGAGCTGAAGACATTCTTTCGCTTGTAGAGAGAGAAATCATTACTCAGCTGCTTGCTTTGACTGCAGCTCTCCAATTCTGAAAACAAAACCAAAACACACTGCAGCTCCCAGCTCAAAACAAAAGTGAAAGACAGACAGCCCAGCTCCAGCCACACTCTGACATCACTGCAGCTATTTGATAAACACCCATTTCTTAAAGGTACATCCACCTGACACTCGAGTGGATGATGTAGCCACCTAAATTGGCCAACTCCCGATTTAAAATGGCGAATGGCAAAGGCTGATGGGAAAGTCAGCCAACAAGACAGAACCCAGCAGCTGCAGGTTTGCTGTGTATTTACCTCTGCAAAAGCCAGACAACATCGATACCAGCGGCCATCAGCATAACAAAGTAGCAGCCATCTGCATACTGATGAGCAATCCCCGGGAACAATAAGTAACATTTTGGACACACAAAGCAAAG
This sequence comes from Scyliorhinus torazame, assembly GCF_047496885.1. Lineage (NCBI taxonomy): Eukaryota > Metazoa > Chordata > Chondrichthyes > Carcharhiniformes > Scyliorhinidae > Scyliorhinus > Scyliorhinus torazame. The sequence goes on along the minus strand of NC_092710.1, from coordinate 88,763,213 downwards.
CCAGACACCTCGGCGCCAGCAGGAGCCAACACAAAGGAGGTGAAGGAGCACCTCAAGACCGCCCATCGATCATGGAACCGCTCCAGTATTGGAGAAAATCGAACCAAGCGATTGGGACAAAGACCAATCACTTGGGACCAGGTACAGGGTCCGCCCCGAAAGGTGGGAAACCCCTGGGGACTATAAGAGTTGAGCCCCAAGTTCAAATCGCTCTTCTCCCTTCTTCACCTCTGCGTCCTGCCCGGGTCACCCAGCAACATGGACCAATATTGACCGTGACCAGGTGCAGTGACGACCGACAGAAGTAAGTCTTAATACAACGCTCGCTACGAGATAGGCGCTCCTAGCAACCAATCCGTACCAACTTCGAATCCCGCAGACTCAGAACCCGAAAGAAAGGCCATTTGTTCCCTTGACCTGGTGGGCCAGTCCGAAGTTAAGTATAGGCCTGTTAGTTGTAGAAGTAGCTTAGACGTAGAATTTGTGCATAAGTAGCGATTACTGTGTATAATAAATGTGCTTTGATTTAAATCTTACTAATCGGTGTATTGGGTTATTGATCATTACTCGGACTTGAACCTCGTGGCGGTATCATAAAGATACCTGGCGACTCGAGAGCAAAGGTAATAAAACAGAGCAATTGAACCAAGGAGAAAATCAGCAACAATGATCAGCCATGATCATGATGACTAGCGGAGCAGGCTCAAAGGGCCAAAAGGCCTCCTCCTGCTCCTATCTTCTATGTATGTACCTATGTAATGGGTTAAGGACGTGGATTGACACGTGGAACAGTGACATTGTTGCCATCACATAGACATGGTTGAGGGACAGGCAGGACTGGCAACGCAACATGCCGGGGTATCGGATTTTATTTAAGTAAGGCAGGATCTGACCAAAGTGGACTGGGAAGAGCTTCTTGTGGGAAATCTACAGCAGAGCAATTGGGGGGAATTACAAAAGGAAATGGGGAGACCAGCATGTTCCCGTGAGGTTGAAATATAAAGAACCCTGTGTCATGATATGCAAACATGCAGCTAATGAACACTTAGATTAGTACACGACCAATGAGCAGTCAGGACACTGAGGGGTGGTATCTCACTATAAAAGGGATGAGGCACTCACACCCCGTCTCTTTCCACAGACCAACATCTACAGAGTGAGACAGGGTGTATCCTCAGCATCACACCCCAGCACGTGGTTCAGAGCAGGCTGGTTCAGTTAGACTGAGTTACTACAATTAGATTAGCAGAGAGTCGAACTTATTGAGAACTGTGCTAATAGTTCAATAAACGCATTGAACTCATTTCAAAGTACTTACAACTGCTCCAAGTAGCAGCCTGTGTTATTCCAAACTTCATAACACAACATGATACCAGGGGTCTGTTCAATCTAGTTAGTTCAACTCAGCAAGATCCGTGATGACCAGCGACTGCATACCAGCACAATGGAAAAGATTCAGGCTCCTCACCAGCTCAGGACCTCCGGCAATCTCAATGCCAACTGGCGGACATTCAAACAGAAATTTCAGCTTGACGTCGAAGCATCAGACAGTGCGTCTGATGCAGGGAAGATAGCTCTTCTTCTCACCACCACGGGTGATCATGCCATAGAAATATTCAATTCCTTTCACTTCGCCGAAGACCAGGACAAGACAAAGTACCAGACCATCCTGGACAAATTTGACAGCCACTGTGAGGTGGACACCAACAAAATCTTCGAGCGCTACGTATTCGAGCAGCGATTGCAAGGTAAAGACGTATCCTTCACCTCCTATATAACTAACCTTAGACTGTTAGCGCAATCCTGCAACTTCAGTGATATCACTGACTCCATGATCAGAGACCAAATTGTTTTTGGAGTTCACTCTGATCCTCTGCGGGAGGAGTTACTGAAGATCAAGCAGATGACCCTTCCAGTCGCGATTGAAACATGCACTGTGCATGAGTCCACTAAAACTTGCTATTCCCAGTACAAAACGTCAGAAAGTGAAAAACTAGTCTCCCACGAGGCGGGGAGTGTGCAGGCCATCTCCCGGATGCAGCGCCTCAACATTGACGAAAGCGGCCATTTTGCGCGCTCTTCCCGGGGCCCAACGCATGCGCGATGCGATCAGGATAACGAAGCGGCCAAAACCCGCACTGCGCAGGTGCAGACGTCCGACAACCGCATGTGCATGCGCAACGACGCATGGAGCGTCATGACGCCGACGTCATGAGGTGCAGGAACGGTGGCACCGCCCGCTTAAAGAAACACTGCCCTGCAAGAGGCAGTCACAGTTTAAACTGCGGGAAGCCAGGCCATTATGCAGCCTTGTGCAGATCTGCACTACCAGTCAGGAGCCAGTGCTCCCAATTCCGACAACGGCGCATCCGGAGTGTGCAACACCACCTACATGATTCTGATCCCGGCAGTGCAACGGATCCAGATAATGAATGCCTGGACAACACTTACCGTGTGGGCATTATTACAAAGTGTGAATATGCCACACCAGACTCATCGCAAGTCCAATCAATCCCAGCTGTGGATTCCGAGGATGAATGGCGAGCAGTGATGAAGGTGCCCCATCCAGTTCAATCTGGACACAGGTGCCTGTGCCAACCTACTCTCACAGGGGGACTTTAAAAGAATCAAGAAGCCCCCCCACGGTCCTTCCAGCTTCCTCTAAGCTCCTGGATTACAATGGGAATGCCATCACAGCACTGGTGTCCTGCCATCTAAAAGTATCCAATCGACACACACAAGCACGGTCACGCTTCAAAATTGTTAAGCCAGACAGGGCATCCCGACTAGGTGCGCACGCCTACAAGCAGCTGAACTTCATTCAAAGGGTTTACACCACGACATCCTCCCATTTGGATTTCAGGCTGGTATCGACGACATCCTCGCCCACTATCCAGATACGTTCAACGGGATGGGCACGCTGCCGTATCGATACAAGATTCTGCTATGACCTGATGCCAAGCCAGTGGTCCACGACGAATCCCTGCTCCACTGAGAGAGCACCTGAAGGCAGAGCTCAAGAACCTTCAGCAAAAAGGCATCATATCCCAGGTCACCAGTTTGGCAAATCCAACTAGAAGAGTCCAGCAGAAGGCTCAGCACCTTCAACACGCCTTTTGGCAGATACTGCTCCAATCGCATGCCATTTGGCATAATCTCAGCATCGGAGATATTCCATCGCATCATGGAACAGATGATGGAAGGCATTGAAGGGGTTCGTGAGTACGTGGACGAGATCATCATCTGATCCATGACCCCTGAAGAACATGTGTCCTGTCTCCAGAAGGTATTCTGCCGTGTACACGACTACGGCCTGAAGTTAAACAGGTCCAAGTGCTGTTTCGGAACATCCACGCTCAAGTTCCAAGGCGACCAGATCTCGCAACATGGTGTGCGCCCGGACACAGACAAAATCAAAGCCATCGAGGTAATGAACATCCCTGAGGACAAGAAGGCGGTGCTGCGCTTTCTGTGTATGGTCAATTTCCTTGGCAAGTTCATCCGAACTTGGCCACACACATCACGGCCCTACGCAACCTGGTAAAAAAATCAACTGCCTTTGAGTGGAAGACGGAACACCAGACAGAGTGGCTGGAGCTGAAAGCCAAGCTCACCATTGCACCAGTCCTGGCATTCTTTGAACCAGACCGGGAGACAAAGATATCCGCAGATGCGAGTCAGGATGGCATCGGTGCGGTGTTGCATCAACGAGATGACACATCATCCTGGGCACCAGTAGCCTACGCATCAAGGGCGATGATGCCCACTGAAACCAGATATGCTCAGATTGAGAAGGAGGGCTTGGGTCTTTTCACCGGCATCCTCAAATTTCATGATTATGTCTACGGCCTGCCGACATTCACTGTCGAGACGGATCATAGGCCTCTCGTCCGCATCATCCATAAGGACCTGAAAGACATGATGCCTCGGTTGCAGAGAATCCTGCTTAAAGCTAGGAGGTATGACTACACACCTGGCAAGGAGCTCATCATCGCTGATGTATTGGCCCGCTCCGTCAACTCGCCCAGTGAGCCGCTGGAGATCATCCAGCACATCGAATCGCAGGTGCAACTGTGTGCAAGCACTCTCCCAGTGTCAGATGAGAAGATCGTTCTCATCCGAGATGAGACAGCCAAAGACCCCCTGTTGCAGCGAGTCATCCACAACCTCACCAATGGCTGGCAGAAAGGGCAATGCCCACAATTTTACAATGTTAAGGAAGACGTGATGGTGATCGATGGCATCCTCCTCAAGCTGGACAGGACTGTCATTCCGCTCAGCCTCCAGAGCTTGGTGCTGCGCCAGATTCATGAGGGCACCTGGGCGTTGAGAAGTGCAGACGCAGAGCCCGGCAGGCTGTCTACTGGCCCGGCATCAGCCAGGACATCACGAACATGGTCCTGAACTGTGCTACCTGTCAGCGGTTCCAGCCAGCGCAGAGAAAGGAGACGCTCCAACCGCATGACCTAGAGACCTCTCTGTGGTCCAAGGTTGGCATTGACCTCTTCCATGCGAATGGTCGCGACTACATATTGATCACTTCTCAAACTACCCTGAGGTGCTGAAGCTATCAGACCTCACCTCACAGACCGTCATCAAAACCTGTAAGGAGACATTCTCAAGGCATGGCATCCCAATCACCGTCATGAGCGACAATGGCCTGTGCTTTCACAGTCAAGAATGGTCCATGTTTGCCAGGTCATACAATTTCAAGCATGTCACCTCCAGTCCGCACTATCCACAGTCCAATGGAAAAGTCGAGAAAGGGGTGCACATTGTTAAATAGCTCATTTGCAAGGCCGCGGATTCTGCTTCCGACATACATCTTGCACTGCTCGCGTACAGGGCGACTCCATTGTCCACTGGCATGTCGCCGGCTCAACTCCTGATGAATAGCGACCTACGGACGACGCTTCCAGCCATGTACCTGCCCAACCTGGATCACCTCCCAGTGCTGCAGAAGATGCAGGAGCATCAAGACCATCAAATTCAGGGCTACGATGCCCATGCCACCGACCTGGCCGTGCTATCCCTGGCAGACACGGTCAGGATCAAGATACCGGATGGTGGGTGGTCTGCTCCGGCTGCCGTTGTTCGACAGGCCGCGACCCGCTCTTATGTTGTACGTATGGCTGATGGCTCCATCATGCGAAGGAATCGACGGGCACTGCGCAAAGTTGCTTGCCCACAACCACTTTCCCCTCCATTTCCACATGTTGAATTGCCACCTCCAGATACCTCGAACCACGAGGCCATCAGTCAGGCTTCCATACTGCCTGTCAAGGCGCCGTCATCCTCTCCACCACCTCTGGCACAGAGTCTGTCCTGTTGCACAGAAGGGAAGGCGGGAGAGGAGTAGAGCATTAGTCATTGGACACTCCATAGTTAGGGGGATAGATATGAGATTCTGTGGGAACGAGAGAGACTCGCGGTCGGTGTGTTGCCTCCCAGGTGCCAGGGTGCGTGATGTCTCGGATCGTGTTTTCGGGATCCTTAAGGGGAGGGGGAGCAGCCCCAAGTCGTGGTCCACATAGGTACCAACAACATAGGTAGGAAAAGGGATAGGGATGTAAGGCAGGAATTCAGGGAGCTAGGGTGGAAACTTAGATCTAGGACAAACAGAGTTATTATCTCTGGGTTGTTACCCGTGCCACGTCATAGCGAGCCGAGGAATAGGGAGAGAGGAGTTGAACACGTGGCTTCAGGGATGGTGCAGGAGGGAGGGTTTCAGATTTCTGGATAATTGGGGTTCTTTCTGGGGTCGGTGCGACCTCTACAAACGGGATGGTCTACACCTGGACCAGAGGGGTACCAATATCCTGGGGGGGAAATTTGCTAATGCTCTTCGGGGGGGTTTAAACTAGTTCAGTAGAGGATTGGGAACCTGAATTGTAGCTCCAGTATACAGGTGGTTGAGAGTAGTGAGGTCATGAGTAAGGTTTCAAAGTTGCAGGAGTGTACCGGCAGGCAGGAAGGTGGTTCAAAGTGTGTCTTCTTCAATGCCAGGAGCATCCGGAATAAGGTGGGTGAACTTGCGGCATGGGTTGGTACGTGGGACTTCGATGTTGTGGCCATTTCGGAGACATGGATAGAGCAGGGACAGGAATGGTTGTTGCAGGTGCCGGGGTTTAGATATTTCATTAAGCTCAGGGAAGGTGGTAAAAGAGGGGGTGGGGTGGCATTGTTAGTCAAGGACAGTATTACGGTGGCAGAAAGGACGTTTGATGTGGACTCATCTACTGAGGTAGTATGGGCTGAGGTTAGAAACAGGAAAGGAGAGGTCACCCTTTTAGGGGTTTTAGCCTCTGAAAAATTCCAGAGTTGTAGAGGAAAGGATTGCAAAGATGATTCTTGGTTAGGAGCGAAAGCAACAGTTGTTATGGGGGACTTGAAATTCCCAAATATTGACTGGAAACGCTATAGTTTGAGTACTTTGGATGTGTCCGTTTTTGTCCAATGTGTGCAGGAGGGTTTCCTGACACAGTATGTAGATAGGCCAAAGAGAGGCGAGGCCATATTGGATTTGGTACTGGGTAATGAACCAGGACAGGTGTTAGATTTGGAGGTGGGTGAGCACTTTGGTGATAGTGACCACAATTCGATTACGTTTACATTAGTGATGGAAAGGGATAGGTATATACCGCAGGGCAAGAGTTATATCTGGGTGAAAGGCAATTATGATGCGATGAGGCAAGACTTAGGATGCATCGGATGGAGAGGAAAACTGCAGGGGATGGGCACAATGGAAATGTGGAGCTTGTTCAAGGAACAGCGACTGCGTGTCCTTGATAAGTATGTACCTGTCAGGCAGGGAGGAAGTGGTTGAGCGATGGAACCGTGGTTTACTAACGCAGTCGAAACACTTGCCAAGAGGAAGAAGGAGGCTTACGTAAAGATGAGACATGAAGGTTCAGTTAGGGCGCTCGAGAGTTACAAGTTAGCTAGGAAGGACCTAAAGAGAGAGCTAAGAGGCAGGAGGGGACATGAGAAGTCTTTGGCAGGTAGGATCAAGGATAACCCTCAAGCTTTCCATAGATATGTCAGGAATAAACAAATGATTAGGGTAAGAGTAGGGCCAGTCAAGGACAGTAGTGGGAAGTTGTGCTTGGAGTCTGAGGAGATAGGAGAGGTGCTAAATGAATATTTTTCATCAGTATTCACACAGGAAAAAGACAATGTTGTCGAGGAGAATACTGAGATTCAGGCTACTAGACTAGAAGAGCTTGAGGTTCATAAGGAGGAGGTGTTAGCAATTCTGGAAAGTGTGAAAATAGATAAGTCCCCTGGGCCGGATGGGATTTATCCTAGGATTCTCTGGGAAGATAGGGCGGAGATTGCTGAGCCTTTGGCTTTGATCTTTAAGTCATCTTTGTCTACAGGAATAGTGCCAGAAAACTGGAGGATAGTAAATGTTGTCCCCTTGTTCAAGAAGGGGAGTAGAGACAACCCCGGTAACTATAGACCAGTGAGCCTTACTTGTGTTGTGGGCAAAATCTTGGAAAGGTTTATAAGAGATACGATGTATAATCATCTGGAAAGGTATAATTTGATTAGAAATAGACAACACGGTTTTGTGAAGGGTAGGTCGTGCCTCACAAACCTTAGAACATAGAACATAGAACAATACAGCGCAGTACAGGCCCTTCGGCCCACGATGTTGCACCAAAACAAAAGCCATCTAACCTACACTATGCCATTATCATCCATATGTTTATCCAATAAACTTTTAAATGCCCTCAATGTTGGCGAGTTCACTACTGTAGCAGGTAGGGCATTCCACGGCCTCACTACTCTTTACGTAAAGAACCTACCTCTGACCTCTGTCCTATATCTATTACCCCTCAGTTTAAAGTTATGTCCCCTCGTGCCAGCCATATCCATCCGCGGGAGAAGGCTCTCACTGTCCACCCTATCCAACCCCCTGATCATTTTGTATGCCTCTATTAAGTCTCCTCTTAACCTTCTTCTCTCCAACGAAAACAACCTCAAGTCCATCAGCCTTTCCTCATAAGATTTTCCCTCCATACCAGGCAACATCCTGGTAAATCTCCCCTGCACCCGCTCCAAAGCCTCCACGTCCTTCCTATAATGCGGTGACCAGAACTGTACGCAATACTCCAAATGCGGCCGTACCAGAGTTCTGTACAGCTGAAACATGACCTCCCGACTCCGGAACTCAATCCCTCTACCAATAAAGGCCAACACTCCATAGGCCTTCTTCACAACCCTATCAGCCTGGGTGGCAACTTTCAGGGATCTATGTACATGGACACCTAGATCCCTCTGCTCATCCACACTTTCAAGAACTTTACCATTAGCCAAATATTCCGCATTCCTGTTATTCCTTCCAAAGTGAATCACCTCACACTTCTCTACATTAAACTCCATTTGCCACCTCTCAGCTCAGCTCTGCAGCTTATCTATATCCCTCTGTAACCTGCGACATCCTTCCACACTGTCGACAACACCACCGACTTTAGTATCGTCTGCAAATTTACTCACCCACCCTTCTGCGCCTTCATTGATAAAAATGACAAACAGCAACGGCCCCAGAACAGATCCTTGTGGTACTCCACTTGTGACTGTACTCCATTCTGAACATTTCCCATCAACCACCACCCTCTGTCTTCTTTCAGCTAGCCAATTTCTGATCCACATCTCTAAATCACCCTCAATCCCCAGCCTCCGTATTTTTTGCAATAGCCTACCGTGGGGAACCTTATCAAACGCTTTGCTGAAATCCATATACACCACATCAACTGCTCTACCCTCGTCTACCTGTTCAGTCACCTTCTCAAAGAACTCAATAAGGTTTGTGAGGCATGACCTACCCTTCACAAAGCCATGCTGACTATCCCTGATCATATTATTCCTATCTAGATGATTATAACTCTTGTCTCTTATAATCCCCTCCAAGACTTTACCCACTACAGACGTGAGGCTCACCGGTCTATAGTTGCCGGGGTTGTCTCTGCTCCCCTTTTTGAACAAAGGGACCACATTTGCTGTCCTCCAGTCCTCTGGCACTATTCCTGTAGCCAATGATGACATAAAAATCAAAGCCAAAGGCCCAGCAATCTCTTCCCTGGCCTCCCAGAGAATCCTAGGATAAATCCCATCAGGTCCCGGGGACTTATCTATTTTCAGCCTGTCCAGAATTGCCAACACCTCTTCCCTACGTACCTCAATGTCATCTATTCTAACTTTGCTAATAGCCTGGGGCTCAGCATTCTCCTCCACAACATTTTCTTTTTCCTGAGTGAATACTGACGAAAAATATTCATTTAGTATCTCGCCTATCTCTTCAGACTCCACACACAATTTCCCATCCCTGTCCTTGACTGGTCCTACTCTTTCCCTAGTCATTCGCTTATTCCTGACATACCTATAGAAAGCTTTTGGGTTTTCCTTGATCCTTCCTGCCAAATACTTCTCATGTCCCCTCCTTGCTTGTCTTAGCTCTCTCTTTAGATCCTTCCTCGCTACCTTGTACCTATCCATCGCCCCAACCGAAACTTCACACTTCATCTTTACATAGGCCTCCTTCTTCCTCTTAACAAGAGATTGGTAAACCACGGTTCCCTCGCTCTATGCCTTCCTCCCTGTCTGACCGGTACATACTTATCAAGAACACGCAGTAGCTGATCCTTGAACAAGCCCCACTTATCCAGTGTGCCCAACACTTGCAGCCTACTTCTCCACCTTATCCCCCCCAAGTCACGTCTAATGGCATCATAATTGCCCTTCCCCCAGCTATAACTCTTGCCCTGCGGTGTATACTTATCCCTTTCCATCATTAACGTAAACGTCACCGAATTGTGGTCACTGTCCCCAAAGTGCTCTCCTACCTCCAAATCCAACACCTGGCCTGGTTCATTACCCAAAACCAAATCCAACATGGCCTCGCCTCTTGTTGGCCTGTCAACATATTGTTTCAGAAAACCCTCCTGCACACACTGTACAAAAAACGACCCATCTATTGTACTCGAACTATATCTTTTCCAGTCAATATTTGGAAAGTTAAAGTCTCCCATAATAACTACCCTGTTACTTTCGCTCATATCCAGAATCAACTTCGCCATCCTTTCCTCTACATCCCTAGAACTATTAGGAGGCCTATAAAAAACTCCCAACAGGGTGACCTCTCCTTTCCTGTTTCTAACTTCAGCCCATACTCCCTCGGAAGAAGAGTCCCCATCTAGCATCCTCTCCGCCACCGTAATACTGCTCTTGACTAGCAGCGCCACACCTCCCCCTCTTTTGCCTCCTTCTCTGAGCTTACTAAAACACCTAAACCCCGGAACCTGCAACATCCATTCCTGTCCCTGCTCTATCCATGTCTCCGAAATGGCCACAACATCGAAGTCCCAGGTACCAACCCATGCTGCCAGTTCCCCTACCTTGTTTCGTATACTCCTGGCATTGAAGTAGACACACTTCAAACCACCTACCTGAACACTGGCCCCCTCCTGCGACGTCAAATCTGTGCTCCTGACCTCTATACTCTCATTGTCCCTTACCCTAAAACTACAATCCAGGTTCCCATGCCCCTGCTGCATTAGTTTAAACCCCCCCAAAGAGCACTAACAAATCTCCCCCCCAGGATATTTGTGCCCCTCAGGTTCAGATGTAGACCATCCTGTCTGCAGAGGTCCCACCTTCCCCAGAAAGAGCCCCAGTTATCCAGATTGAGTTCTTTGAGAGGGTGACCAAACAGATGGATGAGGGTAAAGCAGTTGATGTGGTGTATATGGATTTCAGTAAAGCGTTTGATAAGGATCCCCACGGTAGGCTACTGCAGAAAATATGGAGGCATGGGATTCAGGGTGATTTAGCAGTTTGGATCAGAAATTGGCTAGCTGGAAGAAGACAAAGGGTGGTGGTTGATGGGAAATGTTCAGACTGGAGTCCAGTTACTAGTGGTGCACCACAAGGATCTGTTTTGGGGCCACTGCGGTTTGTCATTTTTATAAATGACCTGGAGGAGGGCGTAGAAGGATGGGTGAGTAAGGATGGGTGATTGTGGACAGTGCGGAAGGATGTTACAAGTTACAGAGGGACATAGATAAGCTGCAGAGCTGGGCTGAGAGGTGGAAAATGGAGTTTAATGCAGAAAAGTGTGAGGTGATTTATTTTGGAAGGAATAACAGGAAGACAGAGTACTGGGCTAATGGTAAGATTCTTGGCAGTGTGGATGAGCAGAGAGATCTCGGTGTCCATGTACATAGATCCTTGAAAGTTGCCACCCAGGTTGAGAGGGTTGTTAAGAAGGCATACGGTGTGTTAGCTTTTATTGGTAGAGGGATTGAGTTTCGGAACCATGAGGTCATGTTGCACTCTGGTGCGCCCGCATTTGGAGTATTGCGTGCAATTCTGGTCGCCGCATTATAGGAAGGTTGTGGAAGCATTGGGAAGGGTGCAGAGGAGATTTGCCAGAATGTTGCCTGGTATGGAGGGAAGATCTTATGAGGAAAGGCTGAGGGACTTGAGGCTGTTTTCGTTAGAGAGAAGAAGGTTAAGAGGTTACTTAATTGAGGCATACAAGATGATCAGCGGATTGGATAGGGTGGACAGTGAGAGCCTTTTTCCTCGGATGGTGATGTCTCGCATGAGGGGACATACCTTTAAATTGAGGGGAGATAGATATAAGACAGATGTCAGAGGTAGGTTCTTTACTCAGAGAGTAGTAAGGGCGTGGAATGCCCTGCCTGCAACAGTAGTGGACTCGCCAACACTAAGGGCATTCAAATGGTCATTGGATAGATATATGGATGATAAATGAATAGTGTAGATGGGCTATAGAGTGGTTTCACAGGTCGGCGCAACATTGAGAGCTGAAGGGCCTGTACTGCCCTGTAATGTTCTATGTTCTCCGGCGGTCGACCAGGATCAGACTCAAGCCTCAGAGGCTGGACTTATGAACATTTGTTTTGTTTGCTCTGTTCTGTATTCCTCAGTCGGCCACATTAGACAGACTCATTCACATGTACATACATTCACATACACCAACAAAACATTTTTTAAAAAGGGGAAGATGTCATGATATGCAAACATGCAGTTAATGAACACTTAGAATAGGACACGACCAATGAGCAGTCAGGACACTCAGGGGTGGTATCTCACTATGAAAGGGATGAGGCACTCAGACCCCGGCTCTTTCCACAGACCAACATCTACAGAGTGAGACAGGATGTATCCTCAGCATCACACCCCAGGCTTAGAGCAAGGCTGGTTCAGTTAGACTGAGTTACTCCAATTAGATTAGCAGAGAGTCAAACTCATTGAGAACTGTGCTAATAGTTCAATAAACACATTGAACTCATTTCAAAGTCTGGAGCATCTTTTACTTAAAACTGCATCAAATGGCAGCCTATGTTATTCCAAATTACATAACACAACAGCCCTGGATGTCTCGGAATATTCAGGACTGGAAAGAAAGAAAAGAGAAACTTTTAGCAGGTACAAAGGCAGCAAATCGGCAAAGATCTTATTGGAGTACAGAAATTGCAGGGGAAAACTTAAGGCGGCAATTAGGAGAGCAAAGGGGGAAGGGGGACATGAAAAAATATTGGCGGGTAAGATCTGAAGAATCCCAAGATAAGTATGTCAATGGGAAGAGGATAACCAAGGAAAGAGTAGTGCAGATTTGGGACCAAGGCGGAAATCTGTAGGTGAAGCCGGAGGACAAAAAGGGGTGGCGGAGTTGCGCTACTGGTTCGGGAGAATATCACAGCTGTACTGCGGGAGGACACCTCAGAGGGCAGTGAGGCTATATGGGTAGAGATCAGGAATAAGAAGGGTGCAGTCACAATGTTGGGGGTTTACTACAGGCCTCCCAACAGCAAGCGGGAGATAGAGGAGCAGATAGGTAGACAGATTTTGGAAAAGAGTAAAAACAACAGGGTTGTGGTGATGGGAGACTTCAACTTCCCCAATATTGACTGGGACTCACTTAGTGCCAGGGGCTTAGACGGGGCGGAGTTTGTAAGGAGCATCCAGGAGGGCTTCTTAAAACAATATGTGGACAGTCCAACTAGGGAAGGGGCGGTACTGGACCTGGTATTGGGGAATGAGCCCGGCCAGGTGGTAGATATTTCAGTAGGGGAGCATTTCGGGAACAGTGACCACAATTCAGTAAGTTTTAAAGTGCTGGTGGACAAGGATAAGAGTGGTCCGAGGATGAATGTGCTAAATTGGGGGAAGGCTAATTATAACAATATTAGGCGGGAACTGAAGAACATAGAATGGGGGCGGATGTTTGAGGGCAAATCAACATCTGACATGTGGGAGGCTTTCAAGTGGCAGTTGAAAGGAATTCAGGACCGGCATGTTCCTGTGAGGCAGAAGGATAAATACGGCAATTTTCGGGAACCTTGGATAACGAGAGATATTGTAGGCCTCGTCAAAAAGAAAAAGGAGGCATTTGTCAGGGCTAAAAGGCTGGGAACAGACGAAGCCTGCGTGGAATATAAGGAAAGTAGGAAGGAACTTAAGCAAGGAGTCAGGAGGGCTAGAAGGGGTCACGAAAAGTCATTGGCAAATAGGGTTAAGGAAAATCCCAAGGCTTTTTACACGTACATAAAAAGCAAGAGGGTAGCCAGGGAAAGGGTTGGCCCACTGAAGGATAGGCAAGGGAATCTATGTGTGGAGCCAGAGCAAATGGGCGAGGTTCTAAATGAATACTTTGCATCAGTATTCACCAAAGAGAAGAAATTGGTAGATGTTGAGTCTGGAGAAGGGTGTGTAGATAGCCTGGGTCACATTGAGATCCAAAAAGACGAGGTGTTGGGTGTCTTAAAAAATATTAATGTAGATAAGTCGCCAGGGCCTGATGCGATCTAGCCCAGAATACTGAAGGAGGCTGGAGAGGAAATTGCTGAGGCCTTGACAGAAATCTTTGGATCCTCACTGTCTTCAGGTGATGTCCCGGAGGACTGGAGAATAGCCAATGTTGTTCCTCTGTTTAAGAAGGGCAGCAAGAATAATCCAGGGAACTACAGGCCGGTGAGCCTTACTTCAGTGGTAGGGAAATTACTGGAGAGAATTCTTCGAGACAGGATCTACTCCCATTTGGAAGCAAATGGACGTATTAGTGAGAGGCAGCATGGTTTTGTGAAGGGGAGGTCGTATCTCACTAACTTGATAGAGTTTTTCGAGGAGGTCACTAAGATGATTGATGCAGGTAGGGCAATGGATGTTGTCTATATGGACTTCAGTAAGGCCTTTGACAAGGTCCCTCATGGTAGACTAGTACAAAAGGTGAAGTCACACGGGATCAGGGGTGAGCTGGCAAGGTGGATACAGAACTGGCTAGGTCATAGAAGGCAGAGAGTAGCAATGGAAGGATGCTTTTCTAATTGGAGGGCTGTGACCAGTGGTGTTCCACAGGGATCAGTGCTGGGACCTTTGCTGTTTGTAGTATATATAAATGATTTGGAGGAAAATGTAACTGGTCTGATGAGTAAGTTTGCAGACGACACAAAGTTGGTGGAATTGCCGATAGCGATGAGGACTGTCAGAGGATACAGCAGGATTTAGATTGTTTGGAGACTTGGGCGGAGAGATGGCAGATGGAGTTTAATCCGGACAAATGTGAGGTAATGCATTTTGGAAGGTCTAATGCAGGTAGGGAATATACAGTGAATGGTAGAACCCTCAAGAGTATTGAAAGTCAAAGAGATCTAGGAGTACATGTCCACAGGTCACTGAAAGGGGCAACACAGGTGGAGAAGGTAGTCAAGAAGGCGTACGGCATGCTTGCCTTCATTGGCCGGGGGGGCATTGAGTATAAGAATTGGCAAGTCATGTTGCAGCTGTATAGAACCTTAGTTAGGCCACACTTGGAGTATAGTGTTCAATTCTGGTCGCCACACTACCAGAAGGATGTGGAGGCTTTGGAGAGGGTGCAGAAGAGATTTACCAGAATGTTGCCTGGTATGGAGGGCATTAGCTATGAGGAGCGGTTGAATAAACTCGGTTTGTTCTCACTGGAACGAAGGAGGTTGAGGGGCGACCTGATAGAGGTCTACAAAATTATGAGGGGCATAGACAGAGTGGATAGTCAGAGGCTTTTCCCCAGGGTAGAGGAGTCAATTACTAGGGGGCATAGGTTGAAGGTGAGAGGGGCAAGGTTTAGAGTAAATGTACGAGGCAAGTTTTTTACGCAGAGGGTGTTGGGTGCCTGGAACTCGCTGCTGGAGGAGGTGGTGGAAGCAGGGACGATAGTGACATTTAAGGGGCATCTTGACAAATACATGAATAGGATGGGAATAGAGGGATACGGACCCAGGAAGTGTAGAAGATTGTAGTTTAGTCGGGCAGCATGGTCGGCACGGGCTTGGAGGGCCGAAGGGCCTGTTCCCGGGCTGTACATTTCTTTGTTCTTTGTTTGTTCTTTGTTGACATTGGGAGGGTGTTAAGCAAGTGCTTCCCGTCTGTCTTCACTTGAGAGGAGGAGGATGTTGGTACAAAATTTAGGGAGAGGGACTGTGAGGTTCTTGAACGGTTTGACATGGGGAGTGAGGAGGTATTGGAGATTTTGGCAGGCGTAAAGATCAACAAATGCGATGAGATATACCCCAGGCTCCAGCGGGAGGCAAGGGAGGAAATTCCTCAATGCCACAGGGGAGGTGCCAGAGGATTTGAGGACAACTAATATGGTTCCACTTTTCAAGAAGGATGGTAGAGATAAACCAGGGAATTGCAGAGTCTCACATCAGTAGTAGGGAAACTACTGGATAAAATTCTGAAGGAGAGAATTAATCTCCACTTGGAGAGGCAAGGTTTGATCAGGGATAGTCAGCTTGCTTTTGTCAGAGGGAGGTCAGGTCTCATGAATTTGATTGAATTTTTCGAGGAGGTTGATCGGGTGTGTAAATGAAGGCAATGCAGTTGATGTAATTTACATGGATTTCAGCAGAGCCTTTGACAAGGTCCCACATGGGAGACTCAAAAACACATGGGATCCAGGGTAAATTTGGAAGTTGGATCTGGCTAAGTGGTAGTAGAAAGAGGGTGGTGGTTGAGGCTGTTTGTGCGACTGGAGGCCGGTGTTCTGTGGTGTACCACAGGGATCAGTGCTAGGTCCCTTATTGTTTGTGATATATAAACAATATATAAGATGAGAATGTGACATAATGATAAGTAAATTTGCAAACTACACAAAGATTGGCAGGGTGGTTAACAATGAGGAAGAAAGTTAGGGGCAGCACAGTGGCACAGTGGTTAGCACAGCTGCCTCACAACGCCGAGGTCCCAGGTTCGATCCCGGCTCTGGGTCACTGTCCGTCTGGAGTTTGCACAATCTCCCAGTGTTTGCGTGGGTTTCGCCCCCACAACCCAAAGATGTGCAGGGTAGGTGGATTGGCCACACTAAATTGCCCCTTAATTGGAAAAAATGAATTGGGTACACTAAACTTATTTTTAAAAAGTGAGGAAGAAAGTCTTAGGTTGCAGGAAGATACAGGCAGGTTGGTCAAATGGGCAGATCGGTGGCAGATGGAATAAACCCTGCAAAATCGAGTTAATGCACTTTGGATGGAGTAACAAGACAAGGGAGTAAGTACTCAATGAATGGCAAGACACCTCAGAGAAACAGAGGGATTTTGGGGTGCATGTCCACAGATCCCTGAAGGTGGCAGGACAGGTTAACTGGGTGGATTAAGAAGGCGTATGGGGCACTTGACTTTATCAATTGTAGCACAGGTCACAAGAGCAGGGAGGTTATATTGGAGCTATACAAAACTTTGGTTCGGCCACAGCTGGAGTAGTGTGTACAGTTCTGGTCACCTCTTTATAGGAAGGATGTGACTGAACTGGAGAGGGTGCTGACATTCACCAGGATGTTGCCTGGGATGGAACATTTGAGCTATGAAGAGAGGCTAGGTTGTTTGCTTTGGAGCAGAGAAGGCTGAGGGGGGTGGGGCTGATTGAGGTGTATAAAATTATGAGGGGCATGGACAGGATAGAAAGCAGTTGTCCCCCTCAGTTGAATGGTCAATAACAAGAGGCAGGACGTTTAGAAGGGGTATGAGGAAAATAGTTTTTACCCAGTGGGTGGTGGGAGTCTGGAATGCACTGCCTGGGAGAGTAGTTGAGACAGGAAACCTCGCAACCTTTAGAAAGTATGTAAATGAACACCTGAAGTGTCATAACATTCAAGTCTACGGGAAAAGTGCTGGAAAATGGGATTATTGTGGATTTCGTGTAATTTTGCCGGTGCAGATTCAATGGACTGAAGGGCTTCATCATCAAAGAAATGGTTCTTTATTGAAGAATTTTGTTGGGCGAGGTACAAAGAACAAAGAACAAAGAAATGTACAGCACAGGAACAGGCCCTTCGGCCCTCCAAGCCCGTGCCGACCATACTGCCCGACTAAACTACAATCTTCTACACTTCCTGGGTCCGTATCCTTCTATTCCCATCCTATTCATATATTTGTCAAGATGCCCCTTAAATGTCCCTATCGTCCCTGCCTCCACTACCACCTCCGGTAGTGAGTTCCAGGCACCCACTACCCTCTGTGTAAAAAACTTGCCTCGTACATCTACTCTAAACTTTGCCCCTCTCACCTTAAACCTATGCCCCCTAGTAATTGACCCCTCTACCCTGGGGAAAAGCCTCTGACTATCCACTCTGTCTATGCCCCTCATAATTTTGTATACCTCTATCAGGTCGCCCCTCAACCTCCTTCGTTCCAGTGAGAACAAACCGAGTTTATTCAATCGCTCCTCATAGCTTATGCCCTCCATACCAGGCAACATTCTGGTAAATCTCTTCTGCACCCTCTCTAAAGCCTCCACATCCTTCTGGTAGTGTGGCGACCAGAATTGAACACTATACTCCAAGTGTGGCCTAACTAAGGTTCTATACAGCTGCAACATGACTTGCCAATTCTTATACTCAATGCCCCGGCCAATGAAGGCAAGCATGCCGTATGCCTTCTTGACTACCTTAGATGTCTTCAAAGCAAAGTTACACATAATGCACATACACTTTGGAACAGCAGGAAGATCACAGAATCACTGAAAAATACAGTGCAGAAAAGGCCCTTCAGCCCATTGAGTCTGCACCATCACATGAAAGGTACCTGATCTACCAATCCGAGTCCCACTTGCCAGCACTTGGCCCATAGGCTCGAATGTTAAGAGCTGGCAAGTGCTCACCCAGGTACTTTTTAAAGGATGAGAGGCAACCTGCCCCTACCAACCTCCCAGGCAATGCGTTCCGGACCTTCACACCATCTGGGTAGAAATGTTTTTCCTCAAATCCCCCCTAAATCTCCTGCCCCTCACCTTGAATTTGTGTCCCCTCGTAACCAACCCTTCAACTGAGAGGAACAGCTGCTCCCTATCCACCCTGTCCATGCCCCTCATAATCCTGTACACCGTGATCAGGTCACCGCTCAATCTTCTCCGCTCCAGCGAAAACAACCCAAGCCTATGCAACCTCTCTTCGTAACTAACATGTTCCATCCCAGGTAACATCCTGGTGAATCTCCTTTACACCCCCTCCAGTTCCATCATATCCTCTCTATAATGTGACAACCAGAATTGCACACAGTACTCCAGCTGTGGCCTTGCCAATGTTATATATAACTCCAACATGAGTCCTCACTTGTGATAAAGGCAAGTGGACAATATGCCTTTATCACCGTCCTATTAACCTGCCCTTGTGCCTTCAGAGATCTATTTGCAAACACGTCAGGGTTCCTTTGTTCCTCAGGACTTCCCAATGTGGTGCCATTCATTGAATATTTCCTTGTCAAATTGCTTCTTACAAAGTGTAACACCTCACATTTTTAGGATTAAATTCCATCTGCCACTTTTCTGTCCATTTGACCATCCCTTCTGTATCTTCCTGTAACCCAAGTCTCTCAGCCTCACTGTTAACCACCCGGCCAATCTTTGTGTCATCCACAAAGTTACTGATCCTACCCCCCATCATCATAAGTCTCCTGTTAAATGGCGAATAATGGGGGACCCAGCACAGATCTACTCGGCTCTGGCTTCCAGTCACTAAAGCAGCCGTCTGTCATCACCCTCTGTTTCCTACAGCTCAGCCAGCTTTGAATCCACTTTATCAAATTCCCCTGTGTCCTGTGTGCATTTGCTTTCTTTATAAGTCTTCCATGTGGGATGGAAAAGATATTTTGCGAGTGTAGCCATTTGCGTGATTTTAGGAGAGATTTCTGTGTATTTGCTTCTGCTTTGGGTGTCTGCATCACAGACTAACATCCGTATTCCACCAAACTAGTCTAGTTAGCGCTAGTTAAATCAGAGATGAATTGCTGAAACGGTGGACCTGGTCATGAAGAATACAGATGCTGAGCGGCTTTGAACTTGCACTTGAACGGCAATATGGAACTAAGCACTCCACAAACATGCTGTCACTCTGACTGTCGTTAGTGAAGGCCTGTTTAAATACTCTGCGTATGATTTTAAAACAAAAATTTATTATTTTGCGCATCAGGTTTTGGGAACATTTGAGAATCATACTGTATGTGCAGCATGGTAGCACAGTGGTTCACACTGTTGCCCCTATGGGACTGGTTTAGCACAGTGGGCTAAATAACTGGCTTTTAAAGCAGACCAAGGCAGGCCAGCAGCGCGGGTTCAATTCCCGTACCAGCATCCCCGAACAGGCGCCGGAATGTGGCGACTAGGGGCTTTTCACAGTAACTTCATTTGAAGCCTACTTGTGACAATAAGCGATTTTCATTTCATTTTCATTTCATTTCACTGCCAGGGACCCGGGTGCAATTCTAGCCTTGGGTGACTGTCTGTGTGGAGTTTGTACGTTGTCCCCATGTCTGCGTGTGTATCCTCCAGAAGGCGTGAAGGCTAAGTGGATTGGCCATGATAAATTGCCCCTTTAGTGTCCAAAAGGTTAGGTGGGGTCACTGGGTTATGTGGATAGAGCGGGGCGTGGGCCTAGTTACGGTGCTCTTTCCAAGGGTCGGTGCAGACCTGATGGGTTGAATGGCCTCCTGCACTGCAGGGATTCTATGGATCCTATGAATCCATGCTGTGATGGATGTTATTCTCTAATATTGTGGCAATGTTAACTATCTCTCACATACGCATTAGCACATTCTTTTCTCATATCAATCTATTTAGTTTGAAATATGTTGATAATTCTTTATCAAAACACAGTGCTTCATTCTGGAAGTATATGGGTACTTGTATCAGGAGAGAAACCAAAGTTGTTATAATCCGAATGACGGTCACAGGGTCTGTGGCCTCACCTAAATACGATCTCCCCCTCAATGAGGAGTTGGGGCTTAACCGGGAAACCCTGTGGACATAAAAACCCCGACCCAAGTGTGGGTCGGAGTGGGAGACCCTTTGGGGAGTGGGAGTGGCAAGAGTAACTTGTTATTGTGTATCATGTTCCATGTTCAATATCGCTTCCTCGTGGTCGCTCACTGGCGATGAGGATCACGGAGATCTGCCGGAGACGGCACTTTCTCCGAACCTGGCCCACTTCGCAAAGGCCTCAGGAGGCCTCCAGCCAGGCAACAGGTATGGGGCAACAAATAGGAAAATGATAGACATTTGATGCCGATACAGGTGATTGGAACCAGTACATCGAGTGGACGCAGTATATTTTCCATTTGAATGCTATAATTGGGAATGAAAGACAGATGGTTACACTCGTCACGGTGTGCGGTACTGCCACATACAGCATCATAGAGAGCTGAACATACTCAGATGCACCTAATACGTGGTCGTTCACGTAGGTGGTCACATTGGTGGGTGGACATTTTAATCTAAAACCACCTATTATATAAGGCATTTTCGATTTTCACACCGCCACCCAACAAAGGTGACCGATTTTCTGGCCTGCCTGAAAAAGGTAGTTGAATTTTGCATCTTTGGAGCGGCACTGACAGAAACACTAAGCAACAGGTTGGCTTGCGGCATTCGGATCACTGCCACCAAGAAGAGGCTGTTGGCCAAGACCCACAAGGATTTACGGAAGGCTACTGAAAAGCTTTGTTGAGGACAAGTGCAGAGCAAGGGGTGCAAGGAATGGCGATCCTCAGGCTAGGGCGCCCGACAGAGCAGACAACTCCGCCTCCCCGGACCGAAGTTTATGACTCCCACCGCTGGGGGCGCATTTCCCAGGACCCCGACCCTCATCGAGGGAGCCCCGCAGACCACAGACTCTCTTGGTCCGTTTTTTGTTCTACTACAGAACCACGCCAAATTCCACCACTGGGGTGGTGCCATCCAAGCTGCTGATGGGAGTGATGGCGCGCACTTGATTGAGCCCGATACTGGAGGGAAGATCCGCAGTGGGCAGGACTGCTCCAATACGGATTCAGGGAGACATATTGTAGCCATGTAAAATGGCTGCGTTCCGATTAATCTGGCCAAAACCCAGTTTAAAATGGCTAACCCGAAAGACTGCTGGGAAAAGCAGCCAAGAAGACACAAGCAGGCAGCTGCAGACAGGTTTGCAGCTTCAGCTCGGGGAACGTAGCCCAGATCAATACTCAGGGCTATCAACAGCCCATCAACCCAGGTATCCGCAGTTGCATTCAGGACTGTTTACACCTAACCTACTCAGACATCCACAGCTAAATTGCAACATATTAGCAATTGAATACCGGGCCAGACCTGTCGGCACCTGCAGTGGCCGAAACAAAGGCAGGTGAGCGACCACCCCCCGATCGAGGAATCGCCTCACCATTGGACACATCGACCCCAGAGACTGGGGACAGAATCCAATCACTTGGGACTCAGGGTCGAGGGCCGCCCCGGGAGGCGGGAAGCCCCTGGGCCCTATAAAAGTAAAGGTCCAAGTTCAGATCTCTCTCTCTCATCTTCGCCTGCTCGAGACCTTCACAAGACCAGCCACCGTGTATCATAGAATTTACAGTGCAGAAGGAGGCCATTCGGCCCATCGAGTCTGCACCGGCTCTTTGAAAGAGTATCGTAAGTTTGAATCCAGCGATCGCTATCCGGTAGAGACACCTAGCCACCGACCTGTAGCAGCCTTTTGAATCCCGCGGGCCAGATTTGATTGGACAAGCCATTCGTTTCCCTGACCTGGTGGGCTCTTCCTAAGTTAAGTATTGTCCAGTAGTGATAGGTTTGATATATAGAAAGTAGTGTTAGGGTATTAATATTGCTTGTTGTATATAATAAATGACCGTTGTTTTAATCCTTACTAAGCGGTGTGCTGTGTTATTAATCATAACCTGAACTTGAACCACGTGGCGGTATCATAAAGATACCTCGCAACTCATGAGCAAAGGTGACCTGAACAGAGCAAATAGACTAAGGTTAAAAAGAGCAACATAATGCCCATTAAGAGAATTCTCCGCAGGAGATGCAGTCTCTGTTCAAAACTTTGCTTATGGAGGTTTAATGATTCCGGGAATTGTGGTACTGCCGACTGGACCAGCCTCCTACTCAGTATGGGAGCCAAACCAGCACATGAACCACCTCAGCAGCCACAACCAGAAGTTGCTCGATAACTGCCCTGAGATTCCGTGGCAGATAGAGCCACTCGCTCCTGCACTGCTGCCTGTCCCATCACCCGAGACATGGAGATGTGGGATGCCGTCACATCGTACCAGGAGTTTGACATAGAAGCCGAGCCAACCGAGGTGGCAGTCGCTCCGACATATCGGCACCACTCCAATGTTCAGCCCATAAACAATGTTCCGCAATCTATTATACACCTTCAGATCTGGCGCAACAGACCCTCAAATGATAGCTCAGGGGCAAAAAGATTGGCGTCCTTCCTCCTCCGGCCGTCGGGATAGACAACGTGTTTAGGACTTTGGGGGGGGGGGGGGGGTTGTTTTAACCTCAATGGAAGTCACGGTTTCTGGGCCATTAGATTCCCCGTGGCTTCACCTGAATACGATCTCCCCCAATGAGGAGGGTGGGGCTAAACCCTTTACCGGGAATCCCTGTGGACGTAAAAACCCCAATCGAAGTGTGGGTCGACGTGGGAGACCCTTCGGGGATTGGCAAGAGTAACTTGTTATTGTGGATCATGTTCCATGTCCAACATTGCTGGCCTGGATCCTACAGCAGCAAAATTATATTCAATTCCTCTAAAATTGTTTATTTTCAGAACTTAGACTGAAACCATGCTGTAATATTGGACAACATTCCAAAACTAATAACGATCATCACATCAAAGTCATCAATTGAGGACGCAGTAAAAACTCGGTACAATTAAAGGCAACATTTGGCCATTGACTTTTTAACCAACAAGAATTGCATTTCTTTTTTTTCGAATTTAGGGTACCCAATTTTTTTATTTCCAATTCAGGGGCAATTTAGCGTTGGCAATCCACCTAACCTGCACAACTTTGGGTCGTGGGGGTGAAACCCACGCACTCACGGGGAGAATATGCAAAGTCCACATGGACAGTGACCCAGAGCCGGGATTCGAACCCAGGTCCTCAGCGCTGCAGTCCCAGTGCTAACCACTGCGCCATGTGCCGCCCCGAAAAATTGCATTTCTGTAGCACCGTTAATGTTATAAAACATCCCAAGGTGCTTCGGACACTGAGCTACGCAAGCCGATATTGGTGCAGATAGGCCAGAGCATGATTAAAGAGACAGGAAGCGATGTGGAGAGGTGGAGAGGGTTGGGGGAATTCCAAAATAGGATCGGAACAGCTGAAGGCACAGCCACCAATAATGGAATAATTTCAGTCAGCAATGTCAAGAGGCCAGAATTAGAGGAGAATTTGAAATATTCCTCAGTAAGAATGGCGTCAAACACACTATTACCACATCACCCTGCAACAAATAGTGCACGTATGACAAGTTAGTGTTTAAAGGTACCTTAAGCATAAGCTGACATGAATATCGATGTAAGAGAAAAGCAAGACAAAATGAAGATGAGCAGATGCTACACCAGGCATGAAACGTCAATGCTGCTCAGAAGGTCATGGTGAAAATCACTTGAGGTTATAGGGGGAAGTATGTGATTTTGGAGCTGTAGAGGTGGGGTGTATTCACATACTTAGTGAAATTAGAGAAAGACTTGCTTCAAAGAAGAAATCTGACAAAGGGAGAGGCTGAGAAACCTCATTGAGTCCAAATTTCTCCTTGAGCCCAAAGTCCACTGTCAGAGCAAAGGGAGTCACTGCGGCCGTTTGCAGTGGGGGTAAATGGAAAAACCTCACCAGAGTCCAAAAAAGTGATCTGCACCAGTGAGATCTTGCGACTGATCATCCCTGCCGTCTGCCAGTAGAGTTCCCGCCATCTCACCAGGCAATGGCAGGAACTCCATTTAGATACATTTCAATATGACAAGGGGGCTCCCCCACTGTATTATTCTCCCCACTATTTATTGTTATGTTTGATTGGGGAATCCTTTAAAACAGTTCAGTTGCTTTAGTAGTGGTTGCCTCCAGTTCAACGTATGTTAGTCTCTGCATGCCTGGATGAGTGCAGCTCTGACAACACTCAAACAGCTCGGTGCCATCCAGGACAAAACAGCCCACTTGATCCACATCCGCTACCTTACTCCCATCACAGGAAGTAAGGAGGCTCATAAGCCCGCATGCAGTGGTTCCAACCTTGCCACATGCATTGCAGGATCCCCAACTACTTTGATGAAGTCAGGTCAGCTTCTGAAAGCAACATAGTTCATGCCAGCACAAAGGCATGATGAACCATAAGGGATCACAAGACAGGAACCTTTGATAGGTCATAATGTAATCCTGCATAAGTTAAATATGTTTTCAAAGCAGCAATTAATAATCGGGCTTTGTCTGAAAAGGTATGCGGTCATTAAATTGACCAGCATTGTGAAAGTGGAAAATATACATTAGCTTACTGTATCCAATGTATAAAGTGCCCTTCTGTTTTGATCGGTAGGGATATTCAGGTTTGATTGTGTCAATTGCCACCAGTGCTTATTGTTTTCATTGATTCACAGTTTAGACATCTATTCCATTGCTTTAAAGTTTGACTTCAAAGGTTTTAATGTTTTTGGCTCTTGAGGTTTTGTTGGTACAGTTCTGCAATAAAATCCCATTATGAATACCTGACTGTGTTTCAAACGCCACTAATTGATTCAGTGCAGCAGAGATTGTTGAAACAGCCATCAAGGTTGAGTTTGGTTATTTTGACAGTTTTACAACCAGTTAATAGGATAATGGCTTTTTAAATTGCTTTTTGTAAGACAATTTATTTATTTATACAGTTGTATGAACATAATAATTTCCCATGTTATTATTGGGGTCAAGAGTTTGGTGCACAGTCAATATTGGGTGAGTGGAAATGGGAGGGGGTGATGCTGAGGGTGCATTGGGTGAATTGTCATTGGGAGAATGAGAGGGTTAAAGGGTATTAGGGATATGGATGGCTTGGGCCATATGGAGAAAACATGGGGGTGAGGTGGGTGTGGGAACTAGGGTGTAACGAACAAGGTTACATAACATCTACAGAACTGGGTCAATGTCCCAGCGAGCTGAGTTGGGTCTTCTAACCTGGCTACCTTCGATCTGCGCACCTTGGCTTCTGCCTCTGCCTCAGGAGGCAACAGCCCTGACTCCAGCCTGCCCCAAACTCTGCGCGGTGAAAAGACTGTGCGTGCGTGCCACTCAGGATGTGGGATTGCGAAAGCTGGAAATGGCCTGATTTCCAATCCCTGCCCGAAGGGGAAATCCAACCCTTTGTTTTAAAATATTTTAATATATGCACTGAAACAGTTAATCCCAGTTAAGTTATTTGTGTCTGGAATAATGTCATCATATTCACAAAACATATGCTTTATGATGCTTTAATTCTTCAGCTTGACTTTTATCTTTCTCCATTTGTCCACTCCATTTAAACTTTTCTTTACATTATTTGTTGCAGATACAAACTTCAAATATTATTTTCTCCTGTGCCTAAACTATTGAGGGGTGTGGAACAACATCCTAAATTCAGTTCTTGATTCCAAAGCTAATCATGGGCTGGATTCTCCGCACCCCGACACCGAAATTGCAGCCGGCGCCGGGGCGGAGAATCCATTTCCCCGCAGGAATCGGGACCGGTTCCCCGATTCTACGGGCCCCAAAAAGTGGCGTACTTAGAGTACGCCGCGCCACCTAACACCTACCTGGAGCCATTGCTGGAGGCCCGCTCCGCCATTCTCCGCCCCCGACCGGCCAAGTCTCGACGGTGTGATTTAATGTGGTCCTGCCGGTTGGGATACTAGCAGGCGGTTGTGGACTCAGCCCGCAGCCGCCCTGGTCGGTCAGGGTAGGGCACGCGGCTGATTGGAGGGTCTATTTACAGTGTCCAGCTCCGCGGTCCAAATCCACCGTGGCGCATGGCGCGGCTGCTGGAGGCTTCCGCCGTGCGCATGCACAGCCTCCAACCCGAAGTGTGGGAGGTCGTATTTGCAGCAAAAACTGCTTGATTTCTGCTGGGTCCCTGCTAACCCCTAGAAATATGTGGCCCTTTGACGGCAGTTTTTCTGGTGTGAAAGTCCACAGTTTTGACGCCGGCGTGGTGGCTTTGTCCCATAAATGGAGAATCCAGCCCCATGAGGCAGATAATACAGTTGTCCTGTACCTCTCTTTATACTAACCTGATTAAATTTTGACATGATTTCTCCATGCATCTTCACAAATATGGTGCACTGACAATAGATCTCAGGTGGATTCATCAAATTTTGTTTTCCATTTGTTAAGCCTGGTTATTGGACTCCAATCAATCTTCAAGGCTTTCGCCTTATTCAGACCCTGGATATTCATGGATCCACAGCAAGACTCCAACAATAATTGGTCATGGAGAATCACGCAAGACCCATGAAAATATACAACATACTACTGAAGTGGAACAGAATGGATGATTGAACAATCCGTAAATATAGAATAGATCTTCTATCAGATTAACAACACCCAAACAATAACTTCAATGCCAATATATTAATTATTTACACTAATAATTTATCAAAACTAAACAGCTCAAAATTAATGCTTCGATTGAAGACTTACTGTTAAACAAATAGTTAAGTAAATAATCTAATCAGTCAATAGCAGTAATTACATTTCAGTTGTTTGTTTCTAAGTTTCTTATATATTGTTTGTACAATAGTTCAATGAATATAAGTTTGTAAAATGAAGAATGGATAAAACACAACATACTGGTCCAGATCTGGTGAGGAATACATCTTGCTGAGTCTCTTCGACGAGTTTGTTGGCAATTCGTTCCACTGGGGCAAGCTATAAAAGTCATACGTTGTATTATTATATTTGCCCAGGTTATCTCTTGATACAGGATATACTGCATTTGTTGCATCGGGCTAAAGAAAAAGTACCCCTTGTGCTGCCTAGTTTTAATTAAAATATTTAGTTTTTATGCTCAATTTATCACATATTGCTACAAAAGGACATGATTGCTTTCTAGGCTAATAGCTTAATTTCATTTGAGAAAATTAATCTAATGCACTCCAAAATGCAACAAAGAACAATTTTAAAAATACTACATGTAACAGAACACACTGCATGTAGCAAGAAATTTACAACTACATGGGTTTAGGTTTCGTATTATGCAGCACGAGATCTCAGATTCTTCATGAAAATAAAAGAGCTTTGAAGTTTCTGATTTTCAATCAGGATATCCTGGGGTTAAGCGCTCATTTCTTGCTCATGAGTGCCGTACAGACTTCAAATAGCACATGAAACAAACAGATACAACACAAGTCTAAGCAATAGATACACAGACAGTTACGAACTGCTGTACACAAACAATTAAGTGTCAGTTCTACAAAGCATCTATTTTTAAAAAGCATTTAGATAGTTACATGGGTAAGATGGGTATAGAGGGTTATGGGCCAAGTGCGGGCAACTGGGACTAGCTTAATGGTAAAAACTGGGCGGCATGGACTGGTTGGGCCGAAGGGCCTGTTTCCATGCTGTAAACTTCTATGATTCTAAGAAACAAACAAAAAAAAGGATCGTAAACGGCCAATTTATAATTTCAGCTTTATCCAATTTTATCGGAATTCTAATTATCTTTTTTTTTAAATAACTTAAATGAGCAATCTTCAACAATTTTTATTTTGCAGAACTATGAATAACAATGATTGTATTACGGTCACCTTTGAATAAGTGGAGAGTGCTCCCAAATGCAGGAGAAATTGGGGAAATATAAGGAAGGTGCTGAAGTGTTCAGCTGTTACTGCTGACATTACTGCTGGCACCAAAGACCATCAGAAAGCAAAGAGTCAGTTTAAACTCTGCAAAGATATCTTAACCAGTTCATTAAGCACTCAACCTTTTTAGAAGTTTCATTAAAACATACATGAAAAAGTAAAATATTCAGATCAAGTATCAGTATGCAGAGAAACAAGTTTAATCCTCTCCATTTGTGAGGTCACTGGTTCAACAAATATGAGCTTGTTGAAGTGCAAGTTCTTCAAGAAGGTGCTGGAATATTGAATGTAGGATCCAATGGCCATAGAGAGCACAGTAGCTAACCATGTTTGTGTCCACAACCAGCAGCAAGAGCAACTCTTTTCAATAGCACTTAGAGGAGGACAAGGGAAAATCGTAAGTTTAAAGGGAAGATCAGATGGATGGGCTGTGTGGCTTCCCTATCCTGTATTTACATTTTTTGGCAGCATTCAACAGCTTTGCATTTCCTTCTTTGCACTATTCAGTCAGCAGAGATCATGGATTGAAGCTGGGAATCCAGTTAATTTGCTTGGTCACTACCGCACTGGATACTGTATTTACTCAATGTACCAGGGAAAGTGGGAGTCTGTTTATGTCTCGAATGGTGTGACAATGGGGTGCACGTGCTAGGTATAATTAATGCAGCTGATACTAATTGAGTAAAAGGTTAAGGGGCACTTGGGGAGAGCGGGGCACTGTGTTGGAGGGGAAAGTAGTCTGCACTTATGTTACACTGGGTTTTGTGAATAACAGTATGTTGTAAATAGTTTGGCTCCAGATTCTTCCTTTGCCAGATCCAGAGTCAAAAAATTAACATGCTAGCAGAGGATTAACATCAATCTGTTGAAGTTGAATAAGGGATTTCTGTCTCTCTCTTCTGACAAAACTAATGCTCCCAGCAGCCTCTGGTGTGAAATGCCTGAGGCCCAATGCCAATTCTCAAACTTTAATTATCCATTTGTTTCTGAGTAAGAACCAGGAGCGGGATTCTCAGAGCCCGCGTTGGGTCGCAGAATCGCTGGGGAGGGAGCGCGCGAATCCCGCCATGCCGCTCTGACACCGGGCCGTCGATTCTCCGGTCACCGGAGAATCGGCGCCAATCGCGCTGGCGTGGTCGCCGTGGCGCCGGTGGGGGGACGTTGAAATCAGCCCCGGCGGCAATTCTCCACGCTCGATGGGCCAAGTGCCCACCAAGTCCCGCCGGCGTCGTTCGCGTCTGGTCCCACCCAGCGGGACCTTTGCGTTCTGGCTGTGGGGTCCACCCTGGCGGAGGGGGTGGGGGGAGCCAACTCCGGGGGGGAGCTCCACACTGGCCAGGCCCACGATCGGGGGCAGCTGATCGGCGGGGGTGCTCATTCCGGGGGGGGCCTACGTTCCTCCGCTCTGGGCCCCTGTAGGGCTCCGCCACGTTGCCCAGGGGCCGGTGCGGAGATGGCCGTGGTGCGCATTCGCGGACCCACACCAGCCGTGGCTTTTGGTTCCGGAGCAGTGCACAGCACTCCACTGCCGTGTTAGTCCCGGAGGAAGGAGAGAATGACTGGGCCTGGAGGCCTATTGACGCCAGCGTCTCTCGCACCAATTTTGACGCTGGCGTCAACATTTGCCCGGGATTTCGGAGAATCCCAGCCCATATGAGCAGTGGAACAATTGGGTGGAAATGTGGACTCGAGTTACGTCGTTATTCAAGAGGGAGCAAGGTATGACTTTGGCTTTGTGGAAAACCTAACATTAGAGGGAAAGTATTTTTTGTCATTTGGTAACACAGAACTGGAGTATTGCTGAAAAAAAGAGACACATCGAAGCTTTTCATCTTGCACTCATCAAGCCACTTCACAAGAAAACCAGTATAAGGAGAAAAACAACAATTGATACTGTACGAGAAGAGAAGGCTGATTGGTTTGCAAGTGGATTCTGATTGTTCAAAGTGTTGCCATGGAGAATGCACCTGGTAATGGTGACTGACAGATAACTGCCAAGCATCGTTTGAAAATTTAAACCAGGCAGCTTAGAATTCCATAGAATTCCTACAGAGACCGTTCAGCCCATCGACTCTGCACCAACCCTCTGAAAGAACACCCAACCTAGGCCCACTCCCCCACGCTAGTCCCATAACCCCACCTAACATTCACATCCCTGGACACTAAGGGGAAATCTTATCATGGCCAATCCACCTAATCTGCACATTTTTGGGCATTTGACCCTGATTGGTCAAGACATTGCCCTGGCGAATGAATCAGTGCCTGTCAATTATTTTGTTTGGCTGAAACCGGTTTTCTGTCTGCAAAGAACGGGGCCTTATGTATTAATATTAATATACTGGTTAATATTATTAGGTTTGGGGATGATAATACACTAAAGTCTTGAAAAAGAATTGTCAACCTGTGCAAAATAGGTGGAATAAGTCTCTTCATTAGCTCTGATCTGGTCTTCAGTGTGATACCCCTCAATGAAAAGCACAGATGAAACTAGATAATGGAAAACGACAAAGCATTTACAGGACAGCTGTGGATTTACAATTCTCTTGATCAAGGCTTTACTGCATACGATTGAGGAAACGGATGTTCCTCGTTGAGATGTCCAGACAGAATTGTTGGCATCAGGGAATTAAACTCCAGCTGACCGGAAAATAACTATTTGGAAATGACAGATAATTCACACACCCTTTGTCACAGAAATTAAAAGTTGTGATAGGGGACACTGGAGTAGTCGATAGGGAATATGAAACCTTTACTGAGCAAGTTACATCTCAATATAACATTTGTGACAAAAAGATTTGCCAGTGTCTATGGACCTAAAGGTATGGGATAAGGATAAAGGATTTTATTTATTTTTAAAATAATTTTATTGGAGTATTTGCAAGTTTTTATAATAATAACAATAACAGCGACATAAACATGGTACAATATGCATTTCCACCTCCATCACAATCTTCACACACCCCAACCAGAAAACAACAGTCCGCCCCCCCCCCCCTCCCCCTTTTGGAATTCTGCTTCTGCTGACATTTTAATTTTCCCTGAGAAAGTCAATGAACGGCTGCCACCTCCGGGTGAACCCTGACATTGACCCTCTTAAGGCGAACTTTATTTTCTCGAGACTGAGAATCCCAGCCATGTCACTAACCCAGGTCTCTACACTCGGGAGCTTCGAGTCCCTCCACATTAACAAGATCCGTCTCTGGGCTACCAGGGAGGCAAAGGCCAAGACGTCGGCCTCTTTCACCCTCTGCACTCCCGGCTCTTCCAACATTCCAAAGATCGTTACCTCCGGACCCGGCACCACCCGTGTTTTGAGTATCGTGGATATTGCCTGAGCGAACCCTGCCAAAACCCTCTGAGCTTCAGGCATGCCCAAAACATGTGGACATGATTTGGTGGGCTTCCCGCGCACCTCGTACACCTATCCTCACCCCCGAAAAACTTGCTCATCCGGGCCACCGTCATGTGTGCCCGGTGCACTACCTTGAATTGTATCAGGCTAAGCCTGGCACATGATGAGGAGGTATTAACCCTGAAAGTCCTTTTTGGCGTCGCTTGAATGCGGATCCAGCGGCAGGCAATCCGGTTTGATACGGAGGTCCATCTTTTGAAAATCTTAGAGCAATAAAGTCATGCACGATCAATTGGACAAAGATTTGAGTTGGGTACAACTGAGGCTTTATTGCTCTAGGATGTGTGGCCTCCCGTAGCAGCTGGCGAAATGGCTGCAGCATGAAGGACACACATTTTTATACTTCGCCTACTGGGCGGATCCAGCAGGCAGGCATTACCAACGTACCTGTAGTACAGGTCCTACCATTACCTAATAGAGGTGCAACAGTGGTTTACCACAATCCCCTCCACCCCAGCCAGGGGTTCCGACACATATAATTTGCTGTAAAAGTCCTTAAACACCTCATTCACCCCCACTGGGTCCAGGACCGTATTCCCACCTCTACTCTTTACTCTCCTTATCTCCCTGGCCGCCTCCCTTTTTCTGAGCTGGTGCGCTAACATTCATAGCCTTTTCCCATATACTCAGAAATCACCCCCCTTGCCTTCCTCAGCTGTTCCACCGCTTTCCCTGTAGTTAACAGCCCAAACTCCGCCTGCAACCTCCGCCACTCCCTCAGTAGCCCCGCGACCGGGGCCTCCGAGTATCTCCTGTCCACCTGGAATATCTCCTTGATGTACCATCAATGACGACAGATGAGAGTCGGAAGAGTAAACTGTGGCTTTAATCAGCTAAAAGATACCTACTGGCAGCCGGTCCCAGAATGAGGGCAGGGCTGGAGGTTAGCTTTATACTTGAGCCGGAGGGGCGGAGCCAGCAGGGACAAACCCAGACATGTAACAAACAGTAAGAACAGTAAGTAAAATAAGTAAGAACAGTATGTACAATATAACATAGTGGTTCACCACACTCCTCAACTAACCTGTCCCTCTCAGCCCGTTCCGCCTTTTCTCTATGGGCCCGTATCAAGATTAATTCCCCTCTGACCACTGCCTTAAAAGCTTCCCAAACCGTTGCTGCAGAGACCTCCCCGTATCATTTGTTTCGGACTTGTTCATCCGCCCACAGATTGTTTCATCCGCTAACAACCCCACATCCACCCTCCATAGCGGGCATTGTCCTCTCTCCAAACTAACCCGTAGATCCACCCAATGTGGGGCATGATCCGACACTGCGATTGTCGAGTACTCAGTATCCACCACCCCCGGTATTAGCGCCCTGCTCAGAACAAAAAAGTCAATGCAAGAGTATACCTGGTGGACATGGGAGAAGAAAGAAAACTCCTTCGCCCTTGGCCGTGCAAACCTCCATGGGTCTACTCCCCCATCTGTTCTATAAACGCCTTCAAATCCTTTGCCGCGGCTGGCATCCTCCCTGTCCTGGATTTTGACCGGTCCAATTCCGGAACAATGACTGTATTAAAATTTCCCCCCATGATCAAGTTATGTGACTCAAAATCTGGGATCTTACCTAACACCCGCCTCATAAATTCCACATTGTCCCAATTCGGAGCATATATGTTCACGGGTACCATCCGCACCCACTCCAGCTTCCCACTCACCATTATGTACCTACCCCCCTTGTCTGACATGGTTCTTCCTGCCTCGAATGCCACTCGTTTGTTGATTAATATCGCTACCCCGCTGGTCTTTGAGTCCAGCCCTGAGTGGAATACTTGGCCAACCCACCCCATCCTCAATCTCGTCTGGTCTGTAACCTTTAGGTGTGTCTCTTGTAACATTGCCACGTCCGCCTTCAGCCCCCTCAAATGCGCAAACATGCGAGCACTCTTGACCGGCCCATTCAACCCTCTCACATTCCATGTAATCAGCCTGGTCGGGGGGGCTACCCACCCCCCCTGCCGACTAGCCATCACCCTTTTTAGGCCAGCCTCCAGTTTTAACATAAATGAGACAACTAAAAAAAATGCCTCTTAACCCATTACTTAACATTGTAAATGCCAGCATGTTGATCATGCCCCCCCACTTCTCACATATTTATTCTCCCACACAATATCCATCCGATGGAACCGGCCCATTTGCGGTGAATCCCTCCCCTCCCACCCATGCCTCCCAAGAGAACACCATGGAGGAGAGCTCCGAGTATGCCACCATAATAGTCACAGCAAAACTATCAACTCCACCTCCACAAGCGCAGAGACACACTTGTTGGGCGACAGTATGGTCAGGCTTCTGGGGCACTTTCTGGTCAGCATCACACTGTTGCTGATGCATATCAGGTGGAGGTGGAACGCCAAGGGGCGACAGCAGTCCGAGTTCTGCTGGGTCCCAGAACACAGCTGGGTCCCAGTCAGATGCTGTGCCTCTGGACCAGGCTATTCCAGAGCTAATGGGGTGGGGCCATGGTATTTAGAGGGGGATTGTCAGCGACACTCCAGCAGGTCCCAAAGGCTGCTTTGGAGATAGCGCCGGCAATTGCGTGGCACCAAGGTCAACCCTGCGAGGGGGGAGACTGCAGTGCACGAGCCTGGGGCACGATGTCAGCACCACGAGTGGTGGTGTCCAATGCATTGCCCAGTCAGTGATGGCCAAGACTGAGAGTCTCGGCAGCATGCCCCCAGTCGCAGGAGTGTCCCTGACATAGGTGGACCTTTCCGAGGCACTGCAGAGCATGCACCAGTCAGAGGTGGGCATTGCCATGGCGCTGCAGAGCATGTACCAATCACTGGGGGATGTGTCCCAGTTTCAGGTCGACTTGGCTGGGACACGGTGAAGCATGCCCTAGTCTCAGGTGGGCATCGCTGAGGCACTCAGGAGCATGTCTAAGTCACTAAGAACCATATCCCAGATGCAAGTGGGCATTGCTGAGGCGCTCCAGAGCATGTCCCAGTCACTGAGGATCATGTCCCAGATGCAAGTGGACATTGGCGAAGTGCTGCAGAGTGTGGCCCGGTCACAGAGGGACATCACTGAGGCCGTCGACACCATGGTGCAGGCATTGGGAAGCCGCCAGGGCTGGCAGAGCCAGATGGCAAAGAGCTCAGTCAGCTGCCCCTCTGTCCCGAGCACTGCCTCCCTCCCCCCGGGGCCCTATGGTTCTGACCAAGGCCATACCCCCTCTCCTCTCCAGAGCTTTGCGTGAGCAACTCCAGTGCCTCCGGGATGATTGCACAACTTCGAAGATGGCTACTCATCTCCTCGGATCCCCACAGCAGCTACTCCACCAGCATCGCATTTTTAAAATGAGTTAGATAGGGGTCGTTTCCGTTAGTGGGATGGAGATTTGCTTTAATTGGTGGTTATTGGTTTCTTGCCATGTGGGATCCTGATTTCGCCAACGGGAGCGAGCCAGTTTGATCGCAAACCATTCGCCACCCCGCACGGTTCCCGATTTTGGGCTCTCACGCGATCTAATACTCTCATCGCGCATCAAAGCCGGTAGATCACGCACAGAGTACAAGCGAAAGCTAGCTATAAATTTAAAAACAGATGGCAAGAGTTTCTATGGGTATTTAAAAATGAAAAGATTAATTTGAATGTTGGTTCTCCCGAGAGTGACAATGGGGAGTTAATAGTAGATAATAAGGAAATGATGAATAAATTAACAAATGTTTTGCTTCCCTCTTCAATATAGAGGATACAAGAAACATTCTAGTAATGGGCGGAATGGTAGCACAGTGGTTAGCAGTGTTGGTTCACAGCGCCAAGGATCCAGGTTCGATTCCCGTCTTGGGCCACTGTCTGTGCGAAGTCTGCACATCCTCCCCATATCTGCGTTGGTTTCCTCCGGGTGCTCCAGTTTCCTCCCACATGTCCCGAAAGACGTACTTGCTGGTGAATTGGACATTCTGAATTCTCCCTCTGTGACCCGAACATGCACAGGAGATTGGCAACTAGGTGCTTTTCATAGTAACCTCATTGCAGTGTTAATGTAAGCCTACTTGTGACAATAATAAAGATTATTATTACAATTGGCGGTATAGCAAGGAGGAAGCTCTTAGGTTAGAGGACATAGAAACATAGGAAACAGGAGCAGGAGGAGGCCATTCATTGTGATCATGGCTGATCATCCAACTTAATAGCCTAATCACACTTTTCCCACATATCCTTCGATTCCCTTTTCCCAAAGTGCTATAGTCCTAAGGACAGTATAGACGGTTGGCCAGATGGGTAATGAATGGAATTTAACCTTGAAAAGTGTGAGGTGATGCACTTTGGGAAAACTAACAAGGCAAGGGAATACACAATGACAATAGGATGCTGGAAGTACAGAGGACCAGAGGGACCTTGGGCGGTGTGCCCATTGGTTCCAGAAGGCAGCAGAACAGGTCATGAAGAAGGGGCATGTGGAATGCTTGCCTTTATTAACCGAGGCATAGAATAAAAGAGCAGGGTGGTTATGATGGAGCTGCATAAAATACCAGTTAGGCCTCAGCTAGATTACTGTGTGCAGTTCTGGTCGCCACACTATGGGAAGGATGTGATTGCAATAGAGAAGGTGCAGAGGGGACTCACCAGGATGTTGCCTGAGCTGGGGAGTTTCAGCTATCAAGAGAGCCTGCTTAAGCTGGGGTTGTTTTCCTTAGAGCAGAGAAGGCTAAGGGGAGGCCTGTGTGAGGTATGCAGAATTATGAGGGACATAGGGAGACGAGAAGGAACTTTTCCCCTTAGGAGAAGGGTCAATCACTGGTGCATAGATTTAAGATAAGGGGCAAGAGATTTTATAGAACATAGAACATAGAACAATACAGCGCAGTACAGGCCCTTCAGCCCACGATGTTGCACCGAAACAAAAGCCATCTAACCTACACTATGCCATTATCATCCATATGTTTATCCAATAAACTTTTAAATGCCCTCAATGTTGGCGAGTTCACTACTGTAGCAGGTAGGGCATTCCACGGCCTCACTACTCTTTGCGTAAAGAACCTACCTCTGACCTCTGTCCTATATCTATTACCCCTCAGTTTAAAGTTATGTCCCCTCGTGCCAGCCATATCCATCCGCGGGAGAAGGCTCTCACTGTCCACTCTATCCAACCCCCTGATCATTTTGTATGCCTCTATTAAGTCTCCTCTTAACCTTCTTCTCTCCAACGAAAACAACCTCAAGTCCATCAGCCTTTCCTCATAAGATTTTCCCTCCATACCAGGCAACATCCTGGTAAATCTCCTCTGCACCCGCTCCAAAGCCGCCACATCCTTCCTATAATGCGGTGACCAGAACTGTACGCAATACTCCAAATGCGGCCGGACCAGAGTTCTGTACAGCTGCAACATGACCTCCCGACTCCGGAACTCAATCCCTCTACCAATAAAGGCCAACACTCCATAGGCCTTCTTCACAACCCTATCAACCTGGGTGGCAACTTTCAGGGATCTATGTACATGGACACCTAGATCCCTCTGCTCATCCATACTTTCAAGAACTTTACCATTAGCCAAATATTCCGCATTCCTGTTATTCCTTCCAAAGTGAATCACCTCACACTTCTCTACATTAAACTCCATTTGCCACCTCTCAGCCCAGCTCTGCAGCTTATCTATGTCCCTCTGTAACCTGCTACATCCTTCCACACTATCGACAACACCACCGACTTTAGTATCGTCTGCAAATTTACTCACCCACCCTTCTGCGCCTTCCTCTAGGTCATTGATAAAAATGACAAACAGCAATGGCCCCAGAACAGATCCTTGTGGTACTCCACTTGTGACTGTACTCCATTCTGAACATTTCCCATCAACCACCACCCTCTGTCTTCTTTCAGCTAGCCAATTTCTGATCCACATCCCTAAACCACCCTCAATCCCCAGCCTCCGTATTTTTTGCAATAGCCTACCGT
Source organism: Scyliorhinus torazame (assembly GCF_047496885.1). NCBI lineage: Eukaryota > Metazoa > Chordata > Chondrichthyes > Carcharhiniformes > Scyliorhinidae > Scyliorhinus > Scyliorhinus torazame. The sequence continues at coordinate 88,725,768 of NC_092710.1, read as the reverse complement.
GGGGAACCTTATCAAGCGCTTTGCTGAAATCCATATACACCACATCAACTGCTCTACCCTCGTCTACCTGTTCAGTCACCTTCTCAAAGAACTCAATAAGGTTTGTGAGGCATGACCTACCATTCACAAAGCCATGCTGACTATCCCTGATCATATTATTCCTATCTAGATGATTATAAATCTTGTCTCTTATACTACAGACGTGAGGCTCACCGGTCTATAGTTGCCGGGGTTGTCTCTGCTCCCCTTTTTGAACAAAGGGACCACATTTGCTGTCCTCCAGTCCTCTGGCACTATTCCTGTAGCCAATGATGACATAAAAATCAAAGCCACAGGTCCAGCAATCTCTTCCCTGGCCTCCCAGAGAATCCTAGGATAAATCCCATCAGGTCCCGGGGACTTATCTATTTTCAGCCTGTCCAGAATTGCCAACACCTCTTCCCTACGTACCTCAATGCCATCTATTCTATTAGCCTGGGGCTCAGCATTCTCCTCCACAACATTATCTTTTTCCTGAGTGAATACTGACGAAAAATATTCATTTAGTATCTCGCCTATCTCTTCAGACTCCACACACAATTTCCCATCCCTGTCCTTGACTGGTCCTACTCTTTCCCTAGTCATTCGCTTATTCCTGACATACCTATAGAAAGCTTTTGGGTTTTCCTTGATCCTTCCTGCCAAATACTTCTCATGTCCCCTCCTTGCTCGTCTTAGCTCTCTCTTTAGATCCTTCCTCGCTACCTTGTAACTATCCATCGCCCCAACCGAAACTTCACACTTCATCTTCACATAGGCCTCCTTCTTCCTCTTAACAAGAGATTCCACTTCCTTGGTAAACCACGGTTCCCTCGCTCGACGCCTTCCTCCCTGTCTGACCGGTACATACTTATCAAGAACACGCAGTAGCTGATCCTTGAACAAGCCCCACTTATCCAGTGTGCCCAACACTTGCAGCCTACCTCGCCACCTTATCCCCCCCAAGTCACGTCTAATGGCATCATAATTGCCCTTCCCCCAGCTATAACTCTTGCCCTGCGGTGTATACTTATCCCTTTCCATCATTAACGTAAACGTCACCGAATTGTGGTCACTGTCCCCAAAGTGCTCTCCTACCTCCAAATCCAACACCTGGCCTGGTTCATTACCCAAAACCAAATCCAACGTGGCCTCGCCTCTTGTTGGCCTGTCAACATATTGTTTCAGGAAACCCTCCTGCACACACTGTACAAAAAATGACCCATCTATTGTACTCGAACTATATCTTTTCCAGTCAATTTTGAGGGGGTTGAGGAAAAATTCTTTTCACTCAGAGGGTGAAGGTAATCTGGAGCTCACTGCCTGAAAGTGTGGTAGGTGGGGAAAGCCTCACAACATTTAAGAAGCATTAAGACGAGCACCTGAAATGCCATCGCATTCAAGGCTATGGACCAAGTGCTGGAAATAGGATTAGTTGCTTGATGGCTAGAAGGTCCAAACAGATTGCAAACTCATAAATGTAACATCTCTATTCAAGAAAAGAGGGAGACAGAAAGCAGGAAACTCTAGACAAGTTAGTCCAAGCATGTCTTGGGAAAATGCTGGAATCGATTAATGAGGAGTTAATAGCAAGTCATTTGGAAAATCACAATACAATCAGGCAGAATCAACAAGGAAAATCATGTTTGACTAATTTATTAGAGTTCTTTAAAGAAGTAACAAGCAGGGTGGGTAAAGGGAAACCTGGAGTTGTGGGGCTGGATTCTTCGATTTGAAGACTGTGCTGACGCCAGCATGAGAACGTTTTACGCCTGGAAAAACGGCACAAAAGCTGCACCGATCCTCCATCTGGTGGGGGCTAGCAGCGTAAAGCCCCCGGCTTTACCTATGGATAGAGTATTGCCGGGACCGTGGGCGCACATGCACACGGCGGCCAGCAGAGGCCGCGCCGTGCAACATGGAGCCGGCCGCGCTCTGACCCGGCCTGACAATAACTGCCCCCCTGTAACCAGGCTCACCACCCCTGGAACACCCACCACCAGAGCCCCAGCCCCCGCCAAACCCCCCCTGCCCCTGGGATGGCTACCCCCCCCCCTCCCCGACTGTGGCGGTGCTGGACTCAGTCCGCAGCCGCCATGCCGGGTTCACGAAAATAAAAAGGACAAGTGTTCCACGCTATTGGGAACTCAGCCCATTGGGGGCGGAGCACCGGAGGAGGGGCTCAGGTGACACCCTGAGGCTGTTCTAATGGCGTGCATCATACTCGAGGGGGCGGAGCATTGTAAAAGCGGCGCCGCCCCCGATTTCAGTGCAAACGGTGATTCTCCGGCCAACCACCGAACGTGATTTCAGCGGCGGCGACTGGAGAATCCCGCCCATGGGATATTTGGATTACCAAAAGCTATTTGACAAGGTGCTACGTCAAAGGTTACTACACAAAATATGAGCTCATGGTGCAGGCAGTAACACATAAGCACGGATGGATAATTTTCAGGTTGGTAAACTATCGCTAGTGGAGTGCCGCCGGGATCAGAGCTGGGCCTCAACTATTTACAATTCAAATCAATGACAATGAAAGGACCAAATATATGGTCACTAAATTTGCTGATGACACAAAGATAGGTAGAAAAGTAAGTTGTTAAGGGGACAGACAGTTGTTAAGGAGATCTATAGAGGGATGTGAAGTATAATGTGAACTTGCCCACATTGACAGGAAGAAGAGAAAAGCAGCATATTATTTGAATGGGGAGAGATGGCAAAAATCTATGGGACGAGGGATCTGGGTGTTCTGGTCCATGACTCACAAAAGGCTGAGATGCTGGTACCAGGTGATTAGAAGGCAGATAGAAAGCAGCATTTATTGCAAGGGAAATAAAGTCTAAAAGTAGGAAAGTGTTGCTGCAATTGGACAGGGCCTCAGTATGACCGTGGGCGGAATTTTCGCCCCCCCCCCCCCCCCCCCCCCCCCGCCGGCTCGGAGAATCGGCGCAGTGCCGCGCGAATCATGCCACGCCGCCGGGACAGGTGCCATCGGCGCCGGCGTGGTCGGTGCGGCGCCGGTTGGGGTATGCGCGGACACTCCAGGCCGGCCGGCGCGCCGATTCTCCGGCCCGGATGGGCTGAGCGGCCGTCAACAAAAAGCCAAGTCCTGCCGGCGCCGTTCTAACATCCTCTGAGCCGGCGGAACCTCGCCGTTGAAGGGTTCGGGGGCGGCCTGTGGGGGGTGGGGGGCCAAATGGTGCAGGGCTACAGGAGCCGGCACGGGGAAGAAGGCCACTGCGCATGCGCTAGTTGGCGCCGGCCCAACTGCGCATGCGTGGTCCCCGCGGCGCCGGGTCCAGGCTAGGATCGGCAGCTGGAGAGGCCCAGTCTGCTCCAGTGCTGAGCTACTCCACTGTGGCCCGGAGAATCGGGTCTCGGAACGGCCGCCGATGCCGGAGTAAAACACTCCTGTTTTTATGCCGGCGTTGGCACTGAGCTGCCCAATGGGAGAATCACACCCATTTCTGGAGCACCGTGTACAGTTTTGGTCTCGTTACTTAAAGGATATAATTTCACTAGAAGCAGTTTAGAGAAGATAAATTTGACTGATTCCAAAGGATGAGGGGATTATCCATGAGGAAAGATCGAACAGGTTGGGCCCATGACCATTGGAATTTAAAAGAATGAGTGGTGATCCCACTGAAACATATAGGATCCATATAGGTTTAAACTAGTATGGCAGGGGGGTGGGCACCGGAGCAATAGGTCAGAAGGTGAGAGCATTGAGGGAGAACTAGGGAATAGGGACAGTGGGGCTCTGAGGAAGAGCAGACAGGGAGATGTTGCTGAACACACCGGGTCTGGTGGCCTGAAGTGCATATGTTTTAATGCAAGAAGTATAACGGGTAAGGCAGATGAACTTAGAGCTTGGATTAGTACTTGGAACTATGATGTTGTTGCCATTACAGAGACCTGGTTGAGGGAAGGGCAGTATTGGCAGCTAAACGTTCCAGGATTTAGATGTTTCAGGCGGGATAGAGGGGGATGTAAAAGGGGTGGCGGAGTTGCGCTACTGGTTAGAGAGAATATCACAGCTGTACTACGGGAGGACACCTCAGAGGGCAGTGAGGCTATATGGGTAGAGATCAGGAATAAGAAGGGTGCAGTCACAATGTTGGGGGTTTACTACAGGCCTCCCAACAGCCAGCGGGAGATAGAGGAGCAGATAGGTAGACAGATTTTGGAAAAGAGTATAAATAACAGGGTTGTTGTGATGGGAGACTTCAACTTCCCCAATATTGGCTGGGACTCACTTAGTGCCAGGGGCTTAGACGGGGCAGAGTTTGTAAGGAGCATCCAGGAGGGCTTCTTAAAACAATATGTAGACAGTCCAACTAGGGAAGGTGCTGTATTGGACCTAGTATTGGGGAATGAGCCTGGCCAGGTGGTAGATGTTTCAGTAGGGGAGCATTTCGGGAACAAAGACCACAATTCAGTAAGTTTTAAAGTGCTGGTGGACAAGGATAAGAGTGGTCCTAGGGTGAATGTGCTAAATTGGGGGAAGGCTAATTTTAACAACATTAGGCGGGAACTGAAGAACCTAGATTGGGGGCGGATGTTTGAGGGCAAATCAACATCTGACATGTGGGAGGCTTTCAAGTGTCAGTTGAAAGGAATTCAGGACCGGCATGTTCCTGTGAGGAAGAAGGATAAATACGGCAAATTTCGGGAACCTTGGATAACGAGAGATACTGTAGTCCTCGTCAAAAAGAAAAAGGAGGCATTTGTCAGGGCTAAAAGGCTGGGAACAGACGAAGCCTGTGTGGAATATAAGGAAAGTAGGAAGGAGTCAGGAGGGCTAGAAGGTGTCACGAAAAGTCATTGGTAAATATGGTTAAGGAAAATCCCAAGGCTTTTTACATGTACATAAAAAGCAAGAGGGTAGCCAGGGAAAGGGTTGGCCCACTGAAGGATAGGCAAGGGAATCTGTGTGTGGAGCCAGAGGAAATGGGCGAGATACTAAATGAATACTTTGCATCAGTATTCACCAAAGTGAAGGAATTGGTGGATGCTGAGTCTGGAGAAGGGTGTGTAGATAGCCTGGGTCACATTGAGATCCAAAAAGACGAGGTGTTGGGCGTCTTGAAAAATATTAAGGTAGATAAGTCCCCAGAGCCTGATGGGATCTACCCCAGAATACTGAAGGAGGCTGGAGAGGAAATTGCTGAGGCTTTGACAGAAATCTTTGGATCCTCACTGTCTTCAGGTGATATCCCGGAGGACTGGAGTTTTTCCGAAGAGGTCACAAAGATGATTGATGCAGGTAGGGTAGTGGATGTTGTCTATATGGACTTCAGTAAGGCCTTTGACAAGGTCCCTCATGGTAGACTGGTACAAAGGTGAAGTCACACGGGATCAGAGGTGAGCTGGCAAGATGGATACAGAACTGGCTAGGTCATAGAAGGCAGAGAGTAGCAATGGAAGGATGCTTTTCTAATTGGAGGGCTGTGACTAGTGGTGTTCCACAGGGATCAGTGCTGGGACCTTTGCTGTTCGTAGTATATGTAAATGATTTGAAGGAAAATGTGACTGGTCTGAGTGGTAAGTTTGCGGACGACACAAAGGTTGGTGGAATTGCAGTTAGCGATGAGGACTGTCAGAGGATACAGCAAGATTTAGATTGTTTGGAGACTTGGGCGGAGAGATGGCAGATGGAGTTTAATCCGGACAAATGTGAGGTAATGCATTTTGAAAGGTCTAATGCAGGTAGGGGATAGACAGTGAATGGTAGAACCCTCGAGAGTATTGAAAGTCAGAGAGATCTAGGAGTACAGGTCCACAGGTCACTGAAAGGGGCAACACAGGTGGAGAAGGTAGTCATGAAGGCATAAGGCATGCTTGCCTTCATTGGCCGGGGCACTGAGTATAAGAGTTGGCAAGTCATGTTGCAGCTGTAGAGAACCTTAGTTAGGCCACACTTGGAGTATGGTGTTCAATTCTGGCCGCCACACTACCAGAAGGATGTGGAGGCTTTAGAGAGGGTGCAGAAGAGATTTACCAGGATGTTGCCTGGTATGGAGGGCATCAGCTATGAGGAGCGGTTGAATAAACTCTCACTGGATAAACTTCTCACTGGAACGACGGAGGTTGAGGGGCGACCTGATAGAGGTCTACAAAATTATGAGGGGCATAGACAGAGTGGATAGTCAGAGGCTTTTCCCCAGGGTAGAGGGGTCAATTACTAGGGGGCTTAGGTTTAAGGTGCGAGGGGCAAGGTTTAGAGTAGATGTACGAGGCAAAGTTTTTACACAGAGGGTAGTGGGTGCCTGGAACTCGCTGCCGGAGGTGATGGTGGAAGCAGGGACGATAGTGACAGTGAAGGGGCATCTTGACAAGTACATGAATAGGATGGGAATAGAGGGATATGGCCAGGAAGTGTAGAAAATTGTAGTTTAGTCGGTCAGCATGGTCGGCACGGGCTTGGAGGGCCGAAGGGCCTGTTCCTGTGCTGTACATTTCTTTGTTCTTTGTTGCATCCTGAGGGGTCTTGACAAGATGGATCCCGAGTGGATGTTTCTCCTTGTGTGAGAGAATAGAACTAGGGGACACAGTTTAAAAGTTAAGTGTCTCCCATTTAAGGGGTGGGATTCTCTGATCCTGAGGCTGTGTTGACGCCGTTGTAAACATGCCCTCAGGAGCAGCGATTCTGACCTCTACAGGGGGCCAGCGCAGCGTTGGAGCGGCCAGTGCAGCGTTGGAGCGACCCACGCTGCTCCAGCTGCCGATGCCGCCGTCAAATGGGCGCCGTGGGTCTGCGCATGCGCAGTGCAACCGGCGCCAATGCACGCACACGCAGTGGCTCCCTTCACTGCGCTGGCCCCGGCGCAACATGGCGTAGGGCTACAGGGGCCGGCACTGAACAACAGAGGCCCCCAGCCCCCAATGCCGCTGGCGATCGGTGGGCCCCGATCGTTGACCAGGCCACAGCGGAAGCCCCCCGGGGTCAGACCCCTTCCCCCCCACAAGGCTGTTCCCGGATGCATGCACGCCGAAGTCCCGCCGGATAAGACCACACGTGGACAGTGCCAGCGGGACTCGGATTTTCTGTGCGGCCGCTCGGCCGATCCCGGGCGGAGAATCGCCGGGGGGAGTCACGTAGAGCCGCCCCCAGCCGGTGCCACGCCAGCGCCAATGGCAGCGATTCTCCAGACTTCAGGGAGAATCAGAGGACCGACGTCACGCGATTCGCGCCCAGTCCAGCGATTCTCCGGCCTGGCGTGGGCTGAGAGAATCCCGCTCAAGGGCATTTTCTTTTCTCTCAGGTAGTCGTTAGTCTGGAATTCTCTTACCCAGAGAGCAGTGGAGATTAGGTTAAAGTTAAGGCCAAAATCAGATCAGCCATGACCTTACTGACTGATGAAGCAGGCTCGAGGGACCGAATAGCCCTCTCTAGCTCCTAAACTTGTATTTTTGTATGACCACACACAAATCTCCATCTAAATGATAAGCAGAAACTAAAAGCTGTGTTTCCAATTGCACAGCCAAAAATAAAAATTAAATCAGTTTTTTACTAAAGAAAATACTCTCAATAACAGGAGGCTCTTAGACATATCTCCATAGAGAACATAGCAACGATCCCTCTAAATTTTCTTTGTTGCATTATGGTATTTTTTTCAATGTGCGGTTCCTTAATTTTATTGTGTGGCCACGATGCACAGTGTCTGGCTCACACGTCAGCAAGCCTATTCCCTTCATTTTACTGTGCAGTGCGCAGCTTAGAAACCGGTGCACAAGCAATGGAGAATCCATGGAATTCTGATAGTGCAGAAAGAGGCCATTCGGGCCATCGAGTCTGCACCGACCCTCTGAAAGAGCACCCTACCTTGGCCAGCGTTCCCACCTTATCCCCATAACCCCACCTGACCTTTTTGGACACTAAGGGGGCAAGTTATCATGGCCAAACCACCTAACCTGCACATCTTTGGACTGTGGGAGGAAACCGGAGCACCCGGAGGAAACCCACGCAGACACGGGGAGAGCGTGCAAACTCCACACAGTCACCTGAGGCAGGAATTGAACCCGGGTCCCTGACACTGTGAGGCAGCATTACTTGCCACCGTGCTGCCCACGTGTATGAAAGGCAATTGTGCCAGCCTATTCAATGCTGACTGTATTTTCTTGGGCTCGACTCTTGAAATGATTCTGTGTTTTCTCAAGTAGGTTTTTTTAAAAGTTCATTCACGGGATGTGGGCACAGTGGTTAGACCATGATTTATTGCCCATCCCTAATTGCCCGAGGTGTGGTGAGTTGCCTTCTTGAACTGCTGCAGTCTGTGTGGTGTCGGTGCAGCCTCAGTGCTGTTAGGGAGGGAGTTCTAGGATTTTGCCCCAGTAACAAGGAACTTGCATGACAAGGTGTCTGAACAATTGTCCCCACCATTAGCTGAGGCTGTACAAAACATTGAAGACTTGATTTGCTTTCCCTCCTATTACAGGTGAGGAAGGCAAGACAGAGGAGTGCACAGACTCGTTCCTCCAGCTCTTCCTTATTGTGGAAAAGGGAAGAGATTTCTTTCCATTCATCTGGGATAGTTTTGAAAGTAGCTCCCCACGATGAAAGCCCTGCCGTTAGATGTCAATTCCATTTCTTTGTCCAAATAGATGGGGAAAAATGAGAATTTTCACCTTGTGCAAATGTGTAAATTGTTCCGGAACTGTCATTTATGTGCTCAGTGCTAGGAAGGTCTTGCCGGTGCTTTGTGGAAAACATGCACTTATCAGCAGGGGGTATAAGCCACGTGCACTTCTCGTTTGTTGACTTGTGTGGGTTGTTTCTGTGTCCCTAAGTTACGGCCAGAGGGAAACCACAAAACCTTATGGCAAACACTGGAAACACATGGCGATCAGAGAATTGGGAGGATTGCTTTCCTGCACACTTCATTACTTTTGGTGGAGAGCCAAATTGGTGCTATTATGTTGTAGCATTGCCTCCGTTCTGTCACCCCCTACATGGGGTGTGCAATCAGTTGTCTTACACTTTTTGTAGCTTTAGTTCCTGTGAAACTGACTTCTTCATTGTAAACATACAATTCAAGAACAGAATCCTGTCTATCACATACAATTCAAGAATCCTGTCTGTCAATACAGGATGTTTCTCCTGGGGAGATAATTAAATGATCACAATTTTTTTTTTAAAGGCTGCTGTTCTGGATGAAAACTGTCCTACATAAGCTCAAAATGTAGATTGCTAAGTGATGTATTTTATAAGACAGAATGCTGGAAACCTCCACAAATAGATTTATGTCTGGAAGAAAAAGAGAGATCCACGCTTTTAAGTGTGACTCTCAAACACTTGCTCTGATGAAGGGCTTCTCACTAAACACTAATGCACCATTCCTGTTCAGAGGCTTACCGCACTGCCATTTTCTGTCCTAATTTCAGATTCCCAGCATTCTGGAAACTTAAGACTTAAATATTTCTACAACACAGGAAAAGTAGAGACACGGGAGCAGTGGTGTGAAACCTGAGGCCCACAAGTCATTTTGTTGAGGGAGTGAGTGAGAATGGAGTTTGTGAGACTGAGAGTGGAGCCAGAAGATATTAGGGAAAGAGAAAGAGTAGAATGGAGCAGGAGATAAAAGAGAACGGAGCCAGGAGATATAACAGCGCAAGAAAGTGCGAGGCTGAGAATGGAGCGATTGGTTGGTGAGAATTTTACTTGTTTTCCTCATTTATCTTTGAATGATGATGCTATTTATTGGTAACTAAGGTTTTCTTCATAATAAAATTTCCATAATAGTAACAGTGAAGCTTATCAGGAAAAATATGGTCTATAAATAAACATAAATAAACATAAACAAAAATAAAATATATACCTAATTAGGAAATGTGTAACTTTTAGTTGTAGCTGGCACTAACTTTAATAAGCACAGTAATTTTAATACACAATAATAATAATCGTTATTGTCACAAGTAGGCTTACATTAACACTGCAATGTCTTACTGTGAAAAGCCCCTAGTTGCCACATTCCGGCGCCTGTGCGGGTACACAGAGGAAGAATTCAGAATGTCCAATTCACCTAAAAGCACGTCTTTCGGGAGTTGTGGGAGGAAACCCACGCAGACACAGGGAGAACTTGCAGACTCCGCACAGACAGTGACCCAAGCCGGGAATTGAACCAGGGACCCTGGAGCTGTGAAGCAATTGTGCTAACCACTGTGCTACCGAGCCGCCCATGCCAGGTGGCAGCAGCAGTGCCAGGGCACCACCCTGCCCAAAGGCCATGCTGCTGGGGACCCCCGATCCCCTTGGAAACCCCCACAAGTGCCGTTCCGTCTGTTCCCCATTTATGGGGACCAGTACCAAACGGCGCTCGCCTGAGGTCCCTAAGGGGTAAGGAAGGGTAAGCGTAAATATTTCCTGTGTTTTTCCGATTTGAAGTTCATGAATATATAAATGATTGAGCATTTCTGGAACTCATTTTGAAATATTCGGTGTGCATTAAATACATTTATCCTTTTTCAAGGGATCATGGTTTGTCCACATGATCAATTTGAACTTTTGCAGCCCACTGAGATGAAGGAGGGCCACTCATGCAGCCCACTCACTAGCCCAGGTTGCCCATCACTGCAATAGAGAATAAAGTGCTGACTGGGCCAGTGGAAGTGTACTGGAACGTGTAGCCACCTAAAATGGCTGATTCCCAATTAATTTGGCCAAAACCCGATTTAAAATGGTTAACCGAAAAGGCTGATGGGAAAAGCAGCCAACAGGACACAAACAGACAGCTGCAGACAGAATAGCGTATTCGGCTCTGGGGAAGTCGGCCCAGATCGATACTCAAGACTATTAGCAGCACATCAACCCAGACATCTGCAGTTTAATCGGCTATGCCCGGGAACAATTGCAACATATTAGCAATTGAATGCCGGGCCAGACCTGTCGGCGCCTGCAGGGGCCGAAACAAAGACAGGTGAACGACCACCCCCCGGTCGAGGAATCGCCCCGTTATTGGACGTATCGAACCCAGTGATTGGGAACAAGTCCTGAGGTCAAGGGCTGCCCCGAGAGGCGGGAAGCCCCTGAGCCCTATAAAGTGAGGGGCCAAGTTCAGATCTCTCTCTCTCTCCCTTCTTCTCCTGCTCGAGACCTTCGCAAGAACATCGTCCAGAAACTGTAAGTTTGACTTCAGCGATCGCTACCCGATAAAGACTCCTAGCCATCGACCCGTATCAGCCTTTTTGAATCCCGCGGGCCAGATCCGATTCGATAAGCCATTCGTTTCCCTGACCTGGTGGGCCCTTCCTAAAGTTACGTATTGGCCAGTAGTGGTAGGTTTCTATATAGATAGTAGGATTATTGTGTAAGCATTACTTGTTGTATATAATAAATGACCGTTGATTTCAATCTTACTAAGCGGTGTGCTGACTTATTAATCATAACTCGAGCTTGAACCACGTGGCGGTATCAGAAAGATACCTGGCGACTCGTGAGCAAAGGTGACATAATCAGAGCTAATAAAACTAAGGCTAAGAAGAGCAACAAACTACATGGATATTAAGTATTAATATTTGTTCAGTTTGTCACAGAGTTTGTATGAGTCCAAATCATTTTCAAAATTATTGATGTAATTAACTTTCACCATGGTTTCAGGCCAAGCATTCCAGATCCTAACAACCCAAACAGTGGAAAAACACCTTCATCCCTATAGGTTTTTGGCCAATGTTTTAGCCTTTCATTATTGACCCAAACAGCAGAGGGAATAGTTTCTCTCTATCTATTCTACCATAACAGCAGCACGGTAGCACAGTTGCTCCACAGCTCCAGGGTCCCAGGTTCGATTCCGGCTTGGGTCACTGTCTGTGTGGAGTCTGCACGTTCTCCCAGTGTCTGCGTGGGTTTCCTCCGGGTGCTCCGGTTTCCTCCCACAGTCCAAAGATGTGCAGGTTAGGTGTATTGACCATGCTGAATTGCCCTTAGTGTCCAAATAAAAGGTTAGGAGGGGTTATTGGGTTTGGGGAATAGGGTGGAAGTGAGGGCTTCAGTGGGTTGGTGCAGACTCGATAGCCCGAAAGGCCTCCTTCTGCACTGTCTGGTCTGTTCTGTGTCTATGTCTGTGATCGGCAAAATGGGTGGATGTAAGTGATCAGTTGTTGGACAGTTTTATGCAGAGTCCCTCTCCAGTTAACTTCTGCTGTTCCTGCACTGCACCACCGTATCCTGCTAGATAGAGAGAGGTGTGTTAGTGCGTGTCAGGCAACGTGTTTGGGTGATGTGGCTGTCCTGTTCGAATCGTTGAAAGCATGTGATAGCATGAGTTATGGGTGAGAGGTTTGCAGGAATGTCAAGTGTGTGAGGAGGTGAAGCTGTGAATGTGGGGTGTGAGTCATGAATGGTCGAGGTGTTGCAAGGTGGGTGATGGGTGTCTGATGCAGTATTTGAAGTTAGTGATGCTGCTGGTGGGATCTGGTATTTTATGGTGTATTCACTCACTTTACTCAGGTAAATTCATTAATTCCATCGAACATTGCATCCTGATCTCAGGGCTTGATTTCTGGCATTGTCCTATGTGGCTATGTGTGCTCCTACCGCTCTCCGCAGCATATGTCCAGAAGCCTCCTGCTCCTTTCCGATGCCAGACATCTCTCTTCCTTCCGTGCAGCTTTGGAAAACTTTGGAGCCCACCTCTGTCATGTTATGACATTCTTCGGGTGAGATTGTCCTGCCCGTGTTTCTCGGCTGTGCGTCGTTTGCTAATGGCGGGATTCTATCCTCCTGCTGATTGTCAATGGGATTTCCCATCGTAGCCACTCCACACCGTGGCAGAACCCGCTGGTGGGGTGCGGTGCCAGCGGAAAAATTTAATCGCAAGAACCAGAGGATTCAGGCTCTCATTTCTGATCTCCAGATCTGTTTTCAGAGGCTATACATTGCAGCTTACATTGTGTCTGACAAATTTGATTGAATTTCTTGAGGTGACTGAGCAGATTGATCAAGGTAGTGCAATTGTTTTGATATCGCACTTTCAAAAGGCATACGGCAAAGCGCTATACAGGAGCATTATCACGATGATGGAACCCACAAAGTTAAAGTGATAGTTTGGAAATAAAATTGGCTTAGTCACAGAAACCAGAAGGTGGTAATGGACTGGCAGGTGGCCCGCAGCGGGAATAGAACCTGGGACCCTGGCGCTGTGAAGCCACAGTGCTACCGCTATGCAACCGTGCTGCCCTAACTTGATGCCCGAACTTAAAAAAACACCTTCTGCCCTTACTCGGTCCGTATCCCTCTATTTCCTCCCTATTTATGTATACATCCTGATGCCTCTTAAATGTTGCTAATATGCCTGCTTCCACCACATCCTCTGGCAGCACGTTCCAGGCACCCACCACTCTCTGCGTGAAAAACGTACCCCGCACATCTCCCTTAAACTTTCCTCCTCTCACCGTAATACTTCCACCCTTGGAAAAAGCCTCTGACTATCCACCCTGTCTATGCCTCTCATAATTTTGTATCAGGTCTCTGTAACGTCCTGGCAGTCACAGTCCCAAACTAGTGGGATCAGGGCCATCCAGAAGTCCTCGATTGACTCACCAGGTAGTTGAGTACGCGTTGCGAGCGCGTGTCTGGCGAAGAGCGTGTTCGTCTTCTGCTCATAACTCTCTTTGAGTCGAGTCATAGCGTCAGCGTAATTGGGCGCATCCTGGATCAGTGGGAAGATTATAGATCTGAGTCTGGAGTACAAGATTTGAATCTTCAGAGCCTCTGAAACAGGGGTCGGCGCCGCGTTGATATACACTCAAAACAAGCTAGCCAGTGCTGAAAGTCCTTTCTGGCGTCGCTTGCATGTGGATCCAGCTGCAGTCGATCTGGTTTAATCCGGAGGTCCATCTTCTGAATCAGATACTAATAAATTGAGGCACGATCAATTTGGCTGGAGACGAAGTTGAATTCAAACTGAGGCTTTATTAGTATCTGAAGCATGGCCTCCTACAGCAGCTGATGAAATGGCTGCTAGCTGAAGGCCACGCATATTTATAGCCCGGCTCCTGGGCGGAGCTGGCATGCAGGGGCCCAGGTGAACCTGTAGTGCAGGTCCTACCGTACCACCTTTAATATAGGAACACAGTGGTTTATCACACTCCCCTCAATCTCCGTCTTTCTAGTGAAAACAATCATAGTTTATTCAACCTCTCCTCATAGCCAACACCCTCGAGTCCAGGCAACATCCTGGTGAATAGAGGGATACAGACCCCGGAAGTGCATAAGGTTTTAGTTTAGACAGGCATTATGACCGGCGCAGGCTTGGAGGGCCTGTTCCTGTGCTGTCCCACACTTTGTTCTTATTCATATTTAAACAGAAACTGAAAACAATGAGGTTAAGGAGGAAACATCAGAAGGTGAAACGTTGTTTGAAGGAGAAAAGAGATAAAGAAAAGAGGTAAGGGAAATATCCCGTCCCCTTTTCTATTGTTAAAGTCTGCACGGTTAAAGGTTTTATTTAAATGTGAAAGTTAGCTTAAGTTTTATTTTTCTTCAGTTTTATTACATATATTTGGAAAGGCACCTGACTACGGAGTGGGTATTAAAAAATTAAAACATTAATTTTTAATCTTTAATCAAGAAAGTTTTTTTAAAAAGCAGGAAAATGTATGTAATTATGTTTCCTCCACCTTTACAAACAAGCAGCGAGGTTTTTTAACTGGCTCTATGCCGGCTGGTGAAGTTAAAATGAAGACACAGCAGCTTTCTTTGCTGGACAGACTTTATTGACTGAGTTCACAGTGTTACAACACCCTGGGCAGAGTTCATGGTCAATTCCAGCCCCACGTGCCCCGGAGTCCCAACACAAGCGAATTAACCAATCATTCTTTAAAAATTCAGGCCTCTGTAGTTTCAGAAATACATCACTCACGGATTGTATGGAGAGATACAAGATTCTCCGGCCATTGGCGCCGGTGCGGTCAGCGCTGCGCCAGTCAGGGGCCGTTGAAAGCCCCCCCCCCCGGCGATTCTCCGGGCCCCGACGGGCCGAGTTTGGCCGAGTCCCGCCGGTGTGGGTCACGTATGGTCCCACACAGCGGGACCTGGAAGTTCTGTGTGTGGGGGCCGTCCTGGTGGGGGGTTGGGGGGGGGGATTCTTCCCGTGCGATGGGCCTAGTGCCCGCCCAGTACGGCCGAGTCCCACCGGCGCCGTTCTCGTATGGTCCTACCTGGCGGGACCTCGCCGTTCATGTTGCGGGGCACAGCCTGGTTGGGGGGGGGGGGAGATCCGACCCCGGGGGGCCCCTCCATGGTGGCCTGGCCCGCAATCGGGGCCGACCAATCGGAGGGCGGGCTTATCCCGGTGGGGGCCCCTGTAGCTCTCTGCCATGTTGCGTCAGGCCCGGTGCGGAGAAGGCAACCCACGCGCACGCACGAACTCGCGCCAGCTGTAGCGCGCATGTGCGGACCCACGGCGCCCGTTCTGACACCCGTATCGGCAGCTGGAGCAACGTGAGGCTCTCCAGTGCCGTGCTGGCCCCCTGTGCGGTGCAGGATCGCTAATCCTAGGGGCCAGCACGGCGATGGCATTTACGATGGCATCAACACATAACCGCAGCATCAGAGAATCCCGCCCGTGCCGTTAGGTAATTTGGACGTTCTGAATTCTCCCTCTGTGTACCCGAACAAGCGCTGGAATGTGGCAAGTATGGGCTTTTCACAGTAACTTCATTGCAGTGTTAATGTAAGCCCCCTTGTAACAATAGAGATTATTATTAAAATTATTTGCCTTTTGTCCTTTAAATTCCTACCCGTTGATCATCATTTCTTTAATATGATGATTCGAAAAGTTAGGTCTTGCTCAGGGGGTACAATAATGTCCTGATTGTGAAAATTGTAATTCTACAGATTTCCCACAAACAATTTCCTTATTGTGTTCTATATCAAATTTCATTTGAGCCTTTTTGTCAACATTTTACTCAATGGTAAGAGTATTTCACCGGATACCACATCTGTGCTGATAAAATGGTTTATTCCAGCTTTTTCTTCCCCACAGAATTGTCACTCTCTTTAGTGATTTTAATGTGTTATTGTCCTCGAACCTGAAATGAGTAGGGCTTTCAAATTCATTAACCTTCCTTCGGTCTTTAGAATTTAGAGAATTCAGGTAACACTTTAACTGATCCACTCCACACACTGCAAACGTGCACCCACTATCTAATACAGCACAATTAAATGAATCTGTAAAGAGAACACCCATTTCAAGACTAAAGTTTCTGGTGACCACTACAAGGATAACCCAGGAAACTACAGACCTGTCAGTAGACCTGACATGAATAATGGGAAAACTGATGGAGGCCTTTAATATGGGATGAGATAAATATACACTTAAGAGAAAAATAATTTCATAGTGGAGAGTCAACATGGCTTTGTCAAGGGCAGTTCATGTCTGACAAATTGAATTGAGTTCTTTGACGAGGTGACACAGGCAGTGGATGTTGGTAGTGCCGTGGATATTGTAGGCTGGATTCTCCGCAGCCCCGTGCCCAAGACAATTTCAGCGAAATCGGCGTAAAATGGTTGTTCATGAGGAATTCGGGAATCGTTCACAAGCGATCTACACAGCGCAGCTAGGGGGCCATTGACAGAGCCCCCCCCCCGCGATTCTCCACACAAAATTGGCCAAGTTCCTGACAGCGTGGTTCTAACCATGTATCGGCCGTCGGGAACCTCAGGTGGCGGCTGCAGACTCAGTCCGTAGCCGCCCTGGTGGGGGACGGGTGATCGATCACCGGGGAGGACCTCATGGATGGCCAGGGGAGCAATCAGGCGATATGGATCCACGGGTGCGCGCAATCTCGGGGGGGCCTGCATTTTGGATGACGGTCTGTGGTCCAAGTCCGCCATCGCGCACGGCACGGCCGCTGCAGGCCATCGCCGTGTGCAAACTCCCGAGCGGAAGTGCGGGGCTCTGTATCCGCAGCCAGAGTGCGAGGAGCACTCCTGGTCCCTGTCAGCCCCCTGCAGGTAGGGGAATCGCTCAGGACTTTCTTAAGGAAATTCCAGAGTGAAACGCCAGCGTTTTTACACTGACGCGGGGACATTACTGGAGAATCCTGCCCTGTATATTTGGACTTACAGAAAGCATTTGATACAGTGTCACACGGCAGGTTGGTTAACAAATTTAAAATGTTTGAGATTGATGGGTCCTTGGCAGTATGGATTAGAAGTTGGCTAAGAGATAGGAAACAGAGAGTAGGTGTAGAAGAGCATTTCTCAGACTGGAAACAAATTGTAAGTGGTGTTCCCTGGGGCTATGATGGGACCCTTGCTTTTTCTGATTTATAGAAATGATTCAGAGATGGGTGTTGAGGGAAAAATCTCTAAATTTGCAGATAATATTAAGCCAGGGAAAATAGTGAATTGTGAGGATGACGCTGAGCGACTTCAGAGGGACATTGACAAGTTGGCCAAATGGGTAGACCCTTGGCAGATGAACGTCAATGCAGTTAAATGTGAGGTAATGTATATTGGTAGAAAGAACATGGGCTCAATGGTGCAACTTTGAGGTGGCAGGAGCAGAGGGACCTCAAGGTTCAAGTTCATAATTCGCCAAAGGTGCCCAGGCAAGTTTTATACAGTTGTTAAGAAGGCTTATAGGATCCTTGGGTTTATAAATAGAGGCATAGAGTATAAAAGCAAGGAAATCATGCTAAACCTCTACAAATCATTGGTGAGACCACATTTGGAGTATTGTGTTCAGTTCTGGGCACCTTATTTTTTTAAAAATAAATATATTTTTTTAAACAGAACAAGGTGGGTTTTGTCTCCATGCCCAACTCACAGGGCAGCACGGTAGCATTGTGGATAGCACAAATGCTTCACAGCTCCAGGGTCCCAGGTTCAATTCCGGCTTGGGTCACTGTCTGTGCGGAGTCTGCACGTTCTCACCGTGTGTGCGTGGGTTTCCTCCGGGTGCTCCGGTTTCCTCCCACAGTCCAAAGATGTGCGGGTTAGGTGGATTGGCCATGCTAAATTGCCCATAGTGTCCAAAATTGCCCTTTGTGTAGGGCGGGGTTACTGGGTTATGGGGATAGGGTGGAGGTGTGGATCTTGTGTAGGGTGCTCTTTCCAAGAGCCGGTGCAGACTCGATGGGCCGAATGGCCTCCTTCTGCACTGTAAATTCTATGATAATCTATGACATTGTATCAACCCAGGCTGCTCCTGCTGCTGACACTTACTGCTCCCCTAGAAAGTCAAGGAAAGGTTGCCACTGCCGGGAGAACCCCATCAAGGCGAACTTTATTTGTTCCAGGCGGAGGAACCCCGCCATGTCGCTAACCCGGGTCTCCATACTCGGGGGTTTCGAGTCCCTCCACATTAACAGAATCCGTCTCTGGGCTACCAGGGAGGCAAAGGCCAGTACCTCGGCCTCTTTCGCTTATGGGCACCTTATTTTAAGGAAGGATGATAAAGCCCTGAAGAGAGTGCAGAGGAGATTTACTAGAATGATTCCAGGAATGAGGAATTTTAAATTCAAGGAAAGATTGGAGAAATTGGGCTTGTTCTCCTTGGAGCAGAGATGATTAAGATGTGATCTTATTGAGGTGTTCAAAATTCTGAACAATTTTGACAGGGATGAATATTCTGTTTCCAGTAGTTGTTATGTCAATAACTAGGGGGTCACAATTTCAAGATGGTCGGCAAGAGAGCTCAGAGTGAGGTGAGGGGAAATTTCTTTACTCAAGAGTTGTTGGGGTTTGGAATGTGCTGCCTGGGAGTGTGGTGGAGGTGGATTCCATAGGAGGATTCAAAAGAGGGCTGGATATATATTTGAAAGTGATTCATTTAGAAATCATTCCCTTTCATGGAGAAAGGGCTGGAGAATGGGACTCGCTAGATATCCCTTTTGTGAGGCGGTGCAGTCATATTAGGCCGAATCATCTCCGTCTGTGCTGCAAATAACAATTCCTCCTGACTGATCAGTATCATCATCCTCCCCTTCCAATCATTCCTTGTCTAGATTTAGATTAGATTAGATTTAGATTTTTTTGCCACATATACCGAGGTAGAGTGAAAAGCTCACAGTCCAGGCATATCGCTCCATACATGAAAACACATGATAAATACATGAGGATACATAATGAAAATACATAAACACAGACAGCGGATGTAGATGACACTTCGTTTCCTCAACTTGATGACCAGCTCCTTTGCTTGAGATCCGACCCATTACGGTCGTGTCATCAGCAAGTTTGTAGATGGGAGTTGGAGCCGAAATTTGCCACGCAGTCATGTGTATAGGAAGTATAGAAGTGGGCTGAGCAGGCAGCCTGTGGGGCACTGGCATTGAAAACTATCATTGAGGAGGTGTCGTTGTTTATCCTTGCTGATTGTGCTCTATGGGTCAGGAAGTCGAGGATCCAGTTGCAGAGGGAGAAGCTGAGCCCTTGGTTTTGAAGTTTGGATATGAGCTTGGCTGGGATTATGGTGTTGAAGGCGGAGCTGTAGTGAATCAACAGGAGTCTGACGTGAGAGTCCTTGTTGTCGAGATGAGTGTAGGGCCAGGGAAATAGCATCTGTTGTGGACTGGTTGTGACGGTAGGCGAATTGCAGTGAATCAAGGCATTCTGGAAGATTGGAGTTGATGCGCTTCATCACCAAACTCTCAAAGCACTTAATTACGATTGATGTAAGGACCACCTGTCGATACTTGTTGATGCATGTTTCCTGGTTCTTCTTTGGCACTGGTATGATGATGGTCTTCTTGAAGCAGGTGGGAACCTCGGAACAGAGTAGGGAGAGGTTAAAATGTCTGCGAACAAACCCGCCAGATGGACCACACAGGATCTGACTGCATGACCAGGGACTCTGTCAGGACCCGTTGCTTTCAGGGGGTTCACTTTCGAGAAGGCTGAGATTGTTATTATGGGCCAGGGTTTAGAGAACATCAAAGTATATCATGGAGTTCATCGGACCAACATTTTTTAATAGATTTTGGTTATGTGGAGCACAAGGGCCCACTTTACAGGTGTGATACAACAGTAAAAAAGTATTTGTAAACAAAAACAATGTTTATTCTCCGAATACAGTTAACATTTTATAAACACACAGTAAACATCTCGTCAACTACCAACCCTGATAACCCCACAAAAAGATACAGTATTCTATCGATAACCCGAAGTAACTTTCCTAACAACATCCATAATCCAAAACACTTTTTAACAAACTCAGTAGGTTTGCAGTCCTTACAGAATCAGGTATTACTTGGAAATCATCAAGTGATCTAGAGACACGAACAAAGAACAAAGAAAAGTACAGCACAGGAACAGGCCCTTCGGCCCTCCAAGCCTGCGCCGGCCATGCTGCCCGACTAAACTACAATCTTCTACACTTCCTGGGTCCATATCCCTCTATTCCCATCCTGTTCATGTATTTGTCAAGATGCCCCTTAAATGTCTCTATCGTCCCTGCTTCCACCACCTCCTCCGGTAGCGAGTTCCAGGCACCCACTACCCTATGCGTAAAAAACTTGCCTCGTACATCTACTCTAAACCTCGCCCCTCTCACCTTAAACCTATGCCCCCTAGTAATTGACCCCTCTACCCTGGGGAAAAGCCTCTGACTATCCACTCTGTCTATGCCCCTCATAATTTTGTAGAGCTCGATCAGGTCTCCCCTCAACCTTCTTCGTTCCAGTGAGAACAAACCGAGTTAATTCAACCGCTCCTCATAGCTAATGCCCTCCATACCAGGCAACATTCTGGTAAATCTCTTCTGCACCCTCTCTAAAGCCTCCACATCCTTCTGGTAGTGTGGCGACCAGAATTGAACACTATACTCCAAGTGTGGCCTAACTAAGGTTCTATACAGCTGCAACATGACTTGCCAATTCTTAAACTCAATGCCCCGGCCAATGAAGGCAAGCATGCTGTATGCCTTCTTGATGACCTTCTCCACCTGTGTTGCCCCTTTCAATGACCTGTGGACCTGTACTCCTAGATCTCTTTGACTTTCAATACTCTTGAGGGTTCTACCATTCACTGTCTATTCCCTACCTGCATTAGACCTTCCAAAATGCATTACCTCACATTTGTCCGGATTAAACTCCATCTGCCATCTCTCCGCCCAAGTCTCCAAACAATCTAAATCCTGCTGTATCCTCTGACAGTCCTCATCGCTATCCGCAATTCCACCAACCTTTGTGTCGTCTGCAAACTTACTAATCAGACCAGTTACATTTTCCTCCAAATCATTTATATATACTACAAACAGCAAAGGTCCCGCACTGATCCCTGTGGAACACCACTGGTCACAGCCCTCCAATTAGAAAAGCATCCTTCCATTGCTACTCTCTGCCTTCTATGACCTAGCCAGTTCTGTGTCCACCTTGCCAGTTCACCCCTGATCCCGTGTGACTTCACCTTTTGTACTAGTCTACCATGAGGGACCTTGTCAAAGGCCTGACTGAAGTCCATATAGACAACATCCACTGCCCTACCTGCATGAATCATCTTAGTGACCTCCTCGAAAAACTCTATCAAGTTAGTGAGACACGACCTCCCCTTCACAAAACCATGCTGCCTCTCACTAATACGTCCATTTGCTTCCAAATGGGAGTAGATCCTGTCTCGAAGAATTCTCTCCAGTAATTTCCCTACCACTGAAGTAAAGCTAACCGGCATGTAGTTCCCTGGATTATCCTTGCTACCCTTCTTAAACAGAGGAACAACATTGGCTATTCTCCAGTCCTCCGGGACATCCCCTGAAGACAGTGAGGATCCAAAGATTTCTGTCAAGGCCTCAGCAATTTCCTCTCCAGCCTCCTTCAGTATTCTGGGGTAGATCCCATCAGGCCCTGGGGACTTATCTACCTTAATATTTTTTAAGACACCCAACACCTCGTCTTTTTGGATCACAATGTGACCCAGGCTATCTACACACCCTTCTCCAGACTCAACATCTACCAATTTCTTCTCTTTGGTGAATACTGATGCAAAGTATTCATTTAGTATCTCGCCCATTTCCTCAGGCTCCACACATAGATTCCCTTGCCTATCCTTCAGTGGGCCAACCCTTTCCCTGGCTACCCTCTTGCTTTTTATGTACGTGTAAAAAGCCTTGGGATTTTCCTTAACCCTATTTGCCAATGACTTTTTGTGACCCCTTCTAGCCCTCCTGACTCCTTGCTTAAGTTCCTTCCTACTTTCCTTATATTCCACGCAGGCTTCGTCTGTTCCCAGCCTTTTAGCCCTGACAAATGCCTCCTTTTTCTTTTTGACGAGGCCTACAATATCTCTCGTTATCCAAGGTTTCGAAAATTGCCGTATTTATCTTTCTTCCTCACAGGAACATGCCGGCTCTGAATTCCTTTCAACTGCCACTTGAAAGCCTCCCACATGTCAGATGTTGATTTGCCCTCAAACATCCGCCCCCAATCTATGTTCTTCAGTTCCCGCCTAATATTGTTATAATTAGCCTTCCCCCAATTTAGCACATTCATCCTAGGACCACTCTTATCCTTGTCCACCAGCACTTTAAAACTTACTGAATTGTGGTCACTGTTACCGAAATGCTCCCCTACTGAAACATCTACCACCTGGCCGGGCTCATTCCCCAATACCAGGTCCAGTACCACCCCTTCCCTAGTTGGACTGTCTACATATTGTTTTAAGAAGCCCTCCTGGATGCTCCTTACAAACTCCGCCCCGTCTAAGCCCCTGGCACTAAGTGAGTCCCAGTCAATATTGGGGAAGTTGAAGTCTCCCATCACCACAACCCTGTTGTTTTTACTCTTTTCCAAAATCTGTCTACCTATCTGCTCCTCTATCTCCCGCTGGCTGTTGGGAGGCCTGTAGTAAACCCCCAACATTGTGACTGCACCCTTGTTATTCCTGATCTCTACCCATATAGCCTCACTGCCCTCTGAGGTGTCCTCCCGCAGTACAGCTGTGATATTCTCCCAAACCAGTAGCGCAACTCCGCCTCCCCTTTTACATCCCCCTCTATCCCGCCTGAAACATCTAAATCCTGGAACGTTTAGCTGCCAATCCTGCCCTTCCCTCAACCAGGTCTCTGTAATGGCAACAACATCATAGTTCCAAGTACTAATCCAAGCTCTAAGTTCATCTGCCTTACCCGTAATACTTCTTGCATTAAAACATATGCACTTCAGGCCACCAGACCCGCTGTGTTCAGCAACTTCTCCCTGTCTGCTCTGCCTCAGAGCCCCACTGTCCCTATTCCCTAGTTCTCCCTCAATGCTCTCACCTTCTGACCTATTGCTCCCGTGCCCACCCCCTGCCATACTAGTTTAAACCCTCCAGTGTGACACTAGCAAACCTCGCGGCCAGGATATTTATGCCTCTCCGGTTTAGATGCAACCCGTCCTTCTTATATAGGTCACACCTGCCCCGGAAGAGCTCCCAGTGGTCCAGATAACGGAAACCCTCCCTCCTACACCAGCTGTTTAGCCACGTGTTAAGCTGCTCTATCTTCCTATTTCTAGCCTCACTGGCACGTGGCACAGGGAGTAATCCCGAGATTACAACCCTAGAGGCCCTGTCTTTTAACTTTCTGCCTAGCTCCCTGAACTCCTGCTGCAGGACCTCATGCCCCTCCCTGCCTATGTCATTAGTACCAATATGTACAACGACCTCTGCCTGTTTGCCCTCCCCCTTCAGGATGTCCTCTACCTGTTCGGAGACATCCTGGACCCTGGCACCAGGGAGGCAACATACCATCCTGGAGTCTCTTTCACGTCCACAGAAGCACCTATCTGTGCCCCTGACTATAGAGTCCCCTATTACTATTGCTCTTCTGCGCTTTGACCCTCCCTTCTGAACATCAGAGCCAGCCGTGGTGCCACTGCTCTGGCTGCTGCTGTTTTCCCCTGATAGGCTATCCCCCCCAACAGTATCCAAAGGGGTATACCTGTTCGAGAGGGGGACAACCACAATCCTCTTAACCTTCTTCTCTCCAACGAAAACAACCTCAAGTCCACCAGCCTTTCCTCATAAGATTTTCCCTCCATACCAGGCAACATCCTGGTAAATCTCCTCTGCACCCGCTCCAAAGCTTCCACGTCCTTCCTATAATGCGGTGACCAGAACTGTACACAATACTCCAAATGCGGCCGTACCAGAGTTTTGTACAGCTGCAACAGGACCTCATGACTCCGGAACTCAATCCCTCTACCAATAAAGGCCAACACTCCATAGGCCTTCTTCACAACCCTATCAACCTGGGTGGCAACTTTCAGGGATCTATGTACATGGACACCTAGATCCCTCTGCTCATCCACACTTCCAAGAACTTTACCATTAGCCAAATATTCCGCATTCCTGTTATTCCTTCCAAAGTGAATCACCTCACACTTCTCTACATTAAACTCCATTTGCCACCTCTCAGCCCAGCTCTGCAGCTTATCTATGTCCCTCTGTAACCTGCTACATCCTTCTGCACTGTCGACAACACCACCGACTTTAGTGTCGTCCGCAAATTTACTCACCCACCCTTCTGCGCCCTCCTCTAGGTCATTGATAAAAATGACAAACAGCAACGGCCCCAGAACAGATCCTTGTGGTACGCCACTTGTAACTGAACTCCATTCTGAACATTTCCCATCAACCACCACCCTCTGTCTCCTTTCAGCTAGCCAATTTCTGATCCACATCTGTAAATCACCCTCAATCCCCAGCCTCCGTATTTTCTGCAATAGCCTACCGTGGGGAACCTTATCAAACGCTTTACTGAAATCCATATACACCACATCAACTGCTGTACCCTCGTCTACCTGTTCAGTCACCTTCTCAAAGAATTCTATAAGGTTTGTGAGGCATGACCTACCCTTCACAAAGCCATGTTGACTATCCCTGATCATATTATTCCTATCTAGATGATTATAAATCTTGTCTCTTATCATCCCCTCCAAGACTTTACCCACAACAGACGTGAGGCTCACCGGTCTGCAGTTGCCTGGGTTGTCTCTACTCCCCTTTTTGAACAAAGGGACCACATTTGCTACCCTCCAGTCCTCTGGCACTATTCCTGTCGCCAATTATGATATAATAGCTATCACTAGACATGGTTGAGTGAGGGGCAGGATTGGCAGTTTAAAATCTTGGGATATAGAATCTTCAGGTAAGGCAGAGGAGATGGTAAAAGAGGAGGAGGCATTGCATTATTAGTTAAGTAGGCAGTTACTGCGGTAAGGAGAGATGCTATATGGAGGGGGGGCATCAAATGAAGCTTTGTGAGCAGAGCTCAGGGATAAAAAAAGGACAGCTATGTTGCTAGATGTTCATTACAAACCCCCAGATAGTCAGCGGGAAATAGAGGAGCAAATATGTGCGCAATTCGCGGAGGGTTGTAAAAATAATAATGGGGTAATTATATTAGGTGATTTCAACTTTCCCAAAATTAATTGGGATAGTCATCATGTTCAGGGCTTGGATGGAGTAGAGTTCTTAAAATACAGGAAAACCTTTTAGCTCAATATGTAGAGGATCCAACAAGGGATGGTGCAGTGTTGGACCTAATTCTGGGGAATGAAGCCGGACAGGTGGTTGATGTGCTAGTGGGGGAGCATTTTGGTGATAGCGACCACAACATAGTTCAATTTAAATTTGTTATGGGCAAGGAAGTTGCAAAAAAAAGTTTTGGATTGGGGGAAGAGTAGATTTTAACAAAATAAGACAGGATCTGGCCAAGGTAGACTGGAAAGAGTTACTTGTGGGAAAACCAAAAGACGAGCAGTGGGAGGCATGCAAAGACGAAATGGGGAGTCTACAGGCCCAATATCTTCCCTCTGGGGTAATAGGAAGGTGCAACAAGCCCAGTCAACCATGGATGACCAGAGATATTCAGGATATGATGAGAAAGAAAAGAGAGGCTTTTAACAGTTATAAGGGGAGCAAGACTGCAGGGGCATTAGTGGAGTACAGAAAGTGCAGGATGGAGTTTAAGAAAGCAATTAGGTGAGCAAAGGGGGGGGATGTGAGAAAGCTCTGGCTGGTAAAAGTAGGGAAAATCCCAAGATATTCTCCAAGTATACCAATGGGAAGATGATAACCAGGGAAAGAGGAGTGTCATAGAATTTACAGTGCAGAAGGAGGCCATTCGGCCCATCGAGTCTGCACCGGCTATTGGAAAGAGCACCCTACTCCAGGTCAACACCTCCACCCTATCCCCATAACCCAGTAACCCCACCCAACACTAAGGGCAATTTTGGACACTAAGGGCAATTTATCATAGCCAATCCACCTATGTCCATAGCCACCATAGCCAATGTCCATTAATACCAAGGGGGAGAAATATGTGGGTGGAGCCAGAGGACATTGGTAGGGTGTTGAATCATGGAATCATAGAATTTACAGTGCAAAAGGAGGCCCTTTGGTCCATCGAGTCTACACCACCTTCGGAAAGAGCACCCTAGTTAAGCCCACACTACACATATCCACATAACCCAGTAACCCCACCTAACTTTTGGACACTAAGGGCAATTTAGCATGGCAGATCCACCTAACCTGCACATCTTTGGACAGTGGGAGGAAACAGGAGAACCCGGAGGAATTCCACGCAGACACGGGGAGAAAGTGCAAACTCCACACAGACAGTGACCCAAGCCGGGAATCAAATCTGGGACCCTGGAGCTGTGAAGCAACAGTGCTAACCACTGTGCTACCGTGCCACCCTGAAAATTTGGGTCAGAACCCTGGCAATCTCCTCAGATATTTCATATCTGTCTTCACTCAAGGGTATAAGGAGATAGTTATGGAACTCGAGGAGAGAGATGGTGAAGTTCTTGAGCAAATGGTCACAGGGAGTGACAAGGTATTGCAGTTATGGTGGGCTCAAAAGTGGACAAATCTCCAGGTCCGGATGACTTGTGTCCCAGGCTGCTGTGGGAGGCCAGGGAGGAAATTGCCAGGGCACTGACCCAGATTTTAAATTCCTCTTTGGTCATGGGGGAGGTGCCTGAGGACTGGAGAACAGCTAATGTGGTCCCACTATTTAAGAAAGGTTGTAGAGCCAAGCCAGGGAACTACAGACCCAGTGAGTCTCACGTCAGTGGTTGGGAAACTATTGGAGAAAGGTCTGAAGGAGAGAATCTATCCACTTGTAGAGGCAAGGTTTGATCAGGGGTAGTCAGCATCGCTTTGTCAGAGGGAGGTCATGCCTAACAAATTTGATTGAATTTTTTGAGCATGTAACCAAATGAATAGATGAGGGTAGTGCAGTTGATGTAGTTTACATGGATTTCAACAAAACCTTTGACAAGGTCCCACATGGGAGAGTTATTAAGCAGGAAAATGCACATGGGGTACAGTATGATTTGATACGGTGGATTCATAATTTGCTTAGCGGTCGGAGACAGAGTGTGATGATAGACGGCTGCTTTAGTAACTGGAAGCCAGTGTCCAGTGGTGTACCACAGGGATCTGGGCTGGTCGCATATTGTTTGTAATTTATATAAATGACATTGATGACTATTTGGGGGGTAGGATCAGTAAGTTTGCGAATGACACAAACATTGGTCTGGTGGTTAAGAGTGAGCCAAGTGCCTTGGGTTACAGGAAGACATAGACGGGATGGTCAAATGGGGGGATAAGTGCCAGATGGAATTTAACCCTGAAAAGTGTGAGGTGATACAAGGAAGTATACTATGAAAGGTCTGACACTGGGAAGTTCCGAGGAACAAAGGGACATTGGCGGGTTTGTCCATAGATCTCTAAATGCAGAAGGGCAGGTTAATAGGGTGGCAAAAAAGTTATATGGGACTTTGTCTCTACGGAACTATTTGGTGGTCACTCCTACAAATACGGTCATGGACAGATGCATCTGCAACAGGCAGGTTGGTGAGGAAGGGCTGACGTAGGTTTTTCCTTCTTGTTACTTCCCTCACCACAACACACAATTACATGAGACAGAACAGAAAGATAGGGTACTTAATTGCAAAATATATGAATCTACCTCTCGTAAACATGTTAATATCATCTCAATCTTGTTAAATATACTTACTTGGACTACATTCCACAAGTCATTGTACTACCCAGAAACAGTAATTCACAAGAATACATAATAATCACAATATATGAAAACAAATGATTTAGAGAATCCCTGATTTCTTACTGTAATCCATCGGGTTTTTTTGCCTAAGGGTTTGGTGAACAAAATGGACAGCAGGATCCTGTGGTCAAATCAGTCAATTAGGCAGACTAGGATATTCTACTATCTGATATTTTTCAATCGTAATATCAGGATTTTATTTACTGACATTAGCTATGCTTTGTAAAAATATAGGGCGAAATTCTCCCCAAACGGCGCGATGTCTGCCGACTGGCGCTCAAAACGGCGCTAATCAAACGGGCATCGCGCCGCCCCAAAGGTGTGGAATGCTCCGCATCTTTGGGGGCCGAGCCCCAACATTGAGGGGCTAGGCCGACGCCGGAGGGATTTCCACCCCGCCAGCTGGCGGAAACGGCCTTTGTTGCCCCGCCAGCTGGCGCGGAAATGACATGTCGGGGCGGCGCATGCGCGGGAGCGTCAGCGGCCGCTGACAGTTTCCCGCGCATGAGCAGTGGGGAGAGTCTCTTCTGCCTCTGCCATGGTGGAGACCGTGGCGGAGGCGGAAGGGAAAGAGTGCCCCCACGGCACAGGCCCGCCCGCGGATCGGTGGGCCCCGATCGCGGGCCAGGCCACCGTGGGGGCACCCCCAGGGCCAGATCGCCCCGCGCCCCCTCCAGGACCCCGGAGCCCGCCCACGCCGCCTTGTCCCGCCGGTAAATAGGTACTCTAATTTACGCCGGCGGGACAGGCACTTTCTCGGCGGCACTTCGGCCCATTCGGGTCGGAGACTCGAGCGTGGGGGCCCGCCAACCGGCGCGGCCCGATTCCCGCCGAATATCCGGTACCGGAGACTTCGGCAACTGGCGGGGGCGGGATTCACGGCGGCCAACGGCCATTCTCCGACCCGCTGGGGGGTTGGAGAATGACGCCCCTAGAGTGCAAATTACTCCTATTTCCAGGCAGCAATTCCAATACTACAGACATGTTTGGTATTCCAAGCTCCTGTTCGGTGACTGACACTAGCAGCTGGGCAGTATGCCAGCATTTCTCAGCCTTCACTCATCCGCAAATCACAAGTCTGATGTTGTAATGGCTCTAAATGCATCACTTCCGGATTGCTCGCTTCTATTTAGCTGCCACCGACAATAGATGAAGCAACTCACAACCTCACCATCATTCTTATTCACCTGAAACACTGAGCTTTGTAGTTTGGCATGCAAACAACTTTAATAGCACAATTTCAGTTATATTCATTGATATTCAGCCCATTACAGTTATTCTATTCCAATAACATAAATGTGGAGGAAATACATCCTGGAATAAGTCGGACATTAATAATTCCTAGCACATTGTACACTAAATTCCTCCTCATTTCTGTCTTAAATGGGCAGCCCCTTACTCTGAGATTGTGTTCTCTGGTCCGAGACTCTCCCACAAGGGGAAAATTCTGTCAGCAACTACCCTGTCAAGCCTCCTGAGAATGTTCTATGTCTCAAGGTGGTCACCTCTCATTCATCTAAAGTCCAATGAGCACAGCCCCAATCTAGGAGTGGTACAGTAGCACAGTGGTTAGCAATGTTGCTTCACAGCTCCAGGGTCCCAGGTTAATTCCCGGCTTGGGTCACTGTCTGTGCGGAACAGAACAAAGAAAAGTACAGCACAGGAACAGGCCCTTCGGCCCTCCAAGCCCGTGCCGACCATGCTGCCCGACTAAACTACAATCTTCTACACTTCCTGGGTCCGTATCCCTCTATTCCCATCCTATTCATGTATTTGTCAAGATGCCCCTTAAATGTCACTATAGTCCCTGCTTCCACCACCTCCTCCGGTATCGAGTTCCAGGCACCCACTACCGTCGGTGTAAAAAACTTGCCTCGTACATCTACTCTCAACCTTGCCCCTCTCACCTTAAATCTATGCTCCCTAGTAATTGACCCCTCTACCCTGGGGAAAAGCCTCTGACTATCCACTCTGTCTATGCCCCTCATAATTTTGTAGACCTCTATCAGGTCGCCCCTCAACCTCCTTCATTCCAGTGAGAACAAACCGTGTTTATTCAACCGCTCCTCATAGCTAATGCCCTCCATACCAGGCAACATTCTGGTAAATCTCTTCTGCACCCTCTCTAAAGCCTCCACATCCTTCTGGTAGTGTGGCGACCAGAATTGAACACTATACTCCAAGTGTGGCCGAACTAAGGTTCGATACAGCTGCAACATGACTTGTCAATTTTTATACTCAATGCCCCGGCCAATGAAAGCAAACATGCCGTATGCCTTCTTGACTACCTTCTCCACCCGTGTTGCCCCTCTCAGTGACCTGTGCACCAAGATCTCTGACTGTCAATACTCTTGAAGGTTCCACCATTGTGTATATTCCCTACCTGTATTAGACCTTCCAAAATGCATTTGTCCGGATTAAACTCCATCTGCCATCTCGCCGCCAAGTCTCCAAACAATGCAAATCCTGCTGTATCCTCTTGACAGTCCTCATCGCTATCCGCAATTCCACTAACCTTTGTGTTGTCTGCAAACTTACTAATCAGACCAGTTACATTTTCCTCCAAATAAATCATTTATATATACGATGAACAGCAAAGGTCCCAGCACTTATCCCTGCTGAACACCACTAGTCACAGCCCTCCAATCAGAAAAGCACCCTTCCATTGCTACTCTCTGCCTTCTATGACCTAGCCAGTTCTGTATCCATCTTGCCAGCTCACCCCAGATACCGTGTGACTTCACCTTTTGTACCAGTCTGCCATGAGGGACCTTGTCAAAGGCTTTACTGAAGTCCACTGCATGTTGTCCTCGTGTCTGCGTGGGTTTCCTCCAAGTGCTCCGGTTTCCTCGCACAAGTCCCAAAGACGTGCTTTTAGGTGTTTTGGACATTCTGAATTCTCCCTCTGTGTACCCGAACAGGCGCCGGTATGTGGCGACTAGGGGCTTTTCACAGTAACTTCATTGCAGTGTGAACGTAAGCCTACTTGTGACAATAATGAAGATTATTATTCAACTTCTGCTTGTAAAAAAATCCCTCCATACCCAGGATCAATTGAGTGAACCTTCTCTGGACTGCCTCCACTGCCTCCAATGGATAAGAGAAATAAAACTGTTCACAGTATTCCAGGTGTGGTCTAACTCGTGCCTTTTATAGGTTTAGCAAGACTTCCCTATTTTTATGCTCCATTCCCTTTGAAATAAAGGCCACCATTTAATTTGCCTTCCCTTTCATCTGCTGAACTTGCATGCTAGCTTGTTCTGATTTATGCACAAAGATCCCCAAATCCCTCTGTGCTGCAGCTTCCTGCAGTCTTTCCCCATTTAAATGACATTCAGCTCCTTTATTCTTCCGACCAAAACTTGACATTTTTCTACATTATATTCCGCCTGCCAATGGTTTTCCCACTCGCCTAACCTGTTTATATCCCTCTGTAGACTCTTCATGTGAACCTTGCCTTCCCACCGATTCTTGTGTCATCCGCAAACTTGGCAATAGTATATATTGTAAATAATTGTGGCCCCAGCACTGATCCCTGTGGCACGCCATTAGGCCTAGGTTGCCATTGTCAAAATGCTTCTCTTATCCCAACTCTCTGTCTTCTATGAGTTAGCCAATCTCTATCCATGCTAATATACGACCCCCAAACCATGGGCTTTTACCTCATAAAGTTACCTTTTTGTACAATGCCTTATTGAACACTTTTTGGAAAGTTCAGGCTGTTGAAAGATTTAAAATTGGTAATGAAGAGGCATTAGATGGGCTATCTGCAGTTAAAGTTGCTAAGCTAACAGGACCGGATGGGATGCATCCAAGAATACTAAAGGAAGTGAGAGTGGAATTTGCAGAGGCATTGACCATAATCTTCCTGTCTTCGTTAGAGATGGGGTGGTGCCAGAGGACCAGAGAATTGGAAACATCCTTTCAAAAAAGGGTGTAAAGAAAAACTCAGCAACTACAAGCCAGTCAGTTAAACTTTGTTGGTGGGGAAACCTCTGGAAACACTAACTTGGGAAAAATATTAAGTCCCATGCAATTTAATGAAGCAATTCAGAAGGCAGTATGGATTTCTTAAGGGAAAATTGTGTTTCACTAATTTGCTGGAGCTTTCTGAAGGGTTATCAGAGGGTGATGAGGGTAATGCATTGATGTGGTGCACACAGACTTCCAAAACATAAAGTGCCGCAGAACATACTTGTGAGAAAAGTTAGGGTTAATGGAATAATAGGGGAAATGGTAGCATGGACATAAAGTTGGCTGAGCAACAGGAAACAGAGTAGTAATGAACAGGTGTCTTTCAGACTGGAGAAATGTCTACAGTGAAATTTCCCAGAGGTCGGTATTGCTACCCTGACTCTTCCTGATATGTATTAATGACCTCGACCTTGGTGTACAGAGAACAACTTCACAATGTGTGGATATGCCGCAGATTAAGTTCAGTGTAGAAAAGTCTGAATTGATTCATTTTGGTAGGAAGAACATGGAGTGACCATATAAAATAAAGGGCACAACTCTAAAGGGGTGAAACAGCAATATCAGGGACCTGGGTGTTTATGTGCATAAATCATTGAAAGTGACAAAACAGGTTGAGAGAGAGAGAGAAAATAAATCATATAGTATCCTAAACTTTATTAATGGTGGCAGAAAGGATAAAAGCAAGAAAAAGTTATATTCAACCTGAAAAGAATACTGGTTAGGCCTCAACTGGAGTACTGTGCCCAGTTCTGGGCACCACACTTTAGGAGATGTAAAAGCGTTAGAGTGCAGAAGAGATTCACAAGAATGATCGCAGGGATGAGCAACTTCAGTTATGAATATAGAATGTAAGACCATTTTCCTTGGAAAAGAGAAGGTTGAGAGGAGATTTGACAGAGCAGACCGAGAGAAACTGTTTCCATTCATGAAAGAATTGAGAGCCAGAGGGCTCAGATTTAAGATAATTGGTAAAGAAAAAATGTTGGCATGAGAAAAAGATTTTTTTTAAGTGAGTGGTAAGGATCTGGAACGCTCAGCCTGAGAACGTGTTGGAGGCAGATTCAATTGAAGCTTTCAAAATTACCCGAATTATCCGAAAAGGAAGACTTCTTAGGGTTACGGGGAAAAGGCAGGGGCATGGCACTCAGTGCTTTACTCCTTCAGAGACTCATGCGGACACAATGTGCTGAATAGGTCCTTCTGCTGTGTAACCATTCTATGATTGTTCAGTTATTGGAGCACAGGGTGGAAAAGGTAAAGTTAGAATCGATCAAGGAATGGATGCTGACTTGGAAATTTAGTTCAGAGGGGATATTTCTGCTAAGTTTTTCCTCAAACTATAATTTAGATTAACAATCTTTGAATATTCTAATTGCAAGCTAGTTAAGGAAGTCTAGTTCAATAGAAATTGCCTGGCAGTGATCTGTGAATCAACTGAAAGTGGTTGTCTTAATCAGTATCAATTGCTGCAGCAGGAAACTGACAGTTACAACTTGGGTGTGAGTCACCAGCCTTTTATAAAAGCAGACGGCTTTAATGACCACACAGAATAGGAGAACAGGGTGAAGATGACAAGGACTGAGCACAATGAGAAATTAGTGCAAACTTGGGAATTTGGTTCTCACCTGAAAGCCTGCAACGGAGGAGGGAGGTGTTGCGTTTCATGCCTTTATTCAGCGGGTGAGCTTTCAAAGGCTTTAATTAGATCAGGTGGTATGGTTGGTTAGTTTTAAGATTTTATCCCTCTAAATGATTCTATAAATGGAAGATGGGTAGTTTAAATTGATAGTAGTAGGATATAATTATTGCATTAAATGTATAGTGTAACTACTTAAGATACTATAAATACAAACTGAGTGTTACTTCTAAATTTGAAACCTGATTATTTTTAAATTCACTTACAGGATGTAGGCATCGCAGGTTAGGCCAGCATTTATTGCCCATCCCTAGTTGCGCTTCAGAAGGTGGTGCGAGTTGCCTTCTTGAACTGCTGCAGTTCCTTAGTTCTTTGAAGAGATAACAAATAGATTAGACCAAGGAGAGCTAATGGATGTTATCTATCTTGACTTCCAAAAGGCCTTTGATAAGGTGCCTCATGGGAGACTGCTGAGTAAAATAAGGGCCCATGGTATTCGAGGCAAGGTACTAACATGGATTGACGATTGGCTGTCAGGCAGAAGGCAGAGAGTTGGGATAAAAAGGTTCTTTTTCGGAATGGAAACCGGTGACGAGTGGTGTCCTGCAGGGTTCAGTGTTGGGGCCACAGCTGTTCTCTTTATATATTAACGATCTAGATGACGGGACTGGGGGCATTCTGGCTAAGTTTGCCGATGATACAAAGATAGGTGGAGGGGCAGGTAGTATGGAGGAGGTGGGGAGGCTGCAGAAAGATTTAGACAGTTTAGGAGAGTGGTCCAAGAAATGGCTGATGAAATTCAACGTGGGCAAGTGCGAGGTCTTGCACTTTGGAAAAAAAAGAATAGAGTCATGGACTATTTTCTAAACGGTGACAAAATTCATAATGCTGAAGTGCAAAGGGACTTGGGAGTCCTAGTCCAGGATTCTCTGAAGGTAAACTTACAGGTTGAGTTTGTAATTAAGAAAGCAAATGCAATGTTGTCATTTATCTCAAGAGGCTTGGAATATGAAAGCAGGGATGTACTTCTGAAGCTTTATAAAGCACTAGTTAGGCCCCATTTAGAATACTGTGAGCAATTTTGGGCCCCACACCTCAGGAAGGACATACTGGCACTGGGGCGGGTCCAGCGGAAATTCACACGGATGATCCCAGGAATGGAAGGCTCACATACGATGAACGTCTGAGGATCCTGGGATTATATTCATTGGAGTTTAGGAGGTTGAGGGGAGATCGAATAGAAACTTACAAGATAATGGATGGCTTAGATAGGGTGGACGTAGGGAAGTTGTTTCCATTCGCAGGGGAGACTAGGACCCGGGAGCACAGCCTTAGATTAAAAGGGAGTCACTTTAGAACAGAGATGAGGAGAAATTTCTTCAGCCAGAGAGTGGTGGGTCTGTGGAATTCATTGCCACAGAGGGCGGTGGAGGCCGGGACGTTGAGTGTCTTTCAGACCGAAGTTGATAAATTCTTGATTTCTCGAGGAATTAAGGGCTATGGCGAGAGAGCGGGTAAATGGAGTTGAAATCAGCCATGATTGAATGGTGGAGTGGACTCAATGGGCCGAATGGCCTTACTTCCACTCCTATGTCTTATGGTCTAAGGTCTGGGTACACCCACAGTGCTGTTAGGGAGGGAGTTCCAGGATTTTGACCCAGTGAAAGCGAAGAAGCGGCGATGGGGAGTGATTCCACCACTCCAGGGGAACCTCCAGGTTGCAGGATTCCTAGGTATCTGCCGCTCTTGATGTTAGTGATCGTGGGTTTGGTACCATGTGAATCACTACAACTGGATCCTTTCTCCTCGCGCCCCAATCCAACTTTCTCTCCAACACTGTGGGAATGGCTTTGGCAATGCCACTGGGCAGGCAACACAGCCTTGGGTACTCGTGCTCTCAGTGGCAGAGAACAATATCTATCCCCCCATATGGCCACCCATCAAAGCCCCTTAACTTCTACACCCCCCCCCCCCCCACTTGCACTCCTTATACTGTACTGTGGTCAGTTCACTCATCCTCCCTGCAGTCTCTGCTCTCGTCCACAATTGTTACAATAATCTCAAACCTGTTGGACAACTGCAAGGACTAAGGGCTCCTGTATTAATAACTTCTGGTTCCCAATATCTCCTGTTTCCTAGTTACACCCTCCTTTTATTAACCACAGACGAATCAGAAGTACCGAGCCTGTGACTGCCTCCTGGATTAAAGTGCCCAGTTAGCTTTCCCCCACCCAGAATCATCACAATGTTTGAAGTATAACCTCCAATTCATCAAATCTTGGCCAATGTTCCTCGAGATGCAGACACTTATTGCACATGGTTGCCCTGGATCAAATGGATGTCCACCAGTTCCCACGTGCTACAGCTGCAACACCACACCTACCTATTAGGGCAGCATGGTAGCACAAGTGGATAGCATTGTGGCTTCACAGCGCCAGAGTCCCAGGTTCAATTCCCTGCTGGGTCACTGTCTGTGTGGAGTCTGCACATTCTCCCAGTGTCTGCGTGGGTTTCCTCCAGGTGCTCCGGTTTCCTCCCACAGTCCAAAGACGTTCAGGTTAGGTGGATTGGGCATGATAAATTGCCCTTAGTGACCAAAAAGGTTAGGAGGGATTATTGGGTTATGGGTATAGGGTGGAAGTGAGGGCTCGAGTGGGTCGGTGCAGACTCGATGAACCGAATGGCCTCCTTCTGCACTGTATGTACCCTGCCATCTCTATTGTGTTCAATTTAACCAATTGAGTTCCAAGTTTAGAAATATATGTAGTTGTACCAAGTATTTTAACTAGTTAAGCTATAAATTTAAGGCAATGCTTACATTGACCCAATACCAGTTTAATGGGATGAAATCTTGAAAACTAAACGAACGATCACCTACTAGCTCATGCGATTAAAGCCATAACATTCACCAGCTTCAGGAGTCTGAAAGAAAAGTTATATAAAGAGCAGCAACTCCTTCCTCCCTGACATCAAGTTCCCACCTGAACCAAATTTTAAAGTTAGCACTCATTCTTCATCAAACTCAGGCCTCATCACAGAAGCTCTGGATAGACTAACAAATCGATAGGAAGGAAGTGAAAGCACTTTTCATAGTAAAGGCAAGGCAATGGAAAAAAAAAAGAAGACAAAATATGCAAACAGAAATGTAAATTTGTAAAAATGTAAACTGTTGAGAGGACTGGCAGAATGTCCTTAAGAAACCTTACACTAAAGTATTAAATAAGGCTGTAAAGATAGAGCTCTGAAAACTGTACAGGATGTGGAATGCGTTGGATTGGATTTGTTTATTGTCACGTGTACCGAGGTACAGTGAAAAGTATTTTTCTGCGAGCAGCTCAACAGATCATTAAGTACATGAGAAGAAAAGGGAACAAAAGAAAATACATAATTGGGCAACACAACATATACAATGTAACTACATAAGCACTGGCATCAGATGAAGCATACAGGGTGTAGTGTTAATGAAGTCAGTCCATAAGAGGGTCATTTAGGAGTCTGGTGACAGTGGGGAAGAAGCTGTTTGAGTCTGTTCGTGCGTGTTCTCAGACTTCTGTATCTCCTGCCCGATGGAACAAGTTGGAAGAGTGAGTAAGCCGGGTGGGAGGGGAGGGTCCCCAGGCAGCGGGAGGTGTAGATGGAGTCAATGGATGGGAGACAGGTTCATGTGATGGACTGGGCGGTGTTCACGACTCTCTGAAGTTTCTTGCGGTCCTGGGCCGAGCAGTTGCCAGACCAGGCTGTGATGCAGCCTGATAGGATGCTTTCTATGGTGCATCTGTAAGAGTTGGTAAGTTGGTAAGTGGTGTTCTTTTGTGTTGCTAATTTTAGAATGAACAAAGAACAACAAAGAACAAGAAATGTACAGCACAGGAACAGGCCCTTCGGCCCTCCAAGCCCGTGCCGACCATGCTGCCCGACTAAACTACAATCTTCTGCACTTCCTGGGTCCGTATCCCTCTATTCATGTATTTGTCAAGTTGCCCCTTAAATGTCACTATCGTCCCTGCTTCCACCACCTCCTCCGGTAGCGAGTTCCAGGCACCCACTACCCTCTGCATAAAGAAAACTTGCCTCGTACATCTACTCTAAACCTTGCCCCTCTCACCTTAAACCTATGCCCCCTAATAATTGACCCCTCTACCCTGGGGAAAAGCCTCTGACTATCCACTCTGTCTATGCCCCTCATAATTTTGAAGACCTCTATCAGGTCTCCCCTCAACCTCCTTCGTTCCAGTGAGAACAAACTGAGTTTATTCAACTGCTCCTCATAGCTAATGCCCTCCAAACCAGGCAACATTCTGGTAAATCTCTTCTGCACCCTCTCTAAATCCTTCTGGTAGTGTGGCGACCAGAATTGAACACTATACTCCAAGTGTGGCCTAACTAAGGTTCTATACAGCTGCAACATGACTTGCCCATTCTTATACTCAATGCCCCCCCCCGGCCAATGAAGGCAAGCATTCCGTATGCCTTCTTGACTACCTTCTCGGTAGTCAAGGGTTTAACAGGGGGGTGGGCACAGGAGCAATAGGTCAGAAGGTGAGAGCATTGAGGGAGAACTAGGGAATAGGGACAGTGTGGCTCTGAGGCAGAGCAGACAGGGAGAAGTTGCTGAACACAGCAGGTCTGGTGGCCTGAAGTGCATATGTTTTAATGCAAGGAGCATTACGGGTAAGGCAGATGAACTTAGAGCTTGGATTAGTACTTGGAACTATGATATTGTTGCCATTACAGAGACCTGGTTGAGGGAAGGGCAGGATTGGCAGCTAAACGTTCCAGGATTTCGATGTTTCAGGCGGGATAGAGGGGGGTGTAAAAGGGGAGGCGGAGTTGCGCTACTGGTTCGGGAGAATATCACAGCTGTACTGCGAGAGGACACCTCAAAGGGCAGTGAGGCTATATGGGTAGAGATCAGGAATAAGAAGGGTACAGTCACAATGTTGGGGGTTTACTACAGGCCTCCCAACAGCCAGAGGGAGATAGAGGAGCAGATAGGTAGACAGATTTTGGAAAAGAGTAAAAACAACAGGGTTGTGGTGATGGGAGACTTCAACTTCCCCAATATTGACTGGGACTCACTTAGTGCCAGGGGCTTAGACGGGGCGGAGTTTGTAAGGAGCATCCAGGAGGGCTTCTTAAAACAATATGTGGACAGTCCAACTAGGGAAGGGGCGGTACTGGACCTGGTATTGGGGAATGAGCCCGGCCAGGTGGTAAATGTTTCAATAAGGGAGCATTTCGGTAACACTGACCACAATTCAGTAAGTTTTAAAGTACTGGTGGACAAGGATAAGAGTGGTCCTAGGATGAATGTGCTAAATTGGGGGAAGGCTAATTATAACAATATTAGGCGGGAACTGAAGAACATAGATTGGGGGCGGATGTTTGAGGGCAGATCAACATCTGACATGTGGGAGGCTTTCAAGTGGCAGTTGAAAGGGGTTCAGGACCGGCATGTTCCGGTGAGGAAGAAGGATAAATACGGCAATTTTCGGAGACCTTGGATGACGAGAGATATTGTAGGCCTCGTCAAAAA
The DNA here is from genome assembly GCF_047496885.1 of Scyliorhinus torazame. Classification (NCBI taxonomy): domain Eukaryota; kingdom Metazoa; phylum Chordata; class Chondrichthyes; order Carcharhiniformes; family Scyliorhinidae; genus Scyliorhinus; species Scyliorhinus torazame. Next base: position 88,686,605 of record NC_092710.1, on the reverse strand, counting down.
GAAAAAGGAGGCATTTATCAGGGCTAAAAGGCTGGGAACAGACGAAGCCTGCGTGGAATATAAGGAAAGTAGGAAGGAACTTAAGCAAGGAGTCAGGAGGGTTAGAAGGGGTCACGAAAAGTCATTGGCAAATAGGGTTAAGGAAAATCCCAAGGCTTTTTACACGTACATAAAAAGCAAAAGGGTAGCCAGGGAAGGATAGGCAAGGGAATCTATGTGTGGAGCCAGAGGAAATGGGCGAGGTACTAAATGAATACTTTGCATCAGTATTCACCAAAGAGAAGGAATTGGTAGATGTTGAGTCTGGAGAAGGGTGTGTAGATAGCCGGGGTCACATTGAGATCCAAAAAGAGGTGTTGGGTGTCTTAAAAAATATTAAGGTAGATAAGTCCCCAGGGCCTGATGGGATCTACCCCAGAATACCGAAGGAGGCTGGAGAGGAAATTGCTGAGGCCTTGACGGAAATCTTTGGATCCTCGCTGTCTTCGGGGGATGTCCCGGAGGACTGGAGAATAGCCAATGTTGTTCCTCTGTTTAAGAGGGGTAGCAAGGATAATCCTGGGAACTACAGGCCGGTGAGCCTTACTTCAGTGGTAGGGAAATTACTGGAGAGAATTCTTCGAGACCTGTACTCCTAGATCTCTTTGACTTTCAATACTCTTGAGGGTTCTACCATTCACTGTATATTCCCTACCTGCATTAGACCTTCCAAAATGCATTACCTCACATTTGTCCGGATTAAACTCCTTCTGCCATCTCTCCGCCCAAGTCTCAAAACAATCTAAATCCTGTTGCATCCTCTGACAGTCCTCATCGCTATCCGCAATTCCACCAACCTTTGTGTTGTCTGCAAACTTACTAATCAGACCAGTTACATTTTCCTCCAAATCATTTATATATACTACAAAGAGCAAAGGTCCCAGCACTGATCCCTGTGGAACACCACTGGTCACAGCCCTCCAATTAGAAAAGCATCCTTCCATTGCTACTCTCTGCCTTCTATGGCCTAGCCAGTTCTGTATCCACCTTGCCAGCTCACCCCTGATCCCGTGTGACTTCACCTTTTGTACTAGTCTACCATGAGGGACCTTGTCAAAGGCCTTACTGAAGTCCATATAGACAACATCCACTGCCCTACCTGCATCAATCATCTTAGTGACCTCCTCGAAAAACTCTATCAAGTTAGTGAGACACGACCTCCCCTTCACAAAACCATGCTGCCTCTCACTAATACGTCCATTTGCTTCCAAATGGGAGTAGATCCTGTGGTTGGCATAGTGTTCACAAATACCGCAAGAAACTTCAGAGAGTCTGGAACACAGCCCAGTCCATCACACAAACCTGCCTCCCATCCACTGACTCCATTGACACCTCCCGCTGCCTGGGGAAGGCGGGCAGCATAATCAAAGACCCCACCCACCCGGCTTACTTACTCTTCCAACTTCTTCCAACGGGCAGGAGATACAAAAGTCTGAGAACACATACTAACAGACTCAAAAACAGCTTCTTACCCACTGTTGCCAGGCTCCTAAACGACCCTCTTATGGACTGACCTCATTAACACTACACCCCTGTATGCTTCACCCAATGCCGGTGTTTATGTTGTTGCATTGTGTACCTTGTGTTGCCCTATTATGTATTTTCTTTTATTTTATTTTCATGTACTTAATGATCTGTCGAGCTGCTCGCAGAAAAATACTTTTCACCTCGGTACACGTGACAATAAACAAAATCCAATCCAATAGCTTTAAATTGAACAAAGTTATAAATTTATTAACACTACTAATTTGGTTTCAACATTTGGATACTCCTAAATACACCGTTGATAATAAACATAATCTGCACTCATCTACTACTAATCTCTATACTAATATATTAACTATGATCTGCTCTCACTCACACTATCTTTCCTTCAGTCTGTTCTCTAGCTTTGTTCTCCACCTCTCACCCACAAAGCTTAGCATTGATGCCTTATATACTTGTACATCAAGCTCCCGCTAGTGGTTGATTTAGACATTATTAACTCTTGCAGTTCTTACATTTTAGATAATGTCGCATAGGGGTGTGCAGTTGTAATTGTAAAGTGGTAGTTACAGGATGTAAGTAAAAAGAGCTGGATCAATATAGAGAAAAATAAAAGAAGCATGCTCTTTAACAGAAAATATTATATGTGCCATAAAAGGAAAGTGAATATACTTCAGGAAGCAATCTGCAAAGGCCAAATCACTATGTCTCAATTCCCAGTGCTCTTGTATTTAAAGAACACAGATTGCAGGAAACAGATGAAGACAGAATGTAACAGGTGGCGCACACCCAGGTGTGAAGACATTGGCCCCTCTATGAAGAAAACAAACAATGCAATTGTTCAAGGGGGTGAGTTTGAAAGCAGCAGGACTGTGAAGATTGGAATATCATAAATACCATGTAGAATTAGCTAAGTAACATATTCATAAGATGATATTCATAAAATATTTTATGCAAAGGCTTTTTAAGTCCATTTTCACAGTGGATTAAAAATACTCAGATTTATTCCGTTTTTATTTCTGCCTTTAGGCAAAGTGACACATTCTGCAATTATCTCTGGAATCCAGGGGATTCCTCCTCGCACGACCAGGAATCATTGTTGCTGGGCATTGCTGCTAGGAGTGGAATTTGGAAACTTGCCAAAAAAACTAAGGGCTTTACCCGGAAATGGTCACTCAATGTTACTACTCGATAACATGGGAAAAACGTGAACCCATGGGCAGCTGGAACCGACTGTGGTTTGTTTGTTATAACACTGTAATTCTGTGCTGAGTGTCATGCGTTGTATGGGCAGCACGGTAGCACATTGTTGCTTCACAGCGCCAGGGACCCAGGTCCAATTCCTGGGTCACTGTCTGTGCGGAGTCTGCACGTTCTCCCCATATCTGCGTGGGTTTCCTCCGTGTCCCAAAAGACGTGCTTGTTAGGTTATTTGGACAATGTTAATTTTACCTCCGTGTACTCAAATAGGCGCCAGAGTGTGGTGACTAGAGGCTTTTTACAGTAACTTCTTTGCAATGTTAATGTAAGCCTACTTGTGACACTAATAAAGATTATTATTAAAGGAATGTTCCTCTATGTAGTTTAAACTATAAGTTTCCTAGCAAATAATAAAACAGTGAAGACGTAAAGTCAACCATGAACAGGGAGCTCAAATGAATGTTTTAACATTATTGGTCTCCATGGAGATTATAGCATGTAAAGCACAGTTTTGTGTGTTGGGTGCTCTGCTACACAGACGAACCAACACGGTTGCGAATGGTACAACTCAGTTTTATTACTAACATTTATTTACAGTGATAAACTGGTTACTGAGGTTCGATCATAACCCTTGAATCTGTGGACCTATTCCTAATACTACCTTGTAGTAGCACTCAGCACATGGTGGATGTCTGAGTGGCTTGATGTGAGCTCTGTGCACTGAGCTGTCTCCTGCTGGAATGCACGGGAAGTGTCCTGTTCCCTGTTTTGTAGTGTAAATGCTCTTGCCTGTGATTGGCTGTGGTGTTGTGTATGTGTTGATTGGTCCGTTGATCTGTCCATCAGTATGTATGTCTGTTTGCACCATGATGTTTACCTGAATATCATGACACAGTTAATTAAATGACATTCCACAACTGGGCATAACATTAAAATTAGAACTCAGTCATTCAGGAATTAAATCAGGAAACACTTTTTCACAGCGAAGATAGTGGGAAATGAAAGCTTCACCTCCCCACCCCCGGAAAGGTTATGGATGCTGGGTGAGTTAAAATTTTCAAATCTAAATTAAAAATCAACAGATACTCATTTACATAGAACTGTACATGCTATAAGGCAAAGAGACAGGCCGCTTGGTCCATATTGGCGTTTATTCTTAAACTAAATCCCCACCCATCTTTTCTCGTCTTAATCTACCCTCATAACATATGAACATATGCAAACATACATATGAATTAGTAGGCCACTCTGTTCTTTGAGCCTGGTCCACTATTCAATAAGGTCATGGCGGATTTGATTCTAACCTCACACCCACACTCTGTCCACCCGATTACATTTCACCCCCATTATTCTATTCCCTTCTTCCCTAAATGTTTACCTATTTTCCAAATGCAACTACACGATTCACAATGATTCACAGGGGAGGTAGTAGCAGGTTCAAATCCCACCACAGTAACTGGTGGAATTTAAAGTCAATGAATAAATCTGGAATTAAAAGCAAACTTCATTTATAGTGACTATGAAATCATTGCAGATTGTCATAAAAATTCATCTGGTTCACTAATATCCTGGCTGCGAGGTTTGCTGGTATCACGCGGGTGGTTTTAAACTAGTATGGCAGTGGGATGGGAACCAGAGCGCTAGCTTAGAAGGTGTCATAACTGAAGGGGAATAAGAGAACGGGGAGGGGGGCACGGTGGCATAGTGGTTAGCACAGTTGCTTCACAGCTCCAGTGTCCCAGGTTCGATTCCCGGCTTGGGTAACTGTCTGTGTGGAGTTTGCACTTTCTCCCCGTGTCTGCGTGGGTTTCCTTCCACAGTCCAAAAATGTGCAGGTTAAATGGATCGGCCATGCTAAATTGCCCTCAGTGTCCAAAAAGCTTGGGTTGGGGTGGGTTACTGGAATAGGGTGGGGGTGTGGGCTTAGGTGGGGTGCTCTTTCCAAGGGCCGGTGCAGTCCCGATGGGCCGAATGGCCTCCTTCTGCACTGTAAATTTAATGAAATCTATGAAACATTACCCTCAGGCAGAGCAAAAAAGGTGACAAGTGTGAAAAGGGAGGCGGTCAATGCAGGACTGAGGGTGTTGTTCCTAAATGCGCACAGTATTTGGAACAAGGTAAATAAGCTTGTTGCGCACATTGAAATTGGCCGATGCGATGTTGTGGGCATGAAAGAGACATGGCTGCAAGGGGATCAGGGCTGGGATCTAAATATACAAGAATATGTGTCCTAATGAAAGGACAGGCAGATGGGCAAAGGGGACGGGGTTAGAATCATAGAATTTACAATGCAGAAGAAGACCATTCGGCCCATCGCATCTGCACCGGCTCTTGGAAAGAGCACCCAAACTAAGCCCACACCTCCATCCTAATCAGTAACCCCAGATAACCTTTGTGGACACTAAGGGCAATTTAGCATAGCCAATTCACCTAACCTGCACATCTTTGGACTGTGGGAGGAAACCAGAGCACCCGGAGGAAACTCACACAGACACAGGGAGAACATGCAGACTCCGCACAGACAGTGACCCAAGCAGAGAATCGATCAGTACACCCTGGAGCTGTGAAACAACTGTGCTACCATGTTGCATTGTTAGTAAGGAATGAAGTTAAATCGATAGCAAGGAGCGATATAGGATCAGATGGCATAGAATCTCTGTTGAGAAATTGAGAGTTGAGAAATCGCAACAGTAAAAAGACTCTGATGGGAGTTATGTACAGGCCCCCTAGCAGGTGGGGCAGAAAATAAATCAGGAGATAGAAAAGGCATGTAAAAAAGGCAATATCACAATAATCATGGGGACTTCGATATGCAGGCGGACTGGGAAAATTAGTTTGGTAGTAGATCCCAAGAAAAGGAATTTATGGAATGTTTAAGAGATGTTGTTTTGGAGCAGCTTGTGGTGGAGCCCACTAGGGAACAGGCAATTCTGGATTTGGTGATGTGTAATGAGGCAGACTTGATTAGGGAACTTAAGGTGAAGAAACACTTAGGGAGCAGTGACCACGATATGATAGAATTTACTCTGCAGCTTACTGCAATCAGATGTAATGGTATTACAATTAAATAAGGGGAGCACAAAGACATGAGGGAGGAGCTGGCCAGAGTTGATTGGAAAAGGAGTCTAGAGGGGAAGACAGTGGAACAGCAATGGCAGGTGTTTTTGGGGGTTATTCGGGAGGCACAGCAGAAATTCATCCCAAGGAGGAGGAAACATGCTTATGGGAGGACAAGGCATCCATGGTTGACGAGGGAAGTCAAGGACAGCATAAAAGCAAAAGAAAAAGCATACAAAGTGGCGAGCCTTAGTGAGAAGCGAGAGGATTGGGAAGCCTTTAAAAGCAAGCAGAGGACAACTAAAAAAGCAATAAGGGGAGAGAAGATGAAATATGAGTGCAAGCTAACTAGTTATATAAAAGATAGGAAGGGTTTTTTCAATATATAAAAGATAAGAGAGAGGCAAAAATAGACATTGGACCACTGGAAAACGTGGCTGGAGAAGTAATAATAGGAAACAAAGAAATGACAGACAACTGAATAGTTATTTTGCATCAATCTTCACGGTGGAAGACACCAGTGGGATGTCAGAGCTCCAGGAGAATCAGGGGGCAGAGGTGAGTGCAGTGGCCAACACTAAAGAGAAGGTTCTGGGGAAACTGAAAGGTCTGAAGGTGGATAAGTCACCTGGACGTGATGGACTACACCCCAGGGTTCTAAAAGAGATAGCTGAGGAGATTGTGGAGGCATTGGCGGTGATCTTTCAGGAATCACTGGAGGCAGGAAGGATCCCAGACGACTGGAAAGTGGCTAATGTAACACCACTGTTTAAGAAGGGAGGAAGGCAGAAGATGGGAAATTATAGGTTTGTTAGCCTGACTTCGGTCATTGGTAAAATTTTAGAATCCATTATTAAAGGTGAGATCGTGGAATACTTGGAAGTGCGTGGTAAAATAGGACTGAGTCAAAGGGAGGTCAGGTCTGACAAATCTGTTAGAGTACTTTGAGGAGATAACAAGGGTGTTAGACAAAGTAGAACCAGTGGACATGATTTATTTCGATTTCCAGAAAGCCGTTGACAAGGTGCCCTATAGGAGGCTGTTAAATAAGTTAAGAGCCCATGGTGTTGAGGGGAAGATCATGGCATGGATAGAGGATTGGCTGATTGGCAGAAGGCAGTGAGTGGGGATAAAAGGGTCTTTTTCAGGATGGCAGCTGGTGACTAGTGGTGTGCTTCAGGGGTCTGTGCTGGGACCACAACTTTTCACAATATACATTAATGATCTGGAAGAAGGAACTGAAGGCACTGTTGCTAAGTTTGCAGATGACACTGTGGCCATCTAAAATGGCCACCCACAAAGAGTGATGGAAAATGTGGCCAAGCTGGGACACAGACAGGCTGCAGATTTGCAAATATACAAACTGCAGCCCAGACGTTATGCAAAAAACTCACACCTGCAAAAGGCCATTTAGAGGTCTTCCTGGGACAATGGGCTCCAGGTAGAAACTGACAATAAGTGGCAGACTCCGAGGCGCCTGCTTTCCACCTCTAATTGGTCAGGATCAATTAGGGTGATCGAGACCCTATCGATCCATTGGGCCTTCACCTGGGACCGCTGTCAAATGGATGTATCTTTAAGAAATGGGTGTTTATCAAATTGCTGCAGTGATGCCAGTGTGTGGGTGGAGCTGGGCTGTCTGCCTTTTACTTTTGTTTTGAGCTGAAAAGTTGCTTTGTGGCTCTGTTTAGTTTCGCTTTGAGTTGGAGAGCTGTATTCAAAGCAAGCAGATGTGTAATGATCACTCTCTCTACAACCTAAAGAATGTCTTCAGCTCACTTGATGATTTCAAAGTAATACCTATTTCTGTAGTGAATTTAAACCTGCTGTCTTTGTAAAAAGGGTTTAACTTATGGATGTTGCTAGGAAAGGTATTAAGGGTTACCTATAGAGTATTGTATCTGTGGGGTTACATGTGTTGGTAGTTGATAAGATGTTTACTGTGTGTTTATAAAATGTTAACTGGGTTCATAGAATAAACATTGTTTGTTTTAAAAATACTGAAGGTCTCTGTTGCATAACACCTGGAGAGCAGACCCTTGTGCTCCCCATAACCAAAATCTATTAAAAGCCATGGGTCAGCTGAACTCCATGATATACTTTGGAATTTTCTAAACCCTGGCCCATAACACCGCCCAAAAGGGTGCGAAAGATAGGAAGATAAAAGGAACTGCATAAGCCACCACTCGCTCTTGTTCGACTGCCGCATCAACAACGGTGAATCCAACAGCCAAGCAGAGCCCACGCCATCCACAGAGGATGACAACAGAACACGGACTACCTGCAGAATTTCAGCGCTGCCAGACTACTGGAACCAGAAAAGGCCTTATCTACTCTGTATCCGCCGGTCACCTGGAAGTTAAGTTAAGGTTGTTTTAGTGTGTCAGGTATAGTCCAATGTGCATGAACGTGTGATTGATTAAGTAAACAATCTTGCATGTATGTTAAATAAACTATAATGGTACTAAACTACTTGTGTGATCATTTGTCCACCGTATACTGGTTAAAAACACTGTGGTTATAAAAGAGCAACAGTATAAAGATCTGTAGGGGGTCAGGTAGTATTGAGCAAGCAAGGGGGCCGCAGCAGGATTTGGACAAGCTAGGAGAGGGGGCAATGAAGTAGCAGATGAAATACAATGTGGAAAATTTAGACATAGACTATTTTCTAAATGGGGAAATGCTTAGAAATCAGAAGCACAAAGGGACTTGGGAGTCCTTGTTCACGACTCTCTTAAGGTTAACGCGCAGGTTCAGTCATCAGTTAAGAAGGCAAATGCAATGTTAGCATTCATGTCAAGAGGGCTAGAATACAAGACCAGGGATGTACTTCTGAGGCTGTAAAACTCTGGTCAGACTCCATTTGGAGTATTGTGAGCAGTTTTGGGCCCTGTATCTATGGATGGATGTGCTGGCCTTTGAAAGGGTCCAGAGGAGGTTCACAAGACTGATCCCTGGAATGAACAGCTTGTCATATGAAGAACGGTTGAGGACTCTGGGTCAGTACTCGTTGGAGATTAGAAGGATTAGATGGGGGACGTTATTGAAACTTACGAGGCCTGGATAGAGTGGACATGGAGAGGATGTTTCCACTTGTAGGAAAAAGGAGAACCAGAGGACACAATCTCAGACTAAAGGGACGATCCTTTAAAACAGAGATGAGGAGGAATTTCTTCAGCCAGAGGGTGAAACATAGCCAAATCACTAAGTATCTTTAAGAGAGAGATGGATAGGTTCTTGATTAATAAGAATATCAGGGGTTATGGGGAGAAGACAGGAGAATGGGGATGAGAAACATATCAGCCATGATTGAATGGCGGAGCAGACTTGATGGGCCAAGTGGCCTAATTCTGCTCCGATGTCTTATGGTCTTAATGTGAACAATCACATCTGGCAATTGATTTTTTTTTTAAGAAATATTTTTTATCCTCCTCCTGTTTCACATTTTCTCCCGAATTTACACCCACCAACAACAAACAATAATCAGTAACAAATATGTCAATCCCCATATCAATAACAACGATCCCATCCTCCCACCAAACCCCAAACATTAGCCCGCATGTTCACATAAACAAATGACAAAAAGGAATTAGGGATCACCCATAGTCGCCATTAACACGCACAGCCCCCCTCCCCCCAACCCTCCCACCCACCACCCCCCAAACTAATGTTCGATGTTATCCAGTTCTTGAAAGTGCATAATGAATAATGCCCATGAATTGTAGAACCCCTCCATCCTTCCCCTCAGTTCAAACTTAACCTTCTCAAGGGTCCAGAATTCTAACAGGTCCCCCGCCACGCCAGGGCGCATGGTGGAGAGGTTGCTCTCCAACCTATCAGGATCCGCCTTCGGGCGATCAACGAGGCAAAGGCTACAACATCAGCCTCCGCACACGATTCTAACCCTGGCTGGACCGACACCCTGAATGTGGCCTCCAGGGGGTCCGGGTCCAGTTTCACGTGCACCACTTTAGAAATTACCCTAAACACCTCCTTCCAGTAATCTGTCAGCTTAGGACAGGACCAAACTTATGAACGTGATTAGCGGGGGCCCCCCCGCAACGTTCACACACATCTTCTACTCCTTCAAAGAATCGGCTCATCCTTGCCCTCATGAGGTGCGCTCTATATACCACCTTCAGCTGTATCCGTCCCAACCTCGCACACGAGGTGGAGGCATTCGCTCTCCGGAGCACCTCACACCAGAACCCCTCCTCCATATCCTCTCCCAACTCTTCCTCCCACTTTGATTTGATCCCTTCCAGTGGTGCCTTCTCCTCTTCCAAAATATCTCCGTAAACTGTCGACACTACCCCCTTCTCCAGTCCCCCTGTCATTAGCACCTCCTCCAGCAATGTGGAGTACGGCTCCACCGGGAAGCTCTGTAACTCCTTTCTGGCAAAATCGCGAACCTGCATGTATCTAAACATTTCCCCCTGCTCCAGCTCATATTTCGCTTCCAGCTCCGACCCATAAGAAACAAACCTTTTAGTGTCTTAATCCCCTTCTCCTCCCATTTCCAAAAATTTCCATCCCACTTCCCTGGCTCAAATCTGCGGTTCGCCCGAATCAGGATTTCCCTTGACCCTGCCCCCAACCCAAAGTGTTGGCGAAACTGCCTCCAAATTCTCAATGAAGCTATTATTATCGGACTCCCTGAGTACTTCCCAGGGCTATCTGGTGCGGCGCTGTTGCTAGTGCTTTCAACCCCGATCCCCTGCACAAACTCTCCTCCATTCTGACCCACTGGGAATCAACCCCTCTGACCCAGCTCCGCACCTTCTCCACCCAGTAGTAATACATCAGGTTCGGAGGACCCGAACCCCCTGCCTGCCTTCCCCTCTGTAGCAGCACCTTTCTAACTCTGGCCACCTTTCCTCCCCATATGAACAAAATAATCCATCCCTCAATCTCTCTGAAAAAAGCCTTTGGCGGGAAAATCGGCAACACGTTCATTTTAACCGCCTGTACCCGACCCGCCAATGACAGAGGGAGACCATCCCACCTTGCCAGATCGGCTTTCACTCTCCCCACCAAATGAGAAATGTTGTACCTGCGGAGCCCACCCCCACTCCCGGGCAACCTGCACCCCCAGGTACCTAAAGTGGGACTCTGCCCTACGGAATGGCAGCCCCCCCACCCTTGCCCCCACCCCCGGCCGAGACACCACAAAATACTCATTCTTGTCTAGATTTAGTTTGTACCCCGAGAAAGACACAAACACTCGAAGCAGCTCCAATATATCTCCCATCGAGACACTCGGTTCCGACACGCATAACAGCAAGTCATCAGCATATAAGGACACCCTATGCTCTATCGCCACCCCCCCCACCCCACTATTCCTTTCCATCCCCCTGAAACTTCTTAATGCGATGTCCAACGGCTCAATCGCGAGTGCAAACAGTAGGGGGGAACATAGGACATCCCTGCCTAGTCCCACGGCGGAGACTGATGTTGTTTGTGCGGACAAAATCACCTCACCCCTCACCACCGCCTTTAGAGCCTCCCAGACAACTGCCTTCGACACCTCACCCGTACAGTTGAAACCTACATATTCCTCAAATACCTTTTCAATTTTCTCACAGCACACTTGGTCCCCCAAAAGTCCCACATCTAATTTCCACCCCGGCCTCTGCGCTACCCCCTTCTCCAGTACCATATCCACCCAATGCGGAGCATGATCTGACACTGCAATTGCCGAGCATTCCGACCCCTTAACCCCAGCCAGAAAAGCCTTTCCCGTCACGAAAAAGTCGATCCGTGAGTATACCTTATGGACTGCTGAGAAAAAAAGAGTACTCCCGTTCCCTTGGGTGCAGGAACCTCGAAGGGTCCACCCCTCCCATTTCCACCATTATCCCAGCCAACGCCTTCGCCCCTCCTGATGGGACCAGCGAGCGCAGCCGTGACCTGTCCAACCTTGGCACCTGCACCAAGTTCCAGTCCCCCCCACTATCGGTCCGTGTGTGTCCAAGTCAGGGATGGCCCCAAACACCTTCTTTGCAAATCCAACATCGTCCCAATTGGGACAGTATATACTTAACAGAGCCACAAATCTCCCCTGTCACAATCACGTATCTACCCCCCTGAGCTGCCACCACCTTTTCCATCTGGAAGCGTACTCTTTTGCTGACTATTACCGCTACCGCTACCATTCGAGCTCTTCCGTCAAATCCAGAGTGAAACACCTGACTAACCCCGCCCTTTTTAAGTCTCACCTGGTCCTTCACCCTCAAGTGAGTCTCCTGCAGCATTGCTAAATCGGCTTTCAAACCTTTAAGATGCGCAAGCACCCTTGACCTCTTGACCGGACCTCCTACACCCCTCAAGTTCCACGTGACTATCCTAACTGGGGGTCTCTCACCCCCACCCCATCCTTACCCACCATCATACCACCACCGGGCCATGCCCCATGAACCTGACCCGCCCCTATCCATTATTAACATTGAACCCCTTTCCCCTCCCCTCCCAAACCGACCCCCCCCTACATTTCCTCTCAAAAAAACATCTCCCAGCATCAATAGCCGCACCCCCCCCCCCCACCGCTCGCCTCGTAGGCCCATTGAATCCTGCTAACCAGGCTCCAATATCCGCAGCCCTCCTCTCACCTCATCTCCGTTCACTAGCCGACTTTAGTTAGCTAGCGCGGGTGGCTCCCCCCGCCAAGGTATACCGTCCCTCCCACCCAGTCCCAGAGGAAGAAAAAACAAAAACTATCCGACCCATACCATTCACTAAAATAAGATATAACCGTCGCAACACAGAATGCCAATCAACCCAACTAATAACTTGAACTCTGCAACAATGTGACGAGAAGTAAATTACAATACACGTCAGTAAAAAGAAAGTTATAGCATTTGTACATAATCCAGCTCCCCAATCACAGTCCACAGTCTCTCTTCCATCTCCGCTCCTCTCGTCTGTCCCAAGCCTTCTGCCCTCACGAACGCCTCGGCCGCCTCCGCTGTCTCAAAATAAAAGTCTTTGGCATCATACGTCACCCTCAGCTTTGCCATGTATACTAGACAAAATCGCATCCCCATGTTGTACAGTGCCGCCTTCACTCGCCCGAACGGCGCTAGTCTTTTTGCCAACTCCACCGTCAAGTCCTGGTAGATCCGAACTCCAGGACCATCCCACTGCACCTCGCACTTCTGCTTCGCCCAGCTTAACACCTTCTCCTTCATGCAGTACTTATGGAAGCAGATAATTACTGCTCTTGGCAGCTCGTTCACTTTGGGCTACGGCCTTAATGACCGATGAGCTCGGTCTAGCTCATACCGGCAGTGGTTCTCACCCTCCCCCATCAACTCCGGCAACTTCTTTGCGAAGTACTCTGTTGGCCTTGGGCCCTCTGACCCTTTGGGCAAGCCCACAATTCTCAGATTGTGCCGCCTCGAGCGGTTCTCCAAGTCCTCGAGCTTTGCTCAGAGTCCTCTGTTGACCTCCACCACTCTCCGCAGCCCGCCCCCATCGAAGTGAGCTGGTCGCTGTGCTGCGACACGGCCTCCTCCACTTCCTTCATCTTCTCACCCTGCTCTCTCACCTCGGCCGATGTCTTTGCCACAGCTATCCTCACTGGGGCGATTGCCTTCTCCACCAATGACTTCAATGTGACCGTCATCGCCTTCCTCAAAGCCTCCATGTGCCTCGCAAACTGCTTTTCCAACTCCACAGCCATCACCTTGGTCATCTTCTCCACCATAAGCAGTACGGCCCCACCATGCGGTCCGGCATCCGCCATCTTGTCAGCGCTTTTGCTGGTCCTCTCGTTCAACGGCGAGCCCATGTTTCCTCCCTTCCTCGACGCTGCTTTTCGCATCCTTTAACGACTTATTATTTTTCCTTTTTTTTTTCACCCTTCTTTCCTTCTTCAATCTTTTTTGATAGAAAAACAAAAAATCCTTCCTTCAAAAAAAGAAAAAAAAACTTTCACCAAGTTTCTTTGAAATACCTTTCTCTTCTTTTTTGTATTCCTCCAGAATTCCCCTGGGCCCGGACTTCAGTCTTCTTACAACATTCCAGGCGGGAGCCACCCGATGTGGGACATCTCAGGTACATCGTGCCCTGGCTTTGGGTCTGCTGCCTTGACCTCCGTTTGGCTCCGCCCCCGCTGCTCCGACCTCCACGCGCGCTGTGCCCGACGCCTCAGCACCAGCCGCCCGACACCCGCGCGGGGTTCCTCGCCAGTTTTCAAATCGGCCCCGCTTGACGCACGGGACGGCCCCAAAGGCCGACAATAATCGGGGGGGGGGGGGGGGGCGGGGAAGAGCGAAGAATCGGGGAAACCCCCGAAAGCCCGCAAATAGTGGCCACCGGTGGTAGCTCCTCTCGATGCGGCCGACCCGCTTGCAAACGCCACCGGAAGTCCCACATCTGGCAACGTATAAAGTTATTTGATAATGCCGAATATACAAATTTACATTTAGCAATGAAAAACATTATGCAATACATTTTTTAAAAACTGTCAGCAGAAAGGGTTAATCTTGTAAATGTCTTTTAATTACATCGCTACGGTCCGGTGGCGTTTGCGAGCGGGTCAGCCGCATTGAGAAGAGCTCCCGCCGGTGGCCACTGTTTGCGGCGCTTTCTGGGGTTTCCCCCGATTCTCCCCCCCCCCCGATTGTTGTCGGCCTTTGGGGCCGTCCCAGGCGTCAAGCAAGGCCAGTTTGAAAATCGGTGAGGAACCCCGCGCGGATGTCGGGCGGCTGGAGCTGAGGCGTCGGGCCCATGGCGCGCAGCAGTTGGAGCAGCGGGGGCGGAGCCAAACGCAGGTCGAGGCGGCAGGCCCGAAGCCAGGGCGCGATGTACGTGAGATGTCCCACATCGGGTGGCTCCCGCCTGGAATGTTGTAAGAAGACTGAAGTCCGGGCCCAGGGGAATTCATGAGGAATACAAAAAAAAAGAGAAAGAAGTTTTAAAGAAAGTTTGTGAAGGTTTCTTTTTCTTGAAGGAAGAATTTTTTGTATGTTTTTTAAAAATAAAGATTGAAAAAGGAAAGAAGGTGAAAAAAAAAAGAAAAATAACAAGTCGTTAAAGGATGCGAAAAGCAGCGTCGAAGAAGGGAGGAAACGCGGGCTCGCCGTTGAATGAGAGGACCAGCAAAAGCCCTGACAAGATGATGGATGCCGGACCGCATGGTGGGGCCGCACTGTTTACGGTGGAGATGATGACCAAGGTGATGGCTATGGAGTTTGAAAAGCAGTTTGCGAGGCACATGGAGGCTTTGAGGAAGGAGATGGCAGTCGCATTAAAGTCAGTGGTGGAGGAGGCTATCGCCCCTGAGAGGGTAGCTGTGGCAAAGACATCGGCCGCGGTGAGAGAGCAGGGCGAGAAGATGAAGGAAGTGGAGGAGGCCGTGTCGCAGCACAGCGACCAGCTCACTTCGATGGGGGCGGGCTGCGGAGAGTGGTGGAGGCCAACAGAGGACTCCGAGCAAAGCTCGAGGACTTGGAGAACCGCTCGAGGCGGCACAATCTGAGAATTGTGGGCTTGCCCGAAGGGACAGAGGGTCCAAGGCCAACAGAGTACTTCGCTAAGAAGTTGGCAGAGCTGATGGGGGAGGGTGAGAATCCCTCCGGTACGAGCTGGACCGAGCTCATCGTTCATTAAGGCCGAAGCCCAAAGTGAATGAGACGCCAAGAGCAGTAATTACCTGTTTCCATAAGTACTGCATGAATGAATGAATATCGCTTATTGTCACAAGTAGGCTTCAAATGAAGTTACTGTGAAAAGCCCCTAGTCGCCACATTCTGGCGCCTGTTTGGGAAGGAGAAGGTGTTAAGCTGCGCGATGCAGAAGTGCGAGGTGCAGTGGGATGGTCCTGGAGTTCGGATCTACCAGGACTTGACGGTGGAGTTGGCAAAAAGACGAGCGGCGTTCAGGCGAGTGAAGGTGGCACTGTACAACAAGGGGGTGCGATTTGGTAAGGTATACCCGGCAAAGCTGAGGGTGACATATAACGCCAAAGACTTTTATTTCGAGTCAGCGGAGGCGGCTGAAGTAATCGTGAGGGCAGAAGGCTTGGGACAGACGTGAGGAGCGGAGTTGGAAGAGAGACTGTACTGTGATTGGGGAGCAGGAAAATGTATAAATGCTTTCACTTTCTTTTTATTGTCGTGTATCGTAATTTACTTCACTTCACATTGTTACAGAGTTCAAGTTATTGGTTGGGTTGATTGGCATTCTGTGTTGCGACGGTTAAATCTTATTTTAGTGAATTGTATGGGTTGGATTGTTGTTTTTGTTTTTTTTTCTCTGGGACTGGGTGGGAGGGGACGGTATACCTTGGCGGGGGGAGCCACCCGTGCTAGCCAACTAAAGTCGGCTAGTGAACGGAGGTGAGGTGAGAGGAGGGCTGCGGACATTGGATCCTGGTTAGCAGGTTTTGATCGGCCTGCGAGGCGAGCGAGGGGGGGAAACGGATTGATTCTGGGAGTTGTTTTTTTGAGAGGAAATGGATAGGGGCGGGTCAGGCTCATGGGGCAGGGTCCGGTGGTATGATGATGGTGGATAAGAAGGGTGGGGGTGGTGAGAGATCCCCAGTTAGGATAGTCACATGGAACGTGAGGGGGGTAGGAGGTCCGGTCAAGAGGTCAAGGGTGCTTGCGCATCTTAAATGTTTGAAAGCCGATGTAGCAATGCTGCAGGAGACTCAATTGAGGGTGAGGGACCAGGTGAGACTTAAAAAGGGCTGGGGTAGTCAGGTGTTTCACTCTGGATTTGACGGAAGGGCTCGAGGGGCAGCGGTAATAGTCAGCAAAAGAGTACGTTCCAGAGGGAGAATGTGGTGGCAGATCATGGGGGGTAGATATGTGATTGTGACAGTGGCGCTGGAGGGGAGGTTAGTGGCACTGTTAAGTGTATAGAGTCCCAATTGGGACGATGTGGGATTCGCGAAGGTGTGTGGGACCATCCCGACTTGGACATGCACAAACTGATAGTGGGAGGGGACTGGGACATTGGTGCAGGAGCCAAGGTTGGACAGATCACGGCCGCGCTCGCTGATCCCATCAGGGGGGGGCAAGGCGTTGGCTGGGATAATGGTGGAAATGGGAGGGGTGGACCCTTGGAGGTTCCTGCACCCAAGGGAACGGGAGTACTCGTTTTGCTCAGCAGTCCATAAGGTATACTCGCGGATCGACTTTTTCGTGGTGGGGAAGGCTTTGTTGGCTGGAGTTAAGGGGTCGGAATACTCGGCAATTGCAGTGTCAGATCATGCTCCGCATTGGGTGGATATGGTACTGGAGAAGTGGGTAGTGCAGAGGCCGGGTTGGAAATTAGATATGGGACTTTTGGGGGACCAAGGGTTCTGTGACAAAATTGAAAAGGTATTTCAGGAATATGTAGGTTTCAACTGTACGGGTGAGGTGTCGAAGGCAGTTGTCTGGGAGGCTCTAAAGGTGGTGCTGAGGGGTGAGGTCATCTCGTTTAAGGCCAGGGTGGACAAAGAGGAGAAGTTGGAGCGGCAGAGGGTAATAGATGAGATGTTGGAGGTAGATTAGAGTTATGCAGAAGATGGGGACCCAGCGAAGTTGGGAAGGCGGTGCACCAACTGAGATGAGCAAGGGGTGCAGTTTACGAGCATGGAGATAACGTAGAACATAGAACAGTACAGCACAGAACAGGCCCTTCGGCCCTCGATGTTGTGCCGAGCATTGTCCGAAGCCAAGATCAAGCTATCCCACTCCCTGTCATTCTGGTGTGCTCCATGTGCCTATCCAATAACCGCTTGAAAGTTCCTAAAGTGTCCGACTCCACTATCACAGCAGGCAGTCCATTCCACACCCTAACCACTCTCTGAGTAAAGAACCTACCTCGGACATCCCTCCCTTATCTCCCACCTTGAACCTTATAGTTATGCCCCCTTGTAACAGCTACATCCACCCGAGGAAATAGTCTCTAAGCGTCCACTCTATCTATCCCCCACATCATCTTTTAAACCTCTATTAAGTCGCCTCTCATCCTCCTTCGCTCCAATGAGAAAAGCCCTAGCTCCCTCAACCTTTCCTCATAAGACCTATCCTGCAAACCAGGCAGCATCCTGCTAAATCTCCTTTGCACCCTTTCCAATGCTTCCACATCCTTCCTATAATGAGGTGACCAGAACTGCACAAAATATTCCAAATGTGGTCTCACCAGGGTCATGTACAGTTGCAGCATAACCCCGCGGCTCTTAAACTCAAGCCCCCTGTTAATAAACGCTAACACACTTCTTCACGCTTTCTTCACGGCTCTATCAACTTGAGTGGCAACCTTCAGAGATCTGTGGACATGAACCCCAAGATCTCTCTGTTCCTCCACATTCCTCAGAACACTGCCATTGACCCTGTAAACCGCATTCAAATTTTTTCTACCAAAATGAATCACCTCGCACTTATTAGGGTTAAACTCCATCTGCCATTTTTCAGCCCAGCTCTGCATCCTATCAATGTCTCTTTGCAGCCTACAACAGCCCTCCACCTCATCCACTACTCCACCAATCTTGGTATCATCAGCAAATTTACTGACCAACCCTTCAGCCCCCTCCTCCAAGTCATTGATAAAAATCACAAATAGCACAGGACCCAGCACTGATCCCTGTGGTACACCGCTGGTGACTGGGATCCAGTCTGAAAATTTTCCATCCACCACCACCCTCTGTGTTCTATGTGATAGCCAGTTACTTATCCAATTGGCCAAATTTCCCTCTATCCCACACCTCCTTACTTTCTTCATAAGCCGATCATGGGGAATCTTATCAAATGTCTCACTAAAATCCATGTATACGACATCAACTGCTCTACCTTCATCTACAGACGTAGTTACCTTCTCAAAGAATTCAATCAAATTTGTGAGGCAAGACTTACCCTTCACGAATCCGTGTTGACTATCCCGGATTAAGCTGCATCTTTCCAAATGGTCATAAATCCTATCTTTCAGGACCTTTTCCATTAACTTACCGACCACCGAAGTAAGACTATCCGGCCTATAATTACCAGGATCATTCCTATTCCCTTTCTTGAATCGAGGACCAACATTCGCCACTCTCCAGTCCTCTGGCACTATCCCTGTGGACAGTGAGGACCCAAAGATCAAAGTCAAAGGCTCTGCAATCTCATCCCTTGCCTCCCAAAGAATCCTTGGATATATGCCGTCTGGCCCAGGGGACTTGTCGACCCTAAGGTTTTTCAAAATTGCTAATACATCCTTCCTCAGAACATCTACCTCCTCCAGCCTACCCGCCTGTATCACACTCCCATCCTCAAAAACATGGCCCCTCTCCTTGGTGAACACTGAAGAAAAGTATTCATTCAACGCCTCTCCTATTTCTTCTGACTCCATGCACAAGTTCCCACTACTGTCCTTGACCGGCCCTCACCTCACCCTGGTCATTCTTTTATTTCTCACATAAGAGTAAAAAGCCTTGAGGTTTTCCTTGATCCGACCTGCCAAGGACTTCTCATGCCCCCTCCTTGTTCTCCAAAGCCCTTTTTTTAGCTCATTTCTTGCTACCTTGTAACCTTCAAGCGATCCAACTGAACCTTGTTTTCTCATCCTTACATACGCTTCCTTTTTCCTCTTGACAAGACATTCAACCTCTTTTGTGAACCATGGTTCCCTCACACGGCCATTTCCTCCCTGTGTGACAGGGACATGCCTATCAAGGACACGCAGTATTTGTTCCTTGAACAAGCTCCACTTTTCATTTGTGCCTTTCCCTGACAGTTTCTGTTCCCATCTTATGCTCCCTAATTCTTGCCTAATCGCATCATAATTACCCCTCCCCCAATTATAAACCTTGCCCTGCCGTATGGTCCTATCCCTCTCCATTGCAATAGTGAAAGACACCGAATTGTGGTCACTATCTCCAAAGTGCTCTCCCACAAACAAATCGAACACTTGGCCCGGTTCATTACCCAGTACCAAATCCAATGTGGCCCCACCTCTTGTCGGCCTATCCACATAGTGTGTCAGGAAACCCTCCTGCACACACTGTACAAAAACTGCCCCATCCGAACTGTTCGACCTATAGAGGTTCCAATCAGTATTTGGAAAGTTAAAGTCGCCCATGACAACTACCCTGAGACCTCCACACCTATCCATAATCTGGGGCGAGATTCTCCGACCCCCAGCCGGGTTGGAGAATCGCCGGGGGCTGGCGTGAATCCCGCCCCCGCCGGTTGCCGAAGTCTCCGGCACCGGAGATTCGGCAGGGGCGGTAATCGCGCCGCGCCGGTTGGCGGGCCCCCCGCGCGATTCTCCGGCCCAAATGGGCCGAAGTCCCGCCGCTAAAATGCCTGTCCCACCGGCGTAAATTAAACCACCTCTCTTACTGGCGGGACAAGGGTCCGGGGTCCTGGTGGGGGCGCGGGGCGATCTGGCCCCGGGGGGTGCCCCCACGGTGGCCTGGCCCGCGATCGGGCCCACCGATCCGCGGGCGGGCCTGTGCCGTGGGGGCACTCTTTCCCTTCCGCCTCCGCCACGGTCTCCACCATGGCAGAGGTGAAAGAGACTCCCTTCACTGCGCATGCGCGGGAATGCTGTCAGCGGCCGCTGACGCTCCCGCGCATGCGCCGCCCGGAGATGTCATTTCGGCGCCAGCTGGCGGGGCACCAAAGGCCTTTTTCGCCAGCTGGTGGGGCGGAAATTCATCCGGCGCCGACCTAGCCCCTCAAGGTTGGGGCTCGGCCCCCAAAGATGCGAAGCATTCCTCACCTTTGGGGCGGCGCGATGCCCGTCTGATTTGCGCCGTTTCGGGCGCCAGTCGGCGGACATCCCGCCGTTTCTGGAGAATTTCGCCCCTGTTTTGCAATTTCTTCCTCCACATCTCTATTGCTATTTAGAGGCCTATAGAAAACTCCTAACAACGTGATCGCTCCTTTCCTATTTCTAACTTCGGCCTTATTACCTCAGTAGGCAGATCCCCTTCGAACTGCCTTTCTGCAGCCGTTAAACTATCCTTGATTAACAATGCGACTCCTCCACCTCTTTTACCACCTTCCCTCCTCTGACTGAAACATCTATACCCCGGAACTTCCAACAACCATTCCTGTCCCTGTTCTAGCCATGTCTCCGTAATGGCCACAACATCATAGTCCCAAGTACCAATCCACGCTCCAAGTTCACCTACCTTATTCCGGAGGCATAAAACATGTTAAAGGCATGGAGTTAAGGTATGTTAGCAGGTCAGCTCCGGAGGGAGGCAACGGTAAGGGAAATTGTTCAGGTGAGGAACAGGGCAGTGAAGTTGGTGGTGGCTCCGGATCTGATTAACAAGGTCTTTGAGGAATTTTATGAGAGGTTGTACAGATCAGAGACACCTGGGGGAGACCGGGAGGTGCAGGAATTTCTAGACGGGTTGGAGTACCCGAGATAAGGGGGGCGGGCAGGGCTAATTAGAGCGAGCGATAGTGGAGCAGGAGATAAAGGATGCGATTGGGAGGATGCAGTCAGGGAAGGTGGCAGGGCCGGATGGGTTTCCGGTGGAATATTATAAAAAATTCAAGGATAAGCTGGCACCCCTGATGGTGGGGATGTTTGAGGAGGCGATAGGGAAGGGGGTGTTGCCACAAACTTTGGGGCAGGCAGCGATTTCCTTGTTGCTAAAAAAAGATAAGGATCTGACGGAGTGTGGGTCGTATAGGCCCACGTCACCTTTGAATGTGGACGCAAACGTATTGGCGAAGGTGCTGGCGGGTAGGCTGGAGGAGTGCCTCCCGAAGGTAATAGGGGAGGATCAGACGGGGTTTGTGAGTGGGAGGCAGCTCTTTTCAAACGTTAGAAGGGTATTGAACATCGTTATGGCACCAGCAGAGGGGAAGGAGGTGGTTGTGGCATTGGACGCTGAGAAGGCGTATGACCGGGTACAATGGGGGTACCTGATGGCAGTTGTGGAGCGGTTTGGGATTGGACCAAGATTTCTGAACTGGGTAAAGCTACTATTTAAGGACCCTTGGTCCCCCAAAAGTCCGACATCTAATTTCCGCCCCGGCCTCTGCATTACCCCCTTCTCCAGTACCATACCCACCCAATGCAGAGCAAGATCTTATACTGTAATTACCAAGTATTCCGATCCCTTAACCCCAGCCAACAAAGCCTTCCCCAACACTCAAAATTTGATCCGCGAGTATACCTTATGGACTGCTGAGAAAAACAAACAACATCAGCTCGAGATACTTTTCTCTCCACCGTGGAACGAGGCAGGGATGTCCTATGTCCCCCCGGCTGTTATGACACCGATGACTTGCTGTTATGTGTGTCAGAGCAGAGTGTGTCGATAGGGGGATTTTTAGAGCTGCTTCGGGTGTTTGAGTCTTTCTCGGGGTAGAAACTAAATCTAGACAAGAGTGAGTATTTTGTGGTGTCTTGGCCGGAGGTGGGGGCAGGGGTGGGGGTGCTACCATTCAGTAGGGCAGGGACACCCTTTCGGTACCTGGGGGTGCAGGTTGTCAGGTAGTGTGGGGGGGGGGGGGGCTCCGCAGGTACAACATTTCTAGTTTGGTGGGGAGAGTGAAAGCTGATCTGGCAAGGTGGGACGGTCTCCCTCTGTCACTGGCAGGTCGGGTACAGGCGGTTAAAATGAACATATTCCCGCGATTTCTGTTTATTTCCCAATGCCTGCCGATTTTCCTGCCAAAGGCTTTTTTCAGAGCGATTGAGGGAATGATTACTTTGTTCATATGGGGAGGGAAGGTGGCCAGAGTTAGAAAGGTGCTGCTACAGAGGGGAAGGCAGGCAGGGAGTTTCGGTCTTCTGAACCTGATATATTACTACTGGGCGGTGAATGTGGAGAAGGTGCGGACCTGGGTCAGAGGGGTTGATTCCCAGTGGGTCAGAATGGAGGAGAGTTTGTGCAGGGGGTCGGGATTGAAAGCACTAGCAACAGCGCCACTCCTGATAGCCCCAGGGAAATACTCAGGGAGTACGGTAATAATAGCTTCATTGAGAATTTGGAGGCAGTTTCGCCAACATTTAGGGTTGGGGGAAGGGTCAAGGGAATGCCGATTCGGGGAACCACAGATTTGAGCCAGGGAAGTGGGATGGAAATTTTCGGAAATGGGAGGAGAAGGGGATTATAAATGACCTAGAGGAGGGCGCAGAAGGGTGGGTGAGTAAATTTGCAGACGACATTAAAGGCGGTGGTGTTGTCGACAGTGCAGAAGGATGTTGCAGGTTATAGAGGGACATAGATAAGCTGCAGAGCTGGGCTGAGAGGTGGCAAATGGAGTTTAATGTAGAGAAGTGTGAGGTGATTCACTTTGGAAGGAATAACAGGAATGCGGAATATTTGGCTAATGGTAAAATTCTTGGAAATGTGGATGAGCAGAGGGATCTCGGTGTCCATGTACATAGATCCCTGAAAGTGGGCCGAAGGGCCTGTACTGCGCTGTATCGTTCTATGTTCTAAGACACTAAAAGATTTGTTTCTTAGGGGTTGGTTTGCAGGATTGAAGGAGCTGGAAGCGAAGTATGGGCTGGAGCAGGGGGAAATGTTTAGATACATGCAGGTTTGAGATTTTGCCAGAAAGGAGATACAGAGCTTCCCGGGGGAGCCGGCCTCCACATTGCTGGAAGAGGTGCTGACGACAGGGGGATTGGAGAAGGGGGTAGTGTCGGCGGTTTACCGAGCTATTTTGAAAGAGGAGAAGGTAACTTGTTGTTATTCAGTTGTATTTACTGTATGACTCTGATAGTTCTTGGTATAAATAAACAAAAATTGCATTTCAACTTACAGACCTGGTGACTGTAATTATTGGGCAGCCAAGGGCCAAAGACCTGGGGAATTTTTTATAAGAATTGAAATGAAATGAAATGAAATGAAAAATCGCTTATTGTCACAAGTAGGCTTCAAATGAAGTTACTGTGAAAAGCCCCCAGTCGCCACATTCCGGCGCCTGTTCGGGGAGGCTGGCACGGGAATTGAACCCGCGCTGCTGGCCTGCCTTGGTCTGCTTTAAAAGCCAGCGATTTAGCCCTGTGGTAAACCAGCCACTATTGATGGTTAGTTCGATTGTGTTGCGAGTCCGGAACGAGTGGGGCTGGAATTGACCGCGCACTTGCCCAGGGTGGCATAACACACAACACACATCAGGAGTGTGATGGAATACACTTCACCTGCGTGGATAAGTGCAGCTCCAACAATAATCAAGAGGTTCAACACAATCGAGGATAAAGCAGCCTGCTTGATTGGCACCCCAACCACAAACATTTACTCCCTCCACTGCAGGAATTCATCAAGGCTCCTTAGACACAGCACCTTTGAAACTTGTGACCACTTCCATCTCGAGCAAGGGCAGCGACCATATGGGAACCCCATCATCTGCAGCTCTCCCTCCAACTCGTGCACTATCCTGACTTGCAAATATATCGCCATTGCTTCACTGTCGCTGGGTCAAAATCCTGAACTCCTTCCCGAACAGCACTGTGGGTGTACCACATTGACTTCAGCGATTCAAGTAGGCGGCTCACCACCACCTTCTCAAGGGCAATAGGAATGGGCAACAAATACTGGTTCAGCCAGTGATTCTTTCTGTTATTCATTCATGGGATGTTTTCCAGTGCTGAATGATAAACCAACAGGAATAATGTGAAACTGTTTCCCGTGGCAGCAGAAGACAGAGATTTAAGTTAAATTGCAAAAGAACCAAACAGAATATTTGAATTTTTCAATGCAGTGAGTTGTTCTGTCCTGGAAGGCGCTGCACGGAAGAGTGGTGAATAGGGCAAAGGGATATGACAGAATAGGACTTATTAGGACCACAGTCAAAGCACTGTCACAAGTACAACGGGCCAAATGGTCTGTGCCACAGAGTCACAGATGTTTACAGCATGGAAATAGGCCGTTCGGCCCAGCTTGTTCATGCCGCCCAGTTTCTATCACTAAGCTCGTCCCATTTTCCCCCATTTGGCCCATATCCCTCTGTACCCACCCTGCCTATGGAACTGTCTAACGCGTTTTTTTAAGGAAATATTTTATTCAGGCATTTATAATTTTAACAATTTTAAACGTCAGGGGCGAAATTCTCCCGAAATGGCGCGATGTCCGCCTACTGGCGCCCAAAACGGCGCCAATCAGACGGGCATCGCGCCGCCCCAAAGGTGCGGAATGCTCCGCATCACCACCCCCCACGATCCCCGGCCCCCTGCTGACAGCCTAATTTTTCTCGATGAACGGCAAACCCCTCCAGCGATCCCCTCATGGGGAATTTAATTTTCTCGAGTTTGAGAAACCCCGCCAATTCGCTAACACACCCCCCCTCCATCCTAGGATCAGTCTCCGCGCCACGAGGGAGGCAAAGGCCAGGACATCGGCCTCTCTCAGCCCCTGGGCTCCCGGATCTTCCGACACACTAAAGATCGCCACGTCAGGATTCGGCATCACCCACAGCTTCAAAATCTCTGACATGACGTCAGCAAACCCCTGCCAGAAACCCGTCTGCCTCGGACATGCCCAAAACATATGGACATGGTTAGCAGGACCCCAGCACAGCGCCCACACATGTCCTCCACCCCCTCGGAGAACCTGCTCATCTGGACCATCGTCATATGTGCCCTGTGGACCACATTAAATTGTATCAGGCCGAGCCTGGCACACGATGAGGATGCATTGACTCGCCTAAGGCCTCCTCCCAAAATACATCTTCCAACTCCCCACCCAGCTCTTCTTCCCAATTTCTCTTCACCTCCCATATCGGGGCTCTCTCACACTCCATTACATAGAACATAGAACAGTACAGCACAGTACAAGCCCTTCAGCCCACGATGTTGTGCCGACCATTTACCCTAATCTAAGATCAACCTAACCTACACACCTTCAATTTACTGCTGTCCATGTGCCTGTCCAAGAGTCACTTAAATTTCCCTAATGACTCTGACTCCACCACCTCTGCTGGCAGTGCATTCCACACACCCACCACTCTTTTGATTTGATTTGATTTGATTTATTATTGTCACATGTATTAATATACAGTGAAAAGTATTGTAAAGAACCTACCTCTGACATCTCCCCTATACTTTCCTCCAATCACCTTATAATTATGTCTCCTCATGACAGCCATTTCCACCCTGGGGAAAAGTCTCTGGCTACCCACTCTATCCATGCCTCTCATCACCTTGGACACCTCAATCAAGTCACCTCTCTGCCTTCTTCGCTCCAATGAGAAAAGCCATAGCTCTCTCAACCTTTCTTCATAAGACATGCCCTCCAGTCCAGGCAGCATCCTGCTAAATCTACTCTGTCCCTTCTCCAAAGCATCTACATCCTTCCTATAACGAGGCGACCAGAACTGGACACAATTTTCAAAGTGTGGTCTGACTAGAGTTTTATAAACCTGCAGCAAAACCTCGCGGCTCTTAAACTCAATCCCCCTGTTAATGAAAGTCGACACACCATACGCCTTCTTAACAACGCTATCAACTCGGTGGCAACTTTGAGGGGTCTATGTACGTGAACCCCAAGATCCCTCTATTCCTCCACACTTCCAAGAATCCTGCCTTTAACCCTGTATTCAGCATTCAAATTCGACCTTCCAAAATGAATCACTTCACATTTATCAAGGTTGAACTCCATCTGCCACTTCTCAGCCCAGCTCTGCATCCTGTCAATGTCCTGTTGTAACCTGCAACAGCCCTCAACACAACTCCACCAACCTTTGTGTCACCGGCAAACTTTCTAACCCACCCTTCTACTTCCTCATCCAAGTCATTTACAAAAACCACAAAGAGCAGAGGTCCCAGAACTGATCCTTGCGGGACACCACTGGTCACCGACCTCCAGGCGGAATACTTTCCATCCACTACCACTCGCTTTCGGCCAGCCAATTCTGTATCCAGACAGCCAAATTTCCCTGTATCCCAGGTATCCCATGCCCCCTAACCTTCTGAATGAGCCTACCATAGGGAACCTTATCAAATACCTTACTGAAATCCATATGCACCACATCCACTGCCCGACCTTCATCGTCACATTCTCAAAGAATTCAATGAGGGTTGTGAGGCATGACCTGCCCCTCACAAAGCCATGCTTACCATCTTTAATCAAACTATATTTTTCTAAATAATCATAAATTTTTCTCTCAGAATCCTTTCCAATATTTTGCTCACCACAGACGTAAGACTGATGTGTCTATAATTCCCAGGGATTTCCCTATTCCCTTTCTTGAATAGGGGAACAACATTCACCTCCCTCCAATCATCCGGTACTACTCCAGTGGAGAATGAGGACGCAAAGATCATCGCCAACAGTGCAGCAATCTCCTCCCTCACTTCCCGTAGTAACCTTGGGTATATCCCGTCAGGCCCAGGGAACTTATCTATCCTGATGCTTTTCAACATTTCCAGCCCATCCTCCTTCTTAATATCAACTTGTTCGAGCCTGTTAACCTGGTACACACTGTTCTCATGGGCAACAAGCTCCCTCTCTCTAGTGGATACTGAAGCAAAGTATTCATTTAGGGCCTCCCCCATCTCCCCAGACTCTAGGCACAAGTTCCCTCCACTACCCCTGATCGGCCCTACACTCACTCTGATCATCCTCTTATTTCTCACATAAGTGTAGAACGCCTTGGGGTTTTCCCTAATCCTTCCCGCCAGGGCTTTTTCATGCCCCCTTCTAGCTCTCTTCAGTCCATTTTTGAGTTCCTTCCTGGCTATCTTGTAACCCTCTAGAGCCGAGTCAGATCCTTGCTTCCTCAACCTTACGTAAGCTTCCATCTTCCTCTTGACTAGAAGCTCCACTTCTCTTGTCATCCTTCACCTTACCATGCCTTCCTCGTCTTAATGGGACAAAACTATTCAGCACTCGCAGCAAGTGCTCCTTAAACAATCCCCACATTACTGTTGTGCATTTCCCCAAGAACAATTGTTCCCACTTTATGCTCCTCAGCTCCTGTCTAATAGCAGTATAATTTCTCCTGCCCCAATTAAATACCTTCCCATACTGTGTTCCTATCCCCCTCCATGACTATGGTAAAGGTCAAGGAGTTGTGGTCACTGTCACCGAAATGCTCTCCCACCGAGACATCTGACACCTGGCCTGGTTCGTTGCCGAACACCAAGTCCAATATGGCCTCCCCCCTCGTCGGCCTATCCACATATTGAGTCAGGAATCCTTCCTGTACACACCTGACAAAATCTGCTCCATCCAAACCATTTGCACTGAGGAGGTTCCAGTCAATATTAGGGAAGTTGAAGTCACCCATGACAACAACTCTGTTACTTCTGCACTTTTCCAAGATCTGCCGCCCAATCTGTTCCTTTATCTCCCTGCTGATATTCGGGGGTCTATAGAAAACTCCCAATAAAGTGGCTGCTCCTTTCTTGTTTCTGACTTCCACCCATACTGACTCAGTAGACAAACCCTCCTCAACTACCTCCTTTTCTGCAGCTGTGGTTCACTCCCTAATTAACAGTGCCACTCCCCCTCCTCTTTTACCTCCCTCCCTATTCTTCTGAAAACATCTAAACCCCGGAACATCTAACAACCATTCCTTCCCCTGTGAAATCCATGTCTCTGTAATGGTCACAACATCATAGTTCCAAGTACTGATCCATGCTCTAAGTTCATCTCCCTTATTCCTGACACTCCTTGCATTGAAACAGACATACTTTAACCCATTCCACTGAGTGCAACTTTGCCCTATCAACTGTCTATCCTTCCTCACAGACTTGCTGCATACTATTTCTGCCTGTTCAACAGCTACCCTATCCTCTGATCCATAGCTCTGGTTCAAATCCCCCTGCCAAACTAGTTTAAACCCTCCCGGCGAGCTCTAGCAAACCTCCCACCCAGGATATTGGTGCCCCTCCAGTTTAGGTGCAATCCATCCTTCATGTACAGGTCCCACCTTCCCAATGATCCACATAATGGGTGCCTGGAACTCGCTACCGGAGGAGGTGGTGGAAGCAGGGACGATAGTGACATTTAAGGGGCATCTTGACAAATTCATGAATAGGATGGGAATAGAGGGATACGGACCCAGGAAGTGTAGAAGATTGTAGTTTAGTCGGGCAGCATGGTCGGCACGGGCTTGGAGGGCCGAAGGGCCTGTTCCTGTGCTGTACCTTTCTTTGTTCTTTGTTCTATATCTGAAGCCTTCTCTCCTGCACCAGCCCTGTAGCCACGTGTTCAGCTGAACACGCTCTCTGTTCCTTGCCTCACTTGCATGTGGCACCGGGAGCAATCCTGAAATCACTACTCTGCTTGTCCTGCTCTTTAGCTTCCAACCTAACTCCTTAAAATCACTTTTTAGATCCTCATCCCTTTTCTTAGCTATGTCGTTGGTTCCTATGTGCACCACGACTTCTGGTTGCACACCCCTCCCCCCCTTAAGAATCCTGCAGACTCGATCCGAGACATCCCTGGCCCTGGCACCTGGGAGGCAACATACCTTCAGGGAGTCTCGATTGCAAACACAGAATCTCCTATCTATTTCCCTAACCATTGAGTCTCCGATCACTATTGCTTTTCTATTCTCCCCCCTTCCTTTCTCTGCCACAGAGCCACATGCAGTGCCAGAGACCTGGCCGCTAGGGCCTTCCCCCGGTAGGTCACCCCGCCCCCCCCCCAACAGCATCCAAAATGGTATACTTGTTTTGAAGGGGAACGGCCACGAGGGATCCCTGCACTGTCTGCCCATTCATTTTCCTTCCCCTGACTGTAACCCAGCTACTCTTGTCCTGTACCTTGAGTGTGGCTACCTCCCTGCAACTCTTCTCTATTACCCCCTCTGCCGACCGGATGATCCCGAAGTTCATCCAGCTCCAGTTCCCTAACACAGTTAGGGAGTTGGGTGCACTTCCCGCAGGTATAGTCAGCGGGGACAGTGGTATCCCTCACCACCCACGTCCTACAGGAGGAGCATGCAACTGCCCTAGCCTCCTTCCCCTCTTAGCTTACAGAATGTAGCTGCCCCATGGACCAACAGGAACTCCGCCCTCCAACTCTGCTCCCAGTCAGCTGCACTCTCTGTAAACCCCCGGCTCCTTTCTCGCTCTTTGAGGAAATGAAATGAAAGGAGCGCCTTGCTCCCTCCTCACCTAACGCCCTCAGTCACCAAACTCTCACTGTACCACTCAAATGCACCCAAATTCAGCACTCAGTGCAAACGAAGTCTGAACTGTAGCTGGCTCACCTTTATACTGTGACTCTAGCCTCTGAAAGCTGGCTGATTAGTTCCTTGTAGATCACTGAAACATTCCCCTCTCCTACTCCTGTTCTAGATACCACCTTAT
Organism: Scyliorhinus torazame; assembly: GCF_047496885.1. Classification (NCBI taxonomy): domain Eukaryota; kingdom Metazoa; phylum Chordata; class Chondrichthyes; order Carcharhiniformes; family Scyliorhinidae; genus Scyliorhinus; species Scyliorhinus torazame. Next base: position 88,656,611 of record NC_092710.1, on the reverse strand, counting down.
CCTGTAGATCCTGGTGTGGCAGGTGCGGGAAGGTCGAAACCTGTCTCCACACAAAATCCCTCACTTGCAGATACCGGAACCCATTCCCCTCTGGCAACTCAAACTCCTCCTCCAGCTCCTCCAAGCTCGGGAAACCCTCTTCAATAAAAAGATCTCCAAATCTCTTGATTCCCGCTCGCTGCCACCTCTGAAACCCTCCATCCAGCACCCCCTGGAGCGAACCGGTCGTTGCCACATATTGGTGCCCACACTGATGTCTCCTCCAACACCATATGCAACCTCCACTGGCCCCGCACCCACAGGGCTGCCACTATTACCGGACTTGTGAAGTACCTGGCCGGCATGCTTTTTAAAGGACAAACTTGTACCTGCCTCTACCACTGCCTCTGCCCAGATAGCCTGGGTCACATTGAGATCCAAAAGGACGAGGTGTTGGACGACTTGAAAAATATTAAGGTGGATAAGTCCCCAGTGCCTGAGGAGATCTATCCCAGAATACTGAAGGAGGCAAGAGAGGAAATTGCTGAGGCCTTGACAGAAATCTTTGGATCCTCACTGTCTTCAGGTGATATCCCAGAGGATTGGAGAATAGCCAATGTTGTGCCTTTGTTTAAGAAGGGTAGCATGGATAATCCAGGGCACTACAGGCTGGTGAGCCTTACATCAGTGGTAGGGAAATTGCTGGAGAGAATTCTTCGAGCCAGGATCTACTCCCATTTGGAAGCAAGTGGACATATTAGCGAGAGGCAGCACGGTTTTGTGAAGGGGACATCGTGTCTCACTAACTTGATAGAGTTTTTCGAGGAGGTCACAAAGATGATTGGTGCAGGTAGGGCAGTGGATGTTGTCTATATGGACTTCAGTAAGGCCTTTAACAAGGTCCCTCATGGCAGACTGGTACAAAAGATGAAGGCATACAGGATCAGAGGTGAGCTGGCAAGATGGATACAGAACTGGCTAGGTCATAGAAGGCAGAGAGTAGCAATGGAAGGATGCTTTTCTGATTGGAGGGCTGTGACTAGTGGTGACCTTTGCTGTTCGTAGTATATATAAATGATTTGGAGGAAAATGTGACTGGTCTGAGTGGTAAGTTTGCGGGCGACACAAAGGTTGGTGGAATTGCAGATAGCGATGAGGACTGTCAGAAGATACAGCAGGATTTAGATCATTTGGAGACTTGGGCGGGGAGAGATGGCAGATGGAGTTTAATCCGGACAAATGTGAGGTAATGCATTTTGAAGGGTCTAATGCAAGTAGGGAATATACAGTAAATGGTAGAACCCCTCAAGAGTATTGACAGTCAGAGAGATCTTGGTGTACAGGTCCACAGGTCACTGAAAGGGGCAACACAGGTGGCGAAGGTAGTCAAGAAGGCATACCGCATGCTTGTCTTCATTGGCCGGGGCACTGAGTATAAGAATTGGCAAGTCATGTTGCACCTGTATAGAAGCTTAGTTTGGCCACACTTGGAGCACAGTGTTCAATTCTGGTTGCCACACTACCAGCAGGATGTGGAGGCTTTGGAGAGGGTGCAGAAGAGGTTTACCAAGATGTTGCCTGGTACAGAGGGCATTAGCTATGAGGAGAGATTGAATAAACTCGGTTTGTTCTCACTGGAATGACAGAGGTTGAGGGGCGACCTGATAGAGGTCTACAAAATTATGAGAGGCATAGACAGAGTGGATAGTCAGAGGCTTTTTCCCAGGGTAGAGGGGTCAATTACTAGGGGGCAAGGTGCGAGGGACAAGGTTTAGAGTAGATGTACGAGGCAAGGTTTTTATACAGTAGTGGGTTCTTGGAACTCGCTGCCGGAGGAGGTGGTGGAAGCAGGGACGATAGTGACATTTAAGGGGCATCTTGACAAATACATGAATAGGATGGGAATAGAGGGATACGGACCCCGGAAGTGTAGAAGATTTTAGTTTAGACGGGCAGCATGGTCGGCACAGGCTTGAAGGGCTGAAGGGCCTGTTCCTGTGCTGTACTTTTCTTTGTTCAGCCCGTTCCAGATGCTCACCACCCTGTGTGAAGAAATTTCCCCTCTGATCTCTTTTGTATCTCTCCCCTTTCACCTTAAACCTATGCGCTTTAGTTCTAGACGCCTCGACCTTTGGGAAAATATGTCAACTATCTACCTTATCTATCATCGAATTTAAAGTGCCATTCGGCCCATCGAGTCTACACCAGCTCCTGAAAGAGCACCCCACTTAAGCCCACACCTCCACCCTATCTCCCTAACACAGTAACCCACCAAACCATTTTGGACACTAAGGACAATTTATCATGGCCAATCCACCTAACCTGCACATCTTTGGACTGTGGGAGAAAACCGGAGCACCCGGAGGAAACCCATGCAGACACAGGGAGAATGTGTAGACCGCACAGACAGTGACCCAAGCCAGGAACTGAGCTGTGAAGCGACAGTGCTGACCACTATGCTACCCTGCCGCTCCTCATTATTTTATAGACCTCTATAAGGTCACTCCTACGCTCCAGGGAACAAGGTCACAGCCTATTCAGCCTCTCCTTATAACTCAGACCATCAAGTCCTGGTAGCATCCTCGTATGTTAAATACTTGAAGGACAATTAGAATAGGGCAATGTGAGATGACAGATTAGGATTTATTAGGTAGCACAGTCAAAGAACTGTCACAAGTAAAAGTGCTCTGTGCAATGTTACAATTCTATGATTCAGAATGCTACAAAGTATTTCAATTCTGAGCAACCGGCCCCAAAACCAGCAAAATGCATTCCCAACATGGGCAGAAGCAGCCATAGATTTCAAATTGTGACCAAACTGCAGTTAGCAAAGTACACAAACTATCCAGGCCATTGGCTCCTTGTTTGCCTGACTTCTAATTATAAACCCTATATTTTTTATGTTAAAATAAATGCACTGTATCCTTCAAAGGGTGGGTGATTTAAAGTAACAGAAGGGCAATCATTATATAATTACTATGTTTAGTTCATAACCATAAAAAACATTGCCTCAGACTCCAAGGCATGTTTTTTAATTACGTGCTGATTTATCATATATGTCCTCATTACACCCATTCTTCACCAGCTGCACAGCCTCTGTAATCACTTTATATTATGCAAATTGAGATCTCTTGTAAATAGCCTCAAAGATTCTCACGCTGACTCCTCCTCTCAGCTCTGCAGTTTGTTTTATGAATGGCAAGTGATCAATGGCAGCCAGCTGCCCACTCATCCCAATCCCATCATTTCAGCATGTACACAGCAGAGCCTCAAGCAATATCTCTCGATTGCAAACCGGCTCTTGGTTGTTGGATAATGAGTTCCACAAACCCGAGGATGAGAAACTAAGACAGATTTGACTGAAACTGCTTTGCCCTGCAACATCCGCTGGCTACATTCCATTGGTCACATTCGCTTTGATTTTCTCAATGCGAAATCTGTATCAAGACTAAACAGGCATTGTCTAAGCCATCTCAGAAGATACCTCACTGGAAAAGAAACCAATGCATGAACTGTCACAAAAATAACTGGAATTAAAGTGACACATTTGACGACACAGAACACGATTACATCTTTCCCTTCCTCTCTTTTTGCCAGGTGCATCCCTGATCAATATTTTTTCTGTAACACATAAATTTTCCTTTCATTTGAATTAATTCCTTTATTTATTTCATAAAATATTTTATCAATCCGTAGGTATGCAGGTAATTTTTTGAATACCCATCTGGTTCAGTTGGCAACAATATGGATGGATTAAGATACTGCATTTTCTTCATAAAATGACCACTGTACTCCAATTTCAACTCTCTATTTCAGAGAATCATAGAATTTACAGTGCAGGAGGCCATTTGGCCCATCAAGTCTGCACCAATCCTTGGAAAGAGCACCCTACTTAAGCCCACACCTCCACTCTATCCCCATAACCCTGTTATCCCACCTAACCTTTTTGGACACTAAGGGCAATTTAGCATGACCAATCCATCTAACCTGCACATCTTTGGACTGTGGGAGCACCTGAAGGAAACCCGCAGATACAGGGAGAATGTGCAAACTCCACATAGAGAGTGACCCAACCCAGGAATTGAACCTGGAACTCTAGAGCTGTGAAGCAACAGTGCTATCCATTGTGCTACTGTGCCACCCTATTTGAAATCATTTTTGAACTGAAGGAAGAATGTACACGCTCATCTCTATTAAAGAAGTCCATTTGACAGTCAGTGACCAAAAGGTCAGAACATAAATCAAGGTTTGTTGTAAGGTATAGTCACAGGAATGTCACCGAATGACATATTAACCAAAACAAAATGCTCAGAATGCCTGAAACCAAACCACAAAATGATGGAAACACTCAGCAAGTCAGGCAGCATCAGGCAAAGAGGACGAGATCGATGCCCCATCAACATAACTACCTCTGCCTGACCTGAAAAGCATTTCTTGTTCAAATTATACCGTTGTTCATAGTTCCATCGTTCATCTGAATCACATCCAAAGAACAGTTCTCATCATTATAATAATAATTTTATCCATAAAAAGGCACATCGGTTTTTCACATTAATTTAAAAACAATTCTCCTTTCTGAAACAGTTAAACGTTTAGGCATAACCATCGGACCTGCCCACAGAGGGACATCCACATCGCCAAATGAAGAGGTTCTCAAGTCCGGGCACTGGGGGAGGGGGGGTGGTGCAGAATTCCCGCGTCTGTTTTTGGAGGGCAGGAACGGTGAAGGGAGCGGAAAATTCCATGAGAGTCCCCAAACCGGCTCTTCATTGGGGAGCGCGAGGGGGTCGGTTTCCATTTTTAGCTTTTTAAACTGAAGTTGACGGCGGGCTGGCTCTCCTGTCTCACCACTGAGTGTTTTGGCGGGAAAACCGGGCAGTGCTTTCCCTGCCCGAGATAACAAAATTCTCATTTCATTGCTTGAAAAATGGACCAAATTGAAAAAATAAAAATTATTTTCGGGAAATTGGCAGTGTTTTAGAATACAAGAAAATGCTATATTAAATGAGCCATTCGTATCCACTTACATGCACCAAATTGCCTGTCTCACCCCGCCCACCTTTCTGACTGAGGCCGGGTGGGAACCAGGCAGCGCCGCACATCTCTGGGCCCAACACAGTCTAAAAGTGAAGTAGGACCCCCTCCCCCAGCATCAGTTTCCTTCAAGCATGGAAGGTTAATGGTCCCATTGAAAACAACTGACCAGGGAGAATGTAAGTGGGGCCTGGGTCATATATCAGAATGGAAGGTTTTGTGGTTGGAATCGGAGGGAGGGGTGGGGGGTCAGGGTGACGGAGGAAGGGGTGGTGGGGAATACCGCGGAGCAGGTGCTTCGGCGGGGGTGGCGCAGTGTCCCGTACAGAGTTTGTTCTGAGTGGTTTAAATAGTTAGGCTGAAGTCAAAAGTGGTTTTATTTCTTCTAACTCTATCACACTGGCAGAACCATCGGAAATCGCTGTGCTGGGTGGTTCCCAGCACAGTCCAATTGTCCAGGGGGAAAGTTAGTGCTTCTAGCAATTGTGGAGGGATTCCCCAGCACAGCTTTGGGGTATCCCCCAAATCTGACGATGTGGAGCCTGGAATTTACGAGCTATTGCAATATTCTACTCTTATCGCAGATTGTGTGCAAACTGCCCTTCATGAACTCTACCGCTATGGTAAAATTATTTACAGGTTCTTACTGTCTGGCAGAAGTATTGAATAGCTGTTTAATTTTACAAAGTACATTATTGACCCTTGGTTCATCTCCTTGGCATTCCAATCTTCAGGTTTTGAACATAAATTCTACACAAGTGAATGGGTTTTAAATCAGACTCAAATTGTCTCCAATGATACTGAAAGTAGTTTAATGCTGTTTTAAAAATACCCAGATTTTCCAGCCTCTCGATGCTCAGACCCTGTAGGTCCCTGGAAGATGTGCTGGGGTCCCCATGGAAGTTACAGGTTTCAACGGGATTTGCACAGAAAGTTTGTAGTTCCTGTGAGCAATTCCCCTGCTTCAAAACACTGGGTGGGATTTTCCCTTCCAGGCCAAGGTCTTGTGGCAGGCAGAATCTTCCACCATGGAGGATGACAGGAATTCACATGGCATTGTACGACCCAGGCCTCATTGATAATGTAGTTGGGTGTTTCCCAACGTATTGTGTGTCGGAACGGATGGTGCATGCCCCGCCATCATATCCAGCACCATGTTTAAAAGGTGGCCCAACGGCAATTTAATAACAAGGCCGATCCACATGGCAAGGGGACAGAAACTCATCCTGACTAAGTGGAGGTCAGGAGGGATGTCCTGTACCCAGCTGAAGAAAGGAGGAGTCAAGCAGGGGAAGCAGGCCACAGCCATAATTCGTGCCCAGGGTCTCCAATGCCAGAAATGAATGAGCGATTTTGTCCATGCCACCAGGGAAAGTGAACACTCAGCTCTGCACACTAACCACAATGAATGGTACAGGGGAAATGGTCCTCAGTGGTAACGCCATAGTGTCATGTGTCAACAAAGAACAATACAGCACAAGAACAGGCCCTTCGGCCCTCCAAGCTTGTACCGGTCATGATACCAACCTTTGCGAAAACCCTCAGCACTTCCCAGTGCCGTATCACTCTATACCCATCCTATGTATTTGTCACCTTTTGAACGCCGGTAATGTATCGACTTCCACAAACTCCCCTGGCAGCGAGTTCCAGACACTCACCACCCTCTGTGGAAAAAAAAACATGCCTCACACATCTCCTCTAAACTTTGCCCCATGGATCTTAAACCAATGCTCCCTGGTGACTGACCTCTCCACCCTGGGAAAGAATGCTGGCCCTCATAATCTTGTAGACCTCTATCAGGTCACCCTCAACCTCTGTTGGTCTAATGAAAACAGTCCAAGTCTATTCAGCCTCTCCGCATTGCTAACACCCTGCAGACCAGACTACATCCTGGTAAACCTCCTCTGCACCCTCTCCAAAGCCTCCACATCCTTCTGGTAGTGTGGCAATCAGAATTGTGCGCAATATTCCAAGTACGTCCTTACCAAGGTTCTATAAAACTATAGCATGACTTGCCAGTTTTTATACTCGATGCCCCGTCCAATGAAGGCAAGCATTCCATATGCTTTCTTGACTACCTTGTACATATGTATTGCCACTTTCAAAGATCTGAGTTTTGCCATTTACGCTATATTTCCCCTCTATGTACTGGGGTATGGCGGGGGAACGGGCCTCGGTAGAGTGCTCTTTCAGAAGGTTGGTGCAGACTTAATGGGCCAATATAGGAATTCTTTGGATTCTATGAAGGACCAATCCCTAGGTGAAGTCTGTCAATGAAGATCCGATTCCTGGCTGACATTTCTGTGCTTCCTGAATGCTGCTGTATGGAGAAGATCCCGTGGTTGATTCACCCAATGATGCTTCTGGTGTTTTAGGGTCTGGTCGCTGGCTGCCTCCATCTTCTCTTTGGATCTCCAGGAGCTGCTTAAGGCCTTCATAAGGTAGGTCCTGACTTTTATTCACCATGTTGGTCCAGACATGTTCTGGGCCAGCATGATTTCCCCCTGGCATTGCAGATGATCAGTTGTGGGGATGATTCCAGTCAGGCCTTCATCTGCATCTCATTAACGTGAAGCACACCATTTCACACCGGCCCCTCGCGTGACTGGCAACCTGCCATGGCAGGCAGTGGCTGATGATCGCCGCCGTCATTTCATGCCAGCATGAAACTGAATTTTGAAGCAATCGCCGCATCCACTGCCTGCTGCCCATCATGGGAGCGCACAGGAAAATAATGCCCTCTTGAGTTAGAGTCGGAGACGGATGGTTCCAGAATAGTTACTCACAAAATGTTAGAAGTTCTAATCCTGGATAACTCTCTACAAATACCCCATCCTATCACCCGACAACCCCCCCACCACCTCCTGACTACCTCTGACCACCTGACGAAATTACCTATCCTGATTATCCCCCACCTCCTGAATACAGCTGAGCACCTGGCCAACCCTTTTATCCCCAGACTAACCCCCTTCCCCATCTCCCGACTACCATCCTTGGCCACCCATCTACTCCAAAACCGCCTCCACCCCTCAGTTTGTGAGTAGGATCAGAGTAATAATTTAACTGCCAATGCCAGATTGCCACTACTTGGTAGAATTGGCCCATCTGGGATCATAAAATCAACAGTGGCCATTCAGCCCATCGAGTCTGCACCAGCCCTAGGAAAGAGCACCACACTTTTTCATTTTAAATGTATTTTATTACAAACATGTATCAAAATAGGTAACAGCAAATAAACACCTCGGGAAACATACTTCCGAGCAATCAACTTTCCAGTCTGTACAGATCTTTTCCCTTTATCACCACCCCCCCCCCCCCCCCCCCCCGCACGACAAACAGTTCCTGAAGCACAGTCACAAACATCCCCCGCCTTTTCTCAAACGCCCAGCAGAGCCCCTTAACTCAGACTTTATCTTCTCCAACCGCAGGAACTCATTCAGGTCACCCAACCATGCTGCTACCCCGACCGCCACTCCTGTAAAACTCACCGCCATGCAATCAGAGAGGCGAAGGCCATAACATCGGCCTTCCTCCTCTCCATGAACTCCAGCTTCTCTGTAACCCTAAATATCGTCACCAAAGGGTCCAGGTCCACTTCCTCCTCCACTATCCTGGCTGAGACCGCAAACACTCCCGCCCAGAATCTTCCCAATTTTTCACAACCTCAAAACATGTGCGCTTGATTCGCTGGCCCCTGCCCACACCTCTCACACTCATCTGCTACCCCCTGAAAGAAACCACTAATTCTCACCCGAGTCATATGCACTCTGAACACCACCTTAAAGTAAACTGTATCAAGCTCATCCTTGCACATCAGGTGGTCCCATTTACCGTACTCAGTGCCTCACTCCATACTGCCCAATTGATCTCCCTTCCCAACTCCCCTTCCCATTCTCCTTGATCCTCACCACCTGCTCGCCTCCCTGCTCCCCCAGCCACTTGTATATATCCAATTCTTCCCTCCCCTTCCACATGTGGAAACAACAGTCGCTCCAGCAGGGTGTATCCTGGCAACCCCTCCAATCCTTTCGCGCAAAGTCCCTAATCTGCAGATATCCAAACTCATTCCCCCTCGGCAGCTCTACCCTCTCCCTTAGCTCCACCAGACTGGCGAACCCTTCCTCCAAATACAGATCCCTCACCTTGACCTGCTCCACTTTCCTCCACCTCCTGTCTACACTATCCATCACCCCCGCCCCCCCCGCCCCCACAGTTCAAACGCATGATTCTTGCACAGCAGCGTTAACACCGACATCCCTGTCACCCTAAAATGCATCCTCAACTAATTCCATATCTTCACAGTGGACTGCACCACCGGGCTCCCTGAATACCTACTTGGCGCCATTGGCAAAGCTGCCGATACATACCGCTCAAACTAGACCCCTTACAAGATTCTTCCTCCATCCTAACCTACTCTACCCATTCTCCTTTCCACCATCACCGCATCTTGTCCACATTCGCAAGAGCACCCCACTTAACCTCACGCCTTCACCCTATCCCTGTAACCCAGTAACCCCACCCCATCTAAGGGCCAATTTAACATGGCCAATCCACCTAACCTGCACATCTTTGGACTGTGGCAGGAAACCGGAGGAAACCCACGCAGACACAGGAAGAAAGTGCAAACTCCACAGTCACCCGAGGCCGGAATTGAACCCAGGATCCTGGGGCTGTGAGGCAGCAGCGCTAACCAGCGTTCAAAATATCCACTGTAAACACTATTTACTTCAGTAATGCTTTCAACCTATGAACTCCACTGAAACACTGCCAAAAATGTATAAAAACTGCAAATTTACACTCACCCTGTGAGGACCATGATCATAGTCTCTCCCCTGCGAGAAGAACATCACTGCTCACATCCTCCAGTCTCACCGTTTTCAGTGCTAAGCCGATTTTTTAAAATACAAATTGTCATTGACCATTCTATTCCACGAGTCTCAATTTTGTAAACTAGCCTTTTATGTCACATTTTGTCAAACATTTTCTTAAAATCCATATAAACACCATCTATTGCATTCCCTTCTCCAACTTTGTCAGTTACTTCAACAAAATAATCAATTAGATTATTCAAATATCATCTGCCTTTTACAAATCCGTGCTGGATCCGCTTCATTTAATGACTATGGCAGCACGCAAGCCCAAATCGTCCCATGTTCATAGAACCCCCATGGTAATTTTAACTACAGAAAGTGAGAGACAGAATCCAGCTTCTGGAATGCCTGATCTACCCCAGAGCTGTAAACATGCTGATGAGAAAGGGAGACTGCATTCCTGATAGTGCTGTGTGCGGAGTAGATACCTGCATTCTTATCCAGTGCTGCAAGTCCATTCTGGCTCTCTGAGAGCAATCCAGTTAGTCCTAATCCTAGGGGCTGGTTTAGCACAGTGGGCTAAACAGGTGGCTTGTAATGCAGAACAAGGCCAGCAGCACGGGTTCAATCCCGTACCAGCCTCCCCGAAGAGGCGCTGGAATGTGGCGACTAGGGGCTTTTCGCAGTAACTTTATTGAAGCCTACGTGTGACAATAAACAATTATTATTATAATCACCTGGTCCACCCTTGCAAGTTTATTTCGCTCAAGTGTTCAATTTCCTTTTGAAATGGTTGATCATATCTACTTCCACCACAGACAAAAACACAAGAGCACTACAGTAGCATGTGTAGACCATATGCCCTCTCAAGCCTGTTGTTTATTTATAAGACCATAAGACATAGTTGCAGAAGTACACCATTCGGCCCATCGAGTCTGCTCCGCCATTCAATGATATCTTGACTGATCTAATATAATCCTCAACTCCACTTTCCCACCTTATCCCCATAACTCTTGATTCTCTTACTGATTAAAATCTATCTACCTCAGCCTTGAACATAATTAATGACCCAGCCCCTGCAGCCCGATCATGGCTGATTTTCAACTCCATTTTCCCACCACTCCCCATACCATGAGTTTCCTCAGAGACTTAAAAGCCTGTCCATTCCAGCCTTAAATATATTCAATGATGTTATATCCACAACCCTCTGGAGTCAAGAATTCCAAAGATTTGCAACTCTAATCTAGTTTTAAACGATTAACCGCTTATCCTGTGACTCTGTCCACAGCCCAGATTTCGTGAAGACTCCGCTCCTTATCCAAAATGACACGGGGACACCGGATTTGGAAATCCCACCCACATTTCCAACTAATTTGATTTTACCCATAGGGGAAAGCGATGAGATGTAATTCACAGTGGGCAACCCAAAACCAGCAGAGCCACTTGAGTTCAAACAATCCCCATTTTCACTGGAGGTCCATTTCCCAATTTAAAAAAAAAGACTTAAATTTCTGTAAAAGATGGATTGGTTATGTGGAACTTTAAAGATGTCAGTTTATGTAAATCTCCTGCCCTTTCAATTTTGAAAACGAGATGGTACTTTCAATTTTATAGCTATTTGTTGGCATAATCCTGATCACTATAGTATTATACTGCTTGGCTGCTTCCATTATCACAGTGTGGGGCTGTAAGTTCACAGTTTGATTGACACCTCCCAAGGTGGCACAGTGGTTAGCACTGCTGCCTCACAGCGCCAGGGACCCAGGTTCGATTCTGACCACAGGTGACTCTCTGCGTGGAGTCTGCACGTTCTCCCCGTGTGTGCGTGGGTTTCCTCCGGGTCTCTGGTTTCCTCCCACAGTCCGAAGATGTGCAGGTAAGGTGGAATAGCTATGCTAAATTGCCCCTTAGTGTCCAGAAAGGTTAGGTGAGGTGAGTTACTGGGTTACAGGGATAAGGTGGAGGTGTGGGCTTAAGGAGAGTGCTCTTTCCAAAGGCCGGTGCAGGCTCGATGGGCCGAACGGCCTCATTCTGCACTGTAAATTCTATGATTAGCTGTCTTTGACGTGGGGCTATGAATACAATTTTTTTCCACATACAGGATGATATATAGGGATGATTGGGGCTATAGGTTGCCATGGAGGGCAATGGGGGCATGTGGGGACATTTGGGGAGACATGGTTTGGCATGGGAAGTGGGTGGGGATGGGATTAGTATGTTGAATACTGAACCACACAACTGTGACCAATTTCCAGACCACTCAGGCTAACCTGCCCACCCCGGCACATAGCAGCACCTGTGGCTGCCTCCATCCTGTTTCCAGGGATCGCAGGCCTACTATGTTATGCAACTGCATCCCACACTGGAACAAAGAACAAGAACAAAGAAAAGTACAGCACAGGAACAGGCCCTTCGCACCTCCAAGCCTGTGCCGACTATGCTGCTCATCTAAACTAAAATCTTCTACACTTCCTGGGTCCGTATCCCTATATTCCCATCCTATTCATGTATTTGTCAAGATGCCCCTTAAATGTCACTATCGTCCCTGCTTCCACCACCTCCGGCAGCGAGTTCCAGGCACCCACTACCCTCTGTGTAAAAAAACTTGCCTTGTACATCTCCTCTAAACCTTGCCCCTCTCACCTTAAAACCTATGCCCCTAGTAATTGAACCCTCTACCCTGGGGAAAAGCCTCTGACTATCCACTCTGTCTCTGCCCCTCATAACTTTGTAGACCTCTATCAGGTCGCCCCTCAACCTCCGTCGTTCCAGTGACAACATACCAAGTTTATTCAACCTCTCCTAATAGCTAATGCCTTCCATAGCAGGCAACATCCTGGTAAATCTCTTCTGCACCCTCTCTAAAGCCTCCACATCCTTCTGGTCGCCACACTACACTCCACTATACTCCAAGTGTGGCCTATCTAAGGGTCTATACAGCTGCAACATGACTTGCCAATTTTTATACTTAATGCCCCAGTCAATGAAGGCAAGCATGCCGTATGCCTTCTTGACTACCTTCTCCACCTGTGTTGCCCCTTTCAGTGACCTGTGGATCTGTACACCGAGATCGTCTGACTGTCAATACTCTTGAGGGTTCTACCATTCACTGTATATTCCCTACCTGTATGAGACTTTCCAAAATGCATTACCTCACATTTGTCCAGATTAAACTCCATCTGCCATCTCGCTGCCCAAGTGTCCAAATGATCTAAATCCTGCTGTATCCTCTGACAGTCCTCATCGCTATCCGCAATTCCACCAACCTTTGTGTCGTCTGCAAACTTACTAATCAGACCAGTTACATTTTCCTCCAAATCATTTATATATACTACAAACAGCAAAGGTCCCAGCACTGATCCCTGTGGAACACCACTGGTCACAGCCCTCCAATCAGAAAAGCACCCTTCCATTGCTACTCTCTGCCTTCTATGACCTCGCCAGTTCTGTATCCATCTTGCCAGCTCACCCCTGATCCTGTGTGACTTCACCTTTTGTACCAGACTGCTGTGAGGGACCTTGTCAAAGGCCTTACTGAAGTCCATGCAGACAACATCCACTGCCCTACCTGCATCAATCATCTTTGTGACCTCCTCGAAAAACTCTACCAAGTTAGTGAGACACGACCTCCCCTTCACAAAACCGTGCTGCCTCTCGCTAATACGGCCCCGTGCTTCCAAATGGGAGTAGATCCTGCCTCGAAGAATTCTCTCCAGATCCCATCACTCCGCAAAGTTTTCGATTCTGCGCACTCACATTGGAAGTGAAAAGCCAGCCCCCAACCAAGGGACATAAACCCTCAGCGCTCACCCTGTCATACCCATTCAAAATATTCTGTGTCTCTACTTCAAAGAAAACAAATCCAATTTACTCAGCCTATCGTAATAGGACAACTCTCTCTTCCCAGAAATTAATCTTGTGAACCTATGCTGTACCACCTCCAATGCACATATATCCTTCCTTAAATATTAATAATAAAACTGCACATAGTATTCCAGATGTGGCCTCACCAAAGCCAATAAGACTTGTTTAATTGTGTACTCAAATCCCCTTGCATTAATTGCAAACATGTAACTTGCCTTCAAAATCAATTGGTAGCTTTGTGTTCCTTGAACAAGTACACCCAAAAATGTCTAGTTTACTAGTTTCACACCTTTAAAACAATATTCTGCTTTACTATTCTTATGACCAAAGTGAGTATCCTCTCACTTCCCTACATTGTACTCCACCTGTCAGTTTGTTGCCCATTCACTTAACCTGTCTGTATCTGTCCTCCTCACAGCTTACATTTGCACCTAGCTTTGTCTCACCAGGTAAACGTTGATGTTTCTCTGTTTCTTCATCTAATTCATTCATATAGTTTATAAATAGCTGAGGACCCAGCCCTGATCTTGTGGCACTCCACCAGTCACAGCCTGCCAACTTAAAAATGCACCATTTATCCTTACTCTTTGCTCCCTGTGCATTAATCAATCCTCTATCCCTGCTGAACTATGGCCCAAACCTCATGAACCCTTATCTTGCCTTCTTAGTTTTTTCATAGAATCATAGAATTTACAGTGCAGAAGGAGGCCATTCGACCCATCGAGTCTGCTGGAAAGAGCACCCCACTTAATTCACCCACATCCACCCGATCCAGTAACCCCACCCAACATTAAGGGCAATTTTGAACACTAAGGGCAATTTAGCATGGCCAATCCACCTAACCTGCACGTCTTTGGATCATGGGAGATAACCGGCGCACCCGGAGGAAACCCACACAGACACGGGGAGAACATGCAGGCTCCGCACAGACAGTGACCCAAGCTGGGAATCAAACCTGGGACCCTGGAGCTGTGAAGCAATTGTGCTAACCACTATGCTACCATGCTGCCCTTTTTCTGTGTGTCACCTTTTCAAATGTTGTTTGGAAAGGCAGCTATGCTACATCTACTAATTCACCTTTATCTATCCTGCTGCTACATCTTCAAAAACCTCAATTTGTCAAACACAGTTTTCCTTTCATAAAACCATGCTAACTTTGTCTGATTAGGTTACGTGGATTGGCCATGCCACGAAAATGCCGCTCAGTGTCCGAAAGGTTAGGTGAGGTTACTGGAATAGGGCAGAGAGGTGGATCTCAGTAGGGTACTCCTTCAGAAGGTCAGTGCAGTGTTAATGGGCTGAAAAGCCTTCATTTATAGGGATTCTATAACCATACTATTGTGATAGACCTCTTTAATTTACAGAATCTCTTTAAATTCAACTTACATACATTACTCTCCCAACTTCGCTGAGTCTGCACTTTGTTCTGTGAGTAACTATGCACGTGATTTTCCACTGGGAAATGGGTATTATTTGCTCAACCTTCTGGCAGGATTTTCACTATTTTTTAATCCTCTTGGACAGAAGATGAAAATGAGCCCTTGTGCCTTTGGAATCTGTTCAGGCTGATGTGTTCAGAATATAACACACTTCAAAATCCGTGGAACTTTAGTTGGGCTGAAACTTGGAATGTTAGAGCACTCGTGGATAATCTCAAGATGGTCTAGAAAGAAGAACTGCAATTGGTATTGCCACCCGAGTGAGACCAACCTCCAGGTGCAGCTGAAGGAAGCAGCAAGGAATACTTTTACTGGAATGGAAAGGATGACTGCAACCCTCATCCTATGTAGTTGATTTTGCCAGCTGGAATAGGATCTTGGATATACTGCCTGAACTCTCCAATCATGTCAATGAAATACTCACTTTACCGACTGCTTACTTATTTATTTTTGAGAGTTAAATTTAATTTACAGAAATGGAGCATCACAGAAGTTTGATTCTTCCAGGTGAAGAAAGTAGAAACTTGTTCGACAAATTCTACATTTCCATTTTCTACTGCGTTAAAATGCACTCTCGCTTATCAAATTACCTTGCTGAGGTTTCTGAATGTCAATAATTACATTGTTATTGTTAAGAGTAAACGGTGATCGTGTTGATTGTCTTTGCACTCATACACATAGGGGAACCCTCCATGCCTTTCCATTCAGTGTAGAGGGTTTTCTGGCCTGTTACTGCACATCCTCCACGTCCTTTCCTTCCTACATCGTCGGGACACACTTTGGTCTTCTGTTCTACCATCTGGCAATGTGGGAGGTCCCCAATTTAGGGCTCTCTAAGTGGGAGTCCTCCCTTTATCCCGTAGTGCCATGCAGCCGGTGATTACAGTGGTCCGTGGACTCCCAGGTCGCATGGTATTTGAAGGGGCTGCTCCTGAATTTTTGGTCACATACTGTTCACCTTCAGTCATAGAATCATGGAATTTACAGTGCAGAAGGAGGCCATTCGGCCCATTGAGTCTGCACCGGCCCCTGGAAAGAGAACCCCACTTAAGCCCACGCCTCCACCCTATTCCCGTAACCCAGTAACCCCACCTAATCTTCTAGACACTAAGGGAAAATTTATCATGGCCAATCCACCTAACCTGCACATCTTTGGACTGTAGGAGGAAACCGGAGCATTCGAAGGAAACCCACGCAGACACGGGGAGAAAGTGCAAACTCCACACAGACAGTCACCTGAGTCCGGGTAAAGAAGAGCAGATGCCCTCATGTTCAACCTTCCTCAAATGGGTCATCTGACTTTGGGGATGGGGGGAGGGGGGGGCGGGGTGTTATAACCCTCATGAGACCAATGGAGAGAGACCGATTAGCTTCCCATAAGCCTTGTGGCATACAGGCTAAGTGGTCGGGGGGTCCATAGTAGGGTAATTGATTGCAGACCGAAAAGCTGACCCAGATGGTAGCCTAGTCAGAGAAGTCCTGGCTGGGACCTGGATTGTGACCTGTAGATAGTTTGTTTTAACGATAAATCATTTTTGTTATATTCTCGTCGCTGACTCCTCTGTGACCACTAAATGCACCAACTTGACTATCCGCCAACCCAAACCCCCTCGACCAAGCTGCCCCACAAAGCTGACTCAACAACCCCCCCCCCCCAACCAAACTGACCCCTCACCCAACAACCCCACTGACCCAAATGCCCTACCGCCCCAACTGTCCCATCAGCCCAACTGCCCCACTGGTGCAACTGCACCCTGACCAATTACCCCCCCAACCTGACTACACCCTCGACCAGACTGCTCCACCAAACTGACTCAACAAACCCCCAACCCAACTGCCCCACTCATCCAACTACCGTGCCTACCCAACTGCCCACCAACCCGACTGCCCTCTACCCGACTACCCCCCCCCCTTACACAACTCCCCAACTCTAACACCTTCATTATCCACAGAGCTCTGGCTTTGCTTGCTTTTTCTTTCAACTCCTGAGAATATACCACAACTATATCCCACCTATCCCCTCATTAAATGTTGCCCATTGCTCCATTAAATGTCTGTCTATCAGCGTTTGATTCCAATTTACCTGGGTCAGATCCCAACTGAATTCACTGAAATTAGCCCAACACCAGTTCAGTATTTTTGCTTCAGGTTGTTCGTTTTCCATCTTCATAACTAACCTAAATCTGACAATATTATGATCTAATTTTGATCAACACTCCCATTGTGACATTTTCCAGTCAGCCCACTGTTTTCCCCAGACTGGATCCAGCAATGTCCCCTTAATTGCTTGGCAGGCAGCATACTGGTCAAGAAAGATATAATTAAAAAAAAAAAATCTTTATTGTCACAAATAGGATTACATTAACACTGCAATGGAGTTACTGTGAAGAGCCCCTGGTCGCCACACTCCGGCGCCTATTCGGGTACACAGAGGGAGAATTCAGAATGTCCAATTCACCTAACAGCACATCTTTCGGGACTTGTGGGAGGAAACCGGAGCACCCGGAGGAAACCCACGCAGACACGGGGAGAACGGGCAGACTCCGCACAGACAGCAACCCAAGTCAGGAATCGAACCTGGGACCCTGGTGCTGTGAAGCAACAGTGCTAACCACTGTGCTACCTTGCCGCCCAATTCTAAACTCACTCAGAAATTGTTCCTCTTTTCCTTGCTTAACACAATCACTGCCTCACTTATTATTGAGGTATTTAAATTCTTCCAAAATCACTCCTCTGCTGTTACCAATTGGCCATGAAGAAGATGGAATTAGTTGCTCAAACAAATAAACAAGGCACTTGCATCATAGATTAATTAATGTGGATTTTGTTGCCAAAGGCACTTGAAATGATTCAAAGGCATAGAAGTTTAACGCTGTTGCAACCTTCATAAATACTGTCTGGGGATGAGTTTGGCTGCAGCAGGTGACACTATTCATTAAAACCCTCCCTTGTGATTCTCAACTTGCAATGTTCCAAAGGGACATTATGTTGCAGTCAATTGTGCAGCAGCAGTGGTCTGAAAATCAACAGCCTTTCTCACCAAATTCAAAGCCAATGAGAAGCTTGGGGCTTTTGTTTGATGAAATTGGAACATAGAAATCCTCTGGCAGATAAAAAAGTACCTAAGTGTGGTACATGGAACAGAATCATTCACAGCAGAACTTCAATCTTCATAGTTACTCACTATGTTGAGGACCACACTCAGAGAGTGTGTGTGTGTGTGTATATAAAGGACCACACTCAAAATGCTTCATTCATATAAACGCCTGAATTAGGAGCAAGTGAAGACCACTCGGCCCCTTGAGCCTGCTCCACCATTGAAATAGATCATGCTGTTCTGACTTTAACCTCAACTTCACATGTCCACTACCTAATCTTTCACCCCTTGCTTCTGAAAGATATATCTACCTTTTCCTTAAAAATATTCAAAGATTCTGCTTCCACCACCTTTTGAGGAAGAGAGTTCCAAAGACACTCAAACCCTCTGCGATAAAACATTTCTCCTCATCTCTGTCCCAAATGGGTGACCCCTTTTTTTTGAACAGTGGCTCCAGATACCAAATTCTTCCACAAGGGGAAACATCTGCTCCACATCTGCCCTGTCAAGACCCCTCAGTATTTAGTATGTTTCAATCAAGTTGTCTCTGCCTCTTCTACATTGCAGCAGATACAAGTCTAGCGTGTCCCAACTTTCCTCAAAACACAACCCACCCATTCCAGATATTAGACTGGTGAAACTTCTCTGAACTCCCTCCAATGCATTTCCATCTTTCCTTAAATAAGGAGACCAATACTGTACACAGTACTCCAGATGTGGTCTCGCTAATTCCCTGAATAACTGGATCATAACTTCCCTACTTTTGTGTAAAGTTTGCCTCGCAATGAATGATAACATTCTGTTGCTTTCTTAATTTCTTGCTGTACCAGCATACATGTCATTTGCGATTCATGCACTAGGACAGCAAATCCCAACCTTTTCCTTTATGGGGACCTGATCATCATCAAAAACATTTGCGGATCACCATGACGTATGCAAGCCGTTTTAAACATTATTATTTACGTAGTTCATGGCTGATGAGAGTTGAACTTTTACAGTATATCAATAAGGGTTTTAAAAACGCAGCTATTTCTAATAGTTTGTGATGCACACTCACAAATACATTGCACTCATAGCACATTTACCTGAAATAGGCTGCCAGTGGAGTCAGATAATGCTAACCTAATGAGAAGGCTGATATTGTTTTGCATACATCAAACATGATGTCCGGTTCCAGGGATGACGGTCTCAATCAGAGATCGGGTTCAATGTTCAGTTTATTCCAATGTCAGGGTCTGAAATTCTCCAGTTGCCCAGCTGCGTGTTTCTCGGAGGCACATCGTTCGCTGGCGTCATCATCTCTACCCTCAGCAATTATTAATTTCCCATTGAAGTCAACCCACACCGCCGGAAAACGCCGGTGGGAGTGTGCTGCCAGCGGAAACAGTGAATCCCAAGGCTGTAGAATTCCAGCCTTGGTCTTCAATGCGACAAGCCCTGAAATTTCAGTTTTATGGATGCAGGAAAAGGCATCAGAAACCTGTTCTAGGTATTCCACGGCAGCCTTTTTAAAAATAAATTTAGTGTACCCAATTCATTTTTTCCAATTAAGGGGCAATTTAGCATGGCCAATCCACCTAGCCTTTGTGTTGTGGGGGCGAAACCCACGCAAACACGGGGAGAATGTGTAAACTCCACATGGACAGTGACCCAGGTACCACGGCAGCTGTCAGACATGTAATTGTGGAGAAAAAACCAGCTTTCAAACACCATCACAAGACAGTTCCATAAGGCTATCTTGCTCTCTTGGGGTCAAGAAGAAAGAAGATATTGGTTGCAGCATAGTCCTCTCACTCTCGGCCCTGCCTGGCTGGCCTCTGGTTCTGATTGAGGCGCCACGCTCCCGCTTCTCTCAGCTCTCTGATTTCCCAAGACACAACACTGGCACTTGTGTAGCCATCTTCGCACCTCCTGCCCTGCTGGTCTGCTCACCTCCAGTCTCAATGCCCACATGTGCTCCTGGCTGGCTGCCTCTCGACCGGCCTCTGCTCTCTCTTGACCTTGCTGCCAAGTCCGGTTGCTGTGCAGCCCAGTCCTCTCAATTTCAGTCCTGTTGCCAGGATGGCCTCTGGCTCTGGATGAATCGCGCCGCTCCCGATGGCTGCTGCTTCATGATTCCCTGAAACATGACTCCATTGCTTGCCTGGCCTTCTTCGCTCCTCCTGACTGCTGGTCTACTGACCTCTCGGCTCTCGCTCTTGTGGCTGGGTCTCGAGCCTTGACCCTCGGCACCCGAGTGTGTTCCTGACTACCTGCTGCTACTAGCTATCTGGCCTGGTGGCCTCTTGTTATTTTCGGTTGTCCATCAGCTTTCCTTAGCCAGGGCCTGGAAGTCAAGATTCGCCCTGCTGCTCCCTCAGCGGCCGTTAGCAAGTGCCTCCACCTCGCTGAAGGCTTCGCAGACTCACCCCCCTGATCTTGGTGCACAACCTAATTTTTCCTCAGGCTGCCTTCCAGACCGAGGGCCAGAAACGTGGGGCGGGATTCTCCGCAATCGGCGCGATGTCCGCTGACTGGCGCCAAAAACGGTGAGAATCAGTCCGGCATCGCGCCGCCCCAAAGGTGCGGAATTCTCCGCATCTTGAGGGGCCGAGCCCTCACCTTGAGGGGCTAGGCCCGCACCGGACTGATTTCCGCCCCGCCATCTGGCGGGAAAGGCCTTTGGTGCCCCGCCAGCTGGCGCGGAAATGACTTTGCCGTGCGCGTATGCGCAGTGGAGGGGGTCACTTCCGCCTCCGCCATAGTGGAGACCATGGCGAAGGCGGAAGGAAAAGAGTGCCCCCACGGCACAGGCCCGCCCGCGGATCGGTGGGCCCCGATCGCGGGCCAGCCCACCGCGGGGGCACCCCCTGGGGCCAGATCGCCCCGCGCCCCCCCCAGGACCCCGGAGCCCACCCGCGCCGCCTTGTCCCGCTGTTAAGAGAGGTGGTTTGATTCTCGCCGGCGGGACAGGCATTCCAGCAGCGGGACTTCGGCCCATCACGGGACGGAGAATCGCCGGGGGGGGGGGCCCGCCAACCGGCGCGGCGCGATTCCCACCCCCACCGAATATCCGGTGCCGCAGAATTCGGCAACCGGCGGGGGCGGGATTCACGCCAGCCCCCGCCGATTCTCCGACCTGGCGGGGGGTTGGAGAATCCCGCCCCTGGCTGCTGCTTTGCACCTTTACTCAATGAAAGTTCAGAAACCTCACACCAATTTAGGAATCATTACTCATACAATACACTCCTTCAGCCCATCAAGCCTGCACCGACAAAAAAAACCCTGCACTAATCTACACGAACCCACCTTCCCAGCACTTGGTCCATAGCCTTAAATGTCATAACATTTCAAGTGCTCATCCAAGTTTTTAAAGATTGCGAGGCGTCCTGCCTCAACTACCTTCCCAGGCAGAGAGTTCCAGATTTCCACCACACTCCAGGTGAAAATTATTTTTCTAAACCTCATGGGCTGGATTCTTCAATAATGGGGCTATGTCCCCACGCCAGCGTAAAAGCACTGGCGTTTCATTCTGGACTTTCCATAAGAACGTCCTGAGTGATTCTCCCATCTGCAGGGGGCTTGCAGGGCCCCGGAGTGCTCCTCGCACTCTGTTTGCGGATATGGGGCCCCGCACTTCCGCTCGGAAGTCCGCGCATGTGCCCGGCGGCGGCCGCCCCGTGCGACATGGCAGACTCTCACTGCGGACCGTGATGGAAGAAGTAGGTCCACCCGAGATCGGTGCCGCCCAATCGCTTGCCTGGCCGTCCATGAGGCCCCTCCCGGTGAACGATCACCCCCCCTGAGCTCCACAAGGGCGGGCGCGGACTGAGTCCGTAGTCGCCACCGGACGTTCCCAGAATTCCGCACACTACTCCAGCTGTGGCCTGACCAAAGTCCTGTACAGCTCCAAATAACCTCCCTGCTCTTATAATCTATGCCACGACTAACAAAGACAAGTGTCATGTTTGCCTTCTTTACCACCCTATTAATCTGTCATGCTGCCTTCAGGGATCTGTGGCCAAGTATCCCAAGATAAGACCATAAGACATCGGAGCAGAGTTAGGCCATTCGGCCCATTGAGTCTGCTCCACTATTCAATCATGGCTGATATTTTTCTCAGCCGCATTCTCCTGCCTTCTCATAACCCTGAACCCCTTATTACTCAAGAACCTAACTATCTCTGTCTTAAAGAGATGCAGCGATTTGGCCTCCACAGCCTTCTGCAGCAAAGAGTTCCATTTATTCATCATCTCTGGCTAAGAAATACCTCCTCATTTCAGTTCTAAAGGAGTGTCTCTTCAGTCTTAGGCTGCGCCCTCTGCTTCTAGTTTTTCCTACTAGTGGAAATATCCTCTCCACGTCCACTCTATTCGAATGAGCGGGAACTCTGATGCCCCCTGCCTTTATAGTGAGTGTGCTCCAACTGGTGATTGGCTGCGGTGTTGTGTGTCCATCAATATGTGTGTATCTGCACCGTGATATACTGGTGTGTATTATGACAGCAGGCACCTGACACCTAACATTAGACGGCTTCTTAATGTAATTATGATGCCAGCGGAGGAGCGCAAGGCTGAGGTGGTAGTTGCCATGGACGTGGAGAAGGCTTTTGACCGGGTGGAGTGGAAGTATCTATGGGATATTTTAGGCAGGTTTGGGTTTGGGCAGGGATTTGTGGAGTGGGTCCGGCTACTGTACCAGGCCCTGGTGGCAAATGTAAGAACTAACTGAGTTCGGTCGGAATACTTTGGTCTATGTCGGTGGACAAGGCAGGGATGCCCGCTCTCCCCATTATTGTTTGCCCTGGCCATAGAACCCTTAGCAATGGCCCTGAGAGCAGCGAATACCTGGAGGGGTAGAGTGAGGGGGGGGGGGGGGGGGGGGGGTTTGGAACACAGGGTTTCTCTCTATGTGGACGATTTGCTGCTTTATGTCATGGACCTGGTGGGGGGGATGACCGGAATCATGGAGGTATTAGGAGAATTTGGGTGATTATCAGGCTATAAGTTAAACATGGGAAAAGCGTGATTCAGGCACGGGGGCAGGAAAGGAGCCTGAAGGAGCTACTTTTTAAAGTGGGTTGGGAGGAGTTTTAGGTATCTGGGGATTCAAGTGGCCAAGGATTGGGGGCAGCTTCACAAGTTAAATTTGGGCAAAGCAGTGGATCAAATGAGAAGGGATATTTGTAGATGGGACATGCTCCCACTAACGCTGGCGGGGAGGGTTCAGACGGTGAAGATGACTGTCCTTCCGAGACTGCTTTTCTTTTTTCAGTGACTCCTGATTTTTGTCCCAAAGGCTTTTTTCAGAAGTATTAATGTGGCGATGTCGAGGTTTATATGGATGGGTAAAACCCCGAGAGTAAAGGGGACACTCCTGGAACGGACCCACTGAGAAGGGGGATTGGCTCTCCCGAGCTTCATTAACGATTACTGGGCTGCCAACATATCGATGATCAGGTAGTGGGGGATGGGTCGGTCTGGGAGCGGATGGAGGCAGCACCTGCAAGGTACGAGTTTGGAGGCTTTACTGACGGTGCCCCTGCCGTTCTCGCCGGCCCGGTGCTCCACAAGTCCTGTGGTGGTGGCAGCCCTGAGGGTGTGGGGGCAATGGAGGCAGCATATGAGACTGGAGTGTGGTCACCGATCTGTGACAATCACTGGTTTGTCCCGGGGGGTGCTGGATGGGGACTTTAAGGTCTGGCAGCGGGCAGGGATTGAGAGGTTTGGGGATCTAATCATCCAGGAAGGCTTTCTGACCTTGGAGACATTAGAAGAGGAGTTTGACTTGCCGGGAGGGAATGGGTTTTGGTATCTTCAAGGGCGGGACTTTGTACGGAGACAGGTCCCAAGCTTTCCTCGCCTCCCCCTGAGGGGACTACAGGATAAAGTGCCGTTAAAAACAGGGGTTGGAGGTGGAAAGGTTTCGGACATATACAGGGAATTGTGAGAGTGGGAAGGGGCCCCTATCAGAGAGGTGAAGAGGAAGTGAGAAGAGGAGCTACGTGGGGAGCTGGAAACTGAACTGTGGGAAAAAGCCTTGAAAAGGGTAAATGTATCCTCGTCCTGTGCTCGACTTAGCTTAATTCAGTTCAAGGTAGTCCACAGGGCCCACATAACGGTAGCCCGGATGAGTAGGTTCTTCGAGGAGGTGGAGGTGGATGGTGTGGGGGTAGCCCGGCCAACCATGTTCATATGTTTTGCGCATGTCCGAAACTGAGGGAATTCTGGCAGGGATTTGCAGATGTTATGTCGGAAGTGCTGGAAGGTAGGGCAACTCAGAGTCCAGAATTAGCAATATTTGGGGTGTCGGAAGATCCGAGGGCAAAGGGGGGGAGGGAGACCGATATTCTTGCCTTCTCCTCCCTGGTGGCCCGGAGACAGATCTTGCTGAGATGGAGGGACTCGGAGCCCCCGATGTCAGGAGTGTGGGTCAGCGATATGGTAGTTTCTCAGTCTGGAGAAAATCAAGTTCGCTCTGAGAGGATCAATACTGGGATTCGCCCGGAGTTGGCGGCCGTTCATCGATTTCTTTAACAAAAACTGAACGTCGGCAGTAAGGGGGGGAAAGGGAAAAAGGAGGGGGGGGGGAAATAGGAGGCATGGTAATGTCAAATAAGGACAGGGAACTTAGTACATGGATAATTGGGGACAGGGCGGGAGAAGTGGGGGATGTGGTTGATTGTTTGTTCTTTTAGGTGGTATTTTGTGCGTCGACCCGCGCGGTTGTTTTAGTAATGTCAACATGTTCAATTGTGAAAATTACAAATGCTTCAATAAAATATTTTCTGAAAAGAAAAGTCACCTCTCTTCCTTCTTCGCTCCAGTGAGAAAAGCCCTAGCTCCCTCAATCTTTCTTCATAAGACATGCCCTCCAGTCCAGGCAGCATCCTGGTAAATCTCCTCTGCACCCTCTCCAAAGCATCCACATCCTTCCTATAATGAGGAGACCAGAACTGGACACAATATTCCAAGTGTGGTCTAACCAGGGCTTTATAAATCTGCAGTAAAACCTCGCGGCTCTTAAACTCAATCCCCCTGTTAATGAAAGCCAACACACCATACGCCTTCTTAACAACCCTGTCAACCTGGGTGGCAACTTTGAGGGATCTATGTCCATGGACACCGAGATCCCTCTGTTCCTCCACACTTCCAAGAATCCTGCCTTTAACCCTGTGTTCAGCATTCAAATTCGACCTTCCAAAATGAATCACTTCATATTTATCTCGGTTGAACTCCAGCTGCCACTTCTCAGCCCAGCTCTGCATCCTGTCAATGCCCTGTGGTAACCTGCAACGCTATCTGCAACTCCACCAACCTTCGTGTCATCAGCAAACTTACTCACCCACCCTTCCATTTCCTCATCCAAGTCATTTATAAAAACCATAAAGAGCAGAGGTCCCACAACAGATCCCTGCGGGATACCTCTGGTCACCGACCACCAGGCGGAATACTTTCCATCCACTACCACTCGCTGTCTTCTTTCGGCCAGCCAATTCTGTATCCAGACAGCCAAATTTCCCTGTATCCCATGCCCCTAACTTTCTGAATGAGCCTACCATGGGGAACCTTATCAAATGCCTTACTGAAATCCATATACACACCATCCACTGCCCGACCTTTATCAATGTGTCTCGTCACATCCTCAAAGAATTCAGTGAGGCTTGCGAGGCATGGCCTGCCCCTCACAAAGCCATGCTGACTTTCTTTAATCAAACTATGTTTTTGAAATAATCATAAAACCTATCTCTAAGAATTCTTTCTAATATTTTGCTTACCACAGACGTAAGAGTGACTGGTCTGAAATTCCCAGGGATTTCCCTATTCCCTTTCTTGAACAGGGGAACAACATTCGCCTCCCTCCAATCATCCGGTACTACTCCAATGGAGAGTGAGGACGCAAAGATCATCGGCAATGGTGCAGCAATCTCCTTCGTTGCTTCCCGTAGTAACCTTGGGTATATCCCGTCAGGCCCAGGGGACTTATCTATCCTGATGCTTTTCAAAACTTCCAGCACATCCTCCTTCTATTAACCTGGTTCACGCTGTTCTCATGAGCAACAAGGTCCCCCTCTCTAGTGAATACTGAAGCAAAATATTCATTTAGGGCCTCCCCATCTCCTCAGACTCTGGACATGAGTTCCCTCCACTGTCCCTGATCGGCCCTACTCGCACTCTGATCATCCTCTTATTTCTGGTGAGCCTGCTTGGTCCTCACGATCTCACTTGCGTTGTTTTTCAATGTTACATTTCTGATAATGACTTCCACTGATGATTTAAGATCTCAGTGCATTGGTTGAAAAAAATAGAGGTTTGTTCTCGAACTCGTCATGTTTATTCTTCAAATGTCTTTGAAGTTTTGAGGGTTTTAAACTTTCATTTGCCAGTGCTTCCCTGCATATAACACACATGAACTTTGAATCCTATTACCTGACATTGTATGACATGTACAGCCAAATTTCAACTATATCCTTATGCAGTCCAGGCCAATAAAAATGCTTTTGTATTTTTTGCTTGAGTTCTCCTTACTCTGAAATGACCCCATACTGGAACCTCATGCACTACCGAGAAAACATCCGGGGCTAGATTCTCTGCTGACGGGATTCTCTGGTGCGCCGGCAACGCACCCACGCCTGGGGATTTCCCGATGGCGTGGGGCTGCCCACAATGGGAAACCCCGTTGGCTAGCTGGCTGGATGGAAAATCCCGCATCCTTTCTCTAACACAGAGGGAATACCACTTACAGGTTATAGAGGTCATTGAAACAGGCCCTTCAGCCCAACTTGTCCACATCACCCAGTTTTTACCACTGTTAGTCCCAATTGCCCGCATTAGGCTCACATCCCTCTATGCCCATCTTACCCATATAACTGTCTTAATGTCTTTTTAAAGACAAAATTGCTGAACATCTACCCATTTCTCATGTGCATGAATATGCAAAGATCTCCATTTCCCCAGTAATACATTATTTCTAATGTAATAACACTTCGGTATACACTCAGATTCATTTCCGTACATGTTTTCTGACAAACCTGCTTTATCTCTGAATCTTTTTGCTGTAATTCTACCAACTTGCTTGAACTAAAGACATCAACTTCATCCATCACCTGCTCGTATTCTTTGCCAATCATCTAATCAAACATGGTTTCTGACCACGTAGTCAGTGGAATTTTGAACGGCTCACTGCATTATCTGGCCCCGACTCTCTGCGGCGGGCTGTAAAACGTAATGTTTCCAGAGGAAAAACATTTGAAAAGTATAATTTGAATTATACAGATTGTTTATTGTCCATCATGAAGTGTATAAATCACAAGGTCATTCGCATAACACATGGGGGTGACCAGCTGTGAGGCCAAAGAAATCCTTCAGATGCATCACATATGTCTTGCATTCCAGTAACTCACCAGTTTGCTTGCTTGCAATCAAAATGACTATGCTGTCTCTATCCTTGAATTTAACACCACAGGCTGAACTGGGAAGTAGCTGCTTCCACCTCCTTTTGTTAGCAGCAGTTACTCCAGAGCATGACGAAGCAAACAGTGACTGCAAACTACTAAGGTACCCATCAGCGGGTTAAAACAGTGATATTTAACTTCAGTATTTATGTAACCCACATATTTTAGCAGGGAGTATTTAGGGGATCCAGCTCAGTTGACCACATGAGTCACTCTGCTGTCAATCAGTGCAGTGGGCTGATGATTCATTTGTACTGCATGCCTTCCTGAGCACTCCAATCAATTGTAAACTCACCGTGGGAAACTGCAAGCTCAGGTGGAAAACAATGGTTCAGTTAATTAACATTCACCAGTCCCACCAGACCATAGATGAAGGCCATTATTGAAACCATCACTTTACCTTTAATCGTTTAATTCTGTCACAGCATCAGTACATTTGACACTGGAGTAGCAACATCGTACATGGAGGTCACTGTTTTAACAAACAGCTTTTGCATCAGAACATTGTTTAGTGTTCTGAAAAACACAGAGGCAGGAACAATGGCAACAAAGGTGGACGTAAAGTCAAATCCCAGCCATCTATAACAGAATTATAACATGAATAATCATCACTGCAAGAGATGTATTAGTACTATGGGTGCTTTCAGTTGGTCAGTCATTTATCATGTCTGATTTGTTATGTGAAACAGTGGTGAGTTCACACACTCCCACTTGTGTAAAATGGGTCCTTTTTTAAAAAAAAACCGAACAGAACATGGCCACAATATCAGCTCTCAATCGCTCTATAATGTTGTCTCTAGCAATAGATCTCAGATACAGAGATCCTACCCAGTACTGATATTAGCAAAATAAAACTTCCATTCTCACATTTACATGACATAATATTGATTTAATGCAAGTGTAACACATTTGGGCTGAAATATTTATATGATACACAGATGTAAACCAATAGATGGTTTGATTGGGAGTAATTTCAGCAAATTTAAACAATTTAGTGGTATAACGAGATATCAAGGCTGAGACATTCAATCAGGTCGGAATAATTGTAAAAAACATCTATACATGTGACCATTAGAAACATGCAGCCAGTGCGATCTGTGCTACCCAACCCTCCAAGCATCCCCTGCCTGCTTCTGGCAGAGTCCACAGATCATTCAGTGGACCTTTCAACATATCAGAACCAACAAACCAGAATGGAAGCAAATCATCCTCAATCCTGAGGGACTGCCGAACAAGAAGATTCACTGGCTGTGCGCTTGTGTGGGGGACTGAAAACCAGACATTTCTGACACAATTTAAAAGCAGTGAGGGCCTTTTAAAGAAAAGGCAGCCTGGCTGTAAATGGCAAGGAAAATCTCTGAATAGAAAATAGCAGGAAGAGACTAAATAGCTGATGAAAAATCACTGACCGAAAGCATTAATTCTATTTCTCTCACTTCAAAGATGTTGCCCGACCTGCTGAGTATTTCCAGCAGTTTCTGTTTTTATTTCCCTAACATTGTATTGGAGGCTCTGATGTAGGTGGTGAGGGGACAAGAGAGATTTTATTCTTCCAGGAGCAGAAAACATAAGAACTAGGAGCAGGAGTAGGCCACCTGGCCCTTCGAACCAGCTCCACCATTCAATGAGATCATGGCTGATCTTTTGTGGACTCAGCTCCACTTTCCGGCCCGAACACCATAACCCTTAATCCCTTTATTCTTCAACTGCTTCACTGGGCAGGGAACCCTCCAGACAACACCTTCAGCAGTAATGGGAAGACATCATTGATCTCAAGTAGATCAATATCAGGAGCTTAACTCCAAGGACATGACTATAATGCTGCCAAAAAAAGTTCAATGACCTCACTAGAGTTATGATGTGGAGATGCCGGCGTTAGACTGGAGTGGGCACAGTAAGAAGTCTTATAACACCAGGTTAAAGTCCAACAGTTTTTTTTGGGAATCACTAGCTTTCGGAGCACAGCTCCTTCATCAGGTGAGTCACATGTTGACTTCTCTCTGTGCCCACTGGAGTTGTCACGGTAACAATAACTACCTTGCGCTATGCTCACCCCTCTGAGCTTACGGCTTAAAACACTGATCCCATCCCCCCATACACAATTCCCTTCCTTCTTCTGCAATCACTGCTCCACACTTGACCATGTCTTTGCACATTCGGCATTATAATTTCACTTAACTTTCCAATTCTCACATCCTACAAACACTGAACTGACCACGACAGGCATAATTTTTGAATGCTTCACAAGACTATCATTAACACACTCCTCTCCTCCTCATTGAAGTTAATTGTAAAGGACCCTGGACCGAAGGTTGTGCGGATGTGCATGCCGTCTTCTACATGGAAAAAAGGTGCAGGCAATCATAGATCTGGGGGGGGGGGGGAGTACAGGCAGTGGTGAGTGGTAATACTGGAGAACCCCAAGGTGGCAGCAACCAACATATGATTGGGTTTTATATTCAGTTTGAGGGAGAGAGGTGTAGGTCCAAGACTATGTTTGTTAACGAGGCGGCACGGTAGTACAGTAGTTAGCACTGTTGCTTCACAGCACCAGGGTCCCAGGTTCAATTCCCGGCTTGGGTCACTGTCTGTGTGGAGTCTGCATGTTCTCACCATGACTATGTGGGTTTCCTCCGGGTACTCCGGTTTCTTGATATGCAGGTTAGGTGCATGGGCCATTCTAAAATTGCCCTTAATATCCAGAAAGGTGAGGTGGGGTTACTGGGTTACGGGGATAGGGTAAAGGTGTGGGCTTAAGTAGTCTGCACGTTCTCCCCGTGTCTGCTTGGGTTTCCTCCGGGTGCTCCGGTTTCTTCCCACAGTCCAAAGACGTGCAGGTTAGGTGGATTGGCCATGATAAATTGCCCTTAGTGACCAAAAAGGTTAGCATGGGTTATTGGGTTATGTGTATAGGGTGGAAGTGAGGACTTGGGCGGGTCGGTGCAGACTCGATGCGCTGAATGACCTCCTTCTGCACTGTTAATTATATGATTCTATGATAAATGGACTCCATCTGCACCATAACAAGACTCCATCTACACCATATCAATGATTCTGTGACTTATGAAGGCATTAAACCAGAGTTTGCTAAAGTGCAAATCAGGTTAAGGAATACAGATGCAGTGGCAAATATTTAAAGGGGATATTTCAGAATACAGAGAATAGATATATTCTGACAAGTAAGAACAAATCCAGGGGAGGGGCCCACCACCCCTGGTTAACTAGAAAGGTTAAATATACAGGATTCACCGGTCCCTCAAATGCACATTTCTGGGCCGCATGCTGTTTGCTGGTGCTGGGATTGTATCTTCCTACCGCTTGTCAACAGGATTTCCCATTGAAGCCACCCCGCGCATCATGGAAAACCACAGGCAAGATTGCTCTGTCAGCGGGAAAAGAGAATCCCCACGGTTGGAGAATTCCAGCCAGTATCAAACTTAAAGAAAAAACATATAATTGTTCAAAGATAGTTGGAAGGTCTGAAGATTGAACAAAATATAAGGAACAGTAAAGGATAAACAAAAGATTCATAAGGAAAGAAAAATTAGAATACGAATGAAAGCTAGCTAGAAATAAAAAAACAAATAGTAAGAGCTTCCATAAATATATTTTTTTTAAATGAGTTAACAAAGTGAGTGTTGGTCCTACAGAAAGTGAGTCTGGAGAATTGATAATGGTAAACATGGAGATGGCAGATGAATGGAACAGGTATTTCACCTCATTCCTCACTATGGAGGATAGAAGTAACAACCAGGAAATAGAAGTGAGGGAGGAACTCAGGAAAATTACAATCAGAGAAGTGTATTTTTCAATTCTTATGTCAGATTTTGGCATCATTCGCTGGACCAACAGATATTGCCCATCCCTCGGACTGAGTGGCTCGCTCGGTCATTTAAGAGTCAACGACACTGCTGTGGGTCTGGAGTCACATGTATGTCGGGCAAGGAAAGCAGATTTCAGACAATGGTAAACCAGATGAAATGGTCATCGCTAGACTTTGAATTCAAGATTTTTCTTTGATTGAATTCTGCCAGGCCAGGATTTAAACCAGGTCCCCTGAACATCATGCTGGGTCTCTGGATTATGACCCAGAGCAGGCCACTTGGATAATTTCAAGGTAATCACGCAGAATCAACATGGTTTTATGAATGGGAAATCATGTTCAACCAACTTATTGGAGATATTTGAGTAAGTAACATGTGCTGTGGAGCAAGGGGGTGAAAGGTTATCAGGGGTTGGCAGGATGCAGATTTGAGGTTACTGTCAGTTCAGCCATGATCTTATTAAATGGCAGAGTAGGTTTAAGGGGCTGAATGGCCCACTCCTGGTCCTTGTTCCTATGTTCATTCTCAGGGTACTAACTGTTAATAGTGGGGCACTGCAAGGATCAGTGCTGGGCCACTGCTGTTCACAGCCCATATCAATGATTTGCATGTGGGGACCAAATGTAATATTTCCAAATTTGCCAATGACAAAACTAGGTGGGAATATAAATTGTGAGAAGGATTAAAGGAGGCTTCAGGAGGATTTGGACAAGCTAAGAGAATGGAGTACAACATCGAAGATGGAGTTTTATGTGAATAAGTATGAAGTTAATCACATTGGAGTTCACCAGACTGATCCCTCGGGCAAATGATACATTGATCTTTATCACAAGGAGATATAAGTACAGGAGTAGAGATACCTTGCTGCAGTTGAACAGGACCATGGTGAGACCTCACCTGGAGTGTCGGGCACAGCTTTGGTCCCCTTATCTAAGCTAGGACATACTTGACATAGAGGGTGTGCACCAGATTAATCCCAAGGAGGATGGAATTGTTTTATGAGAAGCGATTAAGGAGACTGGGTCTGTATTCCCTCGTTTGAAGGATGAGGGGTGATCTCATTGAAACTTACAAAATTCTTGCAGGGCATGACAGGCTGAATATAGATGAGATGTTTCCCTGGCTGATGAGTCTGAATCCTGGGTACATAAGAACAGGGGAGAGGCCATTTAAGACTGAGGTGAGGAGGAATTTCTTCATTCAGAAGGTGGTGAATCTTTGGAATCCTCTATCATAAAGAACTGTGGAAGCTCTGTCATCAAGCATATTGAAGACAGAAGTCAATTTCTGGAGACTAATTACATCAAGGGATATGGGAACAGTGTGGGAAAGTGACATTGAGGTAGATGATCAATCATGATGTAATTGAATGGTGAAGCAGATTCGACCGGCAAATAGCCTACACCTGTTTCGAGGAGAGGGAAGGCTGACAGTAGAATAGATGGAGGTATTCAAAGTAATTGTCAAAATTAAAAATATAGTTTCGCTGGTAGAATGATTAAGAACCAGAGGGCACAGTTTTAACTTGATGAACTAAAGATGCACTGGCGACCTGAGAAAAACCTCTTCCACACAGCGAGTGGTTAAGATCTGGAATTCACAAGAGTGTGGTGGAGGAAGGATCAACTGAAGCATCCAAAAGGGAATTGGATTATTATCTGAAAGTCCAAAGATGTGCAGGTTAGGTGGCTAGGCAATGATCAATTCGCAGAGTTATGGGGATAGGGTGAGGCAGTGGGCTTAGGGAGGATGCTCTTTCGGAGGATCAGTGCAGGCTGAATGGCCTTCTTCTGTACTGTGGGGATTCTATGGAAAAAGAAGAAAGTGCCAGGCTATGGGAAGGATGTCAGGGAGGAGATAGCAGGTGCTCTGAGGATGATTTTCCAATCCTCACTAGATATGGGAGGTATCGGAGGATTGGAGAAATGCAAACATCGTTCCATTGTTTAAAAAGTGATCAAAGGAAATGCCTAACGATTATAGGCCAGTTAGTCTTGGGTCGATGGTGGGCAAATTAGTAGAATCAATCCTGATGGACAGGATTAACTGTCATATAGAAAGGCATAGACTAGTCAGGTATAGTCAGCATGGATTTGTTAAAGGAAGGTCTTGCCTCACAATCGTGTTGTTTGAGGAAGTGACAAGGGTTGATGAAGGTAGTGCAGTGGATGTTGCATACATAGATTTTAGCAAAGCATTTGATAAAGTCTCACAGAGCAGATTGGTCAAAAAAGTAAAAGCCCAGTAACAGGAAACAAAGGGTCAATGGCAGCCCTTGCAAATGGAAAATTGTTTCAAATGGTGTTCCACAGGGCTCAGTGTTGGGACCCTTACTGTTCATGTTATATATTAATGATTTGGAGGTGGGCGTGGGGGGCACGATCATCAAATTTTCAGATGACACAAAGATTCGGCGAGTGGTGGATAGTGGAATTTAACACCAAGAGTTTGAGGTCATGCATTTACGGAGGTCAAACAGTTATAGGGAGTACAAAATAAATGGGAATATACGAAGAGGGGTAGATGAAGTGAGAGATCTTGCCGTAAAAGTACACAGGTTCGTAAAGGCATCAGTTCAAGTAGACAAGGTTGTAAAGAAACCACAAGGAATGCTCTCCTTCATTGGAGAGGTGCAGGGGCAAATTCTCCATTTGAGAGACCAAGTACTGATGCCGGGATTGAATCATGAGTGTTCTACGTAGACGAAAGCAGTGCAGTCCTGGAGCGATTCAGGTTAATGGGCTAGACGGTAGCATGTAGAACTTGCACAATTCCAATGCATGCCGACCCTCATCCCAGCCAAGATGATGGCACTGGTTGCGCTCAAACACACCTATCCAGTGGATGGGTTGGCTAGGACTAGAAGATACCTAGGGGGCACCCATACAGCCCCTGGCCCTAGGTGGGCAGTCAGCGGCTGCGCAGCCACATGGCTGCCTTGCAGGCTGCAGCAATGGCCGTCCATGCCCTGCAAATCTGACCCCATGATCAACTCACTATTTCCCCCCCCCCTCCCCATTCCACCCCTGATGGCCCTGGCAGACATCCCCCGGTGAGTGGCACAATGGTCAGCACACTATAGCGATGTTGGACACTGTTTGTACCTCCTCCTGCATCCTCAGCAGCCATGGCATCTGTATTTTAATTTGAAATACCACAAATGAACCTTGCCGTCGGTAATTCCACATGGCGAAGACGGAGCACCGCAGAAGGCCCTTTATGCCAACGGCCTTTCCTGGACAATTTGCATTCCCAAAATGGATTCATGCTGCTGTTGGAGACCAGAGCAGGGCATCCCATTTGGCACCAGCACCGAATTCTCTGCCCAATCGTATTTCCCAATTCCTGCATCAGCCGATAAAGAATCCTGCCCATTGAATATAAAAGTAAGGATGTAACAAAGAACAAAGAAAAGTACAGCACAGGAACAGGCCCTTCGGCCCTCCAAGCCCGTGCCGACCATGCTGCCCGTCTAAACTAAAATCTTCTATACTTCCAGGGTCTGTATCCCTCTATTCCCATCCTATTCATGTATTTGTCAAGATGCCCCTTAAATGTCACTATCGTCCCTGCTTTCACCACCTCCTCCGACAGCGAGTTCCAGGCACCCACTACCCTCTGCGTAAAAAACTTGCCTCGTACAGCTCCTCTAAACCTTGCCCTCGCACCTTAAACCTATGCCCCCTAGTAATTGACCCCTCTACCCAGGGAAAAAGTCTCTGACTATCCACCCTGTCTATGCCTCTCATAATTTTGTAGACCACTATCAGGTCGCACCTCAACCTCCTTTGTTCCAGTGAGAACAAACCAAGTTTATTCAACTTCTTCTCATAGCTAATGCCCTTCATACAAGGCAACATCCTGGTAAATCTCTTCTGCACCTTCTCTAAAGCCTCCACATCCTTCTGGTAGTGTGGCGACCAGAATTGAACACTATACTCCAAGTGTGGCCTAACTAAGGTTCTATACAGCTGCAACATGACTTGCCAATTCTTATACTCAATGCCCCGGCCAATGAAGGCAAGCATGCCGTATGCCTTCTTGACTACCTTCTCCACCTGTGTTGCCCCTTTCAATGACCTGTTGACCTGTACTCCTAGATCTCTTTGACTTTCAATACTCTTGAGGGTTCTACCATTCACCGTATATTCCCTACCTGCATTAGACCTTCCAAAATGCATTACCTCACATTTGTCCGGATTAAACTCCATCTGCCATCCCTCTGCCCAAGTCTCCAAACAATCTAAATCCTGCTGTATCCTCTGACAGTCCTCATCGCTATCCGCAATTCCACCAACCTTTGTGTCGTCTGCAAACTTACTAATCAGACCAGTTACATTTTCCTCCAAATCATTTATATATACTACAAAGAGCAAAGGTCCCAGCACTGAGGAAGTTATTGCTCTGGAGAGAGCGCAGAGGTGGTTTAAAAGAATGTAGCCAGGGCGAGAAAAATGTAGCTATGAGGAGAGATTGGATGGGTTGGGTTTATTTTCCTTGGAACAAAGAAGGCTGAGGGGTGACTTAATTATGTGTACAAAATTATGAGGGGAAGAGATAGAGTACATAGAACATTACAGCGCGGTACAGGCCCTTTGGCCCTCGATGTTGCGCCGACCTGTGAAACCAATCTAAAGCCCATCTACACTATTCCATTGTCATCCATATGTAGACAGGATAAAATTATTTCCCTTGGTGGAGAATTCTAGAACCAGGGAGACATTGATTCAAGATAAGAGGCAGATGATGTAGACAGGACATTTTTTACGCAGAGGGTAGTGGGAGTGGGGATTCACTGCCCGAGTTAATGATGGAGGCAGAGAGCCGAAACTCTTTCAAAAAGGACCTGGTTCTGCATCTTAAGTGCTGTAAGCTACAGGGCTATTTTCTGGGTGCAGGAAGGTGGGATTAGAAGGTGCAGCTAATGGGGCAGCACGGTAGCACAAGTGGATAGCACTGTGGCTTCACAGCGCCAGGGTCCCAGGTTCGATGCCCCGCTGTGTCACTGTCTGTGCAGAGTCTGCACGTTCTCCCCGTGTCTGCGTGGGTTTCCTCCGGGTGCTCCGGTTTCCTCCTACAGTCCAAAGACGTGCAGGTTAGGTGGATTAGCCATGATAAATTGCCTTTAGTGTCCAACAAGGTTAGGAGGGGTTATTGGGTTACGGGGATAGGGTGGAAGTGAGGGCTTAATGTGGGTCGGTGCAGACTCGATGGGCCGAATGGCCTCCTACTGCACTGTATGGTCTATGTTCTAACTAGGTATCCTTGGGCTAGCATGGACAAGATGGGTGAAATGGTCTCCTTCTGTGCTGTAACATTTCTATGGTTCTATGGAGAGAAGGCAATAGGTAAATTGTCCCTTTGGCCATCCAGTGTAGATATGATAACCTCTTTTTGTGCTGTAATAATTCTGTGATTCCATGAGCATCTCCCATTCCCTGGTCGAACTGTGCGCGCAGACCTACATTGGTTTCCAGTCAAGCAACATCTTGACTAAAACTCACATTCTTGATTCAAATACTCCATGGCCGAGCCACTCTCACTCCCTTCAATCTCTTTCAACCCCACAGCAC
Organism: Scyliorhinus torazame; assembly: GCF_047496885.1. NCBI lineage: Eukaryota > Metazoa > Chordata > Chondrichthyes > Carcharhiniformes > Scyliorhinidae > Scyliorhinus > Scyliorhinus torazame. The sequence continues at coordinate 88,619,557 of NC_092710.1, read as the reverse complement.
ACCAAAATATTTGTGCTCCTCTAATTCTGGCCTCCTTTCCATTCCCAAATGTAACTGCTCCAACATTGATGGACATGCTTTTGGTCCCAGGCTCTGGAAATCCCTCCCTACATCTCTGTGCCTTTTGTGCATTTTCTAAATCCTACCACTTGATTGAGCTTTTGGTCACCAGATCAATATCTCCTTACGTGACTCGGTATTGCACTTTGTTTTATAATGGTCCAGTGAACAGGCTGGGGACATATCATTATGTTAAAAGGTCTATATTAATATAAATTGTTGCATATTGTTACCCTGATAGTTCCAATCCAAATGTATTACATCACACATGTCTAGGTTAAATTTCACCTGTTCTCGACTCCAGTTGGAAATTGCTTTTCGTGTCCCATCAAGTTAATGATGTGATTATCCTACAAGGATTTGTGTCAACATCAGAGGTTAACTGTTCAATGGAGTTTCCTTACAACCAGTTAGGTATCACATTATCTATCAGGGATGCATTTCCTATCCTTTGTATTTGCAGACAGGAGACAGGGGGCTATTCCTATTAACAGAATATCAAGATATTTTTCCCAAAAGAATACATGTTCATTACATGTCAAACATACAGTCCAAAGGGTTTTTCACACTTCGCAGTTCCTCTGCACTATAGTTGAAAGGCTTTAGATGATGACCATTGTGCCTCTGCGACAAGTGTCCCTCAGCAAGTAGTCCTGGACCTTTGACTGAGCCACTCTGTGGCACTCTGTCGAAGAAAACTCTTTGCACAGAAAGACCAACAGGTTTTGGACAGTATAAAAAGATTTGAGTTGATGGTCCTGGTAGTTGTAGTTGACCTTTATTTTGGTGTGCATTCCTGGGAAAAACTCATAGGGCAGAGTCTTGCATCACTGAACAGCTCAGGATGAACTTTAACAAAAAGCACTGCATCCCCTCCCAGACATTCTTTGCAAAGGCTCATTCCAGAAGGCAGTGAGGAGCAATCTCTTCCCCACCAGCGTCACCCAGAGGGTAATGTATGGAGAGGCTGAGACTCCTGGCCTGCAGGAGGGATATTCAAAGGGGAGGATGTTTCTCACCATCAGACAAGCTACACCTTGGTGCTTGTTTGAAAGTTCTGGCAATGAGACATTCTGTCAAATGACTGCTCAGGATCTACAATCTCATTGCAGCATCGCATGCGGTCCACTGCCTGATGGCGTTGTGGTCAAATGTATTTTTCTGCATAAACTTCTCCGTGAAATAGATTAACATTCTTGCAATTAAAACTTGGTGTAGCATCTTTAAAAAGTTGAAATTTGAGTCTGAAAGAGGCTTCAGGGGCCAAGTATAGAATTTGGGAATGAATATTGATACCACAGGACTTTTTCTTTAGTTTTTTCCTGCTGGGTCAGCGACAATTTGCACCTGGGTAGTTACTGATAAAATTTTCCAGGCCCAGGAAGGGGAGAGATGTTTGAGCTGTAGGTTAAAATACTACCCATTTAAGGCATCCAGTTTTAGGATTAATTCATTACAGCTAGAACTCCCTGTACTCTGCTCCAACAAGCTGAGTTAGCTTGAAACCAGAAACTATACCAGGGAATGCCCTTCCTGCAGAAATAAATTAGGGTATGGTGTCCTGGGACCCATCCTCATGATCATGAATTTAGGTTCGGAACCAGTAGAGAGAACGGCAAACAAATTTCAGATGAGAACGTGTATGTTTTGTTCCGGGAAGGGAGGGCTTAATTCACTGCCAGCCAATGATGTGCTTTGAGGAGGATCTTTTCCCTGCAGACATCAGGAGATTCAGTATGTGCTAACACAGGAAGCTACTTTAGCTGCGCTGGTCTCCGCATTCCAGAAATAATCCCAGAGGAATCCCAAGTTACAGAAAGGGATTACAGCAAGTTACAGAAAGGGATTACAGCACGAGAACAAACCAGTTCAGCTTCTGAAGCAATGAACTTGAAATTCAGTACAAAGTGTACTCATTAAGAAGCTGGGGTCAGATAAGTGGCCGACAGCCACAGCTGGTGTGTTAATGATGGACTATCTGATTGAGGATTATCCTTTCTCTGGGGGAAATACATCAGGATCGTCAGGGAGCATGGAGGGGGTAGATCTGCTTTCAAATTAGTGGGACATTCCATTAGCATAGCCTAGAAACAGAAAGATTGTCCCTAGTTACAGATTTCGGATGGATATTTAAAAAAATTCAGATTGTGGTGATTTATCAAATCAATTATAAAGCCCTTTGAAACAGGGCGACATGGTGGCACAGTGGTTAGCACTGCTGCCTCGCGGTGCTGAGGACCTGGATTCCAGGGTAGGAGAATTGGCCACGCTAAATTGCCCCTTAGCTTGGAAAAAATAAAATAAAGCACTTTGAACTGTGTTAGACCATAAGACATAGGAGCAGAATTAGGCACTCAGCCCATCGAGTCTGCTCCATCATTGAATCATGGCTGATATTTTTCTCAACCCCATTCTCCTGCCTTCTCCGCATTGTAATGATATGCAGAATATCATGTGTGTATGATTTAATAACCGAACTGCAAGTTAGGATAGGTGCTGTGTGCATCTCGCATCCGACCACAGGTGGTGTGGTGACAGGAGTCGGTCGGTCCTCATGGTGATGGGATGTAATCTCTTGAATAAGGCACAGACAAGGAATCTGGACAACAAGCACAGAGCACAATCGCATATCGAGCAGCTCCTGAATTGACAGTGATTAATAAGAGTTAATCATAGTTATTTGTATTTAGTCGTAATATCCAATTGCAATCTTACATCATAGAAACAATTAAGAAACACTTTTGTTCATTTACAAAGCCGTATGTTCTCTGAGCACTTCAGCTACAAACACCTCGTCATCTGTGCGTGCAAAGAACATTACATGTTACCAGGAGTGGGGTACAGTTAGGAAATATCGGAGGCTCGATGAGAAAGAGATTGGCTGCAAAACTGATGACCAGGTGAAGCGAGGTGGAAGCAGCTATGACTGGTTACGTAGATGCCAACTGACGTGCTTTTAAACAAGAATTTAATTTTTCCGTGAAGGCCCAGGTTCTCCAGGAGCCCTCAGATCAGAGGACAATAGCCGTACTGATGGCTGTAGCTGGTCGGCAGGCAATTGACTTTTATAACACATTCCAGTTTGCCTCGGAGGATGACAGGAAGAGCTACAAAAAATAATTGAACGCTTCGATGACTACTGCCATCCGAAGAACAATGTAATGTTTGAGCAATATGTCTTTTGTAAATGGTGTTACAAAAATCGAGTGAAGCATTCCACTCTTTTGCAACAGACTTGCGCCTTAATGTGCAATCCCACAATTTTGAAGACCTGCAGGATTCTCTAATCAAGGATCAAATTGTTTATGGACTTATAAGCAACACATTATGCGAACGATTGCTGCACGTATGATGTTAACTTTATTTGATGCAAGACGGATATGCAAGGCCAGCGAAGTTGCTCTGCAACAACTCACGGAAATTCAAACACAGGGAAGTGGTGCGGATCGAGAAAGCGAGTCCAACGCCATCTTTGCTGTGTTGCAGCAAAACAACCAGCGTGGTCAGCATGGGGGCGGCCATTTTCGAAGACCATCGGAACATGCCGCTTTGTGTCGGAGGAGCGGCAGAACGCACAACCCATGTAAGTGCGCTGCATATGGCAAAACATGTGCCAGATGCTTAAAGCTCAATCACTTTGCCCAGCAATGCCAATCCATGGAGCGCGCACAGGTGCTGAGGAGCATCAACTATGTAAATAAAACGAGAAACAACGCCTGCCGGAGTAGGCATGATGAGGACACCAGTGCAACAGATGGCAACGAAGATTCATTCTTCATCGATACCATCGAGGAAGGCACAGAACGATTCAACGAGACAGAAGAAACGGGAACCGGCCAGTTGGACAACTGGATAATTGGGCTAATGATAAATCAAACCAGCACATTCATCAAAATGGACACTGGTGCTGGATCAAATTTAATAAATGAGGCAGACCTCAAGAAGATGTGCATTCAGCCACACATTCAGCCAGACAATGAGTGCAGTCTCACATACTACAACAGAGCACAAATTAAGACGCTTGGAAAATGCACTCTGCAAGTAGAGGTCAATGAACATTCATATTTGGTAGAATTCGCGGTTATTGAGGTGGATAAGAGATCACTGCTAGGCGCGACAGCCTGTGAGGCCCTACAACTAGTCCAGCAGCTATATGATCAAGATGACGATTTCTTTGAACTCGACGAATTGTTCAGTGACAATGCAATCGCCGACACAGAAATTCAAAACGCAGGCACCAAAGAACAAAGAAAGAAAGAACAAAGAAAAATTACAGCACAGGAACAGGCCCTTCGGCCCTCCAAGCCTGTGCCGATCCAGATCCTCTATCTAAAACTGTTGCCTATTTTCTAAGAATCTGTATCCCTCTGCTCCCTGCCCATTCATGTATCTGTCTAGATACATCTTAAATGATGCTATTGTGCCCGCCTCTACCACCTCCGCTGGCAATGCGTTCCAGGCACCCACGACCCTCTGCAAAAAGAACTTTCCATGCATATCTCCCTTAAATTTTTCCCCACACCTTGAACTCGTGACCCCTAGTAATTGAGTCCCCCCCATTCTGGGAAAAAGCTTCTTGCGATCCACCCTGTCCATACCTCTCATGATTTTGTAGACCTCAATGAGGTCCCCCCTCAACCTCCGTCTTTTTAATGAAAATAATCCTAATCTACACAACCTCTCTTCATAGCTAGCATCCTCCATACCAGGCAACATCCTGGTGAACCTCCTCTGCACCTTCTCCAAAGCATCCACATCCTTTTGGTAATGTGGCGACCAGAACTGTACGCAGTATCCCAAATGTGGCCGAACCAAAGTCTTATACAACTGTAACATTACCTGCCGACTCTTGTACTCAATACCCCTTCCGATGAAGGAAAGCGTGCCGTATGCCTTCTTGACCACTCTATGCGCAGCCACCTTCAGGGTACAATGGACCTGAACACCCAGATCTCTCTGTACATCAATTTTCCCCAGGGCTTTTTCATTTACCGTGTAGTTCGCTCTTGAATTGGATCTTCCAAAATGCATCACCTCGCATTTGCCCAGATTGAACTCCATCTGCCATTTCTCCACCCAACTCTCCAATCTATCTATATTCTGCTGTATTCTCTGACAGTCCCCTTCACTATCTGCCACTCCACCAATCTTAGTGTCATCGGCAAACTTGCTAATCAGACCACCTATACCTTCCTCCAGATCATTTATGTATATCACAAACAACAGTGGTCCCAGCATGGATCCCTGTAGAACACCACTGGTCACAGATCTCCATTTTGAGAAACTCCCTTCCACTACTACTCTCTGTCTCCTGTTGCCCAGCCAGTTCTTTATCCATCTAGATAATACACCCTGGACCCCATGAGACTTCACTTTCGCCATCAGCCTACCATGGGGAACCTTATCAAATGCCTTCCTGAAGTCCATATATATGACATCTACAGCCCTTCCCTCATCAATCAACTTTGTCACTTCCTCAAAGAATTCTATTAAGTTGGTAAGACATGACCTTCCTTGCATAAAACCATGTTGCCTATCACTGATAAGCCCATTTTCTTCCAAATGGGAATAGATCCTATCCCTCAGTATCTTCTCCAGCAGCTTCCCTACCACTGATGTCAGGCTCACCGGTCTATAATTATCTGAATTATCCCTGCTACCCTTCTTAAACGAGGGGACAACATTAGCAATTCTCCAGTCCTCCAGTACCTCACCCTTGTTCAAGGATGCTGCAAAGATATCTGTTAAGTCCCCAGCTATTTCCTCTCTCACTTCCCTCAGTGACCTGGGATAGATTCCATCTGGACCTGGGGACTTGTCCACCTTAATGCCTTTTAGAATAACCAACATCCTCCCTCCTTTTGCCGACTTGACCTAGAATAATCAAACATCTATCCCTAACCTCAACATCCGTCATGTCCCTCTCCTCGGTGAATACAGATGCACAGTACTCGTTAAGAATCTCACCCATTTTCTCTGACGCCACACGAAACTTACCTCCTTTGTCCTTGAGTGGGCCAACCCTTTCTCTAGTTACCCTTTTGCTCCTTATATATGAATAAAAGGCTTTGGGATTTTCCTTAACTCTGTTTCATAGAATCATAGAATTTACAGTGCAGAAGGAGGCCATTCGGCCCATCGAGTCTGCACCGGCTCTTGGAAAGAGCACCCCACCCAAGGTCAACACCTCCACCCCATCCCCATAACCCAGCAACCCCACCCAACACTATGGGCAATTTTGGACACTAAGGGCAATTTATCATGGCCAATCCACCTAACCTGCACATCTTTTGATTGTGGGAGGAAACCGGAGCACCCGGAGGAAACCCACGCACACACGGGGAGGATGTGCAGACTCCGCACAGACAGGGACCCAAGCTGGAATCGACCTGGGACCCTGGAGCTGTGAAGCAATTGTGCTATCCACAATGCTACCGTGCTGCCTCCTTATGCCGACTTGACCTAGAATAATCAAACATCTATCCCTAACCTCAACATCCATCATGTCCCTCTCCTCGGTGAATACCGATGCACAGTACTCGTTATCTTTGTTAAAGATATTTCATGACCCCTTTTAGCCCTCTTGATTCCTTGTTTCAGATTGGTCCTACATTCCCGATATTCTTCCAAAGCTTTGTCTGTCTTCAGTCGCCTAGACCTTATGTATGCTTCCTTTTTCCGCTCAGTTAGTCTCACAATTTCACCTGTCATCCATGGTTCCCTAATCTTGCCATTTCTATCCCTCATTTTCACAGGGACATATCTGTCCTGCACTCTAATCAACCTCTCTTTAAAAGCCTCCCACATATCAAATGTGGATTTACCTTCAAACAGCTGCTCCCAATCCACATTCCCCAGCTCCTGCCGAATTTTGGTATAGTTGGCCTTCCCCCAATTTAGCACTCTTCCTTTAGGACCACTCTCGTCTTTGTCCATGAGTATTCTAAAACTTACGAAATTGTGATCACTATTCCCAAAGTAATCCCCGACTTCAACCACATGGCCGGGCTCATTCCCCAACACCAGGTCCAGTATGGCCCCTTCCCGAGTTGGACTATTTACATACTGCTCTAGAAAACCCTCCTGGATGCTCCTTACAAATTCTGCTCCATCTAGACCTCTGACACTAAGTGTACCCCAGTCGATGTTGGGAAAATTAAAATCTCCCATCACCACCACCCTGTTGCTCCTACATCTTCCCATAATCTGTTTACATATTTGTACTTCTATCTCACGTTCGCTGTTGGGAGGTCTGTAGTACAGCCCCAACATTGTTACCGCACCCTTCCTATTTCTGAGCTCTGCCCATATTGCCTCACTGCTCGAGTCCTCCATAGTGGCCTCCTTCAGCACAGCTGTGATATCCTCTCTGACCAGTAATGCAACTCCTCCACCCCTTTTACCTCCCTCTCTATCCCGCCTGAAGCATCGATATCCTGAGATATTTAGTTGCCAATCATGCCCTTCCCTCAACCAAGTCTCAGTAATAGCAATAACATCATACTCCCAGATACTAATCCAAGCCCTAAGTTCATCTGCCTTACCTACTACACTTCTTGCATTAAAACAAATGCACCTCAGACCACCAATCCCTTTGCGTTCATTATCTGCTCCCTGCCTACTCTTCCCCTTAGTCACACTGACATCATGATCTAGTTCCTTACAGGCTTTAGTTACTACCTCCTTCCTGTCCACTAACCTCCGCATTTGGTTTCCATCCCCCTGCCACATGAGTTTAAACCCTCCCCAACAGCGTTAGCAAAAGCAGCCCCAAGGACATTGGTTCCAGTCCGGCCCAGGTGTAGTAGTCCCACCTCCCCCAGAACCAGTCAATGTCCCAAAAGTCTGAACCCCTCCCTCCTGCACCATCTCTCAAGCCACGCATTCATCCTGCCTATTCTTTCATTTCTACTCTGACTACCACATGGCACTGGTAGCAATCCTGAGATTACGACCTCGGAAGTCCGACTTTTTAACTTGGCTCCTAACTCCCTAAATTCTGCTTCTAGGACCTCATCCCATTTTCTACCTATATTATTGGTGCCTAAATGCACCACGACAACTGGCTGTTCACCCTCCCCCTTCAGAATGTTCTGCAGCCGATCTGAGACATCCCTGACCCGTGCACCTGGGAGGCAACATACCATTCGGGAGTCTCGTTTTCGACCACAGAACCGCCTATCAACTCCCCTTACAATTGAATCCCCTATCACTATAGCCCTGCCAGTCTTTTTCCCGCACTTCTGTGAAGCAGAGCCAGCCACGGTGCCATGAACCTGGCTACTTCTGCCTTCCCCTGGTGAGCCATCTCCCCCAACAGTATCCAAAACGGTATACCTGTTTTGAAGGCAGATGACCGCTGGGGACACCTGCACTGCCTTCCTGCTCTTTCTCTGCATTTTGGTCACCCATTCCCTTTCTCCCTCAGTAATCCTAATCTGTGGGGTGACTAATTCGCTAAACGTGCTATCCATGACCTCCTCAGCATTGCGCATGCTCCAAAGTGAGTCCATCCGCAGCTCCAGAGCCGTCATGGGGTCTAACAAGAGCTGCAGCTGGACACACTTCCCGCACGTGAAGGAGCCAGAGACATCGGGTCTGAGATCTCCTGCCATTTTTAATCTTAAACTCCAACTATAATATCAAATAATAGATAAATGAAAAAGGAAAAAAAAAGAAAAATTGTTACCAATCACACGATTTAAAAAAATAGAAATAGAAAAACCTTACCTTATCAACACACCTCAGGGAAAAGAAAAACTACTTCCCAGTCACCAGCCAATCGCTTACCTGCTGGCTGTGACGTCACGGTTCAACTTCTTTCTACTTCTACCTGCCCTCGAGTCTCCTTCTTGATCTTTACTCGGCTGGGATCCGTACAGTGATTGTTTTTTTTTTGGTTAGAGGAGGAGGTAGGGAGGAAAACACTGAAGAAGTGAACTGTCACTTCACAACAGCTCCTCCACAAACCACCTTCTGGATACAGTGACCGCAATGCACTGATGCAAATTTTCCCCGCGACAGCCAATCAGCGGCTCCGCTCTGCTGCCCTCTGCTGGATGCTTGCCTTCACTTGATCACGGAGGGTGTCTTGCTCAGGTACACCTTCTGGATACAGTGACCGCAATGCACTGATGCAAATTTTCCCCGCAACAGCCAATCAGCGGCTCCACTCTGCCGCCCTCTGCTGGATACACATGGCGCACAGGGCAGCCATAGATGAAAATACACAACAGACGCCGGAGAACAAATCCAAAGCTCAGGTCGCAGCTCTGCTCAGAAAAACGCACTATCAAGCTGCTACTGAAAGCATAGTGGGCCTAGAAGACAGGGTTGCCTCCGAGAGCGTGCATCAACACAGCGACCATAACTGTCAAATGAAATAATAAACACAATGCAACGCATATCTCAGCAGCTGCATGAGCAACTAAACCAAAACAAAAGAATCATAGAAAACAATCGGCTAATGATAAAGCAGCAAAACACTGAGATGATAGACCTTGCAGCACATAGACACCAGCTGACATCGAACAGCACAACGGTGAGCCCTGGTATAGCAAGGAAATCCCTGGAGCCAGATAAAACGGAACCACTTCCTTGAAAACTTAATCGGGAAGTTGGGCTGGCAGCAAAAGCTGGTAAGACATTTAAACACCACAAGCTCAAGACAAAGAACACCCTACCCAGCCAAGACAGTGAAACAGCAGAATCAGCCAAGAGACTGATACAGACTTATTTTAAAACACTTTAAAAAAAAAAGAAATTGCATGTGTACAATTTGACCCATTTAAAAAAAACTGTCCATGTAAATAGTTCATATGTGCATGTAAATGATTTAACAATCATCTTGACAAAGAGGAGGATGTTATATGTAGAATATCATTTGTGTATGATTTAATAACCAAACTGTAAGTTAGGAAAGGTGCCGTATGCATAGACTGAGATTCTAGCATCCGACCACAGGTGGTGTGGAGACAGGAGTAGGTCACCAGAAGACAGGCCTCATGGTGATGGGATGTAATCTCTTGAACAACACACAGACAAGGAATCTGGATAACAAGCACAGAGCACAGTCGCATATCGTGCAGCTCCTGAGTTGACAGTGATTAATAATAGATAACCATAGTTATTTGTATTTAGCTGTCATATCCAACTGCAATCTTACATCATAGAAACAATTAACAAGCATTTTTGTTCATTTACAAAGCCGTATGTTCTCTGAGCACTTCAGCTGTAAACACCTCGCCATCCGTGCGTGTAGAGAACATTACACCCATAACCCCTGATCCCCTTATTAATCAAGAAACCTATCTATCTCTGTCTTAAAGACACTCAGTGATTTGGCCTCCACAGTCTTCTGCAGCAAAGAGTTCCACAGAATCACTACCCTCTGGCTGAAGAAATTCCTTCTCATCTCTGTTTTAAAGGATCGTCCCTTTAGTCTGAGAGGTGTCCTCTGGTTCTAGTTTTTCCTACAAGTGGAAACATCCTCTCCACATCTACTCTATCCAGGCCTTGCAGTTTCCTGTAAGTTTCAATAAGATCCCCCCTCATCCTTCCAAACTCCAACGATTACAGACCCAGAGTCCTCAACCGTTCCTTCGGAGTGTTCTTTAGGAGTTTCAATTCAACTGTAGACACAATAAAAGTGGATGAGATATTCTGGGGGAACCACACTGAAACAAAACGATTTTACCTGCAGTCTTTAAAATTTATGGAAATGGAAGTAGATCAAATTAATATGTACAAAAACGTTACATTCTAGTTCAAAAATCTTATTTTTTGGAAAGTAACGTATCCTTCTGGTAAATAGTGTAAACTGGAAAAGCAAACTCACTGTCCATTAAAGTCAACTTCGAGATTAATCAATAGAACTAACTGATAAAATGTCAAGGGAAAAATTCATCAACAGTAAAAAGAAAAAATACATTCATCACAGCGTGTGATACTGTATCAAATTCTTTTATCCACCTATTTAAAAAGGGGGTGAAAAGTTTGTTTTATTATAAATATGCTAGCACCTCCACGAAAATTAAATGGTCACAAATTAATTCATTGCTAACATCAAATGGCATATCAACGGCAACTCGTTGATAAAAGTTTTGTAAGAAACAGAAATAATGATCACAAGGGTTGGCACAGTGGTTAGCACTGCTGCCTCATGAGCCCCGGGTTCAATTCCAACCTTGGGTGACTGTGTGGGATTTGCATTTTCTCCCAGTATCTCTGTGGGTTTCCTCTGGGTACTCCTGTTTTCTCCCACAGTCCAAAGATGTGCAGGTGAGATGGATTGGCCATTGTAAAATTGGCCCTTAGGTTAGGCGGGCTGGGGGAGTGGGCCTAGACAGAGTGCTATTTCAGAGGGTGGGTGCAGACTCGATAGGCCGAATGGTCTCCTTCTGCATTGTTGGGATTTTATGCAATACTGAGAAGAGGCATGAAGACGCAATGTAATACAGCAGGAAAGCTCAAGCACGGCAGGAGTATTGGCCAGAGGTTTCAGTCCTTATTCCATGTAGATTATGTATTCTTTGTGAAGTGAAGGTGCAGGACCAAAGTTCTAAACTGCTGACTACTTTAGTTCATCAGAATACTGGTCAACACGCCACACATCATGATCATCTTCATTTACATAATCTTAATTACCTATATACTGTACTTGATCCATTCAGAAACATACACAACACAGAGGGACCATTGCGGCTGAGCCAAGCCACAAAAAACCTTCCAGACTGAACTCATTCGTTAAATCATAATTCTACAAATTGAATTACTGGCAAAAAATCCACAATTATTCATTTAGTCAGAAGAAATGGTGGGAGTGATTCATCTTTCGATGAAGGTTGGAAGCAGGGTGATGTAATTGTTTGTCATGCTGTTCTTTCACTGACAGGAATTGGCTGTCAATCCAGTCCAAACTAGAGAGCTCATAATTTGCCTATTGGCTGCGGTATCTGATTACTGCACAAGGTGCTGTGAGGTTCAAGAGAAAATAATGACAGGAATTTTAAAAAAAAACAGGTCTTAATTAGTGAAGGTAAAAAATGGTAAAACGGCACAACCGTTCACATTTATAAAGCATCATGCCCCAAGAACCTTCACAGCAGCGTATCAGACAACATCTGGCACTGATGCACAAACAGGTACTAGGACAGGCGACCAAGTGGTTGGGCAAAATAGCATCTGCCAGGAGATGAGAAAGACACAGAGGCAGAAGATTTTAGGGAGAAAGTTCCAGAGCATTCAGACTAGATTGTTGAAGGCACGAGCACAAATGGTGAGATGAAGGAAATCAGGATGCCAAGGAGAGTAGTAATGGAGGAATGCTAAACTCTGGGATTACTTAAAAACTAGGAGTGGGATCAGGCACAGTGGTCCCACAAGCCAGCTCAGCCATTCAACATGGTTTGTCTTCTGCTTCGACTCGATTTTCCTGCTCACTACTTGTATCCCTCAATTCCCTGGAGGGATACAGCACTCCAGGTGTGGGCTCACCAAAGCCCTATACAAAAGTAGCATTACTTTCTTTTTCTTGCACTGCAATAGGGCTGGAAGAGGTTTCAAATATATGGAGGGGTGAGCCCACAGAGAGGTTTGAAACCATGAATGAGAATGTTTAAATGAAGGCATTGCTGAACAGAAAGTCAGTGCAGATCACCAAGGGGTGGTGAAAGAATGGGGTGTTGTAAAACCCCATCTGGTTCATTAGTGCCTTTTTGGGAAGGAATGTTTCACAGTAACTTCATTGCAGTGTTAATGTAAGCCTACTTGTAACCAATAAAGATTATAGATTATAAAACCTAAACTGATCTTGCCGATAAACTCCAGACCCACAGCAAGGTGTTTGACTCTTGGGAGGCAGAGTGGAGCAGTGGTTAGCAGTGCAGCCTACAGCGCTGAGGACCTGGGTTCGATCCCGGCCCCGGGTCACTGACCGTGTGGAGTTTACACATTCTCCCCGTGCCTGCGTGGGTTTCACCACCGCAACCCAAAGATGTGCAGGTGAGGTGGATTGGCCACTCCAAAATTGCCCCTAAAAAAAGGTGTTTAAATCTTAACTGCCCTCTGAAATGGCCCAAAAAGCCCCCCACTTCAAGGAAAATTAGGGATGAGCAACAAATTCCAACGACACCGACACGCATGGAAAATAAAGAAAAAAGCTTGGTGGAGTTAGGATACGATCAACAGAGTTTTGGCTGAGTTTAACTTCAGAAAGAGAGAAAGGTGGGAATTGGACCGAGATAACATATTCATCAAAACCAATGATCAGTGAGTGAAACCAGCAGCTAGAAATTCCATAAACAACAGCATGATGCCCATGTGGAATGCATTTGGTCATCCTCAACTCAGCTCCCACTTTGTGCATTGTCATGAAATGGGCAATTTTATCAGAGCCCCTACAGACATGCCTCTGAAAGAAAACGGTAAATTTAGACTGGTGCAGTGAGGAGGTTTTAAGATCTCGGTTCAGGAACAATGTTGAGGCAACAGAAATTAACTTCACTCTGTATATTACACCTGACACAGAAAGCTTAATCCAGTCAGTAAGTGGGTGGTCTTTCAGGGCAAAACTAGGTTTAACTATGAGAAAATTTGCCACCATGTAATCTTAATAAGGGCCACAAGGGGTAAATTATTAAAGGTGAACTGGCTCCAGTAAAATTATTACTGAAGAACAAAACTTCAGGAGAGATTAAAGAACACAAAATTAGAATCATAGAATCATAATAGAAGAAATGCTGGATCTCATTTTCGAGCAGCTGTTGTACCCTGGTGCAGAACATCCTGTATGCAGACGGTAGCCAAGTAATGTCACCTGTGAGAAGCAGACAATGCAATACTGGCTGACCACTCTGAATTGCTCTGCTCGTACTTTAGAGCTTAGTTTCGCAGACACGTGCTGCTGCATGTTACTTCTTGACATTGGGTTTGGTTTCAATTGATGGCACAGTTGAATGATTGTATCCATTGGGAAGTGCAGCCTGAACGTACACTTTTCCAAGGAGATTTGTGGAGCTGACACCTCTGTGGGGCACTGCATTTAGTAACAAGTCCAGATAGCCCACTTGCAATGAACTTGTGTCTGCTAAGCTGCATCAGCTACTTTCCTGTTGCTCATCTTTCGATGCGTGTAACAACCCCTGCTGTTTATGTCACTGTAGCACAGTGGTTAGCACTGTTGCTTCACAGCGCCAGGGTCCCAGGTGCGATTCCTGCTTTGGGGAAGTCTGTGTCTGTGCAGAGTCGGTTTGTTCTCCCCTATTCTGCGTGGGTTTCCTCCGGGTGCTCCGGTTTCCTCCCACAAGTCCCGAAAGATGTGCTTGTTAGCTGAACTGGACATTCTAAATTCTCCCTCTGTGACCCGAACAAGCGCCAGAGTGTGGCGACTGGGAGCTTTTCACAGTAACTTCATTGCAGTGTTAATGTAAGCCGAATAATAAAGATTATTATTACTATTATTATATATTAATGTTTTAGACTGAAATGTAGGGGGGCATCACTGATTCACAGAATAATACAGTGCAGAAGAGGCCCTTCGGCCCATCGAGTTTGCACCAACGCATGAAAGACACCTGATCTGCCTGCCTATCCCATTTGCCAACGCTTGGCCCAAAACCTTGAATGTTATGACGTGCCAAATGCTCATCCAGGTACTTTTTTAAAGGATGTGAGGCAACCCACCCCTACCACCCTCCCAGGCAGCACATTCCAGACCATCACCACCCTCCAATCCCCCATAAACCTCCTGCCCCTCACCTTGAACTTGTGTCCTCTCATAACTGACCCTTCAACGAAGGGGAACAGCTGCTCCCTGTCCACCTTGTACGTGTCCCTCAATCTTGTACACCTCAATCAGGCCACCCCCTCCGTCTTCTCAGTTCCAGTGAAAACAACCCAACCCCATCCAACCTCTCTTGATAACTAAAATGTTCCATCCCAAGCAACATCCTATTTGCACCCCCTCCAATACAATCACATCCTTCCTACAATTTGGCGACCAGAATTGCACACAATACTCCAGCTGTGGCCTCACCAAAGTTCTAAACAACCCCAACATGACCTCCCTACTTTTGTAATCGAGCCTCGATTTATAAAGGCAAGTGTCCCGTATGCCTTTTTCACCACTCTAATAACCTGCCCTTCTGTCTTCAGAGATCTATGGACTGACACGCCAAGGTCCCTTTATCCCTCAGAACTTCCTAGTATCAGGCCATTCATTGAATGCTTCCTTGTTACATTACTCCTTCCAAAGTGATTAAGGATATTGCAGATGATACCAAAATTGGTCACGTGATTGATAGTGAAAGATGTAAACTGCAGGACAATATCAAGTGACAGATCAGATGATCAAAAAAGTGACAAATGGAATTCAGTCTGGAGGAATGTGAGGTAATACATTTGAAGAAGGCAAACAAAGCAATGTAATAGGCAAGAAATGCTGGTCAGAAATGGAGAGGAAAACAAACGATTGCTTGTCCACAGACTCCTAACGGTGACAGGACAAGTAGAATGGGTGGTTAAGAACAAATGCAGCATTCTTTCCTTATTAGCTGAGGCACAGAGTATAAGAGCATGAAGATAATAAAGCTGTGTGTGGACCCTAACTACAGCCTAGTATGGGCTGAGGTTAGAAACAGGAAAGGAGAGGTCACCCTGTTGGGAGTTTTCTATAGGCCTCCAAATAGTTCTAGGGATGTAGAGGAAAGGATGGCGAGGATGATCCTGGATAAGAGCGAAAGTAACAGGGTAGTTATTATGGGAGACTTTAACTTTCCAAATATTGACTGGAAAAGATATAGTTCGAGTACATTAGATGGGTCGTTTTTTGTACAGTGTGTGCAGGAGGGTTTCCTGACACAATATGTTGACAGGCCAACAAGAGGCGAGGCCACGTTGGATTTGGTTTTGGGTAATGAACCAGGCCAGGTATTGGATTTGGCAGTAGGAGAGCACTTTGGGGACAGTGACCACAATTCGGTGACGTTTACGTTAGTGATGGAAATGGATAAGTATACACCGCAGGGCAAGAGTTATAGCTGGGGGAAGGGCAATTATGATACCATTAGACGTGACTTGGGGGGGATAGGTTGGAGAAGTAGGCTGCAAGTGTTGGGCACACTGGATAAGTGGAGCTTGTTCAAGGATCAGCTACTGCGTGTTCTTGATAAGTACATACCGGTCAGGCAGGGAGGAAGGCGTAGAGCGAGGGAACCGTGGTTTACCAAAGAAGTGGAATCTCTTGTTAAGAGGAAGAACGAGGCCTATGTGAAGATGAGGTGTGAAGTTTCAGTTGGGGCGATGGATAGTTACAAGGTAGCGAGGAAGGATCTAAAGAGAGAGCTAAGACAAGCAAGGAGGGGTCATGAGAAGTATTTGGCAGGTAGGATCAAGGAAAACCCAAAAGCTTTCCAGAGGTATGTCAGGAATAAGCGAATGACTAGGGTAAGAGTAGGACCAGTCAAGGACAGGGATGGGAAGTTGTGTGTGGAGTCTGAAGAGATAGGCGAGATACTAAATGAATATTTTTCTTCAGTATTCACTCAGGAAAAGGATAATGTTGTGGAGGAGAATGCTGAGACCCAGGCTATTAGAATAGATGGCATTGAGGTACGTAGGGAAGAGGTATTGGCAATTCTGGACAGGCTGAAAATAGATAAGTCCCCGGGGCCTGATGGGATTTATCCTAGGATTCTCTGGGAGGCCAGGGAAGAGATTGCTGGACCTGTGGCTTTGATTTTTATGTCATCATTGGCTACAGGAATAGTGCCAGAGGACTGGAGGATAGCAAATGTGGTCCCTTTGTTCAAAAAGGGGAGCAGAGACAACCCCGGCAACTATAGACCGGTGAGCCTCACGTCTGTAGTGGGTAAAGTCTTGGAGGGGATTATAAGAGACAAGAGTTATAATCATCTAGATAGGAATAATATGATCAGGGATAGTCAGCATGGCTTTGTGAATGGTAGGTCATGCCTCACAAACCTTATCGAGTTATTTGAGAAGGTGACTGAACAGGTAGACGAGGGTAGAGCAGTTGATGTGGTGTATATGGATTTCAGTAAAGCGTTTGCTAAGGTTCCCCACGGTAGGCTATTGCAGAAAATACGGAGGCTGGGGATTGAGGGTGATTTAGAGATGTGGATCAGAAATTGGCTAGCTGAAAGAAGACAGAGGGTGGTGGTTGATGGGAAATGTTCAGAATGGAGTTCAGTTACAAGTGGCGTACCACAAGGATCTGTTCTGGGGCCGTTGCTGTTTGTCATTTTTATCAATGACCTAGAGGAAGGCGCAGAAGGGTGGGTGAGTAAATTTGCAGACGACACTAAATTCGGTGGTGTTGTCGACAGTGTGGAAGGATGTAGCAGGTTACAGAGGGACATAGATAAGCTGCAGAGCTGGGCTGAGAGGTGGCAAATGGAGTTGAATGTAGAGAAGTGTGAGGTGATTCACTTTGGAAGGAATAGCAGGAATGCGGAATATTTGGCTAATGGTAAAGTTCTTGGAAGTGTGGATGAGCAGAGGGATCTAGGTGTCCATGTACATAGATCCCTTAAAGTTGCCACCCAGGTTGATAGAGTTGCGAAGAAGGCCTATGGAGTGTTGGCCTTTATTGGTAGAGGGATTGAGTTCTGGAGTCAGGAGGTCATGTTGCAGCTGTACAAAACTCTGGTACGGCCGCATTTGGAGTATTGCGTACAGTTCTGGTCACCGCATTATAGGAAGGACGTGGAGGCTTTGGAGCGGGTGCAGAGGAGATTTACCAGGATGTTGCCTGGTATGGAGGGAAAATCTTATGAGGAAAGGCTAATGGACTTGAGGTTGTTTTCGTTGGAGAGAAGAAGGTTAAGAGGAGACTTGATAGAGGCATACA
Source organism: Scyliorhinus torazame (assembly GCF_047496885.1). Taxonomy (NCBI): domain Eukaryota; kingdom Metazoa; phylum Chordata; class Chondrichthyes; order Carcharhiniformes; family Scyliorhinidae; genus Scyliorhinus; species Scyliorhinus torazame. Next base: position 88,601,628 of record NC_092710.1, on the reverse strand, counting down.
AAATGATCAGGGGGTTAGATAGGGTGGACAGGAATGTCAAAATGATCAGGGGGTTAGATAGGGTGGATGTGGGAGGAAACCAGAGCGCCCGGAGGAAACCCAGCAGACACAAAGAGAACGTGCAAACTCCGCACAGACAGTGACCCAAGCCGGGCATCGAACGTGGGACCCGAGCGCTGTGAAGCTACAGTGCTAACCTACGTGGACTGCAGGTAGACAATCCAGACAGACAAAATTCAATTTGGATTTCCTCAAGGATCAACAGAAACTCACTGTGGGGACCCTGCAGGTGTGAATAGCTCTTTCCAATACTCTCGCACCTGGGAGAAGCGGAACAATTCAAGTTAATGGCTGAAACATATAAAAGGATAAGTGTCACAGAACATTTGGTCAGGGGTATGGGGTTCATTTGTCAGGAGAGAGAGTTAGGAGTAGGGCATTTGCTAGGATGTTAGAATTTGTGTAAGGCATTACCAGTTGATGGATATTTCTCACAGATTGAGGAGTACTGGAATAACCCAGCACAAGGCATCATTAGTGACAAAGGCAACAACCACAGCACTTTAGATTGCTGTATCAATCCAGTATTAGAGATAAGTGAATCCAGTACAGTTAGATTGGCAGAGATAGATTGGCAGAGCTAAATGATTGTCGATAGAGGGCAAGAATACTCAGCAGGCTGTTGTGAAGTTTGTAACTTCAGCAGTTAAAGTAGACTGGGAAGTTGAGGGTTGGAAAAGGATCCACTACAATTGAGTCTTAAAGCTGCAAAGTGATTTGTATGTATGCCAGACTTAAGATGGCTGTGCAAAAATCTCAAAGAGCATAGTGAGTCAAGACTCCAGGTTCAAGAAACCAAAACGAGAACATCCCAGAAGTCCCAGAATGCACAAGAAAGACACACCTACATGCATTTGAGCTCACATGTCATGCCATGTCTCGATCAAGAGAATATTGAGCATTATTCTGTCCAGTAAGCCTTGTTCAATACTTTCTAAATTAGTGATTATCTTTTTTGCCAATATTTATTCCCCAAAATAATTGTATTCCTCTGGTCTTTGGTATAGAGTTCAAACCCCTGCAATTTGATAGCATTAGAGAGGCTAAAGGAGATTTACAAAGATGTTTTTAGAAAGGGAGAAGTTTAGCCATGAAGAAAGATTGGATAGTATGGGATGAGAGGGGTGATTTAATCAAGGGGCCTATTGAGTGGACAAGAAGGAACTAATCCTGTTACCAGATATGTCAATAACCAGGGCATAGATTGAAAGTAATTAGTAGATGGATTAGAGGAGAGTTGTGAAGTCATTTTTCACTCAGAGAGCATTGAGGTCTGAAACTCTGCCTGAAAGATGGTGGAGGTAGAAATTATCAACACATTGAAAAAGTACTTGGAAGTAGATTCTTCTATGATTCCATTATATCAACAAAACACTTCATGTTCCCATTTGCATCCTGTGCAAGATTTACCAAACATAAACACTTTGTTAATTTACATTGGAAGTCGCTCACTGCAATCCATTCTCTTGTGCATTATCGCCTGTATAAAATGTTGATAATGTCACATTTTCCTTTGCCATTACTATCCTTTCTGACATTTCTCTGCTTGTGCAGAATCCTTTCTGAATATATCTTTAACAGTGACCTCCCCCATCTCCAACCTCTCTGCTGTAACTTACAGCCGCCGGAATTCTCCGGTCATTACGATTCATTTTTCCCACCAGCAGCGCGCCCCAGCCCATGGGTTTCCTGGAGGCGTGAGGTGGCTTCATTCGGAAATCCCGTTGACAAGCGGAGTTTAAAATCCTGCCATCAATGAACAGCACTTCACCGACAAACACGCAGCTGGGGGAGCGGAGAATCCTACCCAGAATGTTTTTGTGCCATTTGTTGTCTCTCTAGCATATTTGAAGTGTCTTCCCACATCAACAAGATCCTTCCATTTTGTGTAAGCCCTCAAGAATGAACTTCTGAACTTACCACTCAGTTACTTTGCACAGATTTCCCTCACATCACTTTACCCTTATGCCCATTATTTAAATCTGTACCCTCTAGTTCTGGATGTACTCCTGAATGGAAACAATTTCTCACTATTTATCTTGTCCATAGCCCCCAGGATCTTGAATACCTCTATCAAGTAACCTCTTCAATGAATACAGGCCCAATCTCTCCAATCTATCTTCATAGTTACAGTTTTTTATCCGTGGAATCGTTCTTGTGAATTCTCTCTGCACTCTCTCCAAGGTAAATTGTAAAAGTTGAGCCTCCAGCACAGGCCCCAGCAGGGCTCCCCTCACCACATAATGCCAATCAGACAAAGATCCATTTATCACATTCTCTGTTTTCTATCAAGGAGCCAAACTTCAATCCAGGCTGGTACCTCATCCCCTACACCATGATCAGTCCCAATACGTCAGGAATCTGAAGCTATTCTTCCCACTATATTTCTCCAGCCATGTGTTGAACTCCTCAATCTTCCTAATATTTTGTTCACAAGCACATGACATTGGGAGTTTTCTGGAGATTCACGAGGCCCTGCTTTTTAATTCTCTTCCTAGCTCTCTAATATCCGCTTTCAGGATCTTATCCCGTTCCTGCTGTGTCATTGGTCCCAATGTGGACCACGATCAATGGCTGTTCACTCTCACCTAAAAGAATGTCTTCCAGCTGCTCTGTCACCAGGCAGGCAATATCCCATCCTGGAGTCTTGTCTACAGCTGTAAAAATGATGTCTGCGCCTCCAGCCATAGCATCCTCTAACACTATAGCATTTCCACTCTTCCTCCTCGCCTCCTGAATAGCTGAGCCATCCATGGTGTCACAAAGTTGGCTCTTGCTGCAGTCCTCTGTGGATTCATCTTGCTCACTGGTATCCAAAATTGAAAAGCATTTTTAGATAGCCTCAGGGAATTCCTGCACTATCTGCCCGTTTCTCTGATGTACTCTAACGGTCACTCATTCCCTCTCTGCCTGTGTACTTAGCTGCAGTGTGACCACCTCTGTAAATAGAACATAGAACATAGAACAATACAGCGCAGTACAGGCCCTTCGGCCCACGATGTTGCACCGAAACAAAAGCCATCTAACCTACACTATGCCATTATCATCCATATGTTTATCCAATAAACTTTTAAATGCCCTCAATGTTGGCGAGTTCACTACTGTAGCAGGTAGGGCATTCCACGGCCTCACTACTCTTTGAGTAAAGAACCTACCTCTGACCTCTGTCCTATATCTATTACCCCTCAGTTTAAAGTTATGTCCCCTCGTGCCAGCCATATCCATGATATATCCATATCCAGAAGGCTCTCACTGTCCACCCTATCCAACCCCCTGATCATTTTGTATGCCTCTATTAAGTCTCCTCTTAACCTTCTTCTCTCCAACGAAAACAACCTCAAGTCCGTCAGCCTTTCCTCATAAGATTTTCCCTCCATACCAGGCAACATCCTGGTAAATCTCCTCTGCACCCGCTCCAAAGCCTCCACGTCCTTCCTATAATGCGGTGACCAGAACTGTACGCAATACTCCAAATGCGGCCGGACCAGAGTTCTGTACAGCTGCAACATGACCTCCCGACTCCGGAACTCAATCTCTCTACCAATAAAGGCCAACACTCCATCGGCCTTCTTCACAACCCTATCAACCTGGGTGGCAACTTTCAGGGATCTATGTACATGGACACCTAGATCCCTCTGCTCAGCCACACTTTCAAGAACTTTACCATTAGCCAAATATTCCGCATTCCTGTTATTCCTTCCAAAGTGAATCACCTCACACTTCTCTACATTAAACTCCATTTGCCACCTCTCAGCCCAGCTCTGCAGCTTATCTATATCCCTCTGTAACCTGCTACATCCTTCCACACTATCGACAACACCACCGACTTTAGTATCGTCTGCAAATTTACTCACCCACCCTTCTGCGCCTTCCTCTAGGTCATTGATAAAAATGACAAACAGCAACGGCCCCAGAACAGATCCTTGTGGTACTCCACTTGTGACTGTACTCCATTCTGAACATTTCCCATCAACCACCACCCTCTGTCTTCTTTCAGCTAGCCAATTTCTGATCCACATCTCTAAATCACCCTCAATCCCCAGCCTCCGTATTTTTTGCAATAGCCTACCGTGGGGAACCTTATCAAACGCTTTGCTGAAATCCATATACACCACATCAACTGCTCTACCCTCGTCTACCTGTTCAGTCACCTTCTCAAAGAACTCAATAAGGTTTGTGAAGCATGACCTACCCTTCACAAAGCCATGCTGACTATCCCTGATCATATTATTCCTATCTAGATGATTATAAATCTTGTCCCTTATAATCCCCTCCAAGACTTTACCCACTACAGACGTGAGGCTCACCGGTCTATAGTTGCCGGGGTTGTCTCTGCTCCCCTTTTTGAACAAAGGGACCACATTTGCTATCCTCCAGTCCTCTGGCACTATTCCTGTAGCCAATGATGACATAAAAATCAAAGCCAAAGGTCCAGCAATCTCTTCCCTGGCCTCCCATAGAATCCTAGGATAAATCCCATCAGGTCCCGGGGACCTATCCACGTATTCCTCAGCCTTGCAGATGCACGCAGTGACTCCAAGCTGCCACTCAAGTTCCGCAACACAGAGCTCAGGATTCTGCATCAGATGATACTTCCTGCAGATTTAGTCTTGAGGGAACTTGGTGCCTGAATGACTTCCCACATTACGCAGGATGCACATTCCACGTGGTTAAATTGCACGACATAGTTTAAAATTTATCGAAAATGTTCACTAATATGGTATGATAAACCTCGCCTGTCACTCACCAATCATTTCCTCTGTGCCTGGTCCAGAAAGACCGATACTTACCAATCAATCAGTTTTTGGGACACCTGTGATGCCACTTTTAGATTTTACCTGTAAACCCTGGCGCTCTCTCTCCCTCTCTCTGCTGTTGCTTATTGTGACATTCACTCAGCTTCTACTCCGGCAGCAAAGTGAGAGCCAGTTACTGGAGGCTGAGGAGAGGCAGAAAAAGAAAGGACCACCTCCTCCCCCTCTTCACCGAACTCCCTCACGCACTAAATTTAACACAAACACTCTCATGCAGCACCGAAGCAGCACTTCTGTGCAGACAGGCAGCACTGAAGGACTGTATTTACCGTTCCTGATTCAAGTTTCTGAAAACCAATTTGAGCCAGTTATCAATTTAACTAGCTGGAGCTCCAAGCACAGCGAGTAAACCCCTGATTTAAAGCTGAAATCAAATTTATCTAATTTCCATCCATTTGTTGCCCCTAGGGGACCAGTAAATCTCAGACAGATTCAGTTCCAGAATAATGTAAAACTGTCTCCTTTAATCCAGCATCTGGCTTAAAATGTTCCTGTGCCTTTCACATTACTTCAAAATGCAGAAACTGAATTATGTCCCAACCATTTTGTATTAAGACATAAGCTTGGAGAAGCTAACAAAACAAGTCAGATCTTTTTAAAAAATAATATACATTAGCAGTGTGAATCTCTCTGCAGCTTACGTATTTAGAGTGGGAGTGGTTTGTTGCAAGTCAAAAATTGCCATCTGTCATAATGGTCCTGTTACCTTGCTAGTGTTATTAATATACTGTGTTATTAATATACAAACATGCAAATTAGGAACAGGAGTTGGCCACACGGCCCATCGAGGCTGCTCTGCCATTTAATAAGATCATGGCCAATCTGATTGTAAACTCAACTCCACAATCCTGCCTACCCCCAATACCCTTTAACCCCCTCTTAATTAAGAATCTATCCAGCTTTGTCTTAAAAATATTCAAAGACTCTGCTACCACTGCCTTTTGAGGAAGAGAGTTCCAGAGACTCACTGCCCTCTGAGAGAAAGCATTTCTCCTCATGTCTGTCTTAAAAAAGTGACTTCTGATTTTTAAACTGTGACCCATTTATGTTCCATTCATCAATGAATAGTTTTGTTTTTATGAACGGAAAAAGGTCATTAGGTGGAATAAATGTTATGTTATGTTAAAAGAAAGTTGTGCATTTGCCTGTCATTCACCAGGTCCACTGGCCATCCGAAAATGCTTGAACAACCAATGAAACACTATAATCATTATTGGAAGGTAGGAAATGCACCAACGATTTTGTGGCCACACACACAGCATTGTGATAATGACAGGATAAGCTACATTTGCAATGTTGATTGAGGGACAAATAGTGCTAGGACAGCTGGGGTAGCTCCTCTTTCTCTTCTTCAGAATAGTAGCCTTCTCAGAATTCTTCGTTTGGGAAACCGTGGGCGGGATTCTCCAATAATGGGGCTATATCTCCACGCCGGCGTGCAAACCGGCGCCAACCACTCCGGCGTCACCGGCCCCCGAAACTGATGAATTCTCCACTTTCTAGGGGGCTAGGTTGATGCCGGAGTGGTTCACACAGCTCCAGCCGGCGCCGAAGGGCCGGCGCGAGTTCGCGCATGTGCGGAACGGCCGGCGTATTTGCGCCCCACCCCCACCCCCCCAGTACAGACCCCGCACGCTTACCTGCCAGGTCCCGCCGTGTGTGAGGTGAGTAATCTACACCGACGGGACTGGGACAAACCTGTCGCCCACTTGGCCCATTGGGGCCTGGAGAAGAGCCGGGGGGCCCCCGACCGGCGTGGCGGGAAACCCGCCAGCGCATGAAAAACGGCACCGGAGAATAGGTAAGATGGCGTCGGGGTGGCGGGACGGGATTCATGCCTCCCCCCGGGGATTCTCCTACCCGGCGCAGGGTCGGAGAATCCCGCCCTATGTTCCCCCGCCAGTATTGAATTGCATCTGATATGCGCTCCTAGAAGCAATTCCCAATCCTTTGCCATGCAAATTTATGAATGGCAAGAATTGCAAGGGAATCCTGCTGAAGGACCCCCATTCTGAGTGGGCGGCCCAATAGCAATGTCCTGCGGCTGGCCACCCCCCCCCCCCCCCCCGCACTGCAACTCAGCCACACCCGTATCGCAATTGGGAATCCCACCCCTGGACTTTCTGGTTCGTCCCCCTTCCCTCCAGGTATGGGGGTGACCCGACACACTTCCCTCCCCCCACCTCCCAAGACCCCCTACATAAGGGGAGCCGCCAGATACCCCCGAAATAAAGAGATCCCCCCAGAGGTACTCTAAAAAATAGGCCCACCCCACAAACCGCCCCAAGAAGAGATCACTGTCAGCAAGACCCCCAGAAAAGGGGGGCACAGTAGTACAGTGGTTAGCACTGCTGCCTCACAGTGCCAGGGACCCAGGTTCAATTCTGGCCTCTGCTGACTGTGAGGAGTTTGCACTTTCTCCACATGGCTGCGTGGGTTTCCTCCGGGTGCTCCAGTTTTCTCCCACAGTCCAAAGATGTGCGGTTAGATGGACTGGCCATGCTAAATTGTCCTTAGTGTCCAAAATAAGGTTAGGTGGGGTTACTAGGTTATGGGGATTGGGTGGGGCCATGGGCCTAGGTAGGGGGCTCTTTCCAAGGTCGGTGCAGACTCGATCGACCGAATGAATTAAAAGTGACCTCTGTCAGGAAGCCCCCCAGAAAAGCGACCCCTGTCTGGATGCTATAGAGCATTACTGTTGTATCGCTCACCTGGGAAATACACCTGCTGGCTCAGATACAGGAAGCAGCACGAGTCAATCCCTGGAAAGTATTAAAACCCTAAGGTCCTTAAGCTGCAAACCATTCATTAATTTCCCTTACCAGACTGTGATTGACAGCTTCCACAAACACACTTTCCAGCCTTGCTTCATTCATCTTCCTTCATGGCTGAGTGACTCCAAAGTGCTCTAACATAATAATAATAATCACTTATTGTCACAAGTAGGCTTCAATGAAGTTGCTGTGAAAAGTCCCTAGTCGCCACATTGCGGCGCCTGTTCGGGGAGGCCGGTATGGGAATTGAACCCGCGCTGCTGCCTTGTTCTGCATTACAAGCCAGCTGTTTAGCCCACTGTGTTAAACTTGCCCCTAACAGCACTTAGAGTTACTGATTCACGAAGGAAGATGAATGAAGCAAGACTGGCAGGTGTGTTTGTGGAAGCTGTCAATCACAGATTAGTAAGGGAAATGAGTGAATGGTTTGCACCTTAAGGATCTGAGGTGTTTGAACACAGGTAAACACCTTTTTCTTTCCAGGAACGGACAATGGTGCTTCCTGTGTCTGAACCAGCAGTATATTGCTCAGGTGAGTGTGACAACAATAATTTCTTTTACTGTTCCCTAGCTTCCAGACAGGGGTCACTTTTTTGGGAGGCCTGTGAAGGTTTCCTTTAGTTAGGAGATTGCTGGGGAGTACCGCAATTGGGAATTGGGAGTCTCTGGGGAGGTCCCTTTAGTTCGAGTGTCTCTGTGAGGGGTCCCTTTAGTTCGAGTGTCTCTGTGGGGGGTCCCTTTAGATAAGGGCCTCTAGGGGGGTCCCTTGAGTTAGGAGGTGTCTGAGGAGTCTCTTTAGTTGGGGGTTGCTGGGAGGGTCTTTTTACTGAGGGGTTTTCGGGGGGGGGGGTTGACCCTATTAACAGGGTCTCTGTGGGTGTCTCCCATTTTAGGGGGGTCTCTGCAGGGAGGAGAGGCAGTGGGGGGTGTCTTATTAGGGGACGGTGGGCTGGTCCTGCAATGTTGTCGGGTGTACTTTGGGGGCCACTCCCTCAAGGAGTTACCCACTTGGTCCACAGCAAGGTCCACCACATCAGGGCCACCCTGGTAAATGCCAGTCAAAGAACAAGAACAAAGAAAACTTCGGCCCTCCAAGCCTGCACCGACCATGTGGCCTGTCCACACTAAAATCTTCTACACTTCCGGGGTCCGTATCCCTCTATGCCCATCCTATTCATGTATTTGTCAAGATGCCCCTTAAATGTCACTATTGTCCCTGCTTCCACCATCTCCTCCGACAGCGAGTTCCAGGCACCCACTACCCTCTGTGTAAAAAAACTTGCCTTGTACATCTCCTCTAAACATTGCCCCTCACACCTTAAACCTTTGCCCCCTAGTAATTGACCCCCTCTACCCTGGGAAAAAGCCTCTAACTATCCACTCTGTCTATGCCCCTCATAATTTTGTATACCTCTATCAGGTCTCCCCTCAACCTCTGTCATTCCAGTGAGAACAAACCGAGTAGCTCTCCTCATAGCTAATGCCCTCCATACCAGGCAACATCCTGGTAAATCTCTTCTGCACCCTCTCTAAAGCCTTCACATCCTTTTGGTAGTGTGGCAACCAGAATTGAACACTATACTCCAAGTGTGGCCTAACTAAGGTTCTCTACAGCTGCAACATGACTTGACAACTCTTATACTCAATGCCCCGGCCAATGAAGGCAAGCATGCCGAATGCCTTCTTGACTACCTTCTCCACCTGTGTAGCCACTTTCAGTGACCTGTGGACCTGTACACCAAGATCTCTCTGTCAAGATCTTGTTTTTTATAATAAACATTTTATTGAGGTATTTCTTTGGCATTGTAACAGCAACAAGATAAACAATGTACATAAAAAAAATATTAACATAGTGCAAATACCGCCTCCCTCTCCCACATGTCCCACCATTACTTAACCCCCTAATCTACACTAGCCTAACCCCCTCTTCCCCCCCCCCCTTCTGCTGACGATTAATCATCTGCGAAGAAGTCGATGAACGGTTGCCACCTCCGGGCGAACCCTAACAGAGACCCTCTCATGGCAAACTTAATTTTCTCCAGGCAGAGAAAGCTAGCCATGTCCGATAGCCAGGTCTCCGATTTCTGGAGCTTCGAGTCCCTCCATGCTAATAATATCCGCCTCCGGGCTACCAGGGAAGCAAAGGCCAGAACATCTGCCTCTTTCTCCCCCTGGATTCCCGGATCCTGCGACACCCCGAAAATCACCACCCCTGGACTCAATGCCACCCTCGTATTTAATACCTTGGACATGACGTCAGCAAACCCCTGCCAGAATCCCCTCAGCTATAGACATGCCCAGAACATGTGGACATGGTTCGCTGGTCCCCCCGCACGTTTCGCACACCTGTCCTCCACCCCAGAGAATCTGCTCATCCGGGCCACTGTCATGTGAGCTCGTTGAACGACCTTAAATTGGATCAGGCTGAGCCTGGGGCATGTTGCCGTCGCATTGACCCTACTCAACTTACTAATCAGGCCAGTTACATTTTCCTCCACCCTGTCAACCCTCCACATACTCCATCCATATCACCACATGCCCCCCACCCACTCCCATGGTCCCTCATACCCTCCATGCCAACTTAGTGATAGCTCATGCCAACCCGGGATCTAAGGGTAACTGTTAGTATGATGCGTACCCCCGTGCTCAACCAGGTCCAATGAGCTACATAGTGGTCCCAGTTGGCACTGTGGATCCTGCTCCCGCATGTCTCCTACCGCCCCCCCCCCCCCCCCCCCCCCCTGTCCCCGCAACCCTAGCCACGTCGGTGCCATAGTCCTCGCACTTGTCCTTGCTGCCAAGGGTACTTTCAGCTGGCGCTGCCCTTGCCAACTCTCCCGTCTGTTGCCCCCCTTTAGGGGCTACTGTGGGAGTTGCTCTTGGGCGAGCTACGTGTTGCCCTGCCAATGGGTGCAGGCCGTTGGGGGGGCGGGGGGGGGGGGGTTCATATGGTGAAAAGTGGGTGCGGGGATGGAAGAGTGGGGGCTGGGGTGCGGGGTGGGAGCACCCATACAGCCAGTGGCACTTTGTAGAACCAGGGGCCAAGGTGGGTGTCTGAATGGCCTCCTCCTGCTCCTATTTTCTTTGTTTCTAAAACCTCTCAGCTTCTATCCTGTAAAGCTCCTTCAGAATCTTGTGGTTTTCAATAATATCACCTCTCATTCTTCCAAACTCCAGAGACTTTACACCCAATTTACTTAACCTCTCATCATAGGATAACCCCTTCACTCCAGGGACCAATTTAATGAACCTTTACTGTACTTCTTCTAATGCAGATATCCTTTCTGAAACATGGAGCCCAAACTGCACACAATATTCCAGATGTGATCCCACCAAAGCCCTGCACAACTAGAGCGAGACTTCTTTATTCTTGTATTCAAACTCCCTTGCAGTAAAGGTCAACATTTTATTTGCCTTCCTAATTGCTTGCTGTATCCGCAAACTAACTTTGCTTTACTTGTATGACTACACCCAAGTCTCTCAGCAACGTATGAATATTGCTGAAAAATGAAACATACCGTTGAAGTTTTTCATCCTGCACTCAGCAGAACCGAGATTTGGTGGGCAGGTGGACTGCAGTACTCTCTACTCATGCAGTATAAATTGTTGCTTCCTTTAGAATTGGTATTCTGTGAATCCGTCTGGTTGAGTGCCAGAGAAAAAGCTTAAACACCGTGGGTGGGATTCTCCGCTTCGCCAGCCGTGTTTTCCGGCGTGATGCCCCACTTCCAGCAGCGGAATTCTCCGTACTCGACGCTGACCAATGGAGTTCCCCATTGTGGTCCACCCCACACCGTCGGGAAACCCTTGGCCGTGGGTGCTCTGCTGGTAGACTGGAGGATCCCACCGACGGAGAATTCTGCTGAATGTCACTTTTTTCAGCATTACTCAAGTTCTGTACGACCAACAAGTTTCACACATTTTATAAATGTCCTTTTCTTTATTCTCATGACCAAAGTGAGTCACTTCGCACTTCCCCACATTAGACTCCACCTGCCATCTTATTATCCATTCATTTAACCTGTCTATATCCCTTTGCAATCTCTGTCATCCTAATAGCTTGCATTTCCACCAAGCTTTGTACCATCAGCAAACTCTGCTACATTGCTCCGTCTTTTCCTGCAAGGCATTAATATGGATTGTAAACCGGGGATGCCCAGCACTAATCTTTGCTGCATTCCACTGTTTACAGCCTGCCAACTTGAAACTTCCCCATTCATTCCTACTCACCACTTCCTATTGATTACCCAAAACTTTATTCATGCTAATATATTACCCCAAACCTCATGGGTCCTTGTGTATTAACCTTGTGTTTTCTTCTTCTTGGGCAATCACTCAGTGTCGAGATGACTTGCTTCCACTCTGTGGAGGTGGGTTCTGCGTTTGGCTGATTCGTCCGACCAAAAAAGAGGTTTGCTAGTGTCACACGGGAGGGTTTAAACTAGTATGGCAGGGGGGTGGGCACGGGAGCAATAGGTCAGAAGGTGAGAGCATTGAGGGAGAACTAGGGAATAGGGACAGTGTGGCTCTGAGGCAGAGCAGACGGGGAGAAGTTGCTGAACACAGTGGGTCTGGTGGCCTGAAGTGCATATGTTTTAATGCAAGGAGCATTACGGGTAAGGCAGATGAACTTAGAGCTTGGATTAGTACTTGGAACTATGATGTTGTTGCCATTACAGAGACCTGGTTGAGGGAAGGGCAGGATTGGCAGCTAAACGTTCCAGGATTTAGATGTTTCAGGCGGGATAGAGGGGGATGTCAAAGGGGAGGCGGAGTTGCGCTACTTGTTCGGGAGAATATCACAGCTGTACTGCGAGAGGACACCTCAGAGGGCAGTGAGGCTATATGGGTAGAGATCAGGAAAAAGAAGGGTGCAGTCACAATGTTGGGGGTATACTACAGGCCTCCCAACAGCCAGCGGGAGATAGAGGAGCAGATAGGTAGACAGATTTTGGAAAAGAGTAAAAACAACAGGGTTGTGGTGATGGGAGACTTCAACTTCCCCAATATTGACTGGGACTCACTTAGTGCCAGGGGCTTAGACGGGGCGGAGTTTGTAAGGAGCATCCAGGAGGGCTTCTTAAAGCAATATGTAGACAGTCCAACTAGGGAAGGGGCGGTACTGGACCTGGTATTGGGGAATGAGCCCGGCCAGGTGGTAAATGTTTCAGTAGGGGAGCATTTCGGTAACAGTGACCACAATTCAGTAAGTTTTAAAGTACTGGTGGACAAGGATAAGAGTGGTCCGAGGATGAATGTGCTAAATTGGGGGGAGGCTAATTATAACAATATTAGGCAGGAACTGAAGAACATAGATTGGGGGCGGATGTTTGAGGGCAAATCAACATCTGACATGTGGGAGGCTTTCAAGTGGCAGTTGAAAGGAATACAGGACCGGCATGTTCCTGTGAGGAAGAAAGATAAATACGGCAATTTTCGGGAACCTTGGTTGACGAGTGATATTGTAGGCCTCGTCAAAAAGAAAAAGGAGGTTTCCGGGTGCGGCGATGACCAGCTGAGTCGCACGTTTCAGCAGCTCCCTGTGAAACGGACTTTTGGGCTCTTGATAGGAGCCCCAACGGCAATTTTAACGGCTGAAAACACCGTGCGGTAAACCAGAAGGGTGTTCCCCCTGGACACGGATGGAAAAAGGAGAGGAAAGTGGCCGGATTGCAGCGGATCCTTTGGAACAACGGCAAGGAAGGCAAGCAGAAACCAAGATGGCGTCGGAAGGTGGCAGTTTCATATGGGGCCCTGAACAACAAGAGTTTTTGAAACGCTGCGTGGAGGAGATAAAAAAGGAAATGAAGAAAGAGTTGTTGGCCCCGATATTACAGGCGATTGAAGGGCTGAAAGAGGAACAAAAGACCCAGGAGCAGGAGCTTCGGGTCGTGAAGGCGAAAGCAGCAGAGAACGAAAACGATATACAGGGCCTGGTGGTGAAGTCGGAGATACAGGAGGCACACCAGAAACGATCTGTGGAGAGGTTGGAGGCACTGGAAAATAACGCAAGGAGGAACAACTTGAGGATTCTTGGCCTTCCTGAAGGTGTGGAGGGGGCGGACGTCGGGGCATATGTGAGCACGATGCTGCACTCGTTAATGGGAGTGGAGGCCCCGACGGGTCCGTTGGAGGTGGAGGGAGCATACCAAGTTATGGTGCGAGGATCGAGAGCAGGAGAAGCTCCCAGAGCCATAGTGGTGAGATTTCTCCGTTTTAAGGATAGAGAAATGGTCCTTAGATGGGCGAAGAAAACTCGGTGCAGTAAATGGGAGAACGCGGTGATCCGCGTCTATCAAGATTGGAGTGCGGAGGTGGCGAGAAGGAGGGCGAGCTTTAATCGGGCCAAAGCGGTACTTCACAAAAAAAAGATAAAGTTTGGAATGCTGCAACCGGCAAGACTGTGGGTCACATATCAAGGGAGGCACCACTACTTTGAGACGGCGGATGAAGCGTGGACTTTTATTGTAGAAGAAAAATTGGAATGATTGGACTACGAAAATGACCGTTTGGACAAAGTGGTGGGACGAGTGGGGGGGGGGCGAAGAGGGATTGTATGATTAATCCTGCGGTATGGTAACTTTTCTTTCTCCCACAGGTGGTGATGGGGGGAGGTGGGGAGGGAGAGGAGATGGGGCGTTGGCCATGGGAGGCGGGGCCGAGGGAGAGGCGCGGGCTTGGTTCCCGCGCTATGATAATTATGGCGGGAATAGAGAAGCAGGAAGGAGGGGGCGCCGCACGGGGCGAGCCGTGATCACGGGGGGAAGCCGAGGTCAGCCAGAGTTTGCTGACTTCTGGGAGAAACATGGGGGGAGTAATTACGCTAGCGGGGAGTCTAGCGGGGGGGGGGGGGGGGAGGGGGGAATTACTGGGTTGCTGCTGCTGGGGAAAGGGGGGAGTGGGTACGGGAAAGGATGGGCAGGGGGGCACCGTCTGGGAGAAATACAGCTGCGTGGGAACTGGGCGAGAAGCTGGAAAAAGATGATGGCTAACCGGCAAAGGGGGGGGGTGGGAAGCCCCCCAACTCGGCTGATCACATGGAACGTGAGGGGGCTTAACGGGCCGATAAAGAGGGCACGAGTACTCGCACACCTTAAGAAACTTAAAGCAGATGTGGCCATGTTACAGGAAACGCACCTGAAACTGATAGATCAGGTTAGGTTGCGCAAAGGATGGGTAGGGCAGGTGTTCCATTCGGGGCTGGATGCGAAAAACAGGGGGGTGGCTATATTAGTGGGGAAGCGGGTAATGTTCGAGGCAAAGACTATAGTGGCGGATAACGGGGGCAGATACGTGATGGTGAGTGGCAAATTACAGGGAGAGATGGTGGTGTTGGTAAATGTGTATGCCCCGAATTGGGACGATGCCAATTTTATGAGGCGAATGCTAGGACGCATCCCAGACCTAGAGACCGGAAAGCTGATAATGGGGGGAGACTTTAACACGGTGTTGGAACCAAGGCTGGATAGGTCGAAGTCCAGGACTGGTAGGAGGCCGGCAGCAGCCAAGATGCTTAAGGATTTTATGGAGCAGATGGGAGGGGTGGACCCGTGGAGATTCAGTAGACCTAGGAGTAAGGAGTTCTCGTTTTTCTCCTATGTCCATAAAGTCTATTCACGCATAGACTTTTTTGTGTTGGGTAGGGCATTGATCCCGAGGGTGAGGGGAACGGAATATACGGCTATAGCCATTTCGGATCATGCCCCACACTGGGTAGACTTGGGGATAGGGGAGGAAACAAGAGGGCGTCCACCCTGGAGAATGGACATGGGACTAATGGCGGATGAGGGGGTGTGCTTAAGGGTGAGGGGATGCATTGAAAAGTACTTGGAACTCAATGACAATGGGGAGGTTCAGGTGGGAGTGGTCTGGGAGGCGTTGAAGGCGGTGGTTAGGGGGGAGCTGATATCAATAAGGACACATAAAGGGAAGCAGGAGAGTAAGGAACGGGAGCGGTTGTTGCAAGAACTTTTGAGGGTGGACAGACAGTATGCAGAAGCACCGGAGGAGGGACTGTATAGGGAAAGGCAAAGGCTGCATGTGGAATTTGACTTGCTGACCACAGGCACTGCAGAGGCACAATGGAGGAAGGCGCAGGGTGTACAGTATGAATATGGAGAGAAGGCGAGCAGATTGCTGGCACACCAATTGAGGAAAAGGGGAGCAGCGAGGGAAATAGGGGGGGTGAGAGATGAAGATGGAGAGACGGAGCGGGGAGCGGAGAGAGTGAATGAAGTGTTTAAGACATTTTATAAAAAATTGTATGAAGCTCAACCCCCGGATGGGAGGGAGAGAATGATGGAGTTTTTGGATCGGCTGGAAATTCCCAAGGTGGAAGAGCAGGAAAGGATGGGATTGGGAGCACAGATCACGGTAGAAGAAGTGGTGAAAGGAATTAGGAACATGCAGACGGGAAAGGCCCCGGGACCGGACGGATTCCCAGTTGAATTTTACAGAAAATATTTGGACTTGCTCGCCCCGCTACTGACGAGGACCTTTAACGAGGCAAAGGAAAGGGGACAACTGCCCCCGACTATGTCAGAAGCAACGATATCGCTTCTTTTAAAGAAGGAAAAGGATCCGCTACAATGCGGGTCCTACAGACCAATCTCCCTCCTCAATGTAGATGCCAAGGTCTTGGCCAAGGTAATGGCAATGAGAATAGAGGAATGTGTCCCGGGGGTGGTTCATGAGGACCAAACTGGGTTTGTGAAGGGGAGACAGCTGAACACGAACATACGGAGGTTGTTAGGGGTAATGATGATGGCCCCACCAGAGGGTGAAACGGAGATAGTAGTGGCGATGGATGCCGAGAAAGCATTTGATAGAGTGGAGTGGGATTATCTGTGGGAGGTGTTGAGGAGATTTGGGTTCGGAGAGGGGTATGTTAGATGGGTGCAGCTGTTGTATAGGGCCCCAGTGGCGAGTGTGGTCACGAATGGACGGGGATCGGCATATTTTCGGCTCCATAGAGGGACAAGGCAGGGATGTCCTCTGTCCCCATTACTGTTTGCACTGGCGATTGAGCCCCTGGCGATAGCGCTGAGAGGTTCCAAGGGATGGAGGGGAATACTTAGGGGAGGAGAAGAACACCGGGTATCTTTATATGCGGATGATCTGCTACTATATGTGGCGGATCCAGCGGAGGGGATGCCAGAAATAATGCGGATACTTGGGGAGTTTGGGGATTTTTCAGGGTATAAATTGAACATGGGGAAGAGTGAGCTGTTTGTGGTGCATCCAGGGGAGCAGAGTAGAGAAATAGAAGACCTACCGTTGAGGAAGGTAACAAGAGACTTTCGTTACCTGGGGATCCAGATAGCTAAGAATTGGGGCACATTGCACAGGCTAAATTTGACGCGGTTGGTGGAACAGATGGAGGAAGATTTCAAGAGATGGGATATGGTAGCATTGTCAATGGCAGGGAGGGTGCAGGCGGTTAAGATGGTGGTCCTCCCGAGATTCCTCTTTGTGTTTCAGTGTCTCCCGGTGGTGATCACAAAGGCTTTTTTCAAAAGGATAGAAAAGAGTATCATGGGTTTTGTTTGGGCCGGGAAGACTCCGAGAGTGAGGAAGGGATTCTTACAGCGTAGTAGGGATAGGGGGGGGGCTGGCACTACCGAGCCTAAGTGAGTATTATTGGGCCGCTAATATTTCAATGGTGAGTAAGTGGATGGGAGAGGAGGAAGGAGCGGCGTGGAAGAGATTAGAGAGGGCGTCCTGTAGGGGGACCAGCCTGCAGGCTATGGTGACAGCCCCATTGCCGTTCTCACCAAGGAACTATACCACGAGTCCGGTGGTGGTAGCTACACTGAAGATTTGGGGACAGTGGAGATGACATAGGGGAAAGACCGGAGCACTGGGGGGGTCCCCGATAAGAAACAACCATAGGTTTGCCCCGGGGGGAATGGATGGGGGATATGGAATGTGGCAAAGAGCAGGTATAACGCAATTGAAAGATCTATTTGTGGATGGGAAGTTTGCGAGTCTGGGAGCGCTGACCGAGAAATATGGGTTGCCCCAAGGGAATGCATTCAGGTACATGCAATTGAGGGCTTTTGCGAGGCAACAGGTGAGGGAATTCCCGCAGCTCCCGACACAAGAGGTGCAGGACAGAGTCATCTCAAAGAAATGGGTGGGGGACGGTAAGGTGTCGGATATATATAGGGAAATGAGAGACGAAGGGGAGACTATGATGGACGAACTAAAAGGGAAATGGGAAGAAGAGCTAGGGGAGGAGATTGAGGAGGGGATGTGGGCAGATGCCCTAAACAGGGTAAACTCGTCGTCCTCGTGCGCCAGGCTAAGCCTGATTCAGTTTAAGGTATTACACAGGGCACATATGACTGGAACACGGCTCAGTAAATTTTTTGGGGTGGAGGGTAGGTGTGCGAGGTGCTCGAGAAGCCCAGCGAATCATACCCATATGTTTTGGTCATGCCCGGCACTACAGGGGTTTTGGATGGGGGTGACAAAGGTGCTTTCGAAAGTAGTAGGAGTCCGGGTCGAACCAAGCTGGGGGTTGGCTATATTTGGGGTTGCACAAGAGCCGGGAGTGCAGGAGGCGAAAGAGGCCGATGTTTTGGCCTTTGCGTCCCTAGTAGCCCGGCGCAGAATATTGCTAATGTGGAAAGAAGCCAAGCCCCCGGGGGTGGAGACCTGGATAAATGATATGGCGGGGTTCATAAAGTTAGAGCGGATTAAGTTCGTCCTAAGGGGGTCGGCTCAAGGGTTTACTAGGCGGTGGCAACCGTTCGTCGAATATCTTGCGGAAAGATAGATAGGGGAGAACAAAGAAGGCAGCAGCAGCGGCCCAGGACTTGGGGGGGGGGGGGGGGGGATGGGGGGGGGGTGGCCTGAGACAAGGCAGTTGCCAATTAGGGCTAGTTTTTATTTTTTGTTATTTAATATTTATTTATTTGTTGTTTTTGTTTAAATTTAAAAAGGTCATTATTATCTGTATTGTTACAATGTTGTGTAAAGGATGCACAATGTACTGTGTTGGTTGACCAAAAAGTTTCAATAAAATATTATTTTTTAAAAAAAAAGAAAAAGGAGGCATTTGTCAGGGCTAAAAGGCTGGGAACAGACGAAGCCTGCGTGGAATATAAGGAAAGTAGGAAGGAACTTAAGCAAGGAGTCAGGAGGGCTAGAAGGAGTCACGAAAAGTAATTGGCAAATAGGGTTAAGGAAAATCCCAAGGCTTTTTACACGTACATAAAAAGCAAGAGGGTAGCCAGGGAAAGGGTTGGCCCACTGAAGGATAGGCAAGGGAATCTATGTGTGGAGCCAGAGGAAATGGGCGAGGTACTAAATGAATACTTTGCATCAGTATTTACCAAAGAGAAGGAATTGGTAGATGTTGAGTCTGGAGAAGGGGGTGTAGATAGCCTGGGTCACATTGTGATCCAAAAAGACGAGGTGTTGGGTGTCTTAAAAAATATTAAGGTAGATAAGTCCCCAGGGCCTGATGGGATCTACCCCAGAATACTGAAGGAGGCTGGAGAGGAAATTGCTGAGGCCTTGACAGAAATCTTTGGATCCTCGCTGTCTTCAGGGGATGTCCCGGAGGACTGGAGAATAGCCAATGTTGTTCCTCTGTTTAAGAAGGGTAGCAAGGATAATCCCGGGAACTACAGGCCGGTGAGCCTTACTTCAGTGGTAGGGAAATTACTGGAGAGAATTCTTCGAGACAGGATCTACTCCCATTTGGAAGCAAATGGACGTATTAGTGAGAGGCTGCACGGTTTTGTGAAGGGGAGGTCGTGTCTCACTAACTTGATAGAGTTTTTCAAGGAGGTCACTAAGATGATTGATGCAGGTAGGGCAGTAGATGTTGTCTATATGGACTTCAGTAAGGCCTTTGACAAGGTCCCTCATGGTAGACTAGTACAAAAGGTGAAGTCACACGGGATCAGGGGTGAGCTGGCAAGGTGGATACAGAACTGGCTAGGCCATAGAAGGCAGAGAGTAGCAATGGAGGGATGCTTTTCTAATTGGAGGGCTGTGACCAGTGGTGTTCCACAGGGATCAGTGCTGGGACCTTTGCTCTTTGTAGTATATATAAATGATTTGGAGGAAAATGTAACTGGTCTGATTAGTAAGTTTGCAGACGACACAAAGGTTGGTGGAATTGCGGATAGCGATGAGGACTATCGGAGGATACAGCAGGATTTAGATTGCCTGGAGACTTGGGCGGAGAGATGGCAGATGGAGTTTAATCCGGACAAATGTGAGGTAATGCATTTTGGAAGGTCTAATGCAGGTAGGGAATATACAGTGAATGGTAGAACCCTCAAGAGTATTGAAAGTCAAAGAGATCTAGGAGTACAGGTCCACAGGTCATTGAAAGGGGCAACACAGGTGGAGAAGGTAGTCAAGAAGGCATACGGCATGCTTGCCTTCATTGGCCGGGGCATTGAGTATAAGAATTGGCAAGTCATGTTGCAGCTGTATAGAACCTTAGTTAGGCCACACTTGGAGTATAGTGTTCAATTCTGGTCGCCACACTACCAGAAGGATGTGGAGGCTTTAGAGAGGGTGCAGAAGAGATTTACCAGAATGTTGCCTGGTATGGAGGGCATTAGCTCTGAGGAGCGGTTGAATAAATTCGGTTTGTTCTCACTGGAACGAAGGAGGTTGAGGGGAGACCTGATAGAGGTCTACAAAATTATGAGGGGCATAGACAGAGTGGATAGTCAGAGGCTTTTCCCCAGGGTAGAGGGGTCAATTACTAGGGGGCATAGGTTTAAGGTGAGAGGGGCAAGGTTTAGATTAGATGTACGAGGCAAGTTTTTTACGCAGAGGGTAGTGGGTTCCTGGAACTCGCTACCGGAGGAGGTAGTGGAAGCAGGGACAATAGTGACATTTAAGGGGCATCTTGCCAAATACATGAATAGGATGGGAATAGAGGGAAACGGACCCAGGAAGTGTAGAAGATTGTAGTTTAGTCGGGCAGCATGTTCGGCACGGGCTTGGAGGGCCGAGGGGCACAGGCCATGGTGCTGTACCTGTGCTGTACATTTCTTTGTTCTTTGTCTTTGTTCTTTGATCCTGGATCTGCAGACTCTGCAGTAGGTGCTTGATGAGGTGGGTGGGTGAGATGCTCTAGATTCTGCACTCTCCGATGTTTATGCTTGACCTCCGCATGCTCCACAGGTGAAGGGGTTATTTGGGGAGGCTTTCAGAGTGTCCTTGTAGCATTTCCTCTTCCTTCCTAGTGATCGCTTGCCATTGTGGAGCTCAGAGTGGAGAACTTGTTTGGGAGTCTTGTGTCAGGCCAGCAGACAAAGTGGACTGCCAATGGTAGCTGGTCGAGGGTGACCAGTGCCTCAATACTGGGGATATTGGCCTGGGCGAGGACCCTCACATTGGTACGCCTCTCCTGCCAATGGTAGCTGGTCGAGGGTGACGAGTGCCTCAATACTGGGGATATTGGCCTGGGCGAGGACCCTCACATTGGTACGCCTCTCCTGCCAATGGTAGCTGGTCGAGGGTGACGAGTGCCTCAATACTGGGGATATTGGCCTGGGCGAGGACCCTCACATTGGTACGCCTCTCCAGCCAATGGTAGCTGGTCGAGGGTGACGAGTGCCTCAATACTGGGGATATTGGCCTGGGCGAGGACCCTCACATTGGTACGCCTCTCCTGCCAATGGTAGCTGGTCGAGGGTGACCAGTGCCTCAATACTGGGGATATTGGCCTGGGCGAGGACCCTCACATTGGTACGCCTCTCCTGCCAATGGTAGCTGGTCGAGGGTGACCAGTGCCTCAATACTGGGGATATTGGCCTGGGCGAGGACCCTCACATTGGTACACCTCTCCTGCCAATGGTAGCTGGTCGAGGGTGACCAGTGCCTCAATACTGGGGATATTGGCCTGGGCGAGGACCCTCACATTGGTACGCCTCTCCTGCCAATGGTAGCTGGTCGAGGGTGACCAGTGCCTCAATACTGGGGATATTGGCCTGGGCGAGGACCCTCACATTGGTACGCCTCTCCTGCCAATGGTAGCTGGTCGAGGGTGACCAGTGCCTCAATACTGGGGATATTGGCCTGGGCGGGGACCCTCACATTGGTACGCCTCTCCTGCCAATGGTAGCTGGTCGAGGGTGACCAGTGCCTCAATACTGGGGATATTAGCCTAGTCGAGGACCCTCACATTGGTACGCCTCTCCAGCCAATGGTAGCTGGTCGAGGGTGACCAGTGCCTCAATACTGGGGATATTGGCCTGGGCGAGGACCCTCAAATTGGTACGCCTCTCCTGCCAATGGTAGCTGGTCGAGGGTGACCAGTGCCTCAATACTGGGGATATTGGCCTGGGCGAGGACCCTCACAATGGTACGCCCCTCCTGCCAATGGTAGCTGGTCGAGGGTGACCAGTGCCTCAATACTGGGGATATTGGCCTGGGCGAGGACCCTCACATTGGTACGCCCCTCCTGCCAATGGTAGCTGGTCGAGGGTGACCAGTGCCTCAATACTGGGGATATTGGCCTGGGCGAGGACCCTCACATTGGTACGCCTCTCCTGCCAATGGTAGCTGGTCGAGGGTGACCAGTGCCTCAATACTGGGGATATTGGCCTGGGCGAGGACCCTCACATTGGTACGCCTCTCCTGCCAATGGTAGCTGGTCGAGGGTGACCAGTGCCTCAATACTGGGGATATTGGCCTGGGCGAGGACCCTCACATTGGTACGCCTCTCCTGCCAATGGTAGCTGGTCGAGGGTGACCAGTGCCTCAATACTGGGGATATTGGCCTGGGCGAGGACCCTCACATTGGTACGCCTCTCCTGCCAAAGGTAGCTGGTCGAGGGTGACCAGTGCCTCAATACTGGGGATATTGGCCTGGGCGAGGACCCTCACATTGGTACACCTCTCCTGCCAATGGTAGCTGGTCGAGGGTGACCAGTGCCTCAATACTGGGGATATTGGCCTGGGCGAGGACCCTCACATTGGTACGCCTCTCCTGCCAATGGTAGCTGGTCGAGGGTGACCAGTGCCTCAATACTGGGGATATTGGCCTGGGCGAGGACCCTCACATTGGTACGCCTCTCCTGCCAATGGTAGCTGGTCGAGGGTGACCAGTGCCTCAATACTGGGGATATTGGCCTGGGCGAGGACCCTCACATTGGTACGCCCCTCCTGCCAATGGTAGCTGGTCGAGGGTGACCAGTGCCTCAATACTGGGGATATTGGCCTGGGTGAGGACCCTCACATTGGTATGCCTCTCCTGCCAATGGTAGCTGGTCGAGGGTGACCAGTGCCTCAATACTGGGGATATTGGCCTGGGCGAGGACCCTCACATTGGTACGCCTCTCCTGCCAATGGTAGCTGGTCGAGGGTGACCAGTGCCTCAATACTGGGGATATTGGCCTGGGCGAGGACCCTCACATTGGTACGCCTCTCCTGACAGTGGATTTGCAGGATTTTACTGAGGCAGCATTGGTGATATTTCTCCAAGGATTTGAGGTGTCTGCTGCACATTGTTCATATTTCTGATGCATACAGGAGGGTGGGTACCACAGCTGCTCTGGGTTTGAGTTCCCGGATTGCGAACACTCTGATCCTCAGGTGCCCAAAGACTGCATTGGCGCATTGGAGTTGTTGTTGGATTTCATTGTCAATGTCTGCTCACACCGAGAGGAGGTTCCTGAGGTATGGGAAATGATCCACATTGCCCAAGGGCTCACCTCGGATCTTGAGCCCTTGTGTATTAAACTTGTGTGACACCTCATTGAATGTCTTTTGAAAATCCAAGTACTTTTACTGGCTCCCCTCCATCTGCACTGCCAGATAAATCCTCCAAAAATCTCAAATAAATTTGTAAAACACGACTTCTCTTTTATAAACGCATGTTGGCTTGTTTCAATCATATTATGCCATTCCATGTCCAACGTTACAACTTCCTAAATAATAGATTCTTGTGACAGAAGCGTCAGCAATCAGATGACATGAAGTTAAGATGATGAACAAGGAAAATACAGATGGTAATAGAATTTTTTTTAGAAACTACAAAGTTATGGGAGAAGAGTAGGGGATGTTCTATTCCCGAAAGCCAGTTGGTGAAGGATAGAACTGGAGCCAATCTTTATACACTTCTATATTTATGCATAAAATTATACATTGCAAGCTTTTACCACCTAACTCAATAACCGCAGTTTAGGTTGGTCTCTCTTTATAAGGCTCGAGTGAATCCCCGGTTAATGCCCACCTGTGCACACAACCAATCATTGATATACATTTAACGGGGGATTAGACTAATTGGATAGGCCCTCAAAGGAACTGCTGTAAGCTTAATGGGTCAAATGGCTTTGATGTTTGATGTACCACACTTTGATTCTAATTTGTGTTGCCATTTTATAATTTTCCTTCAAAAGATGATAGTAAAAGTTTCTTTAAATACATTAAAAACAAACGGGAGGCAAAAGTAGACATTGGGCCGCTCCAAAATGATGCTGGTAATCTAGTGGTGGGAGACAAGGAAATAGCTGAGGAACTAAATAAGTACTTTGCGTCAGTCTTCTCAGTAGAACACATGAGTAATATCCCAACAATTCAGGAGAGTCAGGGGGCAGAGTTGAATATGATAGCCATCACAAAGGAGAAAGTGCTAGAGAAACTAAGAGGTCTACAAATTGATAAATCTCCAGGCCCAGATGGGCTACATCGTAGAGTTCTGAGGGAGATAGCTGAAGAAATAGCGGAGGCATTAGTTATGATCTTTCAAAAGTCACTGGAGTCAGGGAAAGTCCCAGAGGATTAGAAAATCGCTGTTGTAACCCCCCTGTTCAAGAAGGGAACAAGAAAAAAGATGGAAAATCATAGGCCAATTAGCCTAACCTCGGTAGTTGGCAAGATTCTAGAATCCATTGTTAATGATGAGATTTCTAAATTCTTGGAAGTGCAGGGTCGGATTAGGACAAGTCAGCATGGATTTAGTAAGGGGAGGTCGTGCCTGTTTGAGTTCTTTGAAGAGATAACAAATAGATTAGACCAAGGAGAGCCAATGGATGTTATCTATCTTGACTTCCAAAAGGTCTTTGATAAGGTGCCTCATGGGAGACTGCTGAGTAAAATAAGGGCCCATGGTATTTGAGGCAAGGTACTAACATGGATTGACGATTGGCTGTAAGGCAGAAGGCAGAGAGTTGGGATAAAAGGTTCTTTTTCGGAATGGCAACCGGTGACGAGTGGTGTCCCGCAGTGTTCGGGCCACAGCTGTTCTCTTTATATATTAACGATCTAGATGATGGGACTGGGGGCATTCTGGCTAAGTTTGCCGATGATACAAAGATAGGTGGAGGGGCAGGTAGTATTGAGGAGGTGGGGAGGCTGCAGAAAGATTTAGACAGTTTAGGAGAGTGGTCCAAGAAATGGCTGATGAAATTCAATGTGTGCAAGTGCGAGGTCTTGCACTTTGGAAAAAAAGAATAGAGGCATGAACTATTTTCTAAATGGTGACAAAATTCATAATGCTGAAGTGCAAAGGGACTTGGGAGTCCTAGTCCAGGATTCTCTAAAGGTAAACTTGCAGGTTGAGTCCGTAATTAAGAAAGCAAATGCAATGTTGTCATTTATCTCAAGAGGCTTGGAATATAAAGGCAGGGATGTACTTCTGAAGCTTTATAAAGCACTAGTTTGGCCCCATTTAGAATACTGTGAGCAATTTTGGGCCCCACACCTCAGGAACGACATACTGGCACTGGAGCGGGTCCAGCAGAGATTCACACGGATGATCCCAGGAATGGTAAGGTCTAACATACGATGAACGTCTGAGGATCCTGGGATTATATTCATTGGAGTTTAGGAGGTTGATGGGAGATCTAATAGAAACTTACAAGATAATTAATGGCTTAGATAGGGTGGACGTAGGGAAGTTGTTTCCATTAGCAGGGGAGACTAGGACCCGGGGCCCAGCCTTAGAATAAAAGGGAGTCACTTTAGAACAGAGATGAGGAGAAATTTCTTCAGCCAGAGAGTGGTGTGTCTGTGGAATTAATTGCCACAGAGGGCGGTGGAGGCCGGGACGTTGAGTGTCTTTCAGACAGAAGTTGATAAATTCTTGATTTCTCGAGGAATTAAGAGCTATGGAGAGAGAGCGGGTAAATGGAGTTGAAATCAGCCATGATTGAATGGAGTGGACTCGATGGGTCGAATGGCCTTACTTCCTCTCCTATGTCTGATGGTCTTATGGTCTTATGATCACTTCTATACATTAAATTTCATGGTCCATGTGTACCTATTTCACCAGTCTGTCTATATCCACCTAGATTCTGTTGTTATCATCTTCATTGTTACTACATTTCGTATGCAAACTTTGAAAGTATGCCTTGTATCCCCAAGTCTAGGTTATTAAGATACATCAAAAAGAGCAGTGTTCCTAATGCTAATCCTTGGGCAACATACTATACATTTTCCTCCAGTCTGAAAAACAGTCATTGACCACTACTTTCTGCTTTCTATCTCTGAACCATGTTTGTACCCATGCTGTCAATTCCCCTTAAGCCCATGAACTCCCACTTTGCCAGAAGGTCTATGATGTATCAATTAATCAGACAGCTTCCGAAAATCCTTGGTGTTTTGCCACTCACAGTAGGGTTGTGAGGATTGGATACCAGTTCACAGGCTCCCTTCACATCAGATTACTTAATACATTTACAAATTTTATAAAATGTGTTCCGTTCACAATGTGCATTTGATGAAAGAGAAAAAGAAAAAATAGAATATTTAAGGGGCTGAATTGGGTTAAAATGAGCAAATGTCAACTGTAAAGTACAAAGCACTTTGTTAATCTGAACATGTTGAAGGTAATTACTTATGAAAGAATAATGAGTTGCATTTTTAAAAATAAATATAAGGTTTTACCTCCTACAGTGTTTTCACTAATTAGCTTTTCAGACACAGTTGGGTTGACTTTTATCCCTTCATTTACCAGGCAATCCAAAGATTCAAAGCCATGGTTACGTGCAACTGTATAACATTAGCTAAAGGAGGTAAAAGTAAAAAGCTGGTAGAAGCTGGAGTCAGAAGAGGGAGCATTCATTTTAAATCCACGTGTATCCTGGAAGTTTGAAAAGTTTGTTTCAAAAACGGCACCGTAGCACAATGGTTAGCACCGTTGCTTCACAGCTCCAGGGTCTCAGGTTCGATTCCCAGCTTGGGTCACTGTCTGTGTGGAGTCTGCATGTTCTCCCTGTGCCTGCGTGGGTTTCCTCCGGGTGCTCCGGTTTCCTCCCACAAGTCCCGAAAGATGTGCTTGTTCGGTAATTTGGACATTCTGAATTCTCCCTCTCTCTATCCGAACAGGCGCCAGAATATGCCGACTAGATAATTTTCACAGTAACTTCATTTTAGTGTTACTGTCAGCCTACTTATGACAATAAAGGTTATTTAAATAAACCAACTGCAATGTTATAGTTTTTTTTAAAAATCATTTCAATTTATTGCTGAGTGTGAATTTACATGATTTCTGGTCCCCAGAAATCTAGGCAAAGGATTAAGCCCATAGTGAGAGAGAGGCAAAGGTAAATTTGAATTAATTACTATGCGATGTTAAGATTATAGGAGAAAGTGTGGTAGCTTCCGGTGGCAGCCATGAGGTGGACAGTCACACAGAACTGGCTCCTGTTTGGGGATTTGTTTTTTGCCTGTTTAACAGGTGTTCTTTAAGAAGAAATGAAAATACAGCATAGAACAGGCCCTTCGGCCCACGGTGTTGTGCCGAACCCCAAGAAAAGTGGTGTTGTTATGAGAGTTTTGAAACCTCCCCCGACATGTGATGTCTGGAGTTTGTAATATGAGGAACAAGTCAAATAAGGGGTCCTCGTCTGACTTGAAAGGCCCTTGGGTCACAGGAGGAGGGAAAATGGCAGAAAATGTGCTGTTGTTGCCATCTCAGTGGACAACCGAGAGGCTGGTGGAATTCCGAGCAGAGGAGTTCAAGAAACAGAGACAGGCGGTCTTTGATGACCTGGCAAGGATGATTTAGGTGGCAGTGGCACCCATTTGTGTCACTTTAGACAGGGGTGAACAACAGCTGGATGTACAGGGCTCGACGATTCAAACAGTGGAGGAGACAGTCATGGACCATTGTGACCGGATCACCTCCTTGAAGGCAGAGGTGGTGATGCCAGATTTGTTTCAGTGGCAATAAATGGAACGTCAGCATCCACTCTAACTTCAGCAATTCTACATCAAACAGTGGCTTCAATAATTTGTGGCGATACAAGGGTTTCTTTTTGAAGAGGTGAATTCTGTGGATGCTTATTAATTATTGAGTGTAAATAGAGTACGGTTAGATCCCTGTGATTCATGGCAAATGTCACAGTGAAGTGCTTTTTTAATGTGTGGACAAACGTAGCAGCTCATCAGCTCAAGTTCTAGTAAACAATGGGCAAGATGAATGACCAAGAATTCGAATTGGTGATGTTGAGTGAGGGAGGAATATAAGCCAGAATACTACAGAACTTCTTACTCTCTGAATAGCACCAGGGAACCTTTATATCTACATGAACAAGGGCTCCATTAATGCCTCTGAAAGAGCCTAATAATCCCCTAAGTACTACACTAAAGTGTGCTCCTGAGCTGCAAGAGGCCATTAAATTGTTGATGTACCATCAATGACCACGAGACGAAATGGTGAAACTGTTGAGGCTTTATTACACTGGACGTTAAGCCTCCTGCAGCTGGAACTAGAATGGAAGCAGCGCAGGAGAGCATACACTTTTATACAGCGCCTGCTGGGAGGAGCCAGCAGGCTGGGACTTACTGTATTAACTGTAGTACAATGGCAGTACCGTAATACATGTAGTGTGTGACCAGTGGTGTTTACCACATTCACCCCTTGTTTAAAAAAAAGTCCAGCGGGGGTGAAAACAACGTTACAGGTTGAGTCTGTCGGGGGCTTTGACCCTCCGCCGCGATCGCCTCAGTCCAGGTTGTGGTGTGGGCGCCGATGTGGGTACCTGCGTCTCCGGGAGGGTGTTGTCCTCTCCTTCTTCACCCAGTAGTGGATCCAGTGAGGGTAGGATGCTGCTGGGCTGAGGGTCGCTGGTGGGAGGGTGAGCGGCGCAGGGGCGGGGGAGGCAACCGGAGAGGGAGGGGACGGTACCAGGTCGGGGGTGGTGGTGGTTGTGGATGGGGAACCAGCGGGTGCCAGGTCCCAGAGGGATTCTGTATCCTGTCGCCCGTCATGGTGTCCCACGTATTGTGAGTTCGCATGGAGGAGGAGGACTTTTTCGACAAGGGGATCAGATTTGTGGCTCCTCGCATGCTTCCGAAGGAGGACGGGCCCAGGAACTGACAGCCAGGTTGGGAGCGAGACCCCGGAGATGGACTTCCTAGGGAAGGCAGACGCACGTTTGTGAGGGGTCTCATTAATAGCAGTGCACAGGAACAACCGGATACAGTGGAGCACATCGGGGAGGACCTCCTGCCAGCGGAAGACTGGGAGGTTCCAAGACCGAAGGGCCAGCAGGACGGCCTTCCAGACTGTCGCGTTCTCCCTCTCCACCTGCCCGTTTCCCCGGGGGTTGTAGTTGGTCGTCCTGCTCGAGGCGATGCCTTTGCTGAGCAGCAACTGACGCAGCTCATCACTCATGAAGGAGGATCCCCGATCGCTATGGATGTAGGTGGGGAAACCGAACAAGATGAAGACGCTGTGTAGGGCCTTGATGACCGTGGCAGATGTCATGTCGGAGCATGGGATGGCGAAAGGGAAACGGGAGTACTCATCAATGATATTGAGAAAGTACGTGTTGCGGTCAGTGGAGGGGAGGGTCCCTTTGAAGTCCATGCTGAGGCGCTCAAAGTGGCGGGAGGCCTTCACCAGATGCGCTCTGTCCGGCTGGTATAAGTGTGGCTTGCACTCCGCGCAGACTTGGCAGTGCCTGGTCACGGTCCTGACAGGTTGCGGGCCTTGATAAAATGGAAGAACCGGGTGATCCCCGGGTGACAGAGGCCATTGTGGAGAGCCCGGAGTCGGTCCACTTGTGCGCTGGCACATGTACCGCGGGATAGGGCATCTGGGGGCTCATTGAGCTTCCCCGGGCGATACAAGATCTCTTAGTTATAGGTGGACAGCTCGATCCTCCACCGCAAGATCTTGTCGTTCTTGATCTTGCTCCGCTGTGTATTGCTAAACATGAAGGCAACCAACCGTTGGTCAGTGAGAAGAGTGAATCTCCTGCCGGCCAGGTAATGCCGCCAATGTCGCACAGCTTCCACAATGGCTTGGGTCTCCTTTTCGACAGAGGAATGCTGAATTTCGGAGGCATGGAGGGTGCGGAAGAAGAAAGCCACGGGTCTGCCCGCCTGGTTGAGGGTGGCGGCTAGAGCCACGTCCGATGCATCGCTCTCCACCTGAAAGGGGAGGGTCTCGTCGACCGCATGCATCGTGGCTTTGGTGATGTCCACCTTGATGTGGTTGAAGGCTCGGCGGGCCTCAGCCGTCAGGGGAAAAACTGTGGACTTGATGAGTGGGCGGGCCTTGTCCGCATAATTAGGGACCCACTGGGCGTAATATGAGAAGAACCCCAGGCATCGTTTCAGGGCCTTTGGGCAGTGGGGGAGGGGGAGTTCCAGGAGAACATAAGAACATAAGAACGAGGAGCAGGAGTAGGCCATCTGGCCCCTCGAGCCTGCTCCGCCATTCAATGAGATCATGGCTGATCTTTTGTGGACTCAGCTCCACTTTCCGGCCTGACCACCATAACCCTTAATCCCTTTATTCTTCAAAAAACTATCTGTCTTTATCTTAAAAACATTTCATGAAGGAGCCTCTACTACTTCACTGGGCAAGGAATTCCATAGATTCACAACTCTTTGGGCGAAGAGGTTCCTCCTAAACTCAGTCCTAAATCTACTTCCCCTTATTTTGAGGCTATGCCCCCTAGTTCTGCTTTCACCCGCCAGTGGAAACAACCTGCCCGCATCTATCCTATCTATTCCCTTCATAATTTTATATGTTTCTATAAGATCCCCCCTCACCCTTCTAAATTCCAACGAGTACAGTCCCAGTCTACTCAACCTCTCCTCGTAATCCAACCCCTTCAGCTCTGGGATTAACCCAGTGAATCTCCTCTGCACACCCTCCAGTGCCAGTACGTCCTTTCTCAAGTAAGGAGAACAAAACTGAACATAATACTCCAGGTGTGGCCTCACTAACACCTTATACAATTGCAGCATAACCTCCCTAGTCTTAAACTCCATCGCTCTAGCAATGCAGGACAAAATTCCATTTGCCTTCTTAATCACCTGTAAACCAACTTTTTGCGACTCATGCACTAGCACACCCAGATCTCTCTGCACAGCAGCATGTTTTAATATTTTATCATTTAATAATAATCCCTTTTGCTGTTATTCCTACCAAAATGGATAACCTCACATTTGTCAACGTGAATCCAGTAAGGGCACACCAAGAACCCGCATGGATAAATGAAGGTAGACGTAACACACAGCCCTAAAGCGCAGGAATGCTACAATTGTGGACAGAAGGGACATTACGCATGAGAATGCCAAGACCCCCCAAACAGCAATGGAATCAGCCCCCCCTAGGAACAATGCCACACCCATCCACAGCGTCAGCGCCCGAGCAGATAATTTGGCCAGAAATGGCACCGATTGACGGTGTTCGGATTCCCCAACTTGGGTCTGTGACACACTTTGGGATAAGTCCGGAAGACCGGTAGTTGCAGGCACAGTCCGGGGACACCCAGTCGAGTTCCTTTGGGACACAGGAGGGTCCCGAACCACGTTAAACTCCTCCACGATGTACCAGCAAGATATATGGCCCACTACAGACACCTTTACTCTTAGTGGTTTTACGGGGCACCTCCAGCAGGGTCACATTACAGCCCCTGTGGATATCCAGATCGGTAACATTAAAACTAAGCACCCAGTTGTTTTGGTCGATTTACCCCAGACAGCAGAACACATCTTGGGAATAGATTTTATGAGCTCACACAATCTTTCTTTCGACCCAGTAAATAAATGTGTGTGGAAAATGGCTAGAGCAGCACGAGCCCCTGCCACGCTCACAGTAGGTGACTACGCACACAGGATTAGCTCAGTGGGAGAGTACTGGTTTGATCCACAAGCCATTACCACAGACAAAACAGTTACAGAAGTCTTTTAGAGACATAAAGCATCGTTTGCCCAACACAAGCACGATTGCGGTAAAATCCCAGGAGTGGTCAACATTACAGGTCCCGAACCTAAGCCCCACAAACAATACGGTTTTCCACAGCAAGCCGAGAGAGAGATAGCCAAAATAATCCAGAGTTTATTGAACCAAGGTGTAATTCGACCCATAGCCTCAACGAACAATGCCCCGATTTGGCCCGCAAGAAAACCAGATGGTTCATGGCGACTGACCATCGATTATAGGGAATTAAACAAAATGACTCCATTAGCAGCCCCCACTTTGGCCACGAGTCCCGAGACCATGTTAAAACAGGGACTTCAGTCAACATTTTTCACGGTTTTGAACATTAGCAATGGCTTTTGGTCCATTCCATTGGACACAACGTGCCAGTACAAATTTGCGTTCACTTTCCAGGGACAGCAGTACATGTGGACGTGCCTTCCACAAGGCTTCCACAACTCCCCCTCCAGTTTTCACAGACAATTGCCGAACGGATTAGCAAAATGTTCCCGACCTGAATGCCTCATTCAGTGTGTGGATGACTTGCTCCTACAGACTGACACCAAGGAGGAGCACATTTCGCTTTTTTCGGAACTATTAGGACTCCTCAAAGAAATCGGTTGCAAAATTAACCCCCAAAAAGCCCAAATTCTCCAGGAAAAGATCACGTATTTAGATACTGTCATCACGTATGGTAAGGGTGAGATAGAACAGAAACGGAAAGATTCAATTTTAAAATTGCCCTTGCCCTAAAATGTTACAACACTCATTTTTAGGACTGGTCGGTTACTGCAGGAACCACATAGACGGTTTCACCACAAAAGCAGCCCCATGTAGGCCGCCACCGTCTGCATGCATGGCCTCTGACACAGAGGTGCAGGGGCCATATCAGCAGCTAGAGCTGCAAGCTCTATGACGGCTGCCTGCTACCCCCAGCAGGGGAATGGGGAATCTGTGGCCTTTTGACGCCAGTTTTCCTGGCATAAACAACCAGTTTTCCCGATGGTGTGGGGACTTAGTCCCAAAAACAGAGAATCCAATACATGGTCATCCAGACTGGCCTAAAAAATCATCTTGGCCGGAATTTTCCGGTTGTTGGGATTTTGATTTCCCGGCAGCGTGGGGCAGCTTCAATGGGAAATCGCATTGACAAGCAACAGGAGTACAGAATCCCATTGCCAGAAAATGGCACACTGTTGTGGGACCGGACAACCCAGCCCCTTTTATTCTGTGTCTTGTGATTTGAATACAAGTGATGCATGATCAATGACCACTAAAACAAGGTTGTAGTCCAACTGAAGGCTTTAATAAGCTAGATGTTTCCCCCAGCAGCTCAGGTTAAGAATGAGGGCTGCTGGGACAGCACGGGTTCTTTTACCCCGCCTATCAGGGCGGAGCTATTATACACTCTAGCCAATAGCAAGCATGTAGGTTCTACCAATGGTACTTCAGCCTCTCAGGTACCGAAATACCTATAATACCACATTCACCCCCTGTTAAAAAAACGTCCGGCAGGGGTAGTGGTCAGCAACTACAAAACATACCAACATGGTATAATTAGTTATGGAGGTACCATAATACCTCCGTCCAGTGTTTAGTAACTATTTACAAGTCTGGTAGCTATGTACATTTGGTGTTTTATATTTACAGATTACAGTTAAAATGAAGCAATCAGTCGATCGAGGGCCCTGGTCGTCCTCTGTGATCGTCGGAGCCTCGGTGGTGACTCTGGCGGAGGCTCGGGCGTCTGTGACTCTGGGAGCGTGGCTTCGATCTCCATGGCAGCTTCATCACTCCTAGATTGTGCTGGTGGGGAAAACGGCTGACCTGGGGAGGGAGCGCCTGCGGGGGGCGTCGGTGGGTGGGGGGGCCGAGACGGGGGCGGTGGAAGGACCGATCCTCCTGTAAGGTGCTGCGGTGGAGAGGAGGGTGGGACTGGTGGCTGGAATGTGCGTGGAGGTCCGGCGGGCACCAGGTCCCGTAGGGAGACCGTATCTTGTCGGCCGTTGGTGTACGCCACGTAGGCGTACTGGGGGCTAGCATGGAGCAGATGGACTCTCTCGACCAACGGGTCCGACTTGTGCGCCCGCGCGTGTTTTCGGACCAGGATGGGTCCGGGAACTGCCAGCCAGGTCGGGAGCAAGGTCCCAGAGGAGGACTTCCTAGGGAAGACAAGGAGATATTCGTGAGGTGTCTGATTGGTGGTAGTGACCGGATGGAGTGGAGGGCATCCGGGAGGACTTCTTGCCTGCGGGAGACTGGGAGGTTCCTGGACCGTAGGGCCAGTAGGACAGTCTTCCAGACCATTCCGTTCTCCCTCTCTACCTGTCCGTTACCCCGCGGGTTGTAACTGGTCGTCCTGCTCGAGGCGATGCCCTTGCTGAGCAGTAATTGACGCAGTTTGTCACTCATAAAGGAGGACCCCCAATCGCTGTGTATGTAAGCGGGGAAGCCGAACAGTGCTAAGATGCAATGGAGGGCCTTGATGAGGGTGGAGGTGGTCATGTCGGGGCAGGGGATGGCGAATGGGAACCGGGAGTACTCGTCAATCACGTTCAGGAAGCACGTGTTGCGGTCGGTGGAGGGGAAAGGGCCTTTGAAGTCCATGCTGAGGCGTTCAAAGGGACGGGAAGCCTTTATCAGGTGTGCTCTCTCTGGCCGGTAGAAGTGCGGTTTGCACTCTGCGCAGATTTGGCAGTTCCTGGTGGCAGTCCTGACCTCCTCGATGGAGTAGGGCAGGTTGCGGGTCTTGACAAAATGGAAAAAGCAAGTGAACCCCGGGTGGCAGAGGTCCTCGTGGAGGGCTCGGAGGCGGTCCACTTGTGCGGTGGCACATGTGCCGCGGGACAGGGCGTCAGGAAGTTCATTTAGCTTCCCGGGACGATACAAGATCTTGTAGTTGTAGATGGAGAGTTCGATCCTCCACCGCAAGATCTTGTCGTTTTTTTATCTTGCCCCGCTGTGCATTATCGAACATGAAAGCCACCGACCGTTGGTCCGTGAGGAGAGTGAATCTCCTGCCGGCCAGGTAATGCCTCCAATGTTGCACAGCTTGTACTATGGCCTGGGCCTCCTTTTCGACTGAGGAGTGGCAGATTTCGGAAGCATGGAGGGTACGGGAGAAGAAGGCCTCGGGTCTGCCCGCTTGGTTGAGGGTGGCCGCCAGAGCTACGTCGGACGCATCGCTCTCGACCTGGAAGGGGAGGGACTCGTCGATGGCGTGCATCGTGGCCTTTGCAATGTCTGCTTTGATGCGGCTGAAGGGCCTCTATCGACAGGGGAAAAATTGTGGATTGGATCAGGGGATGGGTCGTGTCTGCGTAGTTGTGGACCCACTGGTCATATTAGCCAATAAACCCGAGGCAGCGTTTCAGGGCCTTAGAGCAGTGAAGGAGGGGGAACTCCATAAGGGGGCGCATGCGTTCAGGGTCGGGGCCTATAACTCCATTTCGCACTGCGTAGCCGAGAATGGCTAGACGGTTGGTGCTAAACACGCATTTATCCATATTGTATGTTAGGTTAAGGATTTTAGCGGTCTGGAGAAATTTTCGGAGGTTGGTGTCGTGGTCCTGCTGGTCGTGGCCGCAGATGATGACATTATCGAGATACGGGAATGTTGCCCGTAAACCGTACCGGTCAACCATTCGGTCCATCTCGCGCTGGAAGACCGAGACCCCGTTAGTGACACCAAAGGGAACCCTTAAGAAGTGATAGAGCCGCCCGTCTGCCTCGAAGACAGTGTATTTGCGGTCACTAATGCGGATGGGGAGCTGGTGGTAGGCGGACTTGAGATCCAACGTGGAGAAGACCTTATAATGCACGATCCTGTTTACCAGGTCGGATATGCGGGGGAGGGGGTACGTGTCCAGCTGCGTAAACCTGTTGATGGTCTGACTGTAGTCGATGACCATCCTATGTTTCTCCCCGGTCTTTACCACCACTATTTGAGCTCTCCAGGGGCTGTTACTGGCTTCAATGACCCCTTCCCTCAGTAGTCTTTGGACCTCTGACCTAATAAAGATCCGGTCCTGGGCACTGTAGCGTCTGCTCCTGGTGGCAACGGGTTTGCAATCCGGGGTGAGGTTCGCAAACAGGGAAGGCGGGTCGACCTTAAGGGTCGCGAGGCCGCAGACAGTAAGGGGGGGGTATAGGGCCGCCGAATTTGAAGGTCAGACTTTGAAGGTTACAGTGGAAGTCTAAACCCAGGAGTGTAGCCGCGCAGAGGTGGGGAAGGACGTAGAGACGGAAATTTTTGAACTCCCTTCCCTGGACTGTGAGGTTTGCTAAACAAAACCCCTTTATCTCCACTGAGTGGGAACCGGAGGCCAGTGAGATTTTTTGATTAACAGGGTGGATGAGGAGGGAACAGCGCCTTACCGTGTGGTGGTGTATGAAGCTCTCCGTGCTCCCAGAGTCAATTAAGCAGGACGTCTCGTGCCCGTTGATGAAAACGGTCGTCGTAGCGGTTGAGACTGTTCCAGGTCGAGACTGATCCAGAGTCACCGAGACCAATCGCAGAAGTTGGGAATTCTGTTCAGACAGTGTGTGGTTGGCTGATTTGGGGTCCTGGACGTTCATCCAAGATGGCATCTCCCATTGGTCGCACATGGCCGGGGGTGCACAAAATGGCGCCGCCCATCCCTCAAGCGTGGCGTCCATGGAACAAGATGGCGGCGCCCAGGATCCGCACGTGGCCCTGGGATATGGGGCTGGCCACACCGGGCCCGTGGAGAAGTTTGTGGTGGCGGTCTGGATTCGCCGCTGGAGACCGCGGCCACCGCTCGGGCTTGACATACCCCCACGAAATGGCCCTTTTTGCCGCATCCCTTGCAGGTGGATGCACGGGCCGGGCAGCGCTGGTGGGGGTGCTTGGCCTGCCCGCATAAGTAGCAGCGGGGCCCCTCGGGGTTGCCAGGCCGCCTTGCAGCGCAGGCTTGCGGGGGAAGTCTCTGGGTCGGCCGCTGCGGGGTTCCACGCTGCCCAGGGAGCTGCCACGCAGTCGGGAACGTAGGAGCGGGCGTTCCTGGAGGATACGTCCAGGGATCCTGCAAGGGCTCGTGCCTCCCTAAGACCCAGGGTGTCTTTCTCTAACAGGCGCTGGCGGATTTGTGATGAAAACATACCTGCCACGAAAGCGTCCCGTACTAAGAGATCCGTGTGTTCACTCACCGAAACTTGTGGGCAGCCGCAGCTTCTGCCCAGCACCAGGAGTGCACGGTAGAATTCCTCCAACAATTCCGCAGGGGTTTGCCGTCTTGTTGCAAGCAGATGCCGGGCGTAGACCTGGTTTACCGGGCAAATATAGTGTCCTTTTAGCAGCTCGATTGCTGCATCGAAGTCTTCTGCTTCCTCGATGAGGGTGTAGATCTCTGGGCTCACCCTTGTGTGCAGGACGTGCAGTTTCTGCTCTCCCGTGGGTGCGTTTTCTGCCGTCTCAAGATACCCTTTAAAACACGCCAGCCAGTGCTTAAAGATAGCCGCTGAGTTTGCCGCGTGGGGGCTAAGTTGCAGACCCTCCGGCTTGATTCAGAACTCCATCCTTTCTTCTTAAAATCTAGCTTATTAAATTGATGCACGATCAATGACCACTAAAACAATGTTGTAGTCCAACTGAAGGCTTTAATAAGCTAGATGTTTCCCCCAGCAGCTCAGGTACAGAATGAGGGCTGCTGGGACGGCATGGATTCTTATACCCCGCCTATCAGGGCGGAGCTATTATACACTCCAGCCAATAGCAAGCATACAGGGTCGACCAATGGTACTTCAGCCTCTCAGGTACCGTAATACCTATAATACCACAACAAGTGAGCAGGAAACAAAGGAGATTAAGTTGACGCCAAAGTTCAGTTTACTATTTCTGGATTGGGGGAGACCAAAGTGGAAGGGAGAAAGAAAATGTAATTTTAATCAATATTTGTTTTGTTGCAGTTATATTTGCAAACGTGAAGTATTTCAATAACCAAGCTTCTGAGCACACTGAATATTGCTAAAAATATAGGTTAATAGTTGAAAGCCAGCGCAAGTTTGTGAAATTCAAATCATATTTGACAAAACTGCTCGAGTCTTTCGATGAAGTAATTGAGATAGTGTATCATAGAATTTACAGTGCAGAAAGAGGCCATTCGGCCCATCAAGTCTGCACCGGCTCTTGGAAAGAGCACCCTACCCAAGGTCAACACCTCCACCCGATCCCCATAACCCAGTAACCCCACCCAACACTCAGGGCAATTTTGGACACTATGGGCAATTTATCATGGCCAATCCACCTGACCTGCACATCTTTGGACTGTGGGAGGAAACCGGAGCACCCGGAGGAAACCCACGCACACACTGGGAGGATGTGCAGACTCCGCACAGACAGTGACCCAAGCCAGAATCAAACCTGGGACCCTGGAGCTGTGAAGCAATTGTGCTATCCACAAGGCTAAGACAGTGTGTTGATGTTGTCCATAAAGACGATCAGAATGTTTTAAAATAATAATCCTTATAGAGTCACAAGTAGGCTTACATTAACACTGCAATGAGGTTACTTTGAAAATTCCCTAGTTGCCACATTCCGGCGCCTGTTCAGGTACACTGAGGGAGAATTCAGAATGTCCAAATTACCTAACAAGCACGTCTTTTGGGACTTTGTGGGAGGAAACCGGAGCACCCGGAGGAAACCCACACAGACAGAGGGACAATGTGCAGACGCCGCAAAGACAGTGACCCAAGCCGGGAATCGAACAAAGAACAAAGAAAAGTACAGGCCCTTTGGCCCTCCAGGCCTGTGCCGACCATGCTGCCCTGCTAAACTAAAATCTTCTGCACTTCTGGGGTCCATATCCCTTTATTCCCATCCTATTCATTTGTCAAGATGCCCGTTAAACATTACTATCGTCCCTGCTTCCACCACCTCCTCCGGCAGCGGGTTCCAGGCACCCACTACCCTCTGTGTAAAAAACTTGCCTTGTACGTCTCCTCTAAACCTTGCCCCTTGCACCTTAAACCTATGCCCCCTAGTAATTGGCCCCTCTACCCTGGGAAAAAGCCTCTGACTATCCATTCTGTCTATGCCAGTCATAATTTTGTAGACCTCTATCAGGTCGTCCCTCAACCTCCTTCGTTCCAGTGCGAACAAACCGAGTTTATTCAACCTCTCCTCATAGCTAATGCCCTCCATACCAGGCAACATCCTGGTAAATCTCTTCTGCACCTTCTCTAAAGCCTCCACATCCTTTTGGTAGTGTGACGACCAGAATTGAACACTATACTCCAAGTGTGGTCTAACTAAGGTTCTATACAGCTACAACAGGGGCTGTTTAGCACAGGGCTAAGTCGCTGTCTTTGAAAGCAGACCAAGGCAGGCCAGCAGCACGGTTCAATTCCCGTAACAGCCTCCCCGAACAGGCGCCGGAATGTGGCGACTAAGGGCTTTTCACAGTAACTTCATTTGAAGCCTACTTGTGACAATAAGCGGTTTTCATTTCAACATGACTTGCCAATTTTTAGACTCAATGCCCCGGCCAATGAAGGCAAGCATGCCGTATGCCTTCTTGACTACCTTCTCCACCTGTGTTGCCCCTCTCAGTGACCTGTGGACCTATACACCTAGATCTCTCTGACTGTCAATACTCTTGAGGGTTCTACCATTCACTGTATATTCCCTACCTGCATTAGCCCTTCCAAAATGCATTACCTCACATTTGTCCGGATTAAACTCCATCTGCCATCTCTCCGCCCAAGTCTCCAGACAATCTAAATCCTGCTGTATCCTCAGACAGTCCTCATCGCTATCCGCAATTCCACCAACCTTTGTGTCGTCTGCAAACTTACTAATCAGACCAGTTACATTTTCCTCCAAATCATTTATATATACTACAAAGAGCAAAGGTCCCAGCACTGATCCCTGTGGAACACCACTGGTCACAGCCCTCCAATCAGAAAAGCACCCTTCCATTGCTGCTCTCTGCCTTCTATGAAGGAGGCAGCGGTCCCTAGCGCTGTGAAGCCACAATGCTAACCACTTTTGATGAAGTACCATATAATAGACTTGTTCACACAAATTGTCTAACAAACAGAAAGCAGAGAGAGTAGTGGCGAATGATTGTCATATTGCGAAAACAAATATGTTGCGCAAGTCAGTGTTTGGGCCACTCATTCTTTGACATATATTAGTGATATGGACATGAATAAATAAGTCATAATTTCAAAGATTTCAGGGGCGAGATTCTCCGACCCCCCGCCGGGTCGGAGAATCGCCGGGGGCTGGCGTGAATCCCACCCCCGCCGGCTGCCGAATTCTCCACCACCAGATATTCGGCGGGGGCGGGAATCGCGCCGCGCCGGTTGGCGGGCCCCCCCCCCCCCCCCCCGCGATTCTCCAGTCCGGATGGGCCGAAGTCCCGCCGCTAAAATGCCTGTCCCGCCGGCGTAGATTAAACCACCTACCTTACCGGCGGGACAAGGCTGCGCGGGCGGGCTCCGGGGTCCTGGGGGGGCGCGGGGCGATCTGGCCCCAGGGAGTGCCCCCACGGTGGCCTGGCCCGCGATCGGGGCCCACCGATCCGCGGGCGGGCCTGTGCCGTGGGGGCACTCTTTTCCTTCCGCCTTCGCCACGGTCTCCACCATGGCGGAGGCGGAAGAGAATCCCTCCACTGACGGCATTCCCGCGCATGCGCCGCCCGGAGATGTCATTTCCACGCCAGCTGGCGGGACACCAAAGGCCTTTTCCGCCAGCTGGCAGGGTGGAAATTCGTCCGGCGCGGGCCTAGCCCCTTAAGGTTGGGGCTCGGCCCCCAAAGATCCGGAGCATTCCGCACCTTTGGGGCGGTGCGATGCCCAACTGATTTGCGCCATTTTGGGCGCCAGTCTGAGGACATCCCGCCGTTTCTGGAGAATTTTACCCCAGATGAGATGAAACACAGAATTGTTTTTCTAAAATGCTGTTAATATGGGAGGATATGACAGACACCAGAATGGCAACAACAGATTGGTGA
The DNA here is from genome assembly GCF_047496885.1 of Scyliorhinus torazame. Classification (NCBI taxonomy): domain Eukaryota; kingdom Metazoa; phylum Chordata; class Chondrichthyes; order Carcharhiniformes; family Scyliorhinidae; genus Scyliorhinus; species Scyliorhinus torazame. The sequence goes on along the minus strand of NC_092710.1, from coordinate 88,560,857 downwards.
ACTGGGCAGTAACATGACAGATGAAATGTGAAGGGACACATTATGATAGAAAGGATGAAGAGAGACTATTTTAAAGTGGATGCAGGAACTGTGAGACCTTGGGGTTGTAGCTACACAAGAAAGTGGAAGACAAGTGAACAGAACGGTTGCATTTTGGCAGGAGGAATATGGAGAGACAGTATAAAATCAGGGGTAAAATTCTTAAAGTGGTGCAGAAGTAAAGGGACCAGGGGGTATATGTGCACTGAAGGTGGCAGGACAGGTGGAGAGCGCAATCAATAATGCATATTGTATTGTGAGCTTTATTAATAGGGGCATAGAGTACAAGAGCAAGGGCTGCACGGTGGCACAGTCGTCAGCACTGCTGCCTCACAGTGCCAGTGACCCGGTTTCAATTCAGGCCTTGAGTGACTGTCTGTGTGGAGTTTGCACTTTCTCCCTATGTCTGCGTAGATTTCCTCCGGGTGCTCCAATTACTTCGCACATTCCAAAGCCGTGCAGGTTAGGTGGATTGACCATGCTAAAATTGCCCCTGTGTCTAAAAAGTTAGGGGGGTTACTGGGTTACGGTGATAGGGTGGAGCCATGGGCTTAATGAGGGTGCTCTTTCCAAGAGCTGATGCAGACTCGATGGGCCGAATGGCCTTCTCCTGCACTCTAAATTCTATGATTCTGTGAAATCTAAGTAGAGGCACAGAGGACAAAGATCAGGAAATCATTTTACACATTTAAAAAATACTACTTTCGTCCCAGCTGGAGTATTGAGTCCAGTTCTGGTTATCACAGTTTTAGGAGCATGTCAGGCTCTGACAGAGAGTGAAAAGGAGACTTACTGGAAAGGTACAAGTGATGAAAAACCTCAGTAACTTGGAGAGACTGGAGAACTTGGGATTATCTTTATTAGGACATAGGCAGAAAAGGGAAGAATTGACAGTGATGTTCACAATCATAAAAGATTCTGTTGGAGTAAGAGGAAACTGTTTCAAAATTGCCCCTTAATGTCCAAAAGTGTTGGTGGGGTTACTGTGTTCTGGGGATATGATGGAATGATCAGTGTCCAAGCAGGTTTAAGTTTTTTGGGAAAAGAACCAGAAGTAATATGGCCGAATGGCCTCCTTCTGCACTGTAAATTCGATGATTCCATGACAAAAATGTATACAGCAAGTTGTTGCAATGGGACTTATTTCGCACTAAATGGATTGTTCTTTCAAAGAGTTATCACAGCACTTCCACAGGCTGAATGGCACTGTTCTATGATTCTTCAAACAGATTGATGTTTCTAGAAAATCCATAAAAACATAGAAACTGATTGCACATAAATTGATGTTTTGACTGCCATTTGTGTGGTGATACTTTGAAAAAAGCACCATGTTTAGTCCCTTATCCCAGTCTTTTTTGTAACCCGGCCAGTTCCACATGACCAAGTACCTTTTCCTGGGCTGTATTGTTCTTTGTTCATTCAGGAAGTGCCAAGGGTTTTGGCCAAGGGTGGTATCATGACCGGTCCAGGCTTGGACAGCCAAAGGGCCTGTTCTTGTGCTGTATTGTTCTTTGTTCCTCTTTGTGTTCTTTGTATCTGTCCAACTTCCTTATGAGTATTCAGCTTCCACTACCTTTTCAAGCAGGACAACAGAGATCCTGACAACTATGACTGGAAATAAAACTCCACCACTTCCTTCCAGAATATTTGGCAATGAGTTTGATTCCTTAATCTCTGGTTATTGACCCACTGACTACAGGGAACTGTTTTTACTTATGTGTTTTTACTGTTGTTACAAATGTGAGATTTGATAAGATTGCAATGTTTTGGGACTGTGTCTTTAATTTAGGGTAAAATGGAAGACTAAACATGGCCATGAGAGCAGTTCTGAATTCTGCTGAGAGAAAACCTTGCTGTTAAAGATTTCAGGGGTGGGGGGGAGGGGCATGTTGTTTGAAAGAAGGTGCAAGGTGTTCATGCCTGCAAACAATGACCCAGGATGCTGTGAAGGTGGTCAATAAACTGTTATCTCCAAGTCCCATGGATGTTTTCAAAATGTCAGGTTGTAAACGGGTTAACCTTTAAACTGCTTATTTAATTCCAAGATACACCAGAATTGGGGATCTGAAGGGCAGCTAATTGGTATTTCAACCTGGTACAGGGCCCGTGTGATTCATAAGACCATGGAAATGCACTTTGAGATTGTGGCAGTCCATAGGAAACCATTGTAGAATTGGCTTAAAATATCACTGAACCTCATCATCAGTCTTTATTGAATCAAAAGGAAGAGTGGGAGTGAGAGATAGAGACAGTAAGTTTACAAGATTCGCTTAGCTTTAGCTGAGGAGATAAATCTCCAATTTGTCCCTCACCACGAAAGCCAATTCTGGGAGTAAGAGTTGTTCATCTGGAAAATTATAAGAAAAACCAGTCTATGGTAGTTAAGAATCACTTTGGACTGGTTCCAGAAGAATACAGTGTCCACTTAAATGAGAGAGTAAAGTATACCCATGGCAGGAAATATTTACTTGTGCTAAGTGTTAAATGGGGCATTTTTAGGGGTGGCACGCGGCACAGTGGTTAGCACCGGGACTGCGGCGCTGAGGACCCGGGTTCGAATCCCAGCCCTGGGTCACTGCCCGTGTGGAGTTTGCACATTCTTCCCGTGTCTGTGTGGGTTTCACCCCCACAACCCAAAGAGTGCACATTAGGTGGATTGGCCACGCTAAATTGGCCATTAATTGGAAAGAAATAATTGAATACTGTAAAAAAAAAATTTTTAATGGGTAATTTTTTCGATCATTTGGTGATAACATAATAATCTTTATTAGTGTCACAAGTAGGCTTACATTAACACTGCAATGAAGTTACTGTGAAAATCCCCTAGTCGCCACATTCCGGCTCCTGTTCGGGTACATGGAGGGAGAATTCAGAATATCCAAATTACCTAAAGCACCTATTTCGAGACTTGCGGAAGGAAACCGGAGAACCCGGAGGAAACCCACGCAGACACAGGGAGAACGTGCAGACTCCGCACAGTGACCCAAACGAGAATCGAACCTGGGACCCTGCTGCTGTGAAGCAACAGTGCTAACCACTATGCTACCTTCAGAGTATAAACTGCCAAATTAAATTGTGTTTAGTTAACAAAAACAAAAAATGTTGGTGATATTCAGCAGGTCAGGGAGCATCTGTGGAGAAAAAAAATCAGTGTTAACGGGCGCGATCTAACCAAAATAAAACAGAATGCCATTCTGGGCGGGATTAACGTTGCTGTTCCCAGCACTATCCACCAGCACTCTGTCTTGTTTTCGTACCCAAGGCGGAGAATGGGCCGCACTTGGCTGCATTTCCTGCATTGAGGAGCTCTGACAAACGGAGCTCCTCAGTGCAGAGAGGGATCGGGATGCCATTTTTAATGCACCGCTGCAACTTCCAGACCCCCCACCCCCTCCCCCGCCCCTGTCGTTGGATTCTCGGGCCGACCACTTACGGGCAGGACAACCCCGGGCTAGATCCCCAGCGCAGGCACAATGCCAGTTTGGCACCTTGACACTGCCAGCCTTATGCCCTGCCAGTGCCACCTGGGCACCCTGGTTGTGCCAGATTGGCAGTGTCAAGGTGCGCAGGTGGCACCAGCAGTGCCAGGATGCCGTCCTGCCCAGAAGCCGACCACCCGGGGGCCTCTGATCACCTGCCAGACCCCCCCCCCCCCCCCCAGGTGCCATTCCGTCATCGGCAAGGTCGGTAGATGCCGGGTTGTCATTCACGCTGGCAAAGGCAGAGTTAAGTCAGCTTCACTCTGCGACACTGGACCCGCCCATTGTAGATCTCATGAGATGTAACAGCTGTTGGGAAGCCCAAGGAAGGCCTCTCCTGGCATCTACGGGCCGCTTCGCACCCCCGTTCAGGCACAATGTGGCGGTAGATCGCCACATGCTGATTCCTGTAAGGACACTTCAGGTTAATGAGGTTTCATGAGAACAGAGGAAGATAGAAATGTAAGGGTTTTTAAGCCAATGGAAGGGGGGAGGGAGCAGGAAGAACAAAAGGGACAGGGTCGAGGACAGGAAAAACTAATTAACAAACGTTTTAATGATGGAAAAACCAAAGAGAGTGGTAAAAATGGGTATAGCTGAGGTACTAGGATTGTGTCCAGATGAGGTTTGAATGGCCATTTCGCAGCTGAATGTAACATCAAAAGATAAAAAAAGAAAGAAACAATTCTGTGAAATAAAAACAAAAATACAAAGAGAACTCGATCTTGAGATCAGATGGTTGCAAATTGCTGAGATGAAAATGAGGTGGTATTCCTCGAGCTTGCATTGTGCTTCACTGGAACACTGCAGCAGGCAAAGGGGTCAGAGTGGGAGAAAGACGGAGAATTAAAATGTCAAGCATCCAGAAATGTGAACTGACCAGAGGTGTTCCACAAAGCAGGCACCGAATTCAGCACATGTTTGGTCTCCCCAACGTAGACAAAACACATTGTGAACATCTAGAAAGTATACTTACCTTCCAGGAGTGGAGAGGAGCCGGACCTGCGAGGGACACCTCGACTGGGAGAGGATAAATACAGCGCGAGGCTCGGGGCCTTCACTTACCTTCCAGGAGCGGAGAGGAGACAGGTGAGAGACCTGGGGCGGGATTCTCTCAGCCCACGCCGGGCCGGAGATTCACCGGGCCAAGTGCGAATCGCGTGACGCCGCCCCGACACTCTCTGGAGAATCGGCGGCATTAGCGCCTGCGGGGTCGGCGCAGCGCCGGTCGGTGGGCACACTACATGGCACCCCCCCGCCGATTCTCCACCCGGGATGGGCCGAGCGGTCGCACAAAAAATCTGAGTCCTGCCAGCGGCGTTCACATCTGGACTTACTCGGCGTGCATGCATCCGGGGGCGGCCTGGTGGGTGGAGGGCCTTCCCTTTGGCCTGGCCCGCGATCGGGGCCTATCGATCGGCGGGCCAGCCTCTCGGGCTGGGGGCCTCTTTTGTTCCACGCTGGCCACTGTAGCCCTATGCCATGTTGCGTCAGGGCCGGCGCGGAGAAGGGAGCCACTGCTCATGCGCGCATTGGCGCCGGTCCCACTGCCACCAAGAAGAGGCTGTTGGCCAAGACCCACAAGGATTTACGGAAGGCTACTGAAAAGCTTTGTTGAGGACAAGTGCAGAGCAAGGGGTGCAAGGAATGGCGATCCTCAGGCTAGGGCGCCCGACAGAGCAGACAACTCCGCCTCCCCGGACCGAAGTTTATGACTCCCACCGCTGGGGGCGCATTTCCCAGGACCCCGACCCTCATCGAGGGAGCCCCGCAGACCACAGACTCTCTTGGTCCGTTTTTTGTTCTACTACAGAACCACGCCAAATTCCACCACTGGGGTGGTGCCATCCAAGCTGCTGATGGGAGTGATGGCACGCACTTGATTGAGCCCGATACTGGAGGGAAGTTCCGCAGTGGGCAGGACTGCTCCAATACGGATTCAGGGAGACATATTGTAGCCATGTAAAATGGCTGCGTTCCGATTAATCTGGCCAAAACCCAGTTTAAAATGGCTAACCCGAAAGACTGCTGGGAAAAGCAGCCAAGAAGACACAAACAGGCAGCTGCAGACAGGTTTGCAGCTTCAGCTCGGGGAACGTAGCCCAGATCAATACTCAGGGCTATCAACAGCCCATCAACCCAGGTATCCGCAGTTGCATTCAGGACTGTTTACACCTAACCTACTCAGACATCCACAGCTAAATTGCAACATATTAGCAATTGAATACCGGGCCAGACCTGTCGGCACCTGCAGTGGCCGAAACAAAGGCAGGTGAGCGACCACCCCCCGATCGAGGAATCGCCTCACCATTGGACACATCGACCCCAGAGACTGGGGACAGAATCCAATCACTTGGGACTCAGGGTCGAGGGCCGCCCCGGGAGGCGGGAAGCCCCTGGGCCCTATAAAAGTAAAGGTCCAAGTTCAGATCTCTCTCTCTCATCTTCGCCTGCTCGAGACCTTCACAAGACCAGCCACCGTGTATCATAGAATTTACAGTGCAGAAGGAGGCCATTCGGCCCATCGAGTCTGCACCGGCTCTTTGAAAGAGTATCGTAAGTTTGAATCCAGCGATCGCTATCCGGTAGAGACACCTAGCCACCGACCTGTAGCAGCCTTTTGAATCCCGCGGGCCAGATTTGATTGGACAAGCCATTCGTTTCCCTGACCTGGTGGGCTCTTCCTAAGTTAAGTATTGTCCAGTAGTGATAGGTTTGATATATAGAAAGTAGTGTTAGGGTATTAATATTGCTTGTTGTATATAATAAATGACCGTTGTTTTAATCCTTACTAAGCGGTGTGCTGTGTTATTAATCATAACCTGAACTTGAACCACGTGGCGGTATCATAAAGATACCTCGCAACTCATGAGCAAAGGTGACCTGAACAGAGCAAATAGACTAAGATTAAAAAGAGCAACATAATGCCCATTAAGAGAATTCTCCGCAGGAGATGCAGTCTCTGTTCAAAACTTTGCTTATGGAGGTTTAATGATTCCGGGAATTGTGGTACTGCCGACTGGACCAGCCTCCTACTCAGTATGGGAGCCAAACCAGCACATGAACCACCTCAGCAGCCACAACCAGAAGTTGCTCGATAACTGCCCTGAGATTCCGTGGCAGATAGAGCCACTCGCTCCCGCACTGCTGCCTGTCCCATCACCCGAGACATGGAGATGTGGGATGCCGTCACATCGTACCAGGAGTTTGACATAGAAGCCGAGCCAACCGAGGTGGCAGTCGCTCCGACATATCGGCACCACTCCAATGTTCAGCCCATAAACAATGTTCCGCAATCTATTATACACCTTCAGATCTGGCGCAACAGACCCTCAAATGATAGCTCAGGGGCAAAAAGATTGGCGTCCTTCCTCCTCCGGCCGTCGGGATAGACAACGTGTTTAGGACTTTGGGGGGGGGGGGGGGGGTTGTTTTAACCTCAATGGAAGTCACGGTTTCTGGGCCATTAGATTCCCCGTGGCTTCACCTGAATACGATCTCCCCCAATGAGGAGGGTGGGGCTAAACCCTTTACCGGGAATCCCTGTGGACGTAAAAACCCCAATCGAAGTGTGGGTCGACGTGGGAGACCCTTCGGGGATTGGCAAGAGTAACTTGTTATTGTGGATCATGTTCCATGTCCAACATCGCTGGCCTGGATCCTACAGCAGCAAAATTATATTCAATTCCTCTAAAATTGTTTATTTTCAGAACTTAGACTGAAACCATGCTGTAATATTGGACAACATTCCAAAACTAATAACGATCATCACATCAAAGTCATCAATTGAGGACGCAGTAAAAACTCGGTACAATTAAAGGCAACATTTGGCCATTGACTTTTTAACCAACAAGAATTGCATTTCTTTTTTTTCGAATTTAGGGTACCCAATTTTTTTATTTCCAATTAAGGGGCAATTTAGCGTTGGCAATCCACCTAACCTGCACAACTTTGGGTCGTGGGGGTGAAACCCACGCACTCACGGGGAGAATATGCAAAGTCCACATGGACAGTGACCCAGAGCCGGGATTCGAACCCAGGTCCTCAGCGCTGCAGTCCCAGTGCTAACCACTGCGCCATGTGCCACCCCGAAAAATTGCATTTCTGTAGCACCGTTAATGTTATAAAACATCCCAAGGTGCTTCGGACACTGAGCTACGCAAGCCGATATTGGTGCAGATGGGCCAGAGCATGATTAAAGAGACAGGAAGCGATGTGGAGAGGTGGAGAGGGTTGGGGGAATTCCAAAATAGGATCGGAACAGCTGAAGGCACAGCCACCAATAATTGAATAATTTCAGTCAGCAATGTCAAGAGGCCAGAATTAGAGGAGAATTTGAAATATTCCTCAGTAAGAATGGCGTCAAACACACTATTACCACATCACCCTGCAACAAATAGTGCACGTATGACAAGTTAGTGTTTAAAGGTACCTTAAGCATTAGCACAGTGGGCTAAATAGCTGGCTTGAAAAGCAGACTGAGGCCAGCAGCACGGTTCAATTCCCGTACCAGCCTCCCCGAACAGGTGCCGGAATGTGGCGACTAGGGGCTTTTCACAGTAACTTCATTTGAAGCCTACTTGTGACAATAAGCGATTTTCATTTCATTTTATATTGGCCCTCAAACTGCTGCCCAGGAGACTTATCTATCATAATATCTTTTAAAAGACCTAGTACGCAGAACATTTGCAATACTTTTCCCGTGCCAACAACATAACCGAAAATGAGCGCCAGACTTTGATGTTGTTAACGGCCTGCGGTGCGCATACATTCGGCATAATTAGGGGCCTCATGTTTCCGGCAACCCTGGATACGTTAGCATTCGACCAGCCCATCGTGCTGGTGGGGAACATATATGTTCATGAGTACCACCCGCACGCCCTCCAGCTTCCCACTAACCATTATGTACCAACCCCCCTTGTCTGACACGATTCTCCCTGCCTCGAATGCCACTCGTTTGTTGAACAAGATCGCTACCCTCCCTGGTCTTTGAGTCCAGCCCTGACTGGAATACTTGGCCAACCCACCCCTTTCTCAATCTAGCCTGGTCTGCAACCTAAAGGTGTGTCTCTTGTAGCATTGCCACGTCCGCCTTCAGCCCCCTCAAATGCGCAAACACGCAAGCCCTCTTGACCGGCCCATTCAACCCTCTGACGTTCCATGTAATCAGCCTGGTCAGGGAGCTACCCCGCACCCCCCCCCTCCCTCCCTCCCTCCCCCTGCCAACCAGCCATCACCCTTTTTAGGCCAGCCTCTAGCTCATGCCCTCCGCCTCCTCGAGCTCCCCCTCGGGCATTTGCCGTTCCCGACCTCCCATTTGTCCCCTAGTAACAGTTCCTCCCCTGTCAGCATAGCATAGCAAACCCCCCCCCCCCCCCCCCCCAAGCAACACTAGAAACTCAAACTCCCAAGTCACAACAGCTGCTCGCTTCTGTGAGTCAGCTGACCCTTGCTGACTTGATAGCGTCCGCCCCTGGCACCAAGCAGTCAGTTGTTAAATAATGGATTAAGAGTTAAGTAATGCATTAAGAGACACTGCAATTAGTTGTCTCATTTATGTTAAGTATCCAATGATTGACACTGATACGTAAAGGGGCTTCAGGTGGCCCTTGTGTCAGGTGGTGTGTTATTAGAGTTTTGTGCAGAGGCTCTGGAAGTGAAATAAATGGTGTTTGGTGAAAAGGAACAGGACTTTAGACTCTTCATCCAACAGGAACTAAAACGTATAACATCAGTCTCCCCATTGTTCTCTCCCCTCTCCCCCCACATTATTACACATAGCACTACTCATACTTATACAGCCCAGCACAACAAATCGCCACCACAGTACTCTCCAAGGCTTCAGTGTCTTTTAGTTCGCCTCCAGCCTATTTTCTTTTTAAAAAGTCCATAATTCGTCTGGTGTTTCGAAGTAGAAGTCCCGTTCCTCATGTGTGACCCACACACGGGCTGGGTACAACATCCCAAACTTCACCCCCTTCTTAAAGAGGGCCGTTTTTGCCCGATTAAACCCAGCCCGATTAAACTTTTGGCCAAATCCGCGCCCAGGTCCTGATAAATGCCCATCTCACAATTCACCCACTTGCTGCTCAGAATCTGAAGGAACGCCTTCTTGGCCTACCGCAGAACATGTTCCTTGTCCAGGAATCGGTGAAAGCGTACCACCATCGCCCTTGGTGGCTCGTTCGCTCGGGGCTTCTTTGCGAGGGCTCTGTGCACTCTATCCACTTCCAGAGGCCGAGGGAACACCTCAGCCCCCATCAACTTCTCCAACATGCCCGTCACATAAGTTCTCGTATCCGATCCCTCACTGCCTTCAGGGAGGCCGACAATTCTAAGATACTGCCTCCTGGACCTGTTCTCCAGGTCGTCCAATTTCTCCTGCATTCTTTTCTGGCGTTCGTTCATCATCTCCACCTTGGTCTCCAGCACGGTTATGCATTCCGCGTGCTCGGACACCTTTTTCTCTACCTCCTGGATCGCTCTTCCTTGGGTCTCTTGATTCTGCACAACTTGATCAATTGAAGCCTTAATCGGGACCAGCTTGGCATAGCAATCTTCGAAAAACTTCACCAGCTGCTCCGTTGACCGCTGTGCTGTCTCCCCGCGGCCCTTGCTCTCCGCCATACTTTCCCGTGTTACCAGCTCAGCTCGCGTCTTCCTTTTAGGACTTTGTCTTCTCACACGGCCACTTCTGGTCCAATTCTCCATACACTTCACAGATTTATCCCATAAAATCCGGGAAAAAATGGGGGAAAAGGTCCAAAAGACTGTCACAGGCGAGAGCTATCAAATGTGCGACCTACTCCTCCATGGCCGCCACCGGAAGTCAACCTCTGTTTTTCTAATGAAAACAATACGAGTCTATTCAGCCTCTCCACATAGCTAACACCCTCCAGACCAGGCAACGTCCTGGTAAACCTCTTCTGCACCCTCTCCATAGCTGCCACATCCTTCTGGGACTGTGGCGACCAAAATTGTGCATAATATTCTCCAAGTGCAGCCTTACCAAGGTTCAATACAACTGCAGCATGACTTGCCAGTTTTTATACTCAATGTCCCGTCCAATGAAGGCATTCCGTATATTTTCTTGACTAACTTGTCCAATTGTGCTGCCACTTTCAAAAATCTGTGGACCCGCACGCCCAGATCTCTCTGCCTTTCTATATTCTTAAGAGTATAGAGTTTTGCCATTTACTGTATGGCAGTGTGCCGTTCACTGGTGGCTTTCCCATTGAAACCACTCCACACCACTGGGAAGCTCGCGGGCGGAAGTGCGTTGCTAGCAGGGAAATAGAATGCCAAAGGCCGGAGAATTTCAGCCCTGAATTCAAGTTGAGCATCCAGTGGACTATTCAGGTCCAGCAGGTGTGAGTGTGTGTGCCTCCCACTCCACTCATCATATGGACTGTAGGAGCCCATAAAACACTAACTAACCACCCTATCAGCTAGTATGAAGACCATCGGCGAAGCACTCAGGTCATGGCAATTCACACTGAATCCTTCAGCTACTTCACACTATTCTCTAAAGGGAGTCATGTTACAACAAACAAGCCACACTTGAAACGTCAGGAGAATTATGTGTATGATTGAACATATATATTTCAACTCTGATTTGAAACCAAATGACGTTCTGAAGGTATCACACGAGGCAAGGAGTGGGAACAAAATTTCCCAAATATGCTGAGATTTAAAGCGAAAGCACGATGACAAAGGACATTACATGTGATAGGAGGCTTCATTAAAAACCCAACTACTGAAATCATAGCTTGCACCCTCTCAAGTGCTTTTAGACAGTTTCTGTCTGCTTCTCAGCTAATCACTGACAAAAAGAAACTATCCATAATTCAGGGCAGTATGAGCTAATCCATAGGAGATAATCAGGACGCTGGGACGCAAACAGAAGTGTTCACTATGAGTCACAGATGGTGCGATGAGAAAAATGTGCATTATCTTGGCAGCTGCAAGGATGCTTGCTGTGAGAAAAGCAAATGTCACACAGGGAAGAGAAATGACAGCCATGCCTCACCTTTTTATCCCTGACTCTGGGGAAAGGAACACTGATTTTAACAATGACATTTCAGGCTGTAAAGAACAAAAATCAAATCAATCAGTCATTAATTTTATTTTATCAGATCAACTGCATCATAGACAGAATTTAGGCCAAAATAGAACATCCCTCATGTGCACTAAATTCCTTATGAAAATTGATCCTCAATCAATGGTTTGACTATCATGAAGAGGGTTACCTTGGAGAGTCTAATCACTGCGGGCGATCTGACACATCTTGCTGCTGCTCTATTTTCAATACACAATGAGTCAATGTTACTGTATGACATTGCAAATATTTTTGAGGACTGTTTGCCTCCAATTGTAAGCACATACACGAGCAGTTATGATGGAAGCAAAAGAGTGGCTAACTGTTTGCTGCCAGAGAAGATGAGGCTACTAATTAACAAGAACACTGATCTCTGGATTAGAATAAGTGGGTGTTTCCAAAAAACAGACTAATGAGCCATGATTAAGTTAAACTATGCATACAGAAAGCTTGCAAAACTATTAGGGTGTGGGATAATATTTGCATTGTGTACCGTCAAGGCATGGTGGCAGGGAGATTGGATTCTGCAATGTGTTGCCCAACTGCCCTTGCATAGAAGTTCACATCTAGAGTGACAGAAGTCTTTCCTCTTGCCGCTGACAGTAAGAGTTCTGTGTAAAATGGGTTTTGACAGGGTCAAGCCAGTTTCTTGCAAGCACAAACACAGAGCATTAAACTGCCCAAGTTTGACACTAATTGGCAGGATATCTACAGCCTCAGCCAAAGAGACTACAGGGTGTCTGGTGTGGAAAATAGTACAACATTAGGGCAGTGGGAGTCGTCTTCCGAGCTGAGGGTTAAGCATATTAAGCCTGACCTAAAATAACTCAACTCTGCAGCTACCTTGTTAGGTGTAGTTAACTATCAACATCGAGTGCCTGAACTGGGAAAATGTTCCCTTCGCCTCAATCATTGCAGTCAAGCTGATAATCACCAAAGAAATGAAAAGAAAGACCTCATTTTCCATACATATACTTGGTTACAATTATCAATATAACAAGAACACAGAGCTCCGATGAGAAGCATTGTGATAATGTTCGAACCAAATATGCTAGTTTTCAATCAGAAAGTTACCTTTCTGCAGATTGGTAACAACATTTTATCAGTTTGTCAGCAAGATCAATAAAGCTTTATGTTGAATGTTGAGGGTTTTTGCCTCTACTACCTTTTCAAGGAACGTGCTCCAGATCCCTGCCACTCCCTGGGAGCCACCCTCCTTAAGAACCAAAGTGCTGGAGCAGAGCATTAAGAAAGGACCCGTGGCGGTTTAGCTGGAACACATTTTTCACATTTGGGCTACAGTGAATACAGCAATTCTTACTGGCCCGATTCAAGAATGGTCTCAAGAATGTTTTTTGATCAAAAGGGTACAAGTTAAGGTTAGATTGTTGTGAAGAAGCCAGGAGAATTCTTTCCATTGGTCAAAAATTGAGCATATCTCACTCGGGACGGTTAGGCGTGTTGACATAGGTGGATGTGGCAAATGGAGCCTGCAAAATTAAAATAAGGAATAAAAATAAGAAAGCATCACTGGGGACTTTGCACTTGCTTGGGATAACATTTTCCTGAGAACATTTTGGGGAGAGTGGGACGTTTGTTGAAAAGAAAGTTAGGTGTTAATAGTGTGATAAAACGCAAACTTTCCTTCATCCAAAATTGGAGGCTAAGAACTCCAGTTTCCAGCAGGCCTCAGGGCTCCCATGCATACGCCAGCCAGAAAGTGGCTGCACATGCATAGTTGATATCTTTAGCTGTCTTTAGGCTGGGAAATAGCTCTGCGCGCCCACTCAGAAGATGCAAAATTGAACGGTGTGAAACTGCAGGTTAGGTAACCTGAACCAGAGTGCCTTTCCTTGATCCCCAGGAAACAGGACACAGGGAGGGAGGGAGGGAGAGGTCCCAGAAGCAGATTTCAGGTGGGGACAAAGACAGAGGTTAGAAAGAGATCCCAGAAGTTAAGTTGAAAGAAAAGAACAGAACAATAAGCTCTGAGTTAAAGAGTGAGCTGTGAAGAGTAGACTTCAAGAGAAGTAGGCTTAAGCGAAGTCCTAAAGATCCAAAGAGGCAGCTGAAGGTTAGTGCCTCCTGACTACAGGCCTTTTGGAGCACTGGTGTTCTGCTTGGCATGACTGAAGATCTGAAATTGTGCTTGGAAGGCGAATCTTCAAATCTAGGGGAGAGGAATCTCAAGACACATGACTGAAATACTGGAGGTGGTTCCTTGTTGAAGCCATCCAAGTGAGAGGGACATTTGAAGAGAATTCCAAGGCAGGTTCTACAAATTTGGTGATTATAGACCCTCATGAGGAAGACAAAGTTTCTGTGACATTGGTTGGCTCACAATGTGACAAATATCTGGGGGATTGTTGAGGAATCCATGGAATCTACTTTGGTTGCATCTCTAATTTATTTTAGAGTGTCGTGTGTCTGACCACCGTTTGCCTGTTATTTCACATGTCCCCATACTTACCCTGAATATTAGAGTATAAGATAGATATGATAAATTGTTTTATCTTTCCGAATGTTTATGTGTCTATAGAGGTACAGCTGGGTAGAGAGACTAGTGAATCATATTCTTATGTTTATATTGATATCTTGTCAAACTTTTTGTCTGGCAATATATAGGGGAGGCAGTGGCATTGTCACTGGACTAGTAATCTTGCGACCCAGGATAATGCTCTGGGGACCCAGGTTTGAATCCCACCATAGCAAATAGTGAAATTTGAAATCAATAATAATCTAAAATTAAAATTCTAATGGTGACCAAGAAAACTGCCCATTGTCATAAAAACATATCACTAATGCCCTCTAGGGGAGGAAATCTGCCAGTGTTACCTGGTCTGATCTATATGTGACTCCAGATCCACAACAATGTGGTTGACTCTTAAAATATCCTCGAGGACAATTAGGGATTGACAAAAAATGGTGGCTCAGTCAGCCACGCTCACATTGTAGCCACCTGGGTTGGCCACTTCCCAACTTAAAATGGAGAACCGCAAAGACTAAAGGGAAATTCAGCCAACACAGGAAAAAAACTAGCAAGTGCAGAAATCATGTGTATTGAAACTTGCAAAAAAACAGACAGCACTGAAACCAGTAGCCATCTGCATAGTAAGCACAATTGCAACACTCAAGGTGAATAAAGCCAAGCCAGAATCCTCGGCGCCAGCAAGGTGAATAAAGCCAAGCCAAGACAAAGCAAGGCCAACGGACATTTAGGGACCGCCCAGCGATCAGGGAACAACTCCAGTATTGGAGAAATCGATCCAAATGATCGGAACGCAGTCCAATCATTTGGAACCAGGTACGGGGTCCGCCCGGAAGGGCGGGAAGCCCCTGGGGACTATAAAGTAAAGCCCCCAAGTTCAAATCGTCCTTCTTTGGCAGGGTCACTCAGCAACTTGAATCAAGTTGGATAGTCAGAGGCTTTTCCCCGGGGTAGAGGGGTCAACTACTAGGGGGCATAGGTTTAAGGTGAGAGGGGCAAGGTTTAGAGGAGATGTACGAGGCAAGTTTTTTACGCAGAGGGTAGTGGGTGCCTGGAACTCGCTACCGGAGGAGGTGGTGGAAGCAGGGACGATAGTGACATTTAAGGGGCATCTTGACAAATACATGAATAGGATGGGAATAGAGGGATACGGACCCAGGAAGTGTAGGAGATTGTAGTTTAGTCGGGCAGCATGGTCGGCACGGGCTTGGAGGGCCGAAGGGCCTGTTCCTGTGCTGTACATTTCTTTGTCTTTGTTTGTTTAACCCGTGAGAGTGACCTGTCTAAGCTGCCGCATCAACCAAGTAAGTCTCCAGTCAACGCTCGCTACGATAGGCGCTCCTAGCTACAAGTCCATACCAGCTTTTGAATCCTGCAGACTCAGGACCTGAACGAAAGGCCATTTGTTCCCCTGACCTGGTGGGCCAATTCCTAAGCTAAGTATAGGCCTTTTAGTGATAGAAATAGTCTAGAAAGTAGAGTTTATGCATGAGTAGTGATTTACTGTGCATAATAAATGTGTTTTGATTTGAATCTTATTAATTGGTGCATTGAGTTATTGATCATTACTTGAACTTGAACCTCGTGGCGGTATCATAAAGATACCTGGCGACTCTAGAGCAAAGGTTAAACAAACAGAGCAAATTACAAATTAAGAGCCAACTGAAAGTTAGCAACAACATCTCATGAATGAATGAATAAAACAAATGTTTGATTCTTTGTGCTAAAACTTCATCAGCAGACCCCCGTGAATTTGTTCAGTAACGTTCCTTCACGGTTTCCATAAACAAAACAAAGTTAGGATCTATCAAATCAAGCTTCAATCTGGGATTTGACTTGTCCAGTTTGACATCAACTGGGATCACAACAGTAGTAAAGCACTTGCTAGGAAGATAGAATTTGTGCAAAACACAGGGTGGTAGGGTGGCACAATGGTTAGCACTGCTGCCTCACAGCACCAGGGACCTGGGTTGAATTCACCTTGGGTGACTGTCTGCGTGGAGTTTGCACTTTCTCCCCGTGTCCGCATGGGTTTCCTCCAGGTGCTCCTGTTCTTCCCACAGTCCAACGATGTGCAGGTTAGGTGGACTTGCCATGCTAAATTGTCCCTTAGTCTCCAAAGGTTGGGTAGGGTTACGGGGTAGGGCAGGTGAGTGTACCTAGGTAGGGTGTTCTTTCAGAAGGCCGATGCAGATTTGATGGGCCGAATGGCCTCCTTCTATGTTGTAGGAATTCTATAATAATTCTATAATTCTCTGATTCTAAGAACATTGCCAGTCGACTGGTAAATGTCATAAGTTGGGGTTTGTGGTATGAATCCAGATCAACTTTGGATCCAGTATTAGGACTAATAATAGAGGGCAGTATTCTCTGACCCTCCGTGCCGGAATCGCGCCCGGCGCGGGTGTGGAGAACAGCTGTTCACGCTGGAAATCCAGCACGACGGCGCTTCCACGATTCTCCGCGGACCCGCCAGTTACGGCGCGCGGTTGATGCGATATCGGCCGAGGGCCGTTGGAACAGACCCCGCGTCGATTCTCCGCGGTCAAGCGGCCAAGATCCCGCCGGCGTGGTTCACATCTGGTACTACCCAGCGGGAGCTCAGACCCGCGGCCGCGGTGGCGGTCCTGGTGGGGGTGGGGGGGAATCTGACTCCGGGGGGGGCGCCTCAGCAGTGGCCAGGCCCGCGATCGGGGGCCACTGCGGTCTGCGGGGGAACGACCCTACTCCGTGCGAGCCCGCTGTGTGGCTCCGCCACATCGGCGGCGCCTGTGCCGAAGTGGGCCGCCATGCGCATGCGCGGCCTGGACAGCAGGGCCCCATCGGCAGTCAGAGCTGCGGGATGCACGCCCTTGCCCTGCTAGTCCCCTGGAGAACGGGGAATCACCCCGGACCTTCGAGGAAAAGGTCCGAGTGATTCTCTCCCGTTTTTTAGAATTACAATTAAGAATTTACGGTGCAGAAGGAGGCCATTCCGCCCATCGAGTCTGCACTGGCTCTTGGAAAGAGCACCCTACCCAAGCCCACACCTCCACCCTGCCCCCACAACCCAGTAGCCCCACCCAAAACTAAGGGCAATTTTGGACACTAAAAGCAATTTATCATGGCCAATCCACCTAACCTGCACATCTTTGGACTGTGGGAGGAAACCGGAGCACCTGGAGGAAACCCACGCACACACTGGGAGGATGTGCAGACTCCGCACAGACAGTGACCCAAGCC
Source organism: Scyliorhinus torazame (assembly GCF_047496885.1). NCBI lineage: Eukaryota > Metazoa > Chordata > Chondrichthyes > Carcharhiniformes > Scyliorhinidae > Scyliorhinus > Scyliorhinus torazame. The sequence goes on along the minus strand of NC_092710.1, from coordinate 88,543,531 downwards.
GGGAATCGAACCTGGGACCATGGAGCTGTGAAGCAATTGTGCTAACCACTATGCTCCAGTACTGCCCGTGTTTTCCGGCGGGCTTGGGGACTTAGTCCCCAAAAGGGAGAATCCCGCCCAGAGTCTTTGTTTGAAAACTTTCTCCACGAGGGAGAAAAGGATTGAAGTCTTCAAGATTTGTAAGTATGTTAAAGTTAAGTAAACTAAATTAAAATTTCAAATTGTTATTAGTATAGAGGCCAGGTTCAAAATCTATGACCTTCCTTTATACTAGTGCCTCAAACAAACACATTCCTCCGCACACCAACCTTCAGAGACTTTTTCCCAGGGTAGAGGGGTCAATTACTAGGTGGCATAGGTTTAAGGTGAGAGGGGCAAGGTTTAGAGGAGATGTACAAGGCAAGTTTTTTACACGGAGGGTAGTGGGTGCCTGGAACTCGCTGCCGGAGGAGGTGGTGGAAGCAGGGATGATAGTGATGTTTAAGGGGCATCTTGACAAATACATGAATAGGATGGGAATAGAGGGGTACGGACCCAGGAAGTGACTTGGAGGGGGGGGCTGAAGGGTAGTAGTGGATGAGGTGGAGGGCTGTTGTAGGCTGCAAAGAGACATTGATAGGATGCAGAGCTGGGCCGAAAAATGGCAGATGGAGTTTAACCCTGATAAGTGTGAGGTGATTCATTTTGGTAGAAAAATTTTGAATGCAGATTACAGGGTCAATGGCAGAGCTCTGAGGAATGTGAAGGAACAGAGAGATCTTGGGGTTCATGACCACAGATCTCTGAAGTTGGATAGAAGGTGAAGGTGGAAGATCTCTGATGGTGGAAAGTGGATAGAGCCGTGAAGAAGGCCTATAGTGTGTTTGCGTTTATTAACAGGGGGCTTGAGTTTAAAAGCCGCGGGGTTATGCTGCAACTGTATGTGACCCTGGTGAGACCACATTTGGAGTATTATGTGCATTTCTGGTCACCTCATTATAGGAACGATCTGGAAGCATTGAAAAGGGTGCAAAGGAGATTTACCAGGATGCTGCCTGGTTTGCAGGATAGGTCTTATGAGGAAAGGTTGAGGGAGCTAGGGCTTTTCTCTTTGGAGCGGAGGAGGATGAGAGGCGACTTAATAGAAGTTTATAAGATAATGAGGGGGATAGATAGAATGGACGCTCAGAGACTATTTCCTCGGGTGGATGTAGCTGTTACAAGGGGGCATAACTATAAGATTCAGGGTGAGAGATATAGGAGGGATGGCCGAGGTAAGTTCTTTACTCAAAGAGTGGTTAGGGTGTGGAATGGACTGCCTGCTGTGATAGTGGAGTCGGACACTTTGGGAACTTTCAAGCAGTTATTGGATAGGCACATGGAGCACACCAGAATGACAGGGAGTGGGATAGCTTGATCTTGGTTTCGGACAATGCTCGGCACAACATCGAGGGCCGAAGGGCCTGTTCTGTGCTGTACTGTTCTATGTTCTATGTTCATATCTATCAGCAATTCCACCAACCATTGTGTCGTCCGCAAACTTACTAATCAGACCAGTTACATTTTCCTCCAAATTATTTATATATACTACAAACAGCAAAGGTCCCAGCACTGATCCCTGCGGAACACCACTAGTCATAGCCCTCCATTCAGAAAAATACCCTTCCACTGCTACCGAGCCAGTTCTGTATCCATCTTGCCAGCTCATCTCTGATCCCATGTGACTTCACCTTCTGTACCAGTCTGCCATGAGGGCCCTTATCAAAGGCCTTACTAAAGTCCATGTAAACAACATCCACTGCCCTAACCTCATGAATCACCTTCGTCACTTCCTCAAAAAACTCGATCAGATGAGTGACACACGACCTCCCCTTTCAAAAATCGATGCTGCCTCTTGTTAATACCTGCTTCCAAATTGGAGTAAATCCAGTCCCGAAGAATCATCTCCAATAATGTCCCTACCACTGAGGTAAGGCTCAACAGTCTGTAAATTCCTGGATATTCCTTGCTACCCTTTAAATAAATACCCTTTAAATATATTTTACTAAAGTTTTCAAACAGAATTTTTCCACTCTACAAATCAACATAAAAATAGCACAATAACTGATAAATAACATTATTTAAATAAAATAGTGAACTAACAAAGTAACAAAAAATAGTGCACCCCCCCCCCCCCCCCCCCCGGTGGGATGCTGCTGCTGACAGTCTATTTTCTCTTAACTTTCCGCGAGATTGTCAAGGAACGGTTGCCACCACCTGGAGAACCCATGAGCCGATCCTCTCAGCGCAAATTTCATTCGTTCTAGTTATATGAACCCTGCCATATCGTTTATCCAGGCCTCCATGCCGGGGGGTTTCGCTTCCTTCCACATGAGTAAGATCCTTCGCCGGACTATCAGGGACGCAAAGACCAGAATATCGGCCTCTTTCGCCTCCTGCACTCCCGGCTCTTCCACTACCCCAAATATAGCTAACCCCCAGCCTGGCTTGACCCGGACCTTCACCACCTTTGAAATCACCTTTGCCACTCCCCTCTAGTACTCATCCAGTGCCGGACACGACCAGAACATGTGTGTGTGGTTCGCCGGGCTTCCCAAGCACCTCCCGCACCTGTCCTCCACTCCGAAGAACCTGCTCAGTCTCGCTCCCGTCATATGTGCTCTGTGTAGAACCTTAAATTGTATCAGGCTAAGCCTGGCACACGAGGAAGAGGAATTTACCCTACTTAGGGCATCAGCCCACAGCCCCTCCTCAATCTCCTCCCCCAGCTCTTCTTCCCATTTTCCCTTCAGCTCCTCTACCAGCGCCTCCCCCTCGTCTCTCATCTCCTGATATATTTCGGACACTTTGCCCTCCCCGACCCATACCCCAGAAATCACTCTATCTTGGATCCCCTGTGTCGGGAGCAGCGGAAATTCCCTCACCTGTTGCCTCGTAAACGCCCTCACTTGCATGTATCTAAAATTATTCCCCGGGGGCAGCTCATATTTTTCCTCCAGCGCTCCCAGTTTTGCAAACGGCCCGTCAATAAACAAATCTCTCAATCTCCTAAATCCTGCCCGTTGCCAGCTCTGGAACCCTCCGTCCATCCTTCCTGGGACAAACCTATGGTTGTTCCTGATCAGGGACCAGACCGAGGCACCCATCACCCCCCTGTGTCGCCTCCATTGCCCCCAGATCCTTAAGGTTGCCACCACCATTGGGTTTGTAGTGTACCTTTTCGGGGAGAGCGGCAGCGGCGCCGTCACCAGCACCTTTAGGCTCGTTCCCTTACAGGACGCCATCTCCAGCCTCTTCCACGCCGCCCCCTCTCCCTCCCTCATCCACTTACAAACCATCGCCACATTGGCGGCCCAGTAGTAGTCGTCCAGGTTCAGCAACGCCAGTCCCCCTCTGTCCCTGCTGCACTGCAGGAACCCCCTCCTTACCCTCGGGGTCTTCCCGGCCCACACAAAACTCATAATGCTCCTGTCTATTTTCTTGAAAAAGGCCTTCGTGATCAGAATGGGGAGACATTGAAACACAAAAAGAAACCTTGGGAGAACCATCATTTTTACCGCCTGCACTCTGCCCGCCAGTGAGAGCGGCAGCATATCCCACCTCTTGAAATCCTCCTCCATCTGCTCCACCAGCCGCGTCAGATTGAGTTTGTGTAGAGTTCACCAGCTCATGGCTACCTGAATCCCCAAATATCGGAAGCTCCTTTCCACTCTCCTTAATGGCAGGGCATCTATTCCTCTTCCCTGGTTCCCAGGGTGTATTACGAAAAGCTCACTCTTCCCCATATTTAGCCTGTATCCCGAAAAGTCTCCAAACTCCCTCAATATCTGCATAACCTCTGTCATCCCCTCTACAGGATCCGCCACATATAGCAGTAGGTCATCTGCGTAGAGTGACACTCGATGTTCCTCTCCCCCTCTAACCACCCCCCTCCATTTCTTAGAGTCTCTCAACGCTATGGCCAGTGGTTCAATTGCCAACGCGAACAGTAATGGGGACAGGGGGCACCCCTGCCTTGTTCCCCTATGTAACCGAAAATACTCCGATCTTTGCCGGTTTGTGACTACACTTGCCACTGGGGCCCCATATAGGAGTCTGACCCAACTGACAAACCCCTCCCCGACCCCAAACCTCCTCAACACCTCCCATAGATACTCCCACTCTACCCTATCGAATGCCTTCTCTGCATCCATCGCCACCACTATCTCTGCCTCCCCCTCCGCTGGGCGCATCATTATCACCCCCAACAGCCGTCGCACGTTGACATTCAGTTGTCTCCCCTTTACAAACCCTGTCTGGTCTTCATGCACCACCCCTGGGACACAATCCTTGATCCTCGTCGCCAGCACCTTTGCCAGTAGCTTGGCGTCTACATTTAGGAGTGAGATAGGCCTATATGACCCGCATTGCAGCGGATCTTTATCCCGCTTCAGGATTAGTGATATCGTCGCCTCCGACATTGTCGGGGGTAGAGTCCCCTTCTCTGGCCTCGTTAAATGTTCTCGTCAGCAGCGGGGCCAAGAAGTCCACATATTTCCTGTAAAATTCCACCGGGAACCCGGGGCCTTCCCTGCCTGCATATTCCCCAGCCCTTTAGTCACCTCATCCACCTCAATTGGCGCCCCCAGACCTGCCACCTCCTGCTCCTCCACATTCGGGAACCTTAGTTGGTCCAGAAACTGTTGCATTCCCTCTTTTCCCTCCGGGGGTTGGGACTTATATAGCCTCTCATAAAAGGTCTCGAACACCTCATTTACCTTCCCTGCTCTCCGCTCCGTAGTTCCCGTTTCATCCCTAACTCCCCCAATTTCCCTCGCCGCTATCCTCTTGCGAAGTTGGTGGGCCAGCAGCCGGCTTGCCTTTTCCCCATATTCGTATCTCATCCCCTGTGCCTTCCTCCACTGTGCCTCTGCCCTCCCTGTGGTCAGCAGGTCAAACTCCTTTTGAAGTCTTCGCCTCTCTTTATATAGTCCTTCGTCCGGGGCCTCCGCATATCTTTTATCCACCCTCAAGATCTCCCCCACAAATCTCTCCCTTTCTTTGCCCTCTTGTTTCTCCTTGTAAACCCTAATGGAGATCAACTCTCCCCTAACCACCGCCTTCAGCGCTTCCCATACTACCCCCACCTGGACCTCACCATCATCATTGGCCTCCAGGTACCTCTCAATACATCCCCGCACCCTTCCACAGATCCCGTCATCCGCCAATAGTCCCACATCCAGTCGCCAGAGTGGGCGCTGCTCCCTCTCCTCTCCTAATTCCAGATCCACCCAGTGCGGGGCACGGTCTGAAACGGCTATGGCCAAGTACTCCGTTCCTGCCACCTTCGAGATCAGTGCCCTGCTCAAAACAAAGAAATCTATTCGGGAGTATACCTTGTGGACATGGGAGAAAAAGGAGAACTCTTTGGCCAATGGCTAGCAAATCTCCACGGATCCACTCCCCCCATTTGCTCCATGAACCCCCGAAGCACCTTGGCCGCTGCCGGCCTTCTTCCGGTCCTGGATCTAGACCGGTCTAGCCCTGGATCCAGCACAGTGTTGAAATCCCTCCCCATTACCAGGCTCCCCACCTCCAGATCCGGGATACGTCCCAGCATCCGCTTCATAAATCCCGCGTCATCCCAGTTCGGGGCATATACATTTACCAGCACGACCTCCTTTCCCTGCAATCTACCACTCACCATCACATATCTACCACCGTTATCCACCACTATATTCCTCGCCTCGAACGACACCCGTTTCCCCACCAATATCGTCACCCCCCCTATTTTTTGCGTCCAACCCTGAGTGGAACACCTGACCCACCCATCCTTTCCTTAACCTAACCTGATCCGCCAACTTCAGGTGCGTCTCCTGAAGCATGACTACATCTGCCTTCAGTCTTTTTAAGTGCGCGAACACTCGGGCCCTCTTAATTGGCCCATTCAGGCCTCTCACATTCCACGTGATCAGCCGGATTGGGGGGCTACCCGCGCCCCCCCCGCCCCCCCCGCCCCCCCCCCCCCCCCCACCGACTAGCCATCCCCTCTTCTAGGCCAGCCCCCCGTCGGGGTCCCGCGCACCCATCCATCCCCCAGGCGGCGCCTTCCCGTCCCGACCACCTCTTCTCTTGCCAGTTCCCCCTCGCTCTCAGCAGCAGCAACCCAGTTGATCCCCCCCCACCCGCTAGATCCCCATCTAGCATGGTTACTCCCCCCATGATGCTTCCGAAAGTCAGCTAACTCTAACTGACCCCGGCTTCCCCCGTTCTCTCCTTGACCCCCGTGCGTGGAACTCTCTTTCTTCCTGTGCCTATCTTCCCGCCATCATCTCCATAGCGCGGGAAAAACCCTGCGCTTTCCTGGATCAGCCCCGCCCCCTATGGCGCAGCTCCCCCATTCCCCATCCCCCCTCTCAGTCCCTTTTTCCACCGGCGCCCACATTTCTCCATGTCCCCCCATCAAGAGGAGAGAAATTCCCCGTCTATTGTCTCAATACTATAAACCTCCCATTCCCCAATTTACACTTCTATACATCAACCTCGTTGTCTCCCCCCCAACATCAGTCCCTCCGTTCTAGTCCAGTTTCTCTTCTTGGATGAAGGTCCATGCCTCATCCGCCGTTTCGAAGTAGTAGTGTTTGCCCTGGTGCGTGACCCACAATCGCGCCGGCTGCAGCATTCCAAATTTTATTTTCTTCCTGTGAAGCACCGCCTTGGCCCGATTAAAGCTCGCCCTCCTTCTCACCACCTCCGCACTCCAGTCCTGATACACTCGTATCACCGCATTCTCCCACCTGCTACTCCGTACCTTCTTGGCCCAGCTCAAGACAGCCTCTCTGTCCGTGATGCGGTGAAATCTCACCACTATCGCCCTTGGTAATTCTCCAGCCTTTGGTCTTCTCACAAGGACCCGGTGAGCCCCTTCCACCTCCAGGGGGCCCGAGGGGGCCTCAGTTCCCATTAGCGAATGGAGCATCGTGCTCATATAAGCCCCAACGTCAGCTCCCTTCATTCCTTCGGGGAGACCTAGAATCCGGAGGTTCTTCCTCCTCTCGTTGTTCTCCAGGACTTCGAGCCTTTCGACACACCTCTTATGTAGCGCCTCATGCGGTTCCATTTTTACCACAAGGCCCTGTATCTCATCCTCGTTTTCGGCTGCCTTTGCCTTCACCCCACGGAGCTCTATCGCCTGGGCCTTTTGTGTTTCTTTCAGCCCATTGATTGCCAATATCATCGGCGCCAGTACCTCCTTCTTTAGTTCCTCCACACACCGTCGGAGGAATTCCTGCTGGTCCGGGCCCCATGTCGTCTGGGCTCCATCCGTCGCCATCTTGCTTCTTCCTTCTCTTCTCTCCCGCTGCTCCAGAGGATCCTTCGTAATCTGGCCACTGCCACTGGTCCTTTCCATACACACCCGGGGGGACACCTTCCTTCGTCACCCCACACTGGGTTTGGTCTGAAAATATTTCTGTTGGGGCTCCCGAAAAGAGCCCAAAAGTCCGTTAGAACGGGAGCTGCTGAAATGTGCGGCTTAGCAGTGCATCGCCGCAACCGGAAGTCCCTTGCTACCCTTCTTAAACAAAGGAACTATTCTCCAGTCCTATATGACCTCATCTGTAGCCAGTGGGACACAAAGATTTATGTCAAGACCCCAGCAATTTCCTCCCTTGCCTCCCTCGGTATTCTGGGGTAGATCCCATCAGGCCCTGGGGACATACCTAATTTAATATTTTTCAAGACGCCCAAAACCTTCTCCTTTTTGATCTTAATGTGACACAGACTATCGACACACCCTTCCCCAGACTTATCCACCAAGTCCTTCTCTTTGGCGAGAACTGATGGAAAGTACTCATTTAGTCCTTGCCCATTTCCTCTGGCTCCACGCATAGATTCCCTCCCCTGTCCTTGAGTGGGAAAATGCCTTTCCCTGGCTACCATCTTGCTCTTTGTACATGTATAAAAAGTCTTGGGATTTTCCTTAATCCTATTTGCCAATAACATTTTTTGACCCCTTTTCGCCCTCCTGACTCCTTGTTTAAGCTCCTTCCTACTTTCCTTATATTCCTCACATGCTTCGTCTGGCCTTTCTAAGGCCTTACAAATCCAAATCTCACAAGATCGGCTGTAAGGCTTTATCAGCCACGCTGCCTCATGGCACACTGCTTTCGGGTACAACGTGGCCATTGGATTGCGCCCTGCATCTTCCATGATGAATTATCCACGATGGCAACCAGATAACTATGGCTGACAATGTTCGACATGGGATACCCACCGCATTTAATCAACTTGCTGGCCAAGCTTTATCGTCTCAAAAACAGCTTCTTCCCCACTGTTACCAGACTCCTAAATGACCCTCTTATGGACTGACTTCATTAACACTACACCCTGTATGCTTCATCCGATGCCAGTGCTTATGTAGTTACGTTGTGTTGCCCTATTATGTATTTTCTTTTATTCCCTTTTCTTCTCATGTACTTAATAATCTGTTGAGCTGCTCGCAGAAAAATACTTTTCACTGTACCTCGGTACACGTGACAGTAAACAAATCCAATCCAATCCAATCGTAAGCAATGAGCTGGGGTCAGAGTTGCCGGCATCCTCTCAGAATGGTTCTGAATCAGAAAGAGTGTAAGACGTCTCACCATGTTTATTCATCTTTATAACAGAAATGGATATGACAGAGGCACTTAATGGATACAAAGGTGGAGCACTGAGATTCAAATCTTTGTTTTTTTTTAATAATCTTTATCATTGTCACAAGTGGGCTTACATTAACACTGCAATAAAGTTACTGTGAAAATCCCCGAGTCGCCACATTCTGACACCTGTTCACAGAGGGAGAATTCAGAATCTCCAATTCTCTCTAACAGCTGTTATGGGCCAGAGTTTAGAGAACCCCAAAGTGTATCATGGAGTTCACCTGGCCCACAACTTTTAATAGATTGTGGTGTGGGGAGCACACGGCCCACTCTACAGGTGTGGTACAGCAGAAATGGAAAAGTATTCTTTAAAGCAAAACCATGTTTATTCTATGAACTCAAGTTAACCTAAAACATACAGTGAACATCTTAGCAACCATTAATTCAAATACAACCCCCAAAGAATACAACACTAAGTAATCCTTTAAGCTTTCCTTTTAACATCCATAAGACTTAAAACACCTTTTACCAGAAGCACATCAGGTTAAAGTCATTACTGTTATTAGTTTTAAATCACCAGGATCGATTTACAGTCTTTAGATTACAGAGAGAGACTCTAATACACCTTCTGGCTGTGACTGCAGCTACCCAGCTCTGAAAACGAAACTAAAACACGCCCTGCAACAAACAGCCTAAAACGAAAGTAAAAGGCTGACAGACAGCCCAGCTCCACTCACTCTCTGACATCACTGCAGTAATAAACACCCATTTCTTAAAGGTACTCTCACGACAGATACTTATATACACACCCATTTATAAACACCCATTTCTTAAAGGTACTCTCATATGACACAGCATGTCTTTCAGGACTTGTGGAAGGAAACCGGAGCACCCAGAGGAAACCCATGCAGACACGGGGAGAAAGTGCAGACTCCGTACACGCTGTGACCCAAGTCGGGAATCGAACCTGGGACCCCGGAGCTGGGAAGAAACAGTGCTAACCATTGTGGTGCCACCGTGCCGCCCAAATGTCCCGACATCAGGGGTGGACAAAGGTTCCACCAGCCTCAGTCCCTTGCTCAAACTCAATCCTGGGCGGGAGATCCCAGCCGCTCCTGCTGGCAGGATCTTCCAGTCCTGCCAACGTAGACACCCTGTGGCGGGTTCCCTGTGACGGCTTGTCCTGAGGTGGAGCAAACAAGCCATGCCTGTAGACTTTGGTGGGATCTGAAGATCCCGCTGCCGACAAATGCCTTGTCGTGGGAAACCCGTGCCAGGGAGAGGGGGGAGCAATGAATTCCAGGCATTGTTGTGAGCCCAACAGGAAAATTTGGAGAGCTGTTGACATCTAATGGCTGTCCAAATTTTCCCATCCAGCCTTCAACGATGCTCCCTGGTGGTGGCACTGGAAAACCCTTTTGGGTCGATCATGGATCCCTCCCAAATGCCCATGTTGGTTAGACCTCTTCCAGCTGATATCCAGTGTCATGTCCAGCTCCTCATTTTCAGAAGGACTAAGTAGCAAATATATTGTTTTATGTACGGAAATTCCACTGTGTACAAGAGAGATGAATAAACACGAAATAATGCGACCTAGTAGTTCCAAGTTGATTTTTTATGCTTGATAGCAATGGAGAGAATCAGCTGGTGGAATATAATAAATTCAAATAGAGTTCAGAGCATGTGCTCGCTGTTATTATAAAGGGGAATGGACAAGAATTCTGAACGAGTCAGTGGCCCAGAGTTTTCAAAATGGAATTGATGAAAAATGATCTGAGGCCTGATCTAATGCAATTGGCCAAGAATGGGCAATTCTCCTTTTAGAGTTAGCACCATGCCAACTCTAATCATTAACATCATTAAACAATGTAGAATCAGAGAACATGCACTACACTTTATAGGATATAGTTGATGAAGAGTCATTGACCTGAAATGGTAATTCGGTTTCTCTCTTCATAGATACTGCTGAGGTTTTTTTGCTTTGATGTGCCATCTTGATTAACAGTAACATGCAAAGAGGCCTATTAAAAAATAATCAATTCACAAGACTTGCTGCGACTGCATCACAAAATACATGGAGGAGGAAGCTGACAGGTGGTGAAGGAATCAGGCAGGATTTGTGGGGGTGGAGTGGGCTGTGAATGCAAAATGCAAAAGCTCCCTTCTGTTTAATATTGGCCAGATTAAAAGTGTACAATTTCACCATTTTGATTGGTCAGAAATAGAGTCAGTGCACATGTGGAAGAAGTGAGCACATATAAGGCATCACATTATTGAAATATTTGTTTTTGAGATGGAGAGACTGATCTGAAATACATTGAAACCTCTGGTACTGACACATGCCAGACATATATGACTTACAGAATACCTTCAGTGCAGGAGGAGGCCATTCGGCCCATCAAGTCTGCACCTACCTTCTGAAAGAGCACCTGACCCAGGCCCACTCCTCCGCTCTATCCTCATAACCCTACCTAACAGTTGTACACTAGGGGAACAGTCCACCTAACTAATACATCTTTGGACTAAGCATAGAAATTAACAGACCCTGAACTCATCCTTCGTTCATATATTATCCACAATTTTTAAAAATATCATTAAAAACGTGTTTCTCTTCGTAAATACCTGTTTTCAAGATATGTTTATAGTTATTGCAAGTGCTAAAATCACTGCACGATCTTTATTCCAAACAGCAAATTTCAAGTACCTCTTGTGTCCGGCTGAAGATTAATGCAAACATTTGCATTAAATAAGAATTTCAAGGCAGTTTTTCTTTTTACTTTCTTCCAACTTTTTGTAATGTTCCGATTGTTGAAAAGTTGTTTTCACAGCCTCTTCAGCTGTTCTTTTTTGCAAATCCACAGTGCGATGTCTCACCGCTGTGGCCATCTCTGATCTCACTCAGCACTATTTCCCACTCACTTCACCTTTATTGCACTCCTCTGCTCTATGGCTGAACATGGCCACCACCAAACCTGGACATGTACTCTAAACTCGCCTATACTTGGGATCAAACTATTTACCCAAAGCATCCCCAACTCCTTCCAGGCCAGACAGCATAACCCCATTCCCCATGATAATTTCCAAGGCCAGATTTCTACTTAATTCAAAATCTGAATTTGGTTCACAATCCACCAGTAACTACTTACTTTTTGCTGACAAAAGTCTGCTTCTGGTCTGTACTTGTCTGACCCTCACCCCTTTTTGTCCCCCATTTTGCAGCACCTCTCCATCACCCTTTACCCACAACCATATCCAGCTGAGCTTTTGTTCATTTGTTTGTTAAATTTCTGCTTTGAAAGAGGAAATACTGAGCACATCAGGAAAAGTATATTCCATGATCAAGGCAGGCATTGCAGACCATCAGAAGAGGGAGAAGTGAGTGGAGAAAGAACAAAGAAAACAAAGAACAATACAGCACAGTAACAGGCCCTTTAGCCCTCCAAGCCTGTATTGGTCATGCTACCAACCTTGGCCAAAACCCTCAGCACTTCCTTGTGCCATATCCCTCTGTAAAGAAAGAGTGAGGGAAACAAGGCACCACATTAAGAAAAGTTTGTGACAGCTAAACTGCAGGGAGAATGGAAAGAGAGAAGTGGAATACTCAGGAAATTCAAAAAATTGATTTATTAGACAAATACAGAGAGCAGTTCAGCGAAGTTTCATTCGGTCATTTTGTGGAATGAAGGGTATGCCTTCTGTGGAAAGGTTGAGCAGATTGGTCTGATACTCATTGGAGTTTAAAAAGACATCAAAGGTGATTTTATTGAAACATAAGGGTCGGGATTCTCCCGTAAACGGCGGGGCAGGCCGTACCAGCGCCAAAGAACGGCGTGAATCACTCAGTCGTCGGGCCACCCGGAAGGTGTGGAATCCTCCCCACTTCCGGGGGCTAGGCCAGCGCTGGAGTGGTTGGCGCTGTGTGCCAACCGGTGCCGAAGGGCCTCCGCCGGCCGGCACGAGTTGACGCACGCGCAGGAGCGCCAGTATGTTCTGCCGCATGTGCAGAACCACTGGCGTGATTTCTGCGCATGCACAGGGGGTTTCTTCTCCACGCCGGCCATCGCGGAGCCTTACACAGGCCGGCGCGGAGGGAAAGAGTGCCCCCACGGCATAGGCCTACCCGCAGATCGGTGGGTCCCGATAGCGGGCCAGGCCACCATGGGGGCCGGATCCCCCTGCGCTCCCGTGAGGATTCCGCAATCCGCCCTCAAAGCCAGGTCCCGCCGGTATGGACCTTGTCTAATCCACGCCAGCAGGACTGGCTGAAAATGGGCGGCTGCTCGGTCCATCAGGGCCCAGAGAATCGCCGGGGGGGGGGGGCCACTGCCAATGGCCCCTGACCGGCGCGGTGCGATCCCCGCCCTGGCCCAAAAACCGGCGCTGGAGTATTCGGCAGCCGTCGTCAGAGCGGCGGGGCAGGATTCATGCCGTCCCCCGGTGATTCTCCGACCTGGCAGGGGGTCGGAGAATCCTGCCCAAGGTTCTGAAGGGCACTTGACAGGGTGGATCTGAGAGGATGTTTCAATAACAACCATAGACCAAAGAAATAGAAGTAGTAGGCCATTCAGCCCTATGGGCCTGCCCTGCCATTTAATAAGATCATGGCTGATCTCACACTCACAAAGTCCACTTTCCTGCATTCTCTCCATAACTCTTCATTCCCTTGCTGATTACAAACCTATTGATTTCAGGCTTGAAAATATTCAAGGACTCAACCTCCACGCCTTCCTGGGACAAAAAATTCCAAAGATTCATCACTCTTTGAAGAAGAAATTCTTCCTCAGATCTGTCTTAAATGAGCTCCCCCTTATTCTGCAAATATGCCCTCTGGTCCTACACTCACCCATGAGTGGAAACATCCTCTCAACTTTTACCCTGTCTAACGCTCTGAGAATCTTCTATATTTCAATCTCTTATTCTTCAGAATTCCAAGGAGTACAGAACCACCCTGTTCAATCTTACCTCATATGGAAATCCCTCCATACCCGGGATTATCAGCAAAATCAAAATCTGTACTGCCTCCAATGATAATATATGTTTCCTTCAATAAGGGGACCAAAACTATAAGAGCATTCTAAATGTGGCCTCACGAGTACCTTGTCCAGTTGCAGCAACACCTCTTTACTTTTATGCACCAGCTCTCTTGAAATAAAAGTCAGTATTCCATTCCCCTTCCCTGTTATCCTCTGTACCTGGATGCTAGCTTTCTGTCCTCTTGCGCTATAGCTTTCTGCAGTCCCTCTCCATTTAAATAACAATCCGTCTTCTCATTCTTTCTTCCAAAATGAACAATCTCACATTTTCCCACCCATTTGCCAATTTTCGACTCACTTACTTAACCTGTCAATATCTCTCCATGATCTATTTGTATCCTCTTTACATGTATCGTCCGCAAATCTGGCCACATTACAATCTGTTCTTTCCTTCACTTCATTAATACATGTTGCGAAGACCTCTTCATTGCTTCCTGTTAGTTATCCATGCTAAAATATTACCTCCAACACCACCTTGCGTTTTGTGTGGCACCTTACCAAATGCCTTTTGAAAATCCAAATGTACAACATCAACTGGCTCTCCTCTATCTACTCTGGCTGATACCTCCTCAAAGAACTTGAGTAAGTTTGTCAGACCTGATGTCCCCTTCATGAAACCATGCTGACTCTGCTTGATTAGATTATGACTTTTCAAATACACTGCTATTCACTCCCGAATAAACAATTCTAATATTTTTCCAATAACTGAAGTTAGGTCAATTGGCCTGTCGTTTCCTGCATTCTGTCTCGTTCCCTTTTTGGACAACGGTACCACATTGAGAGTTTTCCAATCCTTTGGCATAGTCAGGCTCACTGTCTGGCTATGTCATAAAAACAGACAAACGTGCATTCCATTTGAAGGTATTAATCTTCCAGATGCAGGAAAGCCATCAGAGGGCATTCCTGAATTGAATGGGCCTTTTAAAAAAAAGTAATTGTTTGAATACATCAAGGTGGATGTTTTAATCAATGGGACCGTAAAACAGGAACAATAAAGTAGGATGTGGCCTATCAATCTAACGACAGCACCATAATTGATAAAGAAAGTTGTGAAGAGTCACATGGTGGAACAGCCATGAGTGCCCTCTGAATAAGAAATGCTGTTTGAAGAATGAAGGGAGACAGCGAAAAGGCAGTGACACCTGTGCCTGAGAAAGATCTGAAGGACTCGATGGGCCGAATGGCCTCCTTCTGCTCTGTAAATTCTATGATGGGATATCGGGATCTCCAAGCTGGGTCCATCAAAACAGTTAATCAACCCCCTGCCACGCCCACACCAGTAATAAGACGGCATGAAGCTGACTTTGTGCCCAATAGAACCCACTTAAACTGTACTTCAGGTTTGAAGAAAACCTTCAACCAGGCCAGCAGCACACTCCTACCTCAAGAAGTCAACTACGTGAATTATGAACTATTCCTTTTTTATTAACTTGTGAAAGTGCACTATTCTCTCTAACTGTAATAATAATCTTCATTATTGTCACAAGTAGGCTTGCATTAATACTGCAATGAAATTACTGTAAAAAGTGCCTCATCCCCACATTTCAGCGCCTGTTTGGGTACACGGAGGGAGAATTCAGAATGTCCAATTCACCAAACAGCACGTCTTTCGGGAGTTCTGGTAGGAAACCGGTGCACCCAGAGGAAACCCACGCAGCCACGGGGAGAACATGCAGCCTCCGCACAGACAGAGACCCAAGCCGGGAATCGAACCCGGGACCCTGGCGCTGTGAAGCAACAGTGCTAATCACTGTGCGACTATGCCGCGCAAGTACTTTCCCCGAGTGTGTTTCCATGTGTAATTGTGTGAGTAGATGGCACAGATTTCAGTGTGAATGCTCAAATGAACAACTATTTTTCTTTGTATAAACCCAGAAATAGTCTGTTGCTGGTCAGTAAAATCATCCACACACTCACAGGTTAAAATACACTCACATCTAGTTGATGCTAAAACATTGAATATATTCAAGAGGCGGTTAGATATAGCACTTGGGGCGAATGGGATCAAAGGTTATGGAAAGAAAGCTATTGAGTTGGGTGATCAGCCATGATCGTGATGAATGGCAGAGTAGGTTCGACGGGCCAAAAGGCCTCCTGCTCTTATCTTCTATGTATCTATCTATCTCTCTCTCATAAAATTCACTGATTACGGACATTTGGGAAAGTTACAGTCCTTTCAGTAGATCTCACTCATCCTGGTGTAGATTTTCATGCAGTAATAATGTCACTGGACGAGTAATCCAGAGGCCCAGGCTAATGCTCAAGGTATACAAGTTCAAATCCTACCACGGCAGCTAACAGACTTTCAATTCAATTGATAAAATCTGGAAAACAAAATTACTCTCAGTAATAATGACCATGAAACTATCAATTATTGTCATACCATCCGGTTCATTCATGTCCTCTAGGGAAGCAAATCTGCCATCCTTACCTCGTTTAGCCTACATGTGGCTACAGACTCACAGCAATGTGGGTCCCATGCCTCCCGTCCATTAACTCTGTCTACACCTCCCGCTGCCTTGGGAAAATGGGCAGCCCTCCCATCCAGGTTATTCTCTCTTCCAAGTTCTTCCATTGGGCAGGAGATGCAAAAGTCTGAGGACACGCACTAACGGAATCATAGAATTTACAGTGTAGAAGGGGGCCATTCGGCCCATCGAGTCTGTACCGGCCCCTGGAAAGAGCACCCTACTTAAGCCCACACCTCCACCCTATCCTGTAACCCAGTAACTCTATCTAACCTTTTTGGACACTATGGGCAATTTAGTATGGCCAATCCACCTAACCTGCACATCGATTGACTTGGGCAGAAACCGGAGCACCCGGATAAAACCCAAGCCGGAATTGAACCTGGGACCCTGGAGCTGAGGAGCAATAATGCTAACCACTGTCGTGCCGTCCACAGGTTCAAATACAACTTCTTCCCCGCTGTTCCCAGACTCCTGAATGATCCTCTTATGGACTGAACTGATCTCTTCTTCTCCATTGAGCAGTAGTACATTCCGTATCCGTCACCCGATGCCTGTGCCTATGTATTTACATTGTGTATTTATGTATGTCCTATGTTTCTGTCATGTATGGAATGGTCTGTCTGAACTGTACGCAGAACAGTACTTTTCACTGTACCTCGGTGCTCGTGACAATAAATCAAAACCAATGTGGTTGACTCTTATCTGCCCTCTCAAACAGCCTAGCAAATCACTCAATTCAAGTGCAATTATGGTTGGACAACTAAAGCTGGCCTTGCCAGTGACTTTCACCGCCCTTAAATAATAAAATAAAATGCATGGGTTATTTTACATCTATCCTTATCTGCTGCGAGTATCAATTAGGAAACCACACTTTTGTGTCCAATAATTTTGATGTAATGTGGAGTGAACACAGTTCATGGTAGATAACATTGCAGTGCCTTGAAAGACTGTTCTTGTTATTATATTTTGATACGTTCCATTATCTTTTTTTTAACATCAGCTTATCTGGAGTATTGCATGTATGACATTTCACACTTACTATGGCTCAATCTGTTGCAGTTAATTGTAGGGAAATATATTCCTCCTAGGCATTATAGGATGGCACGGTAGCACAGTGGTTAGCACTGTTGCTTCACAGCACCAGGGTCCCGGGTTCGATTCCCGGCTTGGGTCACTGTTTGTGTGGAGTCTGCACGTTCCCCGGGTTTCCTCCGGGTGCTCCGGCTTCCTCCCACAAGTCCCGAAAGATGTGCTGTTAGGTCATTCTACATTCTCCCCCTGTGTACCTGAACAGGTGCCGGAATGTGGCGACTAGTGGATTTTCAGAGTAACTGCATTGTAGTGTTAATGTAAGCCTACTTGTGACAATAAAGATTACTGTTAGTCAGCTGAATGGCTGTTATGCAAATTCTCAATTGTATACTAACACAATAACATTTTGAGAGAGTAATGATGAGAGATGAGCCACCAGACACTGCATCATGACTGGATTTGCCAGTGCTGTCATGGAGTTGGCTTCCACTTCCATACTTAAAGAATGGGCTCACAGCTCTGTGTGATGTCCTTGCTAAGTTCGAGCTTGACTCCTCCATACTTTATAGTGGCAACAAGTTCTCTGTCAGGCCCACCATTGCAACAAGCACATTGGCGTGCACATTCATCAGTGTGTGCTACCCCATCAAAGTTCTCATCTGTTAGCTGCAATGGAACCTCCCTGCCACCCCTCCCTCCACAGAGATAGCACACATGCTCTCCCCTGCCCCCTCACACACCCCACCCCCGGCCAGGCTGTAGCAGCAAACACATGTCCAGTGACCCACCGTGTGCACATTTCACCTTCATATCCCCCCTATAACATTATAATGATAGCCAATGAGGATTAGGGTTAGGGAACTGCACAGGAGAATAAAACAGTAACATCCTGGATGCTGCCCTGATTCCCTGAGCTCTGTCGCAGATCATCTCCTCTGTCAGACTCAGGAGGGTGCAGGAATGCTTGTCCCCTGCAGGTTCAGCTCTGCCGCCCCCCCCCCCCCCTCCCCTTCCCCCCATTCCCCCCACCCCCTCCACTGTGTGCCACCTTGTCCTGCAACACAGAAAAGATGTGAGTGGGTATCCTGCACTGTGTTTGGCTGGTGAGTGAGAGAAAGCAGCGAGAGCTAAGTATGAGCCTGGCATCATTGGACGGTTTGTGAGAGAGAGTTGGAGGAGAAGAGCCACATTAGACACAAAATGTTAACCTTGTTGCCTCCCTTCGCAGGTGCTCTTAGGCCTGCTCAGTTTTGTCCAGTATTTTCTGTTTCTTATTTTAGATCTCCAGCATCTGCAGTATTTTGCTTTTATATTATTGGGGTGCATGAATGTTCGAAATATGCCCTGAATGTGACGGACTGTTGATGTGTTAGGTCATGCATTTGGCAATTCAAGAGGTTCCAGTTTTCTTCCCTTCTCCTATAGCACTGATAGTCAGCAGCAGGATTTTCTCATTCAGTGCGGCTTCCACGCAAGAGCTCGACGTTAGTTAGAACATGTGTTGACTCACACGTTTTTCTTTATTTTCATGGGATTTAGGCGTTGCTGGCTTGGCCACCATTTGTTGCCCATTGCTAGTTGCCCTTCAGAAGGTGATGGTCAGCTGTCTTCTTGAACCTCTTTAGTCCCTGAGGTGTAGGTGCACCCACAGTGCTGTTAGGGAAAGATCTAGGACACAACGACAGTGAAGGAACACCGATATATTTCCAAGTCAGGGTGGGGTGATGAGTGACTTGGAGGTGAACCTCCAGGTGGTGGTGTTCCCAGGTATGGGTTTCCCCTGTTTCTTAGATGATGGTGGTCACAAGTGTGGAAGATTCTGTCGAAGAGGCCTTGGTGAGGTCCTGCAGTGCATCTTGCAGATAGGACACACAGCTACACTGTTTCTCGTGTGCTGGAGGGAATATTTGTAGATGGGATGCTAATCAAGTGGGCTGATTTGTCCTGGATGTTGTGGGCTGCACTCATTCAGGCAAAAGGAGAGTATTCCATTCTCTCCTGCCTTTTAGATGGTGGACTGGGTTTGGGGAGTCAATAGGTGAGTTACCCACCATAGGATTTCTAACCTCTAACCTGCTCTTGCAGCCGTATTTATATGGCTAGCCCAGTTCAGTTTCTGATCAATAGTCCTCCCCAGGATGTTGAAAGTGGGGCAGTGATGGTAATACCATTCAATGTCTTTTTTAAAAATAATTTTTATTAAAGGTTTTCATAAAATATCAATAACAAAATGAGAAAGAAAAAAGAACCCAACAGGGTTAGGTACAAAACACAATCTAAAAAAGCAACCCGCCAAACCCCTCCCCCCCGTACCGAAATAATAAATTAACATTAACACCCCGACTTAAGACAACAGGTATATACACCCCCTCAGACCCTTCCAGTGTAAATAACATAAACAAAAATAAAGTAACCGCCCCCCCCCCCCCGCCGAGCTGCTGCTGCCATTGACCAATTGGCGTTCTGCCAGAAAGTCTAAGAACGGTTGCCACCGCCTGAAGAACCCTCGTACCGACCCTCTCAAGGCGAATTTCACCCTCTCCAATTTAATGAACCCGGCCATATCGCTGATCCAGGATTCCACGCTTGGGGGCCTCGTATCTTTCCACTGAAGGAGAATCCTTCGCCGGGCTACCAGGGACGCAAAGGCCAGAATTCCGGCCTCTTTCACCTCCTGCACTCCCGGCTCCTCTGCCACCCCAAATATTGCGAGCCCCCAGCCCGGTTTGACCCTGGATCCTACCACCCTCGACACCGTCCTCGCTACGCCCTTCCAAAATTCCTCCAGCGCTGGGCATGCCCAGAACATATGGGTGTGATTTGCTGGGCTCCCTGAGCACCTAACACACCTGTCCTCACCCCCAAAGAACCTGCTCATCCTTGTCCCGGTCATGTGTGCCCTGTGCAGCACCTTAAACTGTATGAGGCTGAGCCTCGCGCATGAAGAGGAAGAGTTCACCCTCCGTAGGGCATCTGCCCACGTCCCCTCTTCGATCTCCTCTCCCAACTCCTCCTCCCACTTACCTTTCAACTCCACCACCGAGGCCTCCTCCTCCTCCTGCATCACCTGGTAAGTTTCCGAGATCTTCCCCACTCCCACCCACCCCCCCAAGAGCACCCTGTCCTGTACTGTGTGCGGCAGTAGCCGTGGGAATTCCACCACCTGCCGTCTGGCAAACGCCCTTACCTGTAAGTACCTGAAGGTGTTCCCCGGGGGGAGCCCGTACATCTCCTCCAGCTCACCGAAGCTCGCGAACTTCCCGTCCACAAACAGGTCCCCCAACTTTCGTATGCCTGCCCTGTGCCACCCCGGAAACCCTCCACCTGTTCTTCCTGGGGCGAACCAGTGGTTCCCCCGTAATGGGGTCCACGCCGAGGCCCTAACTTCCCCCCTATGCCGCCTCCACTGCCCCCAAATTTTGAGGGCCGCCACCACCACCGGGCTCGTGGTATACCTCCTTGGAGGGAGTGGCAGCGTTGCCGTTGCCAGCGCCCCCAGACTCGTACCCACACAGGACGCCGTCTCCAGCCTCTTCCATGCAGCCCCCTCCCCCTCCATCACCCACTTGCGCACCATTGTTGCATTGGTGGCCCAGTAGTACCCACAGAGGTTGGGCAGCGCCAGCACCCCCCTATCTCTACTCCGCTCCAGGAACACCCTTCTCACCCTTGGAGTCCCTCGCGCCCACACAAACCCCATTATACTGTTAACCCGCCTGAAAAAAGCCTTCGGGATAAACACGGGGAGGCACTGGAACAGGAACAAAAACCTTGGGAGCACCGTCATTTTGATTGACTGCACCCTACCCGCCAGGGACAGCGGCAACGCGTCCCACCTGTTGAACTCCTCCTCCATTTGCTCCACCAGCCTTGTAAAGTTAAGCCTATGCAGGGCCCCCCCATCTCTTGGCCACCTGGACCCCCAAATATCTGAAACTCCTCTCCGCCCTTTTTAGTGGGAGCTCGCCAATCCCCCTCTCCTGGTCTCCTAGCTGAACTACGAACAGCTCGCTCTTCCCCATATTGAGCTTGTACCCCGAAAAGTCCCCGAATTCCCTAAGCATCCTCATTACCTCTGGCATTCCTCCCACCGGGTCCGCCACATACAGCAGCAGGTCGTCCGCATAAAGCGACACCCTATGCTCCTCCCCACCCCGCACCAACCCCCTCCATTTCTTCAACTCTCTCAGTGCCATAGCCAGGGGTTCAATCGCCAGTGCGAAGAGCAGGGGGGATAGGGGGCACCCCTGTCTCGTCCCTCGGTGCAACCAAAAGTACTCTGACCTCCTCCTATTTGAGGCCACACTCGCCAGCGGGACCTCGTACAACACCCTAACCCACCTGACAAACCCCTCTCCAAACCCCAACCCCTTCAGCACCTCCCACAGGTACCTCCACTCTACCCTATCGAAGGCTTTCTCAGCGTCCATCGCCACCACTATCTCCGCCTCCCCCTCCCTCGCCGGCATCATGATAACGTTCAAAAGCCTCCGCACATTCGCGTTCAACTGTCTCCCCTTCACAAACCCCTTCTGGTCTTCATGGATGATCTGCGGCACACAATCCTCAATCCTCGTGGCAAAGACCTTCGCCAGCACCTTGGCATCTACATTTAGCAAGGGAATCGGTCTGTAAGACCCACATTGCAGGGGATCCTTGTCCCGTTTCAGGATCAAGGAGATCAGTGCCTGGGACATCGTCGGGGGTAAAGCCCCCCCCTCCCTTACCTCATTAAAGGTCCTAACTAACAGCGGGCCCAACAGGTCCATATATTTTTTATAGAACTCGACCGGGAAACCGTCCGGCCCCGGTGCCTTCCCCGCCTGCATGCTTCCTATCCCTTTGATCAGCTCCTCCAGCCCAATCGGGGCCCCCAGTCCCGCCACCAGCCCCTCCTCCACCTTTGGAAACCTCCAATTGGTCCAGGAAACGGCCCATCCCTCCCTCCTCCCGTGGGAGCTCGGATCGGTACAATTCCTCGTAGAAGTCCCTGAAGACCCCATTGATGCCAACCCCACTCCGCACCACGCTCCCTCCCCTGTCCTTAACTCCCCCGATCTCCCTAGCTGCGTCCCGCTTCCGAAGCTGATGCGCCAGCATCCGGCTTGCCTTTTCCCCATACTCGTAGACCGCCCCCTGGGCCTTCCTCCACTGCACCTCTGCCTTCCTGGTGGTCACCAGGTCGAATTCGGCCTGGAGGCTGCGCCTCTTCCTCAACAATCCTTCCTCAGGTTCTTCCGCATACCTCCTGTCTACCCTCACCATCTCCCCCACCAGCCTCTTCCTCTCTCCCCCCCGCTCCCTCCGCTCCTTGTGGGCCCTGATGGAGATCAGCTCTCCCCTCACCACCGCCTTCAGTGCCTCCCATACCATCCCCACACGGACCTCCCCGTTGTCGTTGGTCTCCAAGTACCTCTCTATACTTCCTCGGACCCGCTCGCTCACCTCCTCGTCCGCCAACAGCCCCACCTCCAAGCGCCACAGCGGGCGCTGGTCCCTCTCCTCCCCCATCTCCAAGTCCACCCAATGCGGGGCGTGGTCCGAAATGGCTATTGCCGAATACTCGGTATCCTCTACTCTCGCTATCAGCGCCC
Organism: Scyliorhinus torazame; assembly: GCF_047496885.1. NCBI lineage: Eukaryota > Metazoa > Chordata > Chondrichthyes > Carcharhiniformes > Scyliorhinidae > Scyliorhinus > Scyliorhinus torazame. The sequence goes on along the minus strand of NC_092710.1, from coordinate 88,520,801 downwards.
TACTCAAAATGAAAAAGTCGATTCGAGAATAAGCCTTATGGACATGTGAGAAGAATGAAAATGCCCTAGCCCCCGGCCTTGCAAATCTCCAAGGGTCCACCCCTCCCATTTGGTCCATAAATCCCCTCAACACTCTATCCGCCGCCGGCTTCCTACCCGTCCTAGACCTGGAACGATCCAGTGCAGGATCCAACACCGTGTTAAAGTCTCCCCCCATTATCAGGCCCCCCACTTCCAAGTCTGGGATCCGACCCAACATACGCCGCATGAAACCCGCATCGTCCCAGTTCGGAGCATACACATTGACCAGTACCACCCTCTCTCCCTGCAACTTACCACTTACCATAATGTACCTTCCGCCATTATCTGCCACAATGCTCGACGCCTCGAATAACACCTTCTTTCCCACCAAGATCGCCACCCCTCGATTTTTGGCATCTAGCCCCGAATGAAACACCTGACCTACCAACCCTTTCCTCAGTCTTACCTGGTCTGCCACCTTCAGCTGTGTCTCCTGGAGCATGACCACATCCGCCTTGAGCCCCTTCAGGTGCGCGAACACGCGGGCCCGCTTAACCGGCCCATTCAGTCCCCTTACATTCCAGGTTATCAGCCGGATTAGGGGGCTACCTGCCCCCCTCCCCCGCCGACTAGCCATGACCCCTCCTCGGCCAGCCACGCACCCGCACCCCACACCCGGCCCGTTCCCCACAGCGGCATACCCCCGCCTCGATCCACCCCACTCGCTCCAGCTCCTCCTTGATCTTAGCAGCAGCAACTCGATTCCCCCCCCCCACCCCCCGGCTAGGACCCATCCTAGCTGGTTTACTCCCCCCATTGCACTTCCGCAAGTCAGCTGACTCCTGCTGACCCCGGCCACTCCCGCCTCCCCTTCGACTCCTCCCATTGTGTGGCACACCCTCCTCTCCCGCTCCCCATTCACAGGCTCTCCCCCTCCGTTCTAAGCATGGGAAACAATCCTCGCTTCCCCGCCCCGGTCCCGCCCCCCCCCCCCCCCCCAGTCTACGGCGCGGGAAAAAAATCCCGCGCTCTCCACCTACCAGGCCCCGCCACCAACCAAAACAGTGCCCAACCCGCCCCATCCACCCTCCCCAACCCGAAAGAGAAAAACACAGAGAAAAAGAAACCCAAAACAATGCAAAGGCCCCCCCCCTGACCCAAAAATAGGCATAATATATCCACCGTAGTCCCCAATCGCCCATCCCAACCCTCAGTCTGTGTCCAGCTTCTCGGCCTGAACAAAGGCCCACGCCTCCTCCGGAGACTCAAAATAATGGTGCCGGTCCTTGTAGGTAACCCACAGTCACGCCGGCTGCAACATGCCAAACTTCACCCCCTTCCTGTGCAGCACTGCCTTCGCTCGATTGTACCCGGCCCTCCTCTTCGCCACCTCCGCACTCCAGTCCTGATATATCCGAACCTCCGCGTTCTCCCACCTGCTGCTCCTCTCCTTCTTGGCCCACCTGAGCACACACTCCCGATCGACGAACCGATGGAACCGCACCAGCATCCCGCGGAGGCTTGTTAGCCTTGGGCCTCCTCGCCAACACTCTATGGGCCCCTTCCAGCTCCAGGGGCCCCTGGAAGGACCCCGCTCCCATCAGCGAGTTTAACATGGTGACCACATAGGCCCCCACGTCCGGCCCCTCCAGCCCCTCCGGGAGGCCCAGAATCCGCAGATTCTTCCGCCTCGACCGATTCTCCATCTCCTCGAACCGCTCCTGCCATTTCTTGTGGAGCGCCTCGTGCGCCTCCACCTTTACCGCCAGGGCTAAGATCTCATCCTCATTGTCAGAGATCTTTTGTTGAGCCTCTCGGATCGCCACCCCCTGGGCCGTCTGTGTCTCCAGCAGCTTATCAATAGAAGCCTTCATCGGCTCTAGCAGGTCCTTTTTAATCTCTCTGAGGCAGCGCTGGATACCCTCCTGTTGCTCCTCCGCCCACTGCCTCCACGCTGCCTGGTCTCCGCCCGCCGCCATTTTGTCCTTCTTCCCTCCCTTCTTCTGGTCCACCACCACCTTTTTTGTCACCCCGCCCCGAGTTAAAGCCATATACTGACGGGGAACTATTATTAACTCCTTCCCACACCGGGAAACGTCGAAAAAGTGCCCTTGGGGGCCCTGAAAAGAACCCAAAAGTCTCGAGAGGGAATCCTTTTGGCAGTGTTCTCTTCACCAATCTGCCCCAAAATGTCTGTGGAAACTCCTGAAAAAGGTCTCAGTGTCCGTTCCAGACGGGAGCTGCCGAATGCGTGACCTACTCCTCCATGGCCGCCACCGGAAGCCTCGTCCCCGCTTCTTCAGTGGCCCTGGTGAGATCTTTTCACAGTTGTTCCCTCTGCTGTTAGAATTCACTTTTGGTAAAGGTCCTCAGGTCAGTTTGCAGCTTTAAGCTTGCCCTTCCCCCGCTTGCATGCTGGAAGGGGCCCTGTTTATCCTGTTGCAGCCAAACCTTCCACTGCTTCTGCCGGGCCTGGCAGCCAAAAGACACAACACTCCTGGGGGACACCGTCAGGGGAGTGTTGCAGTCCTCTTGCCACACCGGGAAATGTCAAACACATGCCGTGGGGGCCCTGCAAAAGAGCCCAAAAGTCCGTTCCAAGCGGGAGCTACCGAATATGCGACCTAGCTCTGCATAGCCGCACCCGGAAGTCAATACCATTCAATGTTAAGGGGCGATGGTTAGATTCTCTCTTGTGAGAGATGGTCATTGCCTGACACTTGTGTGGCGTGAATGTTACTTGCTACTTGTCAGCCCAAGATCGATATTCTGCAGATCTTGCTGCATTTGGACATGGACTGCTTCATTATTTGAGGAGTCATGAATGGTGCTGAATATTGTGCAGTCAACAGCGAACATCCCCACTTCTGACCTTAAGATGGAAGGAAAGTCATGAATGAAATGTTAAGCCAAGAACACTACCCTGAGAAACTCCTGGCTTGCATTTTGCATTGATGTGCTGGGCTCCCCCATTCTTGGGGATGGGGATATTTGTGGAGGCTCCTCCTATGAGTACTTGCGTAATTGTTCACCACCATTCCCAGCTGCATTTAACAAGACTCCAGTGGTTTCACAGAATCATAGAATTTACAGTGCAGGAGGCCATTCGGCCCATCAAGTTTGCACCGGCCCTTAAAAGGGCACCCTACTGAAGCCCATCTATCTACCCTATCCCATAACCCCTACTTAACATTTTTTGGACACTATGGGCAATTTAGCATGGCCAATCCACCTAACCTGCACATCTTTGGACTGTGGGAGGAAACCAGAGCATCCGGAGGAAACCCACGCAGACACAGGGAGAACGTGCAGACTCCGCACAGACAGTGACCCAGCCGGGAATCGAACCTGGGACCCTGGAGCTGTGAAGCAACTGTGCTAACCACTATGCTACCGTGCTGCCCTGCTGTTTGATCCTATTAATTTGTTAAGGCTCACTCAGCTCTTGCTATCGCAAACTGCTTTAGCTGTTTATTATGCACGTTGCCCTGTGTTGGCACCTCATCGTTAGGTATGCTCCTGGCATGCTCCTGGCATGCCCACCTTCATTCCTTAATGAACCAGGGTTGATCCCTTTGCTTAATGCTAATGGGAGATATTTAGGAATAACAGGAATGCGAAATATTTGGCTCATGGTAAAGTTCTTGAAAGTGTGGATGAGCAGAGGGATCTAGGTGTCCATGTACATAGATCCCTGAAAGTTGCCACCCAGGTTGATAGGGTTGTGAAGAAGGCCTATGGAGTGTTGGCCTTTATTGGTAGAGGGATTGAGTTCCGGAGTCGGGAGGTCATGTTGCAGCTGTACAGAACTCTGGTACGGCCGCATTTGGTGTATTGCGTACAGTTCTGGTCACCGCATTATAGGAAGGACGTGGAGGCTTTGGAGCGGGTGCAGAGGAGATTTACCAGGATGTTGCCTGGTATGGAGGGAAAATCTTATGAGGAAAGGCTGATGGACTTGAGGTTGTTTTCGTTGGAGAGAAGAAGGTTAAGAGGAGACTTAATAGAGGCATACAAAATGATCAGGGGGTTGGATAGGGTGGACAGTGAGAGCCTTCTCCCGCGGATGGATATGGCTGGCACGAGGGGACATAACTTTAAACTGAGGGGTAATAGATATAGGACAGAGGTCAGAGGTAGGTTCTTTACGCAAAGAGTAGTGAGGCCGTGGAATGCCCTACCTGCTACAGTAGTGAACTCGCCAACATTGAGGGCATTTAAAAGTTTATTGGATAAACATATGGATGATAATGGCATAGTGTAGGTTAGATGGCTTTTGTTTCGGTGCAACATCGTGGGCCGAAGGGCCTGTACTGCACTGTATTGTTCTATGTTCTATGAGATCTGCCAGGCTATGAGGTTGCAGAATGTGGTTAAATAATATTCAGTTTCTGTTGATGGCTTCACGGATCCCCTGTTTTGAGCTGCTGGGTTTGTTCTGTGTCAATCCCATTTAGCACAGTGGTAATACCACACAACACGATGGAGGGTATCTTCAATCTGAAGTCAGGACCTTGTCTTTACCAGCACTCTGCTGCAGTCATTCCTGTAGTCACTCCTACCAATATTGCCATGGACACATGCATCTTCAATAGTGTGTGAATAATGTCAAGTCGGTATTTTCCTCTTTCTGGTTCACGCACCATTAGCCACAGGCCTGGTCTGACAGATATATCCTTCAGGGCTCCACCAGCTTGATCAGCAGTAGTGGTACCGAGCCACTGGGTGATGGACAATGAAATCCTCCACCCAGGGCTCTGTCCACTTGCTACTCTTCGTGCTTTCTCCAATTGGTTTTCAACATGGAGGAATACTGATTCATCAGCTGTGGGAAGCGGTAGGTGGTAATTAGCAGGAGGCTTCCTTTCATATGTTTGGCCTGCTGCCATGAGACCTCATGGGGTTTGTACTCACTGTAGGGTGGGCCTATCCTGCTTGAGAGACAGGAGTAACCTAGGGATGGGATAGTGATGATGATGTCTTGGATACTGTCTATGAAGTATGATTTTGTGATTATGGCTATGTCAGGCTGTTGATGGACTAAGCTGTCGCACAACTGTCCGAACTGTGATGTTAGTAAGGAGGATTCTGCAGGATTGACAGGGTTGAGTGTGCCATTGTCGTTTCCAGTGCCTAGGTTGATGTCGGGTGGTCCAGTTTCATTCCTGGATCCCTTTTCTGTCGTGGTTTGGTACAACTGGCTTTCTTGGCCATTTCAGGGGACAGTTACAAGTCAACCACATAGTGTGGGTATGGAGCGACCTGTAGGCCAGACCAGACCATGTAAGGATAACAGATTCCCTTCCTTGAAGGATATTGGTGATGGGTTTTTCCGACAATGATAGTTTCATGGTCACTATTATTGTCAGGGGCTGGTTTAGCACAGTGGGCTGTATTACAGCTGGCTTGTAATACAGAACAAGACCAGCAGTGCGGGTTCAATTCCCGTACCAGCCTCCCCGAACAGGCGCCAGAATGTGGCGACCAGGGGCTTTTCACAGCAACTTCATTGAAGCCGACCTGTGACAATAAACGATTATTATTACTATTGAGATTGGCAGTTAAATTCAGATTTATTCATTAATTGAGTTTAAATTCCACCAGCTGCCACAGGATTTGAACATATGTCCCCTGAGTGTTAGCCTAGGCCTCTAGGTTATTAACACAGTAATTTTACCACTACACCTGTAGGGCCACCATTTGAACATACAGCCAACCATCAGCTGAGGGCAGCACGGTAGCAGTGTGGATAGCACAATTGCTTCACAGCTCCAGGGTCCCAGGTTCGATTCCGGCTTGGGTCACTGTCTGTGCGGAGTCTGCACATCCTCCCCGTGTGTGCGTGGGTTTCCTCCGGGTGCTCCGGTTTCCTCCCACAGTCCAAAGATGTGCAGGTTAGGTGGATTGGCCATGCTAAATTGCCCTTAGTGTCCAAAATTGCCCTTAGTGTTGGGTGGGGTTGCTGGGTTATGGGGATAGGATGGAGGTGTTGACCTTGGGTAGGGTGCTCTTTCCAGGAGCCGGTGCAGATTCGATGGGCCGAATGGCCTCCTTCTGCACTGTAAATTCTATGATTCTATGAGTAGGCAGCACACAGTTTCAATGGAGGCTCAGTAAGTGGCGGATGCCGGATTACTCCTGCTACATGTAGATAAATGTAGCAGGTCATCATTTTCACCCCCCAAAAAACCCCAAAATACAAAAAAAACACAAAAACAAAACAAAATAATTCCCTTTTTGCCATTCTGGCCCTAAAAAATTATAGTAGTTAGATCTAATAATAGGTGCAAGAGAGGCTCAGAATACGGGAATAAGTAATAAATTCTAAACCATGGTTACACTGAATATACAGAGTGTGGTGAATATAATGGGTCAATTATAAACACAGTTTGTCAATAAAAATACAGGCGTGATTTAACACCTAAAAACCAGTCCTGTTTTAGGCGCAAATAGGATTGGATTGGATTTGTTTATTGTCACGTGTACTGAGGTACAGTGAAAAGTATTTTTCTGCGAGCAGCTCAAACAGATCATTTAATACATGGAAAGAAAAGAAAATACATAATCGGGCAACACAAGATACACAATGTAAATACCTAGATACTGGCATCAGGTGAAGCATCCAGGAGTGTAGTATTAATCAGGTGAGTCTATCAGAGGGTCGTTTAGGAGTCTGGTGACAGTAGGGAAGAAGCTGTTTGAGTCTGTTCGTGCGTGTTCTCAGACTTTTGTATCTCCTTCCCGATGGAAGAAGTTGGAAGAGTGAGTAAGCCGGGTGGGAGGGGTCCTTGATTATGCTGTCCGATTTTCCCAGGCAGCGGGAGGTGTAGATAATGGATGGGAAGCGGGTTCATGTGATGGACTGGGCGGTGTTCACGACACTCTGAAATTTCTTGCGGTCTTGGGCCGAGCAGTTGCCATGGGTTGATAGGATGCTTTCTATGGTGCATCGGTAAAAGTTGGTAAGAGTCAATGTGGACATGCCAAATTTCCTTAGTTTCCTGAGGAGGTATAGACGCTGTTGTGCTTTCTTGGTTGTAGCATTGATATGGGTGGACCAGGACAGATTGTTGGTGATGTGCATACTGTTCTGGGCCAGGGTTTAGAGAACCCCGAAGTGTATCATGGACTTCACCAGACCCATAACTTTGAATAGATTGTGGTTATGGGGAGCACACGGGCCTACTTTATAGGTGTGATGCAACAGAACTCTACAGTACTTTTAAATTAAAACAATGTTTATTTATGAAGCCAGTTAACACTTCATAAACTTCGTAAACATCTTAACAACTATCAACATCAATCCTCCCCACTGATACTATATTCTCTAAGTAATCCTTCATCTTTCCTTATTAACATTCACAAGCCTAAAGAGCCTTTTTAACACAGAGATCAATTTTAAATTCACTACTGAGAGCAGTTATCACTTTTAAACTGGCAAGTGATTTGAAGACATTTCTTTCGTGCAGAAAGAAATCATAATTACACCTGGTTTTGCTGGATGCAGCTTCCAATCTGCAAAACAAAACTAAACTCACTCTGTAGCAGCCTGCTCAAAACCGAAAGTAAAATCTGACAGACAGCCCAGCTCCATCCACACTCTGACATCACTGATAAACACCCATTTCTTAAAGGTACTCTCACATGACAGCTTCCCCCCAAGGAAAAAATAAACCATCAACTTCAAGATGGTTTCATTTTTCACCTTTTCACTTTCCTTTAAGAAATATTGACAGTGGATATACATTTTTCTTTCACAAAACAAAACACGCAAACATTTATAATAACATAGTCCATTTTAGTTCTTCTTCCTCCACCGAACCTGCTTCTGTTCATCACATTCGTGACAAAGCATCGGCTATCACGTTTTCTCGTCCTGCCACTTGAACTATTTTTAAATGAAATGGCTGTAACAATAAACTCCAGCGAAACAGCCTTGCATTGTTATTCCGGAATCGCTCCAAAAACGTCAATGGATGGTGATCAGTATATATAATGGTGTCAGGCGGATTGCTGGTCACGTAAATGTGAAAAAGTTGCAAAGCCAGCACCAAACTCAAAGTCTTGTTCTCAATCATGGAATACTTTTTCTGGCGAGAATTCAATTTCTTTGAAAAATAACCAATAGGTCGCTCTAGTCCTTCATAATCATCTTGTAGAAGCACCGCACCTAGACCCACCTCACTCGCATCAACAGTCACTTTGAATGGTCTGGTATAATTTGGGATGGCTAACACAGGAGCAGTGGTTAACACAGCCTTCAGGCCGTCAAGTGCCTGCTGACACTCCACTGTCCACTTAAATTTGCTACGTTTCTTTAGCAAGTCCGTCAGTGGAGCAACCAGCTACTAGAACTTGGCACAAATTTCCGGTAGAATCCACTCATGCCAAGAAATCACATTATTTGCCTTTGTGTCGAGGGTATTGGAAACTCCCCAATAACATTTTGTTTTCACATCCCGTGGGACCATTCGACCCTGTCCGATTGTAATTCCAAGGAAAGTGACTTGGGCTTTGCCAAATTCACTTTTGGCTAGGATTACCACCAAACCCGCTTCCTGAAGTCGATCAAATAACTCCATCAGATGTTTTAAATGTTTTTTCTATGTCTGGCTGAAAATTACCAGATCGTCGATGTAGACCGCACAATTGGGTAATCCTGAAACAAATTTGTTAGTTAACCGTTGACAGGTGGCTGGTGTGTTTTTCATGCCAAATGGCATAACTTTGAATTGGTATATACCATCTGGAGTCAAAAAAGCTGAAATCTCCTTCGCCCTTTCGGATAAAGCTACCTGCCAGTATCCTTTAATGTAAATCCAGTTTGGAAATAAAAGCTGATTGTCCCACTTTCTCAATGCAATCCTCCAAACGTGGGATAGGATAAGAGTCCATTCTTGTAACTGCATTAACCTTTCTATAGTCCACACACAACCATTGGGTACCGTCCGGTTTTGGTACCATCCCATTGGCTGCAACCCACTTCAATTATGCCATTTTTAAGCAGACTTTCAATTTCTTTGTTAACCTGTGCCAATTCTAACGGGTTAGGTCTGTATGGATGTTGGTTAATTGGAACATTTCCCACATCTACATCATGTATAGCCATTTTAGTGCTTCCCAACTTATCTCCACAAACTTGCCCATGTGATATCAATAACTCTTTCAGGTCAGTACGTTTTTCCTCTGGAAGGAAACTCAACAATTTATCCCAATTTTTAAGATCATCCTTGTTTTCCAATTTAATTTGAGGTATGTCAAATTCAAAGTCATCTGGATTTGGTTCGTCACTTTGAGTTAGAATCATGAAAACCTCCTCCTTTTGCCCTCCTTCGCTTTCAAAGTACCGTTTCGCATATTCACATGACACATTTGGTGAGTTTTCCTTCTATCTGGCGTTTTACCACATAATTCACCTCACTTAAGTTCTTTTCAATCTGATAAGGTGCACATAGCCTTGCTTTTAAAGGTTCACCTACTACTGGCAACAACACTAAAACTTTATCTCCACTGGCAAAACTACAAACTTTGGATTTCATGTCCGCAACCCGTTTCATCACATTTTTGCAACTTTTAAATGCTGTCTCGCCAATTCACCTGCTCTATTTAATCGTTCCCTAAAATTTGACACGTAATCCAATAATGTAAGTTCCGATTTCTCACTCACCAATTTTTCCTGAATCAATTTAAGTGGTCCTCTTACCTCGTGACCAAAAATTAGTTCAAAAGGACTGAATTTGGTTGACTCATTAGGGGCATCCCTAATTGCAAACAGTATGAATGGAATTCCTTTATCCCAATCCTCTGGATAATCATGATAATAAGCCCTCAACATTGTCTTTAATGTTGGATGCCACCTTCCTAATGCTCCCTGCGATTCTGGTTGATTTAAATTGTTTTATTCCTCAGCTATCCATAACTTCTTTGAATAACCTTGAGGTAAAATTTGATCTTTGATCCGATTGTATTTCTGTGGGTAGTCCATATCTAGTAAAGAATTTAAGTAACTCCTCCACATTCTTTTTAGCTGTAATATTACGTACTGGAATGTCCTCTGGAAACCTAGTAGACACATCCATTATAGTCAAAAGATATTGATTCCCACTTTTCATTTTAGGAAGCGTTCCTACGCAATCAATTAAGACCCTTGTAAAAGGGCCTCAAAAGCTGGAATGGGTATTAAGGGCACTGGTTTTATCACTGCTTGAGGTTTCCCTCTCACTTGACATGTGTGATATGACTGGCAAAATTTAACCACATCTTTATGTGCCCATACAGGCCCATAAAGATGTTTTTGGATTTTAGCTTGAGTTTTCCTCACTCCCAAATGACCTCCCACTGGTACCTCATGTGCAACTCGCAACACCTCCTTTCTATACCCTACCGGCAATACCACTTGATGAATTTCTGCCCACTTTTCATCTACCTGCATATGTAAAGGTCTCCATTTTCTGATCAAGACATCATTTTTACGGTAATAACACTCCGGTATACAGTCAGATTCCTCTTCCGTGTATGCTTTCTGATACATCCATCTGATTTCTATATATTTCTGTTGTAACTCCACTAATTTTCCTGAACTAAAAATATTTGCCTCATCCTCCACCTGTTCCTATTCTTTTCCAACTATCTGATCAAAAATTGTTTCTGATAATTGAACTTCAACTTTATCTTTACTCTTTGAGTTCTCCTCTTGTCCCAACCTGTGACTTTGCGACCTTGTTACCACACAATCTGGAAAAATCCCAGGACATTCATCCTTCAACACTTCAGTTGTCTGATTTTCCACTGGCTTATTAACCAGAGTAGGCATCACTCCCACCTGCGATCCAATTATATTATTACCCAAGATAAACTGTATAGTTTATATATAGATAGTTTCTCTATTACTCCTACTATCACTTCACCACTCTTCACTGGACTTTCCAAACTACGTTATATAATGGAACACTACTCTTCTAACCCTGAATTCCACATATTACCACCTCTTCTGGCAACATTCTTCCCAAACTACATAACCCCTCATCTCTTGCCATTAAAGATTGACTAACTCTCTTAAAATTGTGACTTCTTTACCTGATGCTCCTGATAAATATGAGTAAACTTTACCCACACAAGTAAATTCTTTAAAGACATCTGGCACCTTCTTATCAATCATCTCTTGATCAGGCTGTACAATCTTTTGCACCTCCTTCGCTTCACTTGGACTTTCCTTTACCACTTTAACAAACCCCACTGTCTTATCCATGGTTCCCCATGGTCGGCTCATGAAGAAAGTAAGGTATGGGATAGAGGGAAATTTGGCCAATTGAATAAGTAACTGGCTATCACATAGAAGACTGAGGGTGGTGGTAGAGGGAACATTTTCAGACTGGAGACTAGTTACCAGCGGTGTACCACAGGGATCAGTGCTGGGTCCTCTACTATTTGTGATTTTTATCAATGACTTGGAGGAGGGGGCTGAAGGGTGGGTCAGTAAATTTGCTGATGACACCAAGATTGGTGGAGTAGTGGGTGATGTGGAGGGCTGTTGTAGGCTGCAAAAAAACATTGATAGGATGCAGAGCTGGGCCAAAAAATGGCAGATGGAGTTTAACCCTGATAAGTGCGAGGTGATTCATTTTGGTTGAAAAAATTTGAATGCGGATTACAGGGTCAATGGCAGTGTTCTGAGGAATGTGGAGGAACAGAGAGATGGGGTTCATGTCCACAGATCTCTGAAGGTTGCCACTCAAGTGGATAGAGCCATGAAGAAGGCTTATAGTGTGTTAGCGTTTATTAACAGGGGTTTGAGTTTAAGAGCCGCGGGGTTATGCTGCAACTATACATGACCCTAGTGAGACAACATTTGGAGTATTGTGTGCAGTTCTGGTCACCTCATTATAGGAAGGATGCGGAAGCATTGGAAAGGGTGCAAAGGAGATTTACCAGGATGCTGCCTGGTTTGCAGGATAGGTCTTATGAGGAAAGGTTGAGGGAGCCAGGGCTTTTCTCTTTGGAGCAGAGGAGGATGAGAGGCGACTTAATAAAGGTTTACAAGATAATGAGGGGGATAGATAGAGTGGACGTTCAGAGACTATTTCCTCGGGTGGATGTAGCTGTTACAAGGGGGCATAACTATAAGATTCAGGGTGGGAGGGATATCCGAGGTAGGTTCTTTACTCAGAGAGTGGTTAGGGTGTGGAATGGACTGCCTGCTGTGATAGTGGAGTCGGACACTTTAGGAACTTTCAAGCGGTTATTGGATAGGCACATGGAGCACACCAGAATGACAGGGAGTGGGATAGCTTGATCTTGGTTTTGGACAATACTCGGCACAACATCGAGAGCTGAAGGGCCTGTTCTGTGCTGTACTGTTCTATGTTCTATCCTGTTTTACCACATCAGCCTTCCCAGTGCTTTTCTTCAACCACCAACACTGTGACTTTACATGGACTAGTTTATTACAATGAAAACATTTGAAACTTTTATTTATTTTCCACCCTCGTGGATTTATTTTTTAATCTGACGTACACTCTCCTTATTATCTCCCATCAGATCACCTTTGCCTTTACCACTTGAGTATTTCTCTTTTATACTGTTTTTGTCCCTCACAGGCTGAAACTGATGTCGGAAACCAAGTTTTGATTTATGAACTAATTTATAATCATCTGCCATTTCTGCTGCTAACCTCACATTTTAACCCTCTGCTCTTCCACATGAGTTCTCACTGCATCAGGAATTGAATTTTTAAACTCCTCCAAAAGTATAATTTCTCGGAGAGCTTCATACGTTTGGTCTATTTTCAAAGCTGTTATCCACCTTTAAAAATTACTCTGTTTGGTCCATTCAAACTCCATGTATGTTTGACCAGGTTCTTTCCTTAAATTTCTAAACCTTTGTCTGTCGGCTTCAGGCACTTTATATGCACCTAAAATTGATTTTTTTCACCTCCTCATATGACTCAAATACCCCCTGTGATAGTGATGCAAACACTTCACCAGCTCTACCTACCAACTTTGTTTGAATCAATAATACCCTCATCTCCTGTGACCATATCATTCGTTCAGCTACCTTCTCAAATGAAATGAAAAAGGCTTCCAACTCGTTCTCATCAAACCTTGGCAATGCTTGGACATATTTAAATGGATCCCCACCAAGCCTTCGACTCCAACGCTCTTTCTCTTTCTCCTTATCACTATCCTCAAACTGCACATTCCCCTTTAAATCCACCAATTTTTGGGAACAAGAGAGACTCACGGTTGGTGTATTGCCTCCCAGGTGCCAGGGTGCGTGATGTCTCGGATCGTGTTTTCGATCCTCAGGGGGAGGGGGAGCAGCCCCAAGTCATGGTCCACATAGGTACCAACGACAGAGGTAGGAAAAGGGATAGGGATGTAAGGCAGGAATTCAGGGAGCTAGGGTGGAAACTTAGATCTAGGACAAACAGAGTTATTATCTCTGGGTTGTTACCCGTGCCATGTGATAGCGAGACGAGGAATAGGGAGAGAGAGGAGTTGAACACGTGGCTACAGGGATGGTGCAGGAGGGAGGGTTTCAGATTTCTGGATAATTGGGGCTCATTCTGGGGTCGGTGGGACCTCTACAAACGAGATGGTCTGCACCTGGGCCAGAGGGGTACCAATATTCTGGTGGGGAAATTTGCTAATGCTCTTCGGGAGGGTTTAAACTAGTTCAGCAGGGGCTTGGGAACCTGAATTGTAGCTCCAGTATACAGGAGGTTGATAGTAGTGAGGTCATGAGTAGGGTTTCAAAGTTGCAGGAGTGTGCCGGCAGGCAGGAAGGTGGTTTAAAGTGTGTCTTCTTCAATGCCAGGAGCATCCGGAATAAGGTGGGGGAACTTGCAGCATGGGTTGGTACCTGGGACTTCGATGTTGTGGCCATTTCGGAGACATGGATAGAGCAGGGACAGGAATGGTTGTTGCAGGTGCCGGGATTTAGATATTTCAGTAAGCTCAGGGAAGGTGGTAAAAGAGGGGGAGGGGTGGCATTGTTAGTCAAGAACAGTATTACGGTGGCAGAAAGGACGTTTGATGAGGACTCGTCTACTGAGGTAGTATGGGCTGAGGTTAGAAACAGGAAAGGAGAGGTCACCCTGTTAGGGGTTTTCTATAGGCCTCCGAAATGTTCCAGAGATGTAGAGGAGAGGATTGCAAATATGATTCTGGATAGGAGCGAAAGCAACAGGGTCGTTGTTATGGGGGACTTTAATTTTCCAAATATTGACTGGAACCGCTATAGTTCGAGTACATTAGATGGGTCCGTTTTTGTCCAATGTGTGCAGGAGGGTTTCCTGACACAGTATGTAGATAGGCCAACGACAGGTATGTAGATAGGCCAATGACAGGCGAGGCCATATTGGATTTGGTACTGGGTAATGAACCAGGACAGGTGTTAGATTTGGAGTTAGGTGAGCACTTTGGTGATAGTGACCACAATTCGATTACGTTTACTTTAGTGATGGAAAGGGATAGGTATATACCGCCGGGCAAGAGTTATATCTGGGGGAAACGCAATCATGATGCGATGAGGCAAGACTTAGGATATATCGGATGGAGAGGAAAACTGCAGGGGATGGGCACAATGGAAATGTGGAGCTTGTTCAAGGAACAGCTACTGCGTGTCCTTGATAAGTATGTACCTGTCAGGCAGGGAGGAACTGGTCGAGCGAGGGAACCGTGGTTTACTAAAGCAGTCGAAACACTTGTCAAGAGGAAGAAGGAGACTTATGTAAAGATGAGATATGAAGGTTCAGTTAGGGCGCTCGAGAGTTACAAGTTAGCTAGGAAGGACCTAAAGAGAGAGCTAAGAAGAGCCAGGAGGGGACATGAGAAGTCTTTGGCAGGTAGGATCAAGGATAACCCTAAAGCTTTCTATAGATACGTCAGGAATAAAAGAATGACGAGGATAAGAGTAGGGCCAGTCAAGGACAGTAGTGGGAAGTTGTGCTTGGAGTCCAAGGAGATAGGAGAGGTGCCAAATGAATATTTTTCATCAGTATTCACACAGGAAAAAGACAATGTTGTCGAGGAGAATACTGAGATTCAGGCTACTAGACTAGAAGGGCTTGAGGTTCATAAGGAGGAGGTGTTAGCAATTCTGGAAAGTGTGAAAATAGATCAGTCACCTGGGACGGATGGGATTTATCCTAGGATTCTCTGGGAAGCTAGGGAGGAGATTGCTGAGCCTTTGGCCTTGATCTTTAAGTCATCTTTGTCTACAGGAATAATGCCAGAAGACTGGAGGATAGCAAATGTTGTCCCCTTGTTCAATAAGGGGAGTAGAAATAACCCCGGTAACTATAGACCTGTGAGCCTTACTTCTGTTGTGGGAAAAATCTTAGAAAGGTTTACAAGACATAGGATGTATAATCATCTGGAAAGGAATAATTTGATTAGAGATAGTCAACACGGTTTTGTGAAGGGTAGGTCGTGCCTCACAAACCCTATAGAGTTCTTTGAGAAGGTGACCAAACAGGTGGATGAGGGTAAAGCAGTTGATGTGGTGTATATGGATTTCAGTAAAGCGTTTGATAAGGTTCCCCATAGTAGGCTACTGCACAAAATACAGAGGCATGGGATTCAGGGTGATTTAGCAGTTTGGATCAGAAATTGGCTAGCTGGAAGAAGACAAAGGGTGGTGGTTGATGGGAAATGTTCAGACTGGAGTCCAATTACTAGTGGTGTACCATAAGGATCTATTTTGGGGCCACTGCTGTTTGTCATTTTTATAAATGACCTGGAGGAGGGCGTAGAAGGATAGGTGAGTAAATTTGCAGATGACACTAAAGTCGGTGGAGTTGTGGACAGTGCGGAAGGAGTTACAAGTTACAGAGGGACATAGATAAGCTGCAGCGCTGGGCTGAGAGGTGGCAAATGGAGTTTAATGCAGAAAAGTGTGAGGTGATTCATTTTGGAAGGAATAACAGGAAGACAGAGTACTGGGCTAATGGTAAGATTCTTGGCAGTGTGGATGAGCAGAGAGATCTCGGTGTCCATGTACATAGATCTCTGAAAGTTGCCACCCAGGCTGTGAGGGTTGTTAAGAAGGCGTACAGTGTGGTGGCTTTTATTGGTAGAGGGATTGAGTTTAGGAGCCATGAGGTCATGTTGCAGCTAGACAACACTCTGGTGCGGCCGCATCTGGAGTGCAATTCTGGTCGCCGCATTATAGGAAGGATGTGGAAGCATTGGAAAGGGTGCAGAGGAGATTTACCAGAATGTTGCCTGGTATGGAGGGAAGATCTTATGAGGAAAGGCTGAGGGACTTGAGTCTGTTTTCGTTAGAGAGAAGAAGGTTAAGAGGTGACTTAATTGAGGCATACAAGATGATCAGAGGATTGGATAGGGTGGACAGTGAGAGCCTGCTCAAAACCAAAAGTAAAAGCAGACAGACAGCCCAGCTCCACCCACACTCTGACATCACTGATAAATACCCATTTCTTAAAGGGACATCCACTACAGCTATTTTTATAAACACCCATTTCTTAATGGTACTCTCACATGACAATATACACATACATACGTACGCACATACGCTGCAGGAAAGGATGTCCTGAAGCGTGGTACATTGGCGAGACCATGTAGAAGCTGCGACAATGAATGAACAGACATCACGCGACAATCGCCAGGCAGGAATGTTCCCTTCCAGTTGGGGAACACTTCAGCAGTCAAGGGCATTCAGCCTCTGATCTCCGGGTAAGCATTCTCAAAGACAGCCTTCCGGACACACGACAACGCAAAATCGCCAAGCAGAAACTTATAGCCAAGTTCCGCACACATGAGTACAGCCTCAACCGGGACCTTGGATTCATGTTGCATTACATTCATCCCCCACCATCTGGCCTGGGCTTGTGAAATCCTACCAACTGTCCTGGCTTGAGGCAATTCACACCTCTTTAACCTGGGGTTCCCCCTATCTCTGGATCTGTCATGACTTAATTACCTGCAAATGCTTGCATTCAAAGCATTGTCTTACATCTTTGACTTTGTCTATATATATTTTTCTGGAGCATACCTCTTCATTCACCTGAGGAAGGAGCAGTGCTCCGAAAGCTAGTGTTTGAAACAAACCTGTTGGACTTTAACCTGGTGTTGTAAGACTTCTTATTAAGATGGAAATGAGGGCAACGATCAAGGTGGAAGTGGCAGAAGCGCTGATCACTCTGCAGGCAGCTTTGGAAAAGGCAGAGAGGTGGCTGGAGACCCAGGTCACAATGATAAGGGAGCCGGAGAAGGCCTCGACTGACCCAGAGTGACCAGATCGCCGCATTTGACAGGCAGATGACAAGGTTAGTGGCGATACGAGACGTTGAGGTGAAAGGCTGAGGATTAGAAAAATCTATCGCGGCACCAGAACGTCCAGAGGGAACCGAGGACAGGAACACCACCAAATATGTGGCCCAAACGCTGGGTAATCTGGTGGGGAGAGACAGTTTCCCCAAGCAGCCAGAAATAGACAGAGCCCACAGATTATCCTGGCTAAAGCCCAAGGCCGGGGAACAACCGAGGGCCATCATCGCAAAGCTGCACAGGTACCAGGACCAAGAAAGAATCCTGAACTGGACCAGACAGACAAGGTCCTGCAATTGGAAGGGTCACTAAATCAGGGTCTATCAAGACATTGGGGCAGATCTGTCCAATCGCCAGGCAGAATTCAACAGAGCCATGGCAGCCCTGTACAAGAACAATGTGAAATTTGGAATACTGTACCCAGCCAAGTCTGGGCAACCTTCCAGGGCAAAGAACATTACTTCACCGTACAGGCAGACGTGAATGAATTCATCCGCAGACACAGTTTGCGATGACAGCCCTCGGAAGCAGCGATGAACCGGACACCCAAACATACTGGGACATTGAAAAACTGTTTGCATGGGATTGTGTCACCTCGTTTGGAACGCTGGAGATAAATATGATAAAGGAGGGGGCGAGAGCAGCAGGGCACAGGAGGAGAAAGTGGGAACTGACACGCAGCGGTCAGGTGGGGGGAGAAACAGATCGACCCCAGGAGGTGGGGCACCACACTAGCGGGTAAGCTAGCACCCAGAAGTACGAGCGAGGGGAGCCGCGGCACATCTCCTGTCGGGGACAGGGGAGAGAACATTACACACTGGGGGGTAGCAAGCTCGGTAAAAGGGGGGCTGAGGGGGAAGAACAGGGCGGGGAGAAGGGGGGGGCAGAGGGAGACCGGCTCAGAGAGATAGCAGAGAGACGGGTGGGGCGGAGTAGCTGGCTACGACAGATCGCTGATGGCAACAAGGAACACAAAGGCATCACAAACAGCCACTTTGGAGAGTCCCCAGACAACGAGCAATCCTGGAGAACAAGGGGCTCACCCACATGACACACACAGTCGGTGTTTGTGGCTATAGTAGGTGGCCATTTTGGGTGGCTCCTGGACTCAGGGAATCCCTAGAGCACAGGGGGGCGACCACAGGGTGAGTACGGTGACCGTAGCCATTTAAGATGGCCCCCTAAACCCGAGCCTTCATTTTTCGGGAGCAGGAGAGAGAGTCGGAGCGCAGCGAGTGCAGCTTGGGATTCAGGTAGCTGTTTAAACTTGCCCCCATTTTCCAGCGGCCTTCATTTCCGGGAGCGGGAGAGAGAGAGAGAGCCGGAGTGCAGCTTGGGATTCAGGTAGGTGTTTAAACTTGCCCCCAGGTTACAGCGGCCTTCATTTTCGGGAGCGGGAGAGAGAGAGGGAGCCAGAGTGCAGCTTGGGAATCAGGTAGATGCTTAAGTGTTTGATTTTTACCTCTATTTAAGTTGGGCGGTTGCTAAACCCGAGACACTACACTTGTAGTGTCTCCCACCCTTCCACCTCCTCTAACCTAAGGGGTGAGTGAATATCAGGTAAGCTCGCTCTTTGCTTTTTCTTTTATCCGCAAGTTATAGCTTCAGATTTTCGGCGGGAGCAGTGGCCAGGGGTCTGTCGGGAAGGTAAGTAGCTGGGAGAAATTTAATTCTTCGTGGGTTGGTAAGTATTGTGATTGGTAAATAAAATCCTTATTCCTTTCACTTATTCATTATTTGATATTATATTTGTAATCAGTTAAGGTAAAGTGTAAAAATGGCAGGAGATCCCAGACCTGGGAAGTGTGTCCAGCTGCAGCTCCTGTTAGACCACATGACGGCTCTAGAGCTGCGGATGGACTCACTTTGGAGCATCCGCGATGCTGAGGAGGACGTGGATAGCACGTTCAGTGAGTTGGTCAACCCGCAGATTAGGATTGGTGAGGGAGACAGGGAATGGGTGACCAAAAGGCAGAGAAAGAGCAGGAAGGCAGTGCAGGTGTCCCCTGCGGTCATCTCCCTCCAAAACAGGTATACCGTTTGGATACTGTTGGGGGAGATGACTCACCAGGGGAAGGCAGTAGTAGCCCGGCTCATGGCACTGTGGTTGGCTCTGCTGCACAGAAGGGTGGGAAAAAGACTGGCAGGGCTATAGTCATAGGGGATTCAATCGTAAGGGGAGTAGACAGGTGTTTCTGTGGTCGAAAACGAGACTCCCGAATGGTATGTTGCCTCCCGGGTGCACGGGTCAGGGATGTCTCAGGTCAGCTGCAGGACATACTGAAGGGGGAGGGTGAACAGCCAGTTGTCGTGGTGCATATAGGCACCAACGATATAGGTAAAAAACGGGATGAGGTCCTACAATCAGAATTTAGGGAGGTAGGAGATAAGTTAAAAAGTAGGACCTCAAAGGTAGTAATCTCAGGATTGCTACCAGTGCCACGAGACAGTCAGAGTAGAAATTCAAGAATAGTCAGAATGAATACGTGGCTTGAGAGATGGTGCAGGAGGGAGGGGTCCAGATTTTTGGGACATTGTAACCGGTTCTGGGGGCGGTGGGACCATTACAAATCAGATGGACTACACCTGGGCAGGACTGGAACCAATGTCCTAGGGGGTGTTTTTGCTAACACTGTTGGGGAGGTTTTAAACTAATATGGCAGGGGGATGGGAACCAGATTAGGAAGTTAGAGGTCAGTAAAGAGGCAGCAACTAAAGCCAGAAAGGGACTAGATAATAAATTCAGTGTGACTAAGGGGAAGAGTAGACAGGGAAGAGATGATGAACGCAAAGGGACAGGTGGTTTGAGGTGCATTTGTTTCAATGCGAGAAGTGTAGCAGGTAAGGCTTGGGGCTTAGGGCTTGGATTAGTACCTGGGAATATGATGTTATTGGTATTACGGAGACTTGGTTGAGAGGAGGGCAAGACTGGCAACTAAATATCCCAGGGTATAGATGCTTCAGGAGGGACAGAGAGGGAGGTAAAAAGGGTGAAGGAGTTGCATTCCTGGTCAGAGATGATATCACAGCTATGATTGAGGAGGGCATGATGGGGGATTCGAGCCCTGAGGCAATATGGGTAGAGCTAAGAAATAGGAAGGGTGCAGTAACATCATTGGGACTTTACTACAGGCCTCCCAAAAGCGAGTGTGAAGTAGAGGTACAAATATGTAGACAGATTATAGAAAAATGTAGGAGCAATAGGGTGGTCGTGATGGGAGATTTTAACTTCCCCAACATTGAATGGGACTCATGCAGTGTTGGAGGCGTAGATGGAGCAGAATTTGTAAGGAGCATCCAGGAGAGTTTTTTTAGATCAGTATGTAAATAGTCTAACTCGGTAAGAGTCCATACTGGACCTGGTATTGGGGAATGATCCCGGCCAGATGGTTAAAGTTTCAGTCGGTGATTACTTTGGGAATAGCGATCACAATTCCGTGAGTTTTAGAATACTCATGGACAAAGACGAGAGTGGTCCTAAAGAAAGAGTGCTAAATTGCGTACAGTTCTGGTCACCGCATTATAGGAAGGACGTGGAGGCTTTGGAGCGGGTGCAGAGGAGATTTACCAGGATGTTGCCTGGTATGGAGGGAAAATCTTATGAGGAAAGGCTGATGGACTTGAGGTTGTTTTCGTTGGAGAGAAGAAGGTTAAGAGGAGACTTAATAGAGGCATACAAAATGATCAGGGGGTTAGATAGGGTGGACAGTGAGAGCCTTCTCCCGCGGATGGAAATGGCTGGCACGAGGGGACATAGCTTTAAACTGAGGGGTAATAGATATGGGACAGAGGTCAGAGGTAGGTTCTTTACGCAAAGAGTAGTGAGGCCGTGGAATGCCCTACCTACAACAGTAGTGAACTCGCCAACATTGAGGGCATTTAAAAGTTTATTGGATAAACATATGGATGATAATGGCATAGTGTAGGTTAGATGGCTTTTGTTTCGGTGCAACATCGTGGGCCGAAGGGCCTGTACTGCGCTGTATCGTTCTATGTTCTATAACAAAATTCGGCAGGAGCTAGGGAATGTGGATTGGGAGCAGCTCTTTAAGGGTAAATCCACATTTGAAATGTGGGAGTCTTTTAAGGAAAGGTTGATGAGAGTGCAGGACAGACATGTCCCTGTGAAAATGAGGGATAGAAATGGCAAGATTAGGGAACCATGGATGATGGGTGGAATTGTGAGACTAGCTAAGATGAAAAAGGAAGCATCTAGGCAACTTAAAACTGATGAAGCTTTGGAGGAATATCGGGAAAGTAGGACAAATCTCAAACGTGCTATAAAAAAGGCTAAAAGGGGTCATGAAATATCTTTGGCTAACAGGGTTAAGGGAAATCCCAAAGCCTTTTATTCGTATATAAGGAGCAAGAGGGTTATTAGAGAAAGGATTGGCCCACTCAAAGACAAAAGAGGGAATTTTGCGTGGAGTCAGAGGAAATGGGTGCGATTCTTAATGAGTACTTTGTATCGGTATTCACCAAGGAGAGGGACATGACGGATGTTGAGGCTGAGGATGGATGTTTAAATACTCTAGGTCAAGTCGGCATAAGGAAGGGGGAAGTTTTGGGTATTCTAAAAGGCATTAAGGTGGACAAGTCCCCAGGTCCGGATGGGATCTATCCCAGGTTACTGAGGGAAGCGAGGGAAGAAATAGCTGGGGCCTTAACAGATATCTTTGCAGCATCCTTGAGCACGGGTGTGATCCCGGAGGACTGGAGAATTGCTAATGTTGTCCCTTTGTTTAAGAAGGGTAGCAGGGATAATCCAGGGAATTATAGACCTGTGAGTTTGACGTCAGTGGTAGGCAAACTGTTGGAGAATATACTGAGGGTTAGGATCTATTGACATTTGGAAGAAAATAGACTTATCAGTGATAGGCAGCATTGTTTTGTGCAGGGATGTCTTACAAACCTAATAGCATTTTTTGAGGAAGTGACAACGTTAATTGATGATGGAAGGGCTGTAGATGTCATATTCATGGACTTCAGTAAGGCGTTTGATAAAGTTTCCCATGATAGGTTGATGGAAAAAGTGAAGTCGTATGGGGTTGAGGGTGTACTAGCTAGATGGATAAAGAACTGGCTGGGCAACAGGAGACAGAGAGTAGTGGTGGAAGGGAGTGTCTCAAAATGGAGAAAGGTGACTAGTGGTGTTCCACACGGATCCGTGCTCGGACCATTGTTGTTTGTGATATACATAAATGATCTGGACGAAGGTATAGGTGGCCTGATTAGCAAGCGAGGAGGACTGTCAGAGAATACAGCAAAATATAAATAGATTGGAGAGTTGGGCAGAGAAATGGCAGATGGAGTTCAATCCAAGCAAATGCG
Source organism: Scyliorhinus torazame (assembly GCF_047496885.1). Classification (NCBI taxonomy): domain Eukaryota; kingdom Metazoa; phylum Chordata; class Chondrichthyes; order Carcharhiniformes; family Scyliorhinidae; genus Scyliorhinus; species Scyliorhinus torazame. The sequence continues at coordinate 88,498,158 of NC_092710.1, read as the reverse complement.
AGGTGATGCATTTTGGAAGATCTAATTCAAGAGCTGACTATACGGTCAATGGAAGAGTCCTGGGGAAAAATGATGTACAGAGCGATCTGGGAGGTCAGGTCCACTGTACCCTGAAGGTGGCAACGCAGGTCGATAGAGTGGTCAAGAAGGCATACAGCAAGCTTGCCTTCATCGGACGGGGTATTGAGTACAAGAGTCGGCAGGTCATGTCACAGTTGTATAGGACTTTGGTTAGGCCACATTTGGAATACTGCGTGTAGTTCTGGGCGCCACATTACCAGAAGGATGTGGATGCTTTAGAGAGGGTGCAGAGGAGGTTCACCAGGATGTTGCCTGGTATGGAGGGTGCTAGCTATGAAGAAAGGTTGAGTAGATTAGGATTGTTTTTGTTGGAAAGACAGAGGTTGAGGCGGGACCTGATTAAGGTCTACAAAATTATGAGAGGTATGGACAGGGTGGATAGCAACAAGCTTTTTCCAAGAGTCAGGGTGTCAATTACAAGGGGATTTCAAGGTGAGAGGGGGAAAGTTTAAGGGAGATGTGCGTGGAAAGTTTTTTACGCAGAGGGTGGTGGGTGCCTGGAACGCTTTGCCAGCGGAGATGGTAGAGGCGGGCACAATAGCATCATTTAAGATGCACCTAGACAGATATATGAACGGGCGGGGAACAGAGGGAAGTAGATCCTTGGAAAATAGGTGACAGGTTTAGATAAAGGATTTGGATCGGCGCAGGCTGGGAGGGCCGAAGGGCCTGTTCCTGTGCTGTAATTTTGTTTGTTCTTTGTTCTAACAAAGGGAACCCCCGGAGTGCAGGGGCACATCCACAATGTAAGTATGGTTGATCCTGCAGTGCCGAGGGGCGGGGGAAGGGGAAAGACGCCAGAAACCCCTCATCAGAATAGTCACCTGGAATGTCAGGTGACTGAATGGCCCAGTGAAAAGATACAATGTCTTTGCCCATCTGAAAAGTATGGATGCCGACATAGGTGTGTTTTCTTGGAGGAACGTTAAGGGAGGACCGACTGTGGGTATGAAAAAATAGGGTGGGACAGACCTAACATTCGTGCTACAGGACGGGGACTAGTGGGGGTAACCGTACTACTCAGTAAGAGGACGGTGTTTACAGCGACGAAGATGGTTACAGGCCCAAGGTGAAGGTATGTCAGGGTCAGTGGTGTCCTGGAAGGGGCACCAGTAGCACTCGTTAATGTGTACACTCCCAACTGTATCAACACCGAATTCATAAAGAATACCATGGCGGAAATCCCCAACATAGACACACATTGACTCATCATTGGGGTGGGGGGTGGGGGCTTTAACTGCATACAGGACTCACAGACAAACGGATCAAACCCCAAATTGGGGGGAAAAATCCAACATGGCGAAGGAACTAGGCACATTCATGGAACAGATGGGGACAGTGGACCTAAGAGGTTCACCCACCTAGGAGAGAAAAAGTTCACCTTCTTCTCCCAGGAACACAGGAATTACACCAGGATCAACTTCTTTGTAGTGGGGAAAGCAGTGCTTCCAATGGTAGTTCAAGGGGTAGTAGGAGCAGAATTCTCCGCAATCGTAATCTTCGACCATGCTCCACACTGCATGGACATGAAACCGAAGAATCCTGCTCGGCTGGCGATCGGCAGCACCACCCAAAGCTGCAGACTGGCTGTCCGACCTGTTGGAATTCCTCCAACTAGAGAAGATAAAATTTGCTCTCAGAAGAGGGCTTCCACAAGGTGTGGAGGCGATTCACTAACCTGTTCCAAGACCTGTTCATAGCCAGCAACCAGCTGGGAGCGGGGAGGAGAGTGGAAGGTGGAGGGGAAGGCACAGACGAGCCACAGATCGTAAAGGAAAGGGAAGGGGGGAGGGGGGGGAGGGAAGAGGGGAGCAGGGCAAGAGTCCATTAAAAAGAGTGCGGGATACAAGTGACATAACTGCAGGAAACAAGTCTGAGGGCAAGCAGGAAATGGCAAAGGGAGCAACAACGCACCGAGCAAGGCAAGCTAGGGCCAACACTGGGCAATCCAACCAAGGCAAAGCGGCTGAATGTGTGTCCAGAGTCCAGGAGCAGAAGTCGGCTGGAATGTAACATCCAAAAGACCATAAGACCATAAGAAATAGGAGCAGAATTGGGCCACTCGGCCCATCGAGTCTGCTCCGCCATTCAATCATGGCTGATATTTTCTCATCCCCGTTCTCCTGCCTTCTCCACATAACCTCTGATCCCCTCATTAATCAAGAACATATCTATCTTTGTTTTAAAGACACTCAGTGATTTGGCCTCCACAGCCTTCTGCGGCCAAGAATTCCACAGATTCACCACCCTCTGGCTGAAGAAATTCCTCCTCATCCCTGTTTCAAAGGATCGTCCCTTTAATCTGAGATTGTGTCCTCGGCTTCTAATTTTTCCAACAAGTGGAAACATCCTCTCCACGTCCACTCGATCCATGCCACGCAGTATCCTGTAAGTTTCAATAAGATCCCCTCTCATCCTTCTAAACTCCAATGAGTACAGACCCAGAGTCCTCAACCGTTCCTCTTCATTCCAGGGATCCTTATTGTGAAGCCCGTCTGGACCCTCTCCAAGGCCAGCACATCCTTCCTTAGATACAGGGCTCAAAACTGCTCACAATACTCCAAATGGGGTCTGACCAGAGCCTTATACAGCCTCAGAAGTACATCCCTGCTCTTGTATTCTAGCCCTCTCGACATGAATGCTAACATTGCATTTACCTTCCTAACTGCTGACTGAACCTGCACATTAACCTTAAGTGAATCGTGGACAAGGACTCCCAAGTCCTTTTGTGCTTCTGATTTCCTAAGCATCTTCCCATTTAGGAAATAGTCTATGCCTCCATTTCTCCTTCCAAAGTGCATAACCTCACATTTTTCCACATTGTATTCCTTCTTCCACTTCTTTGCTCACTCTCCTAGCCTGTCCAAGTCCGTCTGCAGCCTGCCTGCTTCCTCAATACTACCTGCCCCTCCACAAATCTTTGTATCATCTGCAAACTTAGCAACAGGGTCTTCAGTTCCTTCTTCCAGATCATTAATATATATTGTGAAAAGTTGTGGTCCCAGCACAGACCCCTGAGGTGTACCACTGGTCACCGGCTGCCATCCTGAAAAAGACCCCTTTTATCCCCACTCTCTGCCTCTGCCAGTCAGCCAATCCTCTATCCATGCCGGGATCTTACCCTTAACACCATGGGCTCTTAACGTATTTAACAGTCTCCTATGTGGCACCTTGTCAAAGGCCTTCTGGAAATCTAAATAAATCATGTCCACTGGTTCTCCTTTGTCTAACATCCTTGTTACTTCCTCAAAGAACTCTAACAGATTTGTCAGAAATGACCTCCCCTTGACGAAGCCGTGCTGACCCAGTCCTATTTTACCATGCACTCCCGAGTACTCTGCTATCTCAGCTTTAATAATGGACATCCGAGGGGGGATTGATTGATTTCAGAATGCTCCGTCTTTCCAGAGCATGACTTCCACATCCGGAGAAGGATCGAAGAGTGAGTTAGTCGGGAGGCCCAGAGGGCCAGAGTTCTTTCTCCTGACCACCGGCTTGATGGTGGACAGCACAATCTGTTGCCTGGAATTCCGTTCATGTTGGAGACCAAACAGGAAGCATCGGAATTCAGTTCCACTGGACAATATTACAGTGCATCTTGGGAGAGATCATGTGACATAACTCCTCAACATTGGAAAAAAGATCTAAATTCCTAAGGGTGGAATCTAAGGGGCGCCCAAAATCCAGTGAGAGTTGGGAAATAATATTCCAGCCGGCGAGATCTCTTTTCCTGATTTTCCCTGCCCCTCTCTGGTGGTGTAGCCAGATTTCCACCCACAAAGGGCGGGAACTCCATTTACATACATTTTAATGAATTTATATATTATTAATGGGTCGACATGCCACATGATCCCCCTCACTGTATATTCATAGCTCGCCAATGTGAGATACACAACAGCTTTATGAAGTCGGGAAACAGTCAAGGCGATCCTGCGGGGGGAGCGTAGGTCACCATAACCCCATGCCTGTGCACTGCCCTGACACTGTCCCCTACCACAGGTTCACACTGCCAGGTTTTCAACTTGGCTGTGTAAACTTGGAACAGGAGGCAGTGCCTGGACGGGCGCTCTGGGAGATGAATTCTATCATATTGTGGTCACTGCCCCCAAAGAGTTCCTTCACCGTAAGTTCCCTAATCAACTTTGCCTTATTACACATCACCAAATTCAGAATTGCTCTGTCACAGGTTGCTCAAAAAAAAACCATCTCGTAGACATTCCACAAATTCCTTTTTTTGGGATCCACTATCAACCTGATTTATCCAGTCCACCTGCATATTGAAGTCTCCCATGATTATTGTAATATTGCCTTTTTTATAGGCCTTTTCCAATTCCCATCAGGGTCTTTTTACCTTTGCGATTCCTCAACTGTACCCACACAGATTCTATGCCTTCTGATCCTATATCACTCCTTGCTATCGATTTAAATTAATTCCTTACTGACAATGCAACCCCGCCCCTCTGCCCATCCTCCTGCCCTTTCGATAGGACATATATCCTTGGATATTTAGATTCCAGCCCTGATCCCCTTTGCAGCCACATCTCTGTGATGCCCACAACATCGGCCAATGTCAATGTGTGCAACAAGCCCATTTACCTTCTTCCGTATCCTGCATGCATTTAGGTACAACATCCTCAGCCCTGCATTGACTGCCCCCCCTTCTCATATTTCTCTCCTTTTTTTGCTCCACCTGAAGTTAGATTCCTGACACCTTCTATACTCTCTGTTCTATTACGTGTTCTGGAAATTTTACTAACCTCTCCTGAGCCCTCAGCCCCTTTAACTTGTTTAAAGCCTCATCAGTAATCTCCACTTCTACCTTCTTCTTCAACTTGGATTTTCTAATTCTCCACACAACTGAACCTTCCCCTCCCCTCCCCTCCCCTCCCCCCCAACTTCAATTTCAAACAGCCTAGTCCAATACCTCCTTCTTATCCATTTTAACCCTTCAAATATCTGAACTACTTCCTCTTTAATCATGGTCTTGGAGACATCTTCCTCCTTGGTAAAGACTTGCTGCAAGTCCCTACTAAAGTTCTTGATGTGTTGGGTACTCTGATACACAGACGAACAAACACGGTTGCGAATGGTACAACGCAGTTTTATTTCATTGAACTATAAACATAGTAAACTCTGGTATTCAGCACATGGTGAACCTCTGAGTGGCTAGCAATGAGGTCTGTGCCCTGAGCTCTTTCCTGCTCGAGTTCCCAGGAAGTGTTGTGTTCCCTGCTTTGTGCTGTGTATGCTCTTGTCTGTGATTGGCTGTCGTGTTGTGTGTGTTGATTGGTCCGTTGATCTGTCCATCATGTGTGTATGTATGTGCTGTGATGTTCACCTGAATATCATGACATCCCCCCCCCTTTTACAGGATTATGTGCCTACGTGGTTATAAATAGAGATGTGTACTGAGTGTAGCTAAATGTGTGTGTGTGCAATATTTACAGTATGTACATGGGGCTTAACTATATACAAGGGGCGATGTCGGGTGTGACTTAACAACGAGGTTGTACCATAAACAAATAACGGGGAAATGTAGAACGACAGAACGAATTCCTGTAACGATAAGAACATAAACATATTAACAAAGTGGTTGCATGAGTCCAATGTATAAACAGTCTCATAAGTCCAGTCTAGTAGGTGGGCGATGAATTCGGGTTGACCGCCTCAAAGGTAGGTCTGGAACCATCGGCTGAGGAACGGGCCACGGGCGACGACAGAAGGGGCATGGTAGCAGGCAGCTCCACGAAGTCGAAATCAGGAACAACAGGAGGGCGCGGTGTCGGTGCAAGGTCTCGTAGAGAGCGTGGAAGCAGGCGAAGAGCCCGGCGATTGCGCTGACGAATTGATCCATCAGGCATGCGAAGCAGGAACGAGCGGGGAGCCACGCGTCAGAGAACTTCGGCAGGTGCTGACCAGCCACCTTCTGGTAGGTGGATGCGGACTTCGTCTCAAGGGGCCAGGGCGGGAAGATCAGTTGCCCGTGTGTCATATGACCTCTTCTGGCGACCGCGCTGCAGTTGCATCCTGTGCAGTACCGGAGCATGGTCGATCGTGGGCGCCAGAATGGAAGGTACAGTAGTCCTGAGGGCGCCACCCATGAGCAGCTGGGCTGGTGAGAGACCAGTGGGGCCGAGCGATAGGCCAGCAGGGCGAGGCAGAAATCCGATCTGGCAGCAGCAGCCTTACAGAGGAGCCGCTTGACAATGTGAACACCCTTCTCTGCCTTTCCGTTGGACTGGGGGTGCAGAGGGCTGGACGTCACGTGTGTGAAGCCATACGAGGCAGCAAACGATGACCATTCCTGGCTGGCGAAACAGGGCCCATTGTCCGACATGACAGTCATTGGAATGCCATGGCAGGCGAAGGTGTCTTTGCAGGCCCTTATGACAGCGGACGACATCAAATCGTGCAGGCGTATGACCTCTGGGTAGTTGGAGAAGTAGTCAACGACGATGACGTAGTCCCTGCCGAGTGCGTGAAAAAGGTCCACACCCACCTTCGCCCAGGGGGACGTCACCAGCTCATGGGGCAGAAGCGTTTCAGGGGGTTGCGCCGGCTGAAACCTTTGGCAGGTTGGGCAGTTGAGCACCACATTGGCAATATCATCACTGATGCCCGGCCAGTATACCGCCTCTCGAGCCCTCCTTCTGCACTTCTCGACCCCCAGGGTGGCCTTCGTGTAGTTGGTCGAGAACCAGCTTGTGCATGCTGTGTGGAATCACAATCCGGTCCAGCTTCAGAAGGACACCATTAATGATGGCCAAGTCGTCTCGGACATTGTAGAATTGCGGGCATTGCCCTTTGAGCCACCCTCCCGTCATGTGGCGCATCACACGTTGTAGAAGGGGGTCGGCCGCAGTCTCTCAGCGAATACGGGCCAGACTGGAGTCGTCAGCTGGCAGATTTGCCGATGTGAAGGCCACCAGCGCCTCGACCTGACATACGAACCCCTCCGAATCTGGCGGCATGCTCACTGCTCTCGATAGGGCATCCGCAATGATAAGGTCCTTCCCTGGGCTGTAGACCAGTTGGAAGTCATACCTCCTAAGTTTAATTAGGATGCGCTGGAGGCAAGGGGTCATCTCGTTCAGGTCCTTGTTTATGATGATGACCAGGGGGCGGTGGTCAGTTTCAACCGTGAACCGGGGAAGACCATATACATAATCATGGAACTTGTCTAAACCGGTTAGCAAGCCCAGGCACTCCTTTTCGATTTGCGCGTAGCGCTGTTCTGTGGGGGTCATGGCTCGCGATGCATAGGCAACTGGGGCCCATGATGCCGTGTCATCCCGCTGCAGGAGCACTGCCCCAATGCCGGACTGGCTGGCATCAGTCAAAATGTTAGTGGCACGAGACGTGTTGAAAAACGCCAGAACCGGTGCAGTGGTGAGCTTGAGTTTGAGCTCCTCCCATTCCTGCTGGTGTGTGTGCTGCCACTGGAACTCCGTGGACTTCTTTACGAGGTGGCGCAGAGCTGTTGTGTGGGAGGCAAGGTTGGGAATGAACTTCCCCAGGAAGTTGACCATGCCGAGGAAGCGTAGCACTGCTTTCTTGTCTGCCGGCTGCGGCATGGCTGTGATGGCGCTCACCTTGTCTGCATCCAGACGGACCCCTGACCGGGAAATGTGGTCCCCCAGGAACTTCAGCTCGGTTTGGCCGAAAGAACACTTGGCTCGGTTGAGGCGCAGGCCGTTTTCACGTATGCGTGCAAAGATGCGTTGGAGACGATAGATGTGCTCCTGTGGTGTGGTGGACCAGATGATGACGTCGTCCATGTAGACGCGCACCCCTTCGATGCCTTCCATCATCTGCTCCATGATCCTATGAAAGACCTTGGATGCCGAGATGATGCCAAATGGCATTTGGTTGTAGCAGAACCTGCTGAAAGGGGTGTTGAAAGTGCACAGCTTTCAGCTGGACAGATCCTGTTGGATCTGCCAAAAGCCCTTAGAAGCATCCAGTTTTGTAAATTTTTTCGCCTGGGCCATTTCACTCGTGATCTCTTCCCGTTTGGGTATGGGGTAATGTTCCCTCATAATATTGTTATTGAAGTCTTTTGGGTCAATACAGATCCGGAGCTCGCCAGAGGGCTTCTTGACACACACCATGGAGCTGACCCACGGCGTGGGCTCCGTGACCCTGGATAGGACCTCTTGGTCCTGGAGATCCTGCAGCTGCAGCTTGAGGTGATCTTTGAGTGGCGCAGGGACTCTGCGAGGTGCGTGAATGACCGGGGTGGCGTCTGGTTTGAGCCAAATTCTATGTGTTCCCATGCCCTCGAATGCCTCCTGGTTGTGGGCGAGGAACGATTGGAACTGTGCGTTAAACTCTGCATCCAGGAAGTCAGACGTTCTGTCTGGAGAGAGAGAGTGGACTCGTTGCACGAGGTGGAGAGCCTTGCATGCCTGTGCGCCTAGCAGGGAGTCCTTTGATGAGCCGACTATCTCGAATGAGAGTGTGGCCGTGTGTGTGTTGTGTGTCACCTGGAGCTGGCAGGATCCCATAGCCGGGATAACGTTCCCGTTGTAGTCAACCATACTGCACCGGGATGGCCGAATTGGTGGTCTGACCTTCATGGCGTAGAAGGCTGACCATGCTATGAGGTTGGCAGAGGCGCCAGTGTCCAGGCGGAAAGTTATTGCCAATCGGTTGACCGTCAGGGTGGCACACCATTCATCACCCGGATTTACCGTGTTAACTCGGTGCCATCAATGACCGCAACATGGCAGGCGTCTCGGTCATCTGTGTCACCGGTCTGGATGTCGTCTGGGCAAGATTCATAATGGGGAGGCTGAATGGTCCGCACGTCCCTGCGAGGTTGTCAGAGTTGTGGAAGATTGACAGGTTGAGCTGCTCGACAGTAAGCAGCGTAGTGGCCCACCTTGCCACAGCGTAGGCATTGCCGGGTTCTTGCGGGACATTGCCGCTTTAAATGTGCAGCTCCACAGTTGCCGCACGTCGTGACGTCATGACGTTCGTTGCGCCACTGCGCATGCGCAGTTCGGTCTTGCATCGGGCGCACCTTCACAGCACGTTCCTCAGTGTTGCTGTAGGTTTTGGCGCGCACAAGCACGGGAGGCCTCGAAAAGCGCGCGAAATGGCCGACGTCGTCCGGGCCGCGGGCCGGGAGGAACACAATCGCCTGGACCCGGTCGGCCTCGTGGGGCACCTGGCTCGCCAATCCGGCCGCGTAGGACCCCCGCCGCGCCGATTCGGTAGCCTGAAATTGGGTATAGCAGCTAGTCGCATTTTCGTGCAGGACACAGGCTTCGATTGCGGAGGCTAAGGTGAGGCCTTTTATTTTTAAAAGCTGCTGGCGTAGGGTGCCCGAGGCGACCCCAAAAACGATCTGGTGTATGTATGTGCTGTGATGTTCACCTGAATATCATGACAGTTCTCTCTTTGCTTACCTCATTTTCATTCTCACTTCTCTTCTGAACTGACTGTATTCAACCTAATTCTCATATTATCCACCTGACATGTCAAACCCATTCCTTTTTTCTGCTTCATCTTATTTTTATCTCTTTTGTCACTCAGGGAGCTCTGGATAAATTTACCTGAGATTTCCCCCTTGTGGGAAGTTTTCAGACCTATTTTCATCCCAGGGAACATGACCCTCCTCCAAATAATTATTCTTACACTGGATTGTTCCTTGTCATTTTCCATTGCTAACTCAAAACCTTATCATACAATGATCACTGACCCCTAAATGTTCCCATGCCGATACTTGATCAACTTAACCCACATCAGTGCAGATGGAGGAGGACTTTAAGAGGTGGGATATGGTGCCCCTGTCATTGGCGGGCAGGGTGCAGGCGGTTAAAATGGTGGTCCTCCCGAGGTTTCTTTTTGTGTTTCAGTGCCTCCCCATACTGATTACAAAGACCTTTTTTAAGAAGGTGGACAGGAGCATCATGAGCTTTGTGTGGGCCGGAAAGACCCCAAGGGTAAAGAGGGGGTTCCTGCAGCGCAGTAGAGATAGAGGGGAATTGGCACTGCCGAACCTGAGTGATTATTATTGGGCCGCTAACGTGTCTATGATATGTAAGTGGATGAGGGAAGAAGAAGGAGCGGCGTGGAAAAGGCTGGAGATGGCGTCCTGTAGGGGAACTAACTTAAAAGCACTGGCAACGGCGCCGCTGCCGTTCTCCCCGAAAAGGTACACCACAAACCCAGTGGTGGTGGCGACTCTGAAGATTTGGGGGCAGTGGAGACGACATAGGGGAGTGACGGGGGCCTCAGTGTGGTCCCCGATAAGGAACAACCACAGGTTCATCCCGGGAAGGATAGACGGGGGATTTCAATCTTGGCAGCGAGCAGGAATTGCGCAACTGAAGGACTTGTTCTTGGACGGGAATTTCGTGAGTCTGGGAGCACTGACAGAAAAATACAGGTTGCCACCTGGGAATGCATTTCGTTATATGCAAGTGAGGGCATTTGTGAGGCATCAGATGAGGGAATTTCCGCAGCTCCCGGCGCAAGGGATCCAGGACAGAGTGATTTCGGGGGCATGGGTGGGTGATGGTAAGGTGTCCGATATATACAGGGAAATGAGAGACGAGGGGTAGACGATGATAGAGGAACTGAAAGGAAAATGGGAGGAGGAGCTGGGGGAAGAGATTGAGGAAGGGATGTGGGCAGATGCGCTAAGTAGGGTAAATTCCTCGTCCTCGTGTGCCAGGCTCAGCCTGATCCAATTCAAGGTACTACACAGGGCGCATATGACGGGAGCAAGATTGAGCAGGTTTTTTGGGGTGGAGGATCGGTGCGGGAGGTGCGCGGGAAGCCCTGCGAACCACACCCACATGTTTTGGTCATGTCTGGTATTGCACGGGTTCTGGGTGGGTGTGGCAAAAGTGATTTCAAAGGTAGTGGGGGTCCGGGTCGAACCAAACTGGGGGTTGGCTATATCCAGGGTTGCAGATGAGCTGGGAGTGCAGGAGGCGAGAGAGGCCAATGTTTTGGCCTTATCGTCCCTAGTAGCCCGGCGAAGGATTCTACTTATGTGGAAAGAAGCTAAACCCCCGGGCGTGGAGGCCTGGATAAACGATATGGCAGGGTTTATAAAATTGGAGCGGATAAAGTACGCACTAAGAGGTTCGGCTCAGGGGTTCACCAGGCGGTGGCAACCGTTCCTCGGCTATATCGCAGAGCGATAAGGGAAAATAGGAAAGACAACAGCAGCAACCCAGGGGGGAGGGAGGGTGCATTCGGGTCTTTGGGGTTTTTTTGTGTTTTGTTACATATTTGTTGTTCATAGTTATCTTCTCAATGTTACTATTTCTTTTCGTTTTTCTTTTTATTTGTGTTGGCACTTGCCGTTAGTTAATATATTATTTTAAAAACGATCAATGTATATATTGTTACAGAGTTGTAAAAATGGAAAATTCTTGGTTGATCGAAAAACTTTAATAAAATATATATATATATTTTTTAAAACTTAACCCACATCATACCCAGAAGCAGATCCAGCGATATCTCCTTCTTCGAATGATTGTTATTGATTTTGCCTGATTTTAGTTAATACCTGCACATGTGTAAAAGCAGGAAGGTCATGTTCAACTTTATAAAACTACGAAAGAGAAGTAAGCCAAAGGTAGTCAAATCCTGAAACTGTTTCTGACCAGCCTCCTGTGGCACGGTAGCACAGTGGTTAGCACTGTTGCTTCACAGCGCCAGGGTCCCAGGTTCGATTCGCGGCTTGGATCACTGTCTGTGAGGAGTCTGCACGTTCTGCCCGTGTCTGCGTGGGATTCCTCCGGGGGCTCCGGTTTCCCCCCACAAGTCCAGAAAGACGTGCTGTTAGGTGAATTGGACATTCTGAATTCTCCTTCAGTGTACCCGAACAGGAGCCGGAGTGTGGCGACAAGGGGATTTTCACAGTAACTTCATTGCAGTAAGCCTACTTGTGACAATAAAGATTATTATTATTAAAGAACCGGCATACACTGGGAGCTACCGAAACATCTGTGAATTCCGACCAGAATTCAGTTGGCATCAGGTTTGTCAGGTGACCTTGGCTGTGATTAACTGGAAACTGCTGAGTAGTGAACTGTAGTGGCTGAACTCTGCAGGCCATGTTCCCCATTGTTGTGTGTCCATCAGATTGGACAGAATTTGAGACCCTTGCTCATGTGCTGGTTATCAAATTTTGCCAGGTATGTTCACGTTATCAGATTGTACACAGAGCCTCCACCTGCCCTGACTGAAATGCCGTAGCACAGTAGCAGCTTGTAACTACAGGACTATGCAGGGAGTTCTTGCCCTGACCCCACCCCATGGCTCACGATGCACTGCTTCCTTCCTGTCTGGAGTGAAGCCATGTGGCAGAGGAAACTTCAAGACTTGGCCTGATAGTTTTGAAAAATACCACCTACATATTTGTGTGAGAGGCAGAACGTCTATTTGGTATTTAAATCTACTCTATACTGCTGCAGAAATTTCAAGCATATATTCAACAGAACGAGATATTGTGCTGTCACAAACCTAAGCTTCAGGTTACCTATGGATAACTGCAATTAGTCCTCTCCGGACCACTGCTTCTGGTTAGATCACAACGGAAGTACTGTGACGGTTTGGGAAGGGGGTGAGGATCCTTGAGAGGGCGCAGAGGATATTTACCAGAATGGTTAAGGTTCGACACTCACTGCTCTCAAAGAGGTGGATACAGAAACAAACAATGATTTTAATAGAAAATTGCATGGGTACCTGAAGGTAATAAAAGTGCATTGCAATGGGGACCGATAGGGGTAGTAGGACAGACTGGATTTCTGTGCCAGGAGACAACATGAACTCAATGGGCTGAATAGCCTCCTTTTGTGCGATAAATGACTCTATGTACTCATGTTTATTAATAACAAAATGTGTCCTCGCGTTGGTTAGTGATCACATGTATACTGATGTTGGTTAGTGATCACATGTATACTGATGTTGGTTAATGATCCCATGTGTACTGGTGTTGGTTAGTGACTACATGTGTACTGGTGTAGGTCAATGATTACATGTGGACTGGTGTTGGTTAGTGACTACATGTGTACTGGTGTTGGTTAGTGACTACACGTGTACTGGTGTTGGTCAATGATTACATGTGTACTGGTGTTGGTTAGTGACTACATGTGTACTGGTGTTGGTCAATGATTACATGTGTACTGGTGTTGGTTAGTGACTACACGTGTACTGGTGTTGGTCAGTGACTACACGTGTACTGGTGTTGGTCAATGATTACATGTAGACTGGTGTTGATCAATGATTACATGTGGACTGGTGTTGGTTAGTGACTACACGTGTACTGGTGTTGGTCAATGATTACATGTGGACTGGTGTTGGTCAATGATTACATGTGGACTGGTGTTGGTTAGTGACTACACGTGTACTGGTGTTGGTCAATGATTACATGTGTACTGGTGTTGGCTAATGCCTACATCTTGTCATGGGAATGTCCCTTTACGAAGTGTGTATATTATCACGTGGCTGCAGTGATGTCATTGTGTGGGTGGAGCTAGGCTGTGGCGATGATTTTGTCTTTCGTTTTTGAGCTGGAAGCTGTTCTGTGGTTCTGAGTTTTATTTTTGGTTTGGACTGATTAAAACTACACCCCTGGATGCTTCACCCAATGCTGGTGTTTATGTAGTTAGGTTGTGTACCTTGTGTTGCCCTATTATGTATTTTCTTTTCTTTTCATTACTTAATGGTCTGTTGAGCTGTTCGCACTGTTGGTAATTATCGGTCTATGTGACAATAAACAAAATCCAAAATGCAATCCAAATGTTCTCTCCTTGCTCCCTCATCACTGCCGAAGTCTTTGCCAGTGCCTCCTTCATCGGGGCAAGTATCTGACCCACCCACTCATGGAGCAAGGTGATCATCTCCATCCGATGCCTCTCGAAATGTTTCGAAAACAGCCACTCAAACTCCACAGCCATCATCTCGATCACCTTTTCCACTGTTTTGGGGGTAGCTCCAGCCTGAGAGTCTTCTCCCGCTATCTTTCCTCCCACTCAGTTCCTCACCACTCTCGACAATGGACTGTCACTCACTCGCTTCTTTCCCGGATTCTTTTTCCCAGTTTTTGACATCCTTGATGTGCCTCGGACTTTCCTGCAAATCCTCACATAAAAACTTTCCCCTAAGCTGGGTGCAAAGGGCTGAAAAACAATGACTCTGTCCGGAGCCACCAAACGTGCAACCTCCACCTAAATGTCACCACAGGAAGTCCTGTCCTTACTCTTAATGTGCTGAAGTGTAAGATCGTTCATTGTACTGTTTCATTATTTTTTTCTGACATAATAAATACTTTTATTGTTGTTTAATGAAAGAGAGATTTGAGTTCTCACTGAAGAACAAAGAACAGTACCCATGATGTGAAGATGCCAGCGTTGGACTGGGGTGGGCACAGTAAACACCAGGTTAAAGTCCAACAGGTTTGCTTCGAATCACTAGCTTTCGGAGCACAGCTCCTTCACCTGATGACTCCTTAAAGAACATTACAGCAGGAACAGGCCCATCGGCCCTCCAGGCCTGCGCTGATCATGATACCTGTCTGAACAAAAATCTTCTGCACTTCCGGGGTCCATATCCTTCTTTTCCCATCCTGCACTTCCGGGGTCCATATCCTTCTTTTCCCATCCTATTCATGTATTGGCCAAGGTGCCTCTTAAAAGCCACTGTCGTACCTGCTTCCATCACCTCCACTGGCAGCGTGTTCCAGGAACTCACCGCCCTCTATGTCAAAGTTTTGCCTCGCACATCTCCTCTAAACTTTCTCCCTCGCACCTTAAACCTATGTCCCCTAGTAATTGACTTTTCCAGCTTGGGAAAAAGCATCTGACTATCCACGCCCCTCATACTTTTGTAAACTTCTATCAGGTCACCCCTCAATCTCTGTCATTCCAGTGAAAACAATCAGAGATTATCCATTCTCGCCTCATAGCTAATACCCTCCATACCAGACAACATCCTGGTAAATCTCTTCAATACCCTTGCCAAAGCCTCCGCATCCTTCTGAAAGCATGGTGACCAGCAGTTGTGCGCAATATTCCAAATGTGGCTGAACTAAGATTCTGTATAGCTGCAGCATAACTTGTCAATTTTTATACTGTGCCCCGACTGATGAAGGCAAGCATGTCTTGTGTCTTCTTGACTACATTATTCACCTGCATTGCCACTTTCAACGTTCTGTGGAAATGATCGTCAAGATTTCTCTGCCTGTTAATACTCCTAAGAGTTCTGCCATTTACAGTATATTTACCATCTGTATTAGACCTTGCAAAATGCATTACCTCACATTTGTCCAGATTAAACACTGTTGCCTTTTCTCCGCCCACGTTTCCAACCAATCTATATCCTGCTGTATCCTCTGACAATCCTCTTCACTGTCCGCAATTTCACCAATGTTTGTCCACAAACTTACTAATCATACCAGCTACATTTTCCTCCAAATTATTTATATATACTTCGAACAACAAAGGTCAGCACTGATCCATGCGGAACACCACTAATCACAGGTTCCCCTCCAAGTCACTCACCATCCCGACTTGGAAATATTTTGCCATTCCTTGCGGTTGCTGGATCGAAATCCTGGAATCCTGCATGGTAACAAAAATGAGAAGACGAGAAGGCAGACTATTATCTGAATGGCCATAAATTAGGAGAGGAGAACGTGCAACGAGACCCGAATGACCTCGTACACCAGTCACTGAAGGTAAGCATCCAGGTACAGCAGGTGGTTAAAAGGCAAATGGTATGTTGGCCTTCATTGCGAGAAGATTTGAGTACTGGGGCAGGGATGTCTTGCTGTAATTATGCAGGGCCTTGGTGAGGCCACACCTGGAATAGTGTGCGCCATTTTGGTCTCATTATCTGAGGAAGGATGTTCTTGCTCCAGAGAGAGTGCAAAGAAGGTTTACCAGACTGATTCCTGGGATGGCGGGACTGATGTATGAGGAGAGATTAAATCGGTTAGGATTTTATTCGTTGGGAGGGGATCTCAGAGAAACCTAGAAAATTATTTTTCTTAGAAAATATTTAATTGAAGCATTTGTAATTTTCACAATTTAACATATTGACATTTCTAAAACTACCGCACGAGACAACGCACAAAATACCCCCGAAAATAACATCAAACAATGGACCATGTACCCCACTTCACCCGCCCTATCCCCAATTACCCGTATACTAAATTCCCTGTCCTCCTTATTTAACATTACCATGCCTCCTATTTTCCTCCCGCCCCCACTTTTTCCCTTTCCGTCATGTGGACTACCTTGAACTGAATCACGCCAGGTCTCGCACAGGACGAGGATGCATTTACCCTTTTCAAGGCATTTTCCCACAGTTCAGTTTTCAGCTCCCCTCCCATCTCCTCTTTCCACTTCCTCTTCACCTCTCTGATAGGGGCCCCTTCCCACTCTCACAGTTCCCTGTATATGTCCGAAACCTTCCTACCTCCAACCCCCGTTTTTGACAACACTTTATCCTGTAGTCCCCTCAGGTGGAGGCGAGAAAAACTTGGGACCTGTCTCCGTACAAAGTCCTGCACTTGAAGGTAACAAAACCAGTTCCCACCCGGCAAATCAAACTCCTCCTTTAATGTCTGCAAGGTCAGGAAGCCCTCCTGGATGAACAGATTCCCAAACCTCTCAATCCCTGCCCGCTGCCATACCTTAAAGACCCCATCCAGCATCCCCCCCACCCCCCCCGGGACAAACCGGTGATTGTTACAGATCGGTGACCATACTGACACCCTCTCCAGTCTCATGTGCTGCCTCCATTGCCCCCACACATTCAGGGCTGTCACCACCATAGGACTTGTGGAGTACCAAGCCTCCAAACTCATACCTTTGTAGGATGTTGGATGCTGCCTCCATCCGCTCCCAGACCGAGCCGTCCCCCACTACCCACTTCCTGATCATCGATATGTTGGCAGCCCAGTAATAGTTAATAAAGCTCGGGAGAGCCAATCCCCCTTCCCCGCGGGCCCGTTCCAGGAGTGTTCTCTTTATCCTCGGGGTTTTACCCGCCCATATAAACCTCGCCATCGCCGCATTAATACTTCTGAAAAAAGCCTTTGGGACAAAAATCGGGAGACACTGAAAAAAGAAAAGCAGTCTTGGAAGGACAGTCGTCTTCACCGTCTGAACCCTCCCCGCCAGCGTTAGTGGGAGCATGTCCCATCTACAAAAATCCCTTCTCATTTCCCCAAATTTAACTTGTGAAGCTGGCCCCAATCCTTGGCCACTTAAATCCCCAGATACCTAAAACTCCTCCCAACCACTTTAAAAGGTAGCTCCTTCAGCCTCCTTTCCTGCCCCCGTGCCTGGATCATGAACATCTCGCTCTTTCCCATATTTAACTTATAGCCTGAAAATCGCCCAAATTCTCCTAACACCTGCATGATTTTGGTCCGCCCCCCCGCAACCAGGTCCGTGATATAAAGCAACAAACCGTCCGCATAGAGAGAGACCCTGTGCTCAACCACCACCCCCCCCCTCTCACTATACCCCTCCAGGTATTCGCTGCTCTCAGAGCCATTGCTAAAGGTTCTATGGCCAGGGCAAACGGTAATGGGGAGAGCGGGCATCATGCCTTGTCCCCCGACAAAGACTAAAGTATTCTGACCAAACTCGGTTAGTTCTTACATTTGCCACCGGGGCCTGGTACAATAGCCGGACCAACTCCTGCCCAAACCCAAACCTGCCTAAAATATCCCATAGATACTGCCACTCCACTCGGTAGAAAGCCTTCTCTACGTCCATGGCAACTACCACCTCAGCCTCGCGCCGCTCCGCTGGCATCATAATTACATTAAGAAGCCGTCTAATGTTGGATGTCAGGTGCCTGCCCTTTACAAATCCCGTCTGAGCCTCCCCAATTATCTCCGGGACACAATCCTCTATTCGAGTGGCCAGGACCTTTGTCAATAATTTGGCATCTACATTCAAGAGGGAGATTGGCCTGTACGATCCACAGCTCTCCTGATCCTTGTCACGCTTCAGGATGAGAGAAATTTATGCCTGTGATAACGTTGGGGGGGAGTACTCCCAGCTCCTTGAACTCGTTAAAAGCCTTAACCAGGAGCGGCCCCAGTAACCCAGAGAACATCTCATAAAATTCCACTGGGAACCCATTAGGTCCCGGGGCTTTACCCGATTGCATCGCCTCCCCAAGCCCAATCGGGCCCCCCATTTCCTCCACCAGCTCCTCATTTACCTTCAGGAACTCTAGCCTCCCCAGGAATTGATTCATGCTTTCCTCCCCAACCAGGGGTTCCGACTCGTTAGCTGGCTATAAAATTCCCAGAACACTTTGTTCACCACCCCCGGGTCTGTCACCGTCTTCCCCCTCAAATCCTTTATTTTCCCTATTTCTCTCACTGTCTCCTGCTTCCTCAGCTGATGTGCCAACATCCTGCTAGCTTTCTCCCCATGCTCATATATTGCCCCTTTTACCCTCCTCAGCTGACCCTCCGCCTTTCCTGTGGAAAGGAGCCCAAACTCCATTTGAAGTCTCTGACGCTCCTTCAGGAGCTCCTCATTTGGAGACTGCGCATATCTCCTGTCCACCTGTAGGATTTCTCCTACCACCTGTCCAGCTCCGACCGCTCAGTTTTATCGAATCAAAATACATTCCCCTCTAATGACCGCTTTCAGTGCCTCCCAGACCACCCCAGCTACAGTCTCTCCCGTACCATTGATCTTTATGTACCCCCGAATGGCCTCTCTCACTCGCTCACAGATCTCTTCCTCCGCTAACAGCCCTGTATCTAGTTTTCTCTGTGGGCGCTGGGACATTCCCGTGCCTGCCTGTAGATCTATCCAGTGTGGTGCCTGATCTGAGACCACAATTGCTGAGTACTCAGTGTCCTCAACCCGTGCTAGCAGTGTTTTATCTAGCACGAAGAAATCTATCCTGGAGTACGCCTTATGTACATGGGAGTAGAATGAATATTCCCTGCTCCTTGGTCTCTCAAATCTCCACGGATCCACCCCTCCCATGCGCTCCATGAATCCCCGCGGTTCCTTTGCCATTGCCGATAGCTTCCTCGACCCAGCACTCGACTGGTCTAACCTCGGGTCCAGGACCGTATTAAAGTCACCCCCCATGATCAGCCGGTGCGAGTCAAGGTCAGGGATCTTCCCCAGCACCTTCCTGACAAACGCGACATCATCCCAGTTTGGGGCACATATATATATTCACCAGCACCACTGCCATTCCCTCTAGCTTCCCACTAACCATGACAAATCTGCCTCCTGGGTCTGCCTCTACCTTCGCCACCTCGAATGTCACCCTTTTGTTCACCAGGATAGCCACCCCCCTTGTTTTAAAATCCAGTCCTGAATGAAACACTTGCCTGACCCATCCCTTCTTTAATCCAATTTGGTCTCCCAACTTCAAGTGTGTCTCCTGTAACATAGCCATGTCCGCTTTTAACTGTCTCAGGTGTGCAAACACATGAGCTCTCTTAACCGGCCCGCTCAATCCATGAACATTCCATGTAACCAGTCTGGTCAGGGGGGCTTTTGCCCCCCTCCCCTGTCGGTCAACCATGACCTTTCCGAGGCCAGCTCCCAGCCCGTGTTCCACACCTCGCTTGATCCGCCCCTCGGCAGCGACCGCCATCTGATCTCCATCTCCAATCTCCTAACTGTCCCTGACCGATCAGCAGTACCCTCTCCCAACCCCCCCCCTCGTCTTTCCTGAGCTCTCCCCCCACTTTGCTCCAGTGAACCAGCTATCCAGGTAGCTCATCATCTCCCACCCTCTGGCGTCAAAAGCCTGCCGACTGCCAAATTCTATCACACCTAGCAATAACACAAGCACTCAACACAGTAACAACAATCCCAAAAAGCAAACATACCGTCCCCCAATGTGCAGGCAAAGAGGCAAACCCCTCCCCCTTTAACCGATTCTTATCAGTCCTATCACCTTCAAACCGAATCCAACACAAAAGAAGCTTCAAGCAGCTTAAGCAAAATTATGCATACAAGAATCAACCATCTTTCTTGCAGAAACTAAAACACCCCATCGCATCTTAAAAGTTCTTTCCTCTATGCAGTACACCAAACCCTTTTTCTTCCCAAACATCGCAACTTAACTCTCAGAATTAAAAGACCAAAATTTTAAACTAGACTGTCCCTTCTCCCAAACTCAGACCCACCACAGTTTGAGTTTAAAAGTCGTTACACCAGATTGCCAGATTCTACACCTCCCCCTTTGACCGATTCTTATCAGTCCCATCACCTTCAAAGAGAATCAAACACAATAGAAGAAGCTTCAAGCAGCTTAATCAAAATTATGCATGCAAGAATCAACCATCTTTGTTACAGGGAATAAATCAAAATCAAGTTACACAAGACGAGAAAAGAAAGAGAAAATCATTTTTCTAAAAAAATAAAACACCCAAACCCTTTTCTTCCCGAACATCGCAACCTAACTCACAGAATTAAAAGACTGAAATTTTAAACATGACAAAGCAGAACACCAGAACCATTTTTCTCTCCTCCCCGCCACTCCATCTCAAACTCAGCCCACCACAGTTAGAATTTAAGAGTCCTTAAGCCAGATTATTGTCTTTCATGAAGGTAACCACCTCTTCCGGAGAATTGAAGTACAGCTCCCGGCTCTCGTAGGTCACCCAAAGACGCGCCGGGTATCACAGTCCAAATTTAATGTCTTCCCCAAACAGGGCCGCCTTAACTTTGTTGAAACTTGCTCTCCTTTTTGTGAGTTCTGGTCCCCAGTCTTGGCACACCCAGATCTCTGATTCTTCCCACATGTACCATTTTGTCTGCCTGGCCCACTTCATGATACGCTCCTTGTCGAGGAATCGATGTAGCCTCACCACCATGGCCCTCGGGAGCTCACAACCCTGGGGCTTACGTACGAGCACCTTATGCGCCCGGTCCACCTCCAACGGATGGTCAAACACATCGGCCCCAACCATCTCCTGCAACATCTTCCCCACATACGCTCCCGCATCTGGTCCCTCTGGCAGCCCGACGATTCGGATATTTTGCCTGCGAGACCGGTTCTCCAAGTCTTCCACTTTATCAAGCAGTTGTTTCTGTCTGTCCTGTAGAATGCTAATTTCCAAAGCCATTGCAGTGGACTCCTCCGCTCGTTCAGTCGCCAGCTCCTGCAGCTTTAAAATCTCCTGTCCCTGGGTCGTCATTTTCTCCTACACCCGGTCAACCACCTCCTTAATCGAGGCTATTATCTGGATTACATCTTCTGTACACTCCTTGCGATGCTGGACGAACTTCTCATCCAGGTACTCGACCCATTGCTCCATCGACCAGTGAGCTGGCGCGGACACGCTTTGTCTCATTACCATTGAGCTCGATGACCTCTGAGCCTTGCTTTCACTCATCTTTTGGTTTCTCTTTTTTCGCCTCTTATTTGGACACGATTCCATAAATTGAGGGTCACCTCCTTTTCCACTCCCTTCGATCAACTAATGCGGAGAGATTTTTTGAAAAATCCGGCTGAAACACCATTAAAAAAAACAGAGGGTGAGAGTCAAAGAATTTACAGTGCCGAAGGAAGCCATTCAGCCCATCGAGTCTGCACCGGCCCTGGGAAAGAGCACCCCACTCAAGCACACACCTCCTCCACCCCACCACCTTCACCCATTAACCCCAATTAACCTCTGTTTGGACATTAAGGACAATTTATCATGGCCAATCCACCTAACCCACACATCTTTGGATGTGGGAGGAAACTGGAGCACCCGGAGGAAACCCACGCACACACGGAGAGAACGTGCAGACTCCACACAGACAGTGACCCAAGACGGGAATCGAACCTGGGACCATGGAGCTGTGAAGCAACTGTGCTAACCACTATGCTACCATGCTGCCCAAAGCTACTGAATGTGCGACCGTTTACTCCATGGCTGCCACTGGAAGTCAAAACCTATAGAATTCTAACAGGACAAGGAGGAAGGATGTTACTGGAGGTGGGTGTGTCCAGAACCAGGGATCACAGTCTGAGGATATGGGGTAGACCATTTAGGACAGAGATGAGGAGAAATGTCTTCACCCAGAGACTGGTGAGCCTGTGGAATCCGTTACCACAGAAAGTAGTTGAGGTCAAAACATTGCATGTTTTCAAGAAGCAGTTAGATATAGGACTTAGGGCAGAGCGATCAAAGGATATAGGGGAAAGCGGGATCAAGCTGTTGAGTTGAATGATCAGCCATGATCACAATGAATGGCGGAGCAGGCTCAAAGGGCCAAATGGCCTCCTCCTGCTCCTATACTCAGTTTCTATGTTTCTAACCCTCCCGACACCTTGGAGCCCGCAGAGGTTTCAGAAGACAATGATCACCACCTTCTGAAAGGCAACGAGGGATTGGCAATAAATGTTGGCCTAACCAGCGACGTCCACCATAGTAAATGAATAAAAAATATATACTGATGTTAGTTCATGATTTTATATTTTCTGATGTTAGTTATTTGACTTTGAGCGTCATCACGTTTCCTGTTGACTGCACATACACTGATGTCAGTAGGTGATTGCATGTAGTCTCATGTTAGTTAATCTTTGCAAGTGTATTGATGTGTGTTAATGACTGTACTTCTACTGATGTTTGTAGATGATTGCA
Source organism: Scyliorhinus torazame (assembly GCF_047496885.1). Classification (NCBI taxonomy): domain Eukaryota; kingdom Metazoa; phylum Chordata; class Chondrichthyes; order Carcharhiniformes; family Scyliorhinidae; genus Scyliorhinus; species Scyliorhinus torazame. The sequence continues at coordinate 88,475,471 of NC_092710.1, read as the reverse complement.
CATGCATTATTAATAATTGCAATTACATTAGTGTTAGTTAATGGTTGCACTTGTACTCATATTACTTATTGATTAAAATGCACTGCTAGTTAATACCTGCATGTGGACTGATGCCCGTTAATGACTGCATGTGGACTGATATTAGTTAACAATTGTATGTGTGCTGGTGTTAGTTAGTGGCTTTTAATTATTTCATAGAAGTTACAGAGCAGGAGGCCATTCGGCCCATGGAGTCTGCACCGGCTCTTTGAAAGAGCACGCAACCCAAGCCCACACACCCACACAATCCCCATAACCCCACCCAACACTAAGGGCAATTTTGTTCACTAAGGGTAATTTAGTATGGCCAATCCACCTAACCCGCACATCTTTGGGCTGTGGGAGGAAACCGGAGCACCCGGAGGAAAACCACGCAGACACGGGGAGGATGTGCAGACTCCGCACAGACAGTGACCCAAGCTGGGAATCGAACCTGGGACCCTGGAGCGGTGAGGCAATTGAGCTAACCACTATGCCGCCCATTATGTGTACACATAGATTGATATTAATTGATGACTAGCTGTGCACAGTTTTTTTAAAAATATATATTTTATTGAAAATTTTTTCCAAACAACAATTTTTCCCTCTTACAAAGCAAACGAAACAATAACAAAACAGAAATTTTTAACAATACACAGGTAACAAAACCCCATTGTCTATTGACCTAAACTAAACTAAACCCCCCCCCCTCCCCCTGGGTTGCTGCTGCTGGTCATCTGTCTTCCCTCTAACGTTCCCCTAGGTAGTCGAGAAATGGCTGCCACCGCCTGGTGAACCCTTGAGCCGATCCTCTCAGGGCAAACTTTATCTGCTCCAGTTTAATGAACCCCGCCATATCATTTACCCAGGCATCCAGTCCGGGGGGTTTCGCCTCCTTCCACATGAGTAGGATCCTGCGCCGGGCTACTAGGGACGCAAAGGCCACGGCATCGGCCTCTTTCGCCTCCTGCACTCCCGGCTCTTCCGCAACTCCAAATAGAGCTAACCACCAGCCTGGTTTGACCCGGGCCTTCACCACCTGCGAAATCACTCCCGTCACTCCCTTCCAATACCCTTCCAGTGCCGGGCACGCCCAAAACATATGTGCATGGTTTGCCGGGCTCCCGCCACACCTCCCACATTTGTCCTCCACTCCAAAGAACCTGCTCAATCTTGCCCCCGTTATGTGTGCTCTCTGTAGCACCTTAAATTGAATCAGGCTAAGCCTGGCGCATGAGGAAGAGGAATTTACCCTGCTTAGGGCATCAGCCCACATACCCTCCTCTATCTCCTCCCCTAATTCTTCTTCCCACTTTCCTTTTAGTTCGCCCACCGACTCCTCCCCCTCTTCCCTCATCTCTCTATAAATCTCTGACACCTTGCCCTCTCCGATCCACACCCCTGAAAGCACCCTGTCCTGTATCCCCTGTGTCGGGAGCAACGGAAATTCCCTCACCTGTTGTCTAGTAAACGCCCTCACCTGCATATATCGCAAGAAATTTCCCCGGGGCAACTTATACTTTTCCTCCAATGCTCCCAAGCTCGCAAAAGTCCCATCTATAAATAAATCTCCCACCTTCCTAATTCCCAACTGGTACCAGCTCTGGAATCCTCCATCCATTCTTCCTGAGGCGAACCTATGGTTGTTCCTGATAGGGGACCCCACCAGGGTTCCCCGCACCCCTCTCTGTCGCCTCCACTGTCCCCAGATAGTCAGTGTTGCCGCCACCGCCAGGTTCATGGTAAACTTTTTAGGTGAGAACGGTAGCGGCGCCGTCACCAGCGCCTCTAAACTCGTCCCTTTACAGGACTTTCTCTCCAGTCTTTTCCACGCCGCTCTCTCACCCTCCATCATCCATCTACGTATCATTGCCACATTGGCGGCCCAATAGTACTCACCCAAGTTCGGTAGTGCCAGTCCTCCTCTGTCCCTACTACGCTGAAGGAACCCCCTCCTTACTCTCGGAACTTTCCCTGCCCACACGAAGCTCGTGATGCTCCTATCTATTTTATTAAAAAAGGTCTTGGTGATTAGTATAGGGAGACATTGAAATACAAATAAGAACCTCGGGAGGACCATCATCTTAATTGCTTGCACCCTGCCCGCCAGCGATAGAGGCTGCATGTCCCACCTCTTGAAGTCCTCCTCCATTTGTTCTACCAGCCGTGTCAGATTAAGTCTGTGCAAGGTTCCCCAGCTCCTAGCGATCTGAATCCCCAGGTATCGGAAGTTTCTTTCCACTTTCCTTAGCGGTAAGCCTTCTATCTCTCTACTCTGGTCCCCTGGATGTATCACAAATAATTCACTCTTCCCCATGTTTAGCCTATACCCCGAGAATTCCCCGAACCCCCTCAAATTTCGCATAACCTCTATCATCCCCCCCGCTGGGTCCGACACGTATAACAATAGGTCATCCGCGTATAACGAGACTCGGTGTTCTTCTCCCCCTCTAATCACCCCTCTCCATTTCCTGGAGTCTCTCAACGCCATGGCCAGAGGTTCAATTGCCAACGCGAACAACAATGGAGACAGCGGGCATCCCTGTCTTGTTCCCCTATTTGGTCGGAAATACTCTGATCTATGTCGACCTGTGACTACGCTTGCCGTTGGAGCCCCATAAAGAAGTCTATCCCAGCTAATAAACCCGTTCCCAAACCCAAACCTCCTTAACACGTCCCATAAATACTCCCACTCCACCCTATCAAATGCCTTCTCTGCGTCCATTGCCGCCATTATCTCTGCCTCCCCCTCCACTGGGGGCATCATTATCACCCCTAATAGTCGTCGCACGTTAACATTCAGTTGTCTCCCTTTTACGAACCCTGTCTGGTCTTCGTGCACCACCCCCGGGACACAGTCCTCTATCCTCGATGCCAGTACCTTTGCCAGCAATTTGGCGTCCACGTTCAATAGTGAAATAGGTCTATAGGACCCGCACTGCAACGGATCTTTGTCCCTCTTCAAAATTAGCGATACCGTCGCCTCCGACATCGTCGGGGGTAGAGTCCCCCCTTCCCTGGCCTCATTGAACGTCCTCGCCATCAACGGGGCCAACAAGTCCACATATTTTCTGTAATATTCCACCGGGAACCCGTCTGGCCCCGGGGCCTTCCCTGCTTGCATGCTTCCCAGTCCCTTAATAACCTCGTCCACCTCAATCGGCGCCCCCAGACCTGCCACCTCCTGCTCCTCCACTTTCGGGAACCTCAATTGGTCCAGGAACTGCCGCATCCCCTCCTCTCCCTCTGGGGGTTGAGACCTATACAGTTCCTCATAGAAGGTCTTGAACACCTCATTTATCTTTCCTGCCCTTCGCACCGTGTCTCCCCTTTCGTCTCTAATTCCTCCTATCTCCCTCGCTGCTGCCCTCTTTCGCAATTGATGCGCCAACAGGCGACTAGCCTTTTCCCCATATTCATACCTCCTCCCCTGTGCCTTCCTCCACAGTACCTCCGCCTTTCTGGTGGTCAGAAGGTCAAACTCTGTCTGGAGTCGTCTCCTCTCCCTGTACAATTCCTCTTCCGGGGTCTCTGCAAATTCCCTGTCCACCCTTAAAATCTCCCCCAGTAATCTTTCCCTTTCCTTGGTCTCTGTTTTCCTTTTGTGGGCCCCAATAGAGATCAGCTCTCCTCTGACCACCGCTTTTAATGCTTCCCAGACCACTCCCACAGGGACCTCGCCGTCGTCATTGACCTCCAGGTATCTCTCAATACACCCCCGCACTCTTGCACACACTCCCTTATCCGCCATCAGTCCCACATCTAATCGCCAGAGTGTTCTCTGCTCCCTGTCCTCTCCTACTTCCAGGTCCACCCAATGTGGGGCATGATCCGAAACCGCTATGGCTGAGTACTCAGCTTCTTCCACCCTAGAGATCAACGACCTTCCCAACACAAAAAAATCTATCCGGGAGTACACTTTATGGACATGGGAGAAGAAGGAAAACTCCCTAGCCCTAGGTCTAAGAAATCGCCATGGATCCACTCCCCCCATTTGGTCCATAAACCGCTTAAGTACCTTGGCCGCTGCCGGCCTTCTTCCGGTCCGTGAGCTGGATCTATCTAGCCCCGGGTCCAGCACCGTATTAAAGTCCCCTCCTAAAATCAAGTTTCCTGCCTCCAGGTCCGGTATACGCCCCAGCATCCGTCTCATGAATCCCGCATCGTCCCAATTTGGGGCTTACACATTAACCAACACGACCTCCATTCCCTCCAGCCTACCACTCACCGTTACATATCTACCTCCGCTATCTGCTACGATGTTCTTTGCTTCAAATGCTACCCGTTTCCCCACCAAAATGGCCACCCCTCTGTTCTTTGCGTCCAGTCCTGAGTGGAACACCTGTCCCACCCATCCTTTCCTTAGCCTAACTTGGTCCGCCACCTTTAGGTGCGTCTCTTGGAGCATAGCCACGTCTGCCCTTAGTCCTTTCAAATGCGCGAGTACTCGGGCCCTTTTTATCGGTCCGTTCAGGCCTCTCACGTTCCATGTGATCAGCCTCACTAGGGGGCTACCTGCCCCCCTCCCATGTCGACTAGCCATTACCTTCTCTAGGCCAGTCCCATATCCCGCCTCCGCGCTCCCGCTCGCTCCCCCAGCGTCGCACACCATCCCCGCCCACCCACTCTTTAGCCATTTCCTTTTGGATTTCCGCAGCAGCAACCCAGTTGTCCCCCCCCCCCCTGCTAGATCCCTATCTAGCATGATTGCTCCCCCCATATCACTTCCGTAAGTCAGCTGACTTCAACTGACCCCGGCTACTCCTGCTCACTCCTCGACCCCCCCCCCCCCCCCCCCGTGTGGGGGAACTCCCATCTGCCTTGCGCCTGTCTTCCCGCCTTATTCTTTCTGGCGCGGGAACATCCCTTTACCTGACCCGCCTCTTATGGCGCAGCTCCCTTTCCCCTCCCCCTCTCCTTCCCCATTCTCCGACTATGTCCCGTCTTTCCCCCCTCACCGGCGCCCACATTTCCCCAATGTCTCCCCCCTTCCCTGTTAACTTCTCAATTACCTTCCACCGTAACATTAACAAAAACAATAACAATAACATTTCCTGCAGCATCAGCCCCTCAGTTCCGGTCCAATTTCTCTTCTTTGATGAAGGACCATGCTTCCTCCGCCGTCTCGAAATAATAGTGTCTCTCCTGATACGTGACCCATAGTCTTGCCGGCTGCAGCATCCCAATCTTCACCTTCCTTTTATGCAACACCTCTTTGGCTCGGTTGAAGCTCGCCCTCCTTCTCGCCACCTCCGCACTCCAATCCTGGTATATCCGTACCACAGCATTCTCCCATCTGCTACTCCGCACCTTTTTAGCCCATCTCAGGACCTCTTCTCTGACCTTAAGGCGGTAAAATCGCACGATTATCGCCCTCGGTGGTTCTCCCGCTTTTGGTCTTCTCGCCGGAATCCGATTTGCCCACTCCACCTCCATGGGGCCCGCAGGGGCCTCAGCACCCATCAGTGAGCTCAGCAGCTTACTTGCGTACTCTCCACAGTCCACTCCTTCCACTCCCTCAGGGAGACCCAGTATCCGAAGGTTCTTCCTTCGCGCTCCGTTTTCTAGTGCCTCGATCCTTTCAGTACACTTTTTATGAAGTGCCTCGTGCGTCTGAGTCTTAACCGCCAGGCCCAGGATCTCGTCCTCAATATCTGTCACCTTCTGCTCCACCACGCGGAACTCAGTCTCCTGGGTCTTTAATGTCTCCTTGAGCCCCTCAATTGCCTGTAGCATCGGGGTCAGCACCTCCCTCTTCAGCTTCTCCACGCACCGTCTCACGATTTCATCCTGCTCAGGCCCCCATGTCGCCTGCGCTTTCTCCGCCGCCATCTTGTACTTCTCTCTTTCTGACCCTTTGGTCGACGATTCCTCGCACTGCAGCCGCCGCCGGTTTTTTCCTCCTTCGTTTGGGGGGACTCCCTTCTCACACACCCCACACCGGGTAGCGTCGTCGAAAAATTCCCCGTTGGGGCTCTTAAAAGAGCCCGAAGGTCCGTCGGAGCTGGAGCCGCCGAAGCGTGCGGCTAGCTAGGCATCACCGCAACCAGAAGTCCCTTCAGTGGCCTTGATGAGGTCTTTTCACAGTTGTTCCTTCTGCTGCTAGAATTCACCTTTAATAAAGGCCCTCAGGTCAGCTTGCAGCTTTAAGCTTGCCCTTCCCCCGCCTGCATGCTGGAAGAGGCCCTGTTTATCCTGCAGTTGCAGCCAAATCTTTTACTGTTTCTGCCGTGTCTGGCAACCAAGAGACATACCCTTCCTGGGGAACACTGTCGGGGGAATGTTGCAGCCTTCTTCCCACACCGGGAAATGGCAAACAAATGCCGTGGGGGCCCTGTAACGAGCCCAAAAGTCCGTTCCAAGCAGGAGCTACCGAATATGCGACCTAGCTCTGCATAGCCGCACCCGGAAGTCAGATGTGCACAGTTAATAGCTGTGCTATACTGATGTTATTTGATGCTATTTAATGGGCAATTAGGGTGGGCAATAAATGCTGTTCACCTCTCGTAAACAAATATATATTTTTTTAAATTGCAAATTAGAATATGAAAATTGCAAATTAGAATTAGAAAACTAGAATGTGAATGGACATTGGGAGCTCAGGCCTCCTCGCATCTTCTGGTTCTGCTTTGGTTCTGCCAGCGTAACAGACTAACATTCGTATTCCACCAACATTTTTCAATGTGGTTAACAATGCGAATCAACAATAAAATGAGGAGATGAAGAAAGACAGATCTATCAGACAGTGGAGAATACTCAGAAAGGGCATTCCATGCACCTCGGAGGATGGAGGTGCATTTAGTTACTCAGCACTGGGTATTCAGGCTGGATTACTTACTCAGGCTATAAGATCGCAGCCCGAATGAGGGAGTATTAGGAACAAATGAATGTGCAGATTCTTGACGTACAGAATAATGACACCACTATGCAAGCAACATACTCCAAGTTGAGCTAGAGCTCCAGAAACAGACTGATAGTGACACACACACAAAACGTAATATGTTGTAAAGGTACAAAATAATCTTAAATTGTTTTAAATCTTGGAGCAGCGCATATGCCTCAGGGTTGTGCAACTTCAAACATGTAGAGCTCCATCACCACAAGTCAAGGGCTTTGTGAAAAGGAATGAGGAATGAGATATGGATGAGCCTTAGCCATCAGAGAGCCAAGATTCTACGACTGATCGGAATATCATCACAAGGTGAAGAAGGAAACGAGGAATAGTGGAATAGTTAGGTTTGGGACACCCCTGGTCATGGCATAATAGAATGAAAAGCATTCCTCTGCCTACTAACTCAGTCGACTTTTCAAAGAAATTCAGTCAGGTTCATTAGGCATGACCTACTCTTTAATTATCTACACCACCCCCTCTCAGATCAGCTGAAGACTTAAATCACCATTATCTTAATTATAGACTCGAGTAATTTCCCAACAACAGATAGTAGGCTAACTGGCCTTTCGTTTCCTGGACTCTCATTTTTTTTTTTTTAAATTGTGAAGTGACTTGTGTAATTTTGCAATCAAAAGCATTGGTTCCCAAATCAGAGGAACCTTTGAAGTCAGGACAAAGACTTAGTTCTCACCTATATTCTTAAAACCCTGGAATCTCCTCACGAATAAAGCCTTAACCACTGACATATTGCACGGGTTACTGATGGGTTGGTGAAGAACGGCAGCACCTGCAGTTGCCAAAGGATGAAGCAGACAAGGCAGCTTCCAGAATTGCACACTATCACCAGCATAAAGCACTTACCTTGGTCATACACCAGCTGAACATTTAGGAAGTGCAATCCCTTCATAAGGGCAGCACGGTAGCATTGTAGATAGCACGATTGCTTCACAGCTCCAGGGTCCCAGGTTCGATTCCGGCTTGGGTCACTGTCTGTGCGGAGTCTGCACATCCTCCCCGTGTCTGCGTGGGTTTCCTCCGGGTGCTCCGGTTTCCTCCCACAGTCCAAAGATGTGCAGGTTAGGTGGATTGGCCATGATAAATTGCCCTTAGTGTCCAAAATTGCCCTCAGTGTTGGGTGGGATTACTGGGTTATGGGGATAGGGTGGAGGTGTTGACCTTGGGTAGGGTGCTCTTTCCAAGAGCCGGTGCAGACTCGATGGGCCGAATGGCCTCCTTCTGCACTGTAAATTCTATGATAATCTATGATAATGAGACATATCCCTGGCTGCTCAGTCGGCCCCTTTGGGAAGACCATGGCAGTGGTTGCTGCAAATCCTCTGATGGCCCTCTGATGGCGTCACAGTGGTTAGCACTGTTGCTTCATAGCTCCAGAGTCCCAGGTTCGATTCTCAGCTTGGGTCAATGTCTGTGCGGAGCCTGCACGTTCTCCCAGTGTCTGCTCCGGTTTCCTCCCACAGTCTAAAGATGTACAGGTTAGGTGGATTGGCCACACTAAATTGCCCCTTAGTGTCCAAAAGGTTAGTTGGGGTTACTGGGATAGGGTGGAGGTGTGGGCAGAAGGAGGGTGCTCTTTCCAAGGGCCGATACAGACTCGATGGGCCAAATGGCTTCCTTCTGCCTTAAATTCTGTGATAACAGGGACACACACGTCAGCAAACATCTGCCTAAAAAGGTGCAGCCTTCTGTGGCACTGATTCTCCAACATGTCTCGATAGGGCCTTTGTGTATCTGTGCCTCCGAAAGAAAATTCAAAACCGTCCTTAACAAGCTGGAAACAAACTTGTTACGGGCTTGTCTAATTAAGCAATTTTGAGTAGGTTGGCTTCTCCAGCTCTCGGCACAGCCATTTAAAATTCATGGGCTCTGGTTTGCTTCAGGAGAGACGACTTTAAGCAACCAGCTGCCCCCGTTTTCACCTACACATTCAAATAACAATCTCACCCCTGACGGCCGGAGTTTGAAAGGTAACTGGAGGGTCGTTTCAAAAGACAATGTCACAAATGAGTCAAGTTTTTGACATTTAAAGAGAATCCTATTTATGGAATTTTATCGACAATATATACAGAGATATCACAACAGGAATGAAAGAGGTGGTTTATAAAGGTAAAGCAGATGGTCGCTGCCCACCTGAATTACATTACTATTCATCTACCAATATATCAAAAATCCATCATCCGAATGTCCAAGCTGCCAATTTATTTCCATTACAAATTCCTATTTCCACAAAATGAAAACTGCTGATAAAACCTGTCACACTGGAAAGATTCTTCACCATCAATGTAGGTATTACAGCAGGGGGAAATATTCCCAGCATGACAAGTTAATATATTTCATTATAAATGTGAAGGTAGAATCAGAAAGTTATTACAGCTCATGCGGAGGCCATTTGGCCCATTGAGTCAATGCTGGCTCTTATTTGTGCAATGCAGGCTGTCTCATTTCCCCGCGCTATCCCAGTAACCCTGCATATTTGTTAGCTTTTAGTAACCGTATAATTTCCTTTTAGAGCCATTGATCATTGCCAGGTCATTATCACTCGCTGTGAGGGCAGCATGGTGGTGCAGAAGGTTAGCCATGCTGGTTCATGGCGCCGAGATCCCAGGTTCGATCCCGGCTCTGGGTCACTGTCCGTGTGGAGCTTGCACATTCTCCCCGCGTTTGCGTGGGTTTCGCCCTCACAACCCAAAAGATGTGCAGGCTAGATGGATTGGCCATGCTAAATTGCCCCTTAATTGGAAAAAATGAATTGGGTACTCTAAATTTATTTTTAAAAATAAAAATAAAATTATCACTCACTGCGTAAAAAGTTATAACTTACATTCCACCTGCATCTCTTGCCCAAGATCTTAAATCTGTGCCTCCTCCTCCTTGTACCATTAGCTAATGGGAACTTTTATTCTTGTCTACCTTATCGAAACCTGGCATTATCTTGTTGACCTCTCAATACCCCCAATCTCCTTTGCTGCAGGAAGAACAACCCAAGCTTCTCCCCAGCCTTTCCCTCATCCCTGGAACCATTCTGGTGAATCTCACAAGGATCCTTCCACCCTTCCTAAAACGTGGTGACTGGAACTGAACACAATACTTTAGTTGTAACCGAACCAGAGCTTTAGAAAGGATCAGCACAACACATCCTGATTTTGTACTAAATGTCAATATTTATCAATCACAAGATTTCACATGCGATGCTAAAAATGTCTTGGTGTTGTGGGTCCGGGCCAGAACCTCGATTTTGGTTAAAATCCCGGACTGGAACCCAACCATTTGCATTTGGTAAAACTGTGAGGAAATGTTATTGTACCACAGGAGTCATAACACTGACCAGTAAACAGCTTTTATATCAAAACAAACTTCAATTTTAACACAGAATTGTGCACATTAGCAACATATAAATAGCTTTCAGTTAACAGGTACAACATTCACCTCAACTGGTTTCCTGAAACCTGCCTCTACATTCCAATTAAGCAACCCATATTTCAAATACCATTTATGTATAAAGCTAACAATCACATTTTACTTACTTACAGAGTCCTTGGAGAGAGAAACCTGTTTTAGGACCAAGCTGAAAACCTCCTGCTCAGCTTAGAGCTCAGGAAGTAACTTTTGTCTAGACAGACCTGACCCCTCCCATTAGCTACATCAGTTATCACTCAAAGCTCACAACATTCTGGTTACATGATGTGCCTTGATTTGTATAGCCAGGGTCAAACTGTTACAACATTACATTAGCTCTGTATCTGAAAAAAGGTGAAATGGCTTTTAATATCTATTAGCAAAACACTTCCTCTGCAAAAACCACATAGAAACATATGTGGAGACCATTTGGCACTTTGAGCCTGCTCCGCCATTTATTATGATCATGACTGATCATCAAGTTCAATATCAAGATCCCGCCTTACCCCCTTAGCCCCAAAGGCTATATCTAATACTTTCTTGAAATTACACAACGTTTTGGCTTAAACTGCTTTCTGCGGTAACGAATTCCACAGATTCACCACTCTCTGGGTGAATAAATTTCTCCTCACCTCAATCCTAAAAAGTTTACCCCTTGTCTTCAAACTATGACCCCTAGTTCTGGACTCCCCCACTATCAGGAACATTCTTTCTGAATCTACCCTGTCTAATCCTGTTCAAATTTTATAAGTTCCTATGAGATCCCCCCCTCACTCTTCTAAACTCCAATGAATATAATCCGAACTGACTTAGTCTCTTCCCATATGACCACCCCACCATCCCAGGAATCAGTCTGGTAAACCTTCGCTGCACTCACTCCATAGCAAGGACATCCTTCCTCAGATAATAACACCAAAACTGCACAGAATACTCCAGGTGTGGCCTCACAAATGCCCAATACAATTACAGTAAAACATCTCAATTCCTATACTCAAAACCTCACGTTACAAAGGCCAACATACCATTTGCCTTCCTTACTGCCTGCTGTACCTGCGAGCTTACTTTCAGCGACTGATGCACAAGTCTCACTGAGTATCCACATCTCTCGATTTATATCTATTCAAATAATAATCTTCCTTCCTATTTTTTTTTAACCGAAGCAGATAATCTCACATTCATCCACATTGTACTGCATCTGCCATGCATGTGCCCATTCAGTCAGCCTGCCCAAATCTCGCTGAAGCATCTCTGCATCCTCCTCACACCTTACCTTTCCTCCCAAACTTTGTACCATCTGCAAATTTGGAGCAAATACATTTAGTTCCCACGTCCAAATCATTAATGTATAATGTGTACAGTTGGGGTCGGAGCACAGATTCCTGTGGTACCCCACTAATCACAAAGAACAAAAAACAATACAGTACAGGAACAGGCGCTTCGGCCCTCCAAGCCTGTGCCGATTATGATGCCCGAACTAAAAAGAGAACCTTCTGCCCTTACTCGGTCCATATTCCTCGATTTCCTTCCTATTCATGTATCCATCCAGGTGCCTCATAAATGTTGCTAATATGCCTGCTTCCACCACATCCTCTGGCAGCACGTTCCAGGCACCCACCACTCTCACCTTCAACCTGTGCCCCCTTGTAATTGACACTTACACTCTTGGAAAAAGCCTCTGACTGTCCACCCTGTCTATGCCTCATAATTTTGTAGACCTCTATCCGGTCTCCCCTCAGCCTCTGTCTTTCCAGTGAAAACAATCCTAGTTTATTCAACTTCTCCTCATAGCCAACACCCTCGAGGCCAGGCAGCATCCTGGTAAACCTTCTTTGCACTCTCTCCAAAGCTTCCACGTCCTTCTGATAATGTGGTGACCAGAACTGCATGCAAATGAAGCCTAAACAAGGTTTTATATGGCTGTAACATGATTTCCCAACTCTTGTACTCAATGCCCCGATTGATGAATTTAAGCATGCTTAATCACCTTGGCCACCTGTGTTGCCACTTTTAGGGAACAGTGGATCTGCACGCCCAGATCCCTCTCTATGTTCATGTTCCTGATGGTCTGCCATTTACAGTATAATTCAAACCGAGATTTGATCTTCCAAAATGCATCACCTCGCATTTTTCCAGATTAAACTCCATCTGCTATTTCTGTGCCCAACTCTAAAATCTATCTATATCCTGTTGTATCCTCTGACAATCTACGGCACTATCAGCAACTCTGCCAATCTTCATGTCATCTGCAAACCTACTAATCAGACCACCCACATTTTCCTCCAGATCATTTACATGTACTGCAAATAACATAAGTCCCAGCATGGTATGGAGGGCATTAGCTATGCGGAGCGGTTGAATAAACTTGGTTTGTTCTCACTGGAACGAAGGATGTTGAGGGGCGACCTGATAGAGGTCTACAAAATTATGAGGGGCATAGACAGAGTGGATAGTCAGAGGCTTTTCCCCAGGGTAGAGGGGCCAATTATTAGGCGGCATAGGTTTAAGGTGAGAGGGGCAAGGTTTAGAGTAGATGTACGAGGCAAGTTTTTTTACGCAGAGGGTAGTGGGTGCCTGGAACTCGCTACCGGAGGAGGTGGTGGAAGCAGGGACGATAGTGACATTTAAGGGGCATCTTGACAAATACATGAATAGGATGGGAATAGAGGGATACGGACCCAGGAAGTGTAGAATATTCTAGTTTAGTCGGGCAGCATGGTCGGCACGGGCTTGGAGGGCCGATGGGCCTGTTCCTGTGCTGTACATTTTTTTGTTCTTTGTTGTTCATTGATCCCTGCGGAACACCACTAGCTATAGATCTCCATTCAGAAAAACATCCTTCCACCGATACTCTGTCTTCTATAAACAAGCCAGTTCTGTATCCATCTAGCCAGCCCATCCCGAATCACATGTGATTTTAGTTTTTGTATCAGTCTGCCATGTGGGACCTTGTCAATCGCCTTACTAAAGTCCATATAAACTACATCCACAGCCCTTCCATCATAAATGTTTTTTGTCACCTCTTCAAAAAACTCAAATCAAGTTGGTGAGACATGACCTTCCCTGTACAAAACCATGCTGCCTGTCACAACTAGTCCAATTTCCTCCAAATGTGCGTACATCCTGTCCTTCAGTATCTTTTCCAAAAAGTTCCCCACCACTGATGTCAGGCTCACTAGCCTATAATTTTCTGGATAGTCCCTACTTCCTTTCGTAAACAAGGGAATAACATTGGGAATAACATGTCAAGCATGATTTTCCTTTTGTAAATCCATGCTGACTTTGTCTGATTATGCCATTGCATTTCAAATGCTGTGCTATGAAATCCTTGATAATGGACTCCAGCAACTTCCCTATTACCGACATTAAGTTCACTGGTCTATAGTTCCCCGTTTTCCCTCCACCTCCCTTTCTGAATTTGTTACATTCGCTACTGTCCAATCTGTAGGAACCATTCCAGAGTCCAAAGAATTATGGAAAATGACCACCAATGGATCTACTATTTCTAGGACCACTTCCTTATGAACTCTGGGATGAAGATTATCAGGCCCTGGAGATTTGTCCGCCTTCAATCCAATTAATTTCCCCCAAATCTTTTCTTTATAAGTACTAATTTCCTTGAGCTCCTCACTAAAACTTGTGCTTCTCAGAACTTCCGGTTCATTATTCATATCTTCCTTTGTGAAGACAGCAGCAAAGTACAAATTTAGTTCCTCAGCCATTTCTTTGTTCCCTGTCATGAATTCCCTTATTTATGACTGTAAGGGGCCTACATTTGCTCTTATTAATTTTTTCTCTTTACATACCTATAGAGACTTTTACACTCACTTTTTATGTTCCCCACTAGTTTACTTTCAAATTGTATTTTCCTCTTCTTAATTAATGCCTTGGTCTGCCTTTACTGAATTTTAAACTTTTCCCAATCCTCAGGTCGATTGCTTTTTCTTACTAATTTGTATGGCTCTTCTTTGAATCTAATACCATCTCTAATTTTCCTTGTAAGCCTTGGTTTGGCCACATTTCTACATTGCACCAAATATAAACAACTTTTGGAGTTCACCTATATGTTCCTTGAATGCCTGCCACTGCCTATCAGCTGTCCTTTCTTTCAGTAATGTTTCCCAGACCGACATTGCCAGCTCATGCCTCATACCATCATAGTTACCTTTATTGAGGTTCAGGACCCTGGTCTCAGAATCAACTACCTCACAATTCACCTTTATAAAGAATTGTATCATATTATGGTCACTCATCACAACTCGATTGCCAACTAATCCTTTCTCATTGCACAACACCCAGTCCAAGATGGCCTGTACCCTTGTTGGTTCCTCAACATACTGGTCCAGAAACTCATAAGCAGATTAAAGTCCCCTTATTTTGAATGCTCCGTGCATTCACGTACAAAACCTTAATGCTCGTCCTTTTAATGTAGCTTGTCCCTTCCCTACTATCTTTTACAGTGTTATTATCTGATACAGGCTCTTGATTTCCCTGCCTATCACTTTTCTTATTCTCCTTTTTGTCTTTTTCCCTTGTTCTTGATGCCCTCTGCTCTGAATCCTTACATAGGTTCCTATCCCCTGGCCATATTAGTTTAAACCTCCCCAACCACTATAACAAGTAACCCCCTCCCTCTCCCCCCCCCCCCCCCCCCCTCCTCTCCCCAAGGACATCAGTCCCAATCCCGCCCAGGTGTAACCCATCCAGTTTGTTTAGATCCCACCTCCCCCAGAGCCAGTCCCAATGCCCCAGGAATCTGAAACCCTCACCCTCACACCATCTCTTCAGCCATGTATCTGTCCGATACATCCTACTGTTTCTACAGTGACTAGCACGTGGCGCTGGTAGTAATCCTGAGATCACTACCTTTGAGGTCCGACTTCTCACCTTTCTTCTGAACAACGTATATTCTAGTTCAGGACCTCATCCCTTTTTTTTTAACCTATGTGGTATTTACTGATGTGTATCACGACCACTGGCTGTTCACCCTTCCCCTCTAGAATGTCCTATAACCGCTCCGAGACATCCTTGACCCTTGCAGCAGGGGCATAACATATAATCCTGGATTCTCGTGTGCAGCCACAGATCAAAACCTTACAACTATTAAATTCCCACATTTTTTACTCCTGCCCTCTGCAGCAGAACAAACTGTGATGCAATGAACTATGACTGCTGTTGCTTTCCCTTGAGAGGTCATTCCCCTCAACAGTGTACAAAATGGTATATCTGTTTTGCAGGGGAATGTCCACAGGAGATTCCTGCACTGTCTGCCTAGTTCTCTTGCTCTGTCTGGTGGTCACCCATTCCCTTCCTTCCGTGACACAACTGAGAATCGAACCTGGGACCCTGCCGCTGTGAAGCAACAGTGCTAACCACTGGGATACGTGCGACCCATAATCACAAGAAACAGAGCAATGAGGAATTTAATAGACAGAAAATGCTGAAAATACTCAGCAGACCAGGCAGCATTATAATGGCACTTTCCCATTGCATGGCTAGGCCTTTCATTTGGAAGCTGGAACAAGAATAAGAGTGCTCCCGCTTGACGTGTCAATATACCGATGGTTCTAGCGGATGGAGGCTGCTTCGTGAGCGGATGGAGGCTGCTTCGTGCAGGGGCACTAGCTTAGCAGCCCTGGTCATGGCGCCTCTGCCACTTCCACCAGCACGGTACTCCACCAGCCCGATAGTGGTGGCCGCTCTTCGGATCTGGGGCCAGTGGAGGAGGCATGTAGGGGAGGTAAGAGCATCGGTGTGGACCCCAATCTGCGGCAACCACCGATTTGCCCCGGGGAACATGGATGGGGGGTATCGACTGTGGAAGAGGGCGGGGATTGTGAGGATGGGGGATCTGTTCCTGGAAGGGCGCTTTCCGAGCAAAGGTTTGGGCTGATGAAAGGGAACGACTTTAGATACTTGCAGGTGAGGGATTTTGTACGCAGGCTGGTGCTATCCTTCCCACGTCTCCTGCCGAAGGGGAGGCAGGACAGGGTAGTTTCTAGAGGAGAGGTGGGAGAGGGTAGAGTCTCAGACATCTACAAGGAATTAATGGGAGTTGAGGATACGCAGACCAAGGACCTGAAGCTTAAGTGGGAAGAGGAGCTCGGGGGGAGATGGAGGACCATATCTGAGCAGAAGCCCTGAGCAGAGTAAACACGACCGCAACATGCGCTAGGCTCAGCCTGATCCAGTTTAAGGTCATGTACCGGGCCCACAGGACGGTGGCCCGGATGAGCAGATTCTTCGGGCTGGAGGACAAGTGTGATAGATGCGCTGGAGGGCCGGCTAACCATGTACACATGTTCTGGTCGTGCCCTAAACTCAGGGGGTATTGGCAGGGATTCGCAGATGTCATGTATTGAAAACTGGGGTGGTAATGAGCCCTGGGGTGGTAATCTTTGGGGTTTCGGAGGACCCGGGAGTCCAGGAAGAGAGGCCGACATTCTGGCCTTTGCTTCCCTGGTAGCCCAGCGATGAATACTGTTAGCATGGAGGGACTCAAAGCCCCCCGAGGGCTGAGGTATGGCTATCGGACATGGCGAGCTTTCTTGGCCTAGAGAAAGTCAAGTTCACCTTGAGAGGTTCGCTATTAGGGTTGGCCCGAAGGTGGCAGCCATTTATTGACTTCTTCGCAGAGGAGTAAGCGTCAGCAGGGGGGTGGTGGAGAGGTGGGGGGGGGGGGGCGGCGGGTGGCACTGTACAATGTCATTTTTTCTATATGTCTAAAATACCTCAATAAAATTGTTTGTTAAAAAAATATATATACTGATGGTTCCTAGATGGACTGGAATTTTCAAGGTGAGTGCAGGGGAAGTAGGAAATACAGTGGTTAGCGCAGTTGCTTCACAGCTCCAGGTTCCCATATTCAATTCTCAGCTTGGGTCACTGTCTGTGTGGAGTCTGCACGTTCTCCCCGTGCCTGCGAGGGTTTCCTCCGGGTGCTCCGGTTTCCTCCCACAGTCCAAATTGTCCTTAGTGTCCACAAAAGATTAGATGGGGTTAAGGGGATAGGGTGGAGGTGTGGGCTTAGATGGGCTGCTCTTCCCAACGGCCAGTGCAGACTCGATGGGCCAAATGGCCTCCTTCTGCACTGTAAATTCTATGATTCTATGAACTTGGAGGAGCTTGTTAATGGTCCGGGGATGGCAAGAAGGCAATTTTCAATTCGTAAATCGTAGAAGCTGAACAGTCTGGTACACACTGGTGCACAGCTGTCAGATTCAATGTGGACAGAAATTAATAGGATTTTTTGCGATAAAACATTTTGGGAACGAGGGGACTTGTTCTGATGAGGTGAAAAATGTTTCAGTTGACTGTGATCGGATCGTGGACTGTTGTGACCTGTTGTGCCATTTATTATTGCTCCACCATTGGTTGCCGTGCGTTCACAGTTGCCTAGAAGGCTCTGGAATTCCCTCGTTACACCTCTCCGTCTCTCTTTCCTCCTTTAAGACACCTCTGAAACCCCACCTCTTTAACCATTCACTGGTCATCTGAACAAATCTGTCCTTATGCGGCGCTATACTTTGGTTTATAATGTTCCTGTGAAGTGCCTTGGTACATTTTGCTGGTTAAATATAAATATAAGTTGTTGGGCACATCCCAGTAGATCCCGGGTAACTTCCTGCAGGCTTCCCCACAGCCATGTCATCTTGCGGGTCTACCCAAGTCCCGTGAGGCGTCGGGAATCAGATTCCTGCTCAGACCAAGCCGCACTCGCTTATGTAAGCCTTAAACCTATTTAAGGCCTACTTATCTGGCACCTACCAGCCAGGGAGGCTGCAGCCAGGCGCCATTCAGTACTGGTCCGCACAAACGTGGACCAGGCGGAATGGCATCCAGAAGGGAGGGGGGGTCTCCCAGGTCATCGGAGGCCCCTGTGGGTGAAGAAGGGTAGTTCAGTGTTGCCCCTGGCACGCCCCTAGAATGTGGGCACCTTGGCGTTGCCAGGCTAGCACCTTGGCACTATCACCCATGACAGTGGCCCAGATGAGCAGGTTCTTTAGGTTGGAAGACAGGTGTGCGAGAGGACCAGCAAACCATGTTCATATGTTCTGGGCATGACCGAAGCTTAGGGGATTCTGGCAGGGGTTTGTGGATATCATGTCCAAGGTGTTAAAAACAAGGGTGGTACCGAGTCCAGGGGTGGCGATTTTCAGAGTGTCGGAATATCCGGGAATCCAGAGGGAGAAAGAAGCAGACGTTGCTTTTGCTTCCCTGCAGGAAGCCTTTGCTTCCCTGGTAGCCCGGAGACGGATACTATTAGCTTGGAGGGACTCAAGCCCCCAAGTCAGAGACCTGGCTTACTGACAAGGCTAGCTTTTTCTGTCTGGAGAAAACCAAGTTCGCCCTGAGAGGGTCAGTGTTAGGGTTCGCCCGGAGGTGGCAACCGTTCGTCGACTTCTTTAGAGGAAAATTAACTGTCAGCAGAGAGGGGGGGGGGGGGTTAGTTTAGATTAGTGTGTAAGAAAGGTGGGACCTATGAGGGAGGAAGTGTACATATATTTGTATGTACACTGTTTCTTCTGTTATTATTACAAAATCACAAATACCTCAATAAAATTATTTATTAAAAAAAAGAAAGAGTAAGAGCAGAACCAGGAGGATAAATGAGGCTGAGTAAGTGTGAGGCTGACAGCAGAGTGATTATTTGGTGAGCATTTTACTTGTTTTCCTCATTTATCTTTAAATGCCGGTCCAATTTATTGGTAACTGCAAGGTTTCTTCATAATAAAATTTTTACCAATAGTAAAGCTTGACAGGAGCATAGGGTTTACTAATTAAAGTAATACATTTAAATAAAAATAAAATAAATACACATAGCTGTGTAATTAAGAAATGTATAACTTTTAATTGTATCTGGCAGTAACATTGCTAAGCACATAAATTGTAATTTAGGTTAGGGGTAAGGGTAAATGTTTCTTTGGTTTTGCCCATTTGACATTGATGCCAATTTTATTAATATGTGAATGATTTAGCATCTCGGTAGGCGAGATCACGCCAGCTGGCTGTTCATACCAGCGGGTCAGAGCACTCCCGCTGTGGGTTTTCCGGCAGAACGGGGTGAATTAAATGGGAAATCCCATTGACAGAAGATCCCGCCACCAGCCAATGGTGGGCCACCTCACACCACCAATAAATACACAGCGGGGAGGCAAGAGA
The DNA here is from genome assembly GCF_047496885.1 of Scyliorhinus torazame. NCBI lineage: Eukaryota > Metazoa > Chordata > Chondrichthyes > Carcharhiniformes > Scyliorhinidae > Scyliorhinus > Scyliorhinus torazame. The sequence goes on along the minus strand of NC_092710.1, from coordinate 88,455,988 downwards.
ATCTTGTCCAGTGTGTATTAAATATATTTAACCTTATCCACGGGGTCATGGATTGATTTCAACTTTGCAGCCCACTGAGATGAAGGAGGGCCACTCATGCAGCCCACTCACTAGCCCAGGTTGCCCATAACTGGCTTATAGCCACCAACAAAGTTGACCACGCCTTCCTCCTCCAAACCATCTCTACAGTTATCCTGTTGGGTAGAACTGTATTCACCAGGTTCCATTCTTATCGATCTAACATAGCCAGAGTATAATTTACAATGGCTTCTCTCCCTGCTCTTGCACTGTTACCTCATGTGTCCCAAATGTCTATCCTCTGTCCCCTCCTATTTTATATCTTCCCTTCAGTGACTACATCCAAAAGCACAATGTGAGTTTTCACGTGTACGCTATCACCACCTCTCTCAACTCCTTCACTATTACTTATACGTGGTCCCGTATTGAATAAGTAGAAATCACTAAGACTGCATATATCTACCTCCATAACATCACGTGACTCTGCCCCTGTCTCAGCTTATCTGCTGCTAAACCACTCAATCAATCAAAACACTTTGTCACCGCCAAACTTGACTGTTCCAACACACTCCTGGCTGATCTCTCACATCCACCCTCTGAAGAGCTGCTGCCTTTGTCCTAACTCACACCAAGCCCTGTTCACCAATGACTCCAGTACTTGTTGACATACACTGGCTCCCAGTTAAGCATCACCTCAAATTTAATATTGTTTCATCCTTGTTTTCAAATCCCTCCATGGCTTCGCCCCTCCTTTATGCAATTTGGTGTGAGAGATCACACCAAATTGCATAAAGCATGGGTTGGCCACGTGTTTCACTCCAGCTTTGATGGCAGAGCAATTTTGATGAACAAAAGAATACAGTTCTCCCTTTTAATGTAATATGGGGAGACCGTAAGACCATAAGACATTGGAGCAGAATTAGGCCACTTGGCCCATCGAGTCTGCTCCACCATTCAATCATGGTTGATATTTTCTCATCCCCATTCCTCTGCCTTCTCCCCATAACTCCTGATCCCCTTATTAATCAAGAACCTATCAATCTCAGTCTTAAAGATGCTCAGTGATTTGGCCTCCACAGCCTTCTGCGGCAAAGAGTTCCACATATTCACTACCCTCTGGCTGAAAACATTCCTCCTCATCTCTGTTTTAAAGGATTGTCCCTTTAGTCTGAGATGGTGTCCTCTGGTTCCATTTTTCCTACAAGTGGAAACATCCTCTCCACGTCCACTCTATCCAGGCCTCGCAGTATCCTGTAAGTTCCAATGAGATCTCCCCCCATCCTTCTAAACTCCAACGAGTACAGTCCCAGAGTCCTCAACCGTTCCTCATACGACAAGCTTTTCATTCCAGGGATCATTATTGTGAAGCCCCTCTGGACCCTTTCCAAGGCCAGCACATCCTTCCTTAGATACTCCAAAAACTGCTCACAGTACTCCAAATGGGGTCTGACCAGAGCCTTATACAGTCTCAGTACATCCCTGGTCTTGCATTCTAGAGGCAGTGGCATTGTCACTGGACTAGTAATCCAAAGACCTAGGGCAATGCTCTGGGAACCTGAGTTTGATCCCACCAGGGCAGTTGGTGGAATTTGAATTCAATAAAAATCTAAAATTAGATGTCTGATGATGACCATCAAACCTTTGTCAGTTGTTGTGAAAACCCAACTGGTTCACTAATGTTCTTGAGGGAAGGAAATCTGCCATTCTTACCTGGTCTGGCCTACATGTGACTTCAGACCCACAGCAATGTGGTTGACTCTTAAATACCTTCAGGATGGGCAATATTCCCGTAACAGCCTCCCCGAACAGGCGCCGGAATGTGGCGACTAGGGGCTTTTCACAGTAACTTCATTTGAAGCCTACTTGTGACAATAAGCAATTTTCATTTCATTTCAAATGCTGACCCAGCCAGCGATGCCCATATCCCATGAATTAATAATTTAAAAAAATCTTTCTGTAATGTCCTCCAGTCCCACCACCCTCTATGATAACCAATAATAATTATAGCCTCTTGAGCATCTCCAATTAATTACTCCACCCCTGGTGACCATATCTTCAGCTGCTTATGAATTCCTGCCTTAAATCTCTGTGCCTTCCTATCTCACTTTTCACAGAATCCCAGAATTGTTACGGCACAGAAGGAGGCCAGTTGGCCCACCGTGGCTGAACCAGCTCTCCAAACGAGCATCTTGACATGGTGCCAATCCCCTGCCTTTTCCCCATACCCCTGCACATTGTTTATCTTCAAGTAATCATCTCATGCCCTCTGAAAAGTCTCAATTGAACCCCCACATGGAATTTTAGGGAATTAAATGGCCCAGTAAAATATTCCGAAGTGTTTTCACATCTCAGGAACCTTGACCGGAGGAGGTAGTGGAGGCAGGGACGATAGGGACATTTAAGGGGCATCTTGACAAATATATGAATAGGATGGGAATAGAAGGATACGGACCCAGGAAGTGTAGAAGATTGTAGTTTAGTCGGGCAGTATGGTCGGCACGGGCTTGGAGGGCCGAAGGGCCTGTTCCTGTGCTGTACATTTCTTTGTTCTTTGTTCTTTGACACTGATGTTGCATTCCTTCAGGAAATGCATCTTCGTGTGAGAGATCACACCAAATTGCGTAAAGCATGGGTTGGTCAGGTGTTTCACTCCAACTTTGATGGCAGAGGTAGGGGAACGACAATTTTGATGAACGAAAGAATACAGTTCGCCCACTTCAATGCAATCGCAGATCTTGGTGGACACTATACAATCGTTAGTGGCACACTTTCTCAAACCCCTGTAGTTTTGGTGAACGTCTATGCTCCTAACTGGGACAAGATGAAATTTATCACATCGCTTCTACTGTCCCTTGATAATTTAGACACCCACCACCTTATTTCTGAAAAGGATCTAAACTATGTTGTAGATCCAAAGCTGGATCGCTCAAGTCCACGGACTTTCTTCCTCTCCGGTGTTTCCAAGGCTCTTCCCACCTTTATGACTCAAATGGGGTGTGTGGACCCCTGGCGTTTCCTTCACCTAGTCACAAAGGACTTTTCCTACTTCTCCGATGTCCACCATGCATACTTACGCATCGACTATTGTTTTTTGGACAGATCTCTTCACCCCACAGTTAAAACTGCCCAGTTTTCTGCCACAGTTAGATCAGACCACGCGCCCCACTCCCTTGACCTGGCTCTAATGTCCAAAGCTAATGGTTGGGCTCCATGGAGATTGGAGACAACCATACTATCTGACAGAGTTTTGGAAACCTATGTCCACCATCAAGGATGTTTTAATTGAAACAAACAAAATCTGATTCCACCACCCCACCAGTATTATGGGACACTTTTAAGGCAGATCTCCAGGGAAAAGTAATTTCTTACATAAGAACTAGGAACAGGAGTAGGCCATCTGGCCCCTCGAGCCTGCTCCGCCATTTAATGAGATCATGGCTGATCTTTGTGGACTCAGCTCCACTCTCCGGCCCGCACACCATATCCCCGAATCCCTTTGTTCTTTAGAAAGGCATCTATCTTTTTCTTAAAAACGTTTAAAGAAGGAGCCTCAACTGCTTCACTGGGCAAGGAATTCCAGAGATTCACAACCCTTTGGGTGAAGAAGTTCCTCCTACACTCCGTCCTAAATCTACTTCTCCTTATTTTGAGGCTATGCCCCCCTAGTTCTGCTTTCCCCGACCAGTGGAAACAACCTGCCCGCATCTATCCTATCTATTCCCTTTTATATGTTTCAATAAGATCCCCCCGCATCCTTCTAAACTCCAATGAGTACAGTCCCAGTCTACTCAACCTCTCGTCATAATCTAATCCCCTCAACTCTGGGATCAACCTAGTGAATCTCCTCTGCACACCCTCCAGTGCCAATATGTCCTTTCTCAGGTAAGGAGACCAAAACTGCACACAATACTCCAGATGCGGCCTCACCAACACCCTATACAATTGCAGCATAACCTCCCTAGTCTTGAACTCCATCCCTCTAGTAACGAAAGACAAAACTCGATTAGCCTTCTTAATCACCTGTTGCACCTGCACACCAACTTTTTGCGACTCGTGCACCAGCACACCCTGGTCCCTCTGCACAGCAGCATGTTTTAACATCTTACCGTTTAAATAATAATCCATTCTGCTGTTATTCCTCCCAAAATGGATAGCCTCACACTTGGCAACATTGAATCCCATCTGCCAGACCCTAGCCCATTCACCTAACCTATCCAAATCCTTCTGCAGACTTCTGGTATCCTCTGCACGTTTTGCTTTACCACTCATCTTAGTGTCGTCTGCAAACTTTGACACATTGCACTTGGTCCCCAACTCCAAATCGTCTATGTAAATTGTGAACAACTGCGGGCCCAACACTGATCCTTGAGGGACCCCACTAGTTACAGGTTGCCAACCAGAGAAACACCCATTTATCCCCACTCTCTGCTTTCTGTTAGTTAACCAATCCTCTACCCATGCTACCACTTTACCCTCAATGCCATGCATCTTTAGTTTATGCAGCAACCTTTTGTGTGGCATCTTGTCAAAAGCTTTTTGGAAATCCAGATATACCACATCCATTGGCTCCCCGTTATCTACTGCACTGGTAACGTCCTCAAAAAATTCTACCAAATTAGTCAGACATGACCTACCCTTTGTGAACCCATGCTGCGTCTGCCCAATGGGACAATTTCCCTCCAGGTGCCCCGCTATTTCCTCCTTAATGCTAAATTCCAGCATTTTCCCTACAACCGAAGTTAAGCTTACCGGCCTATAATTACCCGCTTTCTGCCGACCTCCTTTTTTAAACAGTGGTGTCACGTTTGCTACTTTCCAATCCTCTGGGACCACCCCAGAATCTAGTGAATTTTGATAAATTATCACTAGTGCGTTTACAATTTCCCTAGCCATCTCTTTTAACACTCTGGGATGCATCCCATCAGGGCCAGGAGACTTGTCTACCTTTAGCCCCATTAGCTTGTCCAATACTGCCTCCTTAGTGATTACAATCATCTCAAGGTCCTCACCTATCATATCTTTATTTCCATCAGTCACTGGCATGTTATTTGTGTCCTCCACTGTGAAGGCTGACCCAAAAAACCTGTTCAGCTCCTCAGCCATTTCCCCGTCTCCTATTATTAAATCTCCCTTCTCATCTTCCAAAGGACCAATATTTACCTTAGCCACTCTTTTTTGTCTTATATATTTGTAGAAGCTTTTACTGTCTGCTTTTATGTTCTGAGCCAGTTTACTTTCATAGTCTACTTTACTCTTCTTGATAGCTTTTTTAGTAGCTTTCTGTTGTCCCCTAAAGACTTCCCAGTCCTCTAGTCTCCCACTAATTTTTTGCCACTTTGTATGTTTTTTCCTTCAATTTGATACTCTCCCTCACCTCCTTAGATATCCACAGTCGATTTTTCCCCTTTCTACCGTCTTTCTTTTTTGTCGGTATGAACCTTTTCTGAACACTGTGAAAGATCGCTCGGAAGGTTCTCCACTGTTCCTCAACTGCTTCACTATAAAGTTTTGCTCCCAGTCTACCTTAGCTAGTTCTTCTCTCATCCCATTGTAATCTCCTTTGTTTAAGCACAAAACACTAGTGCTTGATTTTACCTTGTCATCCCCCAACTGTATTTTAAATTCCACCATGTTGTGGTCGCTCCTTCCAAGAGGATCCCGAACTATGAGATCATTAATCAATCCTGCCTCATTACACAGGACCAGATCTAGGACCGCTTGTTCCCTTGTAGGTTCCATTACATACTGTTCCAGGAAATTATCCTGGGCACATTCTATAAACTCCTCCTCAAGGCTGCCTTTCCCAACCTGGTTAAACCAATCAATATGCAGATTAAAATCTCCCATGATAACCGCTGTACCATTTCTACATGCATCCGTTATTTCTTTGCCTATTGCCTGCCCTACCATCCTGTTACTATTTGGTGGCCTATAGACTACTCCTATCAGTGACCTTTTCGCCTTACTATTCCTGATTTCCACCTGATTCACCCTTGTCCTCCATAGCACCAATATCATCCCTTACTATTGCCCGGATGCCATCCTTAAACAACAAAGCTACACCACCGCCCTTACTGTCCATTCTATCCTTTCGTATAGTCTGATACCCTTGGATATTTAACTCCCAGTCGTGACCATCTTTTAACCATGTTTCAGTCATGGCCACTAAATCATAGTCATTCACGATGATTTGCGCCATCAACTCATTTACCTTATTTCGTATACTACGAGCATTCAGGTAAAGTACCCTTCTGCTGTTTTTTATGTCCTTGTTATGAATCCTAAAACCTTGATCAGTAACTTTTCGCAAATTATTTTTCCTCTTACCCTTTCTCCTAATTTCCTTTGTACCCATATCTCTACATAATAACCTGTCACGTAACCTGCTGCCTTGATCTCCATTAACCATTATCCTGTCCATAGCTTTACACTTCCCTTCCCCCCAACTTGCTAGTTTAAAGTCTTTGTGACCAACCTATTTATCCTATTCGCTAGAACACTGGTCCCAGAATGGTTCAGGTGAAGACCGTCCCAACGGTACAGGTCCCTCCTGTCCCAGTACTGATGCCAATGCCCCATGAAATGGAATCCCTCTTTCCCGCACCACTCCTTTAGCCACGTGTTAACTTCCCTAATTTTCTCAACCCTATGCCAATTGGCACGTGGCTCGGGTAGTAATCCAGAGATTATAACCCTGGAGGACCTGTTCTTTAATTTAGTCCCTAGTGTTTGATAATCCCCAAACAGGTCCTCTTTCCTAGTCTTACCTATGTTGTTAGTCCCAACCTGGACCACAACAACTGGATCCTCCCCCTCCCTCTCCAAAATCCTTTCAAGCCGATCAGAGATGTCCGTCACCCTGGCACCGGGCAGACAACATACCATGCGGGACTCTCGATCTGGCTTACAAAGGATGCCATCAATCCCCCTAATTATAGAATCCCCGACAACTACCACTTGTCTTTTTGCTCCCCCCTCTTGAATGGCTTCCTGTACCACGGTGCAGTGGTCAGTCAACGCATCCTCCCTACAGCCCTCTTCCTCATCCACACAGGGAGCAAGTACCTCATACCTGTTGGACAAGGTCAAGGGCTGAGATAATATATACAAAGTATATATTATCAAAGAAGGAAAATTAAAACAACAATGATGGTGGATTCAATTTTAGAAAAGGCCATCAACATTCCATTACCCCCACTGTAGACAGGCGGAAGCTCCAGACTCAATTTGACTTACTTTACACAAATAAAACATGTACATGTTACACATTCAAGGGGGAACATTCTATGTATACGGAGACAAAGCTGCCCACCAGCTCAGGAGCAAGCAAACTTCTCAATTTATCTCTCCGATTTATGGTTCCTGCCATAATCTTAGTACTGAATCATAGAACCATAGAATCCCAACAATGCAGAAGGAGACCATTTGGCCCATCGTGTCTGCACCAACCCTCTGAAAAGGCACCCTACCTAGACCTACCCCCCCACCCTATCCCCATAACTCCATAACCCAACCTAACCTGCACAGCTTTGGACCAGAAGGGACAATTTTAGCATGGCCAATCCATCTAGCCTGCACATCTTTGGACTGTGGGAGGAATCCGGAGCACACATAGGTAACCCATGCAGACACGAGGAGAATATGCAAGCTCCACACAGACAATCACCCAAGCCCAGAATTAATCCTGCGTCCCTGACTCTTCAAAGCATTAGTGCTAACCCCTCGGATATTAATTTGACCTTAGCTTTCCTTTATCGCAATCTTTATAAATCTGATCTCCTGTCAGATAGTATGACAATGGCTGACTTATGACATACTGTGGGCATCCCATCTGCAGATGTGGACAGGAGCAGAGACTTAAGACAGCCCTTTATGCTTGGATGAGAAAACAAACTGCACTACGGTGATGCAAAATGGGAAGACCCTTGGCTTCTCTATTGACTTTTACAAAAGGTTCTTCACTCAACTTGTGCCCTTATTGCTAGATATGTTTAATGACTCATTATCTCTTGGTTCTTTAACTGACTCAAGCTTCCATTTCACTTACACTCAAAAAGCAGAGGAACTCTGAAGCAAGTGGCTCATCAGCAGCAACAGCCAAATTTGTTGCACCATGATTGGTTCTGCTGCAGAGGGGAGGAATACAAAGTGTGGGAATGCAATAGTTAGAGGGGATTAGATAAGCATAAGGGGAATAGATAAGCATTTCTTTGGCCGCAAATGGGACTCCAGGATGGTATGCTGCCTCCTTGATGCTAAGGTCAAGGATGTCTCAGAACGGTTCCAGGGCATTCTGGAGGGGGAGGGTGAACTGCCAGTGGTCGTTGTACACATTGCTATAAACTATCCAAGGAAGAAACATACAAATTGCCCTAGAAAAACAACAGGGCTGAGGATTGAGAGCAGTTTAAAATTCAGCAAAGAAGGACAAAGGGATTGATTAAGAAGAGGAAAAGAGAGTACGAGTAAGCCTGCAGGGAACATAAAAACTGACTGTAAAAGTTTCTATAGGTACGTGAAGAGCAAAAGATTTATGAAGACAAATGTAGGTTCATTATAGTCAGGAACAGGGGAATGTATTATAGGGGACAAAGAAATGGCTGAGCAACTAAACACATACTTTGTTTCTGTCTTCACAGATGAGGACACAAATTAGATATCAGAAATGTTGGGAATGCAAGGTTTAGAGAGAGGAAGGAATTAAAGGAGATCAATATTAGTCGAGAAATGGTGTTGAGGACATTGATGGGATTGAAGGCTGATAAATCCTCAGGGCCTGAGAATCTACATCTCAGAATATTTAAGCAAGTGGCTCTCGAAATAGTAGATGCATTGGTGGTCATCTTCCAGAATTCAATAGACTCTGTAACAGTTCCTGCAGATTAGAGGGTAGCTAATGTAACTCCACTATTTAAAAAGGGAGTTGGGAGAAAACAGGGAAATATATACCAGTAAGCTTAACGTTGGTAGTGGGAAAAATTTTAGAATCCATTGTCAAAGATTTTACAGATGAGCACTTAGAAAACAGTGTCAGGATCGGGCAGAGTCAGCATGCATTTATGAAGGGGAAATTATCCTTGACAAATCTACTGGAAATCTTTGAGGATGTAACTAGTAGAGTTGATGAGGGGGAGCCAGTGGATGTGGTATATTTCGACTTCCAGAAGGCTTTTGGCAAAGAGATTTGCATAAGAGATTTGTGTGTAAAGTTAAAGTGCATGGAATTAGGGGTTATGTATTGCGATAGATAGAAAACTGGTTGGCAGACAGGAAACAAAGTGTAGGAATTAACGTGTCTTTTTCAAATTGGCAGGCAGTAACCAGGGATCGGTGCTGGGACCCCAGCTATTTACAATATATATTAATGATTTAGATGAGGGAACAAAATGTAACATTTACAAATTTGCAGATGACACCAAGTTTGGTGGGATGGTGAGCTGTGAGGGGGATGCAGAGATTCTCCTGTGTGATTTGGATAGGTTGAGTGGGTGGGCAAATAAAGGCAAATGCAGCATAATTTGGAGAAATGTGAGGTTATCCACTTTTGTAGCAAAAACGAGAAGACAGACTATTATCTGAATGGCCATAAATTAGGAGAGGGGAATGTATTTTCTAAAAAAAAAGTACAATGAGACTGGAGTGTCCTTGTACACCAGTGAAGGTAAGACTGCAGGTGCAGCAGGCGGTAAAGAAGGCAAAAAATATGTTGGCCTTCATTGCGAGAGCAGGAGCTACATGGTGAGGCTACACATGGAAATTGTGTGCAGGTTTGGTCACCTTATCTGAGGAAGGATGTTCTTGCTCTAGAGTGAAGGTTTACCAGACTGATTCCTGGGTCGGCGGTACTGCGTATGAGGATAGATTCAATCGGTTAGGATTGTATTCACTGGAGTTTAGAAGAATGAGGGGGGAGATCTCCTAGAAACCTATAAAATTCTAACAGGGCTTGACAGGGTAGATGCAAGAAGCATGTTCCAGATGGTGGGTGTGTCTAGAATCAGAGGTGACAGTCTGAGGATACGGAGTAGACCATTTAGGACAGAGATGAGGAGAAATTTCTTCACCCAGAGAGTAGGAACATGTGAAATTCATTACCACAGGAAGTAGTTGAGGCCAAAACATTGCATGTTTTCAAGAAGCAGTTAGGTATAGCACTTAGGGTGACGGGGATCATAGGATATGGGGGGGAAAGCGGGATTAGGCTATTGAGTTGGATGATCAGCCACGATCATAATGAATAGTGGAATGGCCTCCTGCTGTTCCAAGTTTCTATGTTTATATGGTTCTATCAGCTTTTCTCTCCTTTAAACGCAAACTAACACTTTAGCTGAGGTACTGGCGTGCCGCTTGGCGTCACGCCTTCCAGATATAATATCGTAAAGGGATGCTAATTATTCTCAAATGTGCATCGTCTTCTTGACATTGTACTTTCCCCAAACTGCCTCGAACGTCCCTGAAGTTGTTGTCTCTCTGCATACGACTTTTAGCCAGGTACTGTGGGATTACCTATTTGCCATTTTGGGTAAATTTGGGCTTGGTCCAAAACTTTCTTCATGGATTCACCTCCTTTATACCCCATTACTGCGAGTGTGGACACAACTCCTGTACACTCAGAGTACTTTCCCTTGACCAGGGAACCTGTCAAGGGTACATTCTGTCCCCACTGCTCTTTGACCTGGCGAGAGAACTGATGTCAATAGACTTAGAGTTGCCTACACTGTTAAAGGACATCTTTAGAGCTGGTCATCAGCCCTTATATGCTGATGACCTCTTATTATATATCACTAACTCTGCGTTGAGGGCAGATTGAATATTTTCAATGTCTTTGTCTCGTTCTCTGGTGATAAATTGAATATTAACAAAAGTGAGTGTTTTGCAATCTACTCTGGTGTCAAGCAAACCCCCCCCCCCCCCCCCCCCCCCGCCTCCCGCCCCCAAGAACTTTGCAGTTTCATACATCTGGTACTGTTTTCACTATTTAGGTGAGAACATAACGCACTCTCTTGCGACTCTTCATAGAACAAATCTGACCAGACTGCTTACCAAAATTAAAGTGGATTTGCAGCACTGGGTTAGTTTGCTTCTTTCCTTAGTTGACAGAATTCAATCCATAAAAATGAACATTCTGCCCAGATTCTTATTTCTTTTCCAATGTCTCCTTATTTTTCAACCAAAATCAATTTTTGATGTGGTTAACAAGCTGATATCAATATTTATCTGGGCAGGTAGATCTTCTAGAATCCATAAAGCCATACTTCAAAGAGGGAGACTGGTTGGTGGACTAGCTCTACCTAATCTACTGTACTATTATTGGGCGGTCAATATCAAGGTCCAAATTTAAACTGGAAGCCCATCCTCTCTTCCTGCCTTAATTTGTGCCCCTCTACCCTTTACCCCTTAAATACACATCAAAGCTGTGCATTTCTACTTTTAAAATATGGAAACAATTTCATCAGCATTCTAAACTCCACACCTTCGCCATTTGGCCCACTAACCACTTATTCTTGCCCTCCATGCTTGACTTGGCATTTGGCTAACGGAGGAAAAAGGGACACAAATGTTTTACTGACTTGTTTGTGGGTGGGAACTTTGCCAACTTTAGCGAGCTTGCAGCCAAATTTAGTTTCCCCCAATCTAGTCTTTACTGCTATTTTTAAACCCATGTTTTTGTTCACTCGCATTGTCCATCCTTTCCTCAACTGCCTCCAACTTCATTGTTGGAAGGGATTTTGTCATTGATTCAAAACAGCAGTGGTTCAATTTCAAGGTTGTACAATCTCATAATATCCTCTGAATCTTCCCCTTTCCATAAGGTAGGAACTGATTGGGAAGCGGAGCTTGGGCTCGGCCTCATGGCTGATTGATGGGGGGAGGCCCTTTTTAGGGTCAACTCTATATCCTCCTTTGCTCGGTTAAACTGAATTCAGTTTAAAGTTCCACACATAATTAATTTTACCAAGGCCAAAATTCTCCAACACAAGCAACAAATGCAGCAAGAGCTCACTCCCCCTGCAGACCATATCCGTATGGCAGTGCCCAAAGCTGGCAGTTTAGGTCATCCTTCTTTGACACTTTTTCCAAAGTTCTAGATATTGATTTACAACCTTGTCCTTTGATAACCATACTTGGAGTTTCATCTGCACTGATCAGTTTCACTAAAATTGAGGAAGACTACATTACATTTGCTTCATCAACAGCCAGCAGGTGGATTTTATGAACCTGGAAGTCCCCCAAGCCGCCCAATGTTTCATTCTGGTTGGATTCTGTGCCCGGTGGGTACCGCAGGGGTTGGATTGCTTTACCGACCCCTCTTTACACATTATGATTTGAGGTTGATATTTTCCGTTACTCTTTGTTTTACTTTTGGGCAGTGCCCCTACCAGGAGCGGCCTCTCTTAATTTTTCCCTCAGTTAATTTCATTTAGTATATTGTTTTAATTGGCATTAAAATAAATCATCCTAGTTGGAAGACTTTAATGTCTTTTCTATATTTGGGGACGGTTAAGTATGCAATAAGAGGACCCACTAAGAAATGTTTTTGTAGAGGGCAACCATTTGTCTCTTTCTTTCAAGAGTTCATTACAGTTGACCTTAAATGTTGCTGTTCTTTCGTGTAGCTTTTACATAAGAACATAAGAACTAGGAGCAGGAGTAGGCCATCTGGCCCCTCGAGCCTGCTCCACCATTCAATGAGATCATGGCTGATCTTTTGTGGACTCAGCTCCACTTTCCGGCCCGAACACCATAACCCTTAATCCCTTTATTCTTCAAAAAACTATCTATATTTATCTTAAAAACATTTAATGAAGGAGCCTCTACTGCTTCACTGGGCAAGGAATTCCATAGATTCACAACCCTTTGGGTGAAGAAGTTCCTCCTAAACTCAGTCCTAAATCTACTTCCCCTTATTTTGAGGCTATGCCCCCTAGTTCTGCTTTCACCCGCCATTGGAAACAACCTGCCCACATCTATCCTATCTATTCCCTTCATAATCTTATATGTTTCTATAAGATCCCCCCTCATCCTTGTAAATTCCAACGAGAACAGTCCCAGTCTACTCAACCTCTCCTCGTAATCCAACCTCTTCAACTCTGGATTAACCTAGTGAATCCCCGCTGCACACCCTCCAGTGCCAGTACGTCCTTTCTCAAGTAAGGAGACCAAAACTGAACATAATACTCCAGGTGTGGCCTCACTAACACCTTATACAATTGCAGCAGAACCTCCCTAGTCTTAAACTCCATCCCTCTAGCAATGAAGGACAAAATTCCATTTGCCTTCTTAATCACCTGTTGCACCTGAAAACCAACTTTTTGCGACTCATGCACTAGCACACCCAGGTCTCTCTGCACAGCAGCATGTTTTAATATTTTATCATTTAAATAATAATCCCTTTTGATGGTATTCCTACCAAAATGGATAACCTCACATTTGTCAACATTGTATTCCATCTGCCAGACCCTAGCCCATTCACTTAGCCTATCCAAATCCCTCTGCAGAATTCCAGTATCCTCTGCACTTTTTGCATTACCACTTATCTTAGTGTCGTCTGCAAACTTGGACACATTGCCCTTGGTCCCCAACTCCAAATCATCTATGTAAATTGTGAACAGTTGTGGGCCCAACACTGATCCCTGAGGGACACCACTAGCTACTGATTGCCAACCAGAGAAACACCCATTAATCCCCACTCTTTGCTTTCTATTCATTAACCAATCCTCTATTCATGCTACTACTTTCCCCTTAATACCATGCATCTTTATCTTATGCAACAACCTTTTGTGTGGCACCTTGTCAAAGGCTTTCTGGAAATCCAGATATACCACATCCATTGGCTCCCCGTTATCTACCGCACTGTTAATGTCCTCAAATAATTCCACTAAATTAGTTAGGCACGACCTGCCCTTTATGAACCCATGCTGCGTCTGTCCAATGGGACAATTTCCATCCAGATGCCTCGCTATTTCTTCCTTGATGATAGATTCCAGCATCTTCCCTACTACCGAAGTTAAGCTCACTGGCCTATAATTACCCGCTTTCTGCCGACCTCCTTTTTTAAACAGTGGTGTCACGTTTGCTAATTTCCAATCCACCGGGACCACCCCAGAGTCTAGTGAATTTTGGTAAATTATCACTAGTGCATTTGTAATTTCCCTAGCCATCTCTTTTAGCATTCTGGGATGCATGCCATTAGGTCCAGGAGACTTGTCTACCTTTCGTCCCATTAGCTTGCCCATCACTACCTCCTTGGTGATAACAATCTTCTCAAGGTCCTCACCTGTCATAGCCTCATTTCCATCAGTCACTGGCATGTTATTTGTGTCTTCCACTGTGAAGACTGACCCAAAAAACCTGTTCAGTTCCTCAGCCATTTCCTCATCTCCCATTACTAAATCTCCCTTCTCATCCTCTAAAGGACCAATATTTACCTTCGCCACTCTTTTTTGTTTTATGTATTGGTAGAAACATTTACTATCTGTTTTTATATTCTGAGCAAGTTTACTCTCATAATCTATCTTTCTCTTCTTTATAGCGTTTTTGGTATCTTCCTGTTGCCCCCTAAAGATTTCCCAGTCCTCTAGTCTCCCACTGATCTTTACTACTTTGTATGTTTTTTCCTTCAATTTGATACTCTCCCTTATTTCCTTAGAAAACAACGGTCGATTTTCCCTCTTTTTACCGCCCTTCCTTTTTGTTGGTATAAACCTTTGCTGAGCACTGTGAAAAATCACTTGGAAGGTTCTCCACTGTTTCTCAACTGTTTCACTATAAAGTCTTTGCTCCCAGTCTACCTTAGCTAGTTCTTCTCTCATCCCATTGTAATCTCCTTTGTTTAAGCACAAAACACGAGTGCTTGATTTTACCTTCTCACCCTCCATCTGTATTTTAAATTCCACCATATTGTGATCCCTCCTTCCGAGAGGATCCCTAACTATGAGATCATTAATGAATCCTGTCTCATTACACAGGACCAGATCTAGGACCGCTTGTTCTCTCGTAGGTTCCATTACATACTGTTCTAGGAAACTATCGCGGATACATTCTATAAACTCCTCCTCAAGGCTGCCTTGACCGACCTGGTTAAACCAATCAACATGTAGATTAAAATCCCCCATGATAACTGCTGTACCATTTCTACATGCATCGGTTATTTCTTTGTTTATTGCCTGCCCCACCATAATGTTACTATTTGGTGGCCTATAGATTACTCCTATCAGTGACTTTTTCGCCTTGCTATTCCTGATTTCCACCCAAATGGATTCAACCTTATCCTCCATAGCACCGATGTCATCCCTTACTGTTGCCCGGATGTCATCCTTAAATAGCAGAGCTACACCACCTCCCTTACCATCCACTCTGTCCTTCCGAAAGGTTTGATACCCTCGGATATTGAACTCCCAGTGGTGACCATCCTTTAACCATGTTTCAGTATTGACCACTAAATCATAGTCATTCACAATGATTTGCGCCATCAACTCATTTACCTTATTCCGAATACTATGAGCATTCATGTAAAGTACACTTATGTTGGCTTTTTTACCTCTGTTCTGAATCTTAACACCTCGATCAGTAACCTCTCCTAAGTTATATTTCCTCTTAACCTTTCTCCTAATTTTCCTTGTCGTCGAACCCATATCTTCCTGTAACAACCTGCCGCGTCGCTTACCATTAATGTTTTCACTTCCCGTTTTATTTCTTTTAGTATTCCTGGTCCTATTCACTGAGCTCTCCTCAGTCACTGTACCTTGTACTGTCGCCCTTTTTGATTTTTGACTATGGCTTCTCTGCCTTACACTTTCCCCCTTACTGCCTTTTATTTCTGTCCCTGCTTTACTACCTTCCAACTTCCTGCATCGGTTCCCATCCCCCTGCCACATTAGTTTAAACTCTCCCCAACAGATCTAGCAAACACCCCCCCTAGGACATCGGTTCCAGTCCTGCCCAGGTGCAGACCGTCTGGTTTGTACTGGTCCCACCTCCCCCAGAACCGGTTCCAATGTCCCAGGAATTTGAATCCCTCCCTCTTGCACCATCTCTCGAGCCACGTATTCATCCTCTCTATCCTGACATTCCTACTCTGACTAGCTTGTGGCACTGGTAGCAATCCTGAGATTACTATCTTTGAGGTCCTATTTTTTAGTTTAACTCCTAGCTCCCTAAATTCAGCTTGTAGGACCTCGTCCCGTTTTTTTACCTATATCGTTGGTGCCTATGTGCACCACGACAGCTGGCTGTTTCCTCCTCCCCCAGAATGTCCTGCAGCCGCTCCGAGACATCCTTGACCCTTGCACCAGGGAGGCAACATACCATCCTGGAGTCTCGATTGCGTCCGCAGAACCGCCTGTCTATTCCCCTTACAATTGAGTCCCCTATCACTATAGCCCTGCCATTTTTCTTCCTGCCCAGCTGCGCAGCAGAGCCAGCCACGGTGCCATGAACCTGGCTGCTGCTGCCTTCCCCTGGTGAGCCATCTCCCTCAACAGTATCCAAAGCGGTATATCTGTTTTGCAGGGAGATGACCGCAGAGGACACCTGCACTGCCTTCCTACTCTTGCTCTGTCTTTTGGTTACCCATTTACTATCTCCCTCAGTACCTTTCACCTGCGGTGTGACCAACTCGCTAAACGTGCTATCCACGACGTCCTCAGCATCGCGGACGCTCCAAAGTGAGTCCATCCGCAGCTCCAGAGCCGTCAAGCGGTCTAACAGGAGCTGCAACTGGACACACTTCTTGCACGTGAAGGAGCCAGGGATAGTGGATGTGTCCCTGAGCTCCCACATCGCACACGAGGAGCATGACACGAGTCTGAGATCTCCTGCCATGTCTTAAATCTTCGGTTAACTTCAACACTTTCAATTTCCCCCCCAAAAATTTAAATAAATAAATAAACAACGAAGAAAAAAATAGATAAATATGCCAATGAAAAGAAACAGAAAAACAGAAACACTACTTACCAGAGATAAAAAGCACTTCCTCCCCACCCAGCTTTGAATTCCCACCTCGATTCAAATTCCCAAACTCACTCTTTGCTGTGTCTCACTCCTGGCTCTGTCTTCTCTCTGGCTCACTGGGAGAACTCACTGGGAGTGAGTTTACAAGTGGCGCTTTTTAAACTGTCCTGAATTGACTCCACTCCCCCACCTGCTTTTAGATCAAAGTATGGAATAAGAGGACCCACTAAGAAATGTTTTTGTAGAGGGCAACCATTTGTCTCTTTCTTTCAAGAGTTCATTACAGTTGACCTTAAATGTTACTGTTCTTTTGTGTAGCTTTTGTTTGTTTATTTGTTTATTGGAGGGGAGTTACATTAGGATACTCTATTGTACTTTGTTTACCTACTCCTTTCCTCTTTGGAAATCAATAAAAAGAAATGTAAAGTGTATTTTTGGAAAAAGAATGCATTAATGGCAGGAATGTACGCTGGAATTGCAACCGACTGAACCATAACACATGTAGAAACTTCCTATCTACCCACAACACAAAATAAAGCCTTCTAATTTTCCAATTGACTTCATCTCGAAACTTGGAAATCTCTACATTCTGAAGCAAAAATAGGGGAGTTAAAGAGAAACATTTAAAGCGGAATTCTCCGTTCCTGAGATCAAGTGTTGACGTCGGGGCAGGTTACACAGAGTTCTATGAGAGGAAACCTGGACCAATTCAAAGATCATCAAGGTGCAGCACAATCGATTCCAATGAGAAATGGGTGTGGGATTCTCCGGATTCGTGATTGACACTCAAGAGACCGACAAGCTGGGGCTGCATATACACACTTCACTCCCCACACACACCATCCCAGCCAACAAGATGCAACGAGGAGAGTGGCACCCCGTTTTAGGGACGCCAAGTCTGAGACAGCTTCTAAGCTGTGGAGAAGAGGCAGATGACCATGTATCCTGGCCTGGGAAGGAGGCTGCCAGCAGCCGCCAGTCACCGTGCCTGGGCACAGATGGCAGAGGCTGTAGGCGCCGTGAGCAACACCATCCGGACCGGCCAGCAGTGCCATAAGAAACTGTATGACCTCCTCAGAGCGGCCAGGGTGAGTCGGCAGCACTGTGTCCCTGGCACACCCCCCCCCCTGCACACCCGGAACCCCACCCCGCTACTCGGTGGGCAGCCAAACTCCCACCCTGCACCACATGCCGGCACCCATACTGGCTGCCACTCCCTGGGCTGCATGCATCGTCGGTCGACTGTCCAACACTGTGCGTTTTCTCTTTCCTCTCCCGCCAAGGAGGAGGCCATCCATAACCTCCGGAAGCAGGAAAAGACTGGAGTGGGACCGCCGGACCTGTGGCTCCTCACCGCGGCAGAGCAGCGGGTCCTGGACGTGGTCGATGGGTCCGAGCAAAGGGCAGTCGTCGGGGTGGTGGTCAGCGTTGGGTGAGGAAGTGAGACCCCTCTGAGTTGTGATTCCCCGTGGCATGTGTATCAAACCCCCAACACCACTTTCACCCGCACACCACCCTCACACCAACACTACCTTCACCTCCACACTCCCGTTCCACCACCACCACCACTAACACACTACTCCCCCCTCCTAAACACCCCCGTCCTCCCCACAACACATCATCGGGGAGGTCGTGCCTGACAAACCTGTTAGAGTTCTTTGAAGAGATAACAAAGAGGAGAGCCAATGGATGTTATCTATCTTGACTTCCAAAAGGCCTTTGATAAGGTGCCTCACGGGAGACTGCTGAGTAAAATAAGGGCCCATGGTATTCGAGGCAAGGTACTAACATGGATTGACGATTGGCTGTCAGGCAGAAGGCAGAGTGTTGGGATAAAAGGTTCTTTTTCGGAATGGCAGCCGGTGGCGAGTGGTGTCCCGCAGGGTTCAGTGTTGGGGCCACAGCTGTTCACTTTATATATTAACGATCTAGATGACGGGACTGAGGGCATTCTGGCTAAGTTTGCCGATGATACAAAGATAGGTGGAGGGGCAGGTAGTATGGAGAAGGTGGGGAGGCTGCAGAAAGATTTAGACAGTTTAGGAGAGTGGTCCAAGAAATGGCTGATGAAATTCAGCGTGGGCAAGTGCGAGGTCTTGCACTTTGGAAAAAAGAATAGAGGCGTGGACTATTTTCTAAACGGTGACAAAATTCATAATGCTGAAGTGCAAAGGGACTTGGGAGTCCTAGTCCAGGATTCTCTAAAGGTAAACTTGCAGGTTGAGTCCGTAATTAAGAAAGCAAATGCAATGTTGTCATTCATCTCAAGAGGCTTGGAATATAAAAGCAGGGATGTACTTCTGAAGCTTTATAAAGCATGTTGGGCCCCATTTAGAATACTGTGAGCAATTTTGGGCCCCACACCTCAGGAAGGACATACTGGCACTGGAGCGGGTCCAGCGGAGATTCACACGGATGATCCCAGGAATGGTAGGCCTAACATACGGTGAACATCTGAGGATCCTGGGATTATATTCATTGGAGTTTAGGAGGTTGAAGGGAGATCTAATAGAAACTTACAAGATAATGAATGGCTTAGATAGGGTGGATGTAGGGAAGTTGTTTCCATTAGCAGGGGAGACTAGGACCCGGGGGCACAGCCTTAGAATAAAAGGGAGTCACTTTAGAACAGAGATGAGGAGAAATTTCTTCAGCCAGAGAGTGGTGGGTCTGTGGAATTCATTGCCACAGAGGGCGGTGGAGGCCGAGACGTTGAGTGTCTTTCAGACAGAAGTTGATAAATTCTTGATTTCTCGAGGAATTAAGGGCTATGGAGAGAGAGCGGGTAAATGGAGTTGAAATCAGCCATGATTGAATGGTGGAGTGGACCCGATAGGCCGAATGGCCTTACTTCCGCTCCTATGTCTTATGGTCTTATCACCCCCCCAGCCCGTGGTCTAATTATGCCTTTGTCTTGCACCTTGCATGACCTGCTAGTGATGGGGCGGGCAACAACATGCTGGGATAGCCAGCGACATCCACATCCTGTATTAAAAAAAATTTAAACTTTGAACGGTCATGTAAAGTACTTTTATAAATTTCACGAATTAATTATATTTTTGGAGAAAAAAAACCATGGTGATTATAGATTACTTTAAGCCAATGGACATTGAGGATCCTTTCTGAATTGGCCTTTTAAAATCCAGTGATCGATTTTTTTTAGTGGAATTGTTTTAAAAACAATGCAACATTCATTCTTTTTCATAAATAACACTGACCTCGATATTTGTCAAATCAACTCAGTAGCAGATATCATAGCATCATAGAATTTACAGTGCAGAAGGAGGCCATTCGGCCCATCGAGTTTGCACCGGCTCTTGGAAACAGCACCCTACTTAAACCCACACCTCTACCCTATCCCCGTAACCCAGCCTAACCTTTTTGGACACTACGGGCAATTTACCATGGCCAATCCACCTAACCTGCACGTCTTTGGACTGTGGGAGGAAACCGGAGCACCTGGAGGAAACCCACACAGACACGAGGCGAACATGCAGACTCTGCACAGACAGTGACCCAAGACTGGAATCGAACCTGGAACTGTGAAGCTAACCACTATGCTACCGTGCCACCCACAAACATCTCCCCGAAGGGGAATTGAACCCCGGTCTCCTGTGTGACAGGCGGGGATACTAACCGCTATACTAATGAGGAACAGATAGTTAGCATTATTTATTATCCCATAGTCAGATCACCTAACACTGCCCACAGCAAACCGCCATGGTTATGCAACATTTTGCATCTCATTCCGATATTCGAAACACCACGAATGAAGAGGAGAGTTAGCTACTTTGTTGGTATATGTATTTACTTGGTGCTAGTTAAGTCTTTCTTTATGTCTCCCACATTCCTGCAGCAGATGGTATGTTAATGAAAGTGCTTTGATAAATAAAAGATAAATCATGCAGAGTATTGGAATATGCTAAGTATCTCCGCATGTCTGTCTTTCTAAATAATTTTTGAATTATCATTTTAAATTTCATATTCTATTCAGCATAAGGTACATTTTCAGTTGAAACAAAGAAGGGAATGCAAAAAGGCCTTTTGAACCAAACAGAAAATTCCATAAATGTTCCCTCTGCCTCCTCCAGATAAACAATATCTATCCTTACATCTCCCGCCTTTCAACTCTGTTAATTCTACTTCTTGGTGTTTAATTGTGTGCAGGTAATGCGCATTAAGGAGGATTTACTTGAGCCCCTAAAATAGACAGAGGCAACAGCACTGGCCAAGGCTTTACATACGAACATATGAATTGGGAGTAGGCCACTGGGCCCCTCCAGCCTTCTCCGCCATTCATCTTGGCTGATCTAATTGTAACCTCAACCCCATATTCATGTTTACCTCGGTAACCTTTTACCCCTTTGTTAATCGAGAATCTATCTAGCTCTGACTTTAAAATGTTTCCAAAGATTCTGCTCCCACTGTCTTTTGAGGAAGAGAGTTCCAGAGATCACAACTCAGGGAAAAATATTCTTGCCATCTCTGTCTTGAATGAACAACCCCTTATTTTTAAACAATGACCCCTAGTTCTAGATTCTCCAACAAGAAGAAACATCCTCTCCACATACCCCTGTCAATATCCCTCAGGGTCTTAAAGGTTTTGACTTTTTGGATGATGATTCCTGGGTAGGGTGTGTAGATAGTCTGGGTCATGTTGACATCAAAATGGAGGAGGTATTGGGTGTTTTAAAAGACATTAAAGTAGATAGGTCTCCTGGGCCAGATGGAATCTACCCTAGAATAGTGAGGGAAGCAAGGGAGGAAATTGCTGGGGCCTTGACTGATATCTTTGTATCCTCATTGGCTACAAATTATACCCCAGAGAATGGAAAATAGCTAATGTGGTTCCGCTGTTTAAGAAAGGTAGCAAGGATAATCCAGGAAACAATAGGCCGATGAACCTCACGCCACTAGTAGATAAGTTATTGGAGAGGATTTATACCCATTTGGAAATAAATGGACTCATTAGCGATAGACAGCATGGTTTTGTGAAGGGGAGGTCATGCCGCACTAACTTGAGTTTTTTGAGGAGGTGACAAAGATGATTGATGAGGGGAGGGCAGTAGATGTTGTTTACATGGACTTCAGTAAAGCCTTTGACAAAGTGCCTCATGACAGACTGGTACAAAAGGTGAAGACACACGGGATCAGAGGTGAGATGGTAAGATGGATACAGAACTGTCTCGGTTACAGGAGGCAAAGGGTAGCAGTAGAAGGATGTTTTTCTGAATGGAATGCTGTGACTAGTGCTGTTCCACAGGGATTGGTGCTGAGGCCTCTGTCATTTGTAGTGTACATAAACGATTTGAAGGAAAATGTAGCTAGTCTGATTGGTAAATTCGCGGATGACACCAGTGGTGGAGTAGCAAATAGAACATAGAACTGTACAGCACAGTACAGGCCCTTCGGCCCACGATGTTGTGCCAAACTAGTCTGAAACTAAGATCAAATCAACCTACTCCCAATCATTCTAGTGCACTCCATATGCCTATCCAATAACCGCTTGAAAGTTCCTAAAGTGTCCGACTCCACTACCATAGCTGGGAGTGCGTTCCATGCCCCAACCACTCTCTGAGTAAAGACCCTACCTCTGACATCCCTCCTATATCTTCCACCATGAACCTTATAGTTATGCCCCATTGTAACAGCTACATCCACCCGAGGAAAAAGTCGCTGAAAGTCCCCTCTATCCCTCTCATCATCTTACACCTCAATTAAGTCACCTCTCATCCTCCTTCACTCCAATGAGAAAAGCCCGACCTCCCTCAACCTTTCCTCATTAAGACCTACCCTCCAATCCAGGCAGCATCCTGGTAAATCTCCTTTGCACCCTTTCCAATGCTTCCACATCCTTCCTATAATGAGGTGACCAGAACTGCACACAATACTCCAAATATGGTCTAACCAAGGTCTTGTACAGTTGCAGCATAACCTCACGGCTCTTAAACTCAATCCCCCTGTTAATAAATGCTAACAAACTATAGGCTTTCTTCACGGCTCCATCAACTTTGGTGGCAAATTTCAGAGATCTATGGACATGAGATCTCTCTGCTCCTCCACATTCTTCAGAACCCTGCCTTAACCATGTAATCCGCATTCAAATTTGTCCTACCAAAATGAATCGCCTCACACTTATCAGGGTTAAACTCCATCTGCCACTTTTCAGCACAGCTCAGCATCCTATCAATGCCTCTTTGCAGCCTACAACAGCCTCCACATTATCCACTACTCCACCAATCTTGTGTCATCAGCAAATTTACTAACCCAATCTTCAACTCCATCACCCAAGTCATTGATAAAAATCACAAATAGCAGAGGACCCAGCACTGATCCCTGTGGTACACCGCTGGTGACTGGGCTCCAGGATGAAAATTTACCATCTACCACCTTCTATGTGATAGCCAGTTACTGATCCAATCGGCCAAATTTCCCTCTATGCCATGCCTCCTTATTTTCTGCATGAGCCGACCATGGGGCACCTTATCAAACGCCTTACTAATATCCATGTATACGACATCAACTGCTCTACCTTCATCTATGTACTTAGTTACCTCCTCAAAGAATACAATAGTGTTGAGGATTGTCAGAGGATACAGCAGGACATGGGAACAGAAATGGCAAATGGAATTTAATCCGGACAAATGTGAGGTAATGCATTTTGGCAGGTCTAACATCGAGGGGAAATATACTGTAAATGGCAAAACTCTTAGGAATATAGAAAGTCAGAGAGATCTGGGCGTGCAGGTTCACAGATCTTTGAAAGTGGCAGCACAAGTGGACAAGTTAGTCAAGGAAGCATAGAGAATGCTTGCCTTCATGGATGGGGCATCGAGTATAAAAACTGGAAAGTCATGCTATAGTTGTATAGGACCTTGATAAGGCTGTACTTGGAATAATACGCACAGTTCTGGTCGCCACACTACCGGAAGAATGTGGAGGCTTTGGAGAGGGTGCAGAGGAGGCTTACCAGGATGTTGTCTGGTCTGGAGGGGTTTGGCTATGTGGAGATGCCTTTTGAACGGCGTTAATATATCTGAACGACAACTCATTCTTCCAGCGGAGCGGGCAGAGAGGGGAGTGAAATTTGGAGGGGAGAGCTGGAAGGTAATTTGAGTTTTTGATTTTGAACTTACTTTTTCAGGGCTTTTTTTTTCTCAGAGCAGCAAGAAACCGGAAGTCGGCCGTGGGAAGACATGGGAAGGTTTGTATTACCCAATAAATTTGAACGGTGAGGAAACCCGAGACACTACGCGTCTCCCACCCTCCCTCCTCCTCTAACCTAAAAAAAAAGGTTACCTGCTGTGAGCAGGTAAGCTATTTACTTTTTTTATGGCAGCTAGGGCTGTGGAATGTTCCTCCTGCAGAATGTTCAAGGTAAGGGAGACCACCGGTGTCCTTGCTGACTTCACCTGCGGGAAGTGCAGCCATCTCCAGCTCCTCACAGATCGTGTTGGGGAACTGGAGCTGGAGCTGGATGAACTGAGGATCATTCGGGAAGCTGAGGGGGTGATCGATAGAAGCTACACCCAAGAACCATAAGTATACCGCTTTGGATACTGTTGAGGGGGATTACCTAGCAGGGGTAGGCTGCAGTGACCGGGTCTCTGGCACGAGGTCCGGCTCGGGGGCTCAGAAGGGAAGGGGGAGATTAGGAGAGCACTAGTTATAGGGGACTCAATAGTTAGAGGTACCCCCGGTGGCCTGGCCTGCGATTGGGGCCACCGATCTACAGGCGGGTCTGTACCATGGGGCACTCTTTCCCTCCGCACCGGCCTCTGTAAGGCTCCGCGATGGCCGGCGCAGCGAAGAAACCCCCTGCGCATGCGGAGAAAACACGGCGGCCCTTCGGCGCCAGTTGGCGCGGCGCCAACCCCTCCACCGCTTGCCTAGCCCCCGGAAGTGCGGAGGATTCCGCAACTTCCGGGTGGCACGACGACGGAGTGGTTCGCGCCACTCTTGGAGCCGGCGTCGGGCCATCGTCCCAAGTGCAGGAGAATCCCGCCCCAGGTTCCCACGATGTGGGACATAATGGGACTGTTGAAGCGATTTGGGGATTTCTCCACGTACAAATTGAATTTGGAAAAAAGTCAATGTTTTCCGGTCACTCCACTGGGGACACGAGCCTGATGAGTTCTCATTATAGATATTTGGGGGTACATGTGGCCTGGGACTGGGCACAGTTACAGAAACTGAAGTTTATGAGTCTGGTGAGCAAGGTTAAGGCAGATCTGCAGAGGTGGGATAGTCTCCCTCTGTCTCTGGCTGGGCGAGTGCAGTCGGTGAAGATGAATATTCTACCATGGTTTTCTTTTAATTTCAGTGCCTTCCAGTATTTCTGCCTGAGGCGTTCTTTGTGGGGTGGAACGATTTATTCTGGGCATTCATTTGGGCGGGGAAGGTAGCGAGGATTCGGAAGGTGGTCCTGCAGATGGATCGGTAGTCAGGGGGTTTGCCGAACCCGATTTATTATTACTGGCCGGCGAATGTGGAGAGGATATTGAGTTGTATGGGGGTCAGCAGGAAGTCTGGATGAAGATGAGTGCTAGGTCATGCCAGGTGACAGGGCTGCGGGCACTAATGACCGCCACGCTTCCGTTCTTAACAGGGAAATTTGGGGGGAATCTGTTGATCGTGGCCATGTTAAAAATATGGATGCAATTTTGGCAGCTTTTTAAATTGGGGGCAGGGTTGAAGATGGCTCCGATGCAGGAGAAGCACCTGTTCAAGCCTACAAGATTGGACACCAGGTTCAGAGGTTGAGAAGTTAAAGGGTTGTTGTAATGGGGGATTTATTCCCGGAGGGGTGGTTTACGACTCTGGAGGAGCAAGCAGAGAGGTATGGATTTGTGCAGTCCGAAATGTTTAGATACTTGCAGGTTAGGGAATTTACTCAGAGAGTTTTTCCGACCTTTCCGGTGATGCCGCCAACATTGTTGTTGGAGAGGGTCCTGTCGTTGGCGGGGGTTAGGAGGGGAGTACTTCAGGATTTTACGGGAGGACTCGGGAAGGACGATTCTGTCAAATGGGAGGCAGACTTGGGAGGGGAGTTGGAGGAGAGGGTGTGATGTGAAGCCCTACATAGGGTGAATGCCACGTCGTCCTGTGCAAGGCTTGGGCTCAGACAGTTAAAAGTGGTTCGTCGGGTACACTTAACAAGGGCGAGGATGATTGGTTGTTTGTGGGGTAGAGGATAAGTCCGAGTGGTGTGTGAGGGACCCAGTGAATCATGTGCATCTATTCTGGGCATGTCCTGAGATGGTAAACCTGGTTAGCACTGGGACTGCGGAGCTGAGGACACGGGTTCGAATCCCAGCCCTGGGTCACTGCCTGTGTGGAGTTTGCACATTCTCCCCATGCCTGTGTGGGTTTCACCCCCACAACCCAAAGGTGTGCTGGTTAGGTGGATTGGCCATGTTAATTGCCCCTTCATTGGAAAAGAAAAATAATTGGCTACTCTAAATTTATTTTTTAAAAAGCTGGTAAACCTCTGGGGTTCTTTCTGGGGCACCCTGTTGGCGATCTTACGAATGGGATTAGAGCCTGGTCCCCGAGAGGCCATTTTCAGGGTAGCAGGCCAGCCGGAACTGCAGATGGGGCAGGGCAGATGTTTTAGCCGTCGCTTCACTGATCACTTGCAGGCAGGTTCTGTTGGGAGCGGAGGTCGGTACTTCAAAGTGGTTGGGGGATCTCATGGAGTTTTTGTGCCTTGAGAAAATCAAATTTACATTGAGAGGCTCGTTTGGGAGGTTTTACACAAGATGGCAGCCATTTACCATATATTTCAAGATACTGGTCACCGCCAGTTGTCAGGGGGACTGGGATGGGTGGGGGGGTTATTTTTTCTTTTGAGGTGTTTATTGGTTTTGTATATATCTAAAAATGTTCAATAAATATATTTTTGAAATAATCATCCCATTTACCTTCCTAATCATTTATTCTATCGGATCACTGACTTTTTGTGATTCATGTATCAGAACATGCAAAACTCACTCTCAGAACTTTTTTTTTTTGCAAAAATATACTTTACTCAAAAAAACATCTGAAGAACAATAAAAACATTTCAAAATGGTCGTCACACAAAGTGCAATAATATTCGGGTTTTCTGCACACATCATGTTGTATTCTGAGGTCCTTCACTACAAAGAAACATTACAGTCATTGCAAATGGTACAAAGACATTTAAGTTGTCTACCTAGATTGAGATGCACTCTGAGGTGCTTCAATACATTGTGAGACATGTAATAGTCACCGTACACATTCAATTTATGTCATACAGCCCGAAGGGGGGTCTGTACAATTCCACTCCCCTCAGTGCAATATGGCTGAAAGGTCTTAGATAACAACCTCTGCCCATGGTGCCTCTGCGGCAGCTGCCCAAGCTTTAGTGCACCCTTCAGCACTTAGTCCTGGGCTATGGAATGTGGCAGTCTGCAACATTCAGTCAGGGACAACACTTTGCACTGGAAGACCATTGATTTTGATCAGACCAAAGGCCATCTTTTACCATGTTGATGATCCTTCAGCAACAGTCGATGTTTGTCTTGGTGTGCGTCTCTGGGAATAACCCATAGAGCAGAGTCCTGTGTCAGAGCTGCTTGGGATTAACCTTCACAAAAACCACCTCGTCTCTCTCCAGACCTTCTTTGCAAAGGCACATTCTACAAGGAGTTGGACAACAGTCTCTTCCGCAAAACAGTCGCCTCAAGAGCAACGTGCAGATGGGGTGGGACTCTCTCTGTGTCGGAATGATCTGACAGGGAGGGCCTTTAAATTTATGCAGAGAAACACCTTTGATCGCAAGTCCGTCTGGCAATGGTCTCCATGTAATGTCCTGGAGGCTCTACAGGAAAAGGAGATGATGGATCCTGTAGGATGGTTCCCCTGAGCAGACTGTGAAAGTCAGTTGGCAGAATGTCTCATCTCCAGAACTTTCAAACAAGCACCTGGTTGGTGGTGAGAAAGGCTCTCTCCATCGTAACCTTCTGTAACTCAGAATTCTGCAAACTCTCTCCATTTGAATTATCTACCACTTTTCTATGCTTCCTGCCAAAATGGACAATTTTGCATTTTCCTCCATTAGACCAAATGTTTGCCCATGCATTTAACCTACCCATCTTCTTTTGCAGACTCCTTAAGTACTCTTCATAACTTACTTTTCTATCTATCTTGGAGTCATCAACACAAAAGCACCAATACATTCAGTCTCATCATCCAATTCATTAAAACAGATTGTAAATAGTTGAGGCCCCATCACTGATTCCCGTGCACTCCTTGGCAAGCCAAAATGACCCATTTTTGTTCATTTGCTCATGGGATGTGGGTGCCGTTGACAAGGCCAGCATATTTTCTTATTCATTTTGACAGGATGTGGGTTTTGCTGGCTAGGACAGCATTTGTTGTCCATCCCCAATTGCCCTTTAGAAGGTGGTGGTGAGCTGCCTTCTTCTGGTCCAGAATCATGACCATGTAGAAACTGAATGAGATCTCAGTTATAGTACTGCATACAGTTTTGATCTCCGCACTATCAGAAAGGTACAACACGGATTCATAAAGTTAGGTGGAAATACAAGTACAAATTAAAGCTTGCTTTTTATTACAATAATGGTGCTACAGGGTAAGGGTGGGGGTTAAACCTAACTAGAATGATTAGTAGAGTGATTGGCGGGGGGGGGGGGGGTGAGAAACTTCTCCCCAGACATTCTCATCCCCTTGCAGCCCCACTCCCAAACCTGTCTTCCAGATTTCTTCCTCCACGTCAATAACACAATGAGACTGATCTTATTGAAACATTTAAAATCCTGAGGGAGGGGGATGGGCTGGGGGTGGAGAGCCATGAAGGTGTTGAGACCACAACCTGATCAGCCATTATCTTATTGAATAATAGTGAATGATATAGAGCAGAAGGAATAAATAGCCTGCACCTACTCCTCTGTTCCTCCAACCTTTCCAATCTCTTCTCCAACACCCTGTACTCCTCCAGCCTTGCCAATCTCTCCCCAACACCTCCTACTCCCCCAGCCTTCCCAATCTCTCCCCAACACCCCCCTACTCCCCCAGCCTTCCCAATCACTCCCCCAACACCCCCCTACTCCCCCAGCCTTCCCAATCTCTCCCCAACACCCTCCTACTCCCCCAGCCTTCCCAATCTCTCCCCAACACCCCCTACTCCCCCAGCCTTCCCAATCTCTCCCCAACACCCCCGTACTCCCCCAGCCTTCCCAATCTCTCCCCCAACTGCCCCAGCCTTCCCAATCCTTCCCCCAACACCCCCTACTCCCCCAGCCTTCCCAATCTCTCCCCAACACCCCCTACTCCCCCAGCCTTCCCAATCTCTCCCCAACACCTCCTACTCCCCCAGCCTTCCCAATCTCTCCCTAACACCCCCTACTCTCCCAGCCTTCCCAATCTCTCCCCAACACCCTCCTGCTCCCCCAGCCTTCCCAATCTCTCCCCAACACCTCCTACTCCCCCCAGCCTTCCCAATCTCTCCCCAACACCTCCTACTCCCCCAGCCTTCCCAATCTTTCCCCAACACCTCCTACTCCCCCCAACCTTCCCAATCTCTCCCCAACACCTCCTACTCCCCCCAGCCTTTCCAATCTCTCGCCCCAACACCCCCCTACACCTGTCATGTTAGGTACACTGGTCTAACACTGGCTGCAACTGCAGGCAGCTTAGATCAGAAAGATATTCCAGACCTTGAAGTTAGTTCAATCAGGTTTATTGAACTAATAGCACAGTTAGCACAGTTCTCTGTGAGTTTGACTCTCTGCTAACCTAAGTGTGGTTACTCTGTCTGACTGAGCCTGACTAGCTCTTAGCCACGTGGTGGAGGTGTGAGATTGTAACAACACCCTTGACTGACTCTCCAGATGTTCATCAGTGGAAAGAGGCGGAGTGTGAGTGCCTCATGTCTTTTATAGTCAGATCCCACCCCTGAGTGTCCTGCCTACTTATTGGTCATGTCCTGTTATCTGTGCCAATTAGCTGCTTGTCTGTATATCATTTTGTGTGTGTGTGCCAGCATATCATGACAACACCCATAGCCTTTCCAATCTCTCCCCCAACATCCCCCAACACCACCAGCCTTTCCAATCTCTCCTCCTCCCCCTCCCCAACAGCCTCCTATTCCCCACTTCATTCCAGTCTCTCCCCCCCCCCCCCACCCTCCCCCCCCCCCCCCCACCCACACCTGCTCCAGCCCCAACCTCCACAATACAGCTATCTGGCCTGTGATATTTAATAGCTTTACATAGTTTAGATAATGACCTTTCTCGAATTAAAGGATCAGATCTCAGGCTTATGTTGTAATCACACCTAAAATGTGCTGCTGTTCCAATATTTCTGAATTACGAAACAAAGGACAGGTGTTAATACCTGTGGGAAGCACAAATCAAGCTCGGCCATTCACTTTGAAGGAGGGCAGAGTGTTTCAGATTCAGGATCACTCACCCACATTCACCACTTCTCTCCCCACTTCCCACCCGCAGACCCTGCCTCCACAATCTCTCCCTCCTTTCTCTTCCCCCACTGTGATCTAGTGCTACTTGAATTAGTCTCTCCCTCCCCCCACGTCCTTGACTATGTGCACGATCTTCAGCTTTCTGCTCACTGGAATCAGCTTAGAACTTATTGGTGGCACAAAGTGGCACATTTCCCATGTGGCTTCATTTTGGCAAAGTGGGAAGCTGCCATTTCAGCATCTCTACCAGAGCAAATAGTTGAAATTATTCACTCACAATTTGAGACAACACACTCACAAAGCAGCTTTTCTGTACAACAGCACCAGGTCAGTCCACCCACATGAAATATTACAGCATTTATTCATCAAACTCCCACTCCTCCCTCACTGAAACCAACTCTCAAAAACCTTCACGCTATTCTAATTTCCACTGAACAAACTTTTCTCACATGCACACGCAAAATGCCCAACTCGCTGCAATCTTGTTATTGAAACTGTAGCTACGGCTATAAATAGAAAATTAATGATTAACTCGCTCAATGTGCACCAGTTATTTTCCACCATCCACATGTATAACTACAAGTAGACAGACTGGCATCTTTCAGATGCCACGAAATGCAGTGGGACAGCATGCCAAGTAAATGAGTTCTGTTCCAGCTGCTGCGATTACATTAAATATACCTGTGTCATGTGCAGGGCAGCTTTGCTATTTTATGTTTCATATATATTATTTATTTACCCATCTGCTTCCATACAAATCCACAGCTGAGAAGTCCATGCAAAACATTCAAAGTTATAAAATCGAACCCCTTTGGAAAATCCTGGAGGTTTTTAAAAATTGTTTGATTTCCCTCCACCTTCCTGATTCTTCATGACCAGATTAAAAGGGACATGATGTCAATGCCACTCCTCCGGTTCACCAGCCAAAAGGTTAAAATGCTCCAAACTCCAGTTCTGATGAAAGGTCATTGATCTGATTGCCCGGGATTCTTCCACCCAATCGGAGAGGGGCTGGGGGCGGTAAGAGAGCGAGACAATGGCAGCATGGTGAAGGAAGTCCGATGTGGTTATGCCACAGGGGAGATTCTCAGAGACCAGTGACCAATTAAGCCAATTAATTTACCTCATGACAGACCATCTTACCATACGCCCCTGTGCCAGCAGGGGGAATTAATTGTCAAGGTCTACCTGCCTGACCTTGACACATAAATACATTTCTTGTTGGCCCTTTAAAAGTGTCTCCTCTCCTCCTCCTGCAGTTTCAGCAACAGCCACCACTCTCAGTTAGGTTGGTGGCATGAGGATAGTGAGTCCGGCCACAACCGCTGAATTCACCATCGCTAGTAAAATTGGCATTGCAGTTCTGCCAACCTCTGCAAAGGCTTGGGAGCCGCATTTAGTACAATGTGGGGCTCACAGTGAGCTGATAAAATCCGGACTGTTAACTCCATTTCTTCCTCCTTGAACCCTGCCAGACGTGTTGATGGTGTCTGCCCTTTTTGCTTTTATTTCAGATTTCCACATTCCACTCGACTGCTTTTGTGGACAGATGCAGCAAGGGGTTACATGAGGGAAACAGTTTGGAAAGAGAAACAATTGTCCAAACTATAAGAAATATATAACGTACTGCAACATATGCAAACTGATCTAAGGAATAAGGAATTAAACAGCTTTTAGTAATGCCACAGATAAAGTCAAACCCAAGTCCTGCCACCCAGAGTGGGAGTTGAGAAGTGAATTCCACCCGTGTGTATCCCTGATAGCAGAGGGCGTTAGAAGGCCAATCTGCAAACATTTCTCCAACCTCCGGGTGCTCCGGTTTCCTCCCACAGTCCAAAGATGCGCAGGTTAGGTGGATTGGCCATGCTAAATTGTCCTTAGTGTCCAAAAAGGTTAGGTGGGGTTGCTGGGTTACGGGGATAGGATGGAGGTGTGGGCTTAAGTAGGGAGATCTTTCCAAGGGCCAGTGCAGACTCGATGGGCTAAATGGCCTCATTCTGCGCTGTAAATTGTATTGTATTGTGTGATTATTCCGCAGCCTTCATGGAAGGTATTGAGGAAAAATCACCTCCTCAGGAATAATCCTGCCAGTTTGATTGAATATTTTTAATGCTGAGTTACATAGATTCTGGATTGGCAAGGGAGTAAGGAGGGATAGGGGGGTAGACAGAAAAGTAGAGTTGAGGCAAAAGTCACATCAGCCACGATCCTATAAAATGACAAAGCAGGCTTGAGGGGCCTATTCCTGCTCCTGATTCATATGTTTCAATGTCAGTTAAATAAGGAAAACCTCTTCCCATTACCTGAACCTACAAGGACCAGAGGACACAAATTTAATATTTTGGGCAAGAGACGAAAGGGAAACGTGAGGAGGAACTTTATGTATACAGCGAGTGACAATGACGTGGAACTCCCAAAAGAGTGGTGAAACCAGAAACAAGGGACGGGATCCTCTGATCCTGAGGTTAAGTGTTGACGCCGTCAGAAACGCTGTCGCGTTTTCAAGGGCGTCAACAGGCCCCTACGGTCAGCGACCCTGCGCCACACAGGGGGCTAGCATGGCATGGAGAGGCTCACGCCACTCCAGCTGCCGATACCGGTGTCAGAATGGGTGCCGCGGGTCCGCGCATGAGCGCTAGTTGCCTTCTCCGCGCCGGCCCCGACGCAACATGGCGAAGAGCTACAGGGACCTGGCACGGAGGAACATAGGCCCCCACCAGGATAAGCCCGCCCGCCCATAGGCCTTGATTGTGCGCCAGGCCACCGTGGAGGCCCCCCCCCGGGGTCAGATCCCCCTCCCCCTCACCAGGCCGCCCCCCGCAACATGAACACCGAGGTCCCGCTGGGTAGGATCACACGTGAACGGCGGCAGTGGGACTCAGCCTAACTCGTTGGGCACTCGGCCCATCGCACGCGGACAAGCGCCGGGGGTGCCGCTCCGACCGGAGCTGCGCCGACCACACCGGCGCCAATTCTCCGGTGACCAGAGAATCGGCGTCGCGTAAATCGCGCCACCCCGCCCCCGTGCGGATTGTCCGACCCGCCGCAGGGTCGGAGAATCCCACCCAACGATTTCAAAAGGAAATTGGATTAATACTTGAAGAAAACAAACATTTACATCTATGGGGCTGAGCTGGGGAATTGAACTTACTGGAATGGCATGGTAGCTCAGTGGTCAGCTCTGCTGCTGCCTCAAAACGCCAGGGCTCCAGGTTTCAGCCCGGCCTTTGGTGACCGTCTATGTGGAGTTTGCATGTTCTCCACTGTCTGCGTGGGTTTCCTCTGGTTCCTTCCCACAGTCCATGCGTCGGTTCGGTGAATAGGCCATGATCAATGCACGTGTTACAGGGATAGGGTGGGGGAGTAGGCCTAGGTAGAGTGCTCTTTCGGAGGGTTGGTGCGAACACAATAAGCTGAATGGCCTCTTGCACTGTCGGGACTCTATGGATTGCTCAATGGAGAGCTGGCACATACTCGATTGGCCAAGTGGCCTCCTTCTGTGCCCTCTTGACAATGTTTGTTTGTATCTTTTTATCCACCTTGTTTGTTACATCCTCTGAGAACTCTAATAAATTAATCAAACGCAATTTCTCTTTCACAAAACCATGTTGGCTCTGCTTGATTCGGTTAGGATTTTTTAAATGTCCTCCTATTACCTTCTTAAAAATTGATTCTAGCATTTTCCCCAATGACACATGTTAGCTAACAGGCCTCGTGTTCCTTGGGGCGGGATTCTCCGAAAACTGGCGCGATGTCCGGGACCCGACGCCAAAATCGGCATGGATCACTCCGGCGTCGGGCCACCCCAAACAACAGAAATTCTCCAGCCCCGAATGGGCTAGCAGCGGCGTGACGCCATTCGTGATGGCGTCACCCGACGTGGATTGTGACGCCGCACAGCGTGATGGCTCAAAAGATGTCCCCCCCACCCTGGAACACCCGACAAGATGGCCACCCGCATTCATATACCTGTCTAACACCTGCCTTTTACACCTGCCACCCACCCGTCCCCCACAGGAGAAGCGCGCACAAAACAAGAGGGAGCATGAGAGGACTGGAGGGGGCCCAGCTGATGAGAGGCCACTCACCAAACATGAGGAAACTGGAACAGGCTGGCGGACCTGAGGACCGGGAGGTTGCCGATGCAGAGGTGGGGGGCCCACCAGCAAGTGAGCCACCGACAGCCCATCCCCATATCCCCTCTCCCCCACATCCCCCCTCCCCCATATCCCCTCTCCCCACATCCCCCCTCCCCATATCCCCCCTCCCCCATATCCCCCCTCCCCCGTATCCCCACATCCCCCCTCCCCCATATCCCCCATATCCTCCCTCCCCCATATCCCCCCTCCCCCATATCACCGCCTGCGTGTCTAACCATGCATGCTTCATTGTGTATCGCAGGAGCAAACGACGAGGCATCCATCCCCGCAGATGCCGACCGCCCGCAGGATGCCCCAGGGATACGGAGAGACCCGGACCCTCTGGCGCACGACGCCCGCAGGATGCCCAGGGCGACCACGGGAGACGGAGAGACCTGGAGCAATAGGGAGACGACGCCCCCGTCTCGTGCAGGTGCGGCGACGCAGGAGTGTGCCACCCAGCGACGAGGGGCGCAGCCACAGGCCCCCGTCGCAGCCGAGCCACAAAACCACTACCCAGGACAGCCCTACCCACGATACCACGACCCAGGACTCCCCTACCCAGGACACCCCTACCCAGGACACCCCTACCCAGGACACCCCTACCCCGGACACCCCTACCCAGGACACCCCGACCCAGGAGACCTCTACCCAGGAGACCCCTACCCAGGAGACCCCTGCCCAGGAAACCGAAATACAGGACAGTGACTCAGAGTGGATGGGTGGAGACGAACCGCCACCCCAAAGTACCATGGACTCAGAGTCGGACGATGCGCACGACACAACGCCACTGCTGTCTCCAACACCCTCCACCATTGCAGACACCTCGGTTGGGCACTTTAGTGATGAGGCGTCTGGTACACTCACTGGTGCGCACAACACAGCCGTCCCGGTACAGCAGGTGGAGGTAGGAGCAGCAGAGGGGCCGGGAGGTCGGAGGGCAGCCCAGCCCAAGCGAACATCTGCTGCCCAGATGGATCCCGGGTTCCTGGAGTTACCACACCCACCCATAGCCCCGATGCAACCACCGAACCTGGGACGAGCGAAGAGGGTGACGGCTGGCTTGCAGCGGCTGCAGTCGCAGGTGGAGGAGTCCACCCGCGTCCAGGAGCTGGGAGTGGTGCCGGTCATGTGTGCCACACAGGCCGACACCGCACGGGTGGCGTCCGCGGTGGAGGCAATGGGTGCGACGGTGTCAGACATGGGGAGCAGTATGCGAGGCCTGGGGCTTTCCGTGCAGGCGGCATCTGTGGCCCAGGACATGGCTGCCCTCTCACAGGAGGCCATGAGCCAACACCAGCAGCAGATGGCAGAGGCGCTCAACGCCGTGGCCCTGTCTCAGCAGGCAATGGCCCAATCCCTGCAGCCCATAGTCCAGTCTCAGCAGGCCATGGCCCAGTCTCAGCAGGCCATCGCTGAGGGCATCGGCGCCATTGCCCATGTGCTAGCCGGTGTCGCACAGTCACAGACAGGGATGGCCAACACCCTGAGATCCATGGCTGCAAACCTGCAGACCCTTGTCAATACCAGCACGGGCCTCCAGGACTGGCAGCGCCAGGTGGTGGAGGGGCATCAGATGGCCGGTCTGTTCGCACCCCCGACCCATGTAGAGGCCCGGGGGCCATTGGGCACCCCGAGGGAGGAGGAGTTGCTGGCGCCCATCCCTGGTCGCCCTGTAGGGGAGGTCCAGGAACACTGCAGCACCTCGGAATCCCCCCCCCCCTTCCGTCCCAGGTGCATCGGGTGGGCAACGGGCAGGACAGGCTGGCAGCTCGCCATCCGTCGCCCGAGCCGCAGCCTGGCCCATCTAGGCCAGGACGCCCCAGGAAACGGCCACCAAAGGGATCCCGAGTCAGAGGGCAGGAATCACAGGAGTCCACCTCCAGTTCTGGGGAACCACGTAGACGTAGTCAAAGGGCCCGTAAGGCCAAACAATTAGACACTGAGTAAGTTGGCACGGGTGCAGGACACAGACGAGTTTTAGGGGCTGGGGCACGTGTATGCTCTGTTTGTTATTAAAATCACTTTAACACCTACAGAAGCTGCCTTTGTGCTCTGTCCAAAGCGTGCGGGGGTGTCATGTACGTTGAGCGACAGAGTGTGTGTGAGGGGTGGTCTTACGTCGGCCTCAGGTGGGTCTGCCCCCTTCCCCCTGGGCCGCCATCAACATCCCCCCCGGGCAGAGGACGGGACCGTGCGCTGCAGTGTCACAGCCGCATGCAGGGATGGTCCGGGTGGATGGTGGTACTGTGGCTATGGGTCAGACATCGTCCAACATTGTGGAGCCAGGAGCTCATCGCAGAGCAGGTTGTCATCATCCTCCATGGCCTGCGATAGACACGCTTCCACCGGCGCCCGTAAGAGCCCGGCCGTCGTGCCGCAGGTGGATCGGCAATGGGGGGGGTGGTGTGCATGCGGGTGGGGTGGGTGTGGTTGAGGGGGGGGGTGAGGGTGCTGGGTGGGTGGATGGGCGGGGGGGTGAGGGTGTTCAGGTGTTGCCATGGTGTGCGGTATGTGGCCATACTCGCCGATTCCCACGCCCCCTAGTCAGTAAAACGGGCGGCTATCAGTCTGTCCCATGCCCGCTGGGCCAGCCGGTAACGGTGGACAGCCACCCTGTGTCTACCCCGTCTGCCCTGACCATTGCCCACATCCCCCTCATCTGGGGAGGACTGCGCCTCTTCCTGCTGCTCCTCCACTCCGCCCTCCTCTGCCTGCGGCACATCGCCCCTCTGCTGGGCTATGTTGTGCAGGACGCAGCACACCACAATGATGCGGCCGACCCTATCTGACCGATACTGGAGGGCCCCCCCAGAGAGGTCCAGGCACCTGAAACGCATTTTGAGCACGCCAAAGCACCTCTCTATCACACCCCTTGTCGCTGCATGGGCATCATTGTAGCTGTTCTCCGCCTCATTCTGTGGCCTCCGTATCGGCGTCATCAGCCACGACCGCAATGGGCAACCCCTGTCTCCCAGCAACCAGCCCCTCAGCCGGAGGTGGCGTCCCTCGTACATGCCAGGGATTTAAGACCACGACAACACGTAAGAGACATGTACACTTCCCGGGTACCGGGCGCAGACGTGCAGGGTAATCATGCGGTGATCGCAGACCACCTGGATGTTCATGGAATAGGGCCCCTTCCTATTGGTGAACACGGCCCTGTTATCTGCAGCTGGCCGCACGGCGACGTGCATCCCATCGATCGTGCCCTGGATCATGAGAAACCCGGCCACGGCAGAGAAGCCCACGGCACGGGCATCCTGGCTGGCCCAGTCCACAGGGAAGCGGATGTAGCATATAGGGAGTCTGTCACTGTCCAGATGCACCGGTGCACCAATGACTGCGAGATGCCGGACAGGTCCCCACCTAGCGTCTGGCATTAAAGTTCAGGGCCACCGTAACCTTGACGGACACGGGGAGAGGGTGTCCCCCCCAGTGCCACGCGGTGCCAGGTGTGCCAGCAGGTGGCAGATGTGTGCCACGGTTTCCCGGCTCATCCGCAGTTTCCTCCTGCATTCCCGGTCCCTGAAGTCCTGGTATGATAGCCGGGGCCGGTACACACGGGGCCTCCTCGGGTGCCTCCGTTGCTGTGGCGCCGTGACATCTTCCTCCCCCTCCTCGTGTTCCTCCTCCACTACGTGCTCCCCTGCTCCTCCTCCTCGTCCTGTCGGGCGGGTGTCCCTCCAGCCTGGGTGGCTGCCGCCTGCCCCTCTCTGGCACGCTCCTCCTCCTCCAGGGCAACATGGAGAATAGCGGCTGCCGCCACAGCAGCCAACATCGTTGGCTGATCAGAAAACAGGACGGCCTGCTTGGGGGGGGGGGGGGGAAACGATGACATGTCATCATAGCCCGTACCCCCCCTCCCCCCAGCCAGGTGGCATGGGCTGCATGGGCGCAACTGTTGGATGATGGCACAGAGCCAGGCGGACAAACTCCCTTACCCTCGTACCCACCGTCCCCGGCACTCATCCCCCCGTTCCTGGCATTAACCGCCCCCCCGGTACCTGGCACTCACTCCCCCGTACCCGGCACTCACCCCCCCCGTACCTGGCACTCTCCCCCCCCGTACCCGGCACTCGTCCCCCGTGCCCGGCACTCGTCCCCCCGTGCCCGGCACTCGTCCCCCCCGTACCCGGCACTCGTCCCCCCCGTACCCAGCACTCGTCCCCCCGTACCCGGCACTCGCCCCCCCCCCCGTACCCGGCACTCGTCCCCCGTACCCGGCACTCGTCCCCCCGTACCCGCCACTCGTCCCCCCCGTACCCGGCACTCCTCCCCCCCTCCCCGGCACTCATCCCCCCCCTCCCCGGCACTCATCCCCCCCTCCCCGGCACTCATCCTCCCCGTACCCGGCACTCATCTCCCCGTACCCGGCATTCATCCCCCCGTACCCGGCATTCATCCCCCCGTACACGGCACTCATCCCCCCCCTCCCCGGCACTCATCCCCCCGTCTCCGGCACTCATCCCCCCTCCCCGGCATTCATCCCCCCATACCCGGCCCTCATCCCCCCATACCTGGCACTCATCCCCCCGTACCCGGCACTCATCCCCCCGTACCCGGCACTCATCCCCCCGTACCCGGCACTCATCCCCCCGTACCCGGCACTCATCCCCCCGTACCCGGCACTCATCCCCCCGTCCCCGGCATTCATCCCCCCGTACCCGGCACTCATCCCCCCCGTACCCGGCACTCATCCCCCCGTACCCGGCACTCATCCCCCCGTACCCGGCACTCATCCCCCCCGTACCCGGCACTCATCCCCCCGTACCCGGCACTCATCCCCCCGTACCCGGCACTCATCCCCCCGTACCCGGCACTCATCCCCCCGTACCCGGCACTCATCCCCCCGTACCCGGCACTCATCCCCCCCGTACCCGGCACTCATCCACCCGTACCCGGCACTCACCCCCCCCCCCCCGTACCCAGCACTCAACCCCCCCGTCCCCTTTGCCGGCACCCCCCCCCTTCCTCGGCACTCCCCCGTAGCCCCCCCACCCACCACACACACACCCACACACACCTCCCCCCCACACACACAGACTGCGGCCACGCCATCGCCTCTCCTGTGGCCACCCCCCCAGGCTACCTCCACGCTGGATGGCGTCAACCATCAACACTGGTTGACGCCGTTAAAAAGGTGGTTTGATTTACGCCGACGTGACCCATGACAAGGAGGGACTTCAGCCCATCCGGCCGGGAGAATACGGGCAGCCCCGAGTCCATTGTCTCGCGCCCGCCCCTGCCATTCTCCGAGGCGGGCGGCGCGATTGACGCCCTGCTGACCTTTCACCCTTCGGACTATTCGGCGGACTGCGGGGGCGGGATTTACTCCGCCCCCCAGCGATTCTCCGACCCGGCGGGGGGTCAGAGAATCCTGCCCCTGTTTTCTGTCCCCTTCGTTGTACAGACGAGCTACATTCGCTACATTCCAACCTGTTGGGGCCTTGCCTGATTCAAGGGAAATTTGGAAGATTACAACTAATACATCTACTGTCTCTGCAGATGCTGCTTTTAAGTTCCTAGGTGCAGGTCCCTGACCACCCAGGAGTTTCCAGTGTCCTGGGAGACCCCTGAGGTGTGATAATTGTGACCATCTTCAAAAAAGGAGACAGGTCTGACTGCAGAAATTGCAATGGGAAAGGTAATCGTGAGAATCCTCCTCAACCGCCTCCACCCAGTGACCAAAGAACTGCTTACTGAGTCTCAATGCGACTTCTGTCTGTTAAGAGGCAAAATGGATAGGATCTTCAGCATGCGACAAAACCAGGAAAAGTGCAGGGAGCAGTTTCAACCACTTTACATGGTCTTCTTTGATTTTACCTTCAACCATGCGGGATTGTGGAACATCCTCCTCAAATTCAGCTGCCCAGAGAAGTTTGTCACCACTCTCCACCTGCTCCACCATGACATGCAAGCCGTGATCCTCACAAACAGATCCACCACAGACCTAATACGAGTGAAAACAGGGGTCAGGGTGGGCTGCATCATAGCACCAATGCTCTTCTCCCTGAAGCTCCCCGCCAGAGAGCAGCTAAACTGCAGGACAAGTGGGAAACTGTCAACCTCCAACACCTCCAGACCAGAAGCAAGGCCAACGCAACTTCTATCATTGAGCTGCAGCACACAGATGATGCCTGTGTGAGCACACTCAGAGGCCAAACTACAAACCATCTTCACGCATTCGAGAGAATGGGCCTCAGTCTGAACATTCAGAAAACAAAGGTACTCTCCAAGCTACTCCTGCCACACAACACTTCCCCCCACACATAACGATCCATGGCGATCCCTTAGTCAACGTAAGCGCCCTCTCCCAGGTCAATATCCCCAGTATTGAGGCACTGGTCACGCTTGACCAGCTGCGATGAGTGGGCCACATTATCCGAGTGCCCGGCACAAGATTCCCTAAACAAGTACACTTCGCCACAACAGCAAGCGATCACGAAGAGGGCACAGGAACTGCGACAAGGACACTCTGAAAGACTCCCTAAATAAATGTAACCCCCCCCCCAACACATGTGCAAATCACTTTCCCTTGAAAGCACAAACTGGGGAAGCATCCGTGAAGGTGCCAACCACCTCGAACATCACCGAGTGGAGCAAGTGGAGGCCAAGCATAATGAGCGGAAAGAGCTCACAGAATCCAAAGCATCTCACCCACCAGCCTCATCGATCGCCACCTGCCCCACCTGTGGCAGAGTCTACTGCTCCAGGATTGGTCCATTCAATCGCCGCAGAACGTCATCCTGCCACCACCTCCCCTTCCCCGTCCCCTCCCCCGCTGGAGTGCAAGCAAGCCACCTTTGACCTGGCGAGACTGCAAAGCAGAAAATATGTTCACATGTGCCTGTTCTTATAAAATGAAGATACAACGTGCTTGCACAATCTCTCATGAGCAATTGGTGTTTTATACCATCATAGCACACTCGACACAAGATGCAGTGTTAACAATTGAGCTACCTGTCAAAAAGACAGTGGGCGTCATTCTCCGACCCCCCGCCGGGTTGGAGAATCGCTGGGGGCTGGGGTGAATCCCGCCCCTGCCGATTGCCGAAGTCTCCGGCACCGGATATTCAGCGGGGGCGAGAATCGCGCCGTGCCGGTTGGCGGCCCCCCAGCTCGATTCTCCGGCCCGGATGGGCCGAAGTCCCGCCGATAAATTGCCTGTCCCGCTGGCGTGGATTAAACCACCTTTTGAACGGCAGGACAAGGCGGCGTGGGCAGGCTCCGGGGTCCTGGGGGGGACGCGGGGCGATCTGGCCCCGGGGGGTGCCCCCACGGTGGCCTGGCCCACGATTGGGGCCACCGATCCACGGGCGGGCCTGTGCCGTGGGGGCACTCTTTCCCTCCTGCCTCCGCCACGGTCTCCACCATGGCGTAGGTGGAAGAGACTCCCTCCACTGCGCATGCGTGGGAAACTGTCAGCGGCCGCTGACGCTCCCGCGCATGCGCCGCCCGGAGATGTCATTTCCGCGCCAGCTGGCGGGGCAACAAAGGCCGTTTCCGCCAGCTGGCGGGGCGGAAATTCCTCCGGCGCCGGCCTAGCCCCTCAATGTTGGGGCTCGGCCTCCAAAGATGCGGAGCATTCCGCACCTTTGAGGCGGCGCGATGCCCGTCTGATTGGCGCCGTTTTGGGCGCCAGTCGGCGGACATCGCGCCGTTTCGGGAGAATTTCGCCCAGTGTCTCTGAAAAAGTCAGAGGCTTTAACCCCATGCGACCAGAGCAGCCATCCAGCAATCCACGCATCTCCTGCAAATGAGATTCAAGTGCTTAGATCAATCGGTTGGCAGCCTTCAGTTTGCCCAGCGGTGACCTGCTGGATTGTGACGGTCTGCTACACTTTACACAATCTGCCGTTGCAGAGGGAGGATGCCCGGGGCTGCCGAAGACAAACTGGAATGTGGGACATCCTCAGATGAGGAGGATGGTGAGGACGCAGAACAACGGTCACAGTCACACATGAGGATGCCAGGATCTCGGGAAGCCGTTATACTCACGCATTTCCACTGGCCCTTAATAATTCAACCATCTATCTACATAAAGATCCATCCTGACACCCTACTGTAAACCCCAACCCCCTTGGGGACAAGCACCTGTTGCTTCTGCATTCTGTAAATGATGAACACATACAGAGACACAGGAGATTGATGGTAGCTGTCACACTCAAGCAAACATAATGCCAAATATTTTTGCACTGTTACTATGGCATCTGTTATTAATGGCATGCACATGGCACTGGGATACCGAGAAGTTACCTTGTGTGGGTCAGCAGATTGTGTTCCCCGACCGAGTCGCAGTCATTCCTTTCCCAGGAGATGCTGCTGCCTCCACCCATAGGCACCACAAGATGAGCTCTGCCTCTCCAACATTCATACCATCTAATTTCCCCATTTGCTGCCCCCCAAAGCAGACTGGGGTTTTACACTCCCGTTAGCAGAGTGCAGAAGATTGTTGACCCGAATGTGGCACTGCAGTTAGGATCTTCCCACAACAGCATGTCTGCTGCCCGCTGTAACCTCCAACCAGGCTCGCTGGGTCAATAGAGACATCTCCTCCTTCTGTCACCGAGAGCTGATCTTATTGAAGCTTCGATAATCCTTACAGGGCTTTACAGGGCATATGCAGGAAGGATATTTTCCCTGAGAAGAGTGGGGGCGGGGGGGGGGGGGGGGGGGGGTTCTACTCCCATGGGACACAGTCTCAGAATAAGAGGTAGAAGAGGAAGGCCATTTATGGCTGAGGTGAGGGGGGGGGATTTCTTCACTCAGACAGTGGTGAATCTTTGGTATTCTCTATCTCTGCATGCTGTGAAGGCTCAGTAATTGTGCATATTCAAGAGTGAGATAGAATTCTATACAGTAAAGATACAAAGGGGGATAGTGCAGGAAAGTTCTGTTAATGCAGAAGGCCAGCCATGACCTAGTTTAACGATGGAGCAGGCTTGAGGGGCTTGAATGGGCGGCATGCCCATTGAGGGGCTGGTTTAGCACAGGGCTAAATCGCTGGCTTTTAAAGCAGACCAAGGCGGGCCAGCAGCACGGTTCATGTTGGAGAGAATGCAGAGGCAAAGAATGAAAAACCACCTTCAGATGCAACCTGCAAGCATTGCATTCTCCTTTCCCTGTCACTCATGAGGGTAGAAAAAGCCAGTGAGAAATGTGGGGCTCGATTCACCGCTTCCCGACGCCAAAATTGGGTTCGGCGACGGGGCAGAGAATCCGTTTTGGCGGCAGAATCGGGAGCGGCAGCAGCTTTTGAATTCTCCGCCCGCTGAAAATCGGCATACTCGAGGGGTACACTGCATTGAGTATCCACCGCCTCAGGCCACTGCCTGAAGCCCGCTGCGCGATGCTCCATTGACGTCCGGCCGAATTCCCGACGGCGTGGGTTACGTGTGCTCACACCGTCCGGGATCAACGCTGACTCAGTCCGGTGCTCGCACAGTCGGGGGAGGGCCAATCGGCGGGCAGGGGGGGGCGTCATTCGGGGCTGAGGGTAATGTGGGCAGGCGGTCTGGGGCTCGCGAGCGGTCGGTGGGGGGCACTACTTTGGCGGTCCAGGTCCGCGGGCTGAGTCCGGCACGGCACGGCTGTTGGAGGCCACCGCTTGGAACCAGAAATGCTGGGGGTCATATCGGCAGCTGGAGTTGCGAGCTCTACGACGGCTCCCTGCTAGCCCCCAGCAAAACGGGGAATCGGTAGCCTTTTGACGCCAGTATTCCTGGCGTAAAAGGCCACCATTTTCACGACGGCGTGGGGACTTAGTCTCCAAAACGGAGAATCCAGCCCCTGGTTCTCAAACTGGGGTACAGAGAGATTGTCTTTTTAAAAATAATTTTAGAGTACCCAATTCTTTTTTTCCAATTAATGGGCAATTTAGTTTGGCCAATCCACCTACCGTGCACATCTTTTTGTGCTGTGGGGGTGAGACCCACACAGACACGGGGAGAATGTGCAAACTCCACACGGACAGTGACCCGGGGACGGGATTGAACCCGGGTCCTCGGTGCCATGAGGCAAACCACTGCGCCAACAATGTTGCCCCCAGAGAGAGATTTTCTGTGGGTCCTTGAAATAATCAGAAAGTGCTTACTGAGTAAAGTCATTCTTTTGGGTGGGCAATTTGGACGACCCCCAGGTCGCCATGATGGATTTGCATCTGACATCGCCAGCACGAGACCACTCAGGATTGCATGCTGCTGCTGAAACAGCTGAGCTCTTGGTTTAAAGCCCTCCCAGGGGTTATATTAACCGGCTGCATCTCCTTGTATTGGGGCACTGTCATTAAAGGACATGTCAGACTAGTCTCACC
Source organism: Scyliorhinus torazame (assembly GCF_047496885.1). Taxonomy (NCBI): domain Eukaryota; kingdom Metazoa; phylum Chordata; class Chondrichthyes; order Carcharhiniformes; family Scyliorhinidae; genus Scyliorhinus; species Scyliorhinus torazame. Next base: position 88,411,098 of record NC_092710.1, on the reverse strand, counting down.
CTATCCCACAGCCAGTTTCCCTGGGCTCTGCACAGCCAATATTTTATCAGACTAAGTAAATTTCAGGCAAAATACAGCAATAAATCTGAAATAAAAACAAAAATGTTGCAAATATTAGGTTTGTGCAGACTCGACGGGTTGAATGGCCTTCTTCTGCACTGTAGGGATTCTATGATGATCTGGCAGGTCCAGCATCATCGGGGTGGAGAGAGGCACAGAGTTAATGCTAGCTTTGTTAATATTAGCTCTGTTTTTCTCGCTACGTACGCTACCAGACCTGCTGAGTGTTTCCATCATTTCCCGAATCTATGTAAATCTTGTTTTTCAATGCACAGAATTTTTGCAGGTGTTTTTGCCAGCTGCATTTTGAAATTCCACCCAGTTTTCCTTATAAAGCTGATTTACGATCTTTGTCAAACATGGCACCAAGAATAGACAGACTCTGTAGGGAAAAGCAGGCAGAGCTATCTGATTGGTGACTAAATAAATACCCTGTTTCCTTAAAGCATTCTTTACATGTGGCACATTCATAATATGAGTATTATATGTCATAATTCAAATGGGGGTCTGTGATTACTAATCCAATTGAAAATGGATCCTTCAATACCCACTGATCTAGGAGGGCAAAGATGAGTTATTGGAAGGGGAACAGGAGAAGGAAAAGAGAGACAAACAACCGCATGAAATTAGTAGCAACGGGGAAGAGATCGGGCTGGATTCTCCGTTCCTGAGACTATGTGCTGACGCTGGGGCAGGATTCGTGGACTTTCATGACAGCAGAACTGACGCTGAACCTGGATTGATTCAGCGACTGTGGAGGGGCTTGCGGGAAATGGTGCGGATTTGCCAGGTCCATAATTGACATTTGGGAGGCTGACAAGCAGAAGCCGCACATACACATTACAATCCCCACAGATACTCATCCCAACCAACAAGGTTATGCTGGAACATGCCCATACAGCTGATGGGTCGGCTGGGACCAGAGGGCATCGAGAGGAGTACCCTGGGGGGAACCTATACGACCTGTGGCCCTACGTTCAGAGTAGGCTGTCAGCGGCGTGCGCAGCTGCATGGCTGCCTTTCCGGACCCCACAGCCCACGTCCATCCGGACCCCACAGCCCACCACCTGGTCACCCCCGCTACCACCTCCTGGCAGAAGCCCCCCCGGCTAGCGGCACTATGGTGATGTTGAATACTTTCCGTACACCCTCTCTCTCTCTCTCTCTCAACAGCCGCGACGCCAGTTTCACAATTTTAAAAAGCGCAAGTGAACTCGCCCCATGGGAGGCGGAGCATCATGGAGGGTAATGATATGCATACTGTACGTGCATTCAGGACCACATTGACGCCGCTGTCGAAGTGACGGGGAATTGCGATTTGGCCTCAAATCGCCGTCCTCCACGATTTTAGCGGCGGAACCTATACCGGTATGATATCCCTAAATTCGTTTCCCGAATTTGGGTCAGCCAATGGAGAATCCCGCCCATCATATCTTCGGACTTGCCATGTGCAATACACTGGACATCAATGAGTAATACATTAAAAATATTACATTTACACACACTACCTGAAAATAATTTCCAATCAAAGTTCTTGGACTGGGTTCTCCCAAAATGGGACTATGTCCTCACGCCGGCGTCAAAACGCTAGAGTTTCACTCTAGGGATTCCTGCAAAAAAGTACAGCTAATTCAATGCCCTGCAGGGGGCTAACAGGGACCTGGAGTAATTCACGCAGCTTTAGCTGCGGATACGGGCCCCCGCACTTCTGATGTTGAGTCTGCACATGCGCACTACAAGATTATGAGGGGCATGGATAGAGTGGATGGGCAGGCACACTTTCCCAGGGTGGAGAAGTTAGTCACCAGGGGCCATAGGTTTAAGGTCCATGGGACAAAGTTTAGAGGGGATATGCGAGGCAGGTTTTTTTACACAGAGGGTGGTGAGTGCCTGGAACGTGTTGCCAGGGGAGGTTGCAGAAGCAAATACGTTAACGGTGTTCAAAAGGCATCTTGACAAACACATGGATAGGATGGGTATAGAGGGATACGGCACAAGGGAGTGCTGAGGGTTTGGCCAAGGGTGATATCATACCGGTACAGGCTTGGGGGGCCAAATGCTGTACTGTTCTTTGGTTAAAGTGGCATGCAGCAGATGAGATAGTCTTCCCAGTGGACTTGCACAGAGCAGGAGCTGCTTTTCTTGTGTGGCGAACTTTGATGAACTCGAGGCAGAAATATTGAGGCATTGAGAATGGGTTGTAGCTGTGAAAGGGGAACAGGCATTGCTGACCGAGGGAAGGAGGGAGCTGGCAGCTCTATGAAGGCGTGTGGTGAACCGGGGGGTGGGGGGGACTGGATTACACATGGAAGGTCATTGTCAACAAGCATGGTGGTGGAGGGATCAAGAGTTATACAGGGAAAGTTAATGGTGAGGTCCCAAATGTCAAGGGTAACAGAGTGAACATCAAGGATGATAGAGAGAGATAAGAGGCTTGTTAATGACAGATGGCAGGCTGAGGGTAATGCAGAAAGGAAGGGGGTTGACCAACAATGAATGAAAGTTGGTCAAGGATGATGGGGATCACAGAAAGTGGAGCAAGGATGCTGGAGCAACACAATGTACAGCCCCTTGATACCCTTGTTGCATCCAGATTTCAGCCAGACTGAGGCCCCTTCAAGTTCTCTTGATCATCCCATAAAATGTTGCTGAGTACATGTGAGCAGATCCAGGGATTGCAAACTCCACACAAACAGCCTGACTGATGCTGCTGGGTGGCAACAGACCGGGATCCCTAAATGAGCGCCTGGACCTTTGACCACATGAGGTAACAACGGGGCCAGCAACATGATTGGCTGAGGCCCATACCTCTGCATGTCTATTTAGCTGTCAGCTATGTAATTGTGCATGGCCAGCAGCTCTGCTTCTGAAGGCCCAGTGTGACCCTCAACATGAGAAGAAGATTCTGACAGTGTAATGCAGTCTATCTGTCTTTCTGCTTCATGAACTTGGATTCAAATATAATTGACGTTGACAAGATATTTTACAGCTATTAACAATCCCAAACGAACAATTAGTAAATTTGGCAACTTTCAATCCAGCTTCTAAAATGCACAGGTTCACAGCCAGGTTTTCCAAATTCAAAATGGATTGTCGTAAAAACAGTGTCATTCGGCAAGACGGAATGGGAGTTGTAAGAAGGATTCTTATTGAAATCATAGAATTTACAGTGCAGAGGGAGGCCATTCAACCCATCGGGTCTGCACTGGCCTTTGGAAAGAACGCCCTACTTAAGCCCACACCTCCACCCTATTCCCATAACCTAATAGCCCCACCTAACCTTTTTTGGACACTGAGGGCAATTCAGCATGGCCAATCCACCCAATCTGCACATCTTTGGACTGTGGGAGGAAACCGGAGCACCCGGAGGAAACCCACGCAGACAAGGGGAGAATGTGCAGACTCCGCACAGACAGTCACCCAAGCCGGGGATCGAACCTGGGACCCTGAAGCTGTGAAGTAACAGTACTAACCACTGTGCTACCGTGCCACCAAAAATATATTTGAGTTTGAGCTATTCCATCTGGCGGGGACCACTTATCACTATTTGGAGGTTCAAGTGGCCCAGGATTGCCCTTGACGTCACAAACTGAATTTCACAAGCTTGGCGAGCAGGGTTAGAGTGGACTTGCAGAGGTGGGACAGCCTTCCACTGTCAGTATCGAGCGGAGTTCAATCTAATAAGATGAACATTTTGCTGCGATTTGTGTTCTTATTTCAATGCCTCACAGTTTTCCTGCCATAGTCGTTTTTTGGGAGATGGAGCGGTTCATAACGGGCTTCATACAGATTGGAAAACACTTCGAATTCGGAGACGGGTAATACAGAGGAAAAGGCAGGTGGGGGAGTTGGCACTGCCAAAGTTGTTGTATTATTACTGGACGGCCAATGAGGAGAAGGTGGTTTGGGGATCAGGAAGTTAGTTGGGTACAGATGGAGTTGGGGGCAATTAGGTCCAAGACTATGTTTGTCAACGAGGCGGCACGGTAGCACAGTGGTTAGCAATGATGCTTCACAGCACCAGGGACCTGGGTTCAATTTCCAGCTTGGGTCACTGTCTGTGTGGAGTCTGCACGTTCTCCCCATGTCTGCGTGGGTTTCCTCCGGGTTCTCCGGTTTCCTCCCACTAGTTCCGAAAGACGTGCTTGTTAGATGAATTGGACATTCTGAATTCTCCCTCTGTGACCCGAACAGGCGCCGGAATGTGGCGACCAGGTGTTTTTCACAGGAACTTTATTGCAGTCACATATTTGAGCTGCCGAAATCGGATATTACATTCAGTGGGTAGAAGGACAAGGAGCTGTGGAGAGTGAGGAATGGTTTCTGGAGGGGCGGTTTGTGAGAAGTTATTTTGAAAAATATTTTTAGTCAAATTTTAACATTTTAACAATTAAACATATCACACGTATAATATTTACAAAATAGAACTAACCCAAAATAATACAAAATCCCAGGCACGCTTTCCTCCTCCTAAACCCCCCCCCACCTAACTTCCCCCCTCCCCTGCCCCCAACAGTTGGCAGCAGCCAGCTCCACAACATGCAATATAAACAAACCCCATTTCTGTGGAATCCCTCACTCGCCCCCTCAGAAAAAACTTCAGCTTCTCCAAGTACAAGAATTCCATTGGATCGCCCAGCCATTCGCCCAGCCAAACCGAGGCACAGGATGGAGAAGCTGACCTCCACCCCAACAGGACCTGCCTGCGAGCGATCAATGAGGCGAAGGCTAAAACATCTACCCCCGCTCCCGTTTGCAACTCCGGCAAGTCCCAACACCCCGAATATGGTCCCCAGTCTCTGAGTCCACATATAGAATTGCTGACAAGGTGCTGAAGAACGATCCCCAAAACTTGCCCGACTTTGGGCAGGACCAGAACACGTGTACGTGATCGCTCAGAAATCTCCTCTACCCCCTCAAACAACAGGCTCATCCTCGACTTCATCAGGTGTGCCCTGTGCAGTACCTTTAGATGTTTCAACCTCAGCCTCGCTCACGAAGTTGGGGAATTCACCCTCCGCAGCACCTCATACCACAGTCCCTCCTCCAGCGCCATCCCCATCTCCTCTTCCCACTTGGGCTTAACCCCGTCCAGAGATGCCCTATCCTCCACCAAAATCCTCCCATAAATCGCCGGGATGACCTCTCCTCCAGCCCCATCACCGACAACATCCCCTCCAGCAACGAGGAGGACGGTACTCCTGCAAAAGTCAGACAGACCTTCTTCACAAAATCCTGGGGCTGCATGTACCCAAAACCCTCCCCTCGCGACATCCCAAATTTTGCCCCCAACTCCTCCAGACTCACAAACCGTCCTTCTAGGAACAGATCCTTTATTTCCACCAGCTCTCACTCCTCCCATCCCCGAAATCTCGCATCTATCCTCCCAGGCTCAAACCCATGGTTCCCCAGAATCGGCATCAACTTCCGCCCTGCCCAAAAGCAACAAATCCCAACTGATAAACCCCAAACCATCTCTTCCCAAACACTATTTAACAAAAAAACCCAGAACAAAATAGAGAAAGAAAACAGCAACAATGCAAAAAACAAAAAGTCAAAGTCCAATCTCAATTCGTCCCAGTCCTTCAGCATTCCCGAACATCTCCGCCTGCTCCTCCATCTCAAAATAGTAGTCTCTGGAGTTATGTGTGACCTTCAGTTTCGACGAGTAGACCACCCCAAACCTCATATTGCTATTATACAATGCCAGCTCCGCCATGAGATCCTGGTATATACATATCCCCCATCAATTTTGTGAACATCTCTGCAAAAGACTCCGTCGGCCTCCAGCCCTCCAGCTCCTCAGGCACTCACATGATCCTTGGACTCTGCCTTCGTGACCTGTTCTCCAGTTCCTCCGCTTTGGCTCTCAGCCCTTTGTTACTCTCCACCACCCTCCGTGGCTCTTCTCCCATCAAAGTGTAATCATGGTCGCTGTGCTGTGACAATGCCTCCTCCACACCCTTCAACACCTCTCCTTGCTCCCGCACCGCCGTCGACATCTTGCCAAAGCCTCCTTCATCGGGGCAAGGGTCTCACCAACCCATTCCTTGAGCGAGGTCATCATCTCCGTTCGAATCTTGTCAAAATGTTTCGAAAACAGCCGTTCAAACGCCCCACCATCACTTCGGCCAGCTTAGCCACAGTAATGGGCACAGCTTACTCCCGCCATCTTTCCTCCCGTCAAACTCCTCACCAGACTCGCCAGCATACTTTCATTCGTCCCTTTTACCTTGTGGTTTTTTTCTGGGTTTTTGACATCCTTTAGTTGCCGTAAGCTTTCCCACGAACGATCATATGAAATACACCCCAAAAAACTGGGTACAAATTACCAAAAACCAAAGGCTCTAAAGGAGCCACCAAATATACGAACCGCCACCGCCTGTTGGGAGGTTAAAGAAGGAGGCAGAGCTTGGGGGACCAGATAGTTCAGATAATTATCGGTGTGGGACTTAGTTTGGGGGGCATTTCCGGAGGCACTGGTATCTACCTTGCTGGAAAGATACTTGCGTGTGTGTGTGTGTGTGGGGGCAGGGGCAGTTTTCGGTGGATGAGGTAAAGGCCAGCTGGGAGGAGGAGCTGGGACCCATTTTGGAGGAGGAGACGTGGAGTGAGTCCCTTCGTAGGGCGAATGCTACTTCATCGTGCGCCAGGGCCAGGATGAGACGATTATTTTGAGGGGGTCCAGAATAAGTGTGAGCGGTGCTCGAGAAAGCCTGCTCACCATACGCAGATATTCTGGTCCTGTCCCATGCTGGTGGGTTTTTAGGGGTCCTTTTCCCCCTCCAGAGATGCCCTATCCTCCACCAAAATCCTCTCATAAATTGCCGAGATGCCCCCCCCTCCAGCCCCATCACCGACAACATCCCCTCCAGCAATGAGGAGAACGGTGCTCCTGGAAAAGTCGGACAGTATCGGCAATTCTGAGTATTGGCTTAAAGCCCTGTCTGTTAGTCGCTGTATTTAGGGTGTCGGACCAACCAGAGTTGAGGAAGAGGCGAGTATATTGGCTTTCGCATCGATGTTGACCCCGCGGCGGATACTGCTGAGCTGGAGACAGGCGATGTCACCCAGTGCCAAAGCATAGCTGGGTGATTTGATGGAATTCTAGTACTTCGAGAAGGCCAGGTTCACGGTGAGGAGGTTCCATCGTAGATGGCAGCTGTTTATATTGCACTTTAAATATCTGGTCACTGTTAGCTGTTAGTGTGGGGAAGGGAGGGATTGTTCTCGGTGACATTTCAGTCATTTTGGGTTCCTGTTACTGTTGCTGCTTGTATTTCCTGATACATGTGTTGGTACAACTTTTTGATATAAAATATTAACATTTCAGTAAAAATATTGTTAAAACAATATATATTTGAGAGTGAAGCTTCCCCTTATTTATGCTGCAGATATGAGGTGGGGAGACAATGGAGCAGCAGCAAGACTAACCGACCACCATTCCTTGCTATTAGCAACATCAGGTATCTCAATACCACAGGAACAAACGTTATCTTGATTTCACATTTTCCTGTACACTGCAATCTAAAGATGCACATCATAAGAGTAAAAGAATCTCAATGAGTCCCAAACCAGCTGTTCACTCCTAAAACAAAACAATAATTGTAAAGTATTAATAGCTAAATACCGCTGAGGGTCACTAACCAAACAAACACGATCCAATCTTACAACAAACATAAGAACTAGGAGCAGGAGTAGGCCATCTGGCCCCTCGAGCCTGCTCCGCCATTCAATGAGATCATGGCTGATCTTTTGTGGACTCAGCTCCACTTTCCGGCCGTTAATCCCTTCATTCTTCAAAAACTATCTATCTTTATCTTAAAAACATTTAATGAAGGAGCCTCTACTGCTTCACTGGGCAAGGAATTCCATAGATTCACAACCCTTTGGGTGAAGAAGTTCCTCCTAAACTCAGTCCCAAATCTACTTCCCCTTATTTTGAGGCTATGCCCCCTAGTTCTGCTTTCACCCGCCAGTGGAAACAACCTGCCCGCATCCATCCTATCTATTCCCTTCATAATTTTATATGTTTCTATAAGATCCCCCCTCATCCTTATAAATTCCAATGAGTACAATCCCAGTCTACTCAACCTCTCCTCATAATCCAACCCCTTCAGCTCTGGGATTAACCTAGTGAATCTCCTCTGCACACCCTCCAGTGCCAGTACGTCCTTTCTCAAGTAAGGAGACCAAAACCGTACACAATACTCCAGGTGTGGCCTCACTAACACCTTATACAATTGCAGCATAACCTCCCTAGTCTTAAACTCCATCCCTCTAGCAATGAAGGACAAAATTCCATTTGTCTTCTTAATCACCTGTTGCACCTGTAAACCAACTTTTTGCAACTCATGCACTAGCACACCCAGGTCTCTCTACACAGCAGCATGTTTTAATATTTTATCATTTAAATAATAATCCCTTTTGCTGGTATTCCTACCAAAATGGATAACCTCACATTTGTCAACATTGTATTCCATCTGCCAGACCCTAGCCCATTCACTTAGCCTATCCAAATCCCTCTGTAGACTTCCGGTATCCTCTGCACTTTTTGCTTTGCCACTCATCTTAGTGTCGTCTGCAAACTTGGACACATTGCACTTGGTCCCCAACTCCAAATCATCTATGTAAATTGTGAACAATTGTGGGCCCAACACTGATCCCTGAGGGACACCACTAGCTACTGATTGTCAACCAGAGAATGTCCCATTAATCCCCACTCTTTGCTTTCTAGTAATTAACCAATCCTCTATCCATGCTACTACTTTCCCCTTAATGCCATGCATCTTTATCTTATGCAGCAACCTTTTGTGTGCCACTTTGTCAAAGGCTTTCTGGAAATCCAGATATACCACATCCATTGGCTCCCCATTATCTACCGTACTGGTAATGTCCTCAATAAATTCCACTAAATTAGTTAGGCACGACCTGCCCTTTATGAACCCATGCTGCGTCTGTCCAATGGGACAATTTCCATCCAGATGCCTCGCTATTTCTTCCTTGATGATAGTAGATTCCAGCATCTTCCCTACTACCGAAGTTCAGCTCACTGGCCTATAATTACCCACTTTCTGCCTACCTCCTTTTTTAAACAATGGTGTCACGTTTGCTAATTTCCAATCTGCCGGGACCACCCCAGAGTCTAGTGAATTTTGGTAAATTATCACTAGTGCATTTGCAATTTCCCTAGCCATCTCTTTTAGCACTCTAGGATGCATTCCATCAGGGCCAGGAGACTTGTCTACCTTTAGCCCCATTAGCTTGCCCATCACTACCTCCTTCGTGATAACAATCCTCTCAAGGTCCTCACCTGTCATAGCCTCATTTCTATCAGTCAGTGGCATGTTACTTGTGTCTTCCACTGTGAACACCGACCCAAAAAACCTGTTCAGTTCCTCAGCCATATCCTCATCTCCCATTATTAAATCTCCCTTCTCATCCTCTAAACGAGAATGTCCTAAATTTGTTAAAACCAATGTAACGTTTTGTAACAATTTCAGCTTTGGATCTGTTAAACCTCCCACCAGCCTTGCAACCAGAGAGTTTCTTCCCATCACCATATGTCAAATTACATTTTTGGGATCTGTTGAACTTTGCTCTTTGCAATCTCATGATGCCATTTGCAGCACAATGGAATATACTAGTAATGCTCCAAACTCAATCACATCAAAAACAGATTTAGGGGAACTCAGAAATGTATAAGAGGGTAGAAAGTGTTCAGTAAATGCTTCATCCTTTGGCGTTTGCTTGATTGGAATGCAAAATACGACACTGCTGCTGCTTGTATTTGGCACCATATTAAACACCAACAACAGTCAGCTAGACGTAAATACTTTCAGCATGAAAGGAATATTCTATATTCTCGATAAATATATACTCTATAAACAAAGAGTAAGAATTAAGGTGTCTTTTTCAAATTGGCAGGCAGTGACCAGTGGGGTACCGTAGGGATCAGTAGAGGACCCCAGCTATTCACAATATATATTAATTATTCAGATGAGGGAACACAATGTAATATCTCCAAATTTGCAGGTGACACTATGTTGGGTGGGAGGGTGAGCTGTGAAGAGGATGCAGAGATCCTTCAGTGTGATTTGGACAAGTTGAGGAAGTGGGCAAATGAATGACAGATGAAGTATAATTTGGAGAAATGTGAGGTTATCTACTTTGGTAACAAATTCGAGAAGACAGACTATTATCTGAATGGCCATTAATTAGGAGAGGGGAATGTGCAATGATACCGAGATGTCCTACTAGTCACTGAAGGGAAGCATGCAGTCACAGCAGGCTGTAAAGAAGGCAAATGATATGTTGGGCTTAATTGCAATAGGATTAGAGTACAGGTGCAGTGATATATTGCTACAATTATATAGGCCTGGAAGGCCACACCTGGAATATTGTGTGCAGTTTTGGTCTCCTTATCTGAGGAAGGATGTTCTTGCTCCAGAGGGAATGCAGAGAAGGTTTAATCAAACTGATTCCTGGGATAGAGGACTGATGTATGAGGAGATGTATGGTTAGGATTGTTTTTGCTGGAGGTCTGAAGAATGGGGGGGGGATCTCAGAGAAACCTATAAAATTCGAACAGGACTGGACAGGGTAGATGGCAGGAAGGATGTTCTGGATAGTGGGTGTGTTCAGAACCAGGGGTCACAGTCTGAGGATACAGGGTAGACTATTTAAACCGAGATGGGGAGAAATGTCTTCACCCAGAGAGTGGTGAGCCTGTGGAATACATTACCACAGGAAGAAGATGAGGCCAAAACATTGCATGTTTTCAAGAAGCAGTTAGATATAGCACTTAGGGTGAAGGGGATCAAAGGATATGGGGAGAAAGCGGGATTAGGCTATCGAGTGGGATGATCAGCCACGATCATAATGAATGGTGGAGCAGGCTCGAAGGGCCTGTTACTTTTTTCTAAGTTTTTATATGCACAGCTGATATTTAATTTGAGGCTTCTATACATTGGGGGAGATATATTATTGACACAAAGCATCTTACCTCAGCTGGAACAAAAACTGACCACCCATCAGCCTCACCCAGTTAATTGAGTTTTAATCCACATTGCTGCCACAAATAGTGGCGTAAACAACAAGCAAATATTTACCTAAATCAATGAGAGATGTGTGCCTCCAGGTGCTTTATATCTGTATATTGCTGGAATGCAATAAAAATAAGCACAAAGCCTTTCATAACTGACCCCACATAATATAAACCAGTACAGATGCTGCCAAGGGTATACTGGACCCAGTTTAGCATAAAGGGCCCTTACCTATGCACTGCAGTGGTACTGGTTTAGTACATTCTCACATGGCTTACATCTCCTAATTTATGAAACTAGCAGCTTGAGCCACAGGGACATTCATTTTTTTTAAAATAATATTTTATTGAAAATTTTTGGTCAACCAACACAGTACATTGTGCATCCTTTACACAACATTGTAACAATACAGATAATAATGACCTTTTTAAATTTAAACAAAAACAACAACAAATAAATAAATATTAAATAACAAAAAATAAAAACTAGCCCTAATTGGCAACTGCCTTGTCTCAGGCCACACACCCCCCCCATCCCTCCCCCCCCCCCCCCCCCCCACCCAAGTCCTGGGCCGCTGCTGCTGCCTTCTTTGTTCTCCCCTATCTATCTTTCCGCAAGATATTCGACGAACGGTTGCCACCGCCTAGTAAACCCTTGAGCCGACCCCCTTAGGACGAACTTAATCCGCTCTAACTTTATGAACCCCGCCATATCATTTATCCAGGTCTCCACCCCCGGGGGCTTGGCTTCTTTCCACATTAGCAATATTCTGCGCCGGGCTACTAGGGACGCAAAGGCCAAAACATCGGCCTCTTTCGCCTCCTGCACTCCCGGCTCTTGTGCAACCCCAAATATAGCCAACCCCCAGCTTGGTTCGACCCGGACTCCTACTACTTTTGAAAGCACCTTTGTCACCCCCATCCAAAACCCCTGTAGTGCCGGGCATGACCAAAACATATGGGTATGATTCGCTGGGCTTCTCGAGCACCTCGCACACCTATCCTCCACCCCAAAAAATTTACTGAGCCGTGTTCCAGTCATATGTGCCCTGTGTAATACCTTAAACTGAATCAGGCTTAGCCTGGCGCACGAGGACGACGAGTTTACCCTGTTTAGGGCATCTGCCCACATCCCCTCCTCAATCTCCTCCCCTAGCTCTTCTTCCCATTTCCCTTTTAGTTCGTCCATCATAGTCTCCCCTTCGTCTCTCATTTCCCTATATATATCCGACACCTTACCGTCCCCCACCCATTTCTTTGAGATGACTCTGTCCTGCACCTCTTGTGTCGGGAGCTGCGGGAATTCCCTCACCTGTTGCCTCGCAAAAGCCCTCAATTGCATGTACCTGAATGCATTCCCTTGGGGCAACCCATATTTCTCGGTCAGCGCTCCCAGACTCGCAAACTTCCCATCCACAAATAGATCTTTCAATTGCGTTATACCTGCTCTTTGCCACATTCCATATCCCCCATCCATTCCCCCCGGGGCAAACCTATGGTTGTTTCTTATCGGGGACCCCCCCAGTGCTCCGGTCTTTCCCCTATGTCGTCTCCACTGTCCCCAAATCTTCAGTGTAGCTACCACCACCGGACTCGTGGTATAGTTCCTTGGTGAGAACGGCAATGGGGCTGTCACCATAGCCTGCAGGCTGGTCCCCCTACAGGACGCCCTCTCTAATCTCTTCCACGCCGCTCCTTCCTCCTCTCCCATCCACTTACTCACCATTGAAATATTAGCGGCCCAATAATACTCACTTAGGCTCGGTAGTGCCAGCCCCCCCCTATCCCTACTACGCTGTAAGAATCCCTTCCTCACTCTCGGAGTCTTCCCGGCCCAAACAAAACCCATGATACTCTTTTCTATCCTTTTGAAAAAAGCCTTTGTGATCACCACCGGGAGACACTGAAACACAAAGAGGAATCTCGGGAGGACCACCATCTTAACCGCCTGCACCCTCCCTGCCATTGACAATGCTACCATATCCCATCTCTTGAAATCTTCCTCCATCTGTTCCACCAACCGCGTCAAATTTAGCCTGTGCAATGTGCCCCAATTCTTAGCTATCTGGATCCCCAGGTAACGAAAGTCTCTTGTTACCTTCCTCAACGGTAGGTCTTCTATTTCTCTACTCTGCTCCCCTGGATGCACCACAAACAGCTCACTCTTCCCCATGTTCAATTTATACCCTGAAAAATCCCCAAACTCCCCAAGTATCCGCATTATTTCTGGCATCCCCTCCGCTGGATCCGCCACATATAGTAGCAGATCATCCGCATATAAAGATACCCGGTGTTCTTCTCCTCCCCTAAGTATTCCCCTCCATCCCTTGGAACCTCTCAGCGCTATCGCCAGGGGCTCAATCGCCAGTGCAAACAGTAATGGGGACAGAGGACATCCCTGCCTTGTCCCTCTATGGAGCCGAAAATATGCCGATCCCCGTCCATTCGTGACCACACTCGCCACTGGGGCCCTATACAACAGCTGCACCCATCTAACATACCCCTCTCCGAACCCAAATCTCCTCAACACCTCCCACAGATAATCCCACTCCACTCTATCAAATGCTTTCTCGGCATCCATCGCCACTACTATCTCCGTTTCACCCTCTGGTGGGGCCATCATCATTACCCCTAACAACCTCCGTATGTTCGTGTTCAGCTGTCTCCCCTTCACAAACCCAGTTTGGTCCTCATGAACCACCCCCGGGACACATTCCTCTATTCTCATTGCCATTACCTTGGCCAAGACCTTGGCATCTACATTGAGGAGGGAGATTGGTCTGTAGGACCCGCATTGTAGCGGATCCTTTTCCTTCTTTAAAAGAAGCGATATCGTTGCTTCTGACATAGTCGGGGGCAGTTGTCCCCTTTCCTTTGCCTCGTTAAAGGTCCTCGTCAGTAGCGGGGCGAGCAAGTCCAAATATTTTCTGTAAAATTCAACTGGGAATCCGTCCGGTCCCGGGGCCTTTCCCGTCTGCATGTTCCTAATTCCTTTCACCACTTCTTCTACCATGATCTGTGCTCCCAATCCCATCCTTTCCTGCTCTTCCACCTTGGGAATTTCCAGCCGATCCAAAAACTCCATCATTCTCTTCCTCCCATCCGGGGGTTGAGCTTCATACAATTTTTTATAAAATGTCTTAAACACTTCATTCACTCTCTCCGCTCCCCGCTCCGTCTCTCCATCTTCGTCTCTCACCCCCCCTATTTCCCTCGCTGCTCCCCTTTTCCTCAATTGGTGTGCCAGCAATCTGCTCGCCTTCTCTCCATATTCATACTGTACACCCTGCGCCTTCCTCCATTGTGCCTCTGCAGTGCCTGTGGTCAGCAAGTCAAATTCCACATGCAGCCTTTGCCTTTCCCTATACAGTCCCTCCTCCGGTGCTTCCGCATACTGTCTGTCCACCCTCAAAGGTTCTTGCAACAACCGCTCCCGTTCTTTACTCTCCTGCTTCCCTTTATGTGTCCTTATTGATATCAGCTCCCCCCTAACCACCGCCTTCAACGCCTCCCAGACCACTCCCACCTGAACCTCCCCATTGTCATTGAGTTCCAAGTACTTTTCAATGCATCCCCTCACCCTTAAGCACACCCCCTCATCCGCCATTAGTCCCATGTCCATTCTCCAGGGTGGACGCCCTCTTGTTTCCTCCCCTATCTCCAAGTCTACCCAGTGTGGGGCATGATCCGAAATGGCTATAGCCGTATATTCCGTTCCCCTCACCCTCGGGATCAATGCCCTACCCAACACAAAAAAGTCTATGCGTGAATAGACTTTATGGACATAGGAGAAAAACGAGAACTCCTTACTCCTAGGTCTACTGAATCTCCACGGGTCCACCCCTCCCATCTGCTCCATAAAATCCTTAAGCACCTTGGCTGCTGCCGGCCTCCTACCAGTCCTGGACTTCGACCTATCCAGCCTTGGTTCCAACACCGTGTTAAAGTCTCCCCCCATTATCAGCTTTCCGGTCTCTAGGTCTGGGATGCGTCCTAGCATTCGCCTCATAAAATTGGCATCGTCCCAATTCGGGGCATACACATTTACCAACACCACCATCTCTCCCTGTAATTTGCCACTCACCATCACGTATCTGCCCCCGTTATCCGCCACTATAGTCTTTGCCTCGAACATTACCCGCTTCCCCACTAATATAGCCACCCCCCTGTTTTTCGCATCCAGCCCCGAATGGAACACCTGCCCTACCCATCCTTTGCGCAACCTAACCTGATCTATCAGTTTCAGGTGCGTTTCCTGTAACATGACCACATCTGCTTTAAGTTTCTTAAGGTGTGCGAGTACTCGTGCCCTCTTTATCGGCCCGTTAAGCCCCCTCACGTTCCACGTGATCAGCCGAGTTGGGGGGCTTCCCACCCCCCCCCCCCCCCCCTTGCCGGTTAGCCATCATCTTTTTCCAGCTTCTCGCCCAGTTCCCACGCAGCTGTATTTCTCCCAGACGGTGCCCCCCCCGCCCATCCTTTCCCGTACCCACTCCCCCCTTTCCCCAGCAGCAGCAACCCAGTCACAGGGACATTCATATCTAATATTAATAAGTTGGATGCAAATTTTCTCTCCTCTCAATTTGATTGTCCACTTAAAGTAGACAACAGAGAGATGTCAGAACAAAAGAAAAGTAACTGTGCCAAATGTATGCAGTAAGAACATTAACTGATACCCCACGGAGCAGAAACCATGTCTTAGTCCATTTGAATAATCAGACAGAGGAGCTTCCAGTCAGGAAATGAGTTTTCCATTTGTGGTAGTATGCATTAGGGGTCATGTGGGACTGTGAAACCGTGATGTCATTGGCTGACAGATCCCGGGTCCTGGTTGGACGTTGACCTCTAGCTCCGCCCTGAAGGCGGAGTATAAGTACCAGGAGCCCTCCCCCGCAGGCAGTCTACTACTGAACTGCGGGGAACAGTCACGCTTAATAAAGCCTCATCGACTTCACTCTATTCGTCTCACGGAGTCTTTGTGCGCTACAATTTATTAAGCGTGACTAAAGGACTATGGAGCTCAGGATCATCCCGGAATACCTGAGGATCAGCCCCCACGCAGTGAACGCAGCAGCAGCTTTCAAGCACTGGCAGACTTGTTTCGAGGCCTACCTCAGAACGGCCCCCGGCCGGGTCACAGAAGACCAAAAACTACAGGTCCTGCACTCGAGGTTAAGCACGGAGATTTTCTCCCTCATCGAAGACGCAGAGGATTTCCAGACGGCGTTCGCAGCACTAAAAACTATGTTCGCCCAGTAAACCAGATCTACGCTCGCTATCAACTCGCAACGAGACGGCAAAGTCCTGGAGAATCGATAGATGAATTCTACGCCGCGCTACTAATTTTGGGACGGGTCTGCAGCTGCCCGCCGGTGAACGCAAATGAACACACGGACATGTTAATGCGCGATGCTTTTTGTGGCAGGTATGTGCTCCTCCCAAATCCGCCAAAGACTTCTGGAAAAAGAGTCGCGAGGACTCTCAGAGGCACGGACCCTAGCAGCCTCCCTAGACGTGGCCGCACGAAATACCCGCGCCTACGGCCCCGACCGTGCGGCAGCCCATTGGGCTCCGTACGCACCCGTCGCGACAAACCCACCCCCCCCCCCCCCGGACACCCCACAGGCTTGCACGGTTCAAATGCCAAGTCGCACCGGGGGAGCCCGCTGCTATTTCTGCGGCCAGGCGAAACACCCCCGGCAGCGCTGCCCGGCCCGCGCAGCGATCTGTAAGAGCTGCGGGAAAAGGGGCCATTCCGTGGCTGTGTGCCGGTCCCACGAGGTCGCCGCTGTCCCGGGAGAACAGGGAGTACTGCACGCCATTTACGTTCCCCAACCCCCCCAGCGCCCCATGTACGACCCGCAGGCGCAACCACTCTGGGTCCCGACCACCGCTCTCCCCGGAGAACAGGGAGCCCTGCACGCCGTTTACGCTCCCCAAACCCCCCCCCGCGCCCCATGTATGACCCGCCGGCGCTACCACTTTGGGTCCCGGCCACCGCTGTCCCCAGAGAAGAGGGAGTCCTGCATGTTCCTAACGCTCCCCAACCCCCCCTGCGCCCCGTGTGCGACCCGCAGGCGCCGCCATTTTGGGTCCCGGCCATGGGGGTGGCCATTTTGTCCACCCCCGCCGCCATCTTGTGACCCCCCAGCCATGTGCGATGCATGGGGGCAGCCATCTTGTTCACCCCCGACGCCATCTTGGACGGCAACAACGGACCCCAGTGTCGACGGCTCCATGGGGTTCGAAGAAGACGCTCAACCATTAAAACCACGTCTGGCTTCAATGACGCTGGACCAAGCACGGCCCCTGACGCTCCAGACGACAACGGTGCTGATAAACGGGCATGAGACACCATGCCTGGTCGACTCCGGGAGCACGGAGAGCTTTATCCACCCCGACACGGTAAGACGCTGTTCTTTGACCATCCGTCCCAGCGCACAAAAGATTTCCCTAGCTGCAGGATCCCACTCCGTACAGATCAAAGGCTTCTGTGTAGTTACCCTAACGGTGCAAGGGAGGGAGTTCAAAAACTACGTCCTTCCCCAACTCTGCGCCCCGACATTACTGGGATTAGACTTCCAGTGCAATCTACAGAGCCTAACCTTCAAATTCGGCGGCCCAATACCACCACTCACTATCTGCGGCCTCGCAACCTTCAAGGTGCAACCCCCATCCTTGTTTGCAAACCTCACCCCGGATTGCAAACCCTACTGGGAGCAGACGGTACAGCGCCCAGGACCGGACCTTCATTCGGTCCGAAGTCCAGCGGCTACTAAAGGAAGGCATAATCCAGGCCAGCAATAGTCCCTGGAGAGCACAGGTGGTAGTAGTAAAGACAGGGGAGAAGCAAAGGATGGTCATAGACTATAGCCAGACCATCAACAGGTACACACAACTAGACGCGTACCCTCTCCCCCGCATATCCGACATGGTCAATCGGATTGCCCAATATAAGGTCTTCTCCACCGTGGACCTCAAGTCCGCCTACCATCAGCTCCCCATCCGCCCAAGTGACCGCAAGTACACAGCCTTCGAGGCAGACGGGCAATTATACCATTTCCTAAGGGTCCCATTTGGCGTCACAAACGGGGTCTCGGTCTTCCAACGAGAGATGGACCGAATGGTTGATCAACACGGGTTGCGGGCCACGTTCCCGTATCTCGACAATGTAACCATCTGCGGCCACGATCAGCAGGACCACGACGCCAACCTCCAAAAATTCCTCCAGACCGCTAAAGCCTTGAACCTCACGTACAACGAGGACAAGTGCATTTTTAGCACAAACCGGCTAGCCATCCTGGACTACGTAGTGCGCAATGGGATAATAGGCCCCGACCCCGAAAGTATGCGCGCCCTCATTGAATTTCCCCTCCCGCACTGCTCAAAAGCCCTAAAACGCTGCCTGGGGTTCTTTTCATATTACGTCCAGTGGGTCCCCCAGTACGCAGACAAGGCCCGCCCCCTAATACAGACCACGACCTTCCCTCTGTCGACAGAGGCTTGCCAGGCCTTCAGCCGCATCAAAGCGGATATCGCAAAGGCCACGATGCGCGCCATCGACGAGTCCCTCCCCTTCCAGGTCGAGAGCGACGCCTCCGACGTAGCTCTAGCGGCCACCCTTAACCAAGCGGGCAGACCCGTGGCCTTTTTCTCCCGAACCCTCCACGCTTCAGAAATCCGCCACTCCTCAGTGGAAAAGGAAGCCCAAGCCATAGTGGAAGTGGTGCGACATTGGAGGCATTACCTGGCCGGCAGGAGATTCACTCTCCTCACGGACCAACGGTCGGTAGCCTTCATGTTCGATAATGCACAGCGGGGCAAAATCAAAAACGACAAGATCTTAAGGTGGAGGATCCAGCTCTCCACCTTCAACTACGAGATCTTGTATCGTCCCGGAAAGCTGAACGAGCCGTCCAATGCCCTATCCCGCGGCACATGTGCCAACGCACAAAGTAACCGCCTCCAAACCCTCCACGAGGACCTCTGCCACCCGGGGGTCACTCGGTTCTACCACTTTATTAAGTCCCGCAACCTCCCATACTCTTTAGAGGAGGTCCGTACAGTCACAAGGAACTGCCACATCTGCGCAGAGTGCAAACCGCATTTTTTCAGGCCGGATGGTGCGCACCTGATTAAGGCCCCTTTGAACGCCTTAGTCTGGATTTCAAAGGACCCCTCCCCTCCACCGACCGCAACATATACTTCCTTAATGTGGTGGACGAGTACTCCCGTTTCCCATTCCCCATCCCCTGCCCTGACATGACCGCGGCCACAGTCATTAAAGCCCTGAACACCATATTCACTCTGTTCGGTTGCCCCGCATACGTCCACAGCGACAGGGGGTCCACCTTCATGAGTGACGAGCTGCGCCAGTTCCTGCTCAGCAACGGTATAGCCTCGAGCAGGACGACCAGCTACAACCCCCGGGGGAACGGGCAAGTAGAGAGGGAGAACGGCACGGTCTGGAAGACCGTCCTACTGGCCCTACGGTCCAGGGACCTCCCAGTTTCACGGTGGCAGGAGGTCCTCCCGGACGCCCTCCACTCCATCCGGTCACTACTGTGTACTAGCACTAACCAAACGCCCCATGAGCGCCTCCTTGTCTTCCCCAGGAAGTCCTCCTCTGGAACGTCGCTGCCGACCTGGCTGGCGGCCCCAGGACCCATCTTGCTCCGAAAACATGTGCGGGCGCACAAGTCGGACCCGTTGGTCGAAAGGGTTCACCTCCTTCACGCGAACCCACAGTTCGCTTATGTGGAGTACCCCGACGGCCGACAGGACACGGTCTCCCTGCGAGATCTGGCACCCGCCGGCAACACACACACGCCCCCGACACCAATCACCCCCTTCCTGCCACCGCCGCACCCCGCGACCGCCCCCTTCCCAGGAGGATCGGTCCTCCTCCCAAGCCCGACCAGGAGTGAAGCCCAAGCTGAAACCGTAAGGCTCCCGGAGACGATAACACCGGAACAAGCACCACCACCACCACCGGGGCCGAGGCGATCGACACGGACGACCAGACCGCCCGACCGACTCGTGGCGTCGATCTAACACTACAATATGTGGACTTTTAACGAGAACATTTTGTCTTTTTTTTCCTGACGATTACTGTAAATAGTTCGAAACAAAAAAAAACCTTGTACATACTGTAATAACATGCAAAATTTTCCTCCCAGGACCAGCCTTGTAAACCCTTACCACCATGCGAAGCATCACCCCGCCGGGTTCATTTTTAACAAGGGGTGAATGTGGTAGTATGCATTAGGGGTCATGTGGGACTGTGAAGCCGTGATGTCATTGGCTGACAGATCCCGGGTCCTGGTTGGACGTTGACCTCTAGCTCCGCCCTGAAAGCGGAGTATAAGTACCAGGAGCCCTCCCCCGCAGGCAGTCTACTACTGAACTGCGGGGGAACAGTCACGCTTAATAAAGCCTCATCGACTTCACTCTATTCGTCTCACGGAGTCTTTGTGCGCTGCACCATTTTTCCCACTACTTTTCTCTCAGAACCCCTTTCCTGAAGATGATGCCATGGGGACTGGATTTATAGGGCACGTTGGTCCCTAGCTTAAATTTCAGGCAGGGTACCCACCCATGATCCCACTGGCTACCCCCCAGCAATTTAACACTGGGAGCAGCATTTAAGGCGAGAGCTCTGTCCCTAGCTTGGTAAGAAACCCTGCCTTAGAGAACTGCTGACCTGTCATGAATGGTGCCTGGCCACTGCTGGGACTACAGGGAGTCCAACCACGCCAAGTGGGAAGGATTAAAGGGGTACGACGTGGGGTGGAAGGGAGGGGGGGGTGGGTACTTAAACCCCAAAGATGCTTTCCCACCCTCCACCTTTGTTCGACACAAACCCATGCAGCTAAGTCTCCAGTAAAGCATGTGCTGCCCCCACTGCAGATAAACCACCATTAATTGGCTATTTAGGGTTAGGGTTAGACCCATGAGGGAGACAGGTCATCCGATGCCTCCCCTAGTCACGCTATAAAATTTCAGACAGGTTGTGGATGGGCTGCTATAGAACATAGAACGATACAGCGCAGTACAGGCCCTTCGGCCCACGATGTTGCACCGAAACAAAAGCCATCTAACCTACACTATGCCATTATCATCCATATGCTTATCCAATAAACTTTTAAATGCCCTCAATGTTGGCGAGTTCACGACTGTTGCAGGTAGGGCATTCCACGGCCTCACCACTCTTTGCGTAAAGAACCTACCTCTGACCTCTGTCCTATATCTATTACCCCTCAGTTTAAAGCTATGTCCCCTCGTGCCAGCCACTTCCATCCGCGGGAGAAGGCTCTCACTGTCCACCCTATCTAACCCCCTGATCTATAGACGTAGACGTAGACGTAGAATTTACAGTGCAGAAGGAAGCCATTCGGCCCATCGAGACTGCACCGGCTCTTGGAAAGAGCACCCTACCCAAGGTTAACACCTCCACCCGATCCCCATAACCCAGCAACCCCACCCAACACTAAGGGCAATTTTGGACACTAAGGGCAATTTATCATGGCCAATCCACCTAACCTGCACATCTTTGGACTGTGGGAGGAAACCGGAGCACCCGGAGGAAACCCACGCACACACGGGGAGGATGTGCAGACTCCGCACAGACAGTGACCCAAGCCGGGAATCGAACTTGGGACCCTGGAGCTATGAAGCAATTGTGCTATCCACAATGCTACCGTGCTGCCCCTATCTGGCAGGAAAGCCTCCCACTGGATTTTACATGCCCCTCCTTCAAACGGGAGAGCGTAACATCCCACACAGGTAAAGGTTGCTTAGTATTCCATGCTCAGATGGTGCCCCACTTAAAAGTCGGGACCTGCACAATTTCCTGCAGGACAATTGGGCAGTAATCAAAAGCAGGAACACTGACTGATTTTTTTTTTTGACCCACATCTAGCCCAAGATTACAAATGTAAAGCCCTGCCCCTCCTGAATTCCTTGCGGAGGCAAGCCAACTCAGCCGGTGGGCAGTATTGAGTTGACACAAGGTGAAAATGGTAAAAATTAGTGTTATAACCTGCCTACTTACATTTGGCTGGGGACTAATGACAATCCCACAATCCTGTGGGAGTATGAGCTTCCCCAATGAGGGGGGGCGGAGAAACCATTAGAAAACTCCGAGTATAAATAAAGCTGGCCAGTTCAGGAACCAGCAGGAAGGAGTATGCAGCAAGGGAAGTTACGGCTACTGTTTATATATATATATATATATGTTATTGTAAATAAATGTTATTACTTTGTATCCTTAAAACTCGTGCTGGATTCTTCGTGGCCCTCACAAAACTGGCGACGAAGGTTAAAGTGAATAGCTGTCTACACTGCTGAAGCCACCTCCCTGGATTTTTGTTGGATACAGGTTGGAAGTTGTTTTCTATTATACCATGCCTCTGTATGGACGTTTGGATGTTTTTGATGCTGCGCTGGAAAGCTGGAACCAGTACACACAACGGATGCGTTACTATTTCCGGGCGAACAGTATCACCGAAAATGAGCGCCAGGTGGTCATATTGCTCACCGCCTGCGGCCCGCATACGTTTGGGGTGATTAGGAGTCTTACGTACCCAGCTGCGCCGGACACCAAAACGTTTGATGAACTTGTGAATATAGTGGGGCAACATTTTAACCCAACCCCGTTCACGATAGTCCAGCGTTACCGGTTTAATACCGCTGAGAGGACCCCTGGAGAATCCCTTGCCGATTTTCTATCCAGGCTACGCAGGATTGCGGAGTATTGTGACTATGGTGAGACCTTGTCGGAAATGTTACGCGACCGTTTGGTTTGCAGTATTAACAATGCGGCCACCCAGAGAAAGTTGTTAGCTGAGCCAACATTGACTTTTCAACAGGCCATTCAAATAGTATTGTCCCGAGAGAGCGCAGGACGAGGAGTGCAGGAGCTACAGGGAATGGAAGTGCATGCCTTGGGGCGCAACCCCTTCCGTCCGAAAACGTCCCCCCCGCACTCCTGCGGTACCTTGGGCGAGGCAACATCCGGACCGACGCCAGTGGCCGTCGGACATTCCTCCCCGAAGGGAGCCTTCTCCAGAACCAATGGATGAGGAGCCATGTCCGCGTCAGACTTGTAGGCGCCGACCCCGTCGCGGACGGCGGTCCTGGGGGCGTCAGAGGCGCTGTCGTTCCGACCGAAACTGGGACCAGCCCAGGAGCCGTAACTGGGACCAGCCCAGGGGCCGTACCTTCCATCTGGATGAACCTGTGGCGACTACTCCTGAGGACGTGGAGACAGAGGATGACTGCCTGCAGCTGCATTGTGTGGCAGCTCCCCGTGTGGCCCCCATTAAGGTGACAGTACGGGTCAATGGCCACCCGCTTGAGATGGAGTTGGATACTGGCGCAACAGTCTCCGTGATCGCCCAGAGGACATTCGACCGCATCAAGCAGGGTACACAGACCCTTACATTAACCGACTCACAGGCCAGGTTGGCCACCTACACGGGGGAACCACTGGACATTGCAGTAACTACAATGACCCCTGTTGTTTATGGACGCCAGGAGGGGCGTTTCCCACTTATCGTGGTGCGCGGCCATGGGCCCAGCCTATTGGGTCGGGACTGGTTGCGCCATTTGCGGTTGCAATGGCAGCACATCCTCCAAACAGTTTCTGAAGGGTTGACTGAGGTGCTAGGACGATACCCAGATGTATTCCAGCCTGGTTTGGGGAAAATAAAAGGGGCCGGAGCCCGTATCCAAGTCGAACGAGGAGCCACGCCGCGCTGTTTCCGGGCGCGCCCAGTGCCTTACGCCTTGCTCGAGAAGGTAGAAGGGGAGCTCACTCGTTTGGAGAGTTTGGGTATTATCAGGCCCGTCCGTTTTGCTGACTGGGCAGCACCAATTGTACCTGTAATGAAGCCAGATGCCACAGTTCGCTTGTGTGGCGACTATAAACTTACAGTGAATACGGTTTACCGACTCGACCGATATCCAATGCCTCACATAGAGGATCTCTACGCGAAACATGCAGGTGGACTCTCGTTCACAAAATTAGATAGGAGTCACGCCTACCTGCAGTTGGAGCTGGACCCTGCCTCCCAACCATATGTAACGATTAATACACACCGGGGCCTGGATGAATATACACGGTTGCCCTTTGGAGTATCCTCTGCCTGCGCAATTTTTCAACGTGTAATGGAGGGCATTTTGAGAGGTTTACCACGTGTGACTGTCTACTTAGATGACGTTTTGATTACAGGGACGTCGTAGCAGGAACATTTGGAAAATCTGGAGGCTGTCCTTAGACGCCTTTCGGAGGGTGGAGTCCGTTTACGTCGCACAAAGTGCGTATTTCAGGCAAAGGAAGTAGTCTACCTAGGTTATCGGGTGGACCGCGAAGGTTTGCACCCCGCCGCAGAGAAGGTGTGTGCAATTCAACATGCCCCCACCCCGACGGACACGTCGCATCTTCGTTCTTTTCTCGGTCTCGTAAACTATTACGGGAAGTTCCTCCCCAATCTGGCAACTACGCTGGCCCCTTTGCACCTTCTGCTAAAGAAAAATCACACCTGGGTTTGGGGTCAGCTGCAAGAAACCGCTTTCCGGCGGGTAAAGCAACAATTGTCGTCGTCTGGGTTACTAACCCACTATGATCCTGGAAAGCCTTTGCTCGTCACATGTGATGCATCCCCGTATGGTATTGGGGCCGTCCTGTCCCACAAGATGGAGAACGGGGCCGAGCGGCCGATAGCTTTCGCCTCCCGCACATTGACTGCAGCGGAGAAAAAGTACGCGCAGATCGAGAAGGAGGCCCTGGCAGTGGGTTTTGTGGTGAAACGCTTCCACCAGTACGTGTATGGCCGCCATTTCACTATCGTGACTGATGATAAGCCTCTGCTGGGACTTTTCAGAGAGGATAAGCCAATACCGCCCATTGCTTCTGCACGGATCCAGCGCTGGGCTTTGTTACTTGCTGCATACGAGTATTCTCTGGAGCACAAACCAGGTACGCAGATAGCAAATGCCGACGCACTGAGCCGATTGCCTTTATCGACTGGCCCCATGTCGACCCCCACGACCGGTGAGGTGGTTGCAACCCTAAATTTTATGGACACCTTGCCTGTCACGGCATCACAGATCCGTGAATGGACCCAGACGGAGCCAGTCCTGTCAAAGGTTTGGCACATAGTCCTGTATGGTGGGCAGCATAGACCGCTCCCAGGCGAGTTGCGGGCATTTTCCTCCAAGCTGTCAGAATTCAGCATGGAAGACGGCATCCTCTTGTGGGGGATGCGTGTGATTGTCCCGGAAAAAGACCAGGAGCTGATCCTAACAGACTTGCACAATGGGCATCCAGGTGTGACCAAAATGAAAATGTTGGCCCTGAGGTATGTCTGGTGGCCAGGCCTCGACACCGACATTGAGAAGGTGGCCCAAAACTGCTCCATTTGCCAGGAGCATCAGAAGCTTCCGCCGGCCGCGCCCCTACATCACTGGGAATGGCCGGGGCGGCCTTGGGCACGCTTGCATGCAGATTTCGCAGGCCCTTTTCAAGGATCCATGGTCCTTCTACTAATTGACGCCCAGTCTAAATGGCTGGAGGTGCATAAGATGCAGGGGACAACGTCCTGCGCAACAATTGAAAAGATGCGTTTATCGTTTAGTACGCATGGCCTCCCCGAGGTGCTGGTCACGGATAACGGCACTCCATTCACGAGTGAGGAGTTTGCGAGGTTCACGAAGATGAACGGCATCTGCCATATCCGCACTGCCCCTTACCACCCGGCTTCAAATGGGTTGGCAGAGCGCGCAGTGCAGACATTCAAAAGAGGCCTAAAGAAGCAGTCTTCCGGATCAATGGACACGAGACTGGCTCACTTTTTGTTTACGTATAGGACCACCCCCCATGCAGTGACTGGGGTGGCTCCCGCAGAACTCCTAATGGGCCGGAGACTTCACACCCGCCTTAGTATGGTTTTCCCGGACATTGGCGCAAAAGTACGCCGCACACAAGAACGGCAGGGACAGGGATTTTCTCGGCATCGGCCGATTCGGCAGTTTGCGCCCGGTGACCCAGTGTTCGTTCGGAATTTTGCTGGTGGTGCCCAATGGGTTCCTGGTATAATCTTTCGCCAAAACGGGCCCTATATCTTACCAGGTACCCAGGGTCGTCTCCAGCGCAAACATGTAGACCACGTTCGGTCCAGAAGACTATCCCCTCAAAAGATTCCCCGCCCCCGGAGCTCATTTCTACAGCCACAGAGACCAGAGACAAGGGAAGGTAGTCCTCACAATCTTCCACTGGTGCCTCACTCGAAGCCTGCGCAGGTCGTTACGGAACCGAATGGAGATAGAGACGCTGACATGACGGAGGCAGCAGACTCTGACTCCGAGATGGAGACACAGGATGCATCAGAGGGGGAATCCTCGGGTCCACGGGCCGTGGATGTACAACCGCGCCGTTCATCACGGAGGCGCCGGTCTCCGTCTCGTTACACGCCGCCTGATCCAGCGTGCAAATGGTGTCCGGCCTGCGGCCAAACGAGTCCGACGCCCTCCTTCGCCAGGGTCTTCGTTGGATTCCTTGGACTTTTGGGGGGAGGGATGTTATAACCTGCCTACTTACCATTGGCTGGGGACTAATGACTATCCCACAATCCTGTGGGAGTATGAGCTTCCCCACTGAGG
The DNA here is from genome assembly GCF_047496885.1 of Scyliorhinus torazame. NCBI lineage: Eukaryota > Metazoa > Chordata > Chondrichthyes > Carcharhiniformes > Scyliorhinidae > Scyliorhinus > Scyliorhinus torazame. The sequence continues at coordinate 88,384,331 of NC_092710.1, read as the reverse complement.
GGGCGGAGAAACCATTAGTAAACTCCGAGTATAAATAAAGCTGGCCAGTTCAGGAACCAGCAGGAAGGAGTATGCAGCAAGGGAAGTTACTGCTACTGTTATTTATATATATATATATATATATGTTCTTGTAAATAAATGTTATAATGTTATTACTTTGTATCCTTAAAACTCGTGCTGGATTCTTCGTGGCCCTCACAAAAATTAGATTGATAGGTTTTGATGTGGAGGGTATTAAGGCAGTGTTTTTTAAACTTTTTTTCCGGGGACCCATTTTTTACCAACCGGCCAACCTTCGCGACCCACGCCGGCTGACCTTTGTGGCCCACGCCGGCCGACCTTCGCGGCCCAACTCCGGCTGACCTTCGCGGCCCAACTCCAGCTGACCTGCGCGACCCATCATTTTCTCTTACCTTTTTTTGCTGACAAAAATGGAGGAAATGGTTTTGGGTCCCTTTGGCCCCAATGATCCCTTTGGCCCCCTGAACTTGTAAAACAAAAGGCTGCCGTATTAAAAAAAAATGCGGCCAGACTGCGCATGCGTGCCCGATCATGGCCATCTTGAAGACCGCTTGCAGCCGGGATAGTTAAAAGCCGGCTGTTGCGTGCAGATTTGCGCGATCGGGAGCGCCGCGATGGACGGCTCCGTGGCCCTCCCAACACCCGCCCGCGGACCCCCGAGTTGCATCCCCGAGTTTGACAATGCCTGTATTAAGGGATAAGGACCCAAGACCGGTCATGAAAGTTAAGCTGAAAGTCAGCACTGATCTAATTGAATAGTGGAACAGCCTCAGGAGTCTATATGGCCTCTTCCTTTTCTGATGTTCCATTGATTTTCCCGGCTATATGACAAAGCTCCATGTGCACAGTGCTTTATCAAATGAAACACAGGAGTTACTACGGAAATTAAAATTGAACGATGGAATTTGTCAATGTTCAGTGCTCCCATGTTGTACAATTCTAGATTGCTGACTCTCTGAGAGCAGATCGCCAAACCAGTTAGTCAAGTTAAAATAGTGCCTGAAACAGAAAGCTAAAGGAAATGGAGATATAAATAATAACTTGTAACTTGTGGGGATCATAAATTGAATATATTGAACATATCCTGCAGCACAATCATTTCTTTTGTTTCACTAATAACAGTCAATAAGTTTGGTTTCACACAGACCAAAAGGTGCACCCAGTTCAAGATCAAGTTCAAACTAATTGGTTGATCTTTTTCATTTGTCTGCTGCTGCAGTCAGGCTCTTCCAAAGTCTTTCAAAAACAGTAGCAGTAATGTATACAATTTTCACACACTGATTGCTGATCCAGTTATTTGGACCAATCCATTACCAGACAAAAACACATAGATAGAAGCAAATTACTGTGGATGCTGGAATCTGAAACAAATAGATGGATATCATACAATCAGCAAATAAGTTGGGGAAGGGAACTGTGAGCTCAAAGCTAAATGCCCAATCTAAAAATGGTTGCAATGGGGTTTTCAGGCCTGTGGCTCTTCGCAAACTAAATAAAGACCATGAACCCAAACTTGATTTCACAATTAAATCGAAACACCAGTTTCAAATCGGCAACTCATGTCTGCCTAGACTGTTACAATTTGGCATCTTGTCATCTCAAATGATCCACATATTGGAATCTCATTTCTGTAGATACCTTATAAATACCTCAGCACAAACTGACAAGTGAGCGATTTCGACCGGTTGAACACACTGTTCTCCTCCATACAGGAAACAGTTAAAATTACCATGAGGTCGAGGGTCAGCATTTTTTTTTATGTGAAAGGAAATCATAACAATCGAGTGAAGAAGTGGTGAGTTCCCTCAGCTCACAGCATCATATGTAACTGTCACGAGAGTTAATGAATTAAAGAGCAAAATAAAGACACTGGCATGCCATTTAAAATGTCAGCAGTTTTAGTTTTGTGTTAAAATTAATGTCAATGCTCCCATAATCTGTGCATATACTCGTAAGTGAATCAAATGCACAGACTGAAAATAATTTGCCATTCACACAAGAACCATTCAGAAATCTCAGATTAAATCAGAGCATCAGGAAAATAAATGAAAATCATTCCACTTATTGTTTGTTTGTTTTGTGTCCACTAGCTCAGAATATCTGTACAATTAACTATCCTTCACCACACCATTTGTGAAAAACAAATGGAGATTTTGGTTCTTCTAAAATATTAGCATAACTCACTAGTGGGTACTTAAATACCATAATCCTGAAGCCCCTAGCAGCAAACATATCATAGTCAGAATCTGTGCACACTGAAAAAGCACAGCAAACATGAATGCACATCTGATACTAGGATGTCAACCACACCCACATTCAGTTATGAAGCACACTACACCTGAGACTGCCTTTGGTTTGGGCCCTCAATATTTAATGCTAAACATATCCAAGTGTCTTTTACTTTGACAGGTGCGTTTCGGTCACAGTGCAGCAGCCAGTTGTGGATCAGCTTTTACAAAATTACTCATCAGAAAACTGAATTCGCATTTATGCTTATTATGTTTTGCAGATAACAAAGGCTGGTGATGCAGCATCACTGTTGGCATATAAACTGATTATGTAAGTCACTGACTAAAAATGCTCAGACAAAAATAAAATAAACTGAAGAGTTGAATAAAACACAATTTCAAAAATGAAGTAAATAATCTAACCATATGTTTGGTAGGCAGGTTTTTATAATTGTGTATTTAACACACGAACACACCCTAACCTCACCCCACCCGACAGGCTGGAAGGTAATGAGATAGGCTGTATCCTAGTGCAATGTTGTGGGAAGCTCTGTGTGTGTATAACAACTGGAATAGCAAATAAATCGGAGATGGATAAGAAGCTTCGCGTGTTTATACCAGAATAAGTCCAAGATCCACATCAGGATCAAGTGTCTTGCTTTCCAAAGCGAGGAATGATCATCTGGTGGAGGCGGGTTGCTGTCAGACAGGGCCTGAGCTCCATCAGCGGAATGAAGAGCTAAAGAAGAGAAATGTGATGTGCTTCTCGTCGCTCTTCCTTGCCCGTTTAGGCGGCGGCGGGGGGGGGGGGGGGGGGGGGGCGTCAGTCAGAAGTAGAATTGATTTTAAAAAGCAATGAGCACACACACACAATAAGGAGGTTGATTGACAAGTGATCACAACAGAACAGAGAGGCTTTTCCTTTCATCAAATTCGTCTCAAATGAAGAAAGAGGTCTGCAGCCTGTGACTAAAATAAGCAGCAGAGATGTGAGGGCGGAACCGGATTAACCCGGTGAACACCTTCTGCATCCCCGAGAGAGAGGGAGGGGAGGGGAGGATGTGTAAACATTCTGCTTACTTTAGCATCGCCTCTTCCTTCTCTTCCTCCTCCCGCTGCCTCTCCAGCACGGCCATGATGATGCTCCTCTCCTCCTCAGTCAGATGGCTCAGGTCGGGCATGGTGGGCGGCGCGGCGGGTGGCCGGGGACCGCGGGGGCCCAGCGATGCCGACATCTTCCCCTCGCCCTCAGCCACCGTCCCCCGAGGGAAACAGCCGCCTTGTCCGGGGCGGGCGGGTGGTCCTCGCAGGCAGGGAGTGAGTTCTCAGGCGGCCAGCCCGCCTCTCAGCATCCTCTCCCCGCAGCCTCTCCACTCCGCCATCCGCCTGCTCCTCCCGAGCTGCCTCCAGCTGCACCTCCCTGTCTCTCTGCCGCTGGAAAAGGATGGAGAGAGGGAGGAGCAGGGGATGGAGGTGGAGTCTCTCTCTAGCTCTCTCTCTCTGGTCCAGCTCCGGAGTGAGGAGAGCACAGGGGAAAGGAATGGCCCGACTCCCTCCCTCTGGCTCTCACTCGGGAGGGAGAATCACTGGACCCCTCCCCTCCCAGCCCCACAGCAGCACCAACTCCTCTCCAAACCCCTGTCTCCACAGACACCAGGGCAGCAGCCCTGGGGTTCAGTTGAACGTTCCTGATACAGAAGATTCTGAATTGCTTAAAGACTGTGCTCAAAGCTTGTGTATGGGAGGAGAGATTCCTGTGTCAGTCTCCCCCACCTCATCCAGTCTGAACACCCAACTTCAGCTTCATCTCCCAGCTTTGACATCAGTAAATTACCTGGTTGATCATCACAAATAGTGGTCTTTTATTTTTTTGTTCTATTTTTGTTTCAAACTGAGGTTTCGTTAATTAAAACCTACGCCCTTTTAAGTATTGCCTGACTAACCATTCGGTGTTCACATTCTCCATAATAACATTCGGTACCATTTTTCCTCGCCTCCGACTCCCACCACTAATATTTCTAATTCCTCTATTTTTTCCTCATTAATGCCGCATTATAAACCCTCAGTATAACCTTAGCATTGTTTAACTATTATTCCAGGTATACAATAACAATTTGCTGTACATTTCTTTTCACAGAGTTACCATTTCCATTAACGTTTTGTGCTCTAATTATATCATGAACAGTTTATTTATCATTCTCGAAATACAAATATAGCTCACATAGGGTTGAAAAGGAATATTCAAACATAAATCAAGCTTCATTCCAATGCGCTTTAAAAAATCAAAGTGAATTTGAAAATCCAGCTCAATCCTGATAACCTAAATACACATGCAATGACCAGCTGAGTTGCACGTTTCGGCACCTCCCGTTGGAACGGACTTTTGGGCTCTTGATAGGAGCAATTTAAACAGCCAAAAATCACTGTGCGGTAAACTAGAAGGGAATCCCCCCGGATATACAGGGAAAAAGGTGAGGATAGCGGCCGGATTGCAGAAGATCCTCTGGAGCAGCGGCAAGGAAGTGAAGCTCGAAGCAAGATGGCGTCAGAAGGTGGCCGTTTGTTATGGGGCCCGGAGCAACAAGAGTTCCGGTGGCGCTGTGTGGAAGAGCTGAAGAAGGAGTTGAAGAAGGAGGTGCTGGCCCCGATATTACAGGCGATTGAAGGGCTAAAGGAGGAGCAGAGGACCCAGGATCTGGAACTTCGGGTCGTGAAGGCAAAGACTGCTGAAAACGAAGATGAAATACAGGGCCTGGTGGTGAAGGCAGAAACGCACGAGGCACAGCATAAAAGGTGTGTGGAGAAGTTGGAAGCACTGGAGAATAATTCGAGGAGAAAGAATTTAAGAGTCCTGGGTCTTCCCGAAGGTGCAGAGGGGGCGGACGTCGGGGCATATGTGAGCACGATGCTTCACTCGCTAATGGGATCGGAGGCCCCGACGGGCCCTTTGGAGGTGGAGGGAGCCTATCGAGTTCTGGCGCGAAGACCAAAGGCTGGAGAAATACCACGAGCTATAGTGGTGAGGTTTCTCCGCTACAACGACAGAGAGACGGTCCTCAGATGGGCGAAGAAAACTCGGAGCTGTAAGTGGGAGAACGTGGTGATCCGCATATACCAGGATTGGAGTGCGGAGGTGGCGAGAAGGAGGGCAAGTTTCAATCGGGCTAAGGCGGTGCTTCACAAAAAGAAGGTTCAATTTGGAATGTTGCAACCGGCGAGACTGTGGGTCACACACCAAGGGAAGCACCACTACTTTGAGACGGCAGAAGAGGTGTGGACATTCATTGTGGACGAGAAGCTGGGATAGTTTGGCGAGAGAAAGAGCTTCTGGGATAAAGTGGTGGGGTGATTATGTGGGGCGAGGAAGAGGAAGGGGAGGGATGATTTTTCAATTTGTTAATTCTTTGATCCTGTAACTTTTCTCTCTTCCCCTCGTTTGGGGTGAAGTTTGGGGTATGAGGAACTGTGGGCGCCGGTGGGGAGGAAAGGGGAAGGAGAAGGGAAATGCGCCATTGGGGGCGGGGCCGAGTGGGAAACGCGGGCTTTGCTCCCGCACTATGGTAATTATGGCGGGAACAGGAACGCAGGAAGGAGGGGGCCTCGCACAGTGAGGGGCCAAGGACAAGGGGGGAAGCCGAGGTCAGCCAGTGTTCGCTGACTTCTGGGAGCAACATGGGGGGTGCAACTACGCTAGAGGGGGATCTTGCGGAGGGGGGGGGGAGTTAACTGGGTTGCTGCTGCTAAGGAGAAGGGGGAGCTATTATGGGACGGGGTGGTCGAGACGGGGGGCACCGCCGGTGGGATATACAGGTACGTGGGAACTGGGTGAGGAGCTGGGTTAAAAAAGGGGATGGCTAGTCGACAAGGGGGGGGGGTAAAGAGCCCCCCAACCCGGCTGATCACGTGGAACGTGAGAGGGCTGAACGGGCCGATTAAAAGGGCACGGGTACTCGCACACCTAAAGAAATTAAAGGCAGATGTGGTTATGTTGCAGGAGACGCACCTGAAACTGATAGACCAGGTCAGACTACGTAAAGGATGGGTGCGGCAGGTGTTTCATTCGGGTTTAGATGCAAAGAATAGGGGGGTGGCTATCTTAGTGGGGAAACGGGTACTGTTTGAGGCAAAGACCATAGTGGCGGATAGTGGGGGTAGATATGTGATGTTGAGTGGCAGATTGCAAGGGGAGGCGGTGGTTCTGGTGAACGTATACGCCCCGAACTGGGATGATGCAAACTTTATGAGGTGTATGTTGGGGCGTATCCCGGACCTGGAGGCGGGAAAGTTGGTAATGGGGGGAGACTTCAATACGGTGCTTGATCCAGGGCTGGACCGGTCGAGGTCCAGGACCGGGAGGAGGCCGGCAGCGGCCAGGGTGCTCAAGGACTTCATGGAGCAGATGGGAGGAGTAGACCCCTGGAGATTTATTAGGCCTAGGAGTAAGGAGTTCTCATTTTTCTCCCATGTTCACAAGGTATATTCACGGATAGACTTTTTTGTCTTGGGAAGGGCACTGATTCCGAAGGTGACAGGGACGGAGTATACGGCCATAGCCATTTCGGACCACGCTCCACATTGGGTAGACCTGGAGGTAGGAGAGGGAAAAGAACAGCACCCACTCTGGAGAATGGATATGGGCTTATTGGCAGATGAGGGGGTATGTCTAAGGGTGAGGGGGTGTATCGAAAGGTACTTGGAGCTTAATGACAACGGAGAGGTTCAGGTGGGAGTGGTCTGGGAAGCGTTGAAGGCGGTGGTCAGAGGGGAACTGATATCCATAAGGGCACATAAAGGGAAGCAAGAGGGTAAAGAAAGGGAGCGATTGTTGATAGAACTTCTGAGGGTGGACAGGCAATATGCAGAGGCACCGGAGGAGGGACTGTACAGGGAAAGACAAAGGTTACATGTGGAATTTGACCTGCTGACCACGGGTAAGGCAGAGGCACAGTGGAGGAGGGCACAGTGTGTACAGTATGAGTATGGAGAGAAGGCGAGTCGGCTACTGGCCCACCAATTGAGGAAGAGGGGAGTGGCGAGGGAGATAGGTGGGGTGAGAGATGAGGAGGGAGAGATGGAACGGGGAGCGGAGAGAGTGAACGGGGTGTTCAAGGCATTCTATGAGAGGTTATATAAGGCTCAGCCCCTGGAAGGGAAGGAGGGAATGATGTGTTTCCTGGATCAGCTGGAATACCCGAAGGTGGAGGAGCAGGAGACGGCGGGACTGGGAGCACGGATTGAGATAGAGGAGGTGGTAAAGGGGATTGGGAGCATGCAGGCGGGGAAGGCCCCGGGACCGGATGGGTTCCCGGTGGAATTTTATAGGAAATATATGGACCTACTGGCCCCGCTTTTGACGAGAACCTTTAATGAGGCCAGGGAAAGGGGGAAGTTGCCCCCGACTATGTCGGAGGCGACGATATCGCTACTTTTGAAGAAGGAAAATGACCCGCTGCAGTGTGGGTCTTACAGGCCCATTTCCCTTTTGAACGTAGATGCTAAGCTCCTGGCCAAGGTGATGGCGACGAGGAGAGAGGACTGTGTCCCAGGGGTGGTCCACGAGGATCAAACTGGGTTCGTTAAGGGGAGACAGCTGAACACGAACATACGGAGGCTGCTAGGGGTGATGATGATGCCTCCACCAGAGCGGGAGGCGGAGATAGTGGTGGCGATGGATGCCGAGAAAGCATTCGACAGAGTGGAGTGGGACTATCTGTGGGAAGTGTTGAGGAGATTTGGTTTTGGAGAAGGGTTTATTGGATGGGTACAGCTGCTATATAGGGCCCCGGTGGCAAGTGTGGTCACGAACAGGCAGAGGTCTGACTACTTCCGTCTTTATAGAGGGACGAGGCAAGGGCGTCCCCTGTCTCCGTTACTGTTTGCATTGGCAATTGAGCCCCTGGCCACAGCACTGAGGGGCTCCAGGAAGTGGAGGGGAGTGCTCAGGAGAGGAGAAGAACACCGGGTATCATTGTATGCAGATGATTTATTGCTGTATGTTGCGGACCCGGTGGAGGGGATGCCTGAGATAATGCGGACACTCAGGGAGTTTGGGGAATTCACGGGGTACAAATTGAATATGGGGAAGAGTGAGTTGTTTGTGGTGCATTCGGGGGAGCAGAGCAGGGGAATAGAGGATTTACCGCTGAGGAAGGTAACAAGAGATTTCCGGTACTCAGGGATTCAGATAGCCAGGAGTTGGGGAACCTTACATAGGCTTAATCTAACACGATTGGTGGAACAGATGGAGGAGGATTTTAAGAGATGGGACATGGTGCCCCTGTCACTGGTGGGTAGGGTGCAGGCGGTCAAAATGGTAGTCCTCCCGAGATTCCTTTTTGTGTTTCAGTGCCTCCCGGTGATGGTCACAAAGGCTTTTTTCAAGAAAATCGAGAAAAGTGTCATGAGTTTTGTGTGGGCAGGGAAGACCCCGAGAGTGAGGAGGGGTTTTTTGCAACGTAGCAGGGATGGGGGGCGACTGGCACTTCCGAACTTAAGTGAGTACTATTGGGCCGCCAATGTCTCAATGGTGTGTAAGTGGATGGGAGAAGGGGAGGGAGCGGCGTGGAAGAGATTAGAGATGGCGTCCTGCAAAGGAACCAGCCTACAAGCACTGGCGACGGCGCCGTTACCGTTCACCCCAAAGAAATACACCACAAGTGCAGTGGTGGTGGCAACACTGAAAATTTGGGGCAATGGAGATGGCATAGGGGAATGACGGGAGCCTCGGTGCGGTCCCCGATAAGAAATAATCATAGGTTCGTCCCGGGGAGAATAGATGGGGGATTTAGAGCATGGCAGAGAGCAGGGATTGTGCAATTGAGGGATCTGTTCTTAGACGGGACGTTTGCGAGTCTGGGAGCACTGACGGAAAAATATGGGTTGCCCCATGGGACATGCAACTGAGGGCTTTTGCGAGGCAACAGGTGAGGGAATTCCCGCAGCTCCCGACGCAGGCGATTCAGGATAGAGTGATCTCAGGGACATGGGTGGAGGATGGTAGGGTGTCAGATATATACAGGGAAATGAGGGACGAGGGGGAGATCATGGTGGATGAGCTGAAGGGAAAATGGGAAGAAGAGCTGGGGGAAGAGATTGAAGAGGGGCTGTGGGCAGATGCCCTACGTAGGGTGAACTCTTCATCCTCGTGCGCCAGGCTTAGCCTGATACAATTCAAGGTTTTGCACAGGGCGCATGTGACCGGAGCAAGGCTCAGTAAATTTTTCGGGGTAGAGGATAGGTGTGGGAGATGCTCGAGAAGCCTGGCAAACCACACCCACATATTTTGGTCATGCCCGGCACTGCAGGGGTTCTGGGTGGGGGTGGTGAATGTGCTTTCAAAGGTGGTGGGGTCCGGGTCGAGCCAAGCTGGGGGTTGGCTATATTTGGGGTTTCAGAAGAGCCGGGAGTGCAGGAGGCGAGAGAGGCTGATGTTTTGGCCTTTGCGTCCCTAGTAGCCCGGTGAAGGATATTGCTTATGTGGAAGGAAGCCAAACCCCCGGGCGTGGAGACCTGGATAAACGACATGGCAGGGTTTATAAAACTAGAACGGATAAAGTTTGCACTAAGGGGTTCGGCGCAAGGGTTCACCAGGCGGTGGCAACCGTTCATTGACTACCTCACAGAACGATAAAGGAAATGGGAAGGTAACAGCAGCAACCCTGGGGGGAGCGGGGGGGCTGGGGGGAGGGCTCGGGCGGGTCCTCAGGGGTGTTTATGTATAGATATTTGTACTTGGTTATGTATATTGGATTGTTTGATTTTTTTATTACTTGGGAGAGTTATTATTTTTATTATGGCAGTTGCAGTTGCAGTATGTACAATATTTACTTATTTGTTAAAAAACGGTCGCTGTTATTTATATTGTTTTGTTGCTGTAAAAAGGGGAAAAACCTTTGTACTGTTTTGTTTGACCGAAAAATTTGAATAAAATATATATTTTTCTAAAAACAAGTTCCTTAATGAAGTTTCATGAATTTCCAACACTTTTAATTCAATGGTGAGTTCAGCTGATCTCCTTGGGTTATATTTCCAAAAAGAGAATAATTATCTGGTGATGTTTTGTAACTAACTGAAACCTGTAAATCATATTAGCTAAATATATTATGGAATATTATATATATTGTGGAACGGAATTCCACTTCTGAGGTGATAATAACTTCCTTACTCATGAGGCATGACAATTTTTGATTACAATCATGCCTCTGTTAGTTTTTATCTCTGTTTCCCTGTTACAGAAAGCGACCTCAGTCACAAAATGAATAACTCAGAAACATTTTGAAATAAAGTAACAGAGTCCAGAATGGCTAGTTCAATGCTGATATCTTGGACGTGCAGAACTACATGGTTGGATTTGCTCAACAGAACTCTTTGAGAAATTCATGCCTTCTTTATGGAACTGTTAAAATGCTATTTCCTTATTGTATAGAATCACTGCATAGCATCACATCGACTTGCTATTGAAGGATCTTTAAGTCCATTTGCTTTGTAATAATAAAAATACACAGGGGCTTGATCAGCATTTCGAAGAAGGGAATAATGTTGGAGGTCTAACTATTCAACATTTAATTTTTTTAAAAGCTTCACCTCTTTTTCTTTAAGCTACCGTACTTTATTTTTATTTCACTTCATACATGACTTTTTTATATTTTAAATTTCGACACAAAGTTTGATTGTAAAAACAATTGGCAACTTGATTTGCAAGAAGAGTCAGTAATTTACATTACAACCTTAAAGCTGAAGTAGTCCCACTGTAAGGGCTCTTCCTGTTGATTCCCTTATTTCCCCTTTCTTTAATTTTGCTGACATAATTTTGATTCATGGATGCTGAATGGACATACATCTTTAAGTCAAACAGTGGAAGTGCGGAACTCCAACGATTGCAAAATAAAACACTGTGCTAGCTTTGAACAGCAGAACTTAGACTTTTTGGCACCTGAAAGATCGGTGGGACTCGTTTCAATTGGTTGGCTGGTGGTCAATGAATTGGCCAAAAGTCCATAGTCTGCCTGGTAACAGACAGTGATTGGATCCTGCCTGAGTGGGATGATTTTCAGAGAGCCAGGGGAAAGACATTTGGAGTCCTCGACACTCAGAGGAAAGGACTTGCGATCTCTTTCTCTCTTGTTTTTCTCCAGAAAAGCTGTATAGCTGCTGTATTTCTAAAACTGCAAAGACCTAAAATGATTTTACAATGGAATTACAGACTGGAATCAGGAAACCTCGAACAGAAAGCCTAAATTGAAGAAAGATGTTCTCAGAACAACCATCTGAAACAACGACTCTTATTTTTTTCTACACCCCTCTTCTTCCCTCTGTGTTTGTCTGCCTTGGGTGTGTGTAGAGAATGGGCGAGTTTGGCAGGAGTTAGGAATTAGATAATAGTTAACCTGCTGTATTTGTTGCATATTTAATCATAGCTATTGTCATTAATAAAATTAGTTGTGTTTAAGTTTACAAATCTGGTGACTGTATGTATTGGGAAGCCAAGGACCAAATACGTTGGGTGTTTTTCTAAGAGTTATTTATTAATTTAAATTGTTTTATGACTCAGGGTCAAGTGAGGCTGGAATTCACCACGCACTAGCCCAGGGGGTCGTAACACCCACCATAAAGTAAGGGATAAGGAAAAACTGTCTCACATGACTTACATTTGAGATGTTTCTCATTTGCAAGAAGTACTTATCCTGATTAACACCTCCTTCTAGTGATATAGCTGAGATTAGGAATTTGTCATGTTTTGAATTTTGAACACAACACCATGCATTATCGTCACTGACATGTTGCATTCAAACAGTTAGGTGCTGTATGTCCATAGTTACTCGTCATTTAACTTAAAATAAAACAGAAACATAAGTATTTTAATAAAAAACCTTAAACCCGATAAGCCATCCAGTTGTGATAGACCTACCTGCCATCTCATCTTAGCCCTTCACCCATTCTCAAATAATGATCTGCTTATTGGAATTGTCTGTACAGCGTGTTCAAGGGTTTCCATCTTTTTCTTCCCATCCTTCTTCTGAAAATTTGAATTAAAATGTTTCAACCGAATTCTCTAATTGTTACAAAAGGAATTATTGCAGATGCTTGAATCTGAAACAAAAGTAGAACATTCTGGACAATCTCAGCAGGTCTGTCAGCATCTATGGAGAGAGAACGGAACTGACATTTCGCATCTGGATGGCGTTGACGAAGAGTCATCCAGACTCCATTCTCTCTCCACAGATGCTGAGATTGTCAATCATTCGTTGTTTTTGTCTAGCATTCAAACTCCTTTTTCCATAATCAATAATTTGTCTGGATCAACTCATTCCCTCAATTATCTTGAAAAGTTAATTCAGGTAAGGCTCATTGTTAAGAAAATAACCCTTTTTTAACCTTTCATCATAAATTAAGCTCTGAGTTCAAAAATAGAGAAAGATGTAAACACTCATATAGCATCTGTTGACAGGTGAAGTTTTGAGTAGAGCTGTTGAGTAAAACTGGAATCTTACCAAACTAACTGCTGCCACACATGGTGAGTGGGGCATGCTGAATGTTTCCAACATTCTCTGCATGTGTTTTAAACATGTTCCGATACCCTGAAATATCTCAATGTGTGAAAATACAGATATTTCTATCTAAATGCCGCCAAGAATGAAGATTATTTTTCATTAATAGAAATACCTAGAATATTATACAGTGGTGTTTGAAACAAATTACTTTGCAATTGCTGAGTTATGCTTGCTTCCTCAATTGTTGAATGAAATAGCTATTAGTTAGCGAGCTCTCCGACATGCATAGAGTTTTCACCATCTTATGAGTCTCCAAATTAGTGAATTGAATCTAAAGAACCTAAGCATAGATTGGCAAAAGCTAAAACCTCAGGACCCACCACGAATGCAGTAAGTCAGTCTGACTGAGTCTTCATCCACTGTGTTCTGAGCATGGATCTAGTATTGGATGACCAAGGCTACCTCGGTCGACCACCTGGAGTATCATCTTGAAACCATGCCAAATGCATAATCACCTATCACTGCACCCCCCCACACCCCCCGGCCCCTGTAGTCCCCACCTCCCAACCCCCCTCAACGTTGCCCCCGCCCCCCCCCCCTCCCACTCCCCCCTGGCCCCTGTCTCTCTCTCTCTCTCTCCAGACACACCAAGCTGTCTAAGGCAGTTCCTACCTGCTCAATCGCAAAGAAGACAGAGTACAGATGCCAGAATTTCCCCGAGCACCATAGTGAGAAACAGAATTCAGTGTAAAAGTAGGATTCCATTAAGGAAATGGATGGCGGGTACGGGGTCGGTTTGGGAGGGGATGGAGGCTGCTTTGTGCAGGGGCACCAGTTTGGCAGCCTTGGTTATGGCGCCTCTGCTGCTCCCGCCGGCACGATACTCCACCAACCCTATAGTGGTAGTGGCTCTTCGGATCTGGGGCCAGTGGAGGAGGCATATAGGGGAAGTGAGAGCATCGGTTTGGTTCCCAATCTGTGGTAACCACCGATTTGCCCCAGGGAATATGGACGGTGGGTTCCAATTATGGCGGAGGGCAGGGATTGTGAGGATGGGCAATCTGTTCCTGGAAGGGAGCTTCCCGAGCTTGAGGGTGTTGGAGGAGAAGTTTGGGCTGGCGAGAGGGAATGATTTCAGGTACTTGCAGGTGCGGGATGTCGTACGCAGATTGGTCCCATCCTTCCCACGCCTCCTGCCAAGGGGGATCCAGGACAGGGTAGTTTCCGGAGGAGAGGTGGGAGAGGGGAGAGTCTCCGACATTTATGAAGAACTAATGGGAGCAGAGGAGGCACAGACTGAAGAACTGAAGCTGAAGTGGGAGGAGGAGCTCGGGGGGAGATAGAGGACGGCACATGGGCAGACGCTTTGAGTAGAGTAAACACGACCGCAACTGCGCCAGGCTCAGTGAGTAGGCTTCAATGAAGTTACTGTGAAAAGACCCTAGTCGCCACATTCTGGCGCCTGTTCGGGGAGACTGGTATGGGAATTGAACTGTGCTGCTGGCCTGCCTTGGTCTGCTTTCAAAGCCAGCGATTTAGCCCAGTGTGCTAAACCAGCCCCAATGAGTCCTGAGATGGCAATCTTTGGGGTTTCAGAGGACCTGGGAGTCCAGGAGGAGAAAGAGGCTGACGTCTTGGCCTTTGCTTCCCTGGTAGCCCGGCGACGAATACTGTTGGCATGGAGGGACTCAAAGCCCCCGAAGTCTGAAGTATGTCTTTCGGACATGGCGAGCTTTCTCGGGCTGGAGAAAATTGAGTTCGGCTTGAGAGGATCGCTGTCAGGGTTCGCCCGGAGGTGGCAGCCATTCGTTGACTTCTTCGCGGAGAATTAATCGTCAGCAGGGGAGGAGGGGGGTTAGGGTCGAGTAGAGGATTGTTTAGGCAGGTTCTTGCGAGAGGGGAACCGATGCTTGCATTATGCCTTATTTGCTTTTGGTAGAATGTTGCTGTTTTATATGCCAAAAATACCTCAATAAAATAGATTATTAAAAATCAAAAAAAAAAAGTAAGATTCCATTGACACCATTGTTCTGACTACAACACAAGTGCACACCATTGTCCGGTGGACTGATAATTCCATCTTTCAGAGATGTTGACCCTTAGCAGCAACTGCCTACTTTGCATTAATCCAGTTAAGGTAGCCAACACATCCTGGATATATAAACATATTTGCACATTCCAGCCCATTGCTACCATTTATAGCATATGCATCTCTTCTTCCAATATGAGATGCATACCTGCAGGCATGCCAGTTCTTACCCAAAGTTATCATGGAAATTAACATTCACAAACCGAGCACAGCAGATGACTATGCAGCCAGATTGATTTATTGCTTGGACCTGTGCATGCTTGGCAAGTGCTGTCACCTTGACATTACAGGGTAGGTGGTGGCAGAGCGGTAATCTCACTGGATTAGCAATGCAGTATTGCTCTGGGGCCACCGTTTCAAATCGGTGGGATTTGAATTAAATTAATAAAACCTGGAACTAAAAGGTAGTCTCAGTATTGTGACTCTGAAACCTTCATAAAAGGTCATAAAAACCTGAAGGGAAGGAAATCTGTCACCCTTACCTGGTCTGTTCCCCACATCATTCCAGGCCCACTGCCCCTGAAATGGCCGAGCAAGGTGCTCAGTTGTATCAAACCACGACACAAAAGTCAATAAGGAATAAGACTGAATAGAACACCTGGCATTTGCCGAGACACCATAAACGACAATGGTGATCTCAGCCCTGTCGACCCTACAAAGTCCTCCTAACTGACACTGGGGAGAGGGTGAGTGCCAAAATTGGGAGAATTGTCACAGCAGCAGCCTGACATTGCCTTACTCGTGGAATCATACCTCACAGATATTGTCTTAGGTACTGTCCTTCCCTGGCTATACCCTGTCCCACCAGCAGGACAGAGTCGGCAGATGTGGCAAAATGGTATACAGTCGGGATGGACTAACCCTGGGAATTCTCAATGTCAACTTTGGACTCCATAAGGTATCATCAGGTCAAACATGGCAAAGAAACCTCCTGCTGATTAGTACCAACTGTACATACCAAAACATGAGGTGTGAACCTGGTGAAGCGAGAAAGGGGCCATTTAGGCTGGGCTAGGTACAGGGGGGAATTAAGATGGGAGTTAAGTAGAGAAGATGATGGATGGTAGGAGGAATTAGAGGCGTAAGCCTCTGGTAAGGCTGGTAACGGGGAATGTCCAGGGACAGAATTGGCCGGTTAAAAGGTCACGGGTGTTCGCGCACCTCAGGAGCCTGAAAGCGGGCGTGGTCTTTCTGCAGGAGATACACCTCCGTGTGAAGGACCAGGTTAAGTTAAGGAACGGGTGGGTCGGGCAGGTTTTTCACTCGGGGTTTGATTTGAAATCGAGGGAAGTGGCGATTTTAATGAGCAGAAAAATGGGATTTGTGAGTGCGAAGGAGGTGAGGAAACTGGGTGAGAGATATGTGATTGTGAGTGGGGTATTGGAAGGGGCACCGGTGGTGTAGGTAAATATGTACGTCCAAATTGGGATGATGTACGTTTTCTGAGGGGGTTTCTGACAGATTTGGCCTCGCACCAGTTGATCATGGGAGGAGATTTTAACTGTGTCCTGGAGCCGAGGGTGGATAGGTCGAGCTCTCGGTTGATGGGTAGGATACGAATGGCGAGGGTGCTGGGGTAATTTATGGAGAGGATGGGTATGGTGGACCCATGGCATTTTCAGAACCCAGGGGAAGGGAATATTCCTTCTTTTCACAGGTCCATAAGATGTATTTGAGGATTGACTACTTTGCAGTGAGATTTTGGTTGGGGTGGAGGGGGCAGAGTATGCGGGGATAGGTATCTCGGACTGTGTTACCCTGGAGCAGGGCACGGAATGGTGAATGAGAACTCATCGATAATGGTGAGGAAATAGGCATTACGATTGGTGGACGGGAGGGGCCCCTTGAAGTCCACGCTCAGTCGCTCAAAGGGCCCCGAGGCCTTCACGAGCCTAACCGTGTCTGGCCGGTAGAAGTGCGGTTTGCACTCCGCACAGATCTGGCAGGCCCTGATCATGGCCTTGATCTCCTTGGTTGAGTAAGGTAGGTTGCGGGATTTGATAAAATGGACGAGCCGGGTAACCCCCGGGTGGCAGAAGTCATTGTGGATGGCTTGCAGGTGGTCGTCCTGCGCATTGGCGCATTGGCGCACGACAGGGCATCTGGGGGCTCGTTGAGCTCCCCTGGACGATACTTGATATCGTACGTGTAGGTGGAGACTTCGATCCTCTACCTCAAAATGTTATCGTTTTTTTATTTTGCCCCGTTGCGTGTTATCGAACATATAGGCGACCGACCGTTGGTCGGTGACGAGGGTAAACCTCCTACCGGCTAGGTAGTGCCTCCAGCGCCGCACAGCCTCCACAATGGCTTGTGCCTCCTTCTCGACTGCAGAGTGTCGAACCTCGGAGGCGGTGAGGGTCCGGGAGAAGAATGCTACTGCTCTGAATGCCTGATTGAGGGTAGCAGCCAGGGCAATGTCTGATGCATCGCTCTCTACCTGGAAGGGGATAGTTTCGTCTACCGCGCGCATAGCGACCTTTACGATATCGGCCTTATCGGGGAAAAGTTGTTGTTTTTATGAGTGGGCGGGCTTTGTCCGCATACTTGGGGACCCACTGGGCGTAGTAGGAGAAGAGCCCCAAGCATCGTTTGGGGGCCTTGAGGCTGCGGGGGAGGGGGAGTTCCTTAAGGGGGCGCATGCGGTCGGGGTCGGGACCTAGGACCCCATTTTCCACGACATAGCCGAGGATGGCTAGCTGGGTTGTGTGGAAAATGCATTTTTCCTCATTATAGGCCAGGTTAAGGGCTCGGGCGGTCTGGTGGAACTTTTCGAGGTTTGCGTCATGGTTCTGCTGTTCATGGCCGCAGATGGTGACATTGTCCAAGTACGGGTATGTAGCCCGCAAACCGTACTGGTCCACCATTTGATCCATCGCCCTTTGAAAGACGGAGACCCCATTTGTGACACCGAAGGGGACCCTGAGGAAGTGGAAGAGCTGGCCGGCTGCTTCGAAGGCAGTCTTTTGGTCGGATGGGGAGCTGGTGGTAGGCGGATTTGAGGTCGACTGTGGAAAATATTCGGTATTGGGCGATTCGATTGACCATTTCCGCGATGCGAAGAAGGGGGTACGCAGCAAGCTGCGAGAATCGGTTTATGGTCTGGCTATAATCCACGACCATCTGTTTCTTATCCCCGGACCAGACTACCACCACTTGCGCTCTCCAAGGGCTGTTGCTAGCCTCGATGACCCCCTCTCCCAGTAGACGCTGGACCTCTGACTTGATGAAAGTAACATCTTGGGCACTGTACCGCCGGCTCCTGGTGGCGACGGGCTTACAGTCGGGAGTGAGGTTCGCGAATAGCGAGAGGGGAGCGACTTTCAGTGTCGCAAGGCTGCATACCGTGAGGGGGGGCAAGAGTCCGCCGAACTTCAGTGTCAGGCTTCGGTGGCTGCACTGGAAATCCAGTCCGAGCAGCAGGGGGGCACAGAGGTGGGGAAGGATATAACATTTGAAATGGGTGTACTTGGCGCCCTGGATCGAGAAATCCACGAAACAGTACCCCTTGATTTGTACCGAGTGGGACCCAGATGCGAGGGCTATGGTTTGGCATGCGGGATGGGTGCGTAGGGAGCATCGCCTTACCGTTTCAGGATGGATAAAGCTCTCCGTGCTCCCGGAGTCAAAGAGCATGCAGTGTCGCACCCGTTGACCTGGACCTGCATCATAGAGTTCTGCAGGTGTTTTGGCCGAGTTTGGTCGAGGGTTATCGCTCCCACTCGTGGGTCGTCGGAGTCCTCAGCCAAGTCGGACTCGTAAAATGGCCGCCGCCGTCGGCTGCGCGTATCGGGTCGAGAAGATGGCCGCCGACTAGATGGGCGCTCCCATGATACGCACGAGGCTGATGACGCGTCAGAAGGTGGCGTGTCGGGTCGGTGCACAGCCGCATTGCGAGACCTGCGGGCCTGAGAGCCTGATTTTCAGGCCGGCTGTTCTTTGTTCTTCTGGCCCCTGGGTCTGGCCAGGCAGACCCTCGCAAAATGCCCCTTCTTCCCGCAGTCACTGCAGATCGCAGAGCGGGCTGGGCAGCGTGAGCGTGGGTGCTGGCCCTGCCCGCAGAAGTAGCACGGTGTGCCCCCATGATGAGCGGGTCGCCGCGTGGCGCAGGCCTGTAATATGGCTGAGTCAGAGGAAGTCCGGGGGGGCTCGCAGAGTCCGCGGGGTACATACCCAAGTTATGTCGGGCCACCTCCAGGTTAGCGTGTCCTGGAGGTCTTTTGCCCCATTTTCGAGCAGCCGCTGCCGGATGTAGGTCGAGCGGATGCCGGACACGAAAGTGTCTCTGGTGTGCAGGTTCATATGGACTTCCCCTGTCACATCCTGGTGGTCACAGTCCCTGGCAAGCGCGGTGAGTTTTTCGACAAATTCGTCTAACGATTCCCCCGAGCGCTGCCGGCAGGTAGAGAGCAGATGCCTGGCGTGTACCTCGTTGATAGGCTTGACGAACCACTTGTGGAGTAGCTCGACCGCCTCTTCATAAGTCGTCGCCTTTTCGAGCGTGGCAGAAATTCTGTGACTCACCCGGGCGTGGAGTAGACGCAGCTTGCTCGGCCCCAGGATGGGGTGGAGTAGACGCAGCTTGCGCGGCCCCAGGATGGGAGTCTCTGAGGAGTCCAGGTAGGCCTCAAAGCATCGGAGCCAGTATTTAAAAATTTCCTTTGCCTCCGATGTCCGTGCTTCCAGGTTGAGCTTCTCTGGTTTAAGGCTTGTGTCCATCCTGATGTAGTTTAGTTTATTAAATTGTGGTTCCCTCAATAACGACGCTTAGAGTGAGAACGGTAAAAAAGGCTTTAATAAACTAAGAATTAGACTGGTGCCGAGACATGCGCTAACAGCTACACCGCCCACAAGATGGGCGGAGCCGGAGGCGGGGTTCCCCAGGGTTCCAAGCCCGGTCTTAAAGGGGACATCACCTTACATGTTGACAAGGGTACAGTGTTACAGTAACTGTTCATCACACGGACCATGCACTCCACTGCCTGGAGATTTAGTTCAGAATGGGACAAGAGCAGAGGCCGGGGTGGAGGTTTGATTCGGGGTTGTTGGCGGATGGGGGTTTATGTGATAAGGCGCGGGCGGCGATTAAGGAGTATGTGGAGTTGAATCAGAATGAGGATGTGTTGGCGGACATTTTGTGGGAAGCACTGAAGGCAGTGGTCCGGAGAGAAATTATTTTGTTTACGGCTCATGCAGACAAGGAAAGGAGGGCGGAACATGACTGTCTAGTGAGCGAGATAGTGGAGGTTGTTGCTACATTTACTCACTATAAATATGGTAGTCAATAAGTTTGCCCTTCCTTTGTCTAGATATTGATATTATATTGCTTTCAGAATCACCAGGTATCAAATGATACCACCACAAGGTTCCCTCCCGTCCCGACCACCTCGTCTCGTACCAGCTCCCCCTTACACTCAGCAGCAGCAACCCAGTTAATCCCCACCCCCCCTCCGCTAGATCCCCCTCTAGCTTGATTACTCCCCCCATATTGCTTCCGGAAGTCAGCTAACTCTGGCTGACGTCGGCTTCCCCCGTTCATTCTTTGACCTCCCTGCGTGTGAGGCTCCCTTCCTTCCTGCGCCCCTTTTCCCGCTATAATTTCCATAGCGCGGGAAAATGCCCGCGCTTTCCTCTCGGCCCCGCCCCTTATGGCGCAGTTCCCTCATTCCCCTTCCCTGTCCCTTTTTTCCCACCGGCGCCCACATTTCTTCGTGACCCCCCATCGGGGGGAGAAAAATTCCCCGTCCAACATTGTTATACAGTAGCCCACCCCTTTCCCCACTTTACATTTCTGTATCACCACCTCGCTGCTTCTCTCCAAACATCAAACTCTCAAATCTAGTCCAGTTTCTCTTCTTGAATGAATGTCCATGCCTTCTCCGCCGTCTCAAAGTAGTGGTGTTTGCCCTGATGCGTGACCCACAGTTGCGCCAGCTGCAGCATCCCAAATTTGACTTTCTTCCTATGGAGCACCGCCTTGGCCCGGTTAAAACTCGCCCTCCTTCTCGCCACCTCCGCACTCCAGTCTTGATACACACGTATCACCGCATTCTCCCATTTGCTACTCCGTGTCTTCTTAGCCCAGCTCAGGATCATCTCTCTGTCCCTGTAGCGATGGAACTTCACCACTATTGCTCTTGGTGTATCCCCTGCCTTTGGTCTTCTCATGAGGACCCGTTACGCTCCCTCCACTTTCAGGGGGCCCGTTGGGGCCTCAGCTCCCATTAGTGGATGGAGCGTCGTACTCACATATGCCCCAGCATCAGCTCCCTCTGTTCCTTCGGGGAGACCTAAAATCCGTAGGTTTTTCCTCCTCGAGCTGTTCTCCAGGGCTTCCAGCCTTTCTATGCACCTCTTATGTAGTGCCTCGTGCGTCTCAGTTTTTACCACCAGGCCCTGTATCTCGTCTTTGTTCTCGGCTGCCTTTGCCTTCACTCCACGGAGCTCCATCGCCTGGACCTTTTGTGTTTCCTTCAGTCCCTCGATTGCCAGTAACATCGGCGCCAGCACCTCTTTCTTGAGCTCCTCCACACATCGTCGGAGAAACTCCTGCTGATCCGGGCCCCATACCATCTGGGCTCCATCGGCCGCCATCTTGCTTCTTCCTTCTCTTCTCTGCCGCTGCTCCAAAGGAATCTCCACAATCTGGCCACTACCGCCGCAACTTTCCATCCACACCCGGGGGGACTCCTTCGTTCGTCACCTCACACTGGGTTAGGTCGAATAAAAATTCCGTTGGGGCTCCCGATAAGAGCACAAAAGTCCGTTGGAACGGGAGGTGCCTAAACGTGCAGCTTAGCAGTGCATCGCCGCAACCGGAAGTCTGAACCCTGTTTCAATGGCTCCAATCACTCTGAAACCTGTTTCAATGGCTCCTTTCACTCTGAACCCTGTTTCAATGGCTCCTTTCACTCTGAACCCTGTTTCATTGGCTCCATTCACTCTGAACCCTGTTTCAATGGCTCCATTCACTCTGAACCCTGTTTCAATGGCATCATTCACTCTGAACACTGTTTCAATGGTTCCGTTCACTCTGAACACTGTTTCAATGTTCCATTCACTCTGAACCCTGTTTCAATGGCTCCATTCACTCTGAACACTGTTTCAATGGCTCCATTCACTCTGAACCCTGTTTCAATGGCTCCATTCACTCTGAACCCTGTTTCAATGGCTCCATTCACTCTGAACACTGTTTCAATGGCTCCATTCACTCTGAACACTGTTTCAATGGCTCCATTCACTCTGAACCCTGTTTCAATGGCTCCATTCACTCTGAACACTGTTTCAATGGCTCCATTCACTCTGAACATTGTTTCAATGGTTCCATTCACTCTGAACCTTGTTTCAATGGGCTCCATTCACTCTGAACCTTGTTTCAATGGGGTCCATTCACTCTGAACCCTGTTTCAATGGCTCCATTCACTCTGAACACTGTTTCAATAGCTCCATTCACTCTGAACCCTGTTTCAATGGCTCCATTCACTCTGAACACTGTTTCAATGACTCCATTCACTCTGAACCTTGTTTCAATGGGCTCCATTCACTCTGAACCTTGTTTCAATGGGCTCCATTCACTCTGAACACTGTTTCAATGGCTCCATTCACTCTGAACCCTGTTTCAATGGCTCCATTCACTCTGAACCCTGTTTCAATGGGCTCCATTCACTCAGAACCTTGTTTCAATGGGCTCCATTCACTCTGAACCCTGTTTCAATGGGCTCTATTCACTCAGAACCTTGTTTCAATGGCTCCATTCACTCTGAACTCTGTTTCAATGGCTCCATTCTCTCTGACCCCGTTTCAATGGCTCCATTCACTCTGAACCCTGTTTCAATGGGCTCTATTCACTCAGAACCTTGTTTCAATGGCTCCATTCACTCAGAACCCTGTTTCAATGGCTCCATTCACTCTGAACCCTGTTTCAATGGGCTCTATTCACTCAGAACCTTGTTTCAATGGCTCTATTCACTCTGAACCTTGTTTCAATGGGCTCTATTCACTCTGAACCCTGTTTCAATGGCTCCATTCACTCAGAACCTTGTTTCAATGTTCCATTCACTCTGAACCCTGTTTCAATGGCTCCATTCACTCTGAACCCTGTTTCAACGGCTCCATTCACTCTGAACCCTGTTTCAATGGCTCCATTCACTCAGAACCTTGTTTCAACGGCTCCATTCACTCTGAACCCTGTTTCAATGGCTCCATTCACTCAGAACCTTGTTTCAATGGCTCTATTCACTCTGAACCCTGTTTCAATGGCTCCATTCACTCTGAACACTGTTTCAATGTTCCATTCACTCTGAACCCTGTTTCAACGGCTCTATTCACTCTGAACCCTGTTTCAATGGCTCCATTCACTCTGAACACTGTTTCAATTTCCATTCACTCCGAACCCTGTTTCAATGGCTCCATTCACTCAGAACCTTGTTTCAATGGGCTCCATTCACTCTGAACCCTGTTTCAATGGCGCCATTCACCCTGAACCCTGTTTCAATGGCTCCATTCACTCTGAACCCTGTTTCAATGGCTCCATTCACTCTGAACCCTGTTTCAATGGCTCCATTCACTCTGAACCCTGTTTCAATGGCTCCATTCACTCTGAACCCTGTTTCAATGGCTCCATTCACTCTGAACCCTGTTTGAATGGGCTCCATTCACTCTTCACTCTGTTTCAATGGCTCCATTCACTCTGAACCCTATTTCTTTTTAAAAAAAATATATTTTATTCAAATTTTTCGGCCAAACAAAACAGTACAAAGGTTTTTCCCCTTTTTCCAACAATAAAACAATATAAATAACAGTGACCGTTTTTAACAAATAAATAAAGAATATATAAACTAAATGGCAGCTGCCATAACAAAAATAATAGCTCTCCCAAATAATAAAATCAAGCAATCCAATATACATAACCAGATACAAATATCTATACAAAAACACCCCTGAGGACCCACCCGGGCCCTCCCCCCCCCCTCCCCCCCTCCAACCCCCCCCTCCGCCCCCCTGGGTTGCTGCTGTTACCTTTCCATTTCCTTTATCGTTCTGCGAGGTAGTCAATGAACGGTTGCCACCGCCTGGTGAACCCTTGCGCCGAACCCCTTAGTGCAAACTTTATCCGTTCTAGTTTTATAAACCCTGCCATGTCGTTTATCCAGGTCTCCACGCCCAGGGGTCTGGCTTCCTTCCACATAAGCAATATCCTTCGCCGGGCTACTAGGGAGGCAAAGGCCAAAACATCAGCCTCTCTCGCCTCCTGCACTCCCGGCTCTTCTGCAACCCCAAATATAGCCAACCCCCAGCTTGGCTCGACCCGGACCCCCACCACCTTTGAAAGCACATTCGCCACCCCCACCCAGAACCCCTGCAGTGCCAGGCATGACCAAAACATGTGGGTGTGGTTTGCCAGGCTTCTCAAGCAGCCCCTCTTCAATCTCTTCCCCCAGATCTTCTTCCCATTTTCCCTTCAGCTCATCCACCATGATCTCCCCCTCGTCTCTCATTTCCCTGTATATATCTGACACCCTACCATCCCCCACCCATGTCCCTGAGATCACACTATCCTGAATCTCCTGCGTCGGGAGCTGCGGGAATTCCCTCACCTGTTGCCTCGCAAAAGCCCTCAGTTGCATGTACCGAAATGCATTCCCTTGGGGCAACCTATATTTTTCCGTCAGTGCTCCCAGACTCGCAAATGTCCCGTCTAAGAACAGATCCCTCAATTGCACAATCCCTGCTCTCTGCCTTGCTCTAAATCCCCCATCTATTCTCCCCGGAACGAACCTATGATTATTTCTTATCGGGGACCGCACCGAGGCTCCCGTCATTCCCCTATGCCGTCTCCACTGCCCCAAATTTTCAGTGTTGCCACCACCACTGCACTTGTGGTGTATTTCTTCGGGGTGAACGGCAACGGCGCCGTCGCCAGTGCTTGTAGGCTGGTTCCTTTGCAGGACGCCATCTCCAATCTCTTCCACGCCGCTCCCTCCCCTTCTCCCATCCACTTACATACCATTGAGACATTGGCGGCCCAATAGTACTCACTTAAGTTCTTAAGTGCCAGTCCCCCTCCCCCATCCCTGCTACGCTGCAAAAAACCCCTCCTCACTCTCGGGGTCTTCCCTGCCCACACAAAACTCATGACACTTTTCTCGATTTTCTTGAAAAAAGCCTTCGTGACCATCACCGGGAGGCACTGAAACACAAAAAGGAATCTCGGGAGGACTACCATTTTGACCGCCTGCACCCTACCCACCAGTGACAGGGGCACCATGTCCCATCTCTTAAATTCCTCCTCCATCAGTTCCACCAATCGTGTTAGATTAAGCCGATGTAAGGTTCCCCAACTCCTGGCTATCTGAATCCCTAAGTACCGGAAATCTCTTGTTACCTTCCTCAGCGGTAAATCATCTATTCCCCTGCTCTGCTCCCCCGAATGCACCACAAACAACTCACTCTTCCCCATATTCAATTTGTACCCCGTGAATTCCCCAAACTCCCTGAGTGTCCGCATTATCTCAGGCATCCCCTCCACCGGGTCCGCAACATACAGCAATAAATCATCTGCATACAATGATACCCGGTGTTCTTCTCCTCTCCTGAGCACTCCCCTCCACTTCCTGGAGCCCCTCAGTGCTATGGCCAGGGGCTCAATTGCCAATGCAAACAGTAACGGAGACAGGGGACACCCCTGCCTCGTCCCTCTATAAAGACGGAAGTAGTCAGACCTCTGCCTGTTCGTGACCACACTTGCCACCGGGGCCCTATATAGCAGCTGTACCCATCCAATAAACCCTTCTCCAAAACCAAATCTCCTCAACACTTCCCACAGATAGTCCCACTCCACTCTGTCGAATGCTTTCTCGGCGTCCATCGCGACCACTATCTCCGCCTCCCCCTCTGGTTTGGGCATCATCATCACCCCTAGCAGCCTCCGTATGTTCGTGTTCAGCTGTCTCCCCTTAACGAACCCAGTTTGATCCTCGTGGACCACCCCTGGGACACAGTCCTCTATCCACGTCGCCATCACCTTGGCCAGGAGCTTAGCATCTACGTTCAAAAGGGAAATGGGCCTGTAAGACCCACACTGCAGCGGGTCTTTTTCCTTCTTCAAAAGTAGCGATATCGTTGCCTCCGACATAGTCGGGGGCAACTTCCCCCTTTCCTTGGCCTCATTAAAGGTTCTCGTCAAAAGCGGGGCCAGTAGGTCCATATATTTCCTATAAAATTCCACCGGGAACCCATCCGGTCCCGGGGCCTTCCCCGCCTGCATGCTCCCAATCCCCTTTACCACCTCCTCTATCTCAATCTGTGCTCCCAGTCCCGCCCTCTCCTGGTCCTCCACCTTCGGGAATTCCAGCTGATCCAGGAAACACATCATTCCCTCCTTCCCTTCCGGGGGCTGAGCCTTATATAACCTCTCATAGAATGCCTTGAACACCCAGTTCACTCTCTCCGCTCCCCGTTCCATCTCTCCCTCCTCATCTCTCACGCCACCTATCTCCCTCGCCGCTCCCCTCTTCCTCAATTGGTGGGCCAATAGCCGACTCGCCTTCTCTCCATACTCATACTGTACACCCTGTGCCCTCCTCCACTGTGCCTCTGCCTTACCCGTGGTCAGCAGGTCAAATTCCACATGTAACCTTTGTCTTTCCCTGTACAGTCCCTTCTCCGGTGCCTCTGCATATTGCCTGTCCACCCTCAGAAGTTCTCTCAACAATCGCTCCTTTTCTTTACCCTCTTGCTTCCCTTTATGTGCCCTTATGGATATCAGTTCCCCTCTGACCACCGCCTTCAACGCCTCCCAGACGACTCCCACCTGAACCTCTCCGTTGTCATTAAGCTCCAAGTACCTTTCGATACACCCCCTCACCCTTAGACATACCCTCTCATCCGCCAATAAGCCCATATCCATTCTCCAGAGTGGGTGCTGTTCTTTTTCCTCTCCTACCTCCAGGTCTACCCAATGTGGAGCGTGGTCCGAAATGGCTATGGTCGTATACTCCGTCCCTGTCACCTTCGGAATCAGTGCCCTTCCCAAGACAAAAAAGTCGATCCGTGAATATACCTTGTAAACATGGGAGAAAAATGAGAACTCCTTACTCCTAGGCCTAATAAATCTCCAGGGGTCTACTCCTCCCATCTGCTCCATGAAGTCCTTGAGCACCCTGGCCGCTGCCGGCCTCCTCCCGGTCCTGGACCTCGATCTGTCCAGCCCTGGATTGAAGTCTCCCCCCATTACCAACTTTCGCGCCTCCAGGTCCGGGATATGCCCCAACATACGCCTCATAAAGTTTGCATCATCCCAGTTCGGGGCGTATACGTTCACCAGAACCACCGCCTCCCCTTGCAATCTGCCACTCACCATCACATATCTACCCCCACTATCCGCCACTATGGTCGTTGCCTCAAACAGTACCCGTTTCCCCACTAAGATAGCAAACCCCCTATTCTTCACATCTAAACCCGAATGAAACACCTGCCACACCCATCCTTTATGTAGTCTGACCTGGTCTATCAGTTTCAGGTGCGTCTCTTGCAACATAACCACATCTGCCTTTAATTTCTTTAGGTGTGCGAGTACCCGTGCCCTTTTAATCGGCCCGTTCAGCCCTCTCACGTTCCACGTGATCAGCCGGGTTGGGGGGCTCTTTACCCCCCCCCCCTTGTCGACTAGCCATCCCCTTTTTAAACCCAGCTCCTCACCCGATTCCCACGTACCTGTATATCCCACCGACGGTGCCCCCCCGTCTCGACCACCCCGTCCCATAACAGCTCCCCCTTCTCCTTAGCAGCAGCAACCCAGTTAACTCCCCCCCCTCCGCTAGATCCTCCTCTAGCGTAGTTGCACCCCCCATGTTGCTCCCAGAAGTCAGCGAACTCTGGCTGACTTCGGCTTCCCCCTTTACCCTCGGCCCCTCACTGTGCGAGGCCCCCTCCTTCCTGTGTCCCTGTTCCCGCCACAATTACCATAGCGCGGGAGCAAAGCCCGCGTTTCCCACTCGGCCCCGCCCCCAATGGCGCATTTCCCTTCTCCTTCCCCTTTCCTTCCCACCGGCGCCCACAGTTCCTCATACTCCCCCCCCCCCCAAATGAGGGGAAGAGAGAAAAGTTACAGGATCGAAGAATAAACAAATTGAAAAATCACCCCCCCCCCTTCCCCTTTCTCGCCCCACATAATCACCCCACCACTTTATCCCAGAAGCTCTTTCTCTCGCCAAACTATTCCAGCTTCTCGTCCACAATGAATGTCCACGCCTCTTCTGCCGTCTCAAAGTAGTGGTGCTTCCCTTGATGTGTGACCCACAGTCTTGCCGGTTGCAACATTCCAAATTGAACCTTCTTTTTGTGAAGCACCGCCTTAGCCCGATTGAAACTTGCCCTCCTTCTCGCCACCTCCGCACTCCAATCCTGGTATACGCGGATCATCGCGTTCTCCCACCTGCAGCTCCGGGTTTTCTTCGCCCATCTGTTGTTGTAGCGGAGAAACCTCACCACTATAGCTCGAGGTATTTCTCCAGCCTTTGGTCTTCGCGCCAGAACTCGATAGGCTCCCTCCACCTCCAAAGGGCCCGTCGGGGCCTCCGATCCCATTAGCGAGTGAAGCATCGTGCTCACATATGCCCCGACGTCCACCCTGTGCGCCTTCGGGAAGACCCAGGACTCTTAAATTCTTTCTCCTCGAATTATTCTCCAGTGCTTCCAACTTCTCCACACACCTTTTATGCTGTGCCTCGTGCGTCTCTGTCTTCACCACCAGGCCCTCTATTTCATCTTCGTTTTCAGCAGTCTTTGCCTTCACGACCCGAAGGTCCTGCTCCTGGCTCTTCTGCTCCTCCTTTAGCCCTTCAATCGCCTGTAATATCGGGGCCAACACCTCCTTCTTCAACTCCTTCTTCAGCTCTTCCACACAGCGCCGCAGGAACTCTTGTTGCTCCGGGCCCCATAACAAACGGCCACCTTACGACGCCATCTTGCTTCGAGCTTCCCTTCCTTGCCGCTGCTCCAGAGGATCTTCTGCAATCCGTCCACTATCCTCACCTTTTTCCATGTGTATCCGGGGGATTCCGTTCTAGTTAACCGCACAGTGATTTTGGCCATTTAAATTTGGGGCTCCTATCAAGAGCCTAAAAGTCCGTTCCAACGGGAGGTGCCGAAACGTGCGATGCAGCTGTTAATTGCCGCACCCGGAGGTCCATGAACCCTGTTTCAATGGGCTCCATTCACTCTGAACCCTGTTCAATGGGCTCCATTCACTCTGAACCCTGTTACAATGGGCTCCATTCACTCTGAACCCTGTTTCAAAGGCTCCATTCACTTTGAACCCTGTTTCAATGGCTCCATTATCTCTGAACCCTGTTCAATGGGCTCCATTCACTCTGAACCCTGTTACAATGGCTCCATTCACCCTGGACACTGTTTCAATGGCTCCATTCACTCTGAACCCTCTTTCAATGGCTCCATTCACTTTGAACCCTGTTTCAATGGCTCCATTATCTTTGAAACCTGTTTCAATGGCTCCATTCTCTCTGAACCCTGTTTCAATGCGCTCCATTCATTCTGAACCCTGGTTCAATGGCTCCATTCACCCTGAACCCTGTTTCAAAGGCTCCATTCACTCTGAACCCTGTTTCAATGTCTCCTTTCACCCGGAACCTTGTTCCAATGGCTCCATTCACTCCGAAACCTGTTTCAATGGGCTCCATTCACTCCAAACCCAGTTTCAATTGCTCCATTTACTCCGAACCCTGTTTCAATGGTTCCATTCACTCTGAACCCTGTTTCAATGGCTCCATTCACTCTGAACCCTGTTTCAATGGCTCCATTCGCCCTGAACCCTGTTTCAATGGCTCCATTCTCTCTGAACCCTGTTTCAAAGGCTCCATTCACTCTGAACCCTGCGTAAATGGGCTCCATTCACTATGAACCCTGTTTCAATTGCTTCATTATCGCTGAACCCTGTTTCAATGGCTCCATTCACTCTAAACCCTGTTTCAATGGGCTCCATTCACTCGAAACACTATTTCAATGGCTCCATTCACTCTGAACCCTGTGTAAATGGGCTCCATTCACTATGAACCCTGTTTCAATTGCTCCATTCACCCTGAACCCTGTTTCAATGGCCCCATTCACTATGAACCCTGTTTCAATTGGATCCATTAACTCTGAACCCTGTTTCAATGGGCTCCATTCACTCTGAACCCTGTTTCAATTGGATCCATTAACTCTGAACCCTGTTTCAAAGGCTCCATTCACTCTGAACCCTGCGTAAATGGGGTCCATTCACTATGAACCCTGTTTCAATTGCTTCATTATCGCTGAACCCTGTTTCAATGGGCTCCATTCACTCTGAACCCTGTTTCAATGGGCTCCATTAAATCTGAACCCTTTTTCAATGGGACCCATTCACTCTGAACCCTGTTTCAATGGCTCCAATCACTCTGAACCCAGTTTCAATGGCTCCATTCACTCTGAACCCTGTTTCAATGGAACCCATTCACTCTGAACCCTGTTTCAATGGCTCCATCCACTCTAAACCTTGTTGCAATTGGCTCCATTAAAGCTGAACCCTGTTTCAATGTGCCCCATTCACTCTGAACCCTGTTTCAATGGCTCCATTCGCTATGAACCCTGTTTCAATGGAGATGAGTCTCTCCGAGCCCTGTTTCAATGGGCTCCATTCACTCTGAACCCTGTTTCATTGGCTCCATTCACCCTGGACCCTGTTTCAATGGCTGCATTTGCTCCGAACCCTGTTTCAATGGCTCCATTCACCCTGAACCTTGTTCCAATGGCTCCATTCGCTCCGAACCCTGTTTCAATGGATCCATTCACTCTGAACCCTGTTTCAATGGCTCCATTCATTCTGAACACAGTTTCAATGTCTCCATTCACCCTGAACCTTGTTCCAATGGCTCCATTCATTCTGAACACAGTTTCAATGGGCTCCATTCACTCTGAACCCTGTTCCAATGGCTCCATTCACTCTGAACCCTGTTTCAATGTCTCCATTCACCCTGAACCTTGTTCCAATGGCTCCATTCACTCCGAACCCTGTTTCAATGGCTCCATTCACTCTAAACCCTGTTTCAATGGGCTCCATTCGCTCTGAACCCTGTATCAATGGAACCCATTCATTCTGAACACAGTTTCAATGTTTCCATTCACCCTGAACCTTGTTCCAATGGCTCCATTCACTCCGAACCCTGTTTAAAAGGCTCCATTCACTATGAGCCCTGTTTCAATTGCTCCAATATCGCTGAACCCTGTTTCAATGGCTCCATTCACGCTGAACCCTGTTTCAAAGGCTCCATTCACTCTGAACCCTGTGTAAGTGGGCTCCATTCACTATGAGCCCTGTTTCAATTGCACCAGTATCGCTGAACCCTGTTTCAATGGCTCCATTATCGCTGAACCCTGTTTCAAAGACTCCATTCACTCTGAACCCTGTTTCAATGGGCTCCATTCACTCTAAACCCTGTTTCAATGGGCACCATTCACTCAAAACCCTGTTTCAGTGGCTCCATTCACTCTGAACCCTGTTTCAATGTCTCCATTCACTCAAAACCCTGTTTCAATGTCTCCATTCACCCTGAACCTTGTTCCAATGGCTCCATTCACTCCGAACCCTGTTTCAATGGTCTCTATTCCCTCTGAACCCTGTTTCAATGGACTCCATTCACTCTGAACCCTGTTTCAATGACGCCATTCACTCTGAACCCTGTTGCAATGGGCTCTTTTCACTCTAAATCCTGTTTCAATGGGCTCCATTCACTCCAAACCCAGTTTCAATTGCTCCATTTACTCCGAACCCTGTTTCAATGGCTCCATTCACTCTGAACCCTGTTTCAATGGCTCCATTCACTCCAAACCCTATTTCAATGGTCTCCATTCACTCTGATCCCTGTTTCAATGGGCCCCATTCATGCTGAACCCTGTTTCAATGGCTCCAATTGCTCTGAATTTAGTTTCAATGGCTCCATTCACCCTGAACCCTGTTTCAATGGCTCCATTCAATCTGAACCCTGTTTCAAAGGCTCCATTCACTCTGAACCCTGTTTCAGTGGCTCCATTCACTCTGAACCCTGTGTAAATGGGCTCCATTCACTATGAACCCTGTTTCAATTGCTCCATTATCGCTGAACCCTGTTTCAATGGCTTCATTCACTCCGAACTCTGTTTCAATGGCTCCATTCACTCTGAATCCTGTTTCAATGGGCTCCATTCACTGTGAATCCTGTTACAATGGCTCCATTCTCTCTGAACACTGTTTCAATGGCTCTGTTCACTCTGAACACTGTTTCAATGGCTCCATTCACTCTGAACCCTGTTTCAACGGTCTCCATTCACTCTGAACCCTGTTTCAATGGGCCCCATTTCATCTGAACCCTGTTTCAATGGGCTCCATTCACTGTGAACATTGTTTCAATGGTTCCATTCGCTCTGAACCCTGTTTCAATGGCTCCATTCGCTCTGAACCCTGTTTCAATGGGCTCCATTCTCTCTGAACCATGTTTCAATGGGCTCCATTCTCTCTGAATCTTGTTTCAATTGGATCCATTAACTCTGAACCCTGTTTCAATGGGCCCCATTCACTCTGAACCCTGTTTCAATGGGCCCCATTCAGTCTGAACCCTGTTTCCATGGCTCCATTTAATCTGAACCGTTTCAATGGCACCATTCGCTATGAACCCCGTTTCAATGGCTCCATCCACTCTGAACCTTGTTTCAATTGGCTCCATTAAATCTGAACCCTGTTTCAATGTGCCCCATTCACTCTGAACCCTGTTTCAATGTTCCATTCACTCCGAACCCTGTTTCAATGGATCCATTCACTCTGAACCCTGTTTCAATGGCTCCATTCATTCAGAACACTGTTTCAATGTTTCCATTCACCCTGAACCTTGTTCCAATGGCTGCATTCACTCCGAACCCTGTTTCAATTGTCTCCATTCACTCTGAACCCTGTTTAAAAGGCTCCATTCACTATGAGCCCTGTTTCAATTGCTCTAATATCGCTGAACCCTGTTTCAATGGCTCCATTCACTCTGAACCCTGTTTCAATGGGCTCCATTCACTCTGAACCCTGTTTCAAAGGCTCCATTCACTCTGAACCCTGTGTAAATGGGCTCCATTCACTCTGAACCCTGTTTCAATTGCCCCATTCACCCTGAACCTTGTTCCAATGGCTCCATTCACTATGAACCCTGTTTCAATGGGCTCCATTCACTCTAAACCCTGTTTTAATGGGCTCCATTCGCCCTGAACCCTGTTTCAAAAGGCTCCATTTACTCTGAACCCTGTTTCAATGGCGCCATTCACTCTGAACCCTGTTTCAATGGCTCCATTCACTCTGAACACTGTTTCAATGGCTCCATTCACTCTGAACCTGTTTCAATGGCTCCATTCACTCTGAATCTTTTTTCAATGGCTCCATTAACTCTGAACCTGTTTCAATGGGCTCCATTCTCTCTGAACCTGTTTCAATGGCTCCATTAACTCTGAACCTGTTTCAATGGGCTCCATTCTCTCTGAATCTTGTTTCAATTGGATCCATTAACTCTGAACCCTGTTTCAATGGGCCCCATTCACTTTGAACCCTGTTTCAATGGGCCCCATTAACTCTGAACCCTGTTTCAATGGGACCCATTCACTCTGAACCCTGTTTCAGTGGCTCCATTTACTCTGAACCCTGTTTCAATGGCTCCATTCACTCTGAACCCTGTTTCAATGGAACCCATTCACTCTGAACCCTGTTTCAATGGCTCCATCCACTCTGAACCCTGTTTCAATGGCTCCATTCACTCTGAACCCTGTTTCAATGGCTCCATTCGCTATGAACCCCGTTTCAATGGAGATGAGTCTCTCCGAGCCCTGTTTCAATGCGCTCCATTCACTCTGAACCCTGTTTCATTGGCTCCATTCACCCTGAACCCTGTTTCAATGGCTCCATTCACTCTGAACCCTGTTCCAATGGCTCCATTTGCTCCGAACCCTGTTTCAATGGCTCCATTCACCTTGAACCTTGTTCCAATGGCTCCATTCGCTCCGTACCCTGTTTCAATGGATCCATTCACTCTGAAGCCTGTTTCAATGGCTCCATTCATTCTGAACACAGTTTCAATGTTTCCATTCACCCTGAACCTTGTTCCAATGGCTCCATTCACTCCAAACCCTGTTTCAATGGTCTCCATTCACTCTGAACCCTGTTTAAAAGGCTCCATTCACTATGAGCCCTGTTTCAATTGCTCCAATATCGCTGAACCCTGTTTCAATGGCTCCATTCACTCTGAACCCTGTTTCATTGGGCTCCATTCACTCTAAACCCTGTTTCAATGGGCTCCATTCACTCAAAACCCTGTTTCAGTGGCTCCATTCACTCTGAACACTGTTTCAAAGGCTCCATTCACTCTGAACCCTGTGTAAATGGGCTCCATTCACTATGAACCCTGTTTCAATTGCTCCATTCACCCTGAACCTTGTTCCAATGGCTCCATTCACTCCGAACCCTGTTTCAATGGTCTCCATTCACTCTGAACCCTGTTTAAAAGGCTCCATTCACTATGAACCCTGTTTCAATGGGCTCCATTCACTCTCAACTATGTTTTAATGGGCTCCATTCGCCCTGAACCCTGTTTCAATGGGCTCCATTCACTCTGAACCCTGTTTCAATGTCTCCATTCACTCCAAACCCTGTTTCAATGGCTTCATTCACTGCGAACCCTGTTTCAATTGCTCCATTATTACTGAACCCTGTTTCAATGGGTCGATTCACCCTGACCACTGTTTCCATGGCTCCAATCTCTTTGAACCCTGTTTCAATGGCTCCATTCACTCTGAACCCTGTTTCAATGGCTCCATTCTCTCTGAACCCTGTTTCAATGGCTCCATTCACTCTGAACCCTGTTTCAATGGGCTCCATTCACTTTGAACCCTGTTTCAATGGCTCCATTCAGTCTGAACCCTGTTTCAAAGGCTCCATTCACTCTGAACCCTATGTAAATGGGCTCCATTCACTTTGAACCCTGTTTCAATGGCTCCATTATCTCTGAATCATGTTTCAATGGCTCCATTCAGTCTGAACCCTGTTTCAATGGGCTCCATTCAATTTGAACCCAGTTTCAATGGCTCCATTCACACTGAAGTCTGTTTCAATGGCTCCATTCACACTGAACTCTGTTTCAATGGCTCCATTCACTCTGAACCCTGTTTCAATGGCTCCATTCACTCCAAACCCTATTTCAATGGTCTCCATTCACTCTGATCCCTGTTTCAATGGGCCACATTCGCGCTGAACCCTGTATCAATGGCTCCATTCACTCTGAACCCTGTTTCAAATGCTCCATTCTCTCTGAACCCTGTGTAAATGGGCTCCATTAACTCTGAACCCTGTTTCAATGGGCTCCATTCACTCTAAACCCTGTTTTAATGGGCTCCATTCGCCCTGAACCCTGTTTCAATGGGCTCCATTCACTCTGACCCGTTTCAATGGCGCCATTCACTCTGAACCCTGTTGCAATGGGCTCCTTTCACTCTAAATCCTGTTTCAATGGGCTCCATTCACTCCAAACCCAGATTCAATTGCTCCATTTACTCCGAACCCTGTTTCAAGGGCTCCATTCACTCTGAACCCTGTTTCAATGGCTCCATTCACTCCAAATCCTATTTCAATGTTCTTCATTCACTCTGATCCCTGTTTCAATGGGCCCCATTCACGCTGAACCCTGTTTCAATGGTTCTATTCACTCTGAACCCTGTTTCAATGGGCTCCATTCACTCTAAACCCTGTTTCAATGGGCTCCATTCACTCTGAACCCTGTTTCAATGTCTCCATTCACTCCAAACCCTGTTTCAATGGCTTCATTCACTGCGAACCCTGTTTCAATGGCTCCATTAATTCTGAACCCTGTTTCAATGGCTCGATTCACCCTGACCACTGTTTCCATGGCTTCAATCTCTTTGAACCCTGTTTCAATGACTCCATTCACTCTGAACCCTGTTTCAATGGCTCCATTCACTCTGAACCCTGTTTAAATGGGCTCCATTCACTCTGAACCCTGTTTCAATGGCTCCATTCACTCTGAACCCTGTTTAAATGGGCTCCATTCACTCTGAACCCTGTTTCAATGTCTCCATTCACTCCAAACCCTGTTTCAATGGCTTCATTCACTGCGAACCCTGTTTCAATGGCTCCATTAATTCTGAACCCTGTTTCAATGGCTCGATTCACCCTGACCACTGTTTCCATGGCTTCAATCTCTTTGAACCCTGTTTCAATGACTCCATTCACTCTGAACCCTGTTTCAATGGCTCCATTCACTCTGAACCCTGTTTAAATGGGCTCCATTCACTCTGAACCCTGTTTCAATGGCTCCATTCACTCTGAACCCTGTTTAAATGGGCTCCATTCACTTTGAACCCTGTGTAAATGGGCTCCATTCACTTTGAACCCTGTTTCAATGGCTCCATTATCGCTGAACCCTGTTTCAATGGCTCCATTCACTCCGAACCCTGTTTCAATGGTCTCTATTCCCTCTGAACCCTGTTTCAATGGACTCCATTCACTCTGAACCCTGTTGCAATGGGCTCTTTTCACTCTAAATCCTGTTTCAATGGGCTCCATTCACTCCAAACCCAGTTTCAATTGCTCCATTTACTCTGAACCCTGTTTCAATGGCTCCATTCACTCTGAACCCTGTTTCAATGGCTCCATTCACTCCAAACCCTATTTCAATGGTCTCCATTCACTCTGATCCCTGTTTCAATGGGCCCATTCATGCTGAACCCTGTTTCAATGGCTCCATTTGCTCTGAATTTAGTTTCAATGGCTCCATTCACCCGGAACCCTGTTTCAATGGTCTCTATTCCCTCTCAACCCTGTTTCAAAGGCTCCATTCACTCTGAACCCTGTGTAAATGGGCTCCATTCACTATGAACCCTGTTTCAATTGCTCCATTATCGCTGAACCCTGTTTCAATGGCTCCATTCACTCCGAACTCTGTTTCAATGGCTCCATTCACTCTGAATCCTGTTTCAATGGGCTCGATTCACTGTGAATCCTGTTACAATGGCTCCATTCTCTCTGAACACTGTTTCAATGGCTCCATTCAGTCTGAACCCTGTTTCAATGGTCTCCATTCACTCTGAACCCTGTTTCAATGGGCCCCATTTGCTCTGAACCCTGTTTCAATGGGCTCCATTCACTATGAACATTGTTTCAATGGTTCCATTCGTCTGAACCCTGTTTCAATGGGCTCCATTCACTCTGAACCCGGTTTCAATGGCGCCATTCACGCTGAACCCTGTTTCAATGGATCCATTCACCGCAAAGCCTGTTACAATGGGCTCCATTCACTCCAAACCCAGTTTCAATTGCTCCATTTACTCCGAACCCTGTTTCAATGGCTCCATTCACTCCTACCCTCTTTCAATGGCTCCATGCACTCTGAACCCTGTTTCAATGCCTCCATTCGCTCTGAACCCTGTTTCAATGGGCCCCATTCACTCTGAAACCTGTTTCATTGGCTCCATTCACTCTGAACCCTGTTTCAATGGGCTCCATTCTCTCTGAACCATGTTTCAATGGGCTCCATTAACTCTGAACCTGTTTCAATGGGCTCCATTCTCTCTGAATCTTGTTTCAATTGGATCCATGAACTCTGAACCCTGTTTCAATGGGTCCCATTCACTCTGAACCCTGTTTCAATGGCTCCATTTACTCTGAACGCTGTTTCAATGGCTCCATTCACTCTGAACCCTGTTTCAATGGAACCCATTCACTCTGAACCCTGTTTCAATGGCACCATTCGCTATGAACCCCGTTTCAATGGAGAGGAGTCTCTCCGAGCCCTGTTTCAATGGGCTCCAT
Organism: Scyliorhinus torazame; assembly: GCF_047496885.1. Classification (NCBI taxonomy): domain Eukaryota; kingdom Metazoa; phylum Chordata; class Chondrichthyes; order Carcharhiniformes; family Scyliorhinidae; genus Scyliorhinus; species Scyliorhinus torazame. Next base: position 88,346,642 of record NC_092710.1, on the reverse strand, counting down.
TCACTCTGAACCCTGTTTCATTGGCTCGATTCACCCTGATCCCTGTTTCAATGGCTCCATTCACTATGAACCCTGTTCCAATGGCTCCATTTGCTCCGAACCCTGTTTCAATGGCTCCATTCACCTTGAACCTTGTTCCAATGGCTCCATTCGCTCAGAACCCTGTTTCAATGGATCCATTCACTCTGAACCCTGTTTCAATGGCTCCATTCATTCTGAACACTGTTTCAATGTTTCCATTCACCCTGAACCTTGTTCCAATGGCTGCATTCACTCCGAACCCTGTTTCAATGGTCTCCATTCACTCTGAACCCTGTTTAAAAGGCTCCATTCACTATGAGCCCTGTTTCAATTGCTCCAATATCGCTGAACCCTGTTTCAAAGGCTCCATTCACTCTGAACCCTGTTTCAATGGGCTCCATTCACTCTAAACCCTGTTTCAATGGGCTCCATTCACTCAAAACCCTGTTTTAATGGGCTCCATTCGCCCTGAATCCTGTTTCAAAAGGCTCCATTTACTCTGAACCCTGTTTCAATGGCGCCATTCACTCTGAACCCTGTTGCAATGGGCTCCATTCACTCCAAACCCAGATTCAATTGCTCCATTTACTCCGAACCCTGTTTCAAGGTTTCCATTCACTCTGAACCCTGTTTCAATGGGCTCCATTCACTCTGAACCTTGTTTCAATGGGGTCCATTAACTCTGAACCCTGTTTCAATGGGCCCCATTCACTTTGAACCCTGTTTCAATGGGCCCCATTAACTCTGAACCCTGTTTCAGTGGCTCCATTTACTCTGAACCCTGTTTCAATGGCTCCATTCACTCTGAACCCTGTTTCAATGGAACCCATTCACTCTGAACCCTGTTTCAATGGCTCCATCCACTCTGAACCCTGTTTCAATGTGCCCCATTCACTCTGAACCCTGTTTCAATGGCTCCATTCGCTATGAACCCCGTTTCAATGGAGATGAGTCTCTCCGAGCCCTGTTTCAATGCGCTCCATTCACTCTGAACCCTGTTTCATTGGCTCCATTCACCCTGAACCCTGTTCCAATGGCTCCATTTGCTCTGAACCCTGTTTCAATGGCTCCATTCACCTTGAACCTTGTTCCAATGGCTCCATTCGCTCCGTACCCTGTTTCAATGGATCCATTCACTCTGAAGCCTGTTTCAATGGCTCCATTCATTCTGAACACAGTTTCAATGTTTCCATTCACCCTGAACCTTGTTCCAATGGCTCCATTCACTCCGAACCCTGTTTCAATGGACTCCATTCACTCTGAACCCTGTTTAAAAGGCTCCATTCACTATGAGCCCTGTTTCAATTGCTCCAATATCGCTGAACCCTGTTTCAATGGCTCCATTCACTCTGAACCCTGTTTCAATGGGCTCCATTCACTCTAAACCCTGTTTCAATGGGCTCCATTCACTCAAAACCCTGTTTCAGTGGCTCCATTCACTCTGAACCCTGTTTCAATGTCTCCAATCACTCTTAACCCTGTTTCAATGTCTCCATTCACTCCAAACCCTGTTTCAATGGCTTCATTCACTGCGAACCCTGTTTGAATTGCTCCATTAATTCTGAACCCTGTTTCAATGGGGCGATTCACCCTGACCACTGTTCCATGGCTCCAATCTCTTTGAACCCTGTTTCAATGGCTCCATTCACTCTGAACCCTGTTTCAATGGCGTCATTCTCTCTGAACCCTGTTTCAATGGCTCCATTCACTCTGAACCCTGTTTCAATGGCGTCATTCTCTCTGAACCCTGTTTCAATGGGCTCCATTCACTTTGAACCCTGTTTCAATGGCGTCATTCTCTCTGAACACTGTTTCAATGGGCTCCATTTACTCTGAACGCTGTTTCAATGGCTCCATTCACTCTGAACCCTGTTTCAATGGAACCCATTCACTCTGAACCCTGTTTCAATGGCTCCATTAAATCTGAACCCTGTTTCAATGTGCCCCATTCACTCTGAACCCTGTTTCAATGTCACCATTCGCTATGAACCCCGTTTCAATGGAGATGAGTCTCTCCGAGCCCTGTTTCAATGGGCTCCATTCACTCTGAACCCTGTTTCATTGGCTCCATTCACCCTGAACCCTGTTTCAATGGCTCCATTCACTATGAACCCTGTTCCAATGGCTCCATTTGCTCCGAACCCTGTTTCAATGGCTCCATTCACCCTGAACCTTGTTCCAATGGCTGCATTCACTCCGAACCCTGTTTCAATGGTCTCTATTCACTCTGAACCCTGTTTAAAAGGCTCCATTCACTATGAGCCCTGTTTCAATTGCTCTAATATCGCTGAACCTTGTTTCAATGGCTCCATTCACTCTGAACCCTGTTTCAATGGGCTCCATTCACTCTAAACCCTGTTTCATTGGGCTCCATTCACTCAAAACCCTGTTTCAAAGGCTCCATTCACTCTGAACCCTGTGTAAATGGGCTCCATTCACTATGAACCCTGTTTCAATTGCTCCATTCACCCTGAACCTTGTTCCAATGGCTCCATTCACTCCGAGCCCTGTTTCAATGGTCTCCATTCACTCTGAACCCTGTTTAAAAGGCTCCATTCACTATGAACCCTGTTTCAATGGGCTCCATTCACTCTAAACCCTGTTTTAATGGGCTCCATTCGCCCTGAACCCTGTTTCAAAAGGCTCCATTTACTCTGAACCCTGTTTCAATGGCGCCATTCACTCTGAACCCTGTTGCAATGGGCTCCTTTCACTCTAAATCCTGTTTCAATGGGCTCCATTCACTCCAAACCCAGATTCAATTGCTCCATTTACTCCGAACCCTGTTTCAAGGTTTCCATTCATTCTGAACACAGTTTCAATGTTTCCATTCACCCTGAACCTTGTTCCAATGGCTCCATTCACTCCGAACCCTGTTTCAATGGTCTCCATTCACTCTGAACCCTGTTTAAAAGGCTCCATTCACTATGAGCCCTGTTTCAATTGTTCCAATATCGCTGAACCCTGTTTCAATGGCTCCATTCACTCTGAACCCTGTTTCATTGGGCTCCATTCACTCTAAACCCTGTTTCAATGGGCTCCATTCACTCAAAACCCTGTTTCAGTGGCTCCATTCACTCTGAACACTGTTTCAATGGCTCCATTCACTCTGAACCCTGTTTAAATGGGCTCCATTCACTATGAACCCTGTTTCAATGGCTCCATTCACTCTGAACCCTGTTTAAATGGGCTCCATTCACTCTGAACCCTGTTTCAATGTCTCCATTCACTCCAAACCCTGTTTCAATGGCTTCATTCACTGCGAACCCTGTTTCAATGGCTCCATTAATTCTGAACCCTGTTTCAATGGCTCGATTCACCCTGACCACTGTTTCCATGGCTTCAATCTCTTTGAACCCTGTTTCAATGACTCCATTCACTCTGAACCCTGTTTCAATGGCTCCATTCACTCTGAACCCTGTTTAAATGGGCTCCATTCACTCTGAACCCTGTTTCAATGGCTCCATTCACTCTGAACCCTGTTTAAATGGGCTCCATTCACTTTGAACCCTGTGTAAATGGGCTCCATTCACTTTGAACCCTGTTTCAATGGCTCCATTATCGCTGAACCCTGTTTCAATGGCTCCATTCACTCCGAACCCTGTTTCAATGGTCTCTATTCCCTCTGAACCCTGTTTCAATGGACTCCATTCACTCTGAACCCTGTTGCAATGGGCTCTTTTCACTCTAAATCCTGTTTCAATGGGCTCCATTCACTCCAAACCCAGTTTCAATTGCTCCATTTACTCTGAACCCTGTTTCAATGGCTCCATTCACTCTGAACCCTGTTTCAATGGCTCCATTCACTCCAAACCCTATTTCAATGGTCTCCATTCACTCTGATCCCTGTTTCAATGGGCCCATTCATGCTGAACCCTGTTTCAATGGCTCCATTTGCTCTGAATTTAGTTTCAATGGCTCCATTCACCCGGAACCCTGTTTCAATGGTCTCTATTCCCTCTCAACCCTGTTTCAAAGGCTCCATTCACTCTGAACCCTGTGTAAATGGGCTCCATTCACTATGAACCCTGTTTCAATTGCTCCATTATCGCTGAACCCTGTTTCAATGGCTCCATTCACTCCGAACTCTGTTTCAATGGCTCCATTCACTCTGAATCCTGTTTCAATGGGCTCCATTCACTGTGAATCCTGTTACAATGGCTCCATTCTCTCTGAACACTGTTTCAATGGCTCCATTCAGTCTGAACCCTGTTTCAATGGTCTCCATTCACTCTGAACCCTGTTTCAATGGGCTCCATTCACTATGAACATTGTTTCAATGGTTCCATTCGTCTGAACCCTGTTTCAATGGGCTCCATTCACTCTGAACCCGGTTTCAATGGCGCCATTCACGCTGAACCCTGTTTCAATGGATCCATTCACCGCAAAGCCTGTTACAATGGGCTCCATTCACTCCAAACCCAGTTTCAATTGCTCCATTTACTCCGAACCCTGTTTCAATGGCTCCATTCACTCCTACCCTCTTTCAATGGCTCCATGCACTCTGAACCCTGTTTCAATGGCTCCATTCGCTCTGAACCCTGTTTCAATGGGCCCCATTCACTCTGAAACCTGTTTCATTGGCTCCATTCACTCTGAACCCTGTTTCAATGGGCTCCATTCTCTCTGAACCATGTTTCAATGGGCTCCATTAACTCTGAACCTGTTTCAATGGGCTCCATTCTCTCTGAATCTTGTTTCAATTGGATCCATGAACTCTGAACCCTGTTTCAATGGGTCCCATTCACTCTGAACCCTGTTTCAATGGCTCCATTTACTCTGAACGCTGTTTCAATGGCTCCATTCACTCTGAACCCTGTTTCAATGGAACCCATTCACTCTGAACCCTGTTTCAATGGCACCATTCGCTATGAACCCCGTTTCAATGGAGAGGAGTCTCTCCGAGCCCTGTTTCAATGGGCTCCATTCACTCTGAACCCTGTTTCATTGGCTCGATTCACCCTGATCCCTGTTTCAATGGCTCCATTCACTATGAACCCTGTTCCAATGGCTCCATTTGCTCCGAACCCTGTTTCAATGGCTCCATTCACCTTGAACCTTGTTCCAATGGCTCCATTCGCTCAGAACCCTGTTTCAATGGATCCATTCACTCTGAACCCTGTTTCAATGGCTCCATTCATTCTGAACACTGTTTCAATGTTTCCATTCACCCTGAACCTTGTTCCAATGGCTGCATTCACTCCGAACCCTGTTTCAATGGTCTCCATTCACTCTGAACCCTGTTTAAAAGGCTCCATTCACTATGAGCCCTGTTTCAATTGCTCCAATATCGCTGAACCCTGTTTCAAAGGCTCCATTCACTCTGAACCCTGTTTCAATGGGCTCCATTCACTCTAAACCCTGTTTCAATGGGCTCCATTCACTCAAAACCCTGTTTTAATGGGCTCCATTCGCCCTGAATCCTGTTTCAAAAGGCTCCATTTACTCTGAACCCTGTTTCAATGGCGCCATTCACTCTGAACCCTGTTGCAATGGGCTCCATTCACTCCAAACCCAGATTCAATTGCTCCATTTACTCCGAACCCTGTTTCAAGGTTTCCATTCACTCTGAACCCTGTTTCAATGGGCTCCATTCACTCTGAACCTTGTTTCAATGGGGTCCATTAACTCTGAACCCTGTTTCAATGGGCCCCATTCACTTTGAACCCTGTTTCAATGGGCCCCATTAACTCTGAACCCTGTTTCAGTGGCTCCATTTACTCTGAACCCTGTTTCAATGGCTCCATTCACTCTGAACCCTGTTTCAATGGAACCCATTCACTCTGAACCCTGTTTCAATGGCTCCATCCACTCTGAACCCTGTTTCAATGTGCCCCATTCACTCTGAACCCTGTTTCAATGGCTCCATTCGCTATGAACCCCGTTTCAATGGAGATGAGTCTCTCCGAGCCCTGTTTCAATGCGCTCCATTCACTCTGAACCCTGTTTCATTGGCTCCATTCACCCTGAACCCTGTTCCAATGGCTCCATTTGCTCTGAACCCTGTTTCAATGGCTCCATTCACCTTGAACCTTGTTCCAATGGCTCCATTCGCTCCGTACCCTGTTTCAATGGATCCATTCACTCTGAAGCCTGTTTCAATGGCTCCATTCATTCTGAACACAGTTTCAATGTTTCCATTCACCCTGAACCTTGTTCCAATGGCTCCATTCACTCCGAACCCTGTTTCAATGGACTCCATTCACTCTGAACCCTGTTTAAAAGGCTCCATTCACTATGAGCCCTGTTTCAATTGCTCCAATATCGCTGAACCCTGTTTCAATGGCTCCATTCACTCTGAACCCTGTTTCAATGGGCTCCATTCACTCTAAACCCTGTTTCAATGGGCTCCATTCACTCAAAACCCTGTTTCAGTGGCTCCATTCACTCTGAACCCTGTTTCAATGTCTCCAATCACTCTGAACCCTGTTTCAATGTCTCCATTCACTCCAAACCCTGTTTCAATGGCTTCATTCACTGCGAACCCTGTTTGAATTGCTCCATTAATTCTGAACCCTGTTTCAATGGGTCGATTCACCCTGACCACTGTTCCATGGCTCCAATCTCTTTGAACCCTGTTTCAATGGCTCCATTCACTCTGAACCCTGTTTCAATGGCGTCATTCTCTCTGAACCCTGTTTCAATGGCTCCATTCACTCTGAACCCTGTTTCAATGGCGTCATTCTCTCTGAACCCTGTTTCAATGGGCTCCATTCACTTTGAACCCTGTTTCAATGGCGTCATTCTCTCTGAACACTGTTTCAATGGGCTCCATTTACTCTGAACGCTGTTTTAATGGCTCCATTCACTCTGAACCCTGTTTCAATGGAACCCATTCACTCTGAACCCTGTTTCAATGGCTCCATTAAATCTGAACCCTGTTTCAATGTGCCCCATTCACTCTGAACCCTGTTTCAATGTCACCATTCGCTATGAACCCCGTTTCAATGGAGATGAGTCTCTCCGAGCCCTGTTTCAATGGGCTCCATTCACTCTGAACCCTGTTTCATTGGCTCCATTCACCCTGAACCCTGTTTCAATGGCTCCATTCACTATGAACCCTGTTCCAATGGCTCCATTTGCTCCGAACCCTGTTTCAATGGCTCCATTCACCCTGAACCTTGTTCCAATGGCTGCATTCACTCCGAACCCTGTTTCAATGGTCTCTATTCACTCTGAACCCTGTTTAAAAGGCTCCATTCACTATGAGCCCTGTTTCAATTGCTCTAATATCGCTGAACCTTGTTTCAATGGCTCCATTCACTCGGAACCCTGTTTCAATGGGCTCCATTCACTCTAAACCCTGTTTCATTGGGCTCCATTCACTCAAAACCCTGTTTCAAAGGCTCCATTCACTCTGAACCCTGTGTAAATGGGCTCCATTCACTATGAACCCTGTTTCAATTGCTCCATTCACCCTGAACCTTGTTCCAATGGCTCCATTCACTCCGAGCCCTGTTTCAATGGTCTCCATTCACTCTGAACCCTGTTTAAAAGGCTCCATTCACTATGAACCCTGTTTCAATGGGCTCCATTCACTCTAAACCCTGTTTTAATGGGCTCCATTCGCCCTGAACCCTGTTTCAAAAGGCTCCATTTACTCTGAACCCTGTTTCAATGGCGCCATTCACTCTGAACCCTGTTGCAATGGGCTCCTTTCACTCTAAATCCTGTTTCAATGGGCTCCATTCACTCCAAACCCAGATTCAATTGCTCCATTTACTCCGAACCCTGTTTCAAGGTTTCCATTCATTCTGAACACAGTTTCAATGTTTCCATTCACCCTGAACCTTGTTCCAATGGCTCCATTCACTCCGAACCCTGTTTCAATGGTCTCCATTCACTCTGAACCCTGTTTAAAAGGCTCCATTCACTATGAGCCCTGTTTCAATTGTTCCAATATCGCTGAACCCTGTTTCAATGGCTCCATTCACTCTGAACCCTGTTTCATTGGGCTCCATTCACTCTAAACCCTGTTTCAATGGGCTCCATTCACTCAAAACCCTGTTTCAGTGGCTCCATTCACTCTGAACACTGTTTCAAAGGCTCCATTCACTCTGAACCCTGTGTAAATGGGCTCCATTCACTATGAACCCTGTTTCAATTGCTCCATTCACCCTGAACCTTGTTCCAATGGCTCCATTCACTCCGAACCCTGTTTCAATGGTCTCCATTCACTCTGAACCCTGTTTAAAAGGCTCCATTCACTATGAACCCTGTTTCAATGGGCTCCATTCACTCTCAACTATGTTTTAATGGGCTCCATTCGCCCTGAACCCTGTTTCAATGGGCTCCATTCACTCTGAACCCTGTTTCAATGTCTCCATTCACTCCAAACCCTGTTTCAATGGCTTCATTCACTGCGAACCCTGTTTCAATTGCTCCATTATTACTGAACCCTGTTTCAATGGGTCGATTCACCCTGACCACTGTTTCCATGGCTCCAATCTCTTTGAACCCTGTTTCAATGGCTCCATTCACTCTGAACCCTGTTTCAATGGCTCCATTCTCTCTGAACCCTGTTTCAATGGCTCCATTCACTTTGAACCCTGTTTCAATGGGCTCCATTCACTTTGAACCCTGTTTCAATGGCTCCATTCAGTCTGAACCCTGTTTCAAAGGCTCCATTCACTCTGAACCCTATGTAAATGGGCTCCATTCACTTTGAACCCTGTTTCAATGGCTCCATTATCTCTGAATCATGTTTCAATGGCTCCATTCAGTCTGAACCCTGTTTCAATGGGCTCCATTCAATTTGAACCCAGTTTCAATGGCTCCATTCACACTGAAGTCTGTTTCAATGGCTCCATTCACACTGAACTCTGTTTCAATGGCTCCATTCACTCTGAACCCTGTTTCAATGGCTCCATTCACTCCAAACCCTATTTCAATGGTCTCCATTCACTCTGATCCCTGTTTCAATGGGCCACATTCGCGCTGAACCCTGTATCAATGGCTCCATTCACTCTGAACCCTGTTTCAAATGCTCCATTCTCTCTGAACCCTGTGTAAATGGGCTCCATTAACTCTGAACCCTGTTTCAATGGGCTCCATTCACTCTAAACCCTGTTTTAATGGGCTCCATTCGCCCTGAACCCTGTTTCAATGGGCTCCATTCACTCTGACCCCTGTTTCAATGGCGCCATTCACTCTGAACCCTGTTGCAATGGGCTCCTTTCACTCTAAATCCTGTTTCAATGGGCTCCATTCACTCCAAACCCAGATTCAATTGCTCCATTTACTCCGAACCCTGTTTCAAGGGCTCCATTCACTCTGAACCCTGTTTCAATGGCTCCATTCACTCCAAATCCTATTTCAATGTTCTCCATTCACTCTGATCCCTGTTTCAATGGGCCCCATTCACGCTGAACCCTGTTTCAATGGTTCTATTCACTCTGAACCCTGTTTCAATGGGCTCCATTCACTCTAAACCCTGTTTCAATGGGCTCCATTCACTCTGAACCCTGTTTCAATGTCTCCATTCACTCCAAACCCTGTTTCAATGGCTTCATTCACTGCGAACCCTGTTTCAATGGCTCCATTAATTCTGAACCCTGTTTCAATGGCTCGATTCACCCTGACCACTGTTTCCATGGCTTCAATCTCTTTGAACCCTGTTTCAATGACTCCATTCACTCTGAACCCTGTTTCAATGGCTCCATTCACTCTGAACCCTGTTTAAATGGGCTCCATTCACTCTGAACCCTGTTTCAATGGCTCCATTCACTCTGAACCCTGTTTAAATGGGCTCCATTCACTCTGAACCCTGTTTCAATGTCTCCATTCACTCCAAACCCTGTTTCAATGGCTTCATTCACTGCGAACCCTGTTTCAATGGCTCCATTAATTCTGAACCCTGTTTCAATGGCTCGATTCACCCTGACCACTGTTTCCATGGCTTCAATCTCTTTGAACCCTGTTTCAATGACTCCATTCACTCTGAACCCTGTTTCAATGGCTCCATTCACTCTGAACCCTGTTTAAATGGGCTCCATTCACTCTGAACCCTGTTTCAATGGCTCCATTCACTCTGAACCCTGTTTAAATGGGCTCCATTCACTTTGAACCCTGTGTAAATGGGCTCCATTCACTTTGAACCCTGTTTCAATGGCTCCATTATCGCTGAACCCTGTTTCAATGGCTCCATTCACTCCGAACCCTGTTTCAATGGTCTCTATTCCCTCTGAACCCTGTTTCAATGGACTCCATTCACTCTGAACCCTGTTGCAATGGGCTCTTTTCACTCGAAATCCTGTTTCAATGGGCTCCATTCACTCCAAACCCAGTTTCAATTGCTCCATTTACTCTGAACCCTGTTTCAATGGCTCCATTCACTCTGAACCCTGTTTCAATGGCTCCATTCACTCCAAACCCTATTTCAATGGTCTCCATTCACTCTGATCCCTGTTTCAATGGGCCCATTCATGCTGAACCCTGTTTCAATGGCTCCATTTGCTCTGAATTTAGTTTCAATGGCTCCATTCACCCGGAACCCTGTTTCAATGGTCTCTATTCCCTCTCAACCCTGTTTCAAAGGCTCCATTCACTCTGAACCCTGTGTAAATGGGCTCCATTCACTATGAACCCTGTTTCAATTGCTCCATTATCGCTGAACCCTGTTCCAATGGCTCCATTCACTCCGAACTCTGTTTCAATGGCTCCATTCACTCTGAATCCTGTTTCAATGGGCTCCATTCACTGTGAATCCTGTTACAATGGCTCCATTCTCTCTGAACACTGTTTCAATGGCTCCATTCAGTCTGAACCCTGTTTCAACGGTCTCCATTCACTCTGAACCCTGTTTCAATGGGCCCCATTTGCTCTGAACCCTGTTTCAATGGGCTCCATTCACTATGAACATTGTTTCAATGGTTCCATTCGTCTGAACCCTGTTTCAATGGGCTCCATTCACTCTGAACCCGGTTTCAATGGCGCCATTCACGCTGAACCCTGTTTCAATGGATCCATTCACCGCAAAGCCTGTTACAATGGGCTCCATTCACTCCAAACCCAGTTTCAATTGCTCCATTTACTCCGAACCCTGTTTCAATGGCTCCATTCACTCCTACCCTCTTTCAATGGCTCCATGCACTCTGAACCCTGTTTCAATGGCTCCATTCGCTCTGAACCCTGTTTAAATGGGCCCCATTCACTCTGAAACCTGTTTCATTGGCTCCATTCACTCTGAACCCTGTTTCAATGGGCTCCATTCTCTCTGAACCCTGTTTCAATGGAACCCATTCACTCTGAACCCTGTTTCAATGGCTCCATTTACTCTGAACGCTGTTTCAATGGCTCCATTCACTCTGAACCCTGTTTCAATGGAACCCATTCACTCTGAACCCTGTTTCAATGGCACCATTCGCTATGAACCCCGTTTCAATGGAGATGAGTCACTCCGAGCCCTGTTTCAATGGGCTCCATTCACTCTGAACCCTGTTTCATTGGCTCGATTCACCCTGATCCCTGTTTCAATGGCTCCATTCACTATGAACCCTGTTCCAATGGCTCCATTTGCTCCGAACCCTGTTTCAATGGCTCCATTCACCTTGAACCTTGTTCCAATGGCTCCATTCGCTCAGAACCCTGTTTCAATGGATCCATTCACTCTGAACCCTGTTTCAATGGCTCCATTCATTCTGAACACTGTTTCAATGTTTCCATTCACCCTGAACCTTGTTCCAATGGCTGCATTCACTCCGAACCCTGTTTCAATGGTCTCCATTCACTCTGAACCCTGTTTAAAAGGCTCCATTCACTATGAGCCCTGTTTCAATTGCTCCAATATCGCTGAACCCTGTTTCAAAGGCTCCATTCACTCTGAACCCTGTTTCAATGGGCTCCATTCACTCTAAACCCTGTTTCAATGGGCTCCATTCACTCAAAACCCTGTTTTAATGGGCTCCATTCGCCCTGAATCCTGTTTCAAAAGGCTCCATTTACTCTGAACCCTGTTTCAATGGCGCCATTCACTCTGAACCCTGTTGCAATGGGCTCCATTCACTCCAAACCCAGATTCAATTGCTCCATTTACTCCGAACCCTGTTTCAAGGTTTCCATTCACTCTGAACCCTGTTTCAATGGGCTCCATTCACTCTGAACCTTGTTTCAATGGGGTCCATTAACTCTGAACCCTGTTTCAATGGGCCCCATTCACTTTGAACCCTGTTTCAATGGGCCCCATTAACTCTGAACCCTGTTTCAGTGGCTCCATTTACTCTGAACCCTGTTTCAATGGCTCCATTCACTCTGAACCCTGTTTCAATGGAACCCATTCACTCTGAACCCTGTTTCAATGGCTCCATCCACTCTGAACCCTGTTTCAATGTGCCCCATTCACTCTGAACCCTGTTTCAATGGCTCCATTCGCTATGAACCCCGTTTCAATGGAGATGAGTCTCTCCGAGCCCTGTTTCAATGCGCTCCATTCACTCTGAACCCTGTTTCATTGGCTCCATTCACCCTGAACCCTGTTCCAATGGCTCCATTTGCTCTGAACCCTGTTTCAATGGCTCCATTCACCTTGAACCTTGTTCCAATGGCTCCATTCGCTCCGTACCCTGTTTCAATGGATCCATTCACTCTGAAGCCTGTTTCAATGGCTCCATTCATTCTGAACACAGTTTCAATGTTTCCATTCACCCTGAACCTTGTTCCAATGGCTCCATTCACTCCGAACCCTGTTTCAATGGACTCCATTCACTCTGAACCCTGTTTAAAAGGCTCCATTCACTATGAGCCCTGTTTCAATTGCTCCAATATCGCTGAACCCTGTTTCAATGGCTCCATTCACTCTGAACCCTGTTTCAATGGGCTCCATTCACTCTAAACCCTGTTTCAATGGGCTCCATTCACTCAAAACCCTGTTTCAGTGGCTCCATTCACTCTGAACCCTGTTTCAATGTCTCCAATCACTCTGAACCCTGTTTCAATGTCTCCATTCACTCCAAACCCTGTTTCAATGGCTTCATTCACTGCGAACCCTGTTTGAATTGCTCCATTAATTCTGAACCCTGTTTCAATGGGTCGATTCACCCTGACCACTGTTCCATGGCTCCAATCTCTTTGAACCCTGTTTCAATGGCTCCATTCACTCTGAACCCTGTTTCAATGGCGTCATTCTCTCTGAACCCTGTTTCAATGGCTCCATTCACTCTGAACCCTGTTTCAATGGCGTCATTCTCTCTGAACCCTGTTTCAATGGGCTCCATTCACTTTGAACCCTGTTTCAATGGCGTCATTCTCTCTGAACACTGTTTCAATGGGCTCCATTTACTCTGAACGCTGTTTCAATGGCTCCATTCACTCTGAACCCTGTTTCAATGGAACCCATTCACTCTGAACCCTGTTTCAATGGCTCCATTAAATCTGAACCCTGTTTCAATGTGCCCCATTCACTCTGAACCCTGTTTCAATGTCACCATTCGCTATGAACCCCGTTTCAATGGAGATGAGTCTCTCCGAGCCCTGTTTCAATGGGCTCCATTCACTCTGAACCCTGTTTCATTGGCTCCATTCACCCTGAACCCTGTTTCAATGGCTCCATTCACTATGAACCCTGTTCCAATGGCTCCATTTGCTCCGAACCCTGTTTCAATGGCTCCATTCACCCTGAACCTTGTTCCAATGGCTGCATTCACTCCGAACCCTGTTTCAATGGTCTCTATTCACTCTGAACCCTGTTTAAAAGGCTCCATTCACTATGAGCCCTGTTTCAATTGCTCTAATATCGCTGAACCTTGTTTCAATGGCTCCATTCACTCTGAACCCTGTTTCAATGGGCTCCATTCACTCTAAACCCTGTTTCATTGGGCTCCATTCACTCAAAACCCTGTTTCAAAGGCTCCATTCACTCTGAACCCTGTGTAAATGGGCTCCATTCACTATGAACCCTGTTTCAATTGCTCCATTCACCCTGAACCTTGTTCCAATGGCTCCATTCACTCCGAACCCTGTTTCAATGGTCTCCATTCACTCTGAACCCTGTTTAAAAGGCTCCATTCACTATGAACCCTGTTTCAATGGGCTCCATTCACTCTAAACCCTGTTTTAATGGGCTCCATTCGCCCTGAACCCTGTTTCAAAAGGCTCCATTTACTCTGAACCCTGTTTCAATGGCGCCATTCACTCTGAACCCTGTTGCAATGGGCTCCTTTCACTCTAAATCCTGTTTCAATGGGCTCCATTCACTCCAAACCCAGATTCAATTGCTCCATTTACTCCGAACCCTGTTTCAAGGTTTCCATTCACTCTGAACGCTGTTTCAATGGGCTCCATTAACTCTGAACCTGTTTCAATGGGCTCCATTCTCTCTGAATCTTGTTTCAATTGGATCCATTTACTCTGAACCCTGTTTCAATGGCTCCATTCACTCTGAACCCTGTTTCAATGGCGTCATTCTCTCTGAACCCTGTTTCAATGGGCTCCATTCACTTTGAACCCTGTTTCAATGGCGTCATTCTCTCTGAACACTGTTTCAATGGGCTCCATTTACTCTGAACGCTGTTTCAATGGCTCCATTCACTCTGAACCCTGTTTCAATGGAACCCATTCACTCTGAACCCTGTTTCAATGGCTCCATTAAATCTGAACCCTGTTTCAATGTGCCCCATTCACTCTGAACCCTGTTTCAATGTCACCATTCGCTATGAACCCCGTTTCAATGGAGATGAGTCTCTCCGAGCCCTGTTTCAATGGGCTCCATTCACTCTGAACCCTGTTTCATTGGCTCCATTCACCCTGAACCCTGTTTCAATGGCTCCATTCACTATGAACCCTGTTCCAATGGCTCCATTTGCTCCGAACCCTGTTTCAATGGCTCCATTCACCCTGAACCTTGTTCCAATGGCTGCTTTCACTCCGAACCCTGTTTCAATGGTCTCTATTCACTCTGAACCCTGTTTAAAAGGCTCCATTCACTATGAGCCCTGTTTCAATTGCTCTAATATCGCTGAACCTTGTTTCAATGGCTCCATTCACTCTGAACCCTGTTTCAATGGGCTCCATTCACTCTAAACCCTGTTTCAATGGGCTCCATTCACTCAAAACCCTGTTTCAAAGGCTCCATTCACTCTGAACCCTGTGTAAATGGGCTCCATTCACTATGAACCCTGTTTCAATTGCTCCATTCACCCTGAACCTTGTTCCAATGGCTCCATTCACTCCGAACCCTGTTTCAATGGTCTCCATTCACTCTGAACCCTGTTTAAAAGGCTCCATTCACTATGAACCCTGTTTCAATGGGCTCCATTCACTCTAAACCCTGTTTTAATGGGCTCCATTCGCCCTGAACCCTGTTTCAAAAGGCTCCATTTACTCTGAACCCTGTTTCAATGGCGCCATTCACTCTGAACCCTGTTGCAATGGGCTCCTTTCACTCTAAATCCTGTTTCAATGGGCTCCATTCACTCCAAACCCAGATTCAATTGCTCCATTTACTCCGAACCCTGTTTCAAGGTTTCCATTCACTCTGAACGCTGTTTCAATGGGCTCCATTAACTCTGAACCTGTTTCAATGGGCTCCATTCTCTCTGAATCTTGTTTCAATTGGATCCATTTACTCTGAACCCTGTTTCAATGGCTCCATTCACTCTGAACCCTGTTTCAATGGAACCCATTCACTCTGAACCCTGTTTCAATGGCTCCATCCACTCTGAACCCTGTTTCAATGTGCCCCATTCACTCTGAACCCTGTTTCAATGGCTCCATTCGCTATGAACCCCGTTTCAATGGAGATGAGTCTCTCCGAGCCCTGTTTCAATGCGCTCCATTCACTCTGAACACTGTTTCATTGGCTCCATTCACCCTGAACCCTGTTTCAATGGCTCCATTCACTATGAACCCTGTTCCAATGGCTCCATTTGCTCCGAACCCTGTTTCAATGGCTCGATTCACCTTGAACCTTGTTCCAATGGCTCCATTCGCTCCGTACCCTGTTTCAATGGATCCATTCACTCTGAAGCCTGTTTCAATGGCTCCATTCATTCTGAACACAGTTTCAATGTTTCCATTCACCCTGAACCTTGTTCCAATGGCTGCATTCGCTCCTAACCCTGTTTCAATGGCTCCATTCACTATGAGCCCTGTTTCAATTGCTCCAATATCGCTGAACCCTGTTTCAATGGCTCCATTCACTCTGAACCCTGTTTCAATGGGCTCCATTCACTCTAAACCCTGTTTCAATGGGCTCCATTCACTCTGAACCCTGTTTCAAAGGCTCCATTCACTCTGAACCCTGTGTAAATGTGCTCCATTCACTATGAACCCTGTTTCAATTGCTCCATTCACCCTGAACCTTGTTCCAATGGGCTCCATTCACTATGAACCCTGTTTCAATTGCTCCATTCGCCCTGAACCCTGTTTCAATGGGCTCCATTCACTCCGAACCCTGTTTCAATGGCTCCATTCACTCTAAACTATGTTTTAATGGGCTCCATTCACTCTGAACCCTGTTTCAATGGGCTCCATTCACTATGAACCCTGTTTCAATTGCTCCATTCGCCCTGAACCCTGTTTCAATGGGCTCCATTCACTCTAAACCCTGTTTCAATGGGCTCCATTCACTCAAAACCCTTTTCAGTGGCTCCATTCACTCTGAACCCTGTTTCAATGTCTCCATTCACTCCAATCCCTGTTTCAATGGCTCCATTCACTCTGAACCCTGTTTCAATTGCTCCATTAATTCTGAACCCTGTTTCAATGGGTCGATTCACCCTGACCACTGTTTCCATGGCTCCAATCTCTTTGAACTCTGTTTCAATAGCTCCATTCTCTCTGAACCCTGTTTCAATGGCTCCATTCACTCTGAACCCTGTTTAAATGGGCTCCATTCACTTTGAACCCTGTTTCAATGGCGCCATTCAGTCTGAACCCTGTTTCAAAGGCTCCATTCACTCTGAACCCTGTGTAAATGGGCTCCATTCACTTTGAACCCTCTTTCAATGGCTCCATTATCTCTGAATCATGTTTCAATTGCTCCATTCAGTCTGAACCCTGTTTCAATGGGCTCCACTCAATTTGAACCCAGTTTCAATGGCTCCATTCACACTGAACTCTGTTTCAATGGCTCCACTCACACTGAACTCTGTTTCAATGGCTCCATTCACTCTGAACCCTGTTTCAATGGCTCCATTCACTCCAAACCCTATTTCAATGGTCTCCATTCACTCTGAACCCTGTTTCAATGGGCTCCATTCACTCTAAGCCCTGTTTTAATGGGCTCCATTCGCCCTGAACCCTGTTTCAATGGGCTCCATTCACTCTGAACCCTGTTTCAATGGCGCCATTCACTCTGAACCCTGTTTCAATGGGCTCCATTCACTCTGAACCCTGTTTCAATGGCTCCATTCACTCTGAACCCTGTTGCAATGGGCTCCTTTCACTCTAAATCCTGTTTTAATGGGCTCCATTCACTCCAAACCCAGATTCAATTGCTCCATTTACTCCGAACCCTGTTTCAAGGGCTCCATTCACTCTGAACCCTGTTTCAATAGCTCCATTCACTCCAAATCCTATTTCAATGTTCTCCATTCACTCTGATCCCTGTTTCAATGGGCCCCATTCACGCTGAACCCTGTTTCAATGGATCCATTCACTCTGAACCCTGTTTCAATGGGCTCCATTCACTCTAAACCCTGTTTCAATGGGCTCCATTCACTCAAAACCCTGTTTCAGTGGCTCCATTCACTCTGAACCCTGTTTCAATGTCTCCAATCACTCTGAACTCTGTTTCAATGGCTCCATTCATTCTGAATCCTGTTTCAATGACTCAATTCACTCCGAACCCTGTTTCAATATTCTCCATTCACTCTGAACCCTGTTTCAATGGCTCCATTCACTCTGAACCCTGCTTCAATGGCTCCATTCACTCCGAACCCTGTTTCAATGTTCTCCATTCACTCTGAACCCTGTTTCAATGTTCTCCATCACTCCGCACCCTGTTTCAATGGCTCCATTCGCTGTGAACACTGTTTCAATGGGTTCCTGCTTCAGTGGCTCCATTCACTCTGAACACTGTTTCAATGGCTCTATTCACTCTGAACCCTGTTTCAATGGCTCCATTCACTCTGAACAATGTTTCAATGGCTCCGATAAATCTGAACCCTGTTTCAATGTGCCCCATTCACTCTGAACCCTGTTTCAATGGCTCCATTCGCTATGAACCCCGTTTCAATGGAGATGATTCTCTCCGAGCCCTGTTTCAATGGGCTCCATTCACTCTGAACCCTGTTTCATTGGCTCCATTCACCCTGAACCCTGTTTCAATGGCTCCATTCACTATGAACCCTGTTTCAATGGGCCCCATTCACGCTGAACCCTGTTTCAATGGATCCATTCACTCTAAACCCTGTTCCAATGGGCTCCATTCACTCAAAACCCTGTTTCAGTGGCTCCATTCACTCTGAACCCTGTTTCAATGTCTCCATTCACTCCAAACCCTGTTTCAATGGCTTCATTCACTGCGAACCCTGTTTCAATGGCTCGATTAATTCTGAACCCTGTTTCAATGGCTCGATTCACCCTGACCACTGTTTCCATGGCTTCAATCTCTTTGAACCCTGTTTCAATGGCTCCATTCACTCTGAACCCTGTTTCAATGGCTCCATTCACTCTGAACCCTGTGTAAATGGGCTCCATTCACTTTGAACCCTGTGTAAATGGGCTCCATTCACTTTGAACCCTGTTTCAATGGCTCCATTATCGCTGAACCCTGTTTCAATGGCTCCATTCACTCTAAACCCTGTTTCAATGGGCTCCATTCAATCAAAACCCTGTTTCAGTGGCTCCATTCACTCTGAACCCTGTTTCAAAGGCTCCATTCACTCTGAACCCTGTGTAAATGGGCTCCATTCACTCTGAACCCTGTTTCAATGGGCTCCATTCACTCTGAACGCTGTTTCGATGGGCTCCATTAACTCTGAACCTGTTTCAATGGGCTCCATTCTCTCTGAATCTTGTTTCAATTGGATCCATTAACTCTGAACCCTGCGTAAGTGGGCTCCATTCACAATGAACCCTGTTTCAATTGCTTCATTATCACTGAACCCTGTTTCAATGGGCTCCATTCACTCTGAACCGTTTTTCAATGGGACCCATTCACTCTGAACCCTGTTTCAATGGCTCCAATCACTCTGAACCCTGTTTCAATGGCTCCTTTCACTCTGAACCGTTTTTCAATGGGACCCATTCACTCTGAACCCTGTTTCAATGGGACCCATTCACTCTGAACCCTGTTTCAATGGCTCCATTCACTCTGAACCCTGTTTCAATGGGACACATTCACTCTGAACCGTTTTTAAATGGGACCCATTCACTCTGAACCCTGTTTCAATGGCTCCAATCACTCTGAACCCTGTTTCAACGGCTCCATTCACTCTGAACCCTGTTTCAATGGGACCCATTCACTCTGAACCGTTTTTAAATGGGACCCATTCACTCTGAACCCTGTTTCAATGGCTCCATCCACTCTGAACCTTGTTTCAATTGGCTCCATTAAATCTGAACCCTGTTTCAATGTGCCCCATTCACTCTGAACCCTGTTTCAATGGCTCCATTCGCTATGAACCCCATTTCAATGGAGATGAGTCTCTCCGAGCCCTGTTTCAATGGGCTCCATTCACCCTGAACCCTGTTTCATTGGCTCCATTCACCCTGAAACCTGTTTCAATGGCTCCATTCACTGTGAACCCTGTTCCAATGGCTCCATTCACTCTGAACCTTGTTCCAATGGCTCCATTCACCCTGAACCTTGTTCCAATGGCTCCATTCGCTCCGAAACTTGTTTCAATGGCTCCATTCACTCTGAACCCTGTTTCAATGGGCTCCATTCGTTCTGAACCCTGTATCAATGGAACCCATTCATTCTGAACACAGTTTCACTGTTTCCATTCACCCTGAACCTTGTTCCAATGGCTCCATTCACTTCGAACCCTGTTTCAATGGTCTCCATTCACTCTGAACCCTGTTTAAAAGGCTCCATTCACTATGAACCCTGTTTCAATGGGCTCCATTCACTCTAAACCCTGTTTTAATGGGCTCCATTCGCCCTGAACCCTGTTTCAAAAGGCTCCATTTACTCTGAACCCTGTTTCAATGGGCTCCATTCACTCCAAACCCTGTTTCAATGGCTTCATTCACTGCGAACCCTGTTTCACTGGCTCCATTAATTCTGAAACCTGTTTCAATGGCTCGATTCACCCTGACCACTGTTTCCATGGCTTCAATCTCTTTGAACCCTGTTTCAATGGCTCCATTCACTCTGAACCCTGTTTCAATGGCACCATTCACTCTGAACCCTGTGTAAATGGGCTCCATTCACTTTGAACCCTGTGTAAATGGGCTCCATTCACTTTGAACCCTGTTTCAATGGCTCCATTATCGCTGAACCCTGTTTCAATGGCTCCATTCACTCTAAACCCTGTTTCAATGGGCTCCATTCACTCAAAACCCTGTTTCAGTGGCTCCATTCACTCTGAACCCTGTTTCAAAGGCTCCATTCACTCTGAACCCTGTGTAAATGGGCTCCATTCACTATGAACCCTGTTTCAATGGGCTCCATTCACTCTGAACCCTGTTTCAAGGTTTCCATTCACTCTGAACGCTGTTTCAATGGGCTCCATTAACTCTGAACCTGTTTCAATGGGCTCCATTCTCTCTGAATCTTGTTTCAATTGGATCCATTAACTCTGAACCCTGCGTAAGTGGGCTCCATTCACTATGAACCCTGTTTCAATTGCTTCATTATCACTGAACCCTGTTTCAATGGGCTCCATTCACTCTGAACCCTGTTTCAATGGGCTCCATTAACTCTGAACCCTGTTTCAATGGGACCCATTCACTCTGAACCGTTTTTCAATGGGACCCATTCACTCTGAACCCTGTTTCAATGGCTCCAATCACTCTGAACCCTGTTTCAACGGCTCCATTCACTCTGAACCCTGTTTCAATGGGACCCATTCACTCTGAACCGTTTTTAAATGGGACCCATTCACTCTGAACCCTGTTTCAATGGCTCCAATCACTCTGAACCCTGTTTCAACGGCTCCATTCACTCTGAACCCTGTTTCAATGGGACCCATTCACTCTGAACCCTGTTTCAATGGCTCCATCCACTCTGAACCTTGTTTCAATTGGCTCCATTAAATCTGAACCCTGTTTCAATGTGCCCCATTCACTCTGAACCCTGTTTCAATGGCTCCATTCGCTATGAACCCCGTTTCAATGGAGATGAGTCTCTCCGAGCCCTGTTTCAATGGGCTCCATTCACCCTGAACCCTGTTTCATTGGCTCCATTCACCCTGAACCCTGTTTCAATGGCTCCATTCACTGTGAACCCTGTTCCAATGGCTCCATTCACTCTGAACCTTGTTCCAATGGCTCCATTCACCCTGAACCTTGTTCCAATGGCTCCATTCGCTCCGAAACTTGTTTCAATGGATCCATTCGCTCTGAACCCTGTTTCAATGGATCCATTCATTCCGAACACAGTTTCAATGTCTCCATTCACCCTGAACCTTGTTCCAATGGCTCCATTCGCTCCGAAACTTGTTTCAATGGCTCCATTCACTCTGAACCCTGTTTCAATGGATCCATTCACTCTGAACCCTGTTTCAATGGCTCCATTCATTCCGAACACAGTTTCAATGTCTCCATTCTCCCTGAACCTTGTTCCAATGGCTCCATTCATTCTGAACACAGTTTCAATGGGCTCCATTCACTCTGAACCCTGTTCCAATGGCTCCATTCACTCTGAACCCTGTTTCAATGTCTCCATTCACCCTGAACCTTGTTCCAATGGCTCCATTCACTCCGAACCCTGTTTCAATAGCTCCATTCTCTCTAAACCCTGTTTCAATGGGCTCCATTCGTTCTGAACCCTGTATCAATGGAACCCATTCATTCTGAACACAGTTTCACTGTTTCCATTCACCCTGAACCTTGTTCCAATGGCTCCATTCACTTCGAACCCTGTTTCAATGGTCTCCATTCACTCTGAACCCTGTTTAAAAGGCTCCATTCACTATGAACCCTGTTTCAATGGGCTCCATTCACTCTAAACCCTGTTTTAATGGGCTCCATTCGCCCTGAACCCTGTTTCAAAAGGCTCCATTTACTCTGAACCATGTTTCAATGGGCTCCATTCACTCAAAACCCTGTTTCAGTGGCTCCATTCACTCTGAACCCTGTTTGAAAGGCTCCATTCACTCTGAACCCTGTGTAAATGGGCTCGATTCACTATGAACCCTGTTTCAATTGCTCCATTCACCCTGAACCTTGTTCCAATGGCTCCATTCGCTCCGAACCCTGTTTCAATGGCTCCATTCACTCTAAACCCTGTTTCAATGGGCTCCATTCGCTCTGAACCCTGTTTCAATGGCTCCATTCACTCTGAACCCTGTTTCAATGGCTCCATTCACTCCAAATACCTATTTCAATGGTCTCCATTCACTCTGCTCCCTGTTTCAATGGGCCCCATTCACACTGAACCCTGTTTCAATGGCTCCATTCACTCTGAACCCTGTTTCAAAGGCTCCATTCACTCTGAACCCTATGTAAGTGGGCTCCATTCACTGTGAACCCTGTTTCAATTGCTCCATTATCGCTGAACCCTGTTTCAAAGCCTCCATTCACTCTGAACCCTGTTTCAATGGGCTCCATTCACTCTAAACCCTGTTTCAATGGGCTCCATTCACTCAAAACCCTGTTTCAGTGGCTCCATTCACTCTGAACCCTGTTTCAATGTCTCCATTCACTCAAAACCCTGTTTCAATGGCGCCATTCACTCTGAACCCTGTTGCAATGGGCTCTTTTCACTCTAAATCCTGTTTCAATGGGCTCCATTCACTCTGAACCCTGTTTCAATGGCTCCATTCACTCCAAACCCTATTTCAATGGTTTCCATTCACTCTGATCCCTGTTTCAATGGGCCCCATTCATGCAGACCCCTGTTTCAATGGCTCCATTTGCTCTGAATTTAGTTTCAATGGCTCCATTCACCCTGAACCCTGTTTCAATGGCTCCATTCAATCTGAACCCTGTTTCAAAGGCTCCATTCACTCTGAACCCTGTTTCAGTGGCTCCATTCACTCTGAACCCTGTTTCAAAGGCTCCATTCACTCTGAACCCTGTGTAAATGGGCTCCATTCACTATGAACCCTGTTTCAATTGCTCCATTATCGCTGAACCCTGTTTCAATGGCTCCATTCACTCCGAACTCTGTTTCAATGGCTCCATTCACTCTGAATCCTGTTTCAATGGGCTCCATTCACTGTGAATCCTGTTACAATGGCTCCATTCTCTCTGAACACTGTTTCAATGGCTCTGTTCACTCTGAACACTGTTTCAATGGCTCAATTCACTCTGAACCCTGTTTCAACGGTCTCCATTCATTCTGAACCCTGTTTCAATGGGCCCCATTTGCTCTGAACCCTGTTTCAATGGGCTCCATTCACTGTGAACATTGTTTCAATGGTTCCATTCGTCTGAACCCTGTTTCAATGGGCTCCATTCACTCTGAACCCTGTTTCAATGGATCCATTCACCGCAAAGCCTGTTACAATGGGCTCCATTCACTCCAAACCCAGTTTCAATTGCTCCATTTACTCCGAACCCTGTTTCAATGGCTCCATTTACTCCGAACCCTGTTTCAATGGCTCCATTCAGTCTGAACCCTGTTTCAATGGCTCCATTCACTCTGAACCCTGTTTCAATGGCTCCATTCACTCCTACCCTCTTTCAATGGCTCCATGCACTCTGAACCCTGTTTCAATGGCTCCATTCGCTCTGAACACTGTTTCAATGGCTCTGTTCACTCTGAACTCTGTGTAAATGGGCTCCATTCACTATGAACCCTGTTTCAATTGCTCCATTATCGCTGAACCCTGTTTCAATGGCTCCATTCACTCCGAACTCTGTTTCAATGGCTCCATTCACTCTGAATCCTGTTTCAATGGGCTCCATTCACTGTGAATCCTGTTACAATGGCTCCATTCTCTCTGAACACTGTTTCAATGGCTCTGTTCACTCTGAACACTGTTTCAATGGCTCCATTCACTCTGAACCCTGTTTCAACGGTCTCCATTCACTCTGAACCCTGTTTCAATGGGCCCCATTTGCTCTGAACTCTGTTTCAATGGGCTCCATTCACTGTGAACATTGTTTCAATGGTTCCATTCGTCTGAACCCTGTTTCAATGGGCTCCATTCACTCTGAACCCGGTTTCAATGGCGCCATTCACTCTGAACCCTGTTTCAACGGTCTCCATTCACTCTGAACCCTGTTTTAATGGGCTCCATTCACTCCAAACACAGTTTCAATTGCTCCATTTACTCCGAACCCTGTTTCAATGGCTCCATTCAGTCTGCACCCTGTTTCAATGGCTCCATTCACTCTGAACCCTGCTTCAATAGCTCCATTCACTCCTACCCTCTTTCAATGGCTCCATGCACTCTGAACCCTGTTTCAATGGCTCCATTCGCTCTGAACCCTGTTTCAATGGGCCCCATTCACTCTGAACCCTATTTCAATGGGCTCCATTCACTCTGAACCCTGTTTCAATGGCGCCATTCACTCTGAACCCTGTTTCAATGTGCTCCATTCACTCTGAACCCTGTTTCAATGGCTCCATTCACTCTGAACCCTGTTGCAATGGGCTCCTTTCACTCTAAATCCTGTTTTAATGGGCTCCATTCACTCCAAACCCAGATTCAATTGCTCCATTTACTCCGAACCCTGTTTCAAGGGCTCCATTCACTCTGAACCCTGTTTCAATGGCTCCATTCACTCCAAATCCTATTTCAATGTTCTCCATTCACTCTGATCCCTGTTTCAATGGGCCCCATTCACGCTGAACCCTGTTTCAATGGATCCATTCACTCTGAACCCTGTTTCAATGGGCTCCATTCACTCTAAACCCTGTTTCAATGGGCTCCATTCACTCAAAACCCTGTTTCAGTGGCTCCATTCACTCTGAACCCTGTTTCAATGTCTCCAATCACTCTGAACTCTGTTTCAATGGCTCCATTCATTCTGAATCCTGTTTCAATGACTCAATTCACTCCGAACCCTGTTTCAATATTCTCCATTCACTCTGAACCCTGTTTCAATGGCTCCATTCACTCTGAACCCTGCTTCAATGGCTCCATTCACTCCGAACCCTGTTTCAATGTTCTCCATTCACTCTGAACCCTGTTTCAATGTTCTCCATCACTCCGCACCCTGTTTCAATGGCTCCATTCGCTGTGAACACTGTTTCAATGGGTTCCTGCTTCAGTGGCTCCATTCACTCTGAACACTGTTTCAATGGCTCTATTCACTCTGAACCCTGTTTCAATGGCTCCATTCACTCTGAACAATGTTTCAATGGCTCCGATAAATCTGAACCCTGTTTCAATGTGCCCCATTCACTCTGAACCCTGTTTCAATGGCTCCATTCGCTATGAACCCCGTTTCAATGGAGATGATTCTCTCCGAGCCCTGTTTCAATGGGCTCCATTCACTCTGAACCCTGTTTCATTGGCTCCATTCACCCTGAACCCTGTTTCAATGGCTCCATTCACTATGAACCCTGTTTCAATGGGCCCCATTCACGCTGAACCCTGTTTCAATGGATCCATTCACTCTAAACCCTGTTCCAATGGGCTCCATTCACTCAAAACCCTGTTTCAGTGGCTCCATTCACTCTGAACCCTGTTTCAATGTCTCCATTCACTCCAAACCCTGTTTCAATGGCTTCATTCACTGCGAACCCTGTTTCAATGGCTCCATTAATTCTGAACCCTGTTTCAATGGCTCGATTCACCCTGACCACTGTTTCCATGGCTTCAATCTCTTTGAACCCTGTTTCAATGGCTCCATTCACTCTGAACCCTGTTTCAATGGCTCCATTCACTCTGAACCCTGTGTAAATGGGCTCCATTCACTTTGAACCCTGTGTAAATGGGCTCCATTCACTTTGAACCCTGTTTCAATGGCTCCATTATCGCTGAACCCTGTTTCAATGGCTCCATTCACTCTAAACCCTGTTTCAATGGGCTCCATTCACTCAAAACCCTGTTTCAGTGGCTCCATTCACTCTGAACCCTGTTTCAAAGGCTCCATTCACTCTGAACCCTGTGTAAATGGGCTCCATTCACTCTGAACCCTGTTTCAATGGGCTCCATTCACTCTGAACGCTGTTTCGATGGGCTCCATTAACTCTAAACCTGTTTCAATGGGCTCCATTCTCTCTGAATCTTGTTTCAATTGGATCCATTAACTCTGAACCCTGCGTAAGTGGGCTCCATTCACTATGAACCCTGTTTCAATTGCTTCATTATCACTGAACCCTGTTTCAATGGGCTCCATTCACTCTGAACCGTTTTTCAATGGGACCCATTCACTCTGAACCCTGTTTCAATGGCTCCAATCACTCTGAACCCTGTTTCAATGGCTCCTTTCACTCTGAACCGTTTTTCAATGGGACCCATTCACTCTGAACCCTGTTTCAATGGGACCCATTCACTCTGAACCCTGTTTCAATGGCTCCATTCACTCTGAACCCTGTTTCAATGGGACCCATTCACTCTGAACCGTTTTTAAATGGGACCCATTCACTCTGAACCCTTTTTCAATGGCTCCAATCACTCTGAACCCTGTTTCAACGGCTCCATTCACTCTGAACCCTGTTTCAATGGGACCCATTCACTCTGAACCGTTTTTAAATGGGACCCATTCACTCTGAACCCTGTTTCAATGGCTCCATCCACTCTGAACCTTGTTTCAATTGGCTCCATTAAATCTGAACCCTGTTTCAATGTGCCCCATTCACTCTGAACCCTGTTTCAATGGCTCCATTCGCTATGAACCCCGTTTCAATGGAGATGAGTCTCTCCGAGCCCTGTTTCAATGGGCTCCATTCACCCTGAACCCTGTTTCATTGGCTCCATTCACCCTGAACCCTGTTTCAATGGCTCCATTCACTGTGAACCCTGTTCCAATGGCTCCATTCACTCTGAACCTTGTTCCAATGGCTCCATTCACCCTGAACCTTGTTCCAATGGCTCCATTCGCTCCGAAACTTGTTTCAATGGCTCCATTCACTCTGAACCCTGTTTCAATGGATCCATTCACTCTGAACCCTGTTTCAATGGCTCCATTCATTCCGAACACAGTTTCAATGTCTCCATTCTCCCTGAACCTTGTTCCAATGGCTCCATTCATTCTGAGCACAGTTTCAATGGGCTCCATTCACTCTGAACCCTGTTCCAATGGCTCCATTCACTCTGAACCCTGTTTCAATGTCTCCATTCACCCTGAACCTTGTTCCAATGGCTCCATTCACTCCGAACCCTGTTTCAATAGCTCCATTCACTCTAAACCCTGTTTCAATGGGCTCCATTCGTTCTGAACCCTGTATCAATGGAACCCATTCATTCTGAACACAGTTTCACTGTTTCCATTCACCCTGAACCTTGTTCCAATGGCTCCATTCACTTCGAACCCTGTTTCAATGGTCTCCATTCACTCTGAACCCTGTTTAAAAGGCTCCATTCACTATGAACCCTGTTTCAATGGGCTCCATTCACTCTAAACCCTGTTTTAATGGGCTCCATTCGCCCTGAACCCTGTTTCAAAAGGCTCCATTTACTCTGAACCCTGTTTCAATGGGCTCCATTCACTCCAAACCCTGTTTCAATGGCTTCATTCACTGCGAACCCTGTTTCACTATCTCCATTAATTCTGAAACCTGTTTCAATGGCTCGATTCACCCTGACCACTGTTTCCATGGCTTCAATCTCTTTGAACCCTGTTTCAATGGCTCCATTCACTCTGAACCCTGTTTCAATGGCTCCATTCACTCTGAACCCTGTGTAAATGGGCTCCATTCACTTTGAACCCTGTGTAAATGGGCTCCATTCACTTTGAACCCTGTTTCAATGGCTCCATTATCGCTGAACCCTGTTTCAATGGCTCCATTCACTCTAAACCCTGTTTCAATGGGCTCCATTCACTCAAAACCCTGTTTCAGTGGCTCCATTCACTCTGAACCCTGTTTCAAAGGCTCCATTCACTCTGAACCCTGTGTAAATGGGCTCCATTCACTATGAACCCTGTTTCAATGGGCTCCATTCACTCTGAACGCTGTTTCAAGGTTTCCATTCACTCTGAACGCTGTTTCAATGGGCTCCATTAACTCTGAACCTGTTTCAATGGGCTCCATTCTCTCTGAATCTTGTTTCAATTGGATCCATTAACTCTGAACCCTGCGTAAGTGGGCTCCATTCACTATGAACCCTGTTTCAATTGCTTCATTATCACTGAACCCTGTTTCAATGGGCTCCATTCACTCTGAACCCTGTTTCAATGGGCTCCATTAACTCTGAACCCTGTTTCAATGGGACCCATTCACTCTGAACCGTTTTTCAATGGGACCCATTCACTCTGAACCCTGTTTCAATGGCTCCAATCACTCTGAACCCTGTTTCAACGGCTCCATTCACTCTGAACCCTGTTTCAATGGGACCCATTCACTCTGAACCGTTTTTAAATGGGACCCATTCACTCTGAACCCTGTTTCAATGGCTCCAATCACTCTGAACCCTGTTTCAACGGCTCCATTCACTCTGAACCCTGTTTCAATGGGACCCATTCACTCTGAACCCTGTTTCAATGGCTCCATCCACTCTGAACCTTGTTTCAATTGGCTCCATTAAATCTGAACCCTGTTTCAATGTGCCCCATTCACTCTGAACCCTGTTTCAATGGCTCCATTCGCTATGAACCCCGTTTCAATGGAGATGAGTCTCTCCGAGCCCTGTTTCAATGGGCTCCATTCACCCTGAACCCTGTTTCATTGGCTCCATTCACCCTGAACCCTGTTTCAATGGCTCCATTCACTGTGAACCCTGTTCCAATGGCTCCATTCACTCTGAACCTTGTTCCAATGGCTCCATTCACCCTGTACCTTGTTCCAATGGCTCCATTCGCTCCGAAACTTGTTTCAATGGATCCATTCGCTCTGAACCCTGTTTCAATGGATCCATTCATTCCGAACACAGTTTCAATGTCTCCATTCACCCTGAACCTTGTTCCAATGGCTCCATTCGCTCCGAAACTTGTTTCAATGGCTCCATTCACTCTGAACCCTGTTTCAATGGATCCATTCACTCTGAACCCTGTTTCAATGGCTCCATTCATTCCGAACACAGTTTCAATGTCTCCATTCTCCCTGAACCTTGTTCCAATGGCTCCATTCATTCTGAACACAGTTTCAATGGGCTCCATTCACTCTGAACCCTGTTCCAATGGCTCCATTCACTCTGAACCCTGTTTCAATGTCTCCATTCACCCTGAACCTTGTTCCAATGGCTCCATTCACTCCGAACCCTGTTTCAATAGCTCCATTCTCTCTAAACCCTGTTTCAATGGGCTCCATTCGTTCTGAACCCTGTATCAATGGAACCCATTCATTCTGAACACAGTTTCACTGTTTCCATTCACCCTGAACCTTGTTCCAATGGCTCCATTCACTTCGAACCCTGTTTCAATGGTCTCCATTCACTCTGAACCCTGTTTAAAAGGCTCCATTCACTATGAACCCTGTTTCAATGGGCTCCATTCACTCTAAACCCTGTTTTAATGGGCTCCATTCGCCCTGAACCCTGTTTCAAAAGGCTCCATTTACTCTGAACCCTGTTTCAATGGGCTCCATTCACTCAAAACCCTGTTTCAGTGGCTCCATTCACTCTGAACCCTGTTTCAAAGGCTCCATTCACTCTGAACCCTGTGTAAATGGGCTCGATTCACTATGAACCCTGTTTCAATTGCTCCATTCACCCTGAACCTTGTTCCAATGGCTCCATTCGCTCCGAACCCTGTTTCAATGGCTCCATTCACTCTAAACCCTGTTTCAATGGGCTCCATTCGCTCTGAACCCTGTTTCAATGGCTCCATTCACTCTGAACCCTGTTTCAATGGCTCCATTCACTCCAAATACCTATTTCAATGGTCTCCATTCACTCTGCTCCCTGTTTCAATGGGCCCCATTCACACTGAACCCTGTTTCAATGGCTCCATTCACTCTGAACCCTGTTTCAAAGGCTCCATTCACTCTGAACCCTATGTAAGTGGACTCCATTCACTGTGAACCCTGTTTCAATTGCTCCATTATCGCTGAACCCTGTTTCAAAGCCTCCATTCACTCTGAACCCTGTTTCAATGGGCTCCATTCACTCTAAACCCTGTTTCAATGGGCTCCATTCACTCAAAACCCTGTTTCAGTGGCTCCATTCACTCTGAACCCTGTTTCAATGTCTCCATTCACTCAAAACCCTGTTTCAATGGCGCCATTCACTCTGAACCCTGTTGCAATGGGCTCTTTTCACTCTAAATCCTGTTTCAATGGGCTCCATTCACTCTGAACCCTGTTTCAATGGCTCCATTCACTCCAAACCCTATTTCAATGGTTTCCATTCACTCTGATCCCTGTTTCAATGGGCCCCATTCATGCAGACCCCTGTTTCAATGGCTCCATTTGCTCTGAATTTAGTTTCAATGGCTCCATTCACCCTGAACCCTGTTTCAATGGCTCCATTCAATCTGAACCCTGTTTCAAAGGCTCCATTCACTCTGAACCCTGTTTCAGTGGCTCCATTCACTCTGAACCCTGTTTCAAAGGCTCCATTCACTCTGAACCCTGTGTAAATGGGCTCCATTCACTATGAACCCTGTTTCAATTGCTCCATTATCGCTGAACCCTGTTTCAATGGCTCCATTCACTCCGAACTCTGTTTCAATGGCTCCATTCACTCTGAATCCTGTTTCAATGGGCTCCATTCACTGTGAATCCTGTTACAATGGCTCCATTCTCTCTGAACACTGTTTCAATGGCTCTGTTCACTCTGAACACTGTTTCAATGGCTCAATTCACTCTGAACCCTGTTTCAACGGTCTCCATTCATTATGAACCCTGTTTCAATGGGCCCCATTTGCTCTGAACCCTGTTTCAATGGGCTCCATTCACTGTGAACATTGTTTCAATGGTTCCATTCGTCTGAACCCTGTTTCAATGGGCTCCATTCACTCTGAACCCTGTTTCAATGGATCCATTCACCGCAAAGCCTGTTACAATGGGCTCCATTCACTCCAAACCCAGTTTCAATTGCTCCATTTACTCCGAACCCTGTTTCAATGGCTCCATTTACTCCGAACCCTGTTTCAATGGCTCCATTCAGTCTGAACCCTGTTTCAATGGCTCCATTCACTCTGAACCCTGTTTCAATGGCTCCATTCACTCCTACCCTCTTTCAATGGCTCCATGCACTCTGAACCCTGTTTCAATGGCTCCATTCGCTCTGAACACTGTTTCAATGGCTCTGTTCACTCTGAACTCTGTGTAAATGGGCTCGATTCACTATGAACCCTGTTTCAATTGCTCCATTATCGCTGAACCCTGTTTCAATGGCTCCATTCACTCCGAACTCTGTTTCAATGGCTCCATTCACTCTGAATCCTGTTTCAATGGGCTCCATTCACTGTGAATCCTGTTACAATGGCTCCATTCTCTCTGAACACTGTTTCAATGGCTCTGTTCACTCTGAACACTGTTTCAATGGCTCCATTCACTCTGAACCCTGTTTCAACGGTCTCCATTCACTCTGAACCCTGTTTCAATGGGCCCCATTTGCTCTGAACTCTGTTTCAATGGGCTCCATTCACTGTGAACATTGTTTCAATGGTTCCATTCGTCTGAACCCTGTTTCAATGGGCTCCATTCACTCTGAACCCGGTTTCAATGGCGCCATTCACTCTGAACCCTGTTTCAACGGTCTCCATTCACTCTGAACCCTGTTTTAATGGGCTCCATTCACTCCAAACCCAGTTTCAATTGCTCCATTTACTCCGAACCCTGTTTCAATGGCTCCATTCAGTCTGCACCCTGTTTCAATGGCTCCATTCACTCTGAACCCTGCTTCAATAGCTCCATTCACTCCTACCCTCTTTCAATGGCTCCATGCACTCTGAACCCTGTTTCAATGGCTCCATTCGCTCTGAACCCTGTTTCAATGGGCCCCATTCACTCTGAACCCTATTTCAATGGCCTCCATTCTCTCTGAACCTTGTTTCAATGGGCTCCATTAACTCTGAACCTGTTTCACTGGGCTCCATTCTCTCTGAATCTTGTTTCAATTGGATCCATTAACTCTGAACCCTGTTTCAATGCGCCCCATTCACTCTGAACCCTGTTTCAATGGGCCCCATTCACTCTGAACCCTGTTTCAATGGCTCCATTTACTCTGAACCCTGTTTTAATGGCTCCATTCACTCTGACCCTGTTTCAATGGAACCCATTCACCCTGAACCCTGTTTCAATGGCTCCATCCACTCTGAACCTTGTTTCAATTGGCTCCATTCACTCTAAACCCTGTTTCAATGGGCTCCATTCACTCAAAACCCTGTTTCAGTGGCTCCATTCACTCTGAACCCTGTTTCAAAGGCTCCATTCACTCTGAACCCTGTGTAAATGGGCTCGATTCACTATGAACCCTGTTTCAATTGCTCCATTCACCCTGAACCTTGTTCCAATGGCTCCATTCAATCCGAACCCTGTTTCAATGGCTCCATTCACTCTGAACCCTGTTTCAATGGGCTCCATTCACTCTAAACCCTGTTTCAATGGGCTCCATTCACTCAAAACCCTGTTTCAGTGGCTCCATTCACTCTGAACCCTGTTTCAAAGGCTCCATTCACTCTGAACCCTGTGTAAATGGGCTCGATTCACTATGAACCCTGTTTCAATTGCTCCATTCACCCTGAACCTTGTTCCAATGGCTCCATTCAATCCGAACCCTGTTTCAATGGCTCCATTCACTCTAAACCCTGTTTCAATGGGCTCCATTCGCTCTGAACCCTGTTTCAATGGCTCCATTCACTCTGAACCCTGTTTCAATGGCTCCATTCACTCCAAACCCTATTTCAATGGTCTCCATTCACTCTGCTCCCTGTTTCAATGTGCCCCATTCACACAGAACCCTGTTTCAATGGCTCCATTCACTCTGAACCCTGTTTCAAAGGCTCCATTCACTCTGAACCCTGTGTAAGTGGGCTCCATTCACTGTGAACCCTGTTTCAATTGCTCCATTATCGCTGAACCCTGTTTCAAAGCCTCCATTCACTCTGAACCTGTTTCAATGGGCTCCATTCACTCAAAACCCTGTTTCAGTGGCTCCATTCACTCTGAACCCTGTTTCAATGTCTCCATTCACTCAAAACCCTGTTTCAATGGTCTCTATTCCCTCTGAACCCTGTTTCAATGGGCTCCATTCACTCTGAACCCTGTTTCAATGGGCTCCATTCACTCTGAACCCTGTTGCAATGGGCTCTTTTAACTCTAAATCCTGTTTCAATGGGCTCCATTCACTCCAAACCCAGTTTCAATTGCTCCATTTACTCCGAACCCTGTTTCAATGGCTCCATTCACTCTGAACCCTGTTTCAATGGCTCCATTCACTCCAAACCCTATTTCAATGGTCTCCATTCACTCTGATCCCTGTTTCAATGGGCCCCATTCATGCAGACCCCTGTTTCAATGGCTCCATTTGCTCTGAATTTAGTTTCAATGGCTCCATTCACCCTGAACCCTGTTTCAATGGCTCCATTCAATCTGAACCCTGTTTCAAAGGCTCCATTCACTCTGAACCCTATTTCAATGGCCTCCATTCTCTCTGAACCTTGTTTCAATGGGCTCCATTAACTCTGAACCTGTTTCACTGGGCTCCATTCTCTCTGAATCTTGTTTCAATTGGATCCATTAACTCTGAACCCTGTTTCAATGCGCCCCATTCACTCTGAACCCTGTTTCAATGGGCCCCATTCACTCTGAACCCTGTTTCAATGGCTCCATTTACTCTGAACCCTGTTTCAATGGCTCCATTCACTCTGACCCTGTTTCAATGGAACCCATTCACCCTGAACCCTGTTTCAATGGCTCCATCCACTCTGAACATTGTTTCAATTGGCTCCATTAAATCTGAACCCTGTTTCAATGGGCTCCATTCACTCAAAACCCTGTTTCAGTGGCTCCATTCACTCTGAACCCTGTTTAAAAGGCTCCATTCACTATGAGCCCTGTTTCAATTGCTCCAATATCGCTGAACCCTGTTTCAATGGCTCCATTCACTCTGAACCCTGTTTCAATGGGCTCCATTCACTCTAAACCCTGTTTCAATGGGCTCCATTCACTCAAAACCCTGTTTCAGTGGCTCCATTCACTCTGAACCCTGTTTCAAAGGCTCCATTCACTCTGAACCCTGTGTAAATGGGCTCGATTCACTATGAACCCTTTTTCAACTGCTCCATTCACCCTGAACCTTGTTCCAATGGCTCCATTCGCTCCGAACCCTGTTTCAATGGCTCCATTCACTCTAAACCCTGTTTCAATGGGCTCCATTCGCTCTGAACCCTGTTTCAATGGCTCCATTCACTATGAACCCTGTTTCAATTGCTCCATTATCGCTGAACCCTTTTTCAATGGCTCCATTCGCTCCGAACCCTGTTTCAATGGCTCCATTCACTCTAAACCCTGTTTCAATGGGCTCCATTCGCTCTGAACCCTATTTCAATGGTCTCCATTCACTCTGCTCCCTGTTTCAATGGGCCCCATTCACACTGAACCCTGTTTCAATGGCTCCATTCACTCTGAACCCTGTTTCAAAGGCTCCATTCACTCTGAACCCTGTGTCAGTGGGCTCCATTCACTGTGAACCCTGTTTCAATTGCTCCATTATCGCTGAACCCTGTTTCAAAGCCTCCATTCACTCTGAACCCTGTTTCAATGGGCTCCATTCACTCTAAACCCTGTTTCAATGGGCTCCATTCACTCAAAACCCTGTTTCAGTGGCTCCATTCACTCTGAACCCTGTTTCAATGTCTCCATTCACTCAAAACCCTGTTTCAATGGTCTCTATTCCCTCTGAACCCTGTTTCAATGGGCTCCATTCACTCTGAACCCTGTTTCAATGGCGCCATTCACTCTGAACCCTGTTGCAATGGCTCCATTCACTCTGAACCCTGTTTCAATGGGCTCTTTTCACTCTAAATCCTGTTTCAATGGGCTCCATTCACTCCAAACCCAGTTTCAATTGCTCCATTTACTCCGAACCCTGTTTCAATGGCTCCATTCACTCTGAACCCTGTTTCAATGGCTCCATTCACTCCAAACCCTATTTCAATGGTCTCCATTTACTCTGATCCCTGTTTCAATGGGCCCCATTCATGCAGACCCCTGTTTCAATGGCTCCATTTGCTCTGAATTTAGTTTCAATGGCTCCATTCACCCTGAACCCTGTTTCAATGGCTCCATTCAATCTGAACCCTGTTTCAAAGGCTCCATTCACTCTGAACCCTGTTTCAGTGGCTCCATTCACTCTGAACCCTGTTTCAAAGGCTCCATTCAGTCTGAACCCTGTGTAAATGGGCTCCATTCACTATGAACCCTGTTTCAATTGCTCCATTATCGCTGAACCCTGTTTCAATGGCTCCATTTACTCCGAACTCTGTTTCAATGGCTCCATTCACTCTGAATCCTGTTTCAATGGGCTCCATTCACTGTGAATCCTGTTACAATGGCTCCATTCTCTCTGAACACTGTTTCAATGGCTCTGTTCACTCTGAACACTGTTTCAATGGCTCCATTCACTCTGAACCCTGTTTCAACGGTCTCCATTCACTCTGAACCCTGTTTCAATGGGCCCCATTTGCTCTGAACCCTGTTTCAATGGGCTCCATTCACTGTGAACATTGTTTCAATGGTTCCATTCGTCTGAACCCTGTTTCAATGGGCTCCATTCACTCTGAACCCTGTTTCAATGGATCCATTCACCGCAAAGCCTGTTACAATGGGCTCCATTCACTCCAAACTCAGTTTCAATGGCTCCATTTACTCCGAACCCTGTTTCAATGGCTCCATTTACTCCGAACCCTGTTTCAATGGCTCCATTCAGTCTGAACCCTGTTTCAATGGCTCCATTCACTCTGAACCCTGTTTCAATGGCTCCATTCACTCCTACCCTCTTTCAATGGCTCCATGCACTCTGAACCCTGTTTCAATGGCTCCATTCGCTCTGAACACTGTTTCAATGGCTCTGTTCACTCTGAACTCTGTGTAAATGGGCTCCATTCACTATGAACCCTGTTTCAATTGCTCCATTATCGCTGAACCCTTTTTCAATGGCTCCATTCACTCCGAACTCTGTTTCAATGGCTCCATTCACTCTGAATCCTGTTTCAATGGGCTCCATTCACTGTGAATCCTGTTACAATGGCTCCATTCTCTCTGAACACTGTTTCAATGGATCTGTTCACTCTGAACACTGTTTCAATGGCTCCATTCACTCTGAACCCTGTTTCAACGGTCTCCATTCACTCTGAACCCTGTTTCAATGGGCCCCATTTGCTCTGAACCCTGTTTCAATGGGCTCCATTCACTGTGAACATTGTTTCAATGGTTCCATTCGTCTGAACCCTGCTTCAATGTTCCATTCACTCTGAACCTGGTTTCAATGTTCCATTCACTCTGAACACTGTTTCAATGCGCTCCATTCACTCTGAACCCGGTTTCAATGGCGCCATTCACTCTGAACCCTGTTTCAACGGTCTCCATTCACTCTGAACCCTGTTTTAATGGGCTCCATTCACTCCAAACCCAGTTTCAATTGCTCCATTTACTCCGAACCCTGTTTCAATGGCTCCATTCAGTCTGCACCCTGTTTCAATGGCTCCATTCACTCTGAACCCTGCTTCAATAGCTCCATTCACTCCTACCCTCTTTCAATGGCTCCATGCACTCTGAACCCTGTTTCAATGGCTCCATTCGCTCTGAACCCTGTTTCAATGGGCCCCATTCACTCTGAACCCTATTTCAATGGCCTCCATTCTCACTGAACCTTGTTTCAATGGGCTCCATTAACTCTGAACCTGTTTCACTGGGCTCCATTCTCTCTGAATCTTGTTTCAATTGGATCCATTAACTCTGAACCCTGTTTCAATGGGCCCCATTCACTCTGAACCCTGTTTCAATGGGCCCCATTCACTCTGAACCCTGTTTCAATGGCTCCATTTACTCTGAACCCTGTTTCAATGGCTCCATTCACTCTGACCCTGTTTCAATGGAACCCATTCACCCTGAACCCTGTTTCAATGGCTCCATCCACTCTGAACCTTGTTTCAATTGGCTCCATTAAATCTGAACCCTGTTTCAATGTGCCCCATTCACTGTGAACCCTGTTTCAATGGCTCCATTCGCTATGAACCAAGTTTCAATGGAGAAAAGTCTCTCCGAGCCCTGTTTCAATGGGCTCCATTCACTCTGAACCCTGTTTCATTGACTCCATTCACCCTGAACCTTGTTCCAATGGCTCCATTCACTATGAACCCTGTTCCAATGGCTCCATTTGCTCCGAACCCTGTTTCAATGGATCCAATCACCCTGAACCTTGTTCCAATGGCTCCATTCACTCCGAACCCTGTTTCAATGGTCTCCATTCACTCTGAACCCTGTTTAAAAGGCTCCATTCACTATGAGCCCTGTTTCAATTGCTCTAATATCGCTGAACCCTGTTTCAATGGCTCCATTCACTCTGAACCCTGTTTCAAAGGCTCCATTCACTCTGAACCCTGTGTAAATGGGCTCCATTCACTATGAACCCTTTTTCAATTGCTCCATTCACCCTGAACCTTGTTCCAATGGCTCCATTCAATCCGAACCCTGTTTAAATGGTCTCCATTCACTCTGAACCCTGTTTCAAAGGCTCCATTCACTCTGAACCCTGTGTAAATGGGCTCCATTCACTATGAACCCTGTTTCAATTGCTCCATTCACCCTGAACCTTGTTCCAATGGCTCCATTCAATCCGAACCCTGTTTCAATGGTCTCCATTCACTATGAACCCTGTTTCAATGGTCTCCATTCACTCTGATCCCTGTTTCAATGGGCCCCATTTACTCTGAACCCTGTTTCAATGGATCCATTCACTCTGAACCCTGTTTCAATGGGTTCCATTCACTCTAAACCCTGTTTCAGTGGCTCCATTCACTCAAAACCCTGTTTCAGTGGCTCCATTCACTCTGAACCCTGTTTCAATATCTCCATTCACTCCAAACCCTGTTTCAATGGCTTCATTCACTGCGAACCCTGTTTCAATGGCTCCATTAATTCTGAACCCTGTTTCAATGGGCTCCATTCACTCTGAACCCTGTTTCAATGGCTCCATTCTCTCTGAACCCTGTTTCAATGGTTCCATTCAGTCTGAACCCTGTTTAAATGGGCTCCATTCACTCTGAACCCTGCTTCAATAGCTCCATTCACTCCTACCCTCTTTCAATGGCTCCATGCACTCTGAACCCTGTTTCAATGGCTCCATTCGCTCTGAACCCTGTTTCAATGGGCCCCATTCACTCTGAACCCTATTTCAATGGCCTCCATTCTCACTGAACCTTGTTTCAATGGGCTCCATTAACTCTGAACCTGTTTCACTGGGCTCCATTCTCTCTGAATCTTGTTTCAATTGGATCCATTAACTCTGAACCCTGTTTCAATGGGCCCCATTCACTCTGAACCCTGTTTCAATGGGCCCCATTCACTCTGAACCCTGTTTCAATGGCTCCATTTACTCTGAACCCTGTTTCAATGGCTCCATTCACTCTGACCCTGTTTCAATGGAACCCATTCACCCTGAACCCTGTTTCAATGGCTCCATCCACTCTGAACCTTGTTTCAATTGGCTCCATTAAATCTGAACCCTGTTTCAATGTGCCCCATTCACTGTGAACCCTGTTTCAATGGCTCCATTCGCTATGAACCTAGTTTCAATGGAGAAAAGTCTCTCCGAGCCCTGTTTCAATGGGCTCCATTCACTCTGAACCCTGTTTCATTGACTCCATTCACCCTGAACCTTGTTCCAATGGCTCCATTCACTATGAACCCTGTTCCAATGGCTCCATTTGCTCCGAACCCTGTTTCAATGGATCCAATCACCCTGAACCTTGTTCCAATGGCTCCATTCACTCCGAACCCTGTTTCAATGGTCTCCATTCACTCTGAACCCTGTTTAAAAGGCTCCATTCACTATGAGCCCTGTTTCAATTGCTCTAATATCGCTGAACCCTGTTTCAATGGCTCCATTCACTCTGAACCCTGTTTCAAAGGCTCCATTCACTCTGAACCCTGTGTAAATGGGCTCCATTCACTATGAACCCTTTTTCAATTGCTCCATTCACCCTGAACCTTGTTCCAATGGCTCCATTCAATCCGAACCCTGTTTAAATGGTCTCCATTCACTCTGAACCCTGTTTCAAAGGCTCCATTCACTCTGAACCCTGTGTAAATGGGCTCCATTCACTATGAACCCTGTTTCAATTGCTCCATTCACCCTGAACCTTGTTCCAATGGCTCCATTCAATCCGATCCCTGTTTCAATGGTCTCCATTCACTATGAACCCTGTTTCAATGGCTCCATTCACTCCAAAACCTATTTCAATGTTCTCCATTCACTCTGATCCCTGTTTCAATGGGCCCCATTCACGCTGAACCCTGTTTCAATGGATCCATTCACTCTGAACCCTGTTTCAATGGGTTCCATTCACTCTAAACCCTGTTTCAGTGGCTCCATTCACTCAAAACCCTGTTTCAGTGGCTCCATTCACTCTGAACCCTGTTTCAATATCTCCATTCACTCCAAACCCTGTTTCAATGGCTTCATTCACTGCGAACCCTGTTTCAATGGCTCCATTAATTCTGAACCCTGTTTCAATGGGCTCCATTCACTCTGAACCCTGTTTCAATGGCTCCATTCTCTCTGAACCCTGTTTCAATGGTTCCATTCAGTCTGAACCCTGTTTAAATGGGCTCCATTCACTCTGAACCCTGTTTCAATGGCTCCATTCACTCTGAACCCTGTTTCAATGGCTCCATTCAGTCTGAACCCTGTTTCAAAGGCTCCATTCACTCTGAACTCTGTTTCAATGGCTCCATTCACTTTGAACCCTGTTTCAATGGCTCCATTATCTCTGAATCATGTTTCAATGGCTCCATTCAGTCTGAACCCTCTTTCAATGGGCTCCATTCAATTTGAACCCAGTTTCAATGGCTCCATTCACACTGAACTCTGTTTCAATGGCTCCATTCACTCTGAACTCTGTTTCAATGGCTCCATTCACTCTGAACCCTGTTTCAATGGCTCCATTCACTCTGAACCCTGTTTCAATGGCTCCATTAACTCTGAACCCTGTTTCAATGGGCTCCATTCACTCTAAACCCTGTTTTAATGGGCTCCATTCGCCCTGAACCCTGTTTCAA
Organism: Scyliorhinus torazame; assembly: GCF_047496885.1. Classification (NCBI taxonomy): domain Eukaryota; kingdom Metazoa; phylum Chordata; class Chondrichthyes; order Carcharhiniformes; family Scyliorhinidae; genus Scyliorhinus; species Scyliorhinus torazame. The sequence continues at coordinate 88,306,291 of NC_092710.1, read as the reverse complement.
TGGGCTCCATTATCTCTGAATCATGTTTCAATGGCTCCATTCAGTCTGAACCCTCTTTCAATGGGCTCCATTCAATTTGAACCCAGTTTCAATGGCTCCATTCACACTGAACTCTGTTTCAATGGCTCCATTCACTCTGAACACTGTTTCAATGGGCTCCATTCACTCTGAACCCTGTTTCAATGGCTCCATTCACTCCAAATCCTATTTCAATGTTCTCCATTCACTCTGATCCCTGTTTCAATGGGCCCCATTCACGCTGAACCCTGTTTCAATGGACTCCATTCACTCTAAACCCTGTTTCAATGGGCTCCATTCACTCAAAACCCTGTTTCTGTGGCTCCATTCACTCTGAACCCTGTTTCAATGTCTCCATTCACTCCAAACCCTGTTTCAATGGCTTCATTCACTGCGAACCCTGTTTCAATGGCTCCATTAATTCTGAACCCTGTTTCAATGGCTCGATTCACCCTGACCACTGTTTCCATGGCTCCAATCTCTTTGAACCCTGTTTCAATGGCTCCATTCACTCTGAACCCTGTTTCAATGGCTCCATTCACTCTAAACCCTGTTTCAGTGGCTCCATTCACTCAAAACCCTGTTTCAGTGGCTCCATTCACTCTGAACCCTGTTTCAATATCTCCATTCACTCCAAACCCTGTTTCAATGGCTTCATTCACTGCGAACCCTGTTTCAATGGCTCCATTAATTCTGAACCCTGTTTCAATGGGCTCCATTCACTCTGAACCCTGTTTCAATGGCTCCATTCTCTCTGAACCCTGTTTCAATGGTTCCATTCAGTCTGAACCCTGTTTAAATGGGCTCCATTCACTCTGAACCCTGCTTCAATAGCTCCATTCACTCCTACCCTCTTTCAATGGCTCCATGCACTCTGAACCCTGTTTCAATGGCTCCATTCGCTCTGAACCCTGTTTCAATGGGCCCCATTCACTCTGAACCCTATTTCAATGGCCTCCATTCTCACTGAACCTTGTTTCAATGGGCTCCATTAACTCTGAACCTGTTTCACTGGGCTCCATTCTCTCTGAATCTTGTTTCAATTGGATCCATTAACTCTGAACCCTGTTTCAATGGGCCCCATTCACTCTGAACCCTGTTTCAATGGGCCCCATTCACTCTGAACCCTGTTTCAATGGCTCCATTTACTCTGAACCCTGTTTCAATGGCTCCATTCACTCTGACCCTGTTTCAATGGAACCCATTCACCCTGAACCCTGTTTCAATGGCTCCATCCACTCTGAACCTTGTTTCAATTGGCTCCATTAAATCTGAACCCTGTTTCAATGTGCCCCATTCACTGTGAACCCTGTTTCAATGGCTCCATTCGCTATGAACCTAGTTTCAATGGAGAAAAGTCTCTCCGAGCCCTGTTTCAATGGGCTCCATTCACTCTGAACCCTGTTTCATTGACTCCATTCACCCTGAACCTTGTTCCAATGGCTCCATTCACTATGAACCCTGTTCCAATGGCTCCATTTGCTCCGAACCCTGTTTCAATGGATCCAATCACCCTGAACCTTGTTCCAATGGCTCCATTCACTCCGAACCCTGTTTCAATGGTCTCCATTCACTCTGAACCCTGTTTAAAAGGCTCCATTCACTATGAGCCCTGTTTCAATTGCTCTAATATCGCTGAACCCTGTTTCAATGGCTCCATTCACTCTGAACCCTGTTTCAAAGGCTCCATTCACTCTGAACCCTGTGTAAATGGGCTCCATTCACTATGAACCCTTTTTCAATTGCTCCATTCACCCTGAACCTTGTTCCAATGGCTCCATTCAATCCGAACCCTGTTTAAATGGTCTCCATTCACTCTGAACCCTGTTTCAAAGGCTCCATTCACTCTGAACCCTGTGTAAATGGGCTCCATTCACTATGAACCCTGTTTCAATTGCTCCATTCACCCTGAACCTTGTTCCAATGGCTCCATTCAATCCGATCCCTGTTTCAATGGTCTCCATTCACTATGAACCCTGTTTCAATGGCTCCATTCACTCCAAAACCTATTTCAATGTTCTCCATTCACTCTGATCCCTGTTTCAATGGGCCCCATTCACGCTGAACCCTGTTTCAATGGATCCATTCACTCTGAACCCTGTTTCAATGGGTTCCATTCACTCTAAACCCTGTTTCAGTGGCTCCATTCACTCAAAACCCTGTTTCAGTGGCTCCATTCACTCTGAACCCTGTTTCAATATCTCCATTCACTCCAAACCCTGTTTCAATGGCTTCATTCACTGCGAACCCTGTTTCAATGGCTCCATTAATTCTGAACCCTGTTTCAATGGGCTCCATTCACTCTGAACCCTGTTTCAATGGCTCCATTCTCTCTGAACCCTGTTTCAATGGTTCCATTCAGTCTGAACCCTGTTTAAATGGGCTCCATTCACTCTGAACCCTGTTTCAATGGCTCCATTCACTCTGAACCCTGTTTCAATGGCTCCATTCAGTCTGAACCCTGTTTCAAAGGCTCCATTCACTCTGAACTCTGTTTCAATGGCTCCATTCACTTTGAACCCTGTTTCAATGGCTCCATTATCTCTGAATCATGTTTCAATGGCTCCATTCAGTCTGAACCCTCTTTCAATGGGCTCCATTCAATTTGAACCCAGTTTCAATGGCTCCATTCACACTGAACTCTGTTTCAATGGCTCCATTCACTCTGAACTCTGTTTCAATGGCTCCATTCACTCTGAACCCTGTTTCAATGGCTCCATTCACTCTGAACCCTGTTTCAATGGCTCCATTAACTCTGAACCCTGTTTCAATGGGCTCCATTCACTCTAAACCCTGTTTTAATGGGCTCCATTCGCCCTGAACCCTGTTTCAATGGGCTCCATTATCTCTGAATCATGTTTCAATGGCTCCATTCAGTCTGAACCCTCTTTCAATGGGCTCCATTCAATTTGAACCCAGTTTCAATGGCTCCATTCACACTGAACTCTGTTTCAATGGCTCCATTCACTCTGAACACTGTTTCAATGGGCTCCATTCACTCTGAACCCTGTTTCAATGGCTCCATTCACTCCAAATCCTATTTCAATGTTCTCCATTCACTCTGATCCCTGTTTCAATGGGCCCCATTCACGCTGAACCCTGTTTCAATGGACTCCATTCACTCTAAACCCTGTTTCAATGGGCTCCATTCACTCAAAACCCTGTTTCTGTGGCTCCATTCACTCTGAACTCTGTTTCAATGTCTCCATTCACTCCAAACCCTGTTTCAATGGCTTCATTCACTGCGAACCCTGTTTCAATGGCTCCATTAATTCTGAACCCTGTTTCAATGGCTCGATTCACCCTGACCACTGTTTCCATGGCTCCAATCTCTTTGAACCCTGTTTCAATGGCTCCATTCACTCTGAACCCTGTTTCAATGGCTCCATTCTCTCTGAACCCTGTTTCAATGGCTCCATTCACTCTGAACCCTGTTTAAATGGGCTCCATTCACTCTGAACCCTGTTTCAATGGCTCCATTCAGTCTGAACCCTGTTTCAATGGCTCCATTCACTCTGAACCCTGTTTAAATGGGCTCCATTCACTCTGAACCCTGTTTCAATGGCTCCATTCAGTCTGAACCCTGTTTCAATGGCTCCATTCGCTCTGAACCCTCTTTCAATGGCTCCATTCACTCTGAACCCTGTTTCAATGGCTCCATTCGCTCTGAACCCTCTTTCAATGGCTCCATTCACTCTTAATCCTGTTTCAATGGGCTCCATTCACTCTGAACCCTGTTTCACTGGGCTCCACTCGCTCTGAACCTTTTTCAATGGCTCTGTTCACTCTGAACTCTGTGTAAATGGGCTCGATTCACTATGAACCCTGTTTCAATTGCTCCATTATCGCTGAACCCTGTTTCAATGGCTCCATTCACTCCGAACTCTGTTTCAATGGCTCCATTCACTCTGAATCCTGTTTCAATGGGCTCCATTCACTGTGAATCCTGTTACAATGGCTCCATTCTCTCTGAACACTGTTTCAATGGCTCTGTTCACTCTGAACACTGTTTCAATGGCTCCATTCACTCTGAACCCTGTTTCAACGGTCTCCATTCACTCTGAACCCTGTTTCAATGGGCCCCATTTGCTCTGAACTCTGTTTCAATGGGCTCCATTCACTGTGAACATTGTTTCAATGGTTCCATTCGTCTGAACCCTGTTTCAATGGGCTCCATTCACTCTGAACCCGGTTTCAATGGCGCCATTCACTCTGAACCCTGTTTCAACGGTCTCCATTCACTCTGAACCCTGTTTTAATGGGCTCCATTCACTCCAAACCCAGTTTCAATTGCTCCATTTACTCCGAACCCTGTTTCAATGGCTCCATTCAGTCTGCACCCTGTTTCAATGGCTCCATTCACTCTGAACCCTGCTTCAATAGCTCCATTCACTCCTACCCTCTTTCAATGGCTCCATGCACTCTGAACCCTGTTTCAATGGCTCCATTCGCTCTGAACCCTGTTTCAATGGGCCCCATTCACTCTGAACCCTATTTCAATGGCCTCCATTCTCTCTGAACCTTGTTTCAATGGGCTCCATTAACTCTGAACCTGTTTCACTGGGCTCCATTCTCTCTGAATCTTGTTTCAATTGGATCCATTAACTCTGAACCCTGTTTCAATGCGCCCCATTCACTCTGAACCCTGTTTCAATGGGCCCCATTCACTCTGAACCCTGTTTCAATGGCTCCATTTACTCTGAACCCTGTTTTAATGGCTCCATTCACTCTGACCCTGTTTCAATGGAACCCATTCACCCTGAACCCTGTTTCAATGGCTCCATCCACTCTGAACCTTGTTTCAATTGGCTCCATTCACTCTAAACCCTGTTTCAATGGGCTCCATTCACTCAAAACCCTGTTTCAGTGGCTCCATTCACTCTGAACCCTGTTTCAAAGGCTCCATTCACTCTGAACCCTGTGTAAATGGGCTCGATTCACTATGAACCCTGTTTCAATTGCTCCATTCACCCTGAACCTTGTTCCAATGGCTCCATTCAATCCGAACCCTGTTTCAATGGCTCCATTCACTCTGAACCCTGTTTCAATGGGCTCCATTCACTCTAAACCCTGTTTCAATGGGCTCCATTCACTCAAAACCCTGTTTCAGTGGCTCCATTCACTCTGAACCCTGTTTCAAAGGCTCCATTCACTCTGAACCCTGTGTAAATGGGCTCGATTCACTATGAACCCTGTTTCAATTGCTCCATTCACCCTGAACCTTGTTCCAATGGCTCCATTCAATCCGAACCCTGTTTCAATGGCTCCATTCACTCTAAACCCTGTTTCAATGGGCTCCATTCGCTCTGAACCCTGTTTCAATGGCTCCATTCACTCTGAACCCTGTTTCAATGGCTCCATTCACTCCAAACCCTATTTCAATGGTCTCCATTCACTCTGCTCCCTGTTTCAATGTGCCCCATTCACACAGAACCCTGTTTCAATGGCTCCATTCACTCTGAACCCTGTTTCAAAGGCTCCATTCACTCTGAACCCTGTGTAAGTGGGCTCCATTCACTGTGAACCCTGTTTCAATTGCTCCATTATCGCTGAACCCTGTTTCAAAGCCTCCATTCACTCTGAACCTGTTTCAATGGGCTCCATTCACTCAAAACCCTGTTTCAGTGGCTCCATTCACTCTGAACCCTGTTTCAATGTCTCCATTCACTCAAAACCCTGTTTCAATGGTCTCTATTCCCTCTGAACCCTGTTTCAATGGGCTCCATTCACTCTGAACCCTGTTTCAATGGGCTCCATTCACTCTGAACCCTGTTGCAATGGGCTCTTTTAACTCTAAATCCTGTTTCAATGGGCTCCATTCACTCCAAACCCAGTTTCAATTGCTCCATTTACTCCGAACCCTGTTTCAATGGCTCCATTCACTCTGAACCCTGTTTCAATGGCTCCATTCACTCCAAACCCTATTTCAATGGTCTCCATTCACTCTGATCCCTGTTTCAATGGGCCCCATTCATGCAGACCCCTGTTTCAATGGCTCCATTTGCTCTGAATTTAGTTTCAATGGCTCCATTCACCCTGAACCCTGTTTCAATGGCTCCATTCAATCTGAACCCTGTTTCAAAGGCTCCATTCACTCTGAACCCTATTTCAATGGCCTCCATTCTCTCTGAACCTTGTTTCAATGGGCTCCATTAACTCTGAACCTGTTTCACTGGGCTCCATTCTCTCTGAATCTTGTTTCAATTGGATCCATTAACTCTGAACCCTGTTTCAATGCGCCCCATTCACTCTGAACCCTGTTTCAATGGGCCCCATTCACTCTGAACCCTGTTTCAATGGCTCCATTTACTCTGAACCCTGTTTCAATGGCTCCATTCACTCTGACCCTGTTTCAATGGAACCCATTCACCCTGAACCCTGTTTCAATGGCTCCATCCACTCTGAACATTGTTTCAATTGGCTCCATTAAATCTGAACCCTGTTTCAATGGGCTCCATTCACTCAAAACCCTGTTTCAGTGGCTCCATTCACTCTGAACCCTGTTTAAAAGGCTCCATTCACTATGAGCCCTGTTTCAATTGCTCCAATATCGCTGAACCCTGTTTCAATGGCTCCATTCACTCTGAACCCTGTTTCAATGGGCTCCATTCACTCTAAACCCTGTTTCAATGGGCTCCATTCACTCAAAACCCTGTTTCAGTGGCTCCATTCACTCTGAACCCTGTTTCAAAGGCTCCATTCACTCTGAACCCTGTGTAAATGGGCTCGATTCACTATGAACCCTTTTTCAACTGCTCCATTCACCCTGAACCTTGTTCCAATGGCTCCATTCGCTCCGAACCCTGTTTCAATGGCTCCATTCACTCTAAACCCTGTTTCAATGGGCTCCATTCGCTCTGAACCCTGTTTCAATGGCTCCATTCACTATGAACCCTGTTTCAATTGCTCCATTATCGCTGAACCCTTTTTCAATGGCTCCATTCGCTCCGAACCCTGTTTCAATGGCTCCATTCACTCTAAACCCTGTTTCAATGGGCTCCATTCGCTCTGAACCCTATTTCAATGGTCTCCATTCACTCTGCTCCCTGTTTCAATGGGCCCCATTCACACTGAACCCTGTTTCAATGGCTCCATTCACTCTGAACCCTGTTTCAAAGGCTCCATTCACTCTGAACCCTGTGTCAGTGGGCTCCATTCACTGTGAACCCTGTTTCAATTGCTCCATTATCGCTGAACCCTGTTTCAAAGCCTCCATTCACTCTGAACCCTGTTTCAATGGGCTCCATTCACTCTAAACCCTGTTTCAATGGGCTCCATTCACTCAAAACCCTGTTTCAGTGGCTCCATTCACTCTGAACCCTGTTTCAATGTCTCCATTCACTCAAAACCCTGTTTCAATGGTCTCTATTCCCTCTGAACCCTGTTTCAATGGGCTCCATTCACTCTGAACCCTGTTTCAATGGCGCCATTCACTCTGAACCCTGTTGCAATGGCTCCATTCACTCTGAACCCTGTTTCAATGGGCTCTTTTCACTCTAAATCCTGTTTCAATGGGCTCCATTCACTCCAAACCCAGTTTCAATTGCTCCATTTACTCCGAACCCTGTTTCAATGGCTCCATTCACTCTGAACCCTGTTTCAATGGCTCCATTCACTCCAAACCCTATTTCAATGGTCTCCATTTACTCTGATCCCTGTTTCAATGGGCCCCATTCATGCAGACCCCTGTTTCAATGGCTCCATTTGCTCTGAATTTAGTTTCAATGGCTCCATTCACCCTGAACCCTGTTTCAATGGCTCCATTCAATCTGAACCCTGTTTCAAAGGCTCCATTCACTCTGAACCCTGTTTCAGTGGCTCCATTCACTCTGAACCCTGTTTCAAAGGCTCCATTCAGTCTGAACCCTGTGTAAATGGGCTCCATTCACTATGAACCCTGTTTCAATTGCTCCATTATCGCTGAACCCTGTTTCAATGGCTCCATTTACTCCGAACTCTGTTTCAATGGCTCCATTCACTCTGAATCCTGTTTCAATGGGCTCCATTCACTGTGAATCCTGTTACAATGGCTCCATTCTCTCTGAACACTGTTTCAATGGCTCTGTTCACTCTGAACACTGTTTCAATGGCTCCATTCACTCTGAACCCTGTTTCAACGGTCTCCATTCACTCTGAACCCTGTTTCAATGGGCCCCATTTGCTCTGAACCCTGTTTCAATGGGCTCCATTCACTGTGAACATTGTTTCAATGGTTCCATTCGTCTGAACCCTGTTTCAATGGGCTCCATTCACTCTGAACCCTGTTTCAATGGATCCATTCACCGCAAAGCCTGTTACAATGGGCTCCATTCACTCCAAACTCAGTTTCAATGGCTCCATTTACTCCGAACCCTGTTTCAATGGCTCCATTTACTCCGAACCCTGTTTCAATGGCTCCATTCAGTCTGAACCCTGTTTCAATGGCTCCATTCACTCTGAACCCTGTTTCAATGGCTCCATTCACTCCTACCCTCTTTCAATGGCTCCATGCACTCTGAACCCTGTTTCAATGGCTCCATTCGCTCTGAACACTGTTTCAATGGCTCTGTTCACTCTGAACTCTGTGTAAATGGGCTCCATTCACTATGAACCCTGTTTCAATTGCTCCATTATCGCTGAACCCTTTTTCAATGGCTCCATTCACTCCGAACTCTGTTTCAATGGCTCCATTCACTCTGAATCCTGTTTCAATGGGCTCCATTCACTGTGAATCCTGTTACAATGGCTCCATTCTCTCTGAACACTGTTTCAATGGATCTGTTCACTCTGAACACTGTTTCAATGGCTCCATTCACTCTGAACCCTGTTTCAACGGTCTCCATTCACTCTGAACCCTGTTTCAATGGGCCCCATTTGCTCTGAACCCTGTTTCAATGGGCTCCATTCACTGTGAACATTGTTTCAATGGTTCCATTCGTCTGAACCCTGCTTCAATGTTCCATTCACTCTGAACCTGGTTTCAATGTTCCATTCACTCTGAACACTGTTTCAATGCGCTCCATTCACTCTGAACCCGGTTTCAATGGCGCCATTCACTCTGAACCCTGTTTCAACGGTCTCCATTCACTCTGAACCCTGTTTTAATGGGCTCCATTCACTCCAAACCCAGTTTCAATTGCTCCATTTACTCCGAACCCTGTTTCAATGGCTCCATTCAGTCTGCACCCTGTTTCAATGGCTCCATTCACTCTGAACCCTGCTTCAATAGCTCCATTCACTCCTACCCTCTTTCAATGGCTCCATGCACTCTGAACCCTGTTTCAATGGCTCCATTCGCTCTGAACCCTGTTTCAATGGGCCCCATTCACTCTGAACCCTATTTCAATGGCCTCCATTCTCACTGAACCTTGTTTCAATGGGCTCCATTAACTCTGAACCTGTTTCACTGGGCTCCATTCTCTCTGAATCTTGTTTCAATTGGATCCATTAACTCTGAACCCTGTTTCAATGGGCCCCATTCACTCTGAACCCTGTTTCAATGGGCCCCATTCACTCTGAACCCTGTTTCAATGGCTCCATTTACTCTGAACCCTGTTTCAATGGCTCCATTCACTCTGACCCTGTTTCAATGGAACCCATTCACCCTGAACCCTGTTTCAATGGCTCCATCCACTCTGAACCTTGTTTCAATTGGCTCCATTAAATCTGAACCCTGTTTCAATGTGCCCCATTCACTGTGAACCCTGTTTCAATGGCTCCATTCGCTATGAACCAAGTTTCAATGGAGAAAAGTCTCTCCGAGCCCTGTTTCAATGGGCTCCATTCACTCTGAACCCTGTTTCATTGACTCCATTCACCCTGAACCTTGTTCCAATGGCTCCATTCACTATGAACCCTGTTCCAATGGCTCCATTTGCTCCGAACCCTGTTTCAATGGATCCAATCACCCTGAACCTTGTTCCAATGGCTCCATTCACTCCGAACCCTGTTTCAATGGTCTCCATTCACTCTGAACCCTGTTTAAAAGGCTCCATTCACTATGAGCCCTGTTTCAATTGCTCTAATATCGCTGAACCCTGTTTCAATGGCTCCATTCACTCTGAACCCTGTTTCAAAGGCTCCATTCACTCTGAACCCTGTGTAAATGGGCTCCATTCACTATGAACCCTTTTTCAATTGCTCCATTCACCCTGAACCTTGTTCCAATGGCTCCATTCAATCCGAACCCTGTTTAAATGGTCTCCATTCACTCTGAACCCTGTTTCAAAGGCTCCATTCACTCTGAACCCTGTGTAAATGGGCTCCATTCACTATGAACCCTGTTTCAATTGCTCCATTCACCCTGAACCTTGTTCCAATGGCTCCATTCAATCCGAACCCTGTTTCAATGGTCTCCATTCACTATGAACCCTGTTTCAATGGTCTCCATTCACTCTGATCCCTGTTTCAATGGGCCCCATTTACTCTGAACCCTGTTTCAATGGATCCATTCACTCTGAACCCTGTTTCAATGGGTTCCATTCACTCTAAACCCTGTTTCAGTGGCTCCATTCACTCAAAACCCTGTTTCAGTGGCTCCATTCACTCTGAACCCTGTTTCAATATCTCCATTCACTCCAAACCCTGTTTCAATGGCTTCATTCACTGCGAACCCTGTTTCAATGGCTCCATTAATTCTGAACCCTGTTTCAATGGGCTCCATTCACTCTGAACCCTGTTTCAATGGCTCCATTCTCTCTGAACCCTGTTTCAATGGTTCCATTCAGTCTGAACCCTGTTTAAATGGGCTCCATTCACTCTGAACCCTGCTTCAATAGCTCCATTCACTCCTACCCTCTTTCAATGGCTCCATGCACTCTGAACCCTGTTTCAATGGCTCCATTCGCTCTGAACCCTGTTTCAATGGGCCCCATTCACTCTGAACCCTATTTCAATGGCCTCCATTCTCACTGAACCTTGTTTCAATGGGCTCCATTAACTCTGAACCTGTTTCACTGGGCTCCATTCTCTCTGAATCTTGTTTCAATTGGATCCATTAACTCTGAACCCTGTTTCAATGGGCCCCATTCACTCTGAACCCTGTTTCAATGGGCCCCATTCACTCTGAACCCTGTTTCAATGGCTCCATTTACTCTGAACCCTGTTTCAATGGCTCCATTCACTCTGACCCTGTTTCAATGGAACCCATTCACCCTGAACCCTGTTTCAATGGCTCCATCCACTCTGAACCTTGTTTCAATTGGCTCCATTAAATCTGAACCCTGTTTCAATGTGCCCCATTCACTGTGAACCCTGTTTCAATGGCTCCATTCGCTATGAACCTAGTTTCAATGGAGAAAAGTCTCTCCGAGCCCTGTTTCAATGGGCTCCATTCACTCTGAACCCTGTTTCATTGACTCCATTCACCCTGAACCTTGTTCCAATGGCTCCATTCACTATGAACCCTGTTCCAATGGCTCCATTTGCTCCGAACCCTGTTTCAATGGATCCAATCACCCTGAACCTTGTTCCAATGGCTCCATTCACTCCGAACCCTGTTTCAATGGTCTCCATTCACTCTGAACCCTGTTTAAAAGGCTCCATTCACTATGAGCCCTGTTTCAATTGCTCTAATATCGCTGAACCCTGTTTCAATGGCTCCATTCACTCTGAACCCTGTTTCAAAGGCTCCATTCACTCTGAACCCTGTGTAAATGGGCTCCATTCACTATGAACCCTTTTTCAATTGCTCCATTCACCCTGAACCTTGTTCCAATGGCTCCATTCAATCCGAACCCTGTTTAAATGGTCTCCATTCACTCTGAACCCTGTTTCAAAGGCTCCATTCACTCTGAACCCTGTGTAAATGGGCTCCATTCACTATGAACCCTGTTTCAATTGCTCCATTCACCCTGAACCTTGTTCCAATGGCTCCATTCAATCCGATCCCTGTTTCAATGGTCTCCATTCACTATGAACCCTGTTTCAATGGCTCCATTCACTCCAAAACCTATTTCAATGTTCTCCATTCACTCTGATCCCTGTTTCAATGGGCCCCATTCACGCTGAACCCTGTTTCAATGGATCCATTCACTCTGAACCCTGTTTCAATGGGTTCCATTCACTCTAAACCCTGTTTCAGTGGCTCCATTCACTCAAAACCCTGTTTCAGTGGCTCCATTCACTCTGAACCCTGTTTCAATATCTCCATTCACTCCAAACCCTGTTTCAATGGCTTCATTCACTGCGAACCCTGTTTCAATGGCTCCATTAATTCTGAACCCTGTTTCAATGGGCTCCATTCACTCTGAACCCTGTTTCAATGGCTCCATTCTCTCTGAACCCTGTTTCAATGGTTCCATTCAGTCTGAACCCTGTTTAAATGGGCTCCATTCACTCTGAACCCTGTTTCAATGGCTCCATTCACTCTGAACCCTGTTTCAATGGCTCCATTCAGTCTGAACCCTGTTTCAAAGGCTCCATTCACTCTGAACTCTGTTTCAATGGCTCCATTCACTTTGAACCCTGTTTCAATGGCTCCATTATCTCTGAATCATGTTTCAATGGCTCCATTCAGTCTGAACCCTCTTTCAATGGGCTCCATTCAATTTGAACCCAGTTTCAATGGCTCCATTCACACTGAACTCTGTTTCAATGGCTCCATTCACTCTGAACTCTGTTTCAATGGCTCCATTCACTCTGAACCCTGTTTCAATGGCTCCATTCACTCTGAACCCTGTTTCAATGGCTCCATTAACTCTGAACCCTGTTTCAATGGGCTCCATTCACTCTAAACCCTGTTTTAATGGGCTCCATTCGCCCTGAACCCTGTTTCAATGGGCTCCATTATCTCTGAATCATGTTTCAATGGCTCCATTCAGTCTGAACCCTCTTTCAATGGGCTCCATTCAATTTGAACCCAGTTTCAATGGCTCCATTCACACTGAACTCTGTTTCAATGGCTCCATTCACTCTGAACACTGTTTCAATGGGCTCCATTCACTCTGAACCCTGTTTCAATGGCTCCATTCACTCCAAATCCTATTTCAATGTTCTCCATTCACTCTGATCCCTGTTTCAATGGGCCCCATTCACGCTGAACCCTGTTTCAATGGACTCCATTCACTCTAAACCCTGTTTCAATGGGCTCCATTCACTCAAAACCCTGTTTCTGTGGCTCCATTCACTCTGAACCCTGTTTCAATGTCTCCATTCACTCCAAACCCTGTTTCAATGGCTTCATTCACTGCGAACCCTGTTTCAATGGCTCCATTAATTCTGAACCCTGTTTCAATGGCTCGATTCACCCTGACCACTGTTTCCATGGCTCCAATCTCTTTGAACCCTGTTTCAATGGCTCCATTCACTCTGAACCCTGTTTCAATGGCTCCATTCACTCTAAACCCTGTTTCAGTGGCTCCATTCACTCAAAACCCTGTTTCAGTGGCTCCATTCACTCTGAACCCTGTTTCAATATCTCCATTCACTCCAAACCCTGTTTCAATGGCTTCATTCACTGCGAACCCTGTTTCAATGGCTCCATTAATTCTGAACCCTGTTTCAATGGGCTCCATTCACTCTGAACCCTGTTTCAATGGCTCCATTCTCTCTGAACCCTGTTTCAATGGTTCCATTCAGTCTGAACCCTGTTTAAATGGGCTCCATTCACTCTGAACCCTGCTTCAATAGCTCCATTCACTCCTACCCTCTTTCAATGGCTCCATGCACTCTGAACCCTGTTTCAATGGCTCCATTCGCTCTGAACCCTGTTTCAATGGGCCCCATTCACTCTGAACCCTATTTCAATGGCCTCCATTCTCACTGAACCTTGTTTCAATGGGCTCCATTAACTCTGAACCTGTTTCACTGGGCTCCATTCTCTCTGAATCTTGTTTCAATTGGATCCATTAACTCTGAACCCTGTTTCAATGGGCCCCATTCACTCTGAACCCTGTTTCAATGGGCCCCATTCACTCTGAACCCTGTTTCAATGGCTCCATTTACTCTGAACCCTGTTTCAATGGCTCCATTCACTCTGACCCTGTTTCAATGGAACCCATTCACCCTGAACCCTGTTTCAATGGCTCCATCCACTCTGAACCTTGTTTCAATTGGCTCCATTAAATCTGAACCCTGTTTCAATGTGCCCCATTCACTGTGAACCCTGTTTCAATGGCTCCATTCGCTATGAACCTAGTTTCAATGGAGAAAAGTCTCTCCGAGCCCTGTTTCAATGGGCTCCATTCACTCTGAACCCTGTTTCATTGACTCCATTCACCCTGAACCTTGTTCCAATGGCTCCATTCACTATGAACCCTGTTCCAATGGCTCCATTTGCTCCGAACCCTGTTTCAATGGATCCAATCACCCTGAACCTTGTTCCAATGGCTCCATTCACTCCGAACCCTGTTTCAATGGTCTCCATTCACTCTGAACCCTGTTTAAAAGGCTCCATTCACTATGAGCCCTGTTTCAATTGCTCTAATATCGCTGAACCCTGTTTCAATGGCTCCATTCACTCTGAACCCTGTTTCAAAGGCTCCATTCACTCTGAACCCTGTGTAAATGGGCTCCATTCACTATGAACCCTTTTTCAATTGCTCCATTCACCCTGAACCTTGTTCCAATGGCTCCATTCAATCCGAACCCTGTTTAAATGGTCTCCATTCACTCTGAACCCTGTTTCAAAGGCTCCATTCACTCTGAACCCTGTGTAAATGGGCTCCATTCACTATGAACCCTGTTTCAATTGCTCCATTCACCCTGAACCTTGTTCCAATGGCTCCATTCAATCCGATCCCTGTTTCAATGGTCTCCATTCACTATGAACCCTGTTTCAATGGCTCCATTCACTCCAAAACCTATTTCAATGTTCTCCATTCACTCTGATCCCTGTTTCAATGGGCCCCATTCACGCTGAACCCTGTTTCAATGGATCCATTCACTCTGAACCCTGTTTCAATGGGTTCCATTCACTCTAAACCCTGTTTCAGTGGCTCCATTCACTCAAAACCCTGTTTCAGTGGCTCCATTCACTCTGAACCCTGTTTCAATATCTCCATTCACTCCAAACCCTGTTTCAATGGCTTCATTCACTGCGAACCCTGTTTCAATGGCTCCATTAATTCTGAACCCTGTTTCAATGGGCTCCATTCACTCTGAACCCTGTTTCAATGGCTCCATTCTCTCTGAACCCTGTTTCAATGGTTCCATTCAGTCTGAACCCTGTTTAAATGGGCTCCATTCACTCTGAACCCTGTTTCAATGGCTCCATTCACTCTGAACCCTGTTTCAATGGCTCCATTCAGTCTGAACCCTGTTTCAAAGGCTCCATTCACTCTGAACTCTGTTTCAATGGCTCCATTCACTTTGAACCCTGTTTCAATGGCTCCATTATCTCTGAATCATGTTTCAATGGCTCCATTCAGTCTGAACCCTCTTTCAATGGGCTCCATTCAATTTGAACCCAGTTTCAATGGCTCCATTCACACTGAACTCTGTTTCAATGGCTCCATTCACTCTGAACTCTGTTTCAATGGCTCCATTCACTCTGAACCCTGTTTCAATGGCTCCATTCACTCTGAACCCTGTTTCAATGGCTCCATTAACTCTGAACCCTGTTTCAATGGGCTCCATTCACTCTAAACCCTGTTTTAATGGGCTCCATTCGCCCTGAACCCTGTTTCAATGGGCTCCATTATCTCTGAATCATGTTTCAATGGCTCCATTCAGTCTGAACCCTCTTTCAATGGGCTCCATTCAATTTGAACCCAGTTTCAATGGCTCCATTCACACTGAACTCTGTTTCAATGGCTCCATTCACTCTGAACACTGTTTCAATGGGCTCCATTCACTCTGAACCCTGTTTCAATGGCTCCATTCACTCCAAATCCTATTTCAATGTTCTCCATTCACTCTGATCCCTGTTTCAATGGGCCCCATTCACGCTGAACCCTGTTTCAATGGACTCCATTCACTCTAAACCCTGTTTCAATGGGCTCCATTCACTCAAAACCCTGTTTCTGTGGCTCCATTCACTCTGAACCCTGTTTCAATGTCTCCATTCACTCCAAACCCTGTTTCAATGGCTTCATTCACTGCGAACCCTGTTTCAATGGCTCCATTAATTCTGAACCCTGTTTCAATGGCTCGATTCACCCTGACCACTGTTTCCATGGCTCCAATCTCTTTGAACCCTGTTTCAATGGCTCCATTCACTCTGAACCCTGTTTCAATGGCTCCATTCTCTCTGAACCCTGTTTCAATGGCTCCATTCACTCTGAACCCTGTTTAAATGGGCTCCATTCACTCTGAACCCTGTTTCAATGGCTCCATTCAGTCTGAACCCTGTTTCAATGGCTCCATTCACTCTGAACCCTGTTTAAATGGGCTCCATTCACTCTGAACCCTGTTTCAATGGCTCCATTCAGTCTGAACCCTGTTTCAATGGCTCCATTCGCTCTGAACCCTCTTTCAATGGCTCCATTCACTCTGAACCCTGTTTCAATGGCTCCATTCGCTCTGAACCCTCTTTCAATGGCTCCATTCACTCTTAATCCTGTTTCAATGGGCTCCATTCACTCTGAACCCTGTTTCACTGGGCTCCACTCGCTCTGAACCTTTTTCAATGGCTCCATTGACTCTGAACCCTGTTTCAATGGCTCCATTCACTCTGAACCCTGTTTCAATGGCTCCATTCACTCTGAATCCTGTTTCAATGGCTCCATTCACCCTGAACCCTGTTTCAATGGCTCCATTCACTCTGAATCCTGTTTCAATGGCTCCATTCTCTCTGAACCCTGTTTCAATGGGCTCCTTTCACTCCAAACCCTGTTTCAATTGTCTCCAATCACTCTGAACTCTGTTTCAATGGCTCCATTCATTCTGAATCCTGTTTCAATGACTCAATTCACTCCGAACCCTGTTTCAATGTTCTCCATTCACCCTGAACCCTGTTTCAATGGCTCCATTCACTCTGAACCCTGCTTCAATGGCTCCATTCACTCCGAACCCTGTTTCAATGTTCTCCATTCACTCTGAACCCTGTTTCAATGGGCTCCATTCACTCTAAACCCTGTTTTAATGGGCTCCATTCGCCCTGAACCCTGTTTCAAATGGCTCCATTATCTCTGAATCATGTTTCAATGGCTCCATTCAGTCTGAACCCTCTTTCAATGGGCTCCATTCAATTTTAACCCAGTTTCAATGGCTCCATTCACACTGAACTCTGTTTCAATGGCTCCATTCACTCTGAACACTGTTTCAATGGGCTCCATTCACTCTGAACCCTGTTTCAATGGCTCCATTCACTCCAAATCCTATTTCAATGTTCTCCATTCACTCTGATCCCTGTTTCAATGGGCCCCATTCACGCTGAACCCTGTTTCAATGGACTCCATTCACTCTAAACCCTGTTTCAATGGGCTCCATTCACTCAAAACCCTGTTTCTGTGGCTCCATTCACTCTGTACCCTGTTTCAATGTCTCCATTCACTCCAAACCCTGTTTCAATGGCTTCATTCACTGCGAACCCTGTTTCAATGGCTCCATTAATTCTGAACCCTGTTTCAATGGCTCGATTCACCCTGACCACTGTTTCCATGGCTCCAATCTCTTTGAACCCTGTTTCAATGGCTCCATTCACTCTGAACCCTGTTTCAATGGCTCCATTCTCTCTGAACCCTGTTTCAATGGCTCCATTCACTCTGAACCCTGTTTAAATGGGCTCCATTCACTCTGAACCCTGTTTCAATGGCTCCATTCAGTCTGAACCCTGTTTCAATGGCTCCATTCACTCTGAACCCTGTTTAAATGGGCTCCATTCACTCTGAACCCTGTTTCAATGGCTCCATTCAGTCTGAACCCTGTTTCAATGGCTCCATTCGCTCTGAACCCTCTTTCAATGGCTCCATTCACTCTGAACCCTGTTTCAATGGCTCCATTCGCTCTGAACCCTCTTTCAATGGCTCCATTCACTCTTAATCCTGTTTCAATGGGCTCCATTCACTCTGAACCCTGTTTCACTGGGCTCCACTCGCTCTGAACCCTTTTCAATGGCTCCATTGACTCTGAACCCTGTTTCAATGGCTCCATTCACTCTGAACCCTGTTTCAATGGCTCCATTCACTCTGAATCCTGTTTCAATGGCTCCATTCACCCTGAACCCTGTTTCAATGGCTCCATTCACTCTGAATCCTGTTTCAATGGCTCCATTCTCTCTGAACCCTGTTTCAATGGGCTCCTTTCACTCCAAACCCTGTTTCAATTGTCTCCAATCACTCTGAACTCTGTTTCAATGGCTCCATTCATTCTGAATCCTGTTTCAATGACTCAATTCACTCCGAACCCTGTTTCAATGTTCTCCATTCACCCTGAACCCTGTTTCAATGGCTCCATTCACTCTGAACCCTGCTTCAATGGCTCCATTCACTCCGAACCCTGTTTCAATGTTCTCCATTCACTCTGAACCCTGCTTCAGTGGCTCCATTCACTCTGAACCCTGTTTCAATGGCTCCATTCACTCTGAACCCTGTTTCAATGGCTCCATTCACTCTGAACAATGTTTCAATGGCTCCAATAAATCTGAACCCTGTTTCAATGTGCCCCATTCACTCTGAACCCTGTTTCAATGGCTCCATTCGCTATGAACCCCGTTTCAATGGAGATGAGTCTCTCCGAGCCCTGTTTCAATGGGCTCCATTCACTCTGAACCCTGTTTCATTGGCTCCATTCACCCTGAACCCTGTTTCAATGGCTCCATTCACTATGAACCCGGTTCCAATGGCTCCATTTGTTCCGAACCCTGTTTCAATGGCTCCATTCACCTTGAACCTTGTTCCAATGGCTCCATTTGCTCCGAACCCTGTTTCAATGGCTCCATTCACCTTGAACCTTGTTCCAATGGCTCCATTTGCTCCGAACCCTGTTTCAATGGCTCCATTCACCTTGAACCTTGTTCCAATGGCTCCATTCGCTCCGATACCTGTTTCAATGGATCCATTCACCCTGAACCCTGTTTCAATGGCTCCATTCACCTTGAACCTTGTTCCAATGGCTCCATTTGCTCCGAACCCTGTTTCAATGGCTCCTTTCACCTTGAACCTTGTTCCAATGGCTCCATTCGCTCCGAACCCTGTTTCAATGGATCCATTCACTCTGAACCCTGTTTCAATGGCTCCATTCATTCTGAACACAGTTTCAATGTTTCCATTCACCGTGAACCTTGTTCCAATGGCTCCATTCACTCCGAACCCTGTTTCAATGGTCTCCATTCACTCTGAACCCTGTTTAAAAGGCTCCATTCACTATGAGCCCAGTTTCAATTGCTCCAATATCGCTGAACCCTGTTTCAATGGCTCCATTCACTCTGAACCCTGTTTCAATGGGCTCCATTCACTCTCAACACTGTTTCAATGGGCTCCATTCACTCAAAACCCTGTTTCAATGGGCTCCATTCACTCTGACCCCTGTTTCAATGGCGCCATTCACTCTGAACCCTGTTGCAATGGGCTCCTTTCACTCTAAATCCTGTTTTAATGGGCTCCATTCACTCCAAACCCAGATTCAATTGCTCCATTTACTCCGAACCCTGTTTCAAGGGCTCCATTCACTCTGAACCCTGTTTCAATGGCTCCATTTACTCCAAACCCTATTTCAATGTTCTCCATTCACTCTGATCCCTGTTTCAATGGGCCCCATTCATGCTGAACCCTGTTTCAATGGATCCATTCACTCTGAACCCCGTGTAAATGGGCTCCATTCACTATGAACCCTGTTTCAATTGCTCCATTATCGCTGAACCCTGTTTCAATGGCTCCATTCACTCTGAACCCTGTTTCAATGGGCTCCATTCACTCAAAACCCTGTTTCAGTGGCTCCATTCACTCTGAACCCTGTTTCAATGTCTCCATTCACTCCAAACCCTGTTTCAATGGCTTCATTCACTGCGAACCCTGTTTCAATGGCTCCATTAATTCTGAACCCTGTTTCAATGGCTCGATTCACCCTGACCACTGTTTCCATGGCCCCAATCTCTTTGAACCCTGTTTCAATGGCTCCATTCACTCTGAACCCTGTTTCAATGGCTCCATTCTCTCTGAACCCTGTTTCAATGGCTCCATTCAGTCTGAACCCTGTTTCAAAGGCTCCATTCACTCTGAACCCTGTGTAAATGGGCTCCATTCACTTTGAACCCTGTTTCAATGGCTCCATTATCTCTGAATCATGTTTCAATGGCTCCATTCAGTCTGAACCCTGTTTCAATGGGCTCCATTGAATTTGAACCCAGTTTCAATGGCTCCATTCACACTGAACTCTGTTTCAATGGCTCCATTCACACTGAACTCTGTTTCAATGGCTCCATTCACTCTGAACCCTGTTTCAATGGCTCCATTCACTCCAAACCATATTTCAATGGTCTCCATTAACACTGAACCCTGTTTCAAATGGCTCCATTCTCTATGAACCCTTTTTCAATGGCTCCATTCACTCTAAACCCTGTTTTAATGGGCTCCATTCGCCCTGAACCCTGTTTCAATGGGCTCCATTCACTCTGAACCCTGTTTCAATGGCGCCATTCACTCTGAACCCTGTTGCAATGGGCTCCTTTCACTCTAAATCCTGTTTCAATGGGCTCCATTCACTCCAAACCCAGATTCAATTGCTCCATTTACTCCGAACCCTGTTTCAAGGGCTCCATTCACTCTGAACCCTGTTTCAATGGCTCCATTCACTCCAAATCCTATTTCAATGTTCTCCATTCACTCTGATCCCTGTTTCAATGGGCCCCATTCACGCTGAACCCTGTTTCAATGGATCCATTCACTCTGAACCCTGTTTCAATGGGCTCCATTCACTCTAAACCCTGTTTCAATGGGCTCCATTCACTCAAAACCCTGTTTCAGTGGCTCCATTCACTCTGAACCCTGTTTCAATGTCTCCATTCACTCCAAAACCTGTTTCAATGGCTTCATTCACTGCGAACCCTGTTTCAATGGCTCCATTAATTCTGAACCCTGTTTCAATGGCTCGATTCACCCTGACCACTGTTTCCATGGCTCCAATCTCTTTGAACCCTGTTTCAATGGCTCCATTCACTCTGAACCCTGTTTCAATGGCTCCATTCACTCTGAATCCTGTTTCAATGGCTCCATTCACTCTGAATCCTGTTTCAATGGGCTCCATTCACTGTGAACCCTGTTACAATGGCTCCATTCTCTCTGAACACTGTTTCAATGGCTCCATTCAGTCTGAACCCTGTTTCAACGGTCTCCATTCACTCTGAACCCTGTTTCAATGGGCCCCATTTGCTCTGAACCCTGTTTCAATGGGCTCCATTCACTGTGAACATTGTTTCAATGGTTCCATTCGTCTGAACCCTGTTTCAATGGGCTCCATTCACTCTGAACCCGGTTTCAATGGCCCCATTCACGCTGAACCCTGTTTCAATGGATCCATTCACTCTGAACCCTGTTTCAATGGGCTCCATTCACTCTAAACCCTGTTTCAATGGGCTCCATTCACTCAAAACCCTGTTTGAGTGGCTCCATTCACTCTGAACCCTGTTTCAATGTCTCCATTCACTCCAAAACCTGTTTCAATGGCTTCATTCACTGCGAACCCTGTTTCAATGGCTCCATTAATTCTGAACCCTGTTTCAATGGCTCGATTCACCCTGACCACTGTTTCCATGGCTCCAATCTCTTTGAACCCTGTTTCAATGGCTCCATTCACTCTGAACCCTGTTTCAATGGCTCCATTCACTCTGAATCCTGTTTCAATGGCTCCATTCACTCTGAATCCTGTTTCAATGGGCTCCATTCACTGTGAACCCTGTTACAATGGCTCCATTCTCTCTGAACACTGTTTCAATGGCTCCATTCAGTCTGAACCCTGTTTCAACGGTCTCCATTCACTCTGAACCCTGTTTCAATGGGCCCCATTTGCTCTGAACCCTGTTTCAATGGGCTCCATTCACTGTGAACATTGTTTCAATGGTTCCATTTGTCTGAACCCTGTTTCAATGGGCTCCATTCACTCTGAACCCGGTTTCAATGGCGCCATTCACTCTGAACCCTGTATCAATGGATCCATTCACCGCAAAGCCTGTTACAATGGGCTCCATTCACTCCAAACCCAGTTTAAATTGCTCCATTTACTCCGAACCCTGTTTCAATGGCTCCATTCACTCCTACCCTCTTTCAATGGCTCCATGCACTCTGAACCCTGTTTCAATGGCTCCATTCGCTCTGAACCCTGTTTCAATGGGCCCCATGCACTCTGAAACCTGTTTCATTGGCTCCATTCACTCTGAACCCTGTTTCAATGGGCTCCATTCTCTCTGAACCATGTTTCAATGGGCTCCATTAACTCTGAACCCTGTTTCAATGGGCTCCATTCTCTCTGAATCTTGTTTCAATTGGATCCATGAACTCTGAACCCTGTTTCAATGGGCCCATTCACTCTGAACCCTGTTTCAATGGCTCCATTTACTCTGAACGCTGTTTCAATGGCTCCATTCACTCTGAACCCTGTTTCAATGGAACCCATTCACTCTGAACCCTGTTTCAATGGCTCCATCCACTCTGAACCTTGTTTCAATTGGCTCCATTAAATCTGAACCCTGTTTCAATGTGCCCCATTCACTCTGAACCCTGTTTCAATGGCACCATTCGCTATGAACCCCGTTTCAATGGAGATGAGTCTCTCCGAGCCCTGTTTCAATGGGCTCCATTCACTCTGAACCCTGTTTCATTGGCTCGATTCACCCTGAACCCTGTTTCAATGGCTCCATTCACTATGAACCCTGTTCCAATGGCTCCATTTGCTCCGAACCCTGTTTCAATGGCTCCATTCACCTTGAACCTTGTTCCAATGGCTCCATTCGCTCAGAACCCTGTTTCAATGGATCCATTCACTCAGAACCCTGTTTCAATGGCTCCATTCATTCTGAACACTGTTTCAATGTTTCCATTCACCCTGAACCTTGTTCCAATGGCTGCATTCACTCCGAACCCTGTTTCAATGGTCTCTATTCACTCTGAACCCTGTTTAAAAGGCTCCATTCACTATGAGCCCTGTTTCAATTGCTCTAATATCGCTGAACCTTGTTTCAATGGCTCCATTCACTCTGAACCCTGTTTCAATGGGCTCCATTCACTCTAAACCCTGTTTCAATGGGCTCCATTCACTCAAAACCCTGCTTCAGTGGCTCCATTCACTCTGAACCCTGTTTCAAAGGCTCCATTCACTCTGAACCCTGTGTAAATGGGCTCCATTCACTATGAACCCTGTTTCAATTGCTCCATTCACCCTGAACCTTGTTCCACTGGCTCCATTCACTCCGAACCCTGTTTCAATGGTCTCCATTCACTCTGAACCCTGTTTAAAAGGCTCCATTCACTATGAACCCTGTTTCAATGGGCTCCATTCACTCTAAACCCTGTTTTAATGGGCTCCATTCGCCCTGAACCCTGTTTCAAAAGGCTCCATTTACTCTGAACCCTGTTTCAATGGCGCCATTCACTCTGAACCCTGTTGCAATGGGCTCCATTCACTCTGAACCCTGTTTCAATAGCGCCATTCACTCTGAACCCTGTTTCAATAGCGCCATTCACTCTGAACCCTGTTGCAATGGGCTCCTTTCACTCTAAATCCTGTTTCAATGGGCTCCATTCACTCCAAACCCAGATTCAATTGCTCCATTTACTCCGAACCCTGTTTCAAGGTTTCCATTCACTCTGAACCCTGTTTCAATGGGCTCCATTCTCTCTGAACCGTGTTTCAATGGGCTCCATTAACTCTGAACCTGTTTCAATGGGCTCCATTCTCTCTGAATCTTGTTTCAATTGGATACATTAACTCTGAACCCTGTTTCAATGGGACCCATTAACTCTGAACCCTGTTTCAGTGGCTCCATTTACTCTGAACCCTGTTTCAATGGGACCCATTCACTCTGAACCCTGTTTCAGTGGCTCCATTTACTCTGAACCCTGTTTCAATGGCTCCATTCACTCTGAACCCTGTTTCAATGGAACCCATTCACTCTGAACCCTGTTTCAATGGCTCCATCCACTCTGAACCCTGTTTCAATGTGCCCCATTCACTCTGAACCCTGTTTCAATGGCTCCATTCGCTATGAACCCCGTTTCAATGGAGATGAGTCTCTCCGAGCCCTGTTTCAATGCGCTCCATTCACTCTGAACACTGTTTCATTGGCTCCATTCACCCTGAACCCTGTTTCAATGGCTCCATTCACTATGAACCCTGTTCCAATGGCTCCATTTGCTCCGAACCCTGTTTCAATGGCTCGATTCACCTTGAACCTTGTTCCAATGGCTCCATTCGCTCCGTACCCTGTTTCAATGGATCCATTCACTCTGAAGCCTGTTTCAATGGCTCCATTCATTCTGAACACAGTTTCAATGTTTCCATTCACCCACAACCTTGTTCCAATGGCTCCATTCACTCCGAACCCTGTTTCAATGGACTCCATTCACTCTGAACCCTGTTTAAAAGGCTCCATTCACTATGAGCCCTGTTTCAATTGCTCCAATATCGCTGAACCCTGTTTCAATGGCTCCATTCACTCTGAACCCTGTTTCAATGGGCTCCATTCACTCTAAACCCTGTTTCAATGGGCTCTATTCACTCAAAACCCTGTTTCAGTGGCTCCATTCACTCTGAACCCTGTTTCAGTGGCTCCATTCACTCAAAACCCTGTTTCAGTGGCTCCATTCACTCTGAACACTGTTTCAAAGGCTCCATTAACTCTGAATCCTGTGTAAATGGGCTCCATTCACTATGAACCCTGTTTCAATTGCTCCATTCACCCTGAACCTTGTTCCAATGGCTCCATTCACTCCGAACCCTGTTTCAATGGGCTCCATTCACTCTGAATCCTGTTTCAATGGGCTCCATTCACTGTGAATCCTGTTTCAATTGCTCCAGTCGCCCTGAACCCTGTTTCAATGGGCTCCATTCACTCTAAACCCTGTTTCAATGGGCTCCATTCACTCATAACCCTGTTTCAGTGGCTCCATTCACTCTGAACCCTGTTTCAATGTCTCCATTCACTCCAAACCCTGTTTCAATGGCTCCATTCACTCTGAACCCTGTTTCAATTGCTCCATTAATTCTGAACCCTGTTTCAATGGGTCGATTCACCCTGACCACTGTTTCCATGGCTCCAATCTCTTTGAACCCTGTTTCAATGGCTCCATTCACTCTGAACCCTGTTTCAATGTCTCCATTCACTCCAAACCCTGTTTCAATGGCTCCATTCACTGCGAACCCTGTATCAATTGCTCCATTAATTCTGAACCCTGTTTCAATGGGTCGATTCACCCTGACCACTGTTTCCATGGCTCCAATCTCTTTGAACCCTGTTTCAATGGCTCCATTCACTCTGAACCCTGTTTCAATAGCTCCATTCTCTCTGAACCCTGTTTCAATGGCTCCATTCACTCTGAACCCTGTTTAAATGGGCTTAATTCACTTTGAACCCTGTTTCAATGGCTCCATTCAGTCTGAAACCTGTTTCAAAGGCTCCATTCACTCTGAACCCTGTGTAAATGGGCTCCATTCACTTTGAACCCTCTTTCAATGGCTCCATTATCTCTGAATCATGTTTCAATTGCTCCATTCAGTCTGAACCCTGTTTCAATGGGCTCCACTCAATTTGAACCCAGTTTCAATGGCTCCATTCACACTGAACTCTGTTTCAATGGCTCCATTCACACTGAACTCTGTTTCAATGGCTCCATTCACTCTGAACCCTGTTTCAATGGCTCCATTCACTCCAAACCCTATTTCAATGGTCTCCATTCACTCTGAACCCTGTTTCAATGGGCTCCATTCACTCTAAGCCCTTTTTAATGGGCTCCATTCGCCCTGAACCCTGTTTCAATGGGCTCCATTCACTCTGAACACTTTTTCAATGGCCTCCATTCACTCTGAAACTTGTTTTAATGGGCTCCATTCACTCCAAACCCAGATTCAATTGCTCCATTTACTCCGAACCCTGTTTCAAGGGCTCCATTCACTCTGAACCCTGTTTCAATGGCTCCATTCACTCCAAATCCTATTTCAATGTTCTCCATTCACTCTGATCCCTGTTTCAATGGGCCCCATTCACGCTTAACCCTGTTTCAATGGATCCATTCACTCTGAACCCTGTTTCAATGGGCTCCATTCACTCTAAACCCTGTTTCAATGGGCTCCATTCACTCAAAACCCTGTTTCAGTGGCTCCATTCACTCTGAACCATGTTTCAATGTCTCCAATCACTCTGAACCCTGTTTCAATGGCGCCATTCACTCTGAACCCTGTTTCAATGGGCTCCATTCACTCCAAACCCAGATTCAATTGCTCCATTTACTCCGAACCCTGTTTCAAGGGCTCCATTCACTCTGAACCCTGTTTCAATGGCTCCATTCACTCCAAATCCTATTTCAATGTTCTCCATTCACTCTGATCCCTGTTTCAATGGGCCCCATTCACGCTGAACCCTGTTTCAATGGATCCATTCACTCTGAACCCTGTTTCAATGGGCTCCATTCACTCTAAACCCTGTTTCAGTGGCTCCATTCACTCTGAACTCTGTTTCAATGACTCCATTCATTCTGAATCCTGTTTCAATGACTCAATTCACTCCGAACCCTGTTTCAATGTTCTCCATTCACTCTGAACCCTGTTTCAATGGCTCCATTCACTCTGAACCCTGCTTCAATGGCTCCATTCACTCCGAACCCTGTTTCAATGTTCTCCATTCACTCTGAACCCTGTTTCAATGTTCTCCATCACTCCGCACCCTGTTTCAATGGCTCCATTCGCTCTGAACACTGTTTCAATGGGTTCCTGCTTCAGTGGCTCCATTCACTCTGAACCCTGCTTCAAAGGCTCCATTCACTCTGAACCCTGTTTCAACGGTCTCCATTCACTCTGAACCCTGTTTCAATGGGCCCCATTTGCTCTGAACCCTGTTTCAATGGGCTCCATTCACTGTGAACATTGTTTCAATGGTTCCATTCGTCTGAACCCTGTTTCAATGGGCTCCATTCACTCTGAACCCGGTTTCAATGGCCCCATTCACGCTGAACCCTGTTTCAATGGATCCATTCACTCTGAACCCTGTTTCAATGGGCTCCATTCACTCTAAACCCTGTTTCAATGGGCTCCATTCACTCAAAACCCTGTTTGAGTGGCTCCATTCACTCTGAACCCTGTTTCAATGTCTCCATTCACTCCAAAACCTGTTTCAATGGCTTCATTCACTGCGAACCCTGTTTCAATGGCTCCATTAATTCTGAACCCTGTTTCAATGGCTCGATTCACCCTGACCACTGTTTCCATGGCTCCAATCTCTTTGAACCCTGTTTCAATGGCTCCATTCACTCTGAACCCTGTTTCAATGGCTCCATTCACTCTGAATCCTGTTTCAATGGCTCCATTCACTCTGAATCCTGTTTCAATGGGCTCCATTCACTGTGAACCCTGTTACAATGGCTCCATTCTCTCTGAACACTGTTTCAATGGCTCCATTCAGTCTGAACCCTGTTTCAACGGTCTCCATTCACTCTGAACCCTGTTTCAATGGGCCCCATTTGCTCTGAACCCTGTTTCAATGGGCTCCATTCACTGTGAACATTGTTTCAATGGTTCCATTTGTCTGAACCCTGTTTCAATGGGCTCCATTCACTCTGAACCCGGTTTCAATGGCGCCATTCACTCTGAACCCTGTATCAATGGATCCATTCACCGCAAAGCCTGTTACAATGGGCTCCATTCACTCCAAACCCAGTTTAAATTGCTCCATTTACTCCGAACCCTGTTTCAATGGCTCCATTCACTCCTACCCTCTTTCAATGGCTCCATGCACTCTGAACCCTGTTTCAATGGCTCCATTCGCTCTGAACCCTGTTTCAATGGGCCCCATGCACTCTGAAACCTGTTTCATTGGCTCCATTCACTCTGAACCCTGTTTCAATGGGCTCCATTCTCTCTGAACCATGTTTCAATGGGCTCCATTAACTCTGAACCCTGTTTCAATGGGCTCCATTCTCTCTGAATCTTGTTTCAATTGGATCCATGAACTCTGAACCCTGTTTCAATGGGCCCATTCACTCTGAACCCTGTTTCAATGGCTCCATTTACTCTGAACGCTGTTTCAATGGCTCCATTCACTCTGAACCCTGTTTCAATGGAACCCATTCACTCTGAACCCTGTTTCAATGGCTCCATCCACTCTGAACCTTGTTTCAATTGGCTCCATTAAATCTGAACCCTGTTTCAATGTGCCCCATTCACTCTGAACCCTGTTTCAATGGCACCATTCGCTATGAACCCCGTTTCAATGGAGATGAGTCTCTCCGAGCCCTGTTTCAATGGGCTCCATTCACTCTGAACCCTGTTTCATTGGCTCGATTCACCCTGAACCCTGTTTCAATGGCTCCATTCACTATGAACCCTGTTCCAATGGCTCCATTTGCTCCGAACCCTGTTTCAATGGCTCCATTCACCTTGAACCTTGTTCCAATGGCTCCATTCGCTCAGAACCCTGTTTCAATGGATCCATTCACTCAGAACCCTGTTTCAATGGCTCCATTCATTCTGAACACTGTTTCAATGTTTCCATTCACCCTGAACCTTGTTCCAATGGCTGCATTCACTCCGAACCCTGTTTCAATGGTCTCTATTCACTCTGAACCCTGTTTAAAAGGCTCCATTCACTATGAGCCCTGTTTCAATTGCTCTAATATCGCTGAACCTTGTTTCAATGGCTCCATTCACTCTGAACCCTGTTTCAATGGGCTCCATTCACTCTAAACCCTGTTTCAATGGGCTCCATTCACTCAAAACCCTGCTTCAGTGGCTCCATTCACTCTGAACCCTGTTTCAAAGGCTCCATTCACTCTGAACCCTGTGTAAATGGGCTCCATTCACTATGAACCCTGTTTCAATTGCTCCATTCACCCTGAACCTTGTTCCACTGGCTCCATTCACTCCGAACCCTGTTTCAATGGTCTCCATTCACTCTGAACCCTGTTTAAAAGGCTCCATTCACTATGAACCCTGTTTCAATGGGCTCCATTCACTCTAAACCCTGTTTTAATGGGCTCCATTCGCCCTGAACCCTGTTTCAAAAGGCTCCATTTACTCTGAACCCTGTTTCAATGGCGCCATTCACTCTGAACCCTGTTGCAATGGGCTCCATTCACTCTGAACCCTGTTTCAATAGCGCCATTCACTCTGAACCCTGTTTCAATAGCGCCATTCACTCTGAACCCTGTTGCAATGGGCTCCTTTCACTCTAAATCCTGTTTCAATGGGCTCCATTCACTCCAAACCCAGATTCAATTGCTCCATTTACTCCGAACCCTGTTTCAAGGTTTCCATTCACTCTGAACCCTGTTTCAATGGGCTCCATTCTCTCTGAACCGTGTTTCAATGGGCTCCATTAACTCTGAACCTGTTTCAATGGGCTCCATTCTCTCTGAATCTTGTTTCAATTGGATACATTAACTCTGAACCCTGTTTCAATGGGACCCATTAACTCTGAACCCTGTTTCAGTGGCTCCATTTACTCTGAACCCTGTTTCAATGGGACCCATTCACTCTGAACCCTGTTTCAGTGGCTCCATTTACTCTGAACCCTGTTTCAATGGCTCCATTCACTCTGAACCCTGTTTCAATGGAACCCATTCACTCTGAACCCTGTTTCAATGGCTCCATCCACTCTGAACCCTGTTTCAATGTGCCCCATTCACTCTGAACCCTGTTTCAATGGCTCCATTCGCTATGAACCCCGTTTCAATGGAGATGAGTCTCTCCGAGCCCTGTTTCAATGCGCTCCATTCACTCTGAACACTGTTTCATTGGCTCCATTCACCCTGAACCCTGTTTCAATGGCTCCATTCACTATGAACCCTGTTCCAATGGCTCCATTTGCTCCGAACCCTGTTTCAATGGCTCGATTCACCTTGAACCTTGTTCCAATGGCTCCATTCGCTCCGTACCCTGTTTCAATGGATCCATTCACTCTGAAGCCTGTTTCAATGGCTCCATTCATTCTGAACACAGTTTCAATGTTTCCATTCACCCACAACCTTGTTCCAATGGCTCCATTCACTCCGAACCCTGTTTCAATGGACTCCATTCACTCTGAACCCTGTTTAAAAGGCTCCATTCACTATGAGCCCTGTTTCAATTGCTCCAATATCGCTGAACCCTGTTTCAATGGCTCCATTCACTCTGAACCCTGTTTCAATGGGCTCCATTCACTCTAAACCCTGTTTCAATGGGCTCTATTCACTCAAAACCCTGTTTCAGTGGCTCCATTCACTCTGAACCCTGTTTCAGTGGCTCCATTCACTCAAAACCCTGTTTCAGTGGCTCCATTCACTCTGAACACTGTTTCAAAGGCTCCATTAACTCTGAATCCTGTGTAAATGGGCTCCATTCACTATGAACCCTGTTTCAATTGCTCCATTCACCCTGAACCTTGTTCCAATGGCTCCATTCACTCCGAACCCTGTTTCAATGGGCTCCATTCACTCTGAATCCTGTTTCAATGGGCTCCATTCACTGTGAATCCTGTTTCAATTGCTCCAGTCGCCCTGAACCCTGTTTCAATGGGCTCCATTCACTCTAAACCCTGTTTCAATGGGCTCCATTCACTCATAACCCTGTTTCAGTGGCTCCATTCACTCTGAACCCTGTTTCAATGTCTCCATTCACTCCAAACCCTGTTTCAATGGCTCCATTCACTCTGAACCCTGTTTCAATTGCTCCATTAATTCTGAACCCTGTTTCAATGGGTCGATTCACCCTGACCACTGTTTCCATGGCTCCAATCTCTTTGAACCCTGTTTCAATGGCTCCATTCACTCTGAACCCTGTTTCAATGTCTCCATTCACTCCAAACCCTGTTTCAATGGCTCCATTCACTGCGAACCCTGTATCAATTGCTCCATTAATTCTGAACCCTGTTTCAATGGGTCGATTCACCCTGA
Organism: Scyliorhinus torazame; assembly: GCF_047496885.1. Classification (NCBI taxonomy): domain Eukaryota; kingdom Metazoa; phylum Chordata; class Chondrichthyes; order Carcharhiniformes; family Scyliorhinidae; genus Scyliorhinus; species Scyliorhinus torazame. Next base: position 88,275,344 of record NC_092710.1, on the reverse strand, counting down.
CCACTGTTTCCATGGCTCCAATCTCTTTGAACCCTGTTTCAATGGCTCCATTCACTCTGAACCCTGTTTCAATAGCTCCATTCTCTCTGAACCCTGTTTCAATGGCTCCATTCACTCTGAACCCTGTTTAAATGGGCTTAATTCACTTTGAACCCTGTTTCAATGGCTCCATTCAGTCTGAAACCTGTTTCAAAGGCTCCATTCACTCTGAACCCTGTGTAAATGGGCTCCATTCACTTTGAACCCTCTTTCAATGGCTCCATTATCTCTGAATCATGTTTCAATTGCTCCATTCAGTCTGAACCCTGTTTCAATGGGCTCCACTCAATTTGAACCCAGTTTCAATGGCTCCATTCACACTGAACTCTGTTTCAATGGCTCCATTCACACTGAACTCTGTTTCAATGGCTCCATTCACTCTGAACCCTGTTTCAATGGCTCCATTCACTCCAAACCCTATTTCAATGGTCTCCATTCACTCTGAACCCTGTTTCAATGGGCTCCATTCACTCTAAGCCCTTTTTAATGGGCTCCATTCGCCCTGAACCCTGTTTCAATGGGCTCCATTCACTCTGAACACTTTTTCAATGGCCTCCATTCACTCTGAAACTTGTTTTAATGGGCTCCATTCACTCCAAACCCAGATTCAATTGCTCCATTTACTCCGAACCCTGTTTCAAGGGCTCCATTCACTCTGAACCCTGTTTCAATGGCTCCATTCACTCCAAATCCTATTTCAATGTTCTCCATTCACTCTGATCCCTGTTTCAATGGGCCCCATTCACGCTTAACCCTGTTTCAATGGATCCATTCACTCTGAACCCTGTTTCAATGGGCTCCATTCACTCTAAACCCTGTTTCAATGGGCTCCATTCACTCAAAACCCTGTTTCAGTGGCTCCATTCACTCTGAACCATGTTTCAATGTCTCCAATCACTCTGAACCCTGTTTCAATGGCGCCATTCACTCTGAACCCTGTTTCAATGGGCTCCATTCACTCCAAACCCAGATTCAATTGCTCCATTTACTCCGAACCCTGTTTCAAGGGCTCCATTCACTCTGAACCCTGTTTCAATGGCTCCATTCACTCCAAATCCTATTTCAATGTTCTCCATTCACTCTGATCCCTGTTTCAATGGGCCCCATTCACGCTGAACCCTGTTTCAATGGATCCATTCACTCTGAACCCTGTTTCAATGGGCTCCATTCACTCTAAACCCTGTTTCAGTGGCTCCATTCACTCTGAACTCTGTTTCAATGACTCCATTCATTCTGAATCCTGTTTCAATGACTCAATTCACTCCGAACCCTGTTTCAATGTTCTCCATTCACTCTGAACCCTGTTTCAATGGCTCCATTCACTCTGAACCCTGCTTCAATGGCTCCATTCACTCCGAACCCTGTTTCAATGTTCTCCATTCACTCTGAACCCTGTTTCAATGTTCTCCATCACTCCGCACCCTGTTTCAATGGCTCCATTCGCTCTGAACACTGTTTCAATGGGTTCCTGCTTCAGTGGCTCCATTCACTCTGAACCCTGTTTCAATGGCTCCATTCACTCTGAACCCTGTTTCAATGGCTCCATTCACTCTGAACAATGTTTCAATGGCTCCAATAAATCTGAACCCTGTTTCAATGTGCCCCATTCGCTCTGAACCCTGTTTCAATGGCTCCATTCGCTATGAACCCCGTTTCAATGGAGATGAGTCTCTCCGAGCCCTGTTTCAATGGGCTCCATTCACTCCGAACCCTGTTTCAATGGCTCCATTCACCTTGAACCTTGTTCCAATGGCTCCATTCGCTCCGTACCCTGTTTCAATGGATCCATTCACTCTGAAGCCTGTTTCAATGGCTCCATTCATTCTGAACACAGTTTCAATGTTTCCATTCACCCTGAACCTTGTTCCAATGGCTCCATTCACTCCGAACCCTGTTTCAATGGACTCCATTCACTCTGAACCCTGTTTAAAAGGCTCCATTCACTATGAGCCCTGTTTCAATTGCTCCAATATCGCTGAACCCTGTTTCAATGGCTCCATTCACTCTGAACCCTGTTTCAATGGGCTCCATTCACTCTAAACCCTGTTTCAATGGGCTCCATTGACTCTAAACTATGTTTTAATGGGCTCCATTCGCCCTGAACCCTGTTTCAATGGGCTCCATTCACTCTAAACCCTGTTTCAATGGACTCCATTCACTCAAAATCCTGTTTCAGTGGCTCCATTCACTCTGAACCCTGTTTCAATGTCTCCATTCACTCCAAACCCTGTTTCAATGGCTTCATTCACTGCGAACCCTGTTTCAATTGCTCCATTAATTCTGAACCCTGTTTCAATGGGTCGATTCACCCTGACCACTGTTCCATGGCTCCAATCTCTTTGAACCCTGTTTCAATGGCTCCATTCACTCTGAACCCTGTTTCAATGGCGTCATTCTCTCTGAACCCTGTTTCAATGGCTCCATTCACTCTGAACCCTGTTTAAATGGGCTCCATTCACTTTGAACCCTGTTTCAATGGCTCCATTTACTCTGAACGCTGTTTCAATGGCTCCATTCACTCTGAACCCTGTTTCAATGGCTCCATTAAATCTGAACCCTGTTTCAATGTGCCCCATTCACTCTGAACCCTGTTTCAATGTCACCATTCGCTATGAACCCCGTTTCAATGGAGATGAGTCTCTCCGAGCCCTGTTTCAATGGGCTCCATTCACTCTGAACCCTGTTTCATTGGCTCCATTCACCCTGAACCCTGTTTCAATGGCTCCATTCACTATGAACCCTGTTCCAATGGCTCCATTTGCTCCGAACCCTGTTTCAATGGCTCCATTCACCTTGAACCTTGTTCCAATGGCTCCATTCGCTCCGAACCCTGTTTCAATGGATCCATTCACTCTGAACCCTGTTTCAATGGCTCCATTCATTCTGAACACTGTTTCAATGTTTCCATTCACCCTGAACCTTGTTCCAATGGCTGCATTCACTCCGAACCCTGTTTCAATGGTCTCTATTCACTCTGAACCCTGTTTAAAAGGCTCCATTCACTATGAGCCCTGTTTCAATTGCTCTAATATCGCTGAACCTTGTTTCAATGGCTCCATTCACTCTGAACCCTGTTTCAATGGGCTCCATTCACTCTGAACCCTGTTTCAATGGCTCCATTCACTCTGAACCCTGTTTCAATGGGCTCCATTCACTCTGAACCCTGTTTCAAAGGCTCCATTCACTCTGAACCCTGTGTAAATGGGCTCCATTCACTATGAACCCTGTTTCAATTGCTCCATTCACCCTGAACCTTGTTCCAATGGCTCCATTCACTCCGAACCCTGTTTCAATGGTCTCCATTCACTCTGAACCCTGTTTAAAAGGCTCCATTCACTATGAACCCTGTTTCAATGGGCTCCATTCACTCTAAACCCTGTTTTAATGGGCTCCATTCGCCCTGAACCCTGTTTCAAAAGGCTCCATTTACTCTGAACCCTGTTTCAATGGCGCCATTCACTCTGAACCCTGTTTCAATGGGCTCCATTCACTCCAAACCCAGATTCAATTGCTCCATTTACTCCGAACCCTGTTTCAAGGTTTCCATTCACTCTGAACCCTGTTTCAATGGGCTCCATTCACTCTGAACGCTGTTTCAATGGACTCCATTAACTCTGAACCTGTTTCAATGGGCTCCATTCTCTCTGAATCTTGTTTCAATTGGATCCATTAACTCTGAACCCTGTTTCAATGGGCCCCATTCACTTTGAACCCTGTTTCAATGGGCCCCATTAACTCTGAACCCTGTTTCAATGGGACCCATTCACTCTGAACCCTGTTTCAGTGGCTCCATTTACTCTGAACCCTGTTTCAATGGGCCCCATTCACTTTGAACCCTGTTTCAATGGAACCCATTCACTCTGAACCCTGTTTCAATGGCTCCATCCACTCTGAACCCTGTTTCAATGTGCCCCATTCACTCTGAACCCTGTTTCAATGGCTCCATTCGCTATGAACCCCGTTTCAATGGAGATGAGTCTCTCCGAGCCCTGTTTCAATGCGCTCCATTCACTCTGAACACTGTTTCATTGGCTCCATTCACCCTGAACCCTGTTTCAATGGCTCCATTCACTATGAACCCTGTTCCAATGGCTCCATTTGCTCCGAACCCTGTTTCAATGGCTCGATTCACCTTGAACCTTGTTCCAATGGCTCCATTCGCTCCGTACCCTGTTTCAATGGATCCATTCACTCTGAAGCCTGTTTCAATGGCTCCATTCATTCTGAACACAGTTTCAATGTTTCCATTCACCCTCAACCTTGTTCCAATGGCTCTAATCACTCCGAACCCTGTTTCAATGGACTCCATTCACTCTGAACCCTGTTTAAAAGGCTCCATTCACTATGAGCCCTGTTTCAATTGCTCCAATATCGCTGAACCCTGTTTCAATGGCTCCATTCACTCTGAACCCTGTTTCAATGGGCTCCATTCACTCTAAACCCTGTTTCAATGGGCTCCATTCACTCAAAACCCTGTTTCAGTGGCTCCATTCACTCTGAACAATGTTTCAAAGGCTCCATTCACTCTGAACCCTGTGTAAATGGGCTCCATTCACTATGAACCCTGTTTCAATTGCTCCATTCACCCTGAACCTTGTTCCAATGGCTCCATTCACTCCGAACCCTGTTTCAATGGGCTCCATTCACTCTAAACTAAGTTTTAATGGGCTCCATTCACTCTGAACCCTGTTTCAATGGGCTCCATTCACTATGAACCCTGTTTCAATTGCTCCATTCGCCCTGAACCCTGTTTCAATGGGCTCCATTCACTCTAAACTATGTTTTAATGGGCTCCATTCACTCTAAACCCTGTTTCAATGGGCTCCATTCACTCAAAACCCTGTTTCAGTGGCTCCATTCACTCTGAACCCTGTTTCAATGTCTCCATTCACTCCAAACCCTGTTTCAATGGCTCCATTCACTCTGAACCCTGTTTCAATTGCTCCATTAATTCTGAACCCTGTTTCAATGGGTCGATTCACCCTGACCACTGTTTCCATGGCTCCAATCTCTTTGAACCCTGTTTCAATGGCTCCATTCACTCTGAACCCTGTTTCAATGTCTCCATTCACTCCAAACCCTGTTTCAATGGCTCCATTCACTGCGAACCCTGTATCAATTGCTCCATTAATTCTGAACCCTGTTTCAATGGGTCGATTCACCCTGACCACTGTTTCCATGGCTCCAATCTCTTTGAACCCTGTTTCAATGGCTCCATTCACTCTGAACCCTGTTTCAATAGCTCCATTCTCTCTGAACCCTGTTTCAATGGCTCCATTCACTCTGAACCCTGTTTAAATGGGCTCCATTCAATTTGAACCCTGTTTCAATGGCTCCATTCAGTCTGAACCCTGTTTCAAAGGCTCCATTCACTCTGAACCCTGTGTAAATGGGCTCCATTCACTTTGAACCCTCTTTCAATGGCTCCATTATCTCTGAATCATGTTTCAATTGCTCCATTCAGTCTGAACCCTGTTTCAATGGGCTCCACTCAATTTGAACCCAGTTTCAATGGCTCCATTCACACTGAACTCTGTTTCAATGGCTCCATTCACACTGAACTCTGTTTCAATGGCTCCATTCACTCTGAACCCTGTTTCAATGGCTCCATTCACTCCAAACCCTATTTCAATGGTCTCCATTCACTCTGAACCCTGTTTCAATGGGCTCCATTCACTCTAAGCCCTGTTTTAATGGGCTCCATTCGCCCTGAACCCTGTTTCAATGGGCTCCATTCACTCTGAACCCTGTTTCAATGGCGCCATTCACTCTGAACCCTGTTTCAATGGGCTCCATTCTCTCTGAACCCTGTTTTAATGGGCTCCATTCACTCCAAACCCAGATTCAATTGCTCCATTTACTCCGAACCCTGTTTCAAGGGCTCCATTCACTCTGAACCATGTTTCAATGTCTCCAATCACTCTGAACCCTGTTTCAATGGCGCCATTCACTCTGAACCCTGTTTCAATGTTCTCCATTCACTCTGATCCCTGTTTCAATGGGCCCCATTCACGCTGAACCCTGTTTCAATGGATCCATTCACTCTGAACCCTGTTTCAATGGGCTCCATTCACTCTAAACCCTGTTCCAATGGCTCCATTCACTCAAAACCCTGTTTCAGTGGCTCCATTCACTCTGAACCCTGTTTCAATGTCTCCAATCACTCTGAACTCTGTTTCAATGGCTCCATTCATTCTGAATCCTGTTTCAATGACTCAATTCACTCCGAACCCTGTTTCAATGTTCTCCATTCACTCTGAACCCTGTTTCAATGGCTCCATTCACTCTGAACCCTGCTTCAATGGCTCCATTCACTCCGAACCCTGTTTCAATGTTCTCCATTCACTCTGAACCCTGTTTCAATGTTCTCCATCACTCCGCACCCTGTTTCAATGGCTCCATTCGCTCTGAACACTGTTTCAATGGGTTCCTGCTTCAGTGGCTCCATTCACTCTGAACCCTGTTTCAATGGCTCCATTCACTCTGAACAATGTTTCAATGGCTCCAATAAATCTGAACCCTGTTTCAATGTGCCCCATTCACTCTGTACCCTGTTTCAATGGCTCCATTCGCTATGGACCCCGTTTCAATGGAGATGAGTCTCTCCGAGCCCTGTTTCAATGGGCTCCATTCACTCTGAACCCTGTTTCATTGGCTCCATTCACCCTGAACCCTGTTTCAATGGCTCCATTCACTATGAACCCTGTTTCAATGGGCCCCATTCACGCTGAACCCTGTTTCAATGGATCCATTCACTCTAAACCCTGTTTCAATGGGCTCCATTCACTCAAAACCCTGTTTCAGTGGCTCCATTCACTCTGAACCCTGTTTCAATGTCTCCATTCACTCCAAACCCTGTTTCAATGGCTTCATTCACTGCGAACACTGTTTCAATGGCTCCATTAATTCTGAACCCTGTTTCAATGGCTCGATTCACCCTGACCACTGTTTCCATGGCTTCAATCTCTTTGAACCCTGTTTCAATGGCTCCATTCACTCTGAACCCTGTTTCAATGGCTCCATTCACACTGAACCCTGTGTAAATGGGCTCCATTCACTTTGAACCCTGTGTAAATGGGCTCCATTCACTTTGAACCCTGTTTCAATGGCTCCATTATCGCTGAACCCTGTTTCAATGGCTCCATTCACTCTGAACCCTGTTTCAATGGCTCCATTCACTCTGAACCCTGTTTTAATGGGCTCCATTCACTCTAAACCCTGTTTCAATGGGCTCCATTCACTCAAAACCCTGTTTCAGTGGTTCCATTCACTCTGAACCCTGTTTCAAAGGCTCCATTCACTCTGAACCCTGTGTAAATGGGCTCCATTCACTATGAACCCTGTTTCAATGGGCTCCATTCACTCTGAACGCTGTTTCAATGGGCTCCATTAACTCTGAACCTGTTTCAATGGGCTCCATTCTCTCTGAATCTTGTTTCAATTGGATCCATTAACTCTGAACCCTGCGTAAGTGGGCTCCATTCACTATGAACCCTGTTTCAATTGCTTCATTATCACTGAACCCTGTCTCAATGGTCTCCATTAACTCTGAACCCTGTTTCAATGGGACCCATTCACTCTGAACCGTTTTTCAATGGGACCCATTCACTCTGAACCCTGTTTCAATGGCTCCAATCACTCTGAACCCTGTTTCAACGGCTCCATTCACTCTGAACCCTCTTTCAATGGGACCCATTCACTCTGAACCGTTTTTAAATGGGACCCATTCACTCTGAACCCTGTTTCAAAGGCTCCAATCACTCTGAACCCTGTTTCAACGGCTCCATTCACTCTGAATCCTGTTTCAATGGGACCCATTCACTCTGAACCGTTTTTAAATGGGACCCATTCACTCTGAACCCTGTTTCAATGGCTCCATCCACTCTGAACCTTGTTTCAATTGGCTCCATTAAATCTGAACCCTGTTTCAATGTGCCCCATTCACTCTGAACCCTGTTTCAATGGCTCCATTCGCTATGAACCCCGTTTCAATGGAGATGAGTCTCTCCGAGCCCTGTTTCAATGGGCTCCATTCACCCTGAACCCTGTTTCATTGGCTCCATTCACCCTGAACCCTGTTTCAATGGCTCCATTCACTGTGAACCCTGTTCCAATGGCTCCATTCACTCTGAACCTTGTTCCAATGGCTCCATTCACCCTGAACCTTGTTCCAATGGCTCCATTCGCTCCGAAACTTGTTTGAATGGATCCATTCGCTCTGAACCCTGTTTCAATGGATCCATTCATTCCGAACACAGTTTCAATGGCTCCATTCATTCCGAACACAGTTTCAATGTCTCCATTCACCCTGAACCTTGTTCCAATGGCTCCATTCATTCTGAACACAGTTTCAATGGGCTCCATTCACTCTGAACCCTGTTCCAATGGCTCCATTCACTCTGAACCCTGTTTCAATGTCTCCATTCACCCTGAACCTTGCTCCAATGGCTCCATTCACTCCGAACCCTGTTTCAATAGCTCCATTCACTCTAAACCCTGTTTCAATGGGCTCCATTCGTTCTGAACCCTGTATCAATGGAACCCATTCATTCTGAACACAGTTTCACTGTTTCCATTCACCCTGAACCTTGTTCCAATGGCTCCATTCACTTCGAACCCTGTTTCAATGGTCTCCATTCACTCTGAACCCTGTTTAAAAGGCTCCATTCACTATGAGCCCTGTTTCAATTGCTCCAATATCGCTGAACCCTGTTTCAATGGCTCCATTCACTCTGAACCCTGTTTCAATGGGCTCCATTCACTCTAAACCCTGTTTCAATGGGCTCCATTCACTCAAAACCCTGTTTCAGTGGCTCCATTCACTCTGAACCCTGTTTCAAAGGCTCCATTCACTCTGAACCCTGTGTAAATGGGCTCGATTCACTATGAACCCTGTTTCAATTGCTCCATTCACCCTGAACCTTGTTCCAATGGCTCCATTCGCTCCGAACCCTGTTTCAATGGCTCCATTCACTCTAAACCCTGTTTCAATGGGCTCCATTCGCTCTGAACCCTGTTTCAATGGCTCCATTCACTCTGAACCCTGTTTCAATGGCTCCATTCACTCCAAACCCTATTTCAATGGTCTCCATTCACTCTGCTCCCTGTTTCAATGGGCCCCATTCACACTGAACCCTGTTTCAATGGCTCCATTCACTCTGAACCCTGTTTCAAAGGCTCCATTCACTCTGAACCCTGTGTGTGGGCTCCATTCACTGTGAACCCTGTTTCAATTGCTCCATTATCGCTGAACCCTGTTTCAAAGCCTCCATTCACTCTGAACCCTGTTTCAATGGGCTCCATTCACTCTAAACCCTGTTTCAATGGGCTCCATTCACTCAAAACCCTGTTTCAGTGGCTCCATTCACTCTGAACACTGTTTCAATGTCTCCATTCACTCAAAACCCTGTTTCAATGGTCTCTATTCCCTCTGAACCCTGTTTCAATGGGCTCCATTCACTCTGAACCCTGTTTCAATGGCACCATTCACTCTGAACCCTGTTGCAATGGGCTCTTTTCACTCTAAATCCTGTTTCAATGGGCTCCATTCACTCCAAACCCAGTTTCAATTGCTCCATTTACTCCGAACCCTGTTTCAATGGCTCCATTCACTCTGAACCCTGTTTCAATGGCTCCATTCACTCCAAACCCTATTTCAATGGTCTCCATTCACTCTGATCCCTGTTTCAATGGGCCCCATTCATGCAGACCCCTGTTTCAATGGCTCCATTTGCTCTGAATTTAGTTTCAATGGCTCCATTCACCCTGAACCCTGTTTCAATGGCTCCATTCAATCTGAACCCTGTTTCAAAGGCTCCATTCACTCTGAACCCTGTTTCAGTGGCTGCATTCACTCTGAACCCTGTTTCAAAGGCTCCATTCACTCTGAACCCTGTGTAAATGGGCTCCATTCACTATGAACCCTGTTTCAACTGCTCCATTATCGCTGAACCCTGTTTCAATGGCTCCATTCACTCCGAACTCTGTTTCAATGGCTCCATTCACTCTGAATCCTGTTTCAATGGGCTCCATTCACTGTGAATCCTGTTACAATGGCTCCATTCTCTCTGAACACTGTTTCAATGGCTCTGTTCACTCTGAACACTGTTTCAATGGCTCCATTCATTCTGAACCCTGTTTCAACGGTCTCCATTCACTCTGAACCCTGTTTCAATGGGCCCCATTTGCTCTGAACCCTGTTTCAATGGGCTCCATTCACTGTGAACATTGTTTCAATGGTTCCATTCGTCTGAACCCTGTTTCAATGGGCTCCATTCACTCTGAACCCTGTTTCAATGGATCCATTCACCGCAAAGCCTGTTACAATGGGCTCCATTCACTCCAAACCCAGTTTCAATTGCTCCATTTACTCCGAACCCTGTTTCAATGGCTCCATTTACTCCGAACCCTGTTTCAATGACTCCATTCAGTCTGAACCCTGTTTCAATGGCTCCATTCACTCTGAACCCTGTTTCAATGGCTCCATTCACTCCTACCCTCTTTCAATGGCTCCATGCACTCTGAACCCTGTTTCAATGGCTCCATTCGCTCTGAACACTGTTTCAATGGCTCCATTATCGCTGAACCCTGTTTCAATGGCTCCATTCACTCCGAACTCTGTTTCAATGGCTCCATTCACTCTGAATCCTGTTTCAATGGGCTCCATTCACTGTGAATCCTGTTACAATGGCTCCATTCTCTCTGAACACTGTTTCAATGGCTCTGTTCACTCTGAACACTGTTTCAATGGCTCCATTCACTCTGAACCCTGTTTCAACGGTCTCCATTCACTCTGAACCCTGTTTCAATGGGCCCCATTTGCTCTGAACCCTGTTTCAATGGGCTCCATTCACTGTGAACATTGTTTCAATGGTTCCATTAACTCTGAACCCGGTTTCAATGGCGCCATTCACTCTGAACCCTGTTTCAACGGTCTCCATTCACTCTGAACCCTGTTTTAATGGGCTCCATTCACTCCAAACCCAGTTTCAATTGCTCCATTTACTCCGAACCCTGTTTCAATGGCTCCATTCAGTCTGCACCCTGTTTCAATGGCTCCATTCACTCTGTACCCTGCTTCAATAGCTCCATTCACTCCTACCCTCTTTCAATGGCTCCATGCACTCTGAACCCTGTTTCAATGGCTCCATTCGCTCTGAACCCTGTTTCAATGGGCCCCATTCACTCTGAACCCTATTTCAATGGCCTCCATTCTCTCTGAACCTTGTTTCAATGGGCTCCATTAACTCTGAACCTGTTTCACTGGGCTCCATTCTCTCTGAATCTTGTTTCAATTGGATCCATTAACTCTGAACCCTGTTTCAATGGGCCCCATTCACTCTGAACCCTGTTTCAATGGGCCCCATTCACTCTGAACCCTGTTTCAATGGCTCCATTTACTCTGAACCCTGTTTCAATGGCTCCATTCACTCTGACCCTGTTTCAATGGAACCCATTCACCCTGAACCCTGTTTCAATGGCTCCATCCACTGAACCTTGTTTCAATTGACTCCATTAAATCTGAACCCTGTTTCAATGTGCCCCATTCACTGTGAACCCTGTTTCAATGGCTCCATTCGCTATGAACCTAGTTTCAATGGAGAAAAGTCTCTCCGAGCCCTGTTTCAATGGGCTCCATTCACTCTGAACCCTGTTCCAATGACTCCATTCACTATGAACCCTGTTCCAATGGCTCCTTTTGCTCCGAACCCTGTTTCAATGGATCCAATCACCCTGAACCTTGTTCCAATGGCTCCATTCACTCCGAACCCTGTTTCAATGGTCTCCATTCACTCTGAACCCTGTTTAAAAGGCTCCATTCACTATGAGCCCTGTTTCAATTGCTCTAATATCGCTGAACCCTGTTTCAATGGCTCCATTCACTCTGAACCCTGTTTCAATGGGCTCCATTCACTCTATACCCTGTTTCAATGGGCTCCATTCACTCTATACCCTGTTTCAATGGGCTCCATTCACTCAAAACCCTGTTTCAGTGGCTCCATTCACTCTGAACCCTGTTTCAAAGGCTCCATTCACTCTGAACACTGTGTAAATGGGCTCCATTCACTATGAACCCTGTTTCAATTGCTCCATTCACCCTGAACCTTGTTCCAATGGCTCCATTCAATCCGAACCCTGTTTAAATGGTCTCCATTCACTCTGAACCCTGTTTCAAAGGCTCCATTCACTCTGAACCCTGTGTAAATGGGCTCCATTCACTATGAACCCTGTTTCAATTGCTCCATTCACCCTGAACCTTGTTCCAATGGCTCCATTCAATCCGAACCCTGTTTCAATGGGCTCCATTCACTATGAACCCTGTTTCAATTGCTCCATTATCGCTGAACCCTGTTTCAATGGCTCCATTCACTCAAAACCCTGTTTCAGTGGCTCCATTCTCTCTGAACCCTGTTTCAATATCTCCATTCACTCCAAACCCTGTTTCAATGGCTCCATTAATTCTGAACCCTGTTTCAATGGCTCGATTCACCCTGACCACTGTTTCCATGGCTCCATTCACTCTGAACCCTGTTTCAATGGGCTCCATTCACTCTGAACCCTGTTTCAATGGCTCCATTCTCTCTGAACCCTGTTTCAATGGTTCCATTCACTCTGAACCCTGTTTAAATGGGCTCCATTCACTCTGAACCCTGTTTCAATGGCTCCATTCACTCTGAACCCTGTTTCAATGGCTCCATTCAGTCTGAACCCTGTTTCAAAGGCTCCATTCACTCTGAACCCTGTGTAAATGGGCTCCATTCACTTTGAACCCTGTTTCAATGGCTCCATTATCTCTGAATCATGTTTCAATGGCTCCATTCAGTCTGAACCCTCTTTCAATGGGCTCCATTCAATTTGAACCCAGTTTCAATGGCTCCATTCACACTGAACTCTGTTTCAATGGACTCCATTCACTCTGAACCCTGTTTCAATAGCGCCATTCACTCTGAACCCTGTTGCAATGGGCTCCTTTCACTCTAAATCCTGTTTCAATGGGCTCCATTCACTCCAAACCCAGATTCAATTGCTCCATTTACTCCGAACCCTGTTTCAATGGGGTCCATTCACTCTGAACCCTGTTTCAATGGCCCCATTCACTCCAAATCCTATTTCAATGTTCTCCATTCACTCTGATCGCTGTTTCAATGGGCCCCATTCACGCTGAACCCTGTTTCAATGGATCCATTCACTCTGAACCCTGTTTCAATGGACTCCATTCACTCTAAACCCTGTTTCAATGGGCTCCATTCACTCAAAACCCTGTTTCTGTTGCTCCATTCACTCTGAACCCTGTTTCAATGTCTCCATTCACTCCAAACCCTGTTTCAATGGCTTCATTCACTGCGAACCCTGTTTCAATGGCTCGATTCACCCTGACCACTGTTTCCATGGCTCCAATCTCTTTGAACCCTGTTTCAATGGCTCCATTCACTCTGAACCCTGTTTCAATGGCTCCATTCTCTCTGAACCCTGTTTCAATGGCTCCATTCACTCTGAACCCTGTTTAAATGGGCTCCATTCACTCTGAACCCTGTTTCAATGGCTCCATTCAGTCTGAACCCTGTTTCAATGGCTCCATTCTCTCTGAACCCTGTTTCAATGGCTCCATTCACTCTGAACCCTGTTTAAATGGGCTCCATTCACTCTGAACCCTGTTTCAATGGCTCCATTCAGTCTGAACCCTGTTTCAATGGCTCCATTCACTCTGAACCCTGTTTAAATGGGCTCCATTCACTCTGAACCCTGTTTCAATGGCTCCATTCAGTCTGAACCCTGTTTCAATGGCTCCATTCGCTCTGAACCCTCTTTCAATGGCTCCATTCACTCTGAACCCTGTTTCAATGGCTCCATTCGCTCTGAACCCTCTTTCAATGGCTCCATTCACTCTTAATCCTGTTTCAATGGGCTCCATTCACTCTGAACCCTGTTTCACTGGGCTCCACTCGCTCTGAACCCTTTTCAATGGCTCCATTGACTCTGAACCCTGTTTCAATGGCTCCATTCACTCTGAACCCTGTTTCAATGGCTCCATTCACTCTGAATCCTGTTTCAATGGCTCCATTCACCCTGAACCCTGTTTCAATGGCTCCATTCACTCTGAATCCTGTTTCAATGGCTCCATTCTCTCTGAACCCTGTTTCAATGGGCTCCTTTCACTCCAAACCCTGTTTCAATTGTCTCCAATCACTCTGAACTCTGTTTCAATGGCTCCATTCATTCTGAATCCTGTTTCAATGACTCAATTCACTCCGAACCCTGTTTCAATGTTCTCCATTCACCCTGAACCCTGTTTCAATGGCTCCATTCACTCTGAACCCTGCTTCAACGGCTCAATTCACTCCGAACCCTGTTTCAATGTTCTCCATTCACTCTGAACCCTGCTTCAGTGGCTCCGTTCACTCTAAACCCTGTTTCAATGGCTCCATTCACTCTGAACCCTGTTTCAATGGCTCCATTCACTCTGAACAATGTTTCAATGGCTCCAATAAATCTGAACCCTGTTTCAATGTGCCCCATTCACTCTGAACCCTGTTTCAATGGCTCCATTCGCTATGAACCCCGTTTCAATGGAGATGAGTCTCTCCGAGCCCTGTTTCAATGGGCTCCATTCACACTGAACCCTGTTTCATTGGCTCCATTCACCCTGAACCCTGTTTCAATGTCTCCATTCACTATGAGCCCGGTTCCAATGGCTCCATTTGTTCCGAACCCTGTTTCAATGGCTCCATTCACCTTGAACCTTGTTCCAATGGCTCCATTTGCTCCGAACCCTGTTTCAATGGCTCCATTCACCTTGAACCTTGTTCCAATGGCTCCATTTGCTCCGAACCCTGTTTCAATGGCTCCATTCACCTTGAACCTTGTTCCAATGGCTCCATTCGCTCCGAACCCTGTTTCAATGGATCCATTCACCCTGAACCCTGTTTCAATGGCTCCATTCACCTTGAACCTTGTTCCAATGGCTCCATTTGCTCCGAACCCTGTTTCAATGGCTCCATTCACCTTGAACCTTGTTCCAATGGCTCCATTCGCTCCGAACCCTGTTTCAATGGATCCATTCACTCTGAACCCTGTTTCAATGGCTCCATTCATTCTGAACACAGTTTCAATGTTTCCATTCACCCTGAACCTTGTTCCAATGGCTCCATTCACTCCGAACCCTGTTTCAATGGTCTCCATTCACTCTGAACCCTGTTTAAAAGGCTCCATTCACTATGAGCCCAGTTTCAATTGCTCCAATATCGCTGAACCCTGTTTCAATGGCTCCATTCACTCTGAACCCTGTTTCAATGGGCTCCATTCACTCTAAACCCTGTTTCAATGGGCTCCATTCACTCAAAACCCTGTTTTAATGGGCTCCATTCGCCCTGAACCCTGTTTCAATGGGCTCCATTCACTCTGACCCCTGTTTCAATGGCGCCATTCACTCTGAACCCTGTTGCAATGGGCTCCATTCACTCCAAACCCAGATTCAATTGCTCCATTTACTCCGAACCCTGTTTCAAGGGCTCCATTCACTCTGAACCCTGTTTCAATGGCTCCATTTACTCCAAACCCTATTTCAATGTTCTCCATTCACTCTGATCCCTGTTTCAATGGGCCCCATTCATGCTGGACCCTGTTTCAATGGATCCATTCACTCTGAACCCCGTGTAAATGGGCTCCATTCACTATGAACCCTGTTTCAATTGCTCCATTATCGCTGAACCCTGTTTCAATGGCTCCATTCACTCTGAACCCTGTTTCAATGGGCTCCATTCACTCTGAACCCTGTTTCAATGGGCTCCATTCACTCAAAACCCTGTTTCAGTGGCTCCATTCCCTCTGAACCCTGTTTCAATGTCTCCATTCACTCCAAACCCTGTTTCAATGGCTTCATTCACTGCGAACCCTGTTTCAATGGCTCCATTAATTCTGAACCCTGTTTCAATGGCTCGATTCACCCTGACCACTGTTTCCATGGCTCCAATCTCTTTGAACCCTGTTTCAATGGCTCCATTCACTCTGAACCCTGTTTCAATGGCTCCATTCTCTCTGAACCCTGTTTCAATGGCTCTATTCAGTCTGAACCCTGTTTCAAAGGCTCCATTCACTCTGAACCCTGTGTAAATGGGCTCCATTCACTTTGAACCCTGTTTCAATGGCTCCATTATCTCTGAATCATGTTTCAATGGCTCCATTCAGTCTGAACCCTGTTTCAATGGGCTCCATTGAATTTGAACCAATTTCAATGGCTCCATTCACACTGAACTCTGTTTCAATGGCTCCATTCACACTGAACTCTGTTTCAATGGCTCCATTCACTCTGAACCCTGTTTCAATGGCTCCATTCACTCCAAACCCTATTTCAATGGTCTCCATTAACACTGAACCCTGTTTCAAATGGCTCCATTCACTATGAACCCTGTTTCAATGGGCTCCATTCACTCTAAACCCTGTTTTAATGGGCTCCATTCGCCCTGAACCCTGTTTCAATGGGCTCCATTGAATTTGAACCCAGTTTCAATGGCTCCATTCACACTGAACTCTGTTTCAATGGCTCCATTCACACTGAACTCTGTTTCAATGGCTCCATTCACTCTGAACCCTGTTTCAATGGCTCCATTCACTCCAAACCCTATTTCAATGGTCTCCATTAACACTGAACCCTGTTTCAAATGGCTCCATTCACTATGAACCCTGTTTCAATGGGCTCCATTCACTCTAAACCCTGTTTTAATGGGCTCCATTCGCCCTGAACCCAGTTTCAATGGGCTCCATTCACTATGAACCCTGTTTCAATGGGCTCCATTCACTCCAAACCCAGATTCAATTGCTCCATTTACTCCGAACCCTGTTTCAAGGGCTCCATTCACTCTGAACCCTGTTTCAATGGCTCCATTCACTCCAAATCCTATTTCAATGTTCTCCATTCACTCTGATCCCTGTTTCAATGGGCCCCATTCACGCTGAACCCTGTTTCAATGGATCCATTCACTCTAAACCCTGTTTCAATGGGCTCCATTCACTCAAAACCCTGTTTCAGTGGCTCCATTCACTCTGAACCCTGTTTCAATGTCTCCATTCACTCCAAAACCTGTTTCAATGGCTTCATTCACTGCGAACCCTGTTTCAATGGCTCCATTAATTCTGAACCCTGTTTCAATGGCTCGATTCACCCTGACCACTGTTTCCATGGCTCCAATCTCTTTGAACCCTGTTTCAATGGCTCCATTCACTCTGAACCCTGTTTCAATGGCTGAATTCTCTCTGAATCATGTTTCAATGACTCCATTCAGTCTGAACCGTGTTTCAATGGGCTCCATTCAATTTGAACCCAGTTTCAATGGCTCCATTCACACAGAACTCTGTTTCAATGGCTCCATTCACACTGAACTCTGTTTCAATGGCTCTATTCACTCTGAACCCTGTTTCAAAGGCTCCATTCTCTCTGAACCCTGTGTAAATGGGCTCCATTAACTCTGAACCCTGTTTCAATGGGCTCCATTCACTCTGAACCCTGTTTCAATGGCTCCATTCGCTCTGAACCCTCTTTCAATGGCTCCATTCATCTGTACCCTGTTTCAATGGCTCCATTCACTCTGAACTCTGTTTCAATGGCTCCATTCACTTTTAATCCTGTTTCACTGGGCTCCATTCGCTCTGAACCCTTTTCAATGGCTCCATCACTCCGAACCCTGTTTCAATGGCTCCATTCGCTCTGAACCCTGTTTCAATGGCTCCATTGACTCTGAACCCTGTTTCAATGGCTCCATTCACTCTGAACCCTGTTTCAATGGCTCCATTGACTCTGAACCCTGTTTCAATGGCTCCATTCACTCCGAACCCTGTTTCAATGGCTCCATTCACTCTGAACCCTGTTTCAATGGCTCCATTCACTCTGAACTCTGTTTCAATGGCTCCATTCATTCTGAATCCTGTTTCAATGGCTCAATTCACTCCGAACCCTGTTTCAATGTTCTCCATTCACTCTGAACCCTGTTTCAATGGCTCCATTCACTCTGAACCCTTTTTCAATGGCTCCATTCACTCCGAACCCTGTTTCAATGTTCTCCATTCACTCTGAACCCTGTTTCAATGTTCTCCATCACTCCGAACCCTGTTTCAATGGCTCCATTCGCTCTGAACACTGTTTCAATGGGTTCCTGCTTCAGTGGCTCCATTCACTCTGAACCGTGTTCCAATGGCTCCATTCGCTCCAAACCCTGTTTTAATGGCTCCATTCACTCTGAACCCTGTTTCAATGGCTCCATTCACTCTGAATCCTGTTTCAATGGCTCCATTCACTGTGAACCCTGTTTCAATGTTCTCCATCACTCCGAACCCTGTTTCAATGGCTCCATTCACTCAGAACCCTGTTTCAATGGCTCCATTCACTCTGAACAATGTTTCAATGGCTCCATTAACTCTGAACCCTTTTTCAATGGCCCCATTCACTCTGAACCCTGTTTCAATGTAGTCCATCACTCCGAACCCTGTTGCAATGGGCTCCTTTCACTCTAAATCCTGTTTCAATGGGCTCCATTCACTCCAAACCCAGATTCAATTGCTCCATTTACTCCGAACCCTGTTTCAATGGGGTCCATTCACTCTGAACCCTGTTTCAATGTCTCCATTCACTCCAAACCCTGTTTCAATGGCTTCATTCACTGCGAACCCTGTTTCAATGGCTCGATTCACCCTGACCACTGTTTCCATGGCTCCAATCTCTTTGAACCCTGTTTCAATGGCTCCATTCACTCTGAACCCTGTTTCAATGGCTCCATTCTCTCTGAACCCTGTTTCAATGGCTCCATTCACTCTGAACCCTGTTTAAATGGGCTCCATTCACTCTGAACCCTGTTTCAATGGCTCCATTCAGTCTGAACCCTGTTTCAATGGCTCCATTCTCTCTGAACCCTGTTTCAATGGCTCCATTCACTCTGAACCCTGTTTAAATGGGCTCCATTCACTCTGAACCCTGTTTCAATGGCTCCATTCAGTCTGAACCCTGTTTCAATGGCTCCATTCACTCTGAACCCTGTTTAAATGGGCTCCATTCACTCTGAACCCTGTTTCAATGGCTCCATTCAGTCTGAACCCTGTTTCAATGGCTCCATTCGCTCTGAACCCTCTTTCAATGGCTCCATTCACTCTGAACCCTGTTTCAATGGCTCCTTTCGCTCTGAACCCTCTTTCAATGGCTCCATTCACTCTTAATCCTGTTTCAATGGGCTCCATTCACTCTGAACCCTGTTTCACTGGGCTCCACTCGCTCTGAACCCTTTTCAATGGCTCCATTGACTCTGAACCCTGTTTCAATGGCTCCATTCACTCTGAACCCTGTTTCAATGGCTCCATTCACTCTGAATCCTGTTTCAATGGCTCCATTCACCCTGAACCCTGTTTCAATGGCTCCATTCACTCTGAATCCTGTTTCAATGGCTCCATTCTCTCTGAACCCTGTTTCAATGGGCTCCTTTCACTCCAAACCCTGTTTCAATTGTCTCCAATCACTCTGAACTCTGTTTCAATGGCTCCATTCATTCTGAATCCTGTTTCAATGACTCAATTCACTCCGAACCCTGTTTCAATGTTCTCCATTCACCCTGAACCCTGTTTCAATGGCTCCATTCACTCTGAACCCTGCTTCAACGGCTCAATTCACTCCGAACCCTGTTTCAATGTTCTCCATTCACTCTGAACCCTGCTTCAGTGGCTCCGTTCACTCTAAACCCTGTTTCAATGGCTCCATTCACTCTGAACCCTGTTTCAATGGCTCCATTCACTCTGAACAATGTTTCAATGGCTCCAATAAATCTGAACCCTGTTTCAATGTGCCCCATTCACTCTGAACCCTGTTTCAATGGCTCCATTCGCTATGAACCCCGTTTCAATGGAGATGAGTCTCTCCGAGCCCTGTTTCAATGGGCTCCATTCACTCTGAACCCTGTTTCATTGGCTCCATTCACCCTGAACCCTGTTTCAATGGCTCCATTCACTATGAACCCGGTTCCAATGGCTCCATTTGTTCCGAACCCTGTTTCAATGGCTCCATTCACCTTGAACCTTGTTCCAATGGCTCCATTTGCTCCGAACCCTGTTTCAATGGCTCCATTCACCTTGAACCTTGTTCCAATGGCTCCATTTGCTCCGAACCCTGTTTCAATGGCTCCATTCACCTTGAACCTTGTTCCAATGGCTCCATTCGCTCCGAACCCTGTTTCAATGGATCCATTCACCCTGAACCCTGTTTCAATGGCTCCATTCACCTTGAACCTTGTTCCAATGGCTCCATTTGCTCCGAACCCTGTTTCAATGGCTCCATTCACCTTGAACCTTGTTCCAATGGCTCCATTCGCTCCGAACCCTGTTTCAATGGATCCATTCACTCTGAACCCTGTTTCAATGGCTCCATTCATTCTGAACACAGTTTCAATGTTTCCATTCACCCTGAACCTTGTTCCAATGGCTCCATTCACTCCGAACCCTGTTTCAATGGTCTCCATTCACTCTGAACCCTGTTTAAAAGGCTCCATTCACTATGAGCCCAGTTTCAATTGCTCCAATATCGCTGAACCCTGTTTCAATGGCTCCATTCACTCTGAACCCTGTTTCAATGGGCTCCATTCACTCTAAACCCTGTTTCAATGGGCTCCATTCACTCAAAACCCTGTTTTAATGGGCTCCATTCGCCCTGAACCCTGTTTCAATGGGCTCCATTCACTCTGACCCCTGTTTCAATGGCGCCATTCACTCTGAACCCTGTTGCAATGGGCTCCATTCACTCCAAACCCAGATTCAATTGCTCCATTTACTCCGAACCCTGTTTCAAGGGCTCCATTCACTCTGAACCCTGTTTCAATGGCTCCATTTACTCCAAACCCTATTTCATTGTTCTCCATTCACTCTGATCCCTGTTTCAATGGGCCCCATTCATGCTGAACCCTGTTTCAATGGATCCATTCACTCTGAACCCCGTGTAAATGGGCTCCATTCACTATGAACCCTGTTTCAATTGCTCCATTATCGCATAACCCTGTTTCAATGGCTCCATTCACTCTGAACCCTGTTTCAATGGGCTCCATTCACTCTGAACCCTGTTTCAATGGGCTCCATTCACTCAAAACCCTGTTTCAGTGGCTCCATTCCCTCTGAACCCTGTTTCAATGTCTCCATTCACTCCAAACCCTGTTTCAATGGCTTCATTCACTGCGAACCCTGTTTCAATGGCTCCATTAATTCTGAACCCTGTTTCAATGGCTCGATTCACCCTGACCACTGTTTCCATGGCTCCAATCTCTTTGAACCCTGTTTCAATGGCTCCATTCACTCTGAACCCTGTTTCAATGGCTCCATTCTCTCTGAACCCTGTTTCAATGGCTCTATTCAGTCTGAACCCTGTTTCAAAGGCTCCATTCACTCTGAACCCTGTGTAAATGGGCTCCATTCACTTTGAACCCTGTTTCAATGGCTCCATTATCTCTGAATCATGTTTCAATGGCTCCATTCAGTCTGAACCCTGTTTCAATGGGCTCCATTGAATTTGAACCAATTTCAATGGCTCCATTCACACTGAACTCTGTTTCAATGGCTCCATTCACACTGAACTCTGTTTCAATGGCTCCATTCACTCTGAACCCTGTTTCAATGGCTCCATTCACTCCAAACCCTATTTCAATGGTCTCCATTAACACTGAACCCTGTTTCAAATGGCTCCATTCACTATGAACCCTGTTTCAATGGGCTCCATTCACTCTAAACACTGTTTTAATGGGCTCCATTCGCCCTGAACCCTGTTTCAATGGGCTCCATTGAATTTGAACCCAGTTTCAATGGCTCCATTCACACTGAACTCTGTTTCAATGGCTCCATTCACACTGAACTCTGTTTCAATGGCTCCATTCACTCTGAACCCTGTTTCAATGGCTCCATTCACTCCAAACCCTATTTCAATGGTCTCCATTAACACTGAACCCTGTTTCAAATGGCTCCATTCACTATGAACCCTGTTTCAATGGGCTCCATTCACTCTAAACCCTGTTTTAATGGGCTCCATTCGCCCTGAACCCTGTTTCAATGGGCTCCATTCACTATGAACCCTGTTTCAATGGGCTCCATTCACTCCAAACCCAGATTCAATTGCTCCATTTACTCCGAACCCTGTTTCAAGGGCTCAATTCACTCTGAACCCTGTTTCAATGGCTCCATTCACTCCAAATCCTATTTCAATGTTCTCCATTCACTCTGATCCCTGTTTCAATGGGCCCCATTCACGCTGAACCCTGTTTCAATGGATCCATTCACTCTAAACCCTGTTTCAATGGGCTCCATTCACTCAAAACCCTGTTTCAGTGGCTCCATTCACTCTGAACCCTGTTTCAATGTCTCCATTCACTCCAAAACCTGTTTCAATGGCTTCATTCACTGCGAACCCTGTTTCAATGGCTCCATTAATTCTGAACCCTGTTTCAATGGCTCGATTCACCCTGACCACTGTTTCCATGGCTCCAATCTCTTTGAACCCTGTTTCAATGGCTCCATTCACTCTGAACCCTGTTTCAATGGCTGAATTCTCTCTGAATCATGTTTCAATGACTCCATTCAGTCTGAACCGTGTTTCAATGGGCTCCATTCAATTTGAACCCAGTTTCAATGGCTCCATTCACACAGAACTCTGTTTCAATGGCTCCATTCACACTGAACTCTGTTTCAATGGCTCTATTCACTCTGAACCCTGTTTCAAAGGCTCCATTCTCTCTGAACCCTGTGTAAATGGGCTCCATTAACTCTGAACCCTGTTTCAATGGGCTCCATTCACTCTGAACCCTGTTTCAATGGCTCCATTCGCTCTGAACCCTCTTTCAATGGCTCCATTCATCTGTACCCTGTTTCAATGGCTCCATTCACTCTGAACTCTGTTTCAATGGCTCCATTCACTTTTAATCCTGTTTCACTGGGCTCCATTCGCTCTGAACCCTTTTCAATGGCTCCATCACTCCGAACCCTGTTTCAATGGCTCCATTCGCTCTGAACCCTGTTTCAATGGCTCCATTGACTCTGAACCCTGTTTCAATGGCTCCATTCACTCTGAACCCTGTTTCAATGGCTCCATTGACTCTGAACCCTGTTTCAATGGCTCCATTCACTCCGAACCCTGTTTCAATGGCTCCATTCACTCTGAACCCTGTTTCAATGGCTCCATTCACTCTGAACTCTGTTTCAATGGCTCCATTCATTCTGAATCCTGTTTCAATGGCTCAATTCACTCCGAACCCTGTTTCAATGTTCTCCATTCACTCTGAACCCTGTTTCAATGGCTCCATTCACTCTGAACCCTTTTTCAATGGCTCCATTCACTCCGAACCCTGTTTCAATGTTCTCCATTCACTCTGAACCCTGTTTCAATGTTCTCCATCACTCCGAACCCTGTTTCAATGGCTCCATTCGCTCTGAACACTGTTTCAATGGGTTCCTGCTTCAGTGGCTCCATTCACTCTGAACCGTGTTCCAATGGCTCCATTCGCTCCAAACCCTGTTTTAATGGCTCCATTCACTCTGAACCCTGTTTCAATGGCTCCATTCACTCTGAATCCTGTTTCAATGGCTCCATTCACTGTGAACCCTGTTTCAATGTTCTCCATCACTCCGAACCCTGTTTCAATGGCTCCATTCACTCAGAACCCTGTTTCAATGGCTCCATTCACTCTGAACAATGTTTCAATGGCTCCATTAACTCTGAACCCTTTTTCAATGGCCCCATTCACTCTGAACCCTGTTTCAATGTAGTCCATCACTCCGAACCCTGTTTCAATGGCTCCATTCACTCCGAACCCTGTTTCAATGTTCTCCATTCACTCTGAACCCTGTTTCAATGTAGTCCATCACTCCGAACCCTGTTTCAATGGCTCCATTCGCTCTGTACACTGTTTCAATGGGCTCCAGCTTCAATGGCTCCATTCACTCTGAACCCTGTTTCAATGTTTCCATTCACTCTAAACCCTGTTCAATGGCTTCCTTCACTGCAAACCCTGTTTCAATGGCTCCATTAATTCTGAACCCTGTTTCAATGGCTCGATTTACCCTGACCACTGTTTCCATGGCTCCAATCTCTTTGAACCCTGTTTCAATGGCTCCATTCACTCTGAACCCTGTTTCAATGGCTCCATTCTCTCTGAATCATGTTTCAATGGCTCCATTCAGTCAGAACCCTGTTTCAATGGGCTCCATTCAATTTGAACCCAGTTTCAATGGCTCCATTCACACTGAACTCTGTTTCAATGGCTCCATTCACACTGAACTCTGTTTCAATGGCTCCATTCACTCTGAACCCTGTTTCAAAGGCTCCATTCTCTCTGAACCCTGTTTCAATGGCTCCATTCCCTTGAACCCTGTTTCAATGGCTCCATTCACTCTGAACCCTGTTTCAATGGCTCCATTCACTCTGAACCTTGTTTCAATGGCTCCATTCACCCCAAACCCTGTTTCAATGGCTCCATTCACTCTGACAACTGTTTCAATGGCTCCAGGTACTCTGAACCCTGTTTCAATGGGCTCCATTGAATTTGAACCCAGTTTCAATGGCTCCATTCACACTGAACTCTGTTTCAATGGCTCCATTCACACTGAACTCTGTTTCAATGGCTCCATTCACTCTGAACCCTGTTTCAATGGCTCCATTCACTCCAAACCCTATTTCAATGGTCTCCATTCACTCTGAACCCTGTGTAAATGGGCTCCATTAACTCTGAACCCTGTTTCAATGCGCTCCATTCACTATGAACCCTGTTTCAATGGCCCCATTCACTCTGAACCCTGTTGCAATGGGCTCCTTTCACTCTAAATCCTGTTTCAATGGGCTCCATTCACTCCAAACCCAGATTCAATTGCTCCATTTACTCCGAACCCTGTTTCAAGGGCTCCATTCACTCTGAACCCTGTTTCAATGGCTCCATTCACTCCAAATCCTATTTCAATGTTCTCCATTCACTCTGATCCCTGTTTCAATGGGCCCCATTCACGCTGAACCCTGTTTCAATGGATCCATTCACTCTAAACCCTGTTTCAATGGGCTCCATTCACTCAAAACCCTGTTTCAGTGGCTCCATTCACTCTGAACCCTGTTTCAATGCCTCCATTCACTCCAAACCCTGTTTCAATGGCTTCATTCACTGCGAACCCTGTTTCAATGGCTCCATTAATTCTGAACCCTGTTTCAATGGCTCGATTCACCCTGACCACTGTTTCCATGGCTCCAATCTCTTTGAACCCTGTTTCAATGGCTCCATTCACTCTGAACCCTGTTTCAATGGCTGAATTCTCTCTGAATCATGTTTCAATGGCTCCATTCAGTCTGAACCGTGTTTCAATGGGCTCCATTCAATTTGAACCCAGTTTCAATGGCTCCATTCACACAGAACTCTGTTTCAATGGCTCCATTCACACTGAACTCTGTTTCAATGGCTCTATTCACTCTGAACCCTGTTTCAAAGGCTCCATTCTCTCTGAACCCTGTGTAAATGGGCTCCATTAACTCTGAACCCTGTTTCAATGGGCTCCATTCACTCTGAACCCTGTTTCAATGGCTCCATTCGCTCTGAACCCTCTTTCAATGGCTCCATTGACTCCGAACCCTGTTTCAATGGCTCCATTCACTCTGAACTCTGTTTCAATGGCTCCATTCACTCTTAATCCTGTTTCAATGGGCTCCATTCACTCTGAACCCTGTTTCACTGGGCTCCATTCGCTCTGAACCCTTTTCAATGGCTCCATCACTCCGAACCCTGTTTCAATGGCTCCATTCGCTCTGAACCCTGTTTCAATGGCTCCATTCACTCTGAACCCTGTTTCAATGGCTCCATTCACTCTGAATCCTGTTTCAATGGGCTCCTTTCACTCCAAACCCTGTTTCAATTGTCTCCAATCACTCTGAACTCTGTTTCAATGGCTCCATTCATTCTGAATCCTGTTTCAATGGCTCAATTCACTCCGAACCCTGTTTCAATGTTCTCCATTCACTCTGAACCCTGTTTCAATGGCTCCATTCACTCTGAACCCTTTTTCAATGGCTCCATTCACTCCGAACCCTGTTTCAATGTTCTCCATTCACTCTGAACCCTGTTTCAATGTTCTACATCACTCCGAACCCTGTTTCAATGGCTCCATTCGCTCTGAACACTGTTTCAATGGGTTCCTGCTTCAGTGGCTCCATTCACTCTGAACCGTGTTCCAATGGCTGCATTCACTCAGAACCCTGTTTCAATGTTCCATTCACTCTGAACAATGTTTCAATGGCTCCATTAACTCTGAACCCTTTTTCAATGGCCACATTCACTCTGAACCCTGTTTCAATGTTCTCCATTCACTCTGAACCCTGTTTCAATGTTCTCCATGACTCCGAATCCTGTTTCAATGGCTCCATTCACTCCGAACCCTGTTTCAATGTTCTCCATTCACTCTGAACCCTGTTTCAATGTAGTCCATTACTCCGAACCCTGTTTCAATGGCTCCATTCGCTCTGTACACTGTTTCAATGGGCTCCAGCTTCAATGGCTCCATTCACTCTGAACCCTGTTTCAATATTTCCATTCACTCCAAACCCTGTTTCAATGGCTTCCTTCACTGCAAACCCTGTTTCAATGGGCTCCATTCACTCTAAACCCTGTTTCAATGGGCTCCATTCACTCAAAACCCTGTTTTAATGGGCTCCATTCGCCCTGAACCCTGTTTCAATGGGCTCCATTCACTCTGACCCCTGTTTCAATGGCGCCATTCACTCTGAACCCTGTTGCAATGGGCTCCATTCACTCCAAACCCAGATTCAATTGCTCCATTTACTCCGAACCCTGTTTCAAGGGCTCCATTCACTCTGAACCCTGTTTCAATGGCTCCATTTACTCCAAACCCTATTTCATTGTTCTCCATTCACTCTGATCCCTGTTTCAATGGGCCCCATTCATGCTGAACCCTGTTTCAATGGATCCATTCACTCTGAACCCCGTGTAAATGGGCTCCATTCACTATGAACCCTGTTTCAATTGCTCCATTATCGCATAACCCTGTTTCAATGGCTCCATTCACTCTGAACCCTGTTTCAATGGGCTCCATTCACTCTGAACCCTGTTTCAATGGGCTCCATTCACTCAAAACCCTGTTTCAGTGGCTCCATTCCCTCTGAACCCTGTTTCAATGTCTCCATTCACTCCAAACCCTGTTTCAATGGCTTCATTCACTGCGAACCCTGTTTCAATGGCTCCATTAATTCTGAACCCTGTTTCAATGGCTCGATTCACCCTGACCACTGTTTCCATGGCTCCAATCTCTTTGAACCCTGTTTCAATGGCTCCATTCACTCTGAACCCTGTTTCAATGGCTCCATTCTCTCTGAACCCTGTTTCAATGGCTCTATTCAGTCTGAACCCTGTTTCAAAGGCTCCATTCACTCTGAACCCTGTGTAAATGGGCTCCATTCACTTTGAACCCTGTTTCAATGGCTCCATTATCTCTGAATCATGTTTCAATGGCTCCATTCAGTCTGAACCCTGTTTCAATGGGCTCCATTGAATTTGAACCAATTTCAATGGCTCCATTCACACTGAACTCTGTTTCAATGGCTCCATTCACACTGAACTCTGTTTCAATGGCTCCATTCACTCTGAACCCTGTTTCAATGGCTCCATTCACTCCAAACCCTATTTCAATGGTCTCCATTAACACTGAACCCTGTTTCAAATGGCTCCATTCACTATGAACCCTGTTTCAATGGGCTCCATTCACTCTAAACCCTGTTTTAATGGGCTCCATTCGCCCTGAACCCTGTTTCAATGGGCTCCATTGAATTTGAACCCAGTTTCAATGGCTCCATTCACACTGAACTCTGTTTCAATGGCTCCATTCACACTGAACTCTGTTTCAATGGCTCCATTCACTCTGAACCCTGTTTCAATGGCTCCATTCACTCCAAACCCTATTTCAATGGTCTCCATTAACACTGAACCCTGTTTCAAATGGCTCCATTCACTATGAACCCTGTTTCAATGGGCTCCATTCACTCTAAACCCTGTTTTAATGGGCTCCATTCGCCCTGAACCCTGTTTCAATGGGCTCCATTCACTATGAACCCTGTTTCAATGGGCTCCATTCACTCCAAACCCAGATTCAATTGCTCCATTTACTCCGAACCCTGTTTCAAGGGCTCCATTCACTCTGAACCCTGTTTCAATGGCTCCATTCACTCCAAATCCTATTTCAATGTTCTCCATTCACTCTGATCCCTGTTTCAATGGGCCCCATTCACGCTGAACCCTGTTTCAATGGATCCATTCACTCTAAACCCTGTTTCAATGGGCTCCATTCACTCAAAACCCTGTTTCAGTGGCTCCATTCACTCTGAACCCTGTTTCAATGTCTCCATTCACTCCAAAACCTGTTTCAATGGCTTCATTCACTGCGAACCCTGTTTCAATGGCTCCATTAATTCTGAACCCTGTTTCAATGGCTCGATTCACCCTGACCACTGTTTCCATGGCTCCAATCTCTTTGAACCCTGTTTCAATGGCTCCATTCACTCTGAACCCTGTTTCAATGGCTGAATTCTCTCTGAATCATGTTTCAATGACTCCATTCAGTCTGAACCGTGTTTCAATGGGCTCCATTCAATTTGAACCCAGTTTCAATGGCTCCATTCACACAGAACTCTGTTTCAATGGCTCCATTCACACTGAACTCTGTTTCAATGGCTCTATTCACTCTGAACCCTGTTTCAAAGGCTCCATTCTCTCTGAACCCTGTGTAAATGGGCTCCATTAACTCTGAACCCTGTTTCAATGGGCTCCATTCACTCTGAACCCTGTTTCAATGGCTCCATTCGCTCTGAACCCTCTTTCAATGGCTCCATTCATCTGTACCCTGTTTCAATGGCTCCATTCACTCTGAACTCTGTTTCAATGGCTCCATTCACTTTTAATCCTGTTTCACTGGGCTCCATTCGCTCTGAACCCTTTTCAATGGCTCCATCACTCCGAACCCTGTTTCAATGGCTCCATTCGCTCTGAACCCTGTTTCAATGGCTCCATTGACTCTGAACCCTGTTTCAATGGCTCCATTCACTCTGAACCCTGTTTCAATGGCTCCATTGACTCTGAACCCTGTTTCAATGGCTCCATTCACTCCGAACCCTGTTTCAATGGCTCCATTCACTCTGAACCCTGTTTCAATGGCTCCATTCACTCTGAACTCTGTTTCAATGGCTCCATTCATTCTGAATCCTGTTTCAATGGCTCAATTCACTCCGAACCCTGTTTCAATGTTCTCCATTCACTCTGAACCCTGTTTCAATGGCTCCATTCACTCTGAACCCTTTTTCAATGGCTCCATTCACTCCGAACCCTGTTTCAATGTTCTCCATTCACTCTGAACCCTGTTTCAATGTTCTCCATCACTCCGAACCCTGTTTCAATGGCTCCATTCGCTCTGAACACTGTTTCAATGGGTTCCTGCTTCAGTGGCTCCATTCACTCTGAACCGTGTTCCAATGGCTCCATTCGCTCCAAACCCTGTTTTAATGGCTCCATTCACTCTGAACCCTGTTTCAATGGCTCCATTCACTCTGAATCCTGTTTCAATGGCTCCATTCACTGTGAACCCTGTTTCAATGTTCTCCATCACTCCGAACCCTGTTTCAATGGCTCCATTCACTCAGAACCCTGTTTCAATGGCTCCATTCACTCTGAACAATGTTTCAATGGCTCCATTAACTCTGAACCCTTTTTCAATGGCCCCATTCACTCTGAACCCTGTTTCAATGTAGTCCATCACTCCGAACCCTGTTTCAATGGCTCCATTCACTCCGAACCCTGTTTCAATGTTCTCCATTCACTCTGAACCCTGTTTCAATGTAGTCCATCACTCCGAACCCTGTTTCAATGGCTCCATTCGCTCTGTACACTGTTTCAATGGGCTCCAGCTTCAATGGCTCCATTCACTCTGAACCCTGTTTCAATGTTTCCATTCACTCTAAACCCTGTTCAATGGCTTCCTTCACTGCAAACCCTGTTTCAATGGCTCCATTAATTCTGAACCCTGTTTCAATGGCTCGATTTACCCTGACCACTGTTTCCATGGCTCCAATCTCTTTGAACCCTGTTTCAATGGCTCCATTCACTCTGAACCCTGTTTCAATGGCTCCATTCTCTCTGAATCATGTTTCAATGGCTCCATTCAGTCAGAACCCTGTTTCAATGGGCTCCATTCAATTTGAACCCAGTTTCAATGGCTCCATTCACACTGAACTCTGTTTCAATGGCTCCATTCACACTGAACTCTGTTTCAATGGCTCCATTCACTCTGAACCCTGTTTCAAAGGCTCCATTCTCTCTGAACCCTGTTTCAATGGCTCCATTCCCTTGAACCCTGTTTCAATGGCTCCATTCACTCTGAACCCTGTTTCAATGGCTCCATTCACTCTGAACCTTGTTTCAATGGCTCCATTCACCCCAAACCCTGTTTCAATGGCTCCATTCACTCTGACAACTGTTTCAATGGCTCCAGGTACTCTGAACCCTGTTTCAATGGGCTCCATTGAATTTGAACCCAGTTTCAATGGCTCCATTCACACTGAACTCTGTTTCAATGGCTCCATTCACACTGAACTCTGTTTCAATGGCTCCATTCACTCTGAACCCTGTTTCAATGGCTCCATTCACTCCAAACCCTATTTCAATGGTCTCCATTCACTCTGAACCCTGTGTAAATGGGCTCCATTAACTCTGAACCCTGTTTCAATGCGCTCCATTCACTATGAACCCTGTTTCAATGGCCCCATTCACTCTGAACCCTGTTGCAATGGGCTCCTTTCACTCTAAATCCTGTTTCAATGGGCTCCATTCACTCCAAACCCAGATTCAATTGCTCCATTTACTCCGAACCCTGTTTCAAGGGCTCCATTCACTCTGAACCCTGTTTCAATGGCTCCATTCACTCCAAATCCTATTTCAATGTTCTCCATTCACTCTGATCCCTGTTTCAATGGGCCCCATTCACGCTGAACCCTGTTTCAATGGATCCATTCACTCTAAACCCTGTTTCAATGGGCTCCATTCACTCAAAACCCTGTTTCAGTGGCTCCATTCACTCTGAACCCTGTTTCAATGCCTCCATTCACTCCAAACCCTGTTTCAATGGCTTCATTCACTGCGAACCCTGTTTCAATGGCTCCATTAATTCTGAACCCTGTTTCAATGGCTCGATTCACCCTGACCACTGTTTCCATGGCTCCAATCTCTTTGAACCCTGTTTCAATGGCTCCATTCACTCTGAACCCTGTTTCAATGGCTGAATTCTCTCTGAATCATGTTTCAATGGCTCCATTCAGTCTGAACCGTGTTTCAATGGGCTCCATTCAATTTGAACCCAGTTTCAATGGCTCCATTCACACAGAACTCTGTTTCAATGGCTCCATTCACACTGAACTCTGTTTCAATGGCTCTATTCACTCTGAACCCTGTTTCAAAGGCTCCATTCTCTCTGAACCCTGTGTAAATGGGCTCCATTAACTCTGAACCCTGTTTCAATGGGCTCCATTCACTCTGAACCCTGTTTCAATGGCTCCATTCGCTCTGAACCCTCTTTCAATGGCTCCATTGACTCCGAACCCTGTTTCAATGGCTCCATTCACTCTGAACTCTGTTTCAATGGCTCCATTCACTCTTAATCCTGTTTCAATGGGCTCCATTCACTCTGAACCCTGTTTCACTGGGCTCCATTCGCTCTGAACCCTTTTCAATGGCTCCATCACTCCGAACCCTGTTTCAATGGCTCCATTCGCTCTGAACCCTGTTTCAATGGCTCCATTCACTCTGAACCCTGTTTCAATGGCTCCATTCACTCTGAATCCTGTTTCAATGGGCTCCTTTCACTCCAAACCCTGTTTCAATTGTCTCCAATCACTCTGAACTCTGTTTCAATGGCTCCATTCATTCTGAATCCTGTTTCAATGGCTCAATTCACTCCGAACCCTGTTTCAATGTTCTCCATTCACTCTGAACCCTGTTTCAATGGCTCCATTCACTCTGAACCCTTTTTCAATGGCTCCATTCACTCCGAACCCTGTTTCAATGTTCTCCATTCACTCTGAACCCTGTTTCAATGTTCTACATCACTCCGAACCCTGTTTCAATGGCTCCATTCGCTCTGAACACTGTTTCAATGGGTTCCTGCTTCAGTGGCTCCATTCACTCTGAACCGTGTTCCAATGGCTGCATTCACTCAGAACCCTGTTTCAATGTTCCATTCACTCTGAACAATGTTTCAATGGCTCCATTAACTCTGAACCCTTTTTCAATGGCCACATTCACTCTGAACCCTGTTTCAATGTTCTCCATTCACTCTGAACCCTGTTTCAATGTTCTCCATGACTCCGAATCCTGTTTCAATGGCTCCATTCACTCCGAACCCTGTTTCAATGTTCTCCATTCACTCTGAACCCTGTTTCAATGTAGTCCATTACTCCGAACCCTGTTTCAATGGCTCCATTCGCTCTGTACACTGTTTCAATGGGCTCCAGCTTCAATGGCTCCATTCACTCTGAACCCTGTTTCAATATTTCCATTCACTCCAAACCCTGTTTCAATGGCTTCCTTCACTGCAAACCCTGTTTCAATGGGCTCCATTCACTCTAAACCCTGTTTCAATGGGCTCCATTCACTCAAAACCCTGTTTTAATGGGCTCCATTCGCCCTGAACCCTGTTTCAATGGGCTCCATTCACTCTGACCCCTGTTTCAATGGCGCCATTCACTCTGAACCCTGTTGCAATGGGCTCCATTCACTCCAAACCCAGATTCAATTGCTCCATTTACTCCGAACCCTGTTTCAAGGGCTCCATTCACTCTGAACCCTGTTTCAATGGCTCCATTTACTCCAAACCCTATTTCATTGTTCTCCATTCACTCTGATCCCTGTTTCAATGGGCCCCATTCATGCTGAACCCTGTTTCAATGGATCCATTCACTCTGAACCCCGTGTAAATGGGCTCCATTCACTATGAACCCTGTTTCAATTGCTCCATTATCGCATAACCCTGTTTCAATGGCTCCATTCACTCTGAACCCTGTTTCAATGGGCTCCATTCACTCTGAACCCTGTTTCAATGGGCTCCATTCACTCAAAACCCTGTTTCAGTGGCTCCATTCCCTCTGAACCCTGTTTCAATGTCTCCATTCACTCCAAACCCTGTTTCAATGGCTTCATTCACTGCGAACCCTGTTTCAATGGCTCCATTAATTCTGAACCCTGTTTCAATGGCTCGATTCACCCTGACCACTGTTTCCATGGCTCCAATCTCTTTGAACCCTGTTTCAATGGCTCCATTCACTCTGAACCCTGTTTCAATGGCTCCATTCTCTCTGAACCCTGTTTCAATGGCTCTATTCAGTCTGAACCCTGTTTCAAAGGCTCCATTCACTCTGAACCCTGTGTAAATGGGCTCCATTCACTTTGAACCCTGTTTCAATGGCTCCATTATCTCTGAATCATGTTTCAATGGCTCCATTCAGTCTGAACCCTGTTTCAATGGGCTCCATTGAATTTGAACCAATTTCAATGGCTCCATTCACACTGAACTCTGTTTCAATGGCTCCATTCACACTGAACTCTGTTTCAATGGCTCCATTCACTCTGAACCCTGTTTCAATGGCTCCATTCACTCCAAACCCTATTTCAATGGTCTCCATTAACACTGAACCCTGTTTCAAATGGCTCCATTCACTATGAACCCTGTTTCAATGGGCTCCATTCACTCTAAACCCTGTTTTAATGGGCTCCATTCGCCCTGAACCCTGTTTCAATGGGCTCCATTGAATTTGAACCCAGTTTCAATGGCTCCATTCACACTGAACTCTGTTTCAATGGCTCCATTCACACTGAACTCTGTTTCAATGGCTCCATTCACTCTGAACCCTGTTTCAATGGCTCCATTCACTCCAAACCCTATTTCAATGGTCTCCATTAACACTGAACCCTGTTTCAAATGGCTCCATTCACTATGAACCCTGTTTCAATGGGCTCCATTCACTCTAAACCCTGTTTTAATGGGCTCCATTCGCCCTGAACCCTGTTTCAATGGGCTCCATTCACTATGAACCCTGTTTCAATGGGCTCCATTCACTCCAAACCCAGATTCAATTGCTCCATTTACTCCGAACCCTGTTTCAAGGGCTCCATTCACTCTGAACCCTGTTTCAATGGCTCCATTCACTCCAAATCCTATTTCAATGTTCTCCATTCACTCTGATCCCTGTTTCAATGGGCCCCATTCACGCTGAACCCTGTTTCAATGGATCCATTCACTCTAAACCCTGTTTCAATGGGCTCCATTCACTCAAAACCCTGTTTCAGTGGCTCCATTCACTCTGAACCCTGTTTCAATGTCTCCATTCACTCCAAAACCTGTTTCAATGGCTTCATTCACTGCGAACCCTGTTTCAATGGCTCCATTAATTCTGAACCCTGTTTCAATGGCTCGATTCACCCTGACCACTGTTTCCATGGCTCCAATCTCTTTGAACCCTGTTTCAATGGCTCCATTCACTCTGAACCCTGTTTCAATGGCTGAATTCTCTCTGAATCATGTTTCAATGACTCCATTCAGTCTGAACCGTGTTTCAATGGGCTCCATTCAATTTGAACCCAGTTTCAATGGCTCCATTCACACAGAACTCTGTTTCAATGGCTCCATTCACACTGAACTCTGTTTCAATGGCTCTATTCACTCTGAACCCTGTTTCAAAGGCTCCATTCTCTCTGAACCCTGTGTAAATGGGCTCCATTAACTCTGAACCCTGTTTCAATGGGCTCCATTCACTCTGAACCCTGTTTCAATGGCTCCATTCGCTCTGAACCCTCTTTCAATGGCTCCATTCATCTGTACCCTGTTTCAATGGCTCCATTCACTCTGAACTCTGTTTCAATGGCTCCATTCACTTTTAATCCTGTTTCACTGGGCTCCATTCGCTCTGAACCCTTTTCAATGGCTCCATCACTCCGAACCCTGTTTCAATGGCTCCATTCGCTCTGAACCCTGTTTCAATGGCTCCATTGACTCTGAACCCTGTTTCAATGGCTCCATTCACTCTGAACCCTGTTTCAATGGCTCCATTGACTCTGAACCCTGTTTCAATGGCTCCATTCACTCCGAACCCTGTTTCAATGGCTCCATTCACTCTGAACCCTGTTTCAATGGCTCCATTCACTCTGAACTCTGTTTCAATGGCTCCATTCATTCTGAATCCTGTTTCAATGGCTCAATTCACTCCGAACCCTGTTTCAATGTTCTCCATTCACTCTGAACCCTGTTTCAATGGCTCCATTCACTCTGAACCCTTTTTCAATGGCTCCATTCACTCCGAACCCTGTTTCAATGTTCTCCATTCACTCTGAACCCTGTTTCAATGTTCTCCATCACTCCGAACCCTGTTTCAATGGCTCCATTCGCTCTGAACACTGTTTCAATGGGTTCCTGCTTCAGTGGCTCCATTCACTCTGAACCGTGTTCCAATGGCTCCATTCGCTCCAAACCCTGTTTTAATGGCTCCATTCACTCTGAACCCTGTTTCAATGGCTCCATTCACTCTGAATCCTGTTTCAATGGCTCCATTCACTGTGAACCCTGTTTCAATGTTCTCCATCACTCCGAACCCTGTTTCAATGGCTCCATTCACTCAGAACCCTGTTTCAATGGCTCCATTCACTCTGAACAATGTTTCAATGGCTCCATTAACTCTGAACCCTTTTTCAATGGCCCCATTCACTCTGAACCCTGTTTCAATGTAGTCCATCACTCCGAACCCTGTTTCAATGGCTCCATTCACTCCGAACCCTGTTTCAATGTTCTCCATTCACTCTGAACCCTGTTTCAATGTAGTCCATCACTCCGAACCCTGTTTCAATGGCTCCATTCGCTCTGTACACTGTTTCAATGGGCTCCAGCTTCAATGGCTCCATTCACTCTGAACCCTGTTTCAATGTTTCCATTCACTCTAAACCCTGTTCAATGGCTTCCTTCACTGCAAACCCTGTTTCAATGGCTCCATTAATTCTGAACCCTGTTTCAATGGCTCGATTTACCCTGACCACTGTTTCCATGGCTCCAATCTCTTTGAACCCTGTTTCAATGGCTCCATTCACTCTGAACCCTGTTTCAATGGCTCCATTCTCTCTGAATCATGTTTCAATGGCTCCATTCAGTCAGAACCCTGTTTCAATGGGCTCCATTCAATTTGAACCCAGTTTCAATGGCTCCATTCACACTGAACTCTGTTTCAATGGCTCCATTCACACTGAACTCTGTTTCAATGGCTCCATTCACTCTGAACCCTGTTTCAAAGGCTCCATTCTCTCTGAACCCTGTTTCAATGGCTCCATTCCCTTGAACCCTGTTTCAATGGCTCCATTCACTCTGAACCCTGTTTCAATGGCTCCATTCGCTCTGAACCTTGTTTCAATGGCTCCATTCACCCCAAACCCTGTTTCAATGGCTCCATTCACTCTGACAACTGTTTCAATGGCTCCAGGTACTCTGAACCCTGTTTCAATGGGCTCCATTGAATTTGAACCCAGTTTCAATGGCTCCATTCACACTGAACTCTGTTTCAATGGCTCCATTCACACTGAACTCTGTTTCAATGGCTCCATTCACTCTGAACCCTGTTTCAATGGCTCCATTCACTCCAAACCCTATTTCAATGGTCTCCATTCACTCTGAACCCTGTGTAAATGGGCTCCATTAACTCTGAACCCTGTTTCAATGCGCTCCATTCACTATGAACCCTGTTTCAATGGCCCCATTCACTCTGAACCCTGTTGCAATGGGCTCCTTTCACTCTAAATCCTGTTTCAATGGGCTCCATTCACTCCAAACCCAGATTCAATTGCTCCATTTACTCCGAACCCTGTTTCAAGGGCTCCATTCACTCTGAACCCTGTTTCAATGGCTCCATTCACTCCAAATCCTATTTCAATGTTCTCCATTCACTCTGATCCCTGTTTCAATGGGCCCCATTCACGCTGAACCCTGTTTCAATGGATCCATTCACTCTAAACCCTGTTTCAATGGGCTCCATTCACTCAAAACCCTGTTTCAGTGGCTCCATTCACTCTGAACCCTGTTTCAATGCCTCCATTCACTCCAAACCCTGTTTCAATGGCTTCATTCACTGCGAACCCTGTTTCAATGGCTCCATTAATTCTGAACCCTGTTTCAATGGCTCGATTCACCCTGACCACTGTTTCCATGGCTCCAATCTCTTTGAACCCTGTTTCAATGGCTCCATTCACTCTGAACCCTGTTTCAATGGCTGAATTCTCTCTGAATCATGTTTCAATGGCTCCATTCAGTCTGAACCGTGTTTCAATGGGCTCCATTCAATTTGAACCCAGTTTCAATGGCTCCATTCACACAGAACTCTGTTTCAATGGCTCCATTCACACTGAACTCTGTTTCAATGGCTCTATTCACTCTGAACCCTGTTTCAAAGGCTCCATTCTCTCTGAACCCTGTGTAAATGGGCTCCATTAACTCTGAACCCTGTTTCAATGGGCTCCATTCACTCTGAACCCTGTTTCAATGGCTCCATTCGCTCTGAACCCTCTTTCAATGGCTCCATTGACTCCGAACCCTGTTTCAATGGCTCCATTCACTCTGAACTCTGTTTCAATGGCTCCATTCACTCTTAATCCTGTTTCAATGGGCTCCATTCACTCTGAACCCTGTTTCACTGGGCTCCATTCGCTCTGAACCCTTTTCAATGGCTCCATCACTCCGAACCCTGTTTCAATGGCTCCATTCGCTCTGAACCCTGTTTCAATGGCTCCATTCACTCTGAACCCTGTTTCAATGGCTCCATTCACTCTGAATCCTGTTTCAATGGGCTCCTTTCACTCCAAACCCTGTTTCAATTGTCTCCAATCACTCTGAACTCTGTTTCAATGGCTCCATTCATTCTGAATCCTGTTTCAATGGCTCAATTCACTCCGAACCCTGTTTCAATGTTCTCCATTCACTCTGAACCCTGTTTCAATGGCTCCATTCACTCTGAACCCTTTTTCAATGGCTCCATTCACTCCGAACCCTGTTTCAATGTTCTCCATTCACTCTGAACCCTGTTTCAATGTTCTACATCACTCCGAACCCTGTTTCAATGGCTCCATTCGCTCTGAACACTGTTTCAATGGGTTCCTGCTTCAGTGGCTCCATTCACTCTGAACCGTGTTCCAATGGCTGCATTCACTCAGAACCCTGTTTCAATGTTCCATTCACTCTGAACAATGTTTCAATGGCTCCATTAACTCTGAACCCTTTTTCAATGGCCACATTCACTCTGAACCCTGTTTCAATGTTCTCCATTCACTCTGAACCCTGTTTCAATGTTCTCCATGACTCCGAATCCTGTTTCAATGGCTCCATTCACTCTGAACCCTGTTTCAATGTTCTACATCACTCCGAACCCTGTTTCAATGGCTCCATTCGCTCTGAACACTGTTTCAATGGGTTCCTGCTTCAGTGGCTCCATTCACTCTGAACCGTGTTCCAATGGCTGCATTCACTCAGAACCCTGTTTCAATGTTCCATTCACTCTGAACAATGTTTCAATGGCTCCATTAACTCTGAACCCTTTTTCAATGGCCACATTCACTCTGAACCCTGTTTCAATGTTCTCCATTCACTCTGAACCCTGTTTCAATGTTCTCCATGACTCCGAATCCTGTTTCAATGGCTCCATTCACTCCGAACCCTGTTTCAATGTTCTCCATTCACTCTGAACCCTGTTTCAATGTAGTCCATTACTCCGAACCCTGTTTCAATGGCTCCATTCGCTCTGTACACTGTTTCAATGGGCTCCAGCTTCAATGGCTCCATTCACTCTGAACCCTGTTTCAATATTTCCATTCACTCCAAACCCTGTTTCAATGGCTTCCTTCACTGCAAACCCTGTTTCAATGGCTCCATTAATTCTGAACCCTGTTTCAATGGCTCGATTCACCCTGACCACTGTTTCCATGGCTCCAATCTCTTTGAACCCTGTTTCAATGGCTCCATTCACTCTGAACCCTGTTTCAATGGCTCCATTCTCTCTGAATCATGTTTCAATGGCTCCATTCAGTCTGAACCCTGTTTCAATGGGCTCCATTCAATTTGAACCCAGTTTCAATGGCTCCATTCACACTGAACTCTGTTTCAATGGCTCCATTCACACTGAACTCTGTTTCAATGGCTCTATTCACCCTGAACCCTGTTTCAAAGGCTCCATTCTCTCTGAGCCCTGTTTCAATGGTTCCATTCCCTTGAACCCTGTTTCAATGGCTCCATTCACTCTGAACCCTGTTTCAATGGCTCCATTCACTCTGAACCTTGATTCAATGGCTCCATTCACCCCAAACCCTGTTTCAATGGCCCCATTCACTCTGAAACCTGTTTCAATGGCTCCATTCACTCTGAACCCTGTTTCAATGGCTCCATTCACTCTGGACCCTGTTTCAATGACTCAATTCGCTCTGAACCCTGTTTCAATGGCTCAATTCACTCTGAACCCTGTTTCAATGGCTCCATTCACTCTGAACCCTGTTTCAATGTTCCATTCACTCTGAACCCTGTTTCAATGGCTCCATTCACTCTGGACCCTGTTTCAATGACTCAATTCGCTCTGAACCCTGTTTCAATGGCTCCATTCACTCTGAACCTTGTTTCAATGGCTCCATTCACTCTGAACCCTGTTTCAATGTTCCATTCACTCTGAACCCTGTTTCAATGGCTCCATTCAATCTGAACCCTGTTTCAATGGCTCCATTCACTCTGAACCATGTTTCAATGGCTCCATTCAATCTGAATCCTGTTTCAATGGCTCCATTCACTCTGAACCCTGTTTCAATGTTCCATTCACTCCGAGCCCTGTTTCAATGGGCTCCAGTCACTCTGAACCCTGTTTCAATGGCTCCATTCATCCCAAACCCTGTTTCAATGGCTCCATTCACTCTGAACCCTGTTTCAATGGCTTCATTGACTCTGAACCCTGTTTCAATGGCTCCATTCACTCTGAACCCTTTTTCAAAGGGCTCCATTCTCTCTGAACCTTGTTTCAATGGGCTCTATTTACTCTGAACCCTTTTTCAATGTTCCATTCACTCCTACCCTGTTTCAATGGGCTCCATTCTCTCCGTTCACTCTGAATCCTGTTTCAATGGGCTCCATTCACTCTGAACCCTGTTTCAATGGGCTCCATTCACTCTGAAACCTGTTTCAATGGGCTCCTTTCACTCTGAATCCTGATTCAATCGCTCCATTCTCTCTGAACCTTGTTTCAATGGCTCCATTCACTCTGAACCCTGTTTCAATGGTTCCATTCACTCTGAACCCTGTTTCAATGTTCTCCATTCACTCTGATCCCTGTTTCAATGGGCCCCATTCACGCTGAACCCTGTTTCAATGGATCCATTCACTCTAAACCCTGTTTCAATGGTTCCATTCACTCTGAACCCTGTTTCAATGGCTCCATTCACTCTGAACAATGTTTCAATGTTCCATTCACTCTGAACCCTGTTTCAATGGCTCCATTCACTCTGGACCCTGTTTCAATGACTCAATTCGCTCTGAACCCTGTTTCAATGGCTCAATTCACTCTGAACCCTGTTTCAATGGCTCCATTCACTCTGAACCCTGTTTCAATGTTCCATTCACTCTGAACCCTGTTTCAATGGCTCCATTCACTCTGGACCCTGTTTCAATGACTCAATTCGCTCTGAACCCTGTTTCAATGGCTCCATTCACTCTGAACCTTGTTTCAATGGCTCCATTCACTCTGAACCCTGTTTCAATGTTCCATTCACTCTGAACCCTGTTTCAATGGCTCCATTCAATCTGAACCCTGTTTCAATGGCTCCATTCACTCTGAACCATGTTTCAATGGCTCCATTCAATCTGAATCCTGTTTCAATGGCTCCATTCACTCTGAACCCTGTTTCAATGTTCCATTCACTCCGAGCCCTGTTTCAATGGGCTCCAGTCACTCTGAACCCTGTTTCAATGGCTCCATTCATCCCAAACCCTGTTTCAATGGCTCCATTCACTCTGAACCCTGTTTCAATGGCTCCAGTCACTCTGAACCCTGTTTCAATGGCTCCATTCATCCCAAACCCTGTTTCAATGGCTTCATTGACTCTGAACCCTGTTTCAATGGCTCCATTCACTCTGAACCCTTTTTCAATGGGCTCCATTATCGCTGAACCCTGTTTCAATGGCTCCATTTACTCTGAACCCTGTTTCAATGGGCCCCATTCACTCTGAAACCTGTTTCTTTTTTTTTATTAAATATTTTATTGAAAATCTTTGGTCAACCAACACAGTACATTGTGCATCCTTTACACAATATTATAACAACACAAATAACAATGACCTATTTTATAAACAAAAAATGAATAAATAATAAATAACAAAAATGAAAACTAGCCCTAATTGGCAACTGCCTTGTCACAAGTAACACTCTCCAAAAATATAATTTAACAGTCCAATATATAATTATCTGTAGCAACGACCTATACATACTATACAGTATATATTAACAACCCTGAGAGTCCTTCTGGTTCCTCCTCCCCCCCGCCACCCACCCCTCCCCCCCCCCCCCCCCCCAACCCCTCCCCCCGATCCTGGGCTGCTGCTGCTGCCTTCTTTTTCCCATTCCGTCTATCTTTCTGCGAGGTATTCGACGAACGGTTGCCACCGCCTGGTGAACCCTTGAGCCGACCCCCTTAGGACGAACTTAATCCGCTCTAGCTTTATAAACCCCGCCATGTCATTTATCCAGGTCTCCACCCCCGGGGGCTTGGCTTCTTTCCACATTAGCAATATCCTGTGCCGGGCTACTAGGGACGCAAAGGCCAAAACATCGGCCTCTCTCGCCTCCTGCACTCCCGGCTCTTGTGCAACCCCAAATATAGCTAACCCCCAGCTTGGTTCGACCCGGATTCCTACTACTTTTGAAAGCACCTTTGTCACCCCCATCCAAAACCCCTGTAGTGCCGGGCATGACCAAAACATATGGGTATGATTCGCTGGGCTTCTCGAGCACCTCGCACACCTATCCTCCACCCCAAAAAATTTACTGAGCCGTGCTCCAGTCATATGTGCCCTGTGTAATACCTTAAACTGAATCAGGCTTAGCCTGGCACACGAGGACGACGAGTTTACCCTGCTTACGGCATCTGCCCACAGCCCCTCCTCGATCTCCTCCCCCAGCTCTTCTTCCCATTTCCCTTTTAGTTCATCTACCATAGTCTCCCCTTCGTCCCTCATTTCCCTATATATATCTGACACCTTACCATCCCCCACCCATGTCTTTGAGATCACTCTGTCCTGCACCTCTTGTGTCGGGAGCTGCGGGAATTCCCTCACCTGTTGCCTCGCAAAAGCCCTCAGTTGCATATACCTGAATGCATTCCCTTGGGGCAACCCATATTTCTCGGTCAGCGCTCCCAGACTCGCGAACTTCCCATCCACAAACAGATCTTTCAGTTGCATTATTCCTGCTCTTTGCCACATTCCATATCCCCCATCCATTCCCCCCGGGGCAAACCTATGGTTGTTTCTTATCGGGGACCCCCCCAAGGCTCCAGTCTTTCCCCTATGCCGTCTCCACTGTCCCCAAATCTTCAGTGTAGCCACCACCACCGGGCTTGTGGTGTAGTTCCTCGGTGAGAACGGCAATGGGGCTGTCACCATAGCCTGTAGGCTAGTCCCCCGACAGGACGCCCTCTCTAATCTCTTCCATGCCGCTCCCTCCTCCTCTCCCATCCACTTACTCACCATTGAAATATTAGCGGCCCAATAATACTCACTTCGGCTCGGTAGTGCCAGCCCCCCCCTATCCCTGCTACGCTGTAAGAATCCCTTCCTCACTCTCGGGGTCTTCCCAGCCCACACAAAACCCATGATGCTCTTTTCAATCCTTTTAAAAAAAGCCTTTGTGATCACCACCGGGAGGCATTGAAACACAAAGAGGAATCTCGGGAGGACCACCATCTTAACCGCCTGCACCCTCCCTGCCATTGACAGGGATACCATATCCCATCTCTTGAAATCCTCCTCCATCTGTTCCACCAACCGCGTTAAATTTAACCTATGCAATGTGCCCCAATTCTTAGCTATCTGGATCCCCAGGTAACGAAAGTCCCTTGTTACCTTCCTCAACGGTAGGTCCTCTATTTCTCTACTCTGCTCCCCTGGATGCACCACAAACAACTCACTTTTCCCCATGTTCAATTTATACCCTGAAAACTCCCCAAACTCCCCAAGTATCCGCATTATTTCTGGCATCCCCTCCGCCGGGTCCGCCACGTATAGTAGCAAATCGTCCGCATACAAAGATACCCGGTGCTCTTCTCCTCCCCTAAGTACTCCCCTCCACTTCTTGGAACCCCTCAACGCTATCGCCAGGGGCTCAATCGCCAGTGCAAACAATAATGGGGACAGAGGGCATCCCTGCCTTGTCCCTCTATGGAGCCGGAAATATGCAGATCCCCGTCCATTCGTGACCACGCTCGCCACTGGGGCCCTATACAACAGCTGCACCCATCTAACATACCCCTCTCCAAAACCAAATCTCCTCAACACCTCCCACAAATAATCCCACTCCACTCTATCAAATGCTTTCTCGGCATCCATCGCCACTACTATCTCCGTTTCTCCCTATGGTGGGGCCATCATCATTACCCCTAACAACCTCCGTATATTCGTGTTCAGCTGTCTCCCCTTCACAAACCCAGTTTGGTCCTCGTGGACCACCCCCGGGACACATTCCTCTATTCTCATTGCCATTACCTTGGCCAGGACCTTGGCATCTACATTTAGGAGGGAAATAGGTCTGTACGACCCGCATTGTAGCGGGTCCTTTTCCTTCTTTAAGAGAAGCGATATCGTTGCTTCAGACATAGTCGGGGGCAGTTGTCCCCTTTCCTTTGCCTCATTAAAGGTCCTCGTCAGTACCGGGGCGAGCAAGTCCACATATTTTCTATAGAATTCGACTGGGAATCCATCCGGTCCCGGGGCCTTTCCCGCCTGCATGCTCCTAATTCCTTTCACCACTTCTTCTACCTCGATCTGTGCTCCCAGTCCCACCCTTTCCTGCTCTTCCACCTTGGGAAATTCCAGCCGATCCAAGAAGCCCATCATTCTCTCCCTCCCATCCGGGGGTTGAGCTTCATATAATTTTTTATAAAATGTCTTGAACACTCCATTCACTCTCTCCGCTCCCCGCTCCATCTCTCCTTCCTCATCCCTCACTCCCCCTATTTCCCTCGCTGCTCCCCTTTTCCTCAATTGGTGTGCCAGCAACCTGCTCGCCTT
This sequence comes from Scyliorhinus torazame, assembly GCF_047496885.1. Taxonomy (NCBI): domain Eukaryota; kingdom Metazoa; phylum Chordata; class Chondrichthyes; order Carcharhiniformes; family Scyliorhinidae; genus Scyliorhinus; species Scyliorhinus torazame. Next base: position 88,230,938 of record NC_092710.1, on the reverse strand, counting down.
CTCCCCATATTCGTACTGTACACCCTGTGCCTTCCTCCATTGTGCCTCTGCAGTGCCTGTAGTCAGCAAGTCAAATTCTACATGTAGCCTTTGCCTTTCCCTGTACAGTCCCTCCTCCGGTGCTTCCGCATATTGTCTGTCCACCCTCAAAAGTTCTTGCAGCAACCGCTCCCATTCCTTACTCTCCTGCTTCCCTTTATGTGCCCTTATTGATTTCAGCTCCCCTCTAACCACCGCCTTCAACGCCTCCCAGACCACTCCCACCTGGACCTCCCCATTATCATTGAGTTCCAAGTACTTTTCAATGCACCCCCTCACCCTTAGACACACCATCTGCCATTAGTCCCATGTCCATTCTCCAGGGTGGGCGCTCTCCTGTTTCCTCCCCTATCTCCAAGTCCACCCAGTGTGGAGCGTGATCCGAAATGGCTATAGCCGTATACTCCGTTCCCCTCACCTTCGGGATCAATGCCCTACCCAGCACAAAAAAGTCTATTCGCGAGTAGACTTTATGGACATAGGAGAAAAACGAGAACTCCTTACTCCTAGGTCTGCTAAATCTCCACGGGTCAACACCTCCCATCTGCTCCATAAAATCTTTAAGTACCTTGGCTGCTGCCGGCCTCCTTCCAGTCCTGGACTTCGACCTATCCAGCCCTGGTTCCAACACCGTATTAAAATCTCCCCCCATTATCAGCTTTCCCATCTCTAGGTCCGGAATGCGTCCTAGCATCCGCCTCATAAAATTGGCATCATCCCAGTTCGGGGCATATACGTTTACCAAAAGCACCGTCTCCCCCTGTAGTTTGCCACTCACCATCACGTATCTGCCCCCGTTATCCGCCACTATAGTCTTTGCCTCGAACATTACCCGCTTCCCCACTAATATAGCCACCCCCCTGTTTTTTGCATCTAGCCCCGAATGGAACACCTGCCCCACCCATCCTTTGCGGAGCCTAACCTGGTCTATCAGTTTCAGGTGCGTTTCCTGGAACATAACCACATCTGCCTTAAGTTTCTTAAGGTGTGCGAGTACCCGTGCCCTCTTTATCGGCCCGTTCAGCCCTCTCACGTTCCACGTGATCAGCCGAGTTGGGGGGCTTCCTACCCGCCCCCCTTGTCGATTAGCCATCACCTTTTTCCAGCTCCTCACCCGGTTCCCACGCAGCTGTATCTCCCCCAGGCGGTGCCCCCCCCGCCCATCCTCTCCCATACCAGCTCCCCCCTCTCCCCAGCAGCAGCAACCCAGTAATTCCCCCCTCCCACCCCCCCCGCTAGATCCCCCGCTAGCGTAATTACTCCCCCAATGTTGCTCCCAGAAGTCAGCAAACTCTGGCTGACCTCGGCTTCCCCCCGTGACCTCGGCTCGCACCGTGCGACGCCCCCTCCTTCCTGCTTCTCTATTCCCGCCATGATTATCATAGCGCGGGAACCAAGCCCGCGCTTCTCCCTTGGCCCCGCCCCCAATGGCCAACGCCCCATCTCCTCCACCTCCCCTCCTCCCCCCATCACCACCTGTGGGAGAGAGAAAAGTTACCACATCGCAGGATTAGTACATAAAACCCCTCTTTGCCCCCCACATTCGCCCCACCACTTTGTTCGAACGTTCTTTTTAATAACCCGCTCATTCCAGTTTTTCTTCCACAATAAAAGTCCACGCTTCATCCGCCGTCTCAAAGTAGTGGTGCCTCCCTCGATATGTGACCCACAGTCTTGCCGGTTGCAGCATTCCAAATTTTATCTTCTTTTTATGAAGCACCGCCTTGGCCCGATTAAAGCTCGCCCTCCTTCTCGCCACCTCCGCACTCCAGTCTTGATAAACGCGGATCACCGTGTTCTCCCATTTACTGCTCCGAGTTTTCTTCGCCCATCTAAGGACCATTTCTCTATCCTTAAAACGGAGGAATCTCACCACTATGGCTCTGGGAATTTCTCCTGCTCTCGGTCCTCGCGCCATCACTCGGTATGCTCCCTCCACCTCCAACGGACCCACCGGGGCCTCCGCTCCCATTAACGAGTGCAGCATCGTGCTCACATATGCCCCGACGTCCGCTCCCTCCACACCTTCAGGAAGACCAAGAATCCTCAGGTTGTTCCTCCTTGCGTTGTTTTCCAGTGCCTCCAACCTTTCCACACATCGTTTCTGATGTGCCTCCTGCGTCTCCGTCTTCACCACCAGGCCCTGTATATCGTCCTCATTCTCGGCTGCCTTTGCCTTCACGACCCGAAGCTCCCGCTCCTGGGTCTTTTGTTCCTCCTTTAGCCCTTCGATCGCCTGTAGTATCGGGGCCAACAGCTCTTTCTTCATTTCCTTTTTGAGCTCTTCCACACAGCATTTCAAGAACTCTTGTTGTTCAGGGCCCCATGTTAAACTGCCACCTTCCGACGCCATCTTGGTTTTTGCTTGCCTTCCTTGCCGCTGTTCTAAAGGATCCACTGCAATCTGGCCACTCTCTCCTCCTTTTTCCATCCGTATCCAGGGGGGATTCCCTTCTGGTTTACCGCACAGTGTTTTTAGCCGTCAAAATTGCCGTTGGGGCTCCTATCAAGAGCCCAAAAGTCCGTTTCACAGGGAGCTGCCGAAACGTGCGACTCAGCTGGTCATCGCCGCACCCGGAAGTCCTGAAACCTGTTTCAATGGGTCCATTCACATTAAACCCTGTTTCAATGGGCTCCATTCTCTCTGAACTGGGATTCAATGGGCTCCATTAACTCTGCACCTGTTTCAATGGACTCCATTCTCTCTGAATCTTGTTTCAATTGGATCCATTAACTCTGAACCCTGTTTCAATGGGCCCCATTCACTCTGAACCCTGTTTCAATGTCTCCATTCACTCTGAACCCTGTTTCAATGGGCCCCATTCACTCTGAACCCTGTTTCAATGGGCCCCATTCACTATGAACCCTGTTTCCTTGGCTCCATTCACTCCGAACCCTGTTTCAATGGCTCCATTCACTCTGAACACTGTTTCAATGGCCTGCATTCACTCTGAACCCTGTTTCCATGGCTCCATTCACCCTGAACCTAGTTCCAATGGCTCCATTCGCTCCAAACCCTGTTTCAATGGGCTCCATTCACTCTGAACCCTGTTTCAATGGCTCCATTCACCCTGAACCTTGTTCCAATGGCTCCATTCGCTCCGAACCCTGTTTCAATGGCTCCATTCACCCTGAACCTTGTTCCAAAGGCTCCATTCGCTCCGAACCCTGTTTCAATGGCTCCATTCACTCCAAACCCTGTTTCAGTGGCTCCAATCACTCTGAACCCTGTTTCAATGGGCCCCATTCACTCTGGACCCTGTTTCAATGGGAATGAGTCGCTCCGGACCCTGTTTCAATGTCTCCATTCACTCCGAACCCTGTTTCAATGGGCTCCTTTAACTCTGAACCCTGTTTCAATGGCTCCACTCACTCTCAACCCTGTTTCAATGGCTCCATTCACTCTGAACCCTGCTTCAATGGCTCCATTCACTCCTACCCTGTTTCAATGGGCTCCATTCACTCCGAACCCTGTTTCAATGGCTCCATTCGCTCCGAACCCTGTTTCAATGGGCTCCATTCGCTCCGAACCCTGTTTCAATGGGCTCCATTCGCCCTGAACCCTGTTTCAATGGCTCCATTCACTCTGAGCCCTGTTTCAATGGCTCCATTAACTCTGAACCCTGCTTCAATGGCTCCATTAACTCTGAACCCTGCTTCAATGGCTCCATTAACTCTGAACACTGTTTCAATGGCTCCATTCACTCTGAATCCTGTTTCAATGGGCTCCGTTCACTCTGAACACTGTTTCAATGGCTCCTTTCACTCTGAACACTGTTTCCATTGAAACAACTGAAACAAGAGGGGATGGAGGCTAGGCCAGTTACATGCTCCTCCTGTAGGATGTGGGTGGTGAGGGATACCACCGGTGTCCCCGCTGACTATACCTGCGGGAAGTGCACCCAACTTCAGCTCCTCAAAGACCGTGTTAGGGAACTGGAGCTGAAGCTGGATGAACTTCGGATCATCCGGGAGGCAGAGGGGGTGATTGAGAAGAGTTACAGGGAGGTAACCACACCCAAGGTACAGGACAAGAATAGCTGGGTTACAGTCAGGGGGAAAAAAACAACCAGGCAGACAGTGCAGGGATCCCTCGTGGCCGTTCCCTTTCAAAACAAGTATACCGTTTTGGATGCTGTTGGGGGGGATGACCTACCGGGGGAAGGCCCTAGCGGTCAGGTCTCTGGCACGGAGTCTGGCTCTGGGGCTCAGAAGGGAAGGGGGGAGAATAGAAAAGCAATAGTTGTCGGAGATTCAATGGTTAGGGGAATAGATAGGAGATTCTGTGGTCGCGAGCGAGACTCCCGGAAGGTATGTTGCCTCCCGGGTGCCAGGGCCAGGGATGTCTCGGATCGTGTCTTCAGGATCCTTAAGGGGGAGGGTGAGCAGCCAGAAGTCGTGGTGCACATTGGTACCAACAACATAGGTAGGAAAAGGAGTGTGGAGGTAATAAACAAGTTTAGGGAGTTAGGCTGGAAGTTGAAAGCCAGGACAGACAGAGTTGTCATCTCTGGTTTGTTGTCGGTGCCACGTGATAGCGAGGCTAGGAATAGGGAGAGAGTGCAGTTGAACACGTGGCTGCAGGAATGGTGTAGGAGGGAGGGCTTCAGGTATTTGGATAATTGGAGCGCATTCTGGGGAAGGTGGGACCTGTACAAGCAGGACGGGTTGCATCTGAACCAGAGGGGCACCAATATCCTGGGAGGGAGGTTTGCTAGTACTCTTCGGGAGGGTTTAAACTAATTTGGCAGGGGAATGGGAACCGGATTTGTAGTCCAGCAACTAAGGTAGCCGATATTCAGGACGCCAAAGCATGTAATGAGGCAGTGGGGAAGGGAACACTGACAAAGGAGAGTATTTGCAGGCACGGAGATGGGTTGAAGTGTGTATACTTCAACGCAAGAAGCATCAGGAATAAGGTGGGTGAACTTAAGGCATGGATCGGTACTTGGGACTACGATGTGGTGGCCATCACGGAAACTTGGATAGAAGAGGGGCAGAAATGGTTGTTGGAGGTCCCTGGTTATAGATGTTTCAATAAGATTAGGGAGGGTGGTAAAAGAGGTGGGGGGGGGTGGCATTATTAATTAGAGATAGTATAACAGCTGCAGAAAGGCAGTTCGAGGAGTATCACCCTATTGAGGTAGTCTGGGTTGAAGTCAGAAATAGGAAAGGAGCAGTCACCTTGTTCGGAGTTCTCTATAGGCCCCCCAATAGTAACAGAGATGTGGAGGAACAGATTGGGAAACAGATTTTGGAAAGGTGCAGAAGTCATAGGGTAGTAGTCATGGGCGACTTTAACTTCCCAAATATTGAGTGGAAACTCTTTAGATCAAATAGTTTGGATGGGGTGGTGTTTGTGCAGTGTGTCCAGGAAGCTTTTCTAACACAGTATGTAGATTGTCCGACCAGAGGAGGGGCAATATTGGATTTAGTACTGGGTAATGAACCAGGGCAAGTGATAGATTTGTTAGTGGGGGAGCATTTTGGAGATAGTGACCACAATTCTGTGACTTTCACTTTAGTAATGGAGAGGGATAGGTACGTGCAACAGGGCAAGGTTTACAATTGGGGGAAGGGTAAATACGATGTTGTCAGACAAGAATTGAAGTGCATAAGTTGGGAACATAGGCTGTCAGGGAAGGACACAAGTGAAATGTGGAACTTGTTCAAGGAACAGGTGCTACGTGTCCTTGATATGTATGTCCCTGTCAGGCAGGGAAGAGATGGTCGAGTGAGGGAACCATGGTTGACAAGAGAGGTTGAATGTCTTGTTAAAAGGAAAAAGGTGACTATGTAAGGCTGAGGAAACAAGGTTCAGACAGGGCATTGGAGGGATACAAGATAGCCAGGAGGGAACTGAAGAAAGGGATTAGGAGAGCTAAGAGAGGGCATGAACAATCTTTGGTGGGTAGGATCAAGGAAAACCCCAAGGCCTTTTACACATATGTGAGAAATATGAGAATGACTAGAGCGAGGGTAGGTCCGATCAAGGACAGTAGCGGGAGATTGTGTATTGAGTCTGAAGAGATAGGAGACGTCTTGAATGAGTATTTTTCTTCTGTATTTACAAATGAGAGGGGCGATATTGTTGGAGAGGACAGTGTGAAACAGATTGGTAAGCTCGAGGAAGTACTTGTCAGGAAGGAAGATGTGTTGGGCATTTTGAAAAACTTGAGGATAGACAAGTCCCCCGGGCCTGACGGGATATATCCAAGGATTCTATGGGAAGCAAGAGATGAAATTGCAGAGCCGTTGGCAATGATCTTTTCGTCCTCACTGTCAACAGGGGTGGTACCAGGGGATTGGAGAGTGGCGAATGTCGTGCCCCTGTTCAAAAAAGGAACTAGGGATAACCCTGGGAATTACAGGCCAGTTAGTCTTACTTCGGTGGTAGGCAAAGTAATGGAAAGGGTACTGAAGGATAGGATTTCTGAGCATCTGGAAAGACACTGCTTGATTAGGGATAGTCAGCACGGATTTGTGAGGGGTAGGTCTTGCCTTACAAATCTTATTGAATTCTTTGAGGAGGTGACCAAGCATGTGGATGAAGGTAAAGCAGTGGATGTAGTGTACATGGATTTTAGTAAGGCATTTGATAAAGTTCCCCATGGTAGGCTTATGCAGAAAGTAAGGAGGCATGGTATAGTGGGAAATTTAGCCAGTTGGATAACGAACTGGCTAACCGATAGAAGTCAGAGAGTGGTGGTGGATGGCAAATATTCAGCCTGGATCCCAGTTACCAGTGGCGTACCGCAGGGATCAGTTCTGGGTCCTCTGCTGTTTGTGATTTTCATTAATGACTTGGATGAGGGAGTTGAAGTGTGGGTCAGTAAATTTGCAGACGATACGAAGATTGGTGGAGTTGTGGATAGTAAGGAGGGCTGTTGTCGGCTGCAAAGAGACATAGATAGGATGCAGAGCTGGGCTGAGAAGTGGCAGATGGAGTTTAACCCTGAAAAGTGTGAGGTTGTCCATTTTGGAAGGACAAATATGAATGCGGAATATCGGGTTAACGGTAGAGTTCTTGGCAATGTGGAGGAGCAGAGAGATCTTGGGGTCTATGTTCATACATCTTTGAAAGTTGCCACTCAAGTGGATAGAGCTGTGAAGAAGGCCTATGGTGTGCTCGCGTTCATTAACAGAGGGATTGAATTTAAGAGCCGTGAGGTGATGATGCAGCTGTACAAAACTTTGGTAAGGCCACATTTGGAGTACTGTGTACAGTTCTGGTCGCCTCATTTTAGGAAGGGTGTGGAAGCTCTGGAAAAGGTGCAAAGAAGATTTACCAGGATGTTGCCTGGAATGGAGAGTAGGTCTTACGAGGAAAGGTTGAGGGTGCTAGGCCTTTTCTCATTAGAGCGGAGAAGGATGAGGGGCGACTTGATAGAGGTTTATAAGATGATCAGGGGAATAGATAGAGTAGACAGTCAGAGACTTTTTCCCCGGGTGGAACACACCATTACAAGGGGACATCAATTTAAGGTGAAAGGTGGAAGATATAGGAGGGATATCAGAGGTAGGTTCTTTACCCAGAGAGTAGTGGGGGCATGGAATGCACTGCCTGTGGAAGTAGTTGAGTCGGAAACATTAGGGACCTACAAGCGGCTATTGGATAGGTACATGGATGACGGTAAAATGATATAGTGTAGATTTATTTGTTCTTAAGGGCAGCACGGTAGCATTGTGGATAGCGCAATTGCTTCACAGCTCCATGGTCCCAGGTTCGATTCCGGCTTGGGTCATTGTCTGTGCGGAGTCTGCACGTCCTCCCCGTGTCTGCGTGGGTTTCCTCCGGGTGCTCCGGTTTCCTCCCACAGTCCAAAGATGTGCGGGTCAGGTGAATTGGCCAATGATAAATTGCCCTTAATGTCCAAATTGCCCTTGGTGTTGGGTGGAGGTGTTGAGTTTGGGTATGGTGCTCTTTCCAAGAGCCGGTGCAGACTCAAAGGGCCGAATGGCCTCCTTCTGCACTGTAAATTCAATGATAATCTATGATTAATCTAGGACAAAGGTTCGGCACAACATCGTGGGCCGAAGGGCCTGTTCTGTGCTGTATTTTCTATGTTCTATGTTCTATGTTCAATGGCTCCGTTCACTCTGAACACTGTTTCAATGGCTCCATTCACTCTGAACCCTGTTTCAATGGTCTCCATTCACTCTGAATCCTATTTCAATGGCTCCATTCACCCTGAACCTTGTTCCAATGGCTCAATTCACTCTGAACCCTGTTTCAATGTTCTCCATTCACTCTGAACCCTGTTTCAATGTTCTCCATTACTCCGAACCCTGTTTCTATGGCTCCATTCGCTCTGAACAATGTTACAATGTTCCAATCACTCTGAACCCTGTTTCAATGGTTCCATTCACTCTGCACCCTGTTTCAATGGCTCAATTCACCCTGAACCCTGTTTCAATGGCTCCATTCACTCTGAATCCTGTTTCAATGGGCTCCATTCACTCTGAACCCTGTTTCAATGGCTCCATTCACTCTGAACAATATTTCAATGTTCCATTCACTCTGGACCCTGTCTCAATGGTTCCATTCACTCTGAACCCTGTTTCAATGGCTCAATTCACCCTGAACCCTGTTTCAATGGCTCCATTCACTCTGAATCCTGTTTCAATGGGCTCCATTCACTCTGAACCCTGTTTCAATGGCTCTATTCACTCTGAACAATGTTTCAATGTTCCATTCACTCTGAACCCTGTTTCAATGGCTCCATTCAATCTGAATCCTGTTTCATTGTTCCATTCACTCCGAGCCCTGTTTCAATGGGCTCCATTCATCCCAAACCCTATTTCAATGTTCTACATCACTCCGAACCCTGTTTCTATGGCTCCATTCACTCTGAACCTTGTTTCAATGGGCTCCATTCACTATGAATCCTGTTTCAATGGCTCCATTCACTCTGAACCCTGTTACAATGGATCCATTCACTCTGAACCCTGTTTCAATGGGCCCCATTTGTTCTGAACCCTGTTTCAATGGCTCCATTCGTCTGAACCCTGTTTCAATGGCTCCATTCACTCTGTACACTGTTTCAATGGCTGCATTCACTCTGAACAATGTTTCAATGGCACCATTCACTCTGAACACTGTTTCAATGGCTCCATTCACTCTGAACCCTGTTTCCATGGCTCCATTCACCCTGAACCTTGTTCCAATGACTCCATTCACTATGAATCCTGTTTCAATGGCTCCATTCACTCTGAACCCTGTTTCAATGGCCCCATTCACTCTGAACTCTTTTCAATGGCTCCATTCACTCTGAACCCTGTTTCAATGGCTACATTCACTCTGAACAATGTTTCAATGGCACCATTCACTCTGAACACTGTTTCAATGGCTCCATTCAGTCTGAACCCTGTTTCCATGGCTCCATTCACCCTGAACCTTGTTCCAATGACTCCATTCACTCCGAATCCTGTTTAAATGGGCTCCAGGCACTCCGAACCCTGTTTCAATGGCTCCATTCATTCCGTACCCTGCTTCAATGGCTCCATTCACTCTGAACCCTGTTTCAATCGCTCCATTGACTCTGAACCCTGTTTCAATGGCTCCATTGACTCTGAACCCTGTTTCAATGGGCTCCATTCACTCTGAACCTTGTTTCAATGGCTCCATTGACTCTGAACCCTGTTTCAATGGGCTCCATTCACTCTGAACCTTGTTTCAATGGGCTCCATTCACTCTGAACCCTGTTTCAATGGGCTCCATTCACTCTGAACCTTGTTTCAATGGGCCGCATTCACTCTGAACCCTGTTTCAATGGGCTCCATTCACTATGAATCCTGTTTCAATGGCTCAATTCACTCTGAACCCTGTTACAATGGCTCCATTCACTCTGAACCCTGTTTCAATGGGCCCCATTTGCTCTGAACCCTGTTTCAATGTGCTCCATTCACTCTGAACACTCTTTTAATGGGCTCTATTCACTCTGAACCCTGTTTCCATGGCTCCATTCACCCTGAAGCTTGTTCCAATCACTCCATTCGCTCCGAACCTTTTTTCAATGGTCTCCATTCACTCTGAACCCTGTTTCAATGGCTCCATTCACTCTGAACACTGTTTCAATGGCTCCATTCACTCTGAACCCTGTTTCAATGGGCCCCATTTGCTCTGAACCTTGTTTCAATGGGCTCCATTCACTGTGAACATTGTTTCAATGGCTCCATTCGTCTGAACCCTGTTTCAATGGCACCATTCACTCTGAACCCTGTTTCAATGTTCCATTCACTCTGAACCCTGTTTCAATGGCTCCATTCACTCTGAACCCTGTTTCAATGTCTCCATTCACTTTGACCACTGTTTCAATGGCTCCATTCGCTCAGAACCCTGTTTCAAAAGGCCCCATTCACTCTGAAACCTGTTTCAATGGCTCCATTCACTCTGAACACTGTTTCAATGTTCCATTCACTCTGAACCCTGTTTCAATGGCTCCATTCACTCTGAACCCTGTTTCAATGTCTCCATTCACTTTGACCACTGTTTCAATGGCTCCATTCGCTCAGAACCCTGTTTCAAATGGCCCCATTCACTCTGAAACCTGTTTCAATGGCTCCATTCACTCTGAACCCTGTTTGAATGGGCACCATTCTCTCTGAATCTTATTTCAATGGGATCCATTAACTCTGAACACTGTTTCAAAGGGCCCCATTCACTCTGAACCCTGTTTCAATGGGACCTATTCACTCTGAACGCTGTTTCAATGGAACCCATTCACCTTCAAACCTGTTTCAATGGCTGCATCCACTCTGAACCTTGTTTCAATTGTCTCCAATAAATCTGAACCCAGTTTCAATGTGCCCCATTCACTCTGAACCCTGTTTCAAAGGCTCCATTCGCTATGAACCCCGTTTCCATGGAGATGAGTCTCTCCGAGCCCTGTTTCAATGGGCTCCATTCACTCTGAACCCTGTTTCAATGGTCCCCATTCACCCTGAACCTTGTTCCAATCGCTCCAATCGCTCCGAACCCTGTTTCAATTACTCCATTCACTCTGAACCCTGTTTCCAATGGGCTCCTTTCACTCCAAACCCTGTTTCAATGCGCTCCATTCAATCTGAATCATGTTTCAATGGCTCCATTCAGTCTGAACCCTGTTTCAATGGTTCCATTCGCTCTGAACCCTGTTTCAATGGGCCCCATTCACTCTGAAACATGTTTCAATGGCTCCATTCACTCTGAACCCTGTTTCATTGGGCTCCATTCTCTCTGAACCGGGATTCAATTGGCTCCATTAACTCTGAACCTGTTTCAATGGGCTCCATTATCTCTGAATCTTGTTTCAATGGGACCCATTCACTCTGAATCCTGTTTCAATGGGACCCATTCACTCTGAACCCTGTTTCAATGACTCCATTAACTCTGAACCCTGTTTCAATGGGCCCCATTCACTATGAACCCTGTTTCATTGGCTCCATTCACTCCGAACACAGTTTCAATGGCTCCATTCACTCTGAACACTGTTTCAATGGCCTCCATTCACTCTGAACCCTGTTTCCATGGCTCCATTCACCCTTAACCTAGTTCCAATGGCTCCATTCGCTCCGAACTCTGTTTCAATGGGCTCCATTCACTCTGAACCCTGTTTCAATGGCTGCATTCACCCTGAACCTTGTTCCAATGGCTCCATTCGCTCCGAAACTTGTTTCAATGGCTCCATTCACCCTGAACCTTGTTCCAAAGGCTCCATCGCGCCGAACCCTGTTTCAATGGCTCCATTCACTCCAAACCCTGTTTCAGTGGCTCCAATCACCCTGAACCCTGTTTCAATGGGCCCCATTCACTCTGGACCCTGTTTCAATGGAAATGAGTCGCTCCGGACCCTGTTTCAATGGCTCCTTTCACTCTGAACCCTGTTTCAATGGCTCCATTCACTCTGAACCCTGTTTCAATGGCTCCATTCACTCATACCCTGTTTCAATGGTCTCCATTCACTCTGAACCCTGTTTCAATGGCTCCATTCACCCTGAACTTTGTTCCAATGGCTCCATTCGCTCCGAACCTTGTTTCAATGGCTCCATTCACTCTGAACCCTGTTTCAATGGCTCCATTCACTCCAAACCCTGTTTCAGTGGCTCCAATCACCCTGAACCCTGTTTCAATGGGCCCTATTCACTCTGGACCCTGTTTCAATGGAAATGAGTCGCTCCGGACCCTGTTTCAATGGCTCCTTTCACTCTGAACCTTGTTTCAATGGCTCCATTCACTCCTACCCTGTTTCAATGGTCTCCATTCACTCTGAACCCTGTTTCAATGGCTCCATTCACCCTGAACTTTGTTCCAATGGCTCCATTCGCTCCGAACCCTGTTTCAGTGGCTCCATTCGCTCCGAACCCTGTTTCAGTGGCTCCAAACACTCAGAACCCTGTTTCAATGGGCCCCATTCACTCTGAACCCTGTTTCAATGGCTCCATTCACTCTGAACCCTGTTTCAATGGCTCGATTCACTCTGAACCCTGTATCAATGGCTCCATTCACCCCAAACCCTGTTTCAATGGCTCCATTCACTTTGACCACTGTTTCAATGGCTCCATGCACTGTGAACCCTGTTTCAATGGCTCCATTCGCTCTGAACCCTGTTTCAAATGGCCCCATTCACTCTGAAACCTGTTTCTTTTTTTTTATTAAATATTTTATTGAAAATTTTTGGTCAACCAACACAGTACATTGTGCATCCTTTACACAATATTATAACAACACAAATAACAATGACCTATTTTATAAACAAAAAATGAATGAATAATAAATAACAAAAATGAAAACTAGCCCTAATTGGCAACTGCCTTGTCACAAGGAACACTCTCCAAAAATATAATTTAACAGTCCAATATATAATTATCTGTAGCAACGACCTATACATACTATACAGTATATATTAACAACTCTGAGAGTCCTTCTGGTTCCTCTCTCCCCCCCCCCCCCCCCTCCCGCCCCCCCCCCCCCCCCCCCCCGATCCTGGGCTGCTGCTGCTGCCTTCTTTTTCCCATTCCGTCTATCTTTCTGCGAGGTATTCGACGAACGGTTGCCACCGCCTGGTGAACCCTTGAGCCGACCCCCTTAGGACGAACTTAATCCGCTCTAGCTTTATAAACCCCGCCATGTCATTTATCCAGGTCTCCACCCCCGGGGGCTTGGCTTCTTTCCACATTAGCAATATCCTGCGCCGGGCTACTAGGGACGCAAAGGCCAAAACATCGGCCTCTCTCGCCTCCTGCACTCCCGGCTCTTGTGCAACCCCAAATATAGCCAACCCCCAGCTTGGTTCGACCCGGACTCCTACTGCTTTTGAAAGCACCTTTGTCACCCCCATCCAAAACCCCTGTAGTGCCGGGCATGACCAAAACATATGGGTATGATTCGCTGGGCTTCTCGAGCACCTCGCACACCTATCCTCCACCCCAAAAAATTTACTGAGCCGTGCTCCAGTCATATGTGCCCTGTGTAATACCTTAAACTGAATCAGGCTTAGCCTGGCACATGAGGACGACGAGTTTACCTTAGGGCATCTGCCCACAGCCCCTCCTCGATCTCCTCCCCCAGCTCTTCTTCCCATTTCCCTTTTAGTTCATCTACCATAGTCTCCCCTTCGTCCCTCATTTCCCTATATATATCTGACACCTTACCATCCCCCACCCATGTCTTTGAGATCACTCTGTCCTGCACCTCTTGTGTCGGGAGCTGCGGGAATTCCCTCACCTGTTGCCTCGCAAAAGCCCTCAGTTGCATATACCTGAATGCATTCCCTTGGGGCAACCCATATTTCTCGGTCAGCGCTCCCAGACTCGCGAACTTCCCATCCACAAACAGATCTTTCAGTTGCATTATTCCTGCTCTTTGCCACATTCCATATCCCCCATCCATTCCCCCCGGGGCAAACCTATGGTTGTTTCTTATCGGGGACCCCCCAAGGCTCCAGTCTTTCCCCTATGCCATCTCCACTGTCCCCAAATCTTCAGTGTAGCCACCACCACCGGGCTTGTGGTGTAGTTCCTCGGTGAGAACGGCAATGGGGCTGTCACCATAGCCTGTAGGCTAGTCCCCCTACAGGACGCCCTCTCTAATCTCTTCCACGCCGCTCCCTCCTCCTCTCCCATCCACTTACTCACCATTGAAATATTAGCGGCCCAATAATACTCACTTCGGCTCGGTAGTGCCAGCCCCCCCCTATCCCTGCTACGCTGTAAGAATCCCTTCCTCACTCTCGGGGTCTTCCCGGCCCACACAAAACCCATGATGCTCTTTTCAATCCTTTTAAAAAAAGCCTTCGTGATCACCACCGGGAGGCACTGAAACACAAAGAGGAATCTCGGGAGGACCACCATCTTAACCGCCTGCACCCTCCCTGCCATTGACAGGGATACCATATCCCATCTCTTGAAATCCTCCTCCATCTGTTCCACCAACCGCGTTAAATTTAACCTATGCAATGTGCCCCAATTCTTAGCTATCTGGATCCCCAGGTAACGAAAGTCCCTTGTTACCTTCCTCAACGGTAGGTCCTCTATTTCTCTACTCTGCTCCCCTGGATGCACCACAAACAACTCACTTTTCCCCATGTTCAATTTATACCCTGAAAACTCCCCAAACTCCCCAAGTATCCGCATTATTTCTGGCATCCCCTCCGCCGGGTCCGCCACGTATAGTAGCAAATCGTCCGCATACAAAGATACCCGGTGCTCTTCTCCTCCCCTAAGTACTCCCCTCCACTTCTTGGAACCCCTCAACGCTATCGCCAGGGGCTCAATCGCCAGTGCAAACAATAATGGGGACAGAGGGCATCCCTGCCTTGTCCCTCTATGGAGCCGGAAATATGCAGATCCCCGTCCATTCGTGACCACGCTCGCCACTGGGGCCCTATACAACAGCTGCACCCATCTAACATACCCCTCTCCAAAACCAAATCTCCTCAACACCTCCCACAAATAATCCCACTCCACTCTATCAAATGCTTTCTCGGCATCCATCGCCACTACTATCTCCGTTTCTCCCTATGGTGGGGCCATCATCATTACCCCTAACAACCTCCGTATATTCGTGTTCAGCTGTCTCCCCTTCACAAACCCAGTTTGGTCCTCGTGGACCACCCCCGGGACACATTCCTCTATTCTCATTGTCATTACCTTGGCCAGGACCTTGGCATCTACATTTAGGAGGGAAATAGGTCTATAGGACCCGCATTGTAGCGGGTCCTTTTCCTTCTTTAAGAGAAGCGATATCGTTGCTTCAGACATAGTCGGGGGCAGTTGTCCCCTTTCCTTTGCCTCATTAAAGGTCCTCGTCAGTACTGGGGCGAGCAAGTCCACATATTTTCTATAGAATTCGACTGGGAATCCATCCGGTCCCGGGGCCTTTCCCGCCTGCATGCTCCTAATTCCTTTCACCACTTCTTCTACCTCGATCTGTGCTCCCAGTCCCACCCTTTCCTGCTCTTCCACCTTGGGAAATTCCAGCCGATCCAAGAAGCCCATCATTCTCTCCCTCCCATCCGGGGGTTGAGCTTCATATAATTTTTTATAAAATGTCTTGAACACTCCATTCACTCTCTTCGCTCCCCACTCCATCTCTCCTTCCTCATCCCTCACTCCCCCTATTTCCCTCGCTGCTCCCCTTTTCCTCAATTGGTGTGCCAGCAACCTGCTCGCCTTCTCCCCATATTCGTACTGTACACCCTGTGCCTTCCTCCATTGTGCCTCTGCAGTGCCTGTAGTCAGCAAGTCAAATTCTACATGTAGCCTTTGCCTTTCCCTGTACAGTCCCTCCTCCGGTGCTTCCGCATATTGTCTGTCCACCCTCAAAAGTTTTTGCAGCAACCGCTCCCGTTCCTTACTCTCCTGCTTCCCTTTATGTGCCCTTATTGATTTCAGCTCCCCTCTAACCACCGCCTTCAACGCCTCCCAGACCACTCCCACCTGGACCTCCCCATTATCATTGAGTTCCAAGTACTTTTCAATGCACCCCCTCACCCTTAGACACACCATCTGCCATTAGTCCCATGTCCATTCTCCAGGGTGGGCGCCCTCCTGTTTCCTCCCCTATCTCCAAGTCCACCCAGTGTGGAGCGTGATCCGAAATGGCTATAGCCGTATACTCCGTTCCCCTCACCTTCGGGATCAATGCCCTACCCAGCACAAAAAAGTCTATTCGCGAGTAGACTTTATGGACATAGGAGAAAAACGAGAACTCCTTACTCCTAGGTCTGCTAAATCTCCACGGGTCTACACCTCCCATCTGCTCCATAAAATCTTTAAGTACCTTGGCTGCTGCCGGCCTCCTTCCAGTCCTGGACTTCGACCTATCCAGCCCTGGTTCCAACACCGTATTAAAATCTCCCCCCATTATCAGCTTTCCCATCTCTAGGTCCGGAATGCGTCCTAGCATCCGCCTCATAAAATTGGCAGCATCCCAGTTCGGGGCATATACGTTTACCAAAACCACCGTCTCCCCCTGTAGTTTGCCACTCACCATCACGTATCTGCCCCCGTTATCCGCCACTATAGTCTTTGCCTCGAACATTACCCGCTTCCCCACTAATATAGCCACCCCCCTGTTTTTTGCATCTAGCCCCGAATGGAACACCTGCCCCACCCATCCTTTGCGTAGCCTAACCTGGTCTATCAGTTTCAGGTGCGTTTCCTGGAACATAACCACATCTGCCTTAAGTTTCTTAAGGTGTGCGAGTACCCGTGCCCTCTTTATCGGCCCGTTCAGCCCTCTCACGTTCCACGTGATCAGCCGAGTTGGGGGGCTTCCTACCCCCCCCCCTTGTCGATTAGCCATCACCTTTTTCCAGCTCCTCACCCGGTTCCCACGCAGCTGTATCTCCCCCAGGCGGTGCCCCCCCCCGCCCATCCTCTCCCATACCAGCTCCCCCCTCTCCCCAGCAGCAGCAACCCAGTAATTCCCCCCTCCCACCCCCCCGGCTAGATCCCCCGCTAGCGTAATTACTCCCCCCATGTTGCTCCCAGAAGTCAGCAAACTCTGGCTGACCTCGGCTTCCCCCCGTGACCTCGGCTCGCACCGTGCGACGCCCCCTCCTTCCTGCTTCTCTATTCCCGCCATGATTATCATAGCGCGGGAACCAAGCCCGCGCTTCTCCCTTGGCCCCGCCCCCAATGGCCAACGCCCCATCTCCTCCACCTCCCCTCCTCCCCCCATCACCACCTGTGGGAGAGAGAAAAGTTACCACATCGCAGGATTAGTACATAAAACCCCTCTTTGCCCCCCACATTCGCCCCACCACTTTGTTCGAACGTTCTTTTTAATAACCCGCTCATTCCAGTTTTTCTTCCACAATAAAAGTCCACGCTTCATCCGCCGTCTCAAAGTAGTGGTGCCTCTCTCGATATGTGACCCACAGTCTTGCCGGTTGCAGCATTCCAAATTTTATCTTCTTTTTATGAAGCACCGCCTTGGCCCGATTAAAGCTCGCCCTCCTTCTCGCCACCTCCGCACTCCAGTCTTGATAAACGCGGATCACCGCGTTCTCCCATTTACTACTCCGAGTTTTCTTCGCCCATCTAAGGACCATTTCTCTATCCTTAAAACGGAGGAATCTCACCACTATGGCTCTGGGAATTTCTCCTGCTCTCGGTCCTCGCGCCATCACTCGGTATGCTCCCTCCACCTCCAACGGACCTGCCGGGGCCTCCGCTCCCATTAACGAGTGCAGCATCGTGCTCACATATGCCGCGACATCCGCTCCCTCCACACCTTCAGGAAGACCAAGAATCCTCAGGTTGTTCCTCCTTGCGTTGTTTTCCAGTGCCTCCAACCTTTCCACTCATCGTTTCTGATGTGCCTCCTGCGTCTCCGTCTTCACCACCAGGCCCTGTATATCGTCCTCATTCTCGGCTGCCTTTGCCTCCACGATCCAAAGCTCCCGCTCCTGGGTCTTTTGTTCCTCCTTTAGCCCTTCGATCGCCTGTAGTATCGTGGCCAACAGCTCTTTCTTCATTTCCTTTTTGATCTCTTCCACACAGCATTTCAAGAACTCTTGTTGTTCAGGGCCCCATGTTAAACTGCCACCTTCCGACGCCATCTTGGTTTTTGCTTGCCTTCCTTGCCGCTGTTCTGAAGGATCCACTGCAATCTGGCCACTTCCCCCTCCTTTTTCCATCCGTATCCAGGGGGGATTCCCTTCTGGTTTACCGCACAGTGTTTTTAGCCGTCAAAATTGCCGTTGGGGCTCCTATCAAGAGCCCAAAAGTCCGTTTCACAGGGAGCTGCCGAAATGTGCGACTCAGCTGGTCATCGCCGCACCCGGAAGTCCTGAAACCTGTTTCAATGGCTCCATTCACATTAAACCCTGTTTCAATGGGCTCCATTCTCTCTGAACCATGTTTCAATGGGACCCATTCACTCTGAACCCTGTTTCAATGGCTCCATCCACTCTGAACCTTGTTTCAATTGTCTCCATTAAATCTGAACCCAGTTTCAATGTGCCCCATTCACTCTGAACCCTGTTTCAATGGCTCCATTCGCTATTAACCCCGTTTCCATGGAGATGAGTCTCTCCGAGCCCTGTTTCAATGGGCTCCATTCACTCTGAACCCTGTTTCAATGGTCCCCATTCACCCTGAACCTTGTTCCAATCGCTCCAATCGCTCCGAACCCTGTTTCAATTACTCCATTCGCTCTGAACCCTGTTTCCAATGGGCTCCTTTCACTCCAAACCCTGTTTCAATGCGCTCCATTCAATCTGAATCATGTTTCAATGGCTCCATTCACTCTGAATCCTGTTTCAATGGGCTCCATTCACTCTGAACCCTGTTTCAATGGGCTCCATTCGCTCTTAACCCTTTTCAATAGCTCCATTGACTCTGAACAATGTTTCAATGGCTCCGTTCACTCTGAACACTGTTTCAATGGCTCCATTCACTCTGAACCCTGTTTCAATGGTCTCCAATCACTCTGAACCATGTTTCAATGGTCTCCATTCACTCTGAACCCTGTTTCAATGGGCCCCATTTGCTCTGAACCCTGTTCCAATGGTTCCATTCACTCTGAACCCTCTTTCAATGTTCCATTCACTCTGAATCCTGTTCCAATGATCCATTCACTCTGAACCCTGTTTCAATGGCTCCATTCACTCTGAACCCTCTTTCAATGTTCCATTCACTCTGAATCCTGTTCCAATGGCTCCATTCACTCTGAACACTGTTTCAATGTTCCATTCACTCTGAATCCTGTTCCAATGGCTCCATTCACTCTGAATCCTGTTCCAATGGCTCCATTCACTCTGAACCCTGTTTCATTGTGCTCCATTCTCTCTGAACCGTGTTTCAATGGGCTCCATTAACTCTGAACCTGTTTCAATGGGCTCCATTCTCTCTGAATCTTGTTTCAATGGGATCCCTTAACACTGGACCCTGTTCCAATGGGCCCCATTCACTCTGAACCCTGTTTCAATGGGCCCCATTCACTCTGAACCCTGTTTCAATGGGACCCATTCACTCTGAACCCTGTTTCATTGGCTCCATTCACTCTGAACCCTGTTTCAATGGCTCCATTCACCCTGAACCTTGTTCCAAAGGCTCCATCGCGCCGAACCCTGTTTCAATGGCTCCATTCACTCCAAACCCTGTTTCAGTTGCTCCAATCACTCTGAACCCTGTTTCAATGGGCCCCATTCACTCTGGACCCTGTTTCAATGGGAATGAGTCGCTCCGGACCCTGTTTCAATGGCTCCATTCACTCCGAACTCTGTTTCAATGGGCTCCTTTCACTCTGAACCCTGTTTCAATGGCTCCACTCACTCTGAACCCTGTTTCAATGGCTCCATTCACCCCTACACTGTTTCAATGGGCTCCATTCACTCTGAACCCTGTTTCAATGGCTCCATTCACCCTGAACTTTGTTCCAATGGCTCCATTCGCTCCGAACCCTGTTTCAATGGCTCCATTCACTCTGAACCCTGGTTCAATGGGCTCCATTCAGTCTGAACGCAGTTTCAATGGCTCCATTCACTCTGAATCCTGTTTCAATGGTCTCCATTCACTCTGAACCCTCTTTCAATGGCTCCATTCACCCTGAACCTTGTTCCAATGGCTCCATTCGCTCTGAACCCTGTTTCAGTGGCTCCAAACACTCTGAACCCTGTTTCAATGGTCTCCATTCACTCTGAACCCTGTTTCAATGGCTCCATTCACCCTGAACTTTGTTCCAATGGCTCCATTCGCTCCGAACCCTGTTTCAATGGCTCCATTCACTCTGAATCCTGTTTCAATGGCTCCGTTCACACTGAACCCTGCTTCAATGGTCTCCATTCACTCTGAACACTCTTTCAATGGCTCCATTCACCCTGAACCTTGTTCCAATGGCTCCATTCGCTCCGAACCCTGTTTCAGTGGATCCAAACACTCAGAACCCAGTTTCAATGGGCCCCATTCACTCTGAACCCTGTTTCAATGGCTCCATTCACTCTGAACCCTGTTTCAATGGCTCCATTCACTCTGAACCCTGTATCAATGGCTCCATTCACCCCAAACCCTGTTTCAATGGCTCCATTCACTTTGACCACTGTTTCAATGGCTCCATGCACTGTGAACCCTGTTTCAATGGCTCCATTCACTCTGAACCCTGTTTCAAATGGCCCCATTCACTCTGAAACCTGTTTCAATGGCTCCATTCACATTAAACCCTGTTTCAATGGGCTCCATTCTCTCTGAACCGTGTTTCAATGGGCTCCATTCTCTCTGAATCTTGTTTCAACTGGATCCATTAACTCTGAACACTGTTTCAAAGGGCCCCATTCACTCTGAACCCTGTTTCAATGGGACCCATTCACTCTGAACCCTGTTTCAATGGAACCCATTCACCTTCAAACCTGTTTCAATGGCTCCATCCACTCTGAACCTTGTTTCAATTGTCTCCATTAAATCTGAAACCAGTTTCAATGTGCCCCATGCACTCTGAACCCTGTTTCAATGGTCCCCATTCACCCTGAACCTTGTTCCAATCGCTCCAATCGCTCCGAACCCTGTTTCAATTACTCCATTCGCTCTGAACTCTGTTTCCAATGGGCTCCTTTCACTCCAAACCCTGTTTCAATACGCTCCATTCAATCTGAATCATGTTTCAATGGCTCCATTCACTCTGAATCCTGTTTCAATGGGCTCCATTCGCTCTGAACCCTGTTTCAATGGGCTCCATTCGCTCTGAACCCTTTTCAATAGCTCCATTGACTCTGAACAATGTTTCAATGGCTCCGTTCACTCTGAACACTGTTTCAATGGCTCCATTCACTCTGAACCCTGTTTCAATGGTCTCCAATCACTCTGAACCATGTTTCAATGGTCTCCATTCACTCTGAACTCTGTTTCAATGGGCCCCATTTGCTCTGAACCCTGTTTCAATGGGCTCCATTCACTGTGAACATTGTTTCAATGGCTCCATTCGTCTGAACACTGTTTCAATGTTCCATTCACTCTGAATCCTGTTTCAATGGCTCCATTCGCTCTGAACCCTGTTTCAATGGTTCCATTCACTCTGAACCCTGTTTCAATGGCTCCATTCACTCTGAACCCTGTTTCATTGGGCTCCATTCTCTCTGAACCGTGTTTCAAAGGGCTCCATTAACTCTGAACCTGTTTCAATGGGCTCCATTCTCTCTGAATCTTGTTTCAATGGGATCCCTTAACACTGGACCCTGTTTCAATGGCTCCGTTCACACTGAACACTGCTTCAATGGCTCCATTCGCTCCGAACCCTGTTTCAATGGCCCCATGCACTGTGAACCCTGTTTCAATGGCTCCATTCGCTCCAAACCCTGTTTCAAATGGCCCCATTCACTCTGAAACCTGTTTCAATGGCTCCATTAACTCTGAACACTGTTTCAAAGGGCCCCATTCACTCTGAACCCTGTTTCAATGGGACCCATTCACTCTGAACCCTGTTTCAATGGAACCCATTCACCTTCAAACCTGTTTCAATGGCTCCATCCACTCTGAACCTTGTTTCAATTGTCTCCATTAAATCTGAACCCAGTTTCAATGTGCCCCATTCACTCTGAACCCTGTTTCAATGGCTCCATTCGCTATTAACCCCGTTTCCATGGAGATGAGTCTCTCCGAGCCCTGTTTCAATGGGCTCCATTCACTCTGAACCCTGTTTCAATGGTCCCCATTCACCCTGAACCTTGTTCCAATCGCTCCAATCGCTCCGAACCCTGTTTCAATTACTCCATTCGCTCTGAACCCTGTTTCCAATGGGCTCCTTTCACTCCAAACCCTGTTTCAATGCGCTCCATTCAATCTGAATCATGTTTCAATGGCTCCATTCACTCTGAATCCTGTTTCAATGGGCTCCATTCACTCTGAACCCTGTTTCAATGGGCTCCATTCGCTCTTAACCCTTTTCAATAGCTCCATTGACTCTGAACAATGTTTCAATGGCTCCGTTCACTCTGAACACTGTTTCAATGGCTCCATTCACTCTGAACCCTGTTTCAATGGTCTCCAATCACTCTGAACCATGTTTCAATGGGCCCCATTTGCTCTGAACCCTGTTTCAATGGGCTCCATTCACTGTGAACATTGTTTCAATGGCTCCATTCGTCTGAACCCTGTTTCAATGTTCCATTCACTCTGAATCCTGTTTCAATGGCTCCATTCACTCTGAACCCTGTTCCAATGGTTCCATTCACTCTGAACCCTGTTTCAATGGCTCCATTCTCTCTGAATCTTTTTTCAATGGGATCCCTTAACACTGGACCCTGTTTCAATGGGACCCATTCACTCTGAACCCTGTTTCATTGGCACCATTCACTCTGAACCCTGTTTCAATGGCTGCATTCACCCTGAACCTTGTTCCAATGGCTCCATTCGCTCCGAAACTTGTTTCAATGGCTCCATTCGTCTGAACACTGTTTCAATGGCTCCATTCACTCTGAACAATGTTTCAATGGCTCCATTCACTCCAAACCCTGTTTCAGTGGCTCCAATCACTCTGAACCCTGTTTCAATGGGCCCCATTCACTCTGGACCCTGTTTCAATGGGAATGAGTCGCTCCGGACCCTGTTTCAATGGCTCCATTCACTCCGCACCCTGTTTCAATGGGCTCCTTTCACTCTGAACCCTGTTTCAATGGCTCCACTCACTCTGAAACCTGTTTCAATGGCTCCATTCACTCTGAACCCTGGTTCAATGGGCTCCATTCAGTCTGAACACTGTTTCAATGGCTCCATTCACTCTGAATCCTGTTTCAATGGCTCCGTTCACACTGAACACTGCTTCAATGGCTCCATTCACTCTGAACCCTGTTTCAATGGTCTCCATTCACTCTGAACCCTCTTTCAATGGCTCCATTCACCCTGAACCTTGTTCCAATGGCTCCATTCGCTCCGAAACCTGTTTCAGTGGCTCCAAACACTCTGAACCCTGTTTCAATGGGCCCCATTCACTCTGAACCCTGTTTCAATGGCTCCATTCACTCTGAACCCTGTTTCAATGGCTCGATTCACTCTGAACCCTGTATCAATGGCTCCATTCACTCTGAACCCTTCTTCAATGGCTCCATTCAATCCTACCCTGTTTCAATGGCTCCATTCACTCCGAACCCTGTTTCAATGTTCTCCATTCACTCCGAACCCTGTTTCAATGTTCTCCATTCACTCTGAACCCTGTTTCAATGTTCTCCATCACTCCGAACCCTGTTTCTATGGCTCCATTCGCTCTGAACCCTGTTTCAATGGCTCCATTCACTCTGAACCCTGTTTCAAAGGGCTCCATTCACTCTGAACCCTGTTTCAATGGCTCCATTCACTCTGAACAATGTTTCAATGTTCCATTCACTCTGAATCCTGTTTCAATGACTCAATTCGCTCTGAACCCTGTTTCAATTGGCTCCTTTCACTCTGAACCCTGTTTCAATGGCTCAATTCACTCTGAACCCTGTTTCAATGGCTCCATTCACTCTGAACCCTGTTTCAAAGGGCTCCATTCACTCTGAACCCTGTTTCAATGGCTCCATTCACTCTGAACAATGTTTCAATGTTCCATTCACTCTGAATCCTGTTTCAATGACTCAATTCGCTCTGAACCCTGTTTCAATGGCTCCATTCATCCCGAACCCTGTTTCAATGGTTCCATTCGCTCTGAACCCTGTTTCAATGGCTCCAATGACTCTGAACCCTGTTTAAATGGCTCCATTGACTCTGAACCCTGTCTCAATGGGCTCCATTCTCTCTGAACCTTGTTTCAATGGGCTCCATTTACTCTGAACCCTTTTTCAATGGGCCCCATTCACTCTGAACCCTGTTTCAATGCGCTCCATTCAATATGAACCCTGTTTCAATGGGCCCCATTTACTCTGAACCCCGTTTCAATGGCTCCATTCGTCTGAACCCTGTTTCAATGGCACCATTCACTCTGAACAATGTTTCAATGGCTCCATTCACTCTGAACCCTGTTTCATTGGGCTCCATTCTCTCTGAACCGGGTTTCAATGGGCTCCATGAACTCTGAACCTGTTTCAATGGGCTCCATTCTCTCTGAATCTTGTTTCAATGGGATCCATTAACTCTGGACCCTGTTTCAATGGGCCCCATTCACTCTGAACCCTGTTTCAATGGGACCCATTCACTCTGAACCCTGTTTCAATGGCTCCATTCACTCTGAACCCTGTTTCAATGGCCTCATTCACTCTGAACCCTGTTTCAATGGCTCCATTCACTCTGAACCCTGTTTCAATGGGCCCCATTCACTCTGAACCCTGTTTCAATGGCTCCATTCACTCTGAATCATGTTTCAATGGCTCCATTCACTCTGAACCCTGTTTCAATGGGCTCCATTCACTCTGAGCCCTGTTTCAATGGCTCCATTCGCTCTGAACCCTGTTTCAATGGGCCCCATTCACTCTGAAACATGTTTCAATGGCTCCATTCACTCTGAACCCTGTTTCATTGGGCTCCATTCTCTCTGAACCGGGATTCAATTGGCTCCATTAACTCTGAACCTGTTTCAATGGGCTCCATTCTCTCTGAATCTTGTTTCAATGGGACCCATTCACTCTGAATCCTGTTTCAATGGGACCCATTCACTCTGAACCCTGTTTCAATGACTCCATTAACTCTGAACCCTGTTTCAATGGGCCCCATTCACTATGAACCCTGTTTCATTGGCTCCATTCACTCTGAACACTGTTTCAATGGCTCCATTCACTCTGAACACTGTTTCAATGGCCTCCATTCACTCTGAACCCTGTTTCCATGGCTCCATTCACCCTTAACCTAGTTCCAATGAACCTGTTTCAATGGGCTCCATTCTCTCTGAATCTTGTTTCAATGGGATCCCTTAACACTGGACCCTGTTCCAATGGGCCCCATTCACTCTGAACCCTGTTTCAATGGGCCCCATTCACTCTGAACCCTGTTTCAATGGGACCCATTCACTCTGAACCCTGTTTCATTGGCTCCATTCACTCTGAACCCTGTTTCAATGGCTCCATTCACCCTGAACCTTGTTCCAAAGGCTCCATCGCGCCGAACCCTGTTTCAATGGCTCCATTCACTCCAAACCCTGTTTCAGTGGCTCCAATCACTCTGAACCCTGTTTCAATGGGCCCCATTCACTCTGGACCCTGTTTCAATGGGAATGAGTCGCTCCGGACCCTGTTTCAATGGCTCCATTCACTCCGAACCCTGTTTCAATGGGCTCCTTTCACTCTGAACCCTGTTTCAATGGCTCCACTCACTCTGAACCCTGTTTCAATGGCTCCATTCACCCCTACACTGTTTCAATGGGCTCCATTCACTCTGAACCCTGTTTCAATGGCTCCATTCACCCTTAACTTTGTTCCAATGGCTCCATTCGCTCCGAACCCTGTTTCAATGGCTCCATTCACTCTGAACCCTGGTTCAATGGGCTCCATTCAGTCTGAACGCAGTTTCAATGGCTCCATTCACTCTGAATCCTGTTTCAATGGTCTCCATTCACTCTGAACCCTCTTTCAATGGCTCCATTCACCCTGAACCTTGTTCCAATGGCTCCATTCGCTCCGAACCCTGTTTCAGTGGCTCCAAACACTCTGAACCCTGTTTCAATGGTCTCCATTCACTCTGAACCCTGTTTCAATGGCTCCATTCACCCTGAACTTTGTTCCAATGGCTCCATTCGCTCCGAACCCTGTTTCAATGGCTCCATTCACTCTGAATCCTGTTTCAATGGCTCCGTTCACACTGAACCCTGCTTCAATGGTCTCCATTCACTCTGAACACTCTTTCAATGGCTCCATTCACCCTTAACCTTGTTCCAATGGCTCCATTCGCTCCGAACCCTGTTTCAGTGGATCCAAACACTCAGAACCCAGTTTCAATGGGCCCCATTCACTCTGAACCCTGTTTCAATGGCTCCATTCACTCTGAACCCTGTTTCAATGGCTCCATTCACTCTGAACCCTGTATCAATGGCTCCATTCACCCCAAACCCTGTTTCAATGGCTCCATTCCCTTTGACCACTGTTTCAATGGCTCCATGCACTGTGAACCCTGTTTCAATGGCTCCATTCACTCTGAACCCTGTTTCAAATGGCCCCATTCACTCTGAAACCTGTTTCAATGGCTCCATTCACATTAAACCCTGTTTCAATGGGCTCCATTCTCTCTGAACCGTGTTTCAATGGGCTCCATTCTCTCTGAATCTTGTTTCAACTGGATCCATTAACTCTGAACACTGTTTCAAAGGGCCCCATTCACTCTGAACCCTGTTTCAATGGGACCCATTCACTCTGAACCCTGTTTCAATGGAACCCATTCACCTTCAAACCTGTTTCAATGGCTCCATCCACTCTGAACCTTGTTTCAATTGTCTCCATTAAATCTGAAACCAGTTTCAATGTGCCCCATGCACTCTGAACCCTGTTTCAATGGTCCCCATTCACCCTGAACCTTGTTCCAATCGCTCCAATCGCTCCGAACCCTGTTTCAATTACTCCATACGCTCTGAACTCTGTTTCCAATGGGCTCCTTTCACTCCAAACCCTGTTTCAATACGCTCCATTCAATCTGAATCATGTTTCAATGGCTCCATTCACTCTGAATCCTGTTTCAATGGGCTCCATTCGCTCTGAACCCTGTTTCAATGGGCTCCATTCGCTCTGAACCCTTTTCAATAGCTCCATTGACTCTGAACAATGTTTCAATGGTTCCATTCACTCTGAACCCTGTTTCAATGGCTCCATTCACTCTGAACCCTGTTTCATTGGGCTCCATTCTCTCTGAACCGTGTTTCAAAGGGCTCCATTCACTCTGAACTCTGTTTCAATGGGCTCCATTCTCTCTGAATCTTGTTTCAATGGGATCCCTTAACACTGGACCCTGTTTCAATGGCTCCGTTCACACTGAACACTGCTTCAATGGCTCCATTCGCTCCGAACCCTGTTTCAATGGCTCCATGCACTGTGAACCCTGTTTCAATGGCTCCATTCGCTCCAAACCCTGTTTCAAATGGCCCCATTCACTCTGAAACCTGTTTCAATGGCTCCATTAACTCTGAACACTGTTTCAAAGGGCCCCATTCACTCTGAACCCTGTTTCAATGGGACCCATTCACTCTGAACCCTGTTTCAATGGAACCCATTCACCTTCAAACCTGTTTCAATGGCTCCATCCACTCTGAACCTTGTTTCAATTGTCTCCATTAAATCTGAACCCAGTTTCAATGTGCCCCATTCACTCTGAACCCTGTTTCAATGGCTCCATTCGCTATTAACCCCGTTTCCATGGAGATGAGTCTCTCCGAGCCCTGTTTCAATGGGCTCCATTCACTCTGAACCCTGTTTCAATGGTCCCCATTCACCCTGAACCTTGTTCCAATCGCTCCAATCGCTCCGAACCCTGTTTCAATTACTCCATTCGCTCTGAACCCTGTTTCCAATGGGCTCCTTTCACTCCAAACCCTGTTTCAATGCGCTCCATTCAATCTGAATCATGTTTCAATGGCTCCATTCACTCTGAATCCTGTTTCAATGGGCTCCATTCACTCTGAACCCTGTTTCAATGGGCTCCATTCGCTCTTAACCCTTTTCAATAGCTCCATTGACTCTGAACAATGTTTCAATGGCTCCGTTCACTCTGAACACTGTTTCAATGGCTCCATTCACTCTGAACCCTGTTTCAATGGTCTCCAATCACTCTGAACCATGTTTCAATGGGCCCCATTTGCTCTGAACCCTGTTTCAATGGGCTCCATTCACTGTGAACATTGTTTCAATGGCTCCATTCGTCTGAACACTGTTTCAATGTTCCATTCACTCTGAATCCTGTTTCAATGGCTCCATTCACTCTGAACCCTGTTCCAATGGTTCCATTCACTCTGAACCCTGTTTCAATGGCTCCATTCTCTCTGAATCTTTTTTCAATGGGATCCCTTAACACTGGACCCTGTTTCAATGGGACCCATTCACTCTGAACCCTGTTTCATTGGCACCATTCACTCTGAACCCTGTTTCAATGGCTGCATTCACCCTGAACCTTGTTCCAATGGCTCCATTCGCTCCGAAACTTGTTTCAATGGCTCCATTCGTCTGAACACTGTTTCAATGGCTCCATTCACTCTGAACAATGTTTCAATGGCTCCATTCACTCCAAACCCTGTTTCAGTGGCTCCAATCACTCTGAACCCTGTTTCAATGGGCCCCATTCACTCTGGACCCTGTTTCAATGGGAATGAGTCGCTCCGGACCCTGTTTCAATGGCTCCATTCACTCCGCACCCTGTTTCAATGGGCTCCTTTCACTCTGAACCCTGTTTCAATGGCTCCACTCACTCTGAAACCTGTTTCAATGGCTCCATTCACCCCTACCCTGTTTCAGTGGGCTCCATTCACTCTGAACCCTGGTTCAATGGGCTCCATTCAGTCTGAACACTGTTTCAATGGCTCCATTCACTCTGAATCCTGTTTCAATGGCTCCGTTCACACTGAACACTGCTTCAATGGCTCCATTCACTCTGAACCCTGTTTCAATGGTCTCCATTCACTCTGAACCCTCTTTCAATGGCTCCATTCACCCTGAACCTTGTTCCAATGGCTCCATTCGCTCCGAAACCTGTTTCAGTGGCTCCAAACACTCTGAACCCTGTTTCAATGGGCCCCATTCACTCTGAACCCTGTTTCAATGGCTCCATTCACTCTGAACGCTGTTTCAATGGCTCGATTCACTCTGAACCCTGTATCAATGGCTCCATTCACTCTGAACCCTTCTTCAATGGCTCCATTCAATCCTACCCTGTTTCAATGGCTCCATTCACTCCGAACCCTGTTTCAATGTTCTCCATTCACTCCGAACCCTGTTTCAATGTTCTCCATTCACTCTGAACCCTGTTTCAATGTTCTCCATCACTCCGAACCCTGTTTCTATGGCTCCATTCGCTCTGAACAATTTTACAATGCTCCAATCACTCTGAACCCTGTTTCAATTGTTCCATTCACTCTGAACCCTGTTTCAATGGCACCATTCACTCTGAACCCTGTTTCAAAGGGCTCCATTCACTCTGAACCCTGTTTCAATGGCTCCATTCACTCTGAACAATGTTTCAATGTTCCATTCACTCTGAATCCTGTTTCAATGACTCAATTCGCTCTGAACCCTGTTTCAATTGGCTCCTTTCACTCTGAACCCTGTTTCAATGGCTCAATTCACTCTGAACCCTGTTTCAATGGCTCCATTCACTCTGAACCCTGTTTCAAAGGGCTCCATTCACTCTGAACCCTGTTTCAATGGCTCCATTCACTCTGAACAATGTTTCAATGTTCCATTCACTCTGAATCCTGTTTCAATGACTCAATTCGCTCTGAACCCTGTTTCAATGGCTCCATTCATCCCGAACCCTGTTTCAATGGTTCCATTCGCTCTGAACCCTGTTTCAATGGCTCCAATGACTCTGAACCCTGTTTAAATGGCTCCATTGACTCTGAACCCTGTCTCAATGGGCTCCATTCTCTCTGAACCTTGTTTCAATGGGCTCCATTTACTCTGAACCCTTTTTCAATGGGCCCCATTCACTCTGAACCCTGTTTCAATGCGCTCCATTCAATATGAACCCTGTTTCAATGGGCCCCATTTACTCTGAACCCCGTTTCAATTGCTCCATTCGTCTGAACCCTGTTTCAATGGCACCATTCACTCTGAACAATGTTTCAATGGCTCCATTCACTCTGAGCCCTGTTTCATTGGGCTCCATTCTCTCTGAACCGGGTTTCAATGGGCTCCATTAACTCTGAACCTGTTTCAATGGGCTCCATTCTCTCTGAATCTTGTTTCAATGGGATCCATTAACTCTGGACCCTGTTTCAATGGGCCCCATTCACTCTGAACCCTGTTTCAATGGGACCCATTCACTCTGAACCCTGTTTCAATGGCTCCATTCACTCTGAACCCTGTTTCAATGGCCTCATTCACTCTGAACCCTGTTTCAATGGCTCCATTCACTCTGAACCCTGTTTCAATGGGCCCCATTCACTCTGAACCCTGTTTCAATGGCTCCATTCACTCTGAATCATGTTTCAATGGCTCCATTCACTCTGAACCCTGTTTCAATGGGCTCCATTCACTCTGAGCCCTGTTTCAATGGCTCCATTCGCTCTGAACCCTGTTTCAATGGGCCCCATTCACTCTGAAACATGTTTCAATGGCTCCATTCACTCTGAACCGTGTTTCATTGGGCTCCATTCTCTCTGAACCGGGATTCAATTGGCTCCATTAACTCTGAACCTGTTTCAATGGGCTCCATTCTCTCTGAATCTTGTTTCAATGGGACCCATTCACTCTGAATCCTGTTTCAATGGGACCCATTCACTCTGAACCCTGTTTCAATGACTCCATTAACTCTGAACCCTGTTTCAATGGGCCCCATTCACTATGAACCCTGTTTCATTGGCTCCATTCACTCCGAACACTGTTTCAATGGCTCCATTCACTCTGAACACTGTTTCAATGGCCTCCATTCACTCTGAACCCTGTTTCCATGGCTCCATTCACCCTTAACCTTGTTCCAATGGCTCCATTCGCTCCGAACCCTGTTTCAATCGGCTCCATTCACTCTGAACCCTGTTTCAATGGCTGCATTCACCCTGAACCTTGTTCCAATGGCTCCATTCGCTCCGAAACATGTTTCAATGGCTCCATTCACCCTGAACCTTGTTCCAAAGGCTCCATCGCGCCGAACCCTGTTTCAATGGATCCATTCACTCCAAACCCTGTTTCAGTGGCTCCAATCACTCTGAACCCTGTTTCAATGGGCCCCATTCACTCTGGACCCTGTTTCAATGGGAATGAGTCGCTCCGGACCCTGTTTCAATGGCTCCATTCACTCCGAACCCTGTTTCAATGGCTCCATTCACTCCAAACCCTGTTTCAGTGGCTCCAATCACTCTGAACCCTGTTTCAATGGGCCCCATTCACTCTGAACCATGTTTCAATGGGCCCCATTTGCTCTGAACCCTGTTTCAATGGGCTCCATTCACTGTGAACATTGTTTCAATGGCTCCATTCGTCTGAACACTGTTTCAATGTTCCATTCACTCTGAATCCTGTTTCAATGGCTCCATTCACTCTGAACCCTGTTCCAATGGTTCCATTCACTCTGAACCCTGTTTCAATGGCTCCATTCTCTCTGAATCTTTTTTCAATGGGATCCCTTAACACTGGACCCTGTTTCAATGGGACCCATTCACTCTGAACCCTGTTTCATTGGCACCATTCACTCTGAACCCTGTTTCAATGGCTGCATTCACCCTGAACCTTGTTCCAATGGCTCCATTCGCTCCGAAACTTGTTTCAATGGCTCCATTCGTCTGAACACTGTTTCAATGGCTCCATTCACTCTGAACAATGTTTCAATGGCTCCATTCACTCCAAACCCTGTTTCAGTGGCTCCAATCACTCTGAACCCTGTTTCAATGGGCCCCATTCACTCTGGACCCTGTTTCAATGGGAATGAGTCGCTCCGGACCCTGTTTCAATGGCTCCATTCACTCCGCACCCTGTTTCAATGGGCTCCTTTCACTCTGAACCCTGTTTCAATGGCTCCACTCACTCTGAAACCTGTTTCAATGGCTCCATTCACCCCTACCCTGTTTCAGTGGGCTCCATTCACTCTGAACCCTGGTCCAATGGGCTCCATTCAGTCTGAACACTGTTTCAATGGCTCCATTCACTCTGAATCCTGTTTCAATGGCTCCGTTCACACTGAACACTGCTTCAATGGCTCCATTCACTCTGAACCCTGTTTCAATGGTCTCCATTCACTCTGAACCCTCTTTCAATGGCTCCATTCACCCTGAACCTTGTTCCAATGGCTCCATTCGCTCCGAAACCTGTTTCAGTGGCTCCAAACACTCTGAACCCTGTTTCAATGGGCCCCATTCACTCTGAACCCTGTTTCAATGGCTCCATTCACTCTGAACCCTGTTTCAATGGCTCGATTCACTCTGAACCCTGTATCAATGGCTCCATTCACTCTGAACCCTTCTTCAATGGCTCCATTCAATCCTACCCTGTTTCAATGGCTCCATTCACTCCGAACCCTGTTTCAATGTTCTCCATTCACTCCGAACCCTGTTTCAATGTTCTCCATTCACTCTGAACCCTGTTTCAATGTTCTCCATCACTCCGAACCCTGTTTCTATGGCTCCATTCGCTCTGAACAATTTTACAATGCTCCAATCACTCTGAACCCTGTTTCAATGGTTCCATTCACTCTGAACCCTGTTTCAATGGCTCCATTCACTCTGAACCCTGTTTCAAAGGGCTCCATTCACTCTGAACCCTGTTTCAATGGCTCCATTCACTCTGAACAATGTTTCAATGTTCCATTCA
The DNA here is from genome assembly GCF_047496885.1 of Scyliorhinus torazame. Classification (NCBI taxonomy): domain Eukaryota; kingdom Metazoa; phylum Chordata; class Chondrichthyes; order Carcharhiniformes; family Scyliorhinidae; genus Scyliorhinus; species Scyliorhinus torazame. The sequence goes on along the minus strand of NC_092710.1, from coordinate 88,198,077 downwards.
CTCTGAATCCTGTTTCAATGACTCAATTCGCTCTGAACCCTGTTTCAATTGGCTCCTTTCACTCTGAACCCTGTTTCAATGGCTCAATTCACTCTGAACCCTGTTTCAATGGCTCCATTCACTCTGAACCCTGTTTCAAAGGGCTCCATTCACTCTGAACCCTGTTTCAATGGCTCCATTCACTCTGAACAATGTTTCAATGTTCCATTCACTCTGAATCCTGTTTCAATGACTCAATTCGCTCTGAACCCTGTTTCAATGGCTCCATTCATCCCGAACCCTGTTTCAATGGTTCCATTCGCTCTGAACCCTGTTTCAATGGCTCCAATGACTCTGAACCCTGTTTAAATGGCTCCATTGACTCTGAACCCTGTCTCAATGGGCTCCATTCTCTCTGAACCTTGTTTCAATGGGCTCCATTTACTCTGAACCCTTTTTCAATGGGCCCCATTCACTCTGAACCCTGTTTCAATGCGCTCCATTCAATATGAACCCTGTTTCAATGGGCCCCATTTACTCTGAACCCCGTTTCAATGGCTCCATTCGTCTGAACCCTGTTTCAATGGCACCATTCACTCTGAACAATGTTTCAATGGCTCCATTCACTCTGAACCCTGTTTCATTGGGCTCCATTCTCTCTGAACCGGGTTTCAATGGGCTCCATTAACTCTGAACCTGTTTCAATGGGCTCCATTCTCTCTGAATCTTGTTTCAATGGGATCCATTAACTCTGGACCCTGTTTCAATGGGCCCCATTCACTCTGAACCCTGTTTCAATGGGACCCATTCACTCTGAACCCTGTTTCAATGGCTCCATTCACTCTGAACCCTGTTTCAATGGCCTCATTCACTCTGAACCCTGTTTCAATGGCTCCATTCACTCTGAACCCTGTTTCAATGGGCCCCATTCACTCTGAACCCTGTTTCAATGGGCTCCATTCACTCTAAACCCTGTTTTAATGGGCTCCATTCGCCCTGAACCCTGTTTCAATGGGCTCCATTGAATTTGAACCCAGTTTCAATGGCTCCATTCACACTGAACTCTGTTTCAATGGCTCCATTCACACTGAACTCTGTTTCAATGGCTCCATTCACTCTGAACCCTGTTTCAATGGCTCCATTCACTCCAAACCCTATTTCAATGGTCTCCATTAACACTGAACCCTGTTTCAAATGGCTCCATTCACTATGAACCCTGTTTCAATGGGCTCCATTCACTCTAAACCCTGTTTTAATGGGCTCCATTCGCCCTGAACCCTGTTTCAATGGGCTCCATTCACTATGAACCCTGTTTCAATGGGCTCCATTCACTCCAAACCCAGATTCAATTGCTCCATTTACTCCGAACCCTGTTTCAAGGGCTCCATTCACTCTGAACCCTGTTTCAATGGCTCCATTCACTCCAAATCCTATTTCAATGTTCTCCATTCACTCTGATCCCTGTTTCAATGGGCCCCATTCACGCTGAACCCTGTTTCAATGGATCCATTCACTCTAAACCCTGTTTCAATGGGCTCCATTCACTCAAAACCCTGTTTCAGTGGCTCCATTCACTCTGAACCCTGTTTCAATGTCTCCATTCACTCCAAAACCTGTTTCAATGGCTTCATTCACTGCGAACCCTGTTTCAATGGCTCCATTAATTCTGAACCCTGTTTCAATGGCTCGATTCACCCTGACCACTGTTTCCATGGCTCCAATCTCTTTGAACCCTGTTTCAATGGCTCCATTCACTCTGAACCCTGTTTCAATGGCTGAATTCTCTCTGAATCATGTTTCAATGACTCCATTCAGTCTGAACCGTGTTTCAATGGGCTCCATTCAATTTGAACCCAGTTTCAATGGCTCCATTCACACAGAACTCTGTTTCAATGGCTCCATTCACACTGAACTCTGTTTCAATGGCTCTATTCACTCTGAACCCTGTTTCAAAGGCTCCATTCTCTCTGAACCCTGTGTAAATGGGCTCCATTAACTCTGAACCCTGTTTCAATGGGCTCCATTCACTCTGAACCCTGTTTCAATGGCTCCATTCGCTCTGAACCCTCTTTCAATGGCTCCATTCATCTGTACCCTGTTTCAATGGCTCCATTCACTCTGAACTCTGTTTCAATGGCTCCATTCACTTTTAATCCTGTTTCACTGGGCTCCATTCGCTCTGAACCCTTTTCAATGGCTCCATCACTCCGAACCCTGTTTCAATGGCTCCATTCGCTCTGAACCCTGTTTCAATGGCTCCATTGACTCTGAACCCTGTTTCAATGGCTCCATTCACTCTGAACCCTGTTTCAATGGCTCCATTGACTCTGAACCCTGTTTCAATGGCTCCATTCACTCCGAACCCTGTTTCAATGGCTCCATTCACTCTGAACCCTGTTTCAATGGCTCCATTCACTCTGAACTCTGTTTCAATGGCTCCATTCATTCTGAATCCTGTTTCAATGGCTCAATTCACTCCGAACCCTGTTTCAATGTTCTCCATTCACTCTGAACCCTGTTTCAATGGCTCCATTCACTCTGAACCATTTTTCAATGGCTCCATTCACTCCGAACCCTGTTTCAATGTTCTCCATTCACTCTGAACCCTGTTTCAATGTTCTCCATCACTCCGAACCCTGTTTCAATGGCTCCATTCGCTCTGAACACTGTTTCAATGGGTTCCTGCTTCAGTGGCTCCATTCACTCTGAACCGTGTTCCAATGGCTCCATTCGCTCCAAACCCTGTTTTAATGGCTCCATTCACTCTGAACCCTGTTTCAATGGCTCCATTCACTCTGAATCCTGTTTCAATGGCTCCATTCACTGTGAACCCTGTTTCAATGTTCTCCATCACTCCGAACCCTGTTTCAATGGCTCCATTCACTCAGAACCCTGTTTCAATGGCTCCATTCACTCTGAACAATGTTTCAATGGCTCCATTAACTCTGAACCCTTTTTCAATGGCCCCATTCACTCTGAACCCTGTTTCAATGTAGTCCATCACTCCGAACCCTGTTGCAATGGGCTCCTTTCACTCTAAATCCTGTTTCAATGGGCTCCATTCACTCCAAACCCAGATTCAATTGCTCCATTTACTCCGAACCCTGTTTCAATGGGGTCCATTCACTCTGAACCCTGTTTCAATGTCTCCATTCACTCCAAACCCTGTTTCAATGGCTTCATTCACTGCGAACCCTGTTTCAATGGCTCGATTCACCCTGACCACTGTTTCCATGGCTCCAATCTCTTTGAACCCTGTTTCAATGGCTCCATTCACTCTGAACCCTGTTTCAATGGCTCCATTCTCTCTGAACCCTGTTTCAATGGCTCCATTCACTCTGAACCCTGTTTAAATGGGCTCCATTCACTCTGAACCCTGTTTCAATGGCTCCATTCAGTCTGAACCCTGTTTCAATGGCTCCATTCTCTCTGAACCCTGTTTCAATGGCTCCATTCACTCTGAACCCTGTTTAAATGGGCTCCATTCACTCTGAACCCTGTTTCAATGGCTCCATTCAGTCTGAACCCTGTTTCAATGGCTCCATTCACTCTGAACCCTGTTTAAATGGGCTCCATTCACTCTGAACCCTGTTTCAATGGCTCCATTCAGTCTGAACCCTGTTTCAATGGCTCCATTCGCTCTGAACCCTCTTTCAATGGCTCCATTCACTCTGAACCCTGTTTCAATGGCTCCTTTCGCTCTGAACCCTCTTTCAATGGCTCCATTCACTCTTAATCCTGTTTCAATGGGCTCCATTCACTCTGAACCCTGTTTCACTGGGCTCCACTCGCTCTGAACCCTTTTCAATGGCTCCATTGACTCTGAACCCTGTTTCAATGGCTCCATTCACTCTGAACCCTGTTTCAATGGCTCCATTCACTCTGAATCCTGTTTCAATGGCTCCATTCACCCTGAACCCTGTTTCAATGGCTCCATTCACTCTGAATCCTGTTTCAATGGCTCCATTCTCTCTGAACCCTGTTTCAATGGGCTCCTTTCACTCCAAACCCTGTTTCAATTATCTCCAATCACTCTGAACTCTGTTTCAATGGCTCCATTCATTCTGAATCCTGTTTCAATGACTCAATTCACTCCGAACCCTGTTTCAATGTTCTCCATTCACCCTGAACCCTGTTTCAATGGCTCCATTCACTCTGAACCCTGCTTCAACGGCTCAATTCACTCCGAACCCTGTTTCAATGTTCTCCATTCACTCTGAACCCTGCTTCAGTGGCTCCGTTCACTCTAAACCCTGTTTCAATGGCTCCATTCACTCTGAACCCTGTTTCAATGGCTCCATTCACTCTGAACAATGTTTCAATGGCTCCAATAAATCTGAACCCTGTTTCAATGTGCCCCATTCACTCTGAACCCTGTTTCAATGGCTCCATTCGCTATGAACCCCGTTTCAATGGAGATGAGTCTCTCCGAGCCCTGTTTCAATGGGCTCCATTCACTCTGAACCCTGTTTCATTGGCTCCATTCACCCTGAACCCTGTTTCAATGGCTCCATTCACTATGAACCCGGTTCCAATGGCTCCATTTGTTCCGAACCCTGTTTCAATGGCTCCATTCACCTTGAACCTTGTTCCAATGGCTCCATTTGCTCCGAACCCTGTTTCAATGGCTCCATTCACCTTGAACCTTGTTCCAATGGCTCCATTTGCTCCGAACCCTGTTTCAATGGCTCCATTCACCTTGAACCTTGTTCCAATGGCTCCATTCGCTCCGAACCCTGTTTCAATGGATCCATTCACCCTGAACCCTGTTTCAATGGCTCCATTCACCTTGAACCTTGTTCCAATGGCTCCATTTGCTCCGAACCCTGTTTCAATGGCTCCATTCACCTTGAACCTTGTTCCAATGGCTCCATTCGCTCCGAACCCTGTTTCAATGGATCCATTCACTCTGAACCCTGTTTCAATGGCTCCATTCATTCTGAACACAGTTTCAATGTTTCCATTCACCCTGAACCTTGTTCCAATGGCTCCATTCACTCCGAACCCTGTTTCAATGGTCTCCATTCACTCTGAACCCTGTTTAAAAGGCTCCATTCACTATGAGCCCAGTTTCAATTGCTCCAATATCGCTGAACCCTGTTTCAATGGCTCCATTCACTCTGAACCCTGTTTCAATGGGCTCCATTCACTCTAAACCCTGTTTCAATGGGCTCCATTCACTCAAAACCCTGTTTTAATGGGCTCCATTCGCCCTGAACCCTGTTTCAATGGGCTCCATTCACTCTGACCCCTGTTTCAATGGCGCCATTCACTCTGAACCCTGTTGCAATGGGCTCCATTCACTCCAAACCCAGATTCAATTGCTCCATTTACTCCGAACCCTGTTTCAAGGGCTCCATTCACTCTGAACCCTGTTTCAATGGCTCCATTTACTCCAAACCCTATTTCATTGTTCTCCATTCACTCTGATCCCTGTTTCAATGGGCCCCATTCATGCTGAACCCTGTTTCAATGGATCCATTCACTCTGAACCCCGTGTAAATGGGCTCCATTCACTATGAACCCTGTTTCAATTGCTCCATTATCGCATAACCCTGTTTCAATGGCTCCATTCACTCTGAACCCTGTTTCAATGGGCTCCATTCACTCTGAACCCTGTTTCAATGGGCTCCATTCACTCAAAACCCTGTTTCAGTGGCTCCATTCCCTCTGAACCCTGTTTCAATGGCTCCATTAATTCTGAACCCTGTTTCAATGGCTCGATTCACCCTGACCACTGTTTCCATGGCTCCAATCTCTTTGAACCCTGTTTCAATGGCTCCATTCACTCTGAACCCTGTTTCAATGGCTCCATTCTCTCTGAACCCTGTTTCAATGGCTCTATTCAGTCTGAACCCTGTTTCAAAGGCTCCATTCACTCTGAACCCTGTGTAAATGGGCTCCATTCACTTTGAACCCTGTTTCAATGGCTCCATTATCTCTGAATCATGTTTCAATGGCTCCATTCAGTCTGAACCCTGTTTCAATGGGCTCCATTGAATTTGAACCAATTTCAATGGCTCCATTCACACTGAACTCTGTTTCAATGGCTCCATTCACACTGAACTCTGTTTCAATGGCTCCATTCACTCTGAACCCTGTTTCAATGGCTCCATTCACTCCAAACCCTATTTCAATGGTCTCCATTAACACTGAACCCTGTTTCAAATGGCTCCATTCACTATGAACCCTGTTTCAATGGGCTCCATTCACTCTAAACCCTGTTTTAATGGGCTCCATTCGCCCTGAACCCTGTTTCAATGGGCTCCATTGAATTTGAACCCAGTTTCAATGGCTCCATTCACACTGAACTCTGTTTCAATGGCTCCATTCACACTGAACTCTGTTTCAATGGCTCCATTCACTCTGAACCCTGTTTCAATGGCTCCATTCACTCCAAACCCTATTTCAATGGTCTCCATTAACACTGAACCCTGTTTCAAATGGCTCCATTCACTATGAACCCTGTTTCAATGGGCTCCATTCACTCTAAACCCTGTTTTAATGGGCTCCATTCGCCCTGAACCCTGTTTCAATGGGCTCCATTCACTATGAACCCTGTTTCAATGGGCTCCATTCACTCCAAACCCAGATTCAATTGCTCCATTTACTCCGAACCCTGTTTCAAGGGCTCAATTCACTCTGAACCCTGTTTCAATGGCTCCATTCACTCCAAATCCTATTTCAATGTTCTCCATTCACTCTGATCCCTGTTTCAATGGGCCCCATTCACGCTGAACCCTGTTTCAATGGATCCATTCACTCTAAACCCTGTTTCAATGGGCTCCATTCACTCAAAACCCTGTTTCAGTGGCTCCATTCACTCTGAACCCTGTTTCAATGTCTCCATTCACTCCAAAACCTGTTTCAATGGCTTCATTCACTGCGAACCCTGTTTCAATGGCTCCATTAATTCTGAACCCTGTTTCAATGGCTCGATTCACCCTGACCACTGTTTCCATGGCTCCAATCTCTTTGAACCCTGTTTCAATGGCTCCATTCACTCTGAACCCTGTTTCAATGGCTGAATTCTCTCTGAATCATGTTTCAATGACTCCATTCAGTCTGAACCGTGTTTCAATGGGCTCCATTCAATTTGAACCCAGTTTCAATGGCTCCATTCACACAGAACTCTGTTTCAATGGCTCCATTCACACTGAACTCTGTTTCAATGGCTCTATTCACTCTGAACCCTGTTTCAAAGGCTCCATTCTCTCTGAACCCTGTGTAAATGGGCTCCATTAACTCTGAACCCTGTTTCAATGGGCTCCATTCACTCTGAACCCTGTTTCAATGGCTCCATTCGCTCTGAACCCTCTTTCAATGGCTCCATTCATCTGTACCCTGTTTCAATGGCTCCATTCACTCTGAACTCTGTTTCAATGGCTCCATTCACTTTTAATCCTGTTTCACTGGGCTCCATTCGCTCTGAACCCTTTTCAATGGCTCCATCACTCCGAACCCTGTTTCAATGGCTCCATTCGCTCTGAACCCTGTTTCAATGGCTCCATTGACTCTGAACCCTGTTTCAATGGCTCCATTCACTCTGAACCCTGTTTCAATGGCTCCATTGACTCTGAACCCTGTTTCAATGGCTCCATTCACTCCGAACCCTGTTTCAATGGCTCCATTCACTCTGAACCCTGTTTCAATGGCTCCATTCACTCTGAACTCTGTTTCAATGGCTCCATTCATTCTGAATCCTGTTTCAATGGCTCAATTCACTCCGAACCCTGTTTCAATGTTCTCCATTCACTCTGAACCCTGTTTCAATGGCTCCATTCACTCTGAACCCTTTTTCAATGGCTCCATTCACTCCGAACCCTGTTTCAATGTTCTCCATTCACTCTGAACCCTGTTTCAATGTTCTCCATCACTCCGAACCCTGTTTCAATGGCTCCATTCGCTCTGAACACTGTTTCAATGGGTTCCTGCTTCAGTGGCTCCATTCACTCTGAACCGTGTTCCAATGGCTCCATTCGCTCCAAACCCTGTTTTAATGGCTCCATTCACTCTGAACCCTGTTTCAATGGCTCCATTCACTCTGAATCCTGTTTCAATGGCTCCATTCACTGTGAACCCTGTTTCAATGTTCTCCATCACTCCGAACCCTGTTTCAATGGCTCCATTCACTCAGAACCCTGTTTCAATGGCTCCATTCACTCTGAACAATGTTTCAATGGCTCCATTAACTCTGAACCCTTTTTCAATGGCCCCATTCACTCTGAACCCTGTTTCAATGTAGTCCATCACTCCGAACCCTGTTTCAATGGCTCCATTCACTCCGAACCCTGTTTCAATGTTCTCCATTCACTCTGAACCCTGTTTCAATGTAGTCCATCACTCCGAACCCTGTTTCAATGGCTCCATTCGCTCTGTACACTGTTTCAATGGGCTCCAGCTTCAATGGCTCCATTCACTCTGAACCCTGTTTCAATGTTTCCATTCACTCTAAACCCTGTTCAATGGCTTCCTTCACTGCAAACCCTGTTTCAATGGCTCCATTAATTCTGAACCCTGTTTCAATGGCTCGATTTACCCTGACCACTGTTTCCATGGCTCCAATCTCTTTGAACCCTGTTTCAATGGCTCCATTCACTCTGAACCCTGTTTCAATGGCTCCATTCTCTCTGAATCATGTTTCAATGGCTCCATTCAGTCAGAACCCTGTTTCAATGGGCTCCATTCAATTTGAACCCAGTTTCAATGGCTCCATTCACACTGAACTCTGTTTCAATGGCTCCATTCACACTGAACTCTGTTTCAATGGCTCCATTCACTCTGAACCCTGTTTCAAAGGCTCCATTCTCTCTGAACCCTGTTTCAATGGCTCCATTCCCTTGAACCCTGTTTCAATGGCTCCATTCACTCTGAACCCTGTTTCAATGGCTCCATTCACTCTGAACCTTGTTTCAATGGCTCCATTCACCCCAAACCCTGTTTCAATGGCTCCATTCACTCTGACAACTGTTTCAATGGCTCCAGGTACTCTGAACCCTGTTTCAATGGGCTCCATTGAATTTGAACCCAGTTTCAATGGCTCCATTCACACTGAACTCTGTTTCAATGGCTCCATTCACACTGAACTCTGTTTCAATGGCTCCATTCACTCTGAACCCTGTTTCAATGGCTCCATTCACTCCAAACCCTATTTCAATGGTCTCCATTCACTCTGAACCCTGTGTAAATGGGCTCCATTAACTCTGAACCCTGTTTCAATGCGCTCCATTCACTATGAACCCTGTTTCAATGGCCCCATTCACTCTGAACCCTGTTGCAATGGGCTCCTTTCACTCTAAATCCTGTTTCAATGGGCTCCATTCACTCCAAACCCAGATTCAATTGCTCCATTTACTCCGAACCCTGTTTCAAGGGCTCCATTCACTCTGAACCCTGTTTCAATGGCTCCATTCACTCCAAATCCTATTTCAATGTTCTCCATTCACTCTGATCCCTGTTTCAATGGGCCCCATTCACGCTGAACCCTGTTTCAATGGATCCATTCACTCTAAACCCTGTTTCAATGGGCTCCATTCACTCAAAACCCTGTTTCAGTGGCTCCATTCACTCTGAACCCTGTTTCAATGCCTCCATTCACTCCAAACCCTGTTTCAATGGCTTCATTCACTGCGAACCCTGTTTCAATGGCTCCATTAATTCTGAACCCTGTTTCAATGGCTCGATTCACCCTGACCACTGTTTCCATGGCTCCAATCTCTTTGAACCCTGTTTCAATGGCTCCATTCACTCTGAACCCTGTTTCAATGGCTGAATTCTCTCTGAATCATGTTTCAATGGCTCCATTCAGTCTGAACCGTGTTTCAATGGGCTCCATTCAATTTGAACCCAGTTTCAATGGCTCCATTCACACAGAACTCTGTTTCAATGGCTCCATTCACACTGAACTCTGTTTCAATGGCTCTATTCACTCTGAACCCTGTTTCAAAGGCTCCATTCTCTCTGAACCCTGTGTAAATGGGCTCCATTAACTCTGAACCCTGTTTCAATGGGCTCCATTCACTCTGAACCCTGTTTCAATTGCTCCATTCGCTCTGAACCCTCTTTCAATGGCTCCATTGACTCCGAACCCTGTTTCAATGGCTCCATTCACTCTGAACTCTGTTTCAATGGCTCCATTCACTCTTAATCCTGTTTCAATGGGCTCCATTCACTCTGAACCCTGTTTCACTGGGCTCCATTCGCTCTGAACCCTTTTCAATGGCTCCATCACTCCGAACCCTGTTTCAATGGCTCCATTCGCTCTGAACCCTGTTTCAATGGCTCCATTCACTCTGAACCCTGTTTCAATGGCTCCATTCACTCTGAATCCTGTTTCAATGGGCTCCTTTCACTCCAAACCCTGTTTCAATTGTCTCCAATCACTCTGAACTCTGTTTCAATGGCTCCATTCATTCTGAATCCTGTTTCAATGGCTCAATTCACTCCGAACCCTGTTTCAATGTTCTCCATTCACTCTGAACCCTGTTTCAATGGCTCCATTCACTCTGAACCCTTTTTCAATGGCTCCATTCACTCCGAACCCTGTTTCAATGTTCTCCATTCACTCTGAACCCTGTTTCAATGTTCTACATCACTCCGAACCCTGTTTCAATGGCTCCATTCGCTCTGAACACTGTTTCAATGGGTTCCTGCTTCAGTGGCTCCATTCACTCTGAACCGTGTTCCAATGGCTGCATTCACTCAGAACCCTGTTTCAATGTTCCATTCACTCTGAACAATGTTTCAATGGCTCCATTAACTCTGAACCCTTTTTCAATGGCCACATTCACTCTGAACCCTGTTTCAATGTTCTCCATTCACTCTGAACCCTGTTTCAATGTTCTCCATGACTCCGAATCCTGTTTCAATGGCTCCATTCACTCCGAACCCTGTTTCAATGTTCTCCATTCACTCTGAACCCTGTTTCAATGTAGTCCATTACTCCGAACCCTGTTTCAATGGCTCCATTCGCTCTGTACACTGTTTCAATGGGCTCCAGCTTCAATGGCTCCATTCACTCTGAACCCTGTTTCAATATTTCCATTCACTCCAAACCCTGTTTCAATGGCTTCCTTCACTGCAAACCCTGTTTCAATGGGCTCCATTCACTCTAAACCCTGTTTCAATGGGCTCCATTCACTCAAAACCCTGTTTTAATGGGCTCCATTCGCCCTGAACCCTGTTTCAATGGGCTCCATTCACTCTGACCCCTGTTTCAATGGCGCCATTCACTCTGAACCCTGTTGCAATGGGCTCCATTCACTCCAAACCCAGATTCAATTGCTCCATTTACTCCGAACCCTGTTTCAAGGGCTCCATTCACTCTGAACCCTGTTTCAATGGCTCCATTTACTCCAAACCCTATTTCATTGTTCTCCATTCACTCTGATCCCTGTTTCAATGGGCCCCATTCATGCTGAACCCTGTTTCAATGGATCCATTCACTCTGAACCCCGTGTAAATGGGCTCCATTCACTATGAACCCTGTTTCAATTGCTCCATTATCGCATAACCCTGTTTCAATGGCTCCATTCACTCTGAACCCTGTTTCAATGGGCTCCATTCACTCTGAACCCTGTTTCAATGGGCTCCATTCACTCAAAACCCTGTTTCAGTGGCTCCATTCCCTCTGAACCCTGTTTCAATGTCTCCATTCACTCCAAACCCTGTTTCAATGGCTTCATTCACTGCGAACCCTGTTTCAATGGCTCCATTAATTCTGAACCCTGTTTCAATGGCTCGATTCACCCTGACCACTGTTTCCATGGCTCCAATCTCTTTGAACCCTGTTTCAATGGCTCCATTCACTCTGAACCCTGTTTCAATGGCTCCATTCTCTCTGAACCCTGTTTCAATGGCTCTATTCAGTCTGAACCCTGTTTCAAAGGCTCCATTCACTCTGAACCCTGTGTAAATGGGCTCCATTCACTTTGAACCCTGTTTCAATGGCTCCATTATCTCTGAATCATGTTTCAATGGCTCCATTCAGTCTGAACCCTGTTTCAATGGGCTCCATTGAATTTGAACCAATTTCAATGGCTCCATTCACACTGAACTCTGTTTCAATGGCTCCATTCACACTGAACTCTGTTTCAATGGCTCCATTCACTCTGAACCCTGTTTCAATGGCTCCATTCACTCCAAACCCTATTTCAATGGTCTCCATTAACACTGAACCCTGTTTCAAATGGCTCCATTCACTATGAACCCTGTTTCAATGGGCTCCATTCACTCTAAACCCTGTTTTAATGGGCTCCATTCGCCCTGAACCCTGTTTCAATGGGCTCCATTGAATTTGAACCCAGTTTCAATGGCTCCATTCACACTGAACTCTGTTTCAATGGCTCCATTCACACTGAACTCTGTTTCAATGGCTCCATTCACTCTGAACCCTGTTTCAATGGCTCCATTCACTCCAAACCCTATTTCAATGGTCTCCATTAACACTGAACCCTGTTTCAAATGGCTCCATTCACTATGAACCCTGTTTCAATGGGCTCCATTCACTCTAAACCCTGTTTTAATGGGCTCCATTCGCCCTGAACCCTGTTTCAATGGGCTCCATTCACTATGAACCCTGTTTCAATGGGCTCCATTCACTCCAAACCCAGATTCAATTGCTCCATTTACTCCGAACCCTGTTTCAAGGGCTCCATTCACTCTGAACCCTGTTTCAATGGCTCCATTCACTCCAAATCCTATTTCAATGTTCTCCATTCACTCTGATCCCTGTTTCAATGGGCCCCATTCACGCTGAACCCTGTTTCAATGGATCCATTCACTCTAAACCTTGTTTCAATGGGCTCCATTCACTCAAAACCCTGTTTCAGTGGCTCCATTCACTCTGAACCCTGTTTCAATGTCTCCATTCACTCCAAAACCTGTTTCAATGGCTTCATTCACTGCGAACCCTGTTTCAATGGCTCCATTAATTCTGAACCCTGTTTCAATGGCTCGATTCACCCTGACCACTGTTTCCATGGCTCCAATCTCTTTGAACCCTGTTTCAATGGCTCCATTCACTCTGAACCCTGTTTCAATGGCTGAATTCTCTCTGAATCATGTTTCAATGACTCCATTCAGTCTGAACCGTGTTTCAATGGGCTCCATTCAATTTGAACCCAGTTTCAATGGCTCCATTCACACAGAACTCTGTTTCAATGGCTCCATTCACACTGAACTCTGTTTCAATGGCTCTATTCACTCTGAACCCTGTTTCAAAGGCTCCATTCTCTCTGAACCCTGTGTAAATGGGCTCCATTAACTCTGAACCCTGTTTCAATGGGCTCCATTCACTCTGAACCCTGTTTCAATGGCTCCATTCGCTCTGAACCCTCTTTCAATGGCTCCATTCATCTGTACCCTGTTTCAATGGCTCCATTCACTCTGAACTCTGTTTCAATGGCTCCATTCACTTTTAATCCTGTTTCACTGGGCTCCATTCGCTCTGAACCCTTTTCAATGGCTCCATCACTCCGAACCCTGTTTCAATGGCTCCATTCGCTCTGAACCCTGTTTCAATGGCTCCATTGACTCTGAACCCTGTTTCAATGGCTCCATTCACTCTGAACCCTGTTTCAATGGCTCCATTGACTCTGAACCCTGTTTCAATGGCTCCATTCACTCCGAACCCTGTTTCAATGGCTCCATTCACTCTGAACCCTGTTTCAATGGCTCCATTCACTCTGAACTCTGTTTCAATGGCTCCATTCATTCTGAATCCTGTTTCAATGGCTCAATTCACTCCGAACCCTGTTTCAATGTTCTCCATTCACTCTGAACCCTGTTTCAATGGCTCCATTCACTCTGAACCCTTTTTCAATGGCTCCATTCACTCCGAACCCTGTTTCAATGTTCTCCATTCACTCTGAACCCTGTTTCAATGTTCTCCATCACTCCGAACCCTGTTTCAATGGCTCCATTCGCTCTGAACACTGTTTCAATGGGTTCCTGCTTCAGTGGCTCCATTCACTCTGAACCGTGTTCCAATGGCTCCATTCGCTCCAAACCCTGTTTTAATGGCTCCATTCACTCTGAACCCTGTTTCAATGGCTCCATTCACTCTGAATCCTGTTTCAATGGCTCCATTCACTGTGAACCCTGTTTCAATGTTCTCCATCACTCCGAACCCTGTTTCAATGGCTCCATTCACTCAGAACCCTGTTTCAATGGCTCCATTCACTCTGAACAATGTTTCAATGGCTCCATTAACTCTGAACCCTTTTTCAATGGCCCCATTCACTCTGAACCCTGTTTCAATGTAGTCCATCACTCCGAACCCTGTTTCAATGGCTCCATTCACTCCGAACCCTGTTTCAATGTTCTCCATTCACTCTGAACCCTGTTTCAATGTAGTCCATCACTCCGAACCCTGTTTCAATGGCTCCATTCGCTCTGTACACTGTTTCAATGGGCTCCAGCTTCAATGGCTCCATTCACTCTGAACCCTGTTTCAATGTTTCCATTCACTCTAAACCCTGTTCAATGGCTTCCTTCACTGCAAACCCTGTTTCAATGGCTCCATTAATTCTGAACCCTGTTTCAATGGCTCGATTTACCCTGACCACTGTTTCCATGGCTCCAATCTCTTTGAACCCTGTTTCAATGGCTCCATTCACTCTGAACCCTGTTTCAATGGCTCCATTCTCTCTGAATCATGTTTCAATGGCTCCATTCAGTCAGAACCCTGTTTCAATGGGCTCCATTCAATTTGAACCCAGTTTCAATGGCTCCATTCACACTGAACTCTGTTTCAATGGCTCCATTCACACTGAACTCTGTTTCAATGGCTCCATTCACTCTGAACCCTGTTTCAAAGGCTCCATTCTCTCTGAACCCTGTTTCAATGGCTCCATTCCCTTGAACCCTGTTTCAATGGCTCCATTCACTCTGAACCCTGTTTCAATGGCTCCATTCACTCTGAACCTTGTTTCAATGGCTCCATTCACCCCAAACCCTGTTTCAATGGCTCCATTCACTCTGACAACTGTTTCAATGGCTCCAGGTACTCTGAACCCTGTTTCAATGGGCTCCATTGAATTTGAACCCAGTTTCAATGGCTCCATTCACACTGAACTCTGTTTCAATGGCTCCATTCACACTGAACTCTGTTTCAATGGCTCCATTCACTCTGAACCCTGTTTCAATGGCTCCATTCACTCCAAACCCTATTTCAATGGTCTCCATTCACTCTGAACCCTGTGTAAATGGGCTCCATTAACTCTGAACCCTGTTTCAATGCGCTCCATTCACTATGAACCCTGTTTCAATGGCCCCATTCACTCTGAACCCTGTTGCAATGGGCTCCTTTCACTCTAAATCCTGTTTCAATGGGCTCCATTCACTCCAAACCCAGATTCAATTGCTCCATTTACTCCGAACCCTGTTTCAAGGGCTCCATTCACTCTGAACCCTGTTTCAATGGCTCCATTCACTCCAAATCCTATTTCAATGTTCTCCATTCACTCTGATCCCTGTTTCAATGGGCCCCATTCACGCTGAACCCTGTTTCAATGGATCCATTCACTCTAAACCCTGTTTCAATGGGCTCCATTCACTCAAAACCCTGTTTCAGTGGCTCCATTCACTCTGAACCCTGTTTCAATGTTTCCATTCACTCTAAACCCTGTTCAATGGCTTCCTTCACTGCAAACCCTGTTTCAATGGCTCCATTAATTCTGAACCCTGTTTCAATGGCTCGATTTACCCTGACCACTGTTTCCATGGCTCCAATCTCTTTGAACCCTGTTTCAATGGCTCCATTCACTCTGAACCCTGTTTCAATGGCTCCATTCTCTCTGAATCATGTTTCAATGGCTCCATTCAGTCAGAACCCTGTTTCAATGGGCTCCATTCAATTTGAACCCAGTTTCAATGGCTCCATTCACACTGAACTCTGTTTCAATGGCTCCATTCACACTGAACTCTGTTTCAATGGCTCCATTCACTCTGAACCCTGTTTCAAAGGCTCCATTCTCTCTGAACCCTGTTTCAATGGCTCCATTCCCTTGAACCCTGTTTCAATGGCTCCATTCACTCTGAACCCTGTTTCAATGGCTCCATTCACTCTGAACCTTGTTTCAATGGCTCCATTCACCCCAAACCCTGTTTCAATGGCTCCATTCACTCTGACAACTGTTTCAATGGCTCCAGGTACTCTGAACCCTGTTTCAATGGGCTCCATTGAATTTGAACCCAGTTTCAATGGCTCCATTCACACTGAACTCTGTTTCAATGGCTCCATTCACACTGAACTCTGTTTCAATGGCTCCATTCACTCTGAACCCTGTTTCAATGGCTCCATTCACTCCAAACCCTATTTCAATGGTCTCCATTCACTCTGAACCCTGTGTAAATGGGCTCCATTAACTCTGAACCCTGTTTCAATGCGCTCCATTCACTATGAACCCTGTTTCAATGGCCCCATTCACTCTGAACCCTGTTGCAATGGGCTCCTTTCACTCTAAATCCTGTTTCAATGGGCTCCATTCACTCCAAACCCAGATTCAATTGCTCCATTTACTCCGAACCCTGTTTCAAGGGCTCCATTCACTCTGAACCCTGTTTCAATGGCTCCATTCACTCCAAATCCTATTTCAATGTTCTCCATTCACTCTGATCCCTGTTTCAATGGGCCCCATTCACGCTGAACCCTGTTTCAATGGATCCATTCACTCTAAACCCTGTTTCAATGGGCTCCATTCACTCAAAACCCTGTTTCAGTGGCTCCATTCACTCTGAACCCTGTTTCAATGCCTCCATTCACTCCAAACCCTGTTTCAATGGCTTCATTCACTGCGAACCCTGTTTCAATGGCTCCATTAATTCTGAACCCTGTTTCAATGGCTCGATTCACCCTGACCACTGTTTCCATGGCTCCAATCTCTTTGAACCCTGTTTCAATGGCTCCATTCACTCTGAACCCTGTTTCAATGGCTGAATTCTCTCTGAATCATGTTTCAATGGCTCCATTCAGTCTGAACCGTGTTTCAATGGGCTCCATTCAATTTGAACCCAGTTTCAATGGCTCCATTCACACAGAACTCTGTTTCAATGGCTCCATTCACACTGAACTCTGTTTCAATGGCTCTATTCACTCTGAACCCTGTTTCAAAGGCTCCATTCTCTCTGAACCCTGTGTAAATGGGCTCCATTAACTCTGAACCCTGTTTCAATGGGCTCCATTCACTCTGAACCCTGTTTCAATGGCTCCATTCGCTCTGAACCCTCTTTCAATGGCTCCATTGACTCCGAACCCTGTTTCAATGGCTCCATTCACTCTGAACTCTGTTTCAATGGCTCCATTCACTCTTAATCCTGTTTCAATGGGCTCCATTCACTCTGAACCCTGTTTCACTGGGCTCCATTCGCTCTGAACCCTTTTCAATGGCTCCATCACTCCGAACCCTGTTTCAATGGCTCCATTCGCTCTGAACCCTGTTTCAATGGCTCCATTCACTCTGAACCCTGTTTCAATGGCTCCATTCACTCTGAATCCTGTTTCAATGGGCTCCTTTCACTCCAAACCCTGTTTCAATTGTCTCCAATCACTCTGAACTCTGTTTCAATGGCTCCATTCATTCTGAATCCTGTTTCAATGGCTCAATTCACTCCGAACCCTGTTTCAATGTTCTCCATTCACTCTGAACCCTGTTTCAATGGCTCCATTCACTCTGAACCCTTTTTCAATGGCTCCATTCACTCCGAACCCTGTTTCAATGTTCTCCATTCACTCTGAACCCTGTTTCAATGTTCTACATCACTCCGAACCCTGTTTCAATGGCTCCATTCGCTCTGAACACTGTTTCAATGGGTTCCTGATTCAGTGGCTCCATTCACTCTGAACCGTGTTCCAATGGCTGCATTCACTCAGAACCCTGTTTCAATGTTCCATTCACTCTGAACAATGTTTCAATGGCTCCATTAACTCTGAACCCTTTTTCAATGGCCACATTCACTCTGAACCCTGTTTCAATGTTCTCCATTCACTCTGAACCCTGTTTCAATGTTCTCCATGACTCCGAATCCTGTTTCAATGGCTCCATTCACTCCGAACCCTGTTTCAATGTTCTCCATTCACTCTGAACCCTGTTTCAATGTAGTCCATTACTCCGAACCCTGTTTCAATGGCTCCATTCGCTCTGTACACTGTTTCAATGGGCTCCAGCTTCAATGGCTCCATTCACTCTGAACCCTGTTTCAATATTTCCATTCACTCCAAACCCTGTTTCAATGGCTTCCTTCACTGCAAACCCTGTTTCAATGGCTCCATTAATTCTGAACCCTGTTTCAATGGCTCGATTCACCCTGACCACTGTTTCCATGGCTCCAATCTCTTTGAACCCTGTTTCAATGGCTCCATTCACTCTGAACCCTGTTTCAATGGCTCCATTCTCTCTGAATCATGTTTCAATGGCTCCATTCAGTCTGAACCCTGTTTCAATGGGCTCCATTCAATTTGAACCCAGTTTCAATGGCTCCATTCACACTGAACTCTGTTTCAATGGCTCCATTCACACTGAACTCTGTTTCAATGGCTCTATTCACCCTGAACCCTGTTTCAAAGGCTCCATTCTCTCTGAGCCCTGTTTCAATGGTTCCATTCCCTTGAACCCTGTTTCAATGGCTCCATTCACTCTGAACCCTGTTTCAATGGCTCCATTCACTCTGAACCTTGATTCAATGGCTCCATTCACCCCAAACCCTGTTTCAATGGCCCCATTCACTCTGAAACCTGTTTCAATGGCTCCATTCACTCTGAACCCTGTTTCAATGGCTCCATTCACTCTGGACCCTGTTTCAATGACTCAATTCGCTCTGAACCCTGTTTCAATGGCTCAATTCACTCTGAACCCTGTTTCAATGGCTCCATTCACTCTGAACCCTGTTTCAATGTTCCATTCACTCTGAACCCTGTTTCAATGGCTCCATTCACTCTGGACCCTGTTTCAATGACTCAATTCGCTCTGAACCCTGTTTCAATGGCTCCATTCACTCTGAACCTTGTTTCAATGGCTCCATTCACTCTGAACCCTGTTTCAATGTTCCATTCACTCTGAACCCTGTTTCAATGGCTCCATTCAATCTGAACCCTGTTTCAATGGCTCCATTCACTCTGAACCATGTTTCAATGGCTCCATTCAATCTGAATCCTGTTTCAATGGCTCCATTCACTCTGAACCCTGTTTCAATGTTCCATTCACTCCGAGCCCTGTTTCAATGGGCTCCAGTCACTCTGAACCCTGTTTCAATGGCTCCATTCATCCCAAACCCTGTTTCAATGGCTCCATTCTCTCTGAACCCTGTTTCAATGGCTTCATTGACTCTGAACCCTGTTTCAATGGCTCCATTCACTCTGAACCCTTTTTCAAAGGGCTCCATTCTCTCTGAACCTTGTTTCAATGGGCTCTATTTACTCTGAACCCTTTTTCAATGTTCCATTCACTCCTACCCTGTTTCAATGGGCTCCATTCTCTCCGTTCACTCTGAATCCTGTTTCAATGGGCTCCATTCACTCTGAACCCTGTTTCAATGGGCTCCATTCACTCTGAAACCTGTTTCAATGGGCTCCTTTCACTCTGAATCCTGATTCAATCGCTCCATTCTCTCTGAACCTTGTTTCAATGGCTCCATTCACTCTGAACCCTGTTTCAATGGTTCCATTCACTCTGAACCCTGTTTCAATGTTCTCCATTCACTCTGATCCCTGTTTCAATGGGCCCCATTCACGCTGAACCCTGTTTCAATGGATCCATTCACTCTAAACCCTGTTTCAATGGTTCCATTCACTCTGAACCCTGTTTCAATGGCTCCATTCACTCTGAACAATGTTTCAATGTTCCATTCACTCTGAACCCTGTTTCAATGGCTCCATTCACTCTGGACCCTGTTTCAATGACTCAATTCGCTCTGAACCCTGTTTCAATGGCTCAATTCACTCTGAACCCTGTTTCAATGGCTCCATTCACTCTGAACCCTGTTTCTATGTTCCATTCACTCTGAACCCTGTTTCAATGGCTCCATTCACTCTGGACCCTGTTTCAATGACTCAATTCGCTCTGAACCCTGTTTCAATGGCTCCATTCACTCTGAACCTTGTTTCAATGGCTCCATTCACTCTGAACCCTGTTTCAATGTTCCATTCACTCTGAACCCTGTTTCAATGGCTCCATTCAATCTGAACCCTGTTTCAATGGCTCCATTCACTCTGAACCATGTTTCAATGGCTCCATTCAATCTGAATCCTGTTTCAATGGCTCCATTCACTCTGAACCCTGTTTCAATGTTCCATTCACTCCGAGCCCTGTTTCAATGGGCTCCAGTCACTCTGAACCCTGTTTCAATGGCTCCATTCATCCCAAACCCTGTTTCAATGGCTCCATTCACTCTGAACCCTGTTTCAATGGCTCCAGTCACTCTGAACCCTGTTTCAATGGCTCCATTCATCCCAAACCCTGTTTCAATGGCTTCATTGACTCTGAACCCTGTTTCAATGGCTCCATTCACTCTGAACCCTTTTTCAATGGGCTCCATTATCGCTGAACCCTGTTTCAATGGCTCCATTTACTCTGAACCCTGTTTCAATGGGCCCCATTCACTCTGAAACCTGTTTCTTTTTTTTTATTAAATATTTTATTGAAAATCTTTGGTCAACCAACACAGTACATTGTGCATCCTTTACACAATATTATAACAACACAAATAACAATGACCTATTTTATAAACAAAAAATGAATAAATAATAAATAACAAAAATGAAAACTAGCCCTAATTGGCAACTGCCTTGTCACAAGTAACACTCTCCAAAAATATAATTTAACAGTCCAATATATAATTATCTGTAGCAACGACCTATACATACTATACAGTATATATTAACAACCCTGAGAGTCCTTCTGGTTCCTCCTCCCCCCCGCCACCCACCCCTCCCCCCCCCCCCCCCCCAACCCCTCCCCCCGATCCTGGGCTGCTGCTGCTGCCTTCTTTTTCCCATTCCGTCTATCTTTCTGCGAGGTATTCGACGAACGGTTGCCACCGCCTGGTGAACCCTTGAGCCGACCCCCTTAGGACGAACTTAATCCGCTCTAGCTTTATAAACCCCGCCATGTCATTTATCCAGGTCTCCACCCCCGGGGGCTTGGCTTCTTTCCACATTAGCAATATCCTGTGCCGGGCTACTAGGGACGCAAAGGCCAAAACATCGGCCTCTCTCGCCTCCTGCACTCCCGGCTCTTGTGCAACCCCAAATATAGCTAACCCCCAGCTTGGTTCGACCCGGATTCCTACTACTTTTGAAAGCACCTTTGTCACCCCCATCCAAAACCCCTGTAGTGCCGGGCATGACCAAAACATATGGGTATGATTCGCTGGGCTTCTCGAGCACCTCGCACACCTATCCTCCACCCCAAAAAATTTACTGAGCCGTGCTCCAGTCATATGTGCCCTGTGTAATACCTTAAACTGAATCAGGCTTAGCCTGGCACACGAGGACGACGAGTTTACCCTGCTTACGGCATCTGCCCACAGCCCCTCCTCGATCTCCTCCCCCAGCTCTTCTTCCCATTTCCCTTTTAGTTCATCTACCATAGTCTCCCCTTCGTCCCTCATTTCCCTATATATATCTGACACCTTACCATCCCCCACCCATGTCTTTGAGATCACTCTGTCCTGCACCTCTTGTGTCGGGAGCTGCGGGAATTCCCTCACCTGTTGCCTCGCAAAAGCCCTCAGTTGCATATACCTGAATGCATTCCCTTGGGGCAACCCATATTTCTCGGTCAGCGCTCCCAGACTCGCGAACTTCCCATCCACAAACAGATCTTTCAGTTGCATTATTCCTGCTCTTTGCCACATTCCATATCCCCCATCCATTCCCCCCGGGGCAAACCTATGGTTGTTTCTTATCGGGGACCCCCCCAAGGCTCCAGTCTTTCCCCTATGCCGTCTCCACTGTCCCCAAATCTTCAGTGTAGCCACCACCACCGGGCTTGTGGTGTAGTTCCTCGGTGAGAACGGCAATGGGGCTGTCACCATAGCCTGTAGGCTAGTCCCCCGACAGGACGCCCTCTCTAATCTCTTCCATGCCGCTCCCTCCTCCTCTCCCATCCACTTACTCACCATTGAAATATTAGCGGCCCAATAATACTCACTTCGGCTCGGTAGTGCCAGCCCCCCCCTATCCCTGCTACGCTGTAAGAATCCCTTCCTCACTCTCGGGGTCTTCCCAGCCCACACAAAACCCATGATGCTCTTTTCAATCCTTTTAAAAAAAGCCTTTGTGATCACCACCGGGAGGCATTGAAACACAAAGAGGAATCTCGGGAGGACCACCATCTTAACCGCCTGCACCCTCCCTGCCATTGACAGGGATACCATATCCCATCTCTTGAAATCCTCCTCCATCTGTTCCACCAACCGCGTTAAATTTAACCTATGCAATGTGCCCCAATTCTTAGCTATCTGGATCCCCAGGTAACGAAAGTCCCTTGTTACCTTCCTCAACGGTAGGTCCTCTATTTCTCTACTCTGCTCCCCTGGATGCACCACAAACAACTCACTTTTCCCCATGTTCAATTTATACCCTGAAAACTCCCCAAACTCCCCAAGTATCCGCATTATTTCTGGCATCCCCTCCGCCGGGTCCGCCACGTATAGTAGCAAATCGTCCGCATACAAAGATACCCGGTGCTCTTCTCCTCCCCTAAGTACTCCCCTCCACTTCTTGGAACCCCTCAACGCTATCGCCAGGGGCTCAATCGCCAGTGCAAACAATAATGGGGACAGAGGGCATCCCTGCCTTGTCCCTCTATGGAGCCGGAAATATGCAGATCCCCGTCCATTCGTGACCACGCTCGCCACTGGGGCCCTATACAACAGCTGCACCCATCTAACATACCCCTCTCCAAAACCAAATCTCCTCAACACCTCCCACAAATAATCCCACTCCACTCTATCAAATGCTTTCTCGGCATCCATCGCCACTACTATCTCCGTTTCTCCCTATGGTGGGGCCATCATCATTACCCCTAACAACCTCCGTATATTCGTGTTCAGCTGTCTCCCCTTCACAAACCCAGTTTGGTCCTCGTGGACCACCCCCGGGACACATTCCTCTATTCTCATTGCCATTACCTTGGCCAGGACCTTGGCATCTACATTTAGGAGGGAAATAGGTCTGTACGACCCGCATTGTAGCGGGTCCTTTTCCTTCTTTAAGAGAAGCGATATCGTTGCTTCAGACATAGTCGGGGGCAGTTGTCCCCTTTCCTTTGCCTCATTAAAGGTCCTCGTCAGTACCGGGGCGAGCAAGTCCACATATTTTCTATAGAATTCGACTGGGAATCCATCCGGTCCCGGGGCCTTTCCCGCCTGCATGCTCCTAATTCCTTTCACCACTTCTTCTACCTCGATCTGTGCTCCCAGTCCCACCCTTTCCTGCTCTTCCACCTTGGGAAATTCCAGCCGATCCAAGAAGCCCATCATTCTCTCCCTCCCATCCGGGGGTTGAGCTTCATATAATTTTTTATAAAATGTCTTGAACACTCCATTCACTCTCTCCGCTCCCCGTTCCATCTCTCCTTCCTCATCCCTCACTCCCCCTATTTCCCTCGCTGCTCCCCTTTTCCTCAATTGGTGTGCCAGCAACCTGCTCGCCTTCTCCCCATATTCGTACTGTACACCCTGTGCCTTCCTCCATTGTGCCTCTGCAGTGCCTGTAGTCAGCAAGTCAAATTCTACATGTAGCCTTTGCCTTTCCCTGTACAGTCCCTCCTCCGGTGCTTCCGCATATTGTCTGTCCACCCTCAAAAGTTCTTGCAGCAACCGCTCCCGTTCCTTACTCTCCTGCTTCCCTTTATGTGCCCTTATTGATTTCAGCTCCCCTCTAACCACCGCCTTCAACGCCTCCCAGACCACTCCCACCTGGACCTCCCCATTATCATTGAGTTCCAAGTACTTTTCAATGCACCCCCTCACCCTTAGACACACCATCTGCCATTAGTCCCATGTCCATTCTCCAGGGTGGGCGCTCTCCTGTTTCCTCCCCTATCTCCAAGTCCACCCAGTGTGGAGCGTGATCCGAAATGGCTATAGCCGTATACTCCGTTCCCCTCACCTTCGGGATCAATGCCCTACCCAGCACAAAAAAGTCTATTCGCGAGTAGACTTTATGGACATAGGAGAAAAACGAGAACTCCTTACTCCTAGGTCTGCTAAATCTCCACGGGTCAACACCTCCCATCTGCTCCATAAAATCTTTAAGTACCTTGGCTGCTGCCGGCCTCCTTCCAGTCCTGGACTTCGACCTATCCAGCCCTGGTTCCAACACCGTATTAAAATCTCCCCCCATTATCAGCTTTCCCATCTCTAGGTCCGGAATGCGTCCTAGCATCCGCCTCATAAAATTGGCATCATCCCAGTTCGGGGCATATACGTTTACCAAAAGCACCGTCTCCCCCTGTAGTTTGCCACTCACCATCACGTATCTGCCCCCGTTATCCGCCACTATAGTCTTTGCCTCGAACATTACCCGCTTCCCCACTAATATAGCCACCCCCCTGTTTTTTGCATCTAGCCCCGAATGGAACACCTGCCCCACCCATCCTTTGCGGAGCCTAACCTGGTCTATCAGTTTCAGGTGCGTTTCCTGGAACATAACCACATCTGCCTTAAGTTTCTTAAGGTGTGCGAGTACCCGTGCCCTCTTTATCGGCCCGTTCAGCCCTCTCACGTTCCACGTGATCAGCCGAGTTGGGGGGCTTCCTACCCCCCCCCCTTGTCGATTAGCCATCACCTTTTTCCAGCTCCTCACCCGGTTCCCACGCAGCTGTATCTCCCCCAGGCGGTGCCCCCCCGCCCATCCTCTCCCATACCAGCTCCCCCCTCTCCCCAGCAGCAGCAACCCAGTAATTCCCCCCTCCCACCCCCCCCGCTAGATCCCCCGCTAGCGTAATTACTCCCCCAATGTTGCTCCCAGAAGTCAGCAAACTCTGGCTGACCTCGGCTTCCCCCCGTGACCTCGGCTCGCACCGTGCGACGCCCCCTCCTTCCTGCTTCTCTATTCCCGCCATGATTATCATAGCGCGGGAACCAAGCCCGCGCTTCTCCCTTGGCCCCGCCCCCAATGGCCAACGCCCCATCTCCTCCACCTCCCCTCCTCCCCCCATCACCACCTGTGGGAGAGAGAAAAGTTACCACATCGCAGGATTAGTACATAAAACCCCTCTTTGCCCCCCACATTCGCCCCACCACTTTGTTCGAACGTTCTTTTTAATAACCCGCTCATTCCAGTTTTTCTTCCACAATAAAAGTCCACGCTTCATCCGCCGTCTCAAAGTAGTGGTGCCTCCCTCGATATGTGACCCACAGTCTTGCCGGTTGCAGCATTCCAAATTTTATCTTCTTTTTATGAAGCACCGCCTTGGCCCGATTAAAGCTCGCCCTCCTTCTCGCCACCTCCGCACTCCAGTCTTGATAAACGCGGATCACCGTGTTCTCCCATTTACTGCTCCGAGTTTTCTTCGCCCATCTAAGGACCATTTCTCTATCCTTAAAACGGAGGAATCTCACCACTATGGCTCTGGGAATTTCTCCTGCTCTCGGTCCTCGCGCCATCACTCGGTATGCTCCCTCCACCTCCAACGGACCCGCCGGGGCCTCCGCTCCCATTAACGAGTGCAGCATCGTGCTCACATATGCCCCGACGTCCGCTCCCTCCACACCTTCAGGAAGACCAAGAATCCTCAGGTTGTTCCTCCTTGCGTTGTTTTCCAGTGCCTCCAACCTTTCCACACATCGTTTCTGATGTGCCTCCTGCGTCTCCGTCTTCACCACCAGGCCCTGTATATCGTCCTCATTCTCGGCTGCCTTTGCCTTCACGACCCGAAGCTCCCGCTCCTGGGTCTTTTGTTCCTCCTTTAGCCCTTCGATCGCCTGTAGTATCGGGGCCAACAGCTCTTTCTTCATTTCCTTTTTGAGCTCTTCCACACAGCATTTCAAGAACTCTTGTTGTTCAGGGCCCCATGTTAAACTGCCACCTTCCGACGCCATCTTGGTTTTTGCTTGCCTTCCTTGCCGCTGTTCTAAAGGATCCACTGCAATCTGGCCACTCTCTCCTCCTTTTTCCATCCGTATCCAGGGGGGATTCCCTTCTGGTTTACCGCACAGTGTTTTTAGCCGTCAAAATTGCCGTTGGGGCTCCTATCAAGAGCCCAAAAGTCCGTTTCACAGGGAGCTGCCGAAACGTGCGACTCAGCTGGTCATCGCCGCACCCGGAAGTCCTGAAACCTGTTTCAATGGGTCCATTCACATTAAACCCTGTTTCAATGGGCTCCATTCTCTCTGAACTGGGATTCAATGGGCTCCATTAACTCTGCACCTGTTTCAATGGACTCCATTCTCTCTGAATCTTGTTTCAATTGGATCCATTAACTCTGAACCCTGTTTCAATGGGCCCCATTCACTCTGAACCCTGTTTCAATGTCTCCATTCACTCTGAACCCTGTTTCAATGGGCCCCATTCACTCTGAACCCTGTTTCAATGGGCCCCATTCACTATGAACCCTGTTTCCTTGGCTCCATTCACTCCGAACCCTGTTTCAATGGCTCCATTCACTCTGAACACTGTTTCAATGGCCTGCATTCACTCTGAACCCTGTTTCCATGGCTCCATTCACCCTGAACCTAGTTCCAATGGCTCCATTCGCTCCAAACCCTGTTTCAATGGGCTCCATTCACTCTGAACCCTGTTTCAATGGCTCCATTCACCCTGAACCTTGTTCCAATGGCTCCATTCGCTCCGAACCCTGTTTCAATGGCTCCATTCACCCTGAACCTTGTTCCAAAGGCTCCATTCGCTCCGAACCCTGTTTCAATGGCTCCATTCACTCCAAACCCTGTTTCAGTGGCTCCAATCACTCTGAACCCTGTTTCAATGGGCCCCATTCACTCTGGACCCTGTTTCAATGGGAATGAGTCGCTCCGGACCCTGTTTCAATGTCTCCATTCACTCCGAACCCTGTTTCAATGGGCTCCTTTAACTCTGAACCCTGTTTCAATGGCTCCACTCACTCTCAACCCTGTTTCAATGGCTCCATTCACTCTGAACCCTGCTTCAATGGCTCCATTCACTCCTACCCTGTTTCAATGGGCTCCATTCACTCCGAACCCTGTTTCAATGGCTCCATTCGCTCCGAACCCTGTTTCAATGGGCTCCATTCGCTCCGAACCCTGTTTCAATGGGCTCCATTCGCCCTGAACCCTGTTTCAATGGCTCCATTCACTCTGAGCCCTGTTTCAATGGCTCCATTAACTCTGAACCCTGCTTCAATGGCTCCATTAACTCTGAACCCTGCTTCAATGGCTCCATTAACTCTGAACACTGTTTCAATGGCTCCATTCACTCTGAATCCTGTTTCAATGGGCTCCGTTCACTCTGAACACTGTTTCAATGGCTCCTTTCACTCTGAACACTGTTTCCATTGAAACAACTGAAACAAGAGGGGATGGAGGCTAGGCCAGTTACATGCTCCTCCTGTAGGATGTGGGTGGTGAGGGATACCACCGGTGTCCCCGCTGACTCTCCCTGCGGGAAGTGCACCCAACTTCAGCTCCTCAAAGACCGTGTTAGGGAACTGGAGCTGAAGCTGGATGAACTTCGGATCATCCGGGAGGCAGAGGGGGTGATTGAGAAGAGTTACAGGGAGGTAACCACACCCAAGGTACAGGACAAGAATAGCTGGGTTACAGTCAGGGGGAAAAAAACAACCAGGCAGACAGTGCAGGGATCCCTCGTGGCCGTTCCCCTTCAAAACAAGTATACCGTTTTGGATGCTGTTGGGGGGGATGACCTACCGGGGGAAGGCCCTAGCGGTCAGGTCTCTGGCACGGAGTCTGGCTCTGGGGCTCAGAAGGGAAGGGGGGAGAATAGAAAAGCAATAGTTGTCGGAGATTCAATGGTTAGGGGAATAGATAGGAGATTCTGTGGTCGCGAGCGAGACTCCCGGAAGGTATGTTGCCTCCCGGGTGCCAGGGCCAGGGATGTCTCGGATCGTGTCTTCAGGATCCTTAAGGGGGAGGGTGAGCAGCCAGAAGTCGTGGTGCACATTGGTACCAACAACATAGGTAGGAAAAGGAGTGTGGAGGTAATAAACAAGTTTAGGGAGTTAGGCTGGAAGTTGAAAGCCAGGACAGACAGAGTTGTCATCTCTGGTTTGTTGTCGGTGCCACGTGATAGCGAGGCTAGGAATAGGGAGAGAGTGCAGTTGAACACGTGGCTGCAGGAATGGTGTAGGAGGGAGGGCTTCAGGTATTTGGATAATTGGAGCGCATTCTGGGGAAGGTGGGACCTGTACAAGCAGGACGGGTTGCATCTGAACCAGAGGGGCACCAATATCCTGGGAGGGAGGTTTGCTAGTACTCTTCGGGAGGGTTTAAACTAATTTGGCAGGGGAATGGGAACCGGATTTGTAGTCCAGCAACTAAGGTAGCCGATATTCAGGACGCCAAAGCATGTAATGAGGCAGTGGGGAAGGGAACACTGACAAAGGAGAGTATTTGCAGGCACGGAGATGGGTTGAAGTGTGTATACTTCAACGCAAGAAGCATCAGGAATAAGGTGGGTGAACTTAAGGCATGGATCGGTACTTGGGACTACGATGTGGTGGCCATCACGGAAACTTGGATAGAAGAGGGGCAGAAATGGTTGTTGGAGGTCCCTGGTTATAGATGTTTCAATAAGATTAGGGAGGGTGGTAAAAGAGGTGGGGGGGGGTGGCATTATTAATTAGAGATAGTATAACAGCTGCAGAAAGGCAGTTCGAGGAGTATCACCCTATTGAGGTAGTCTGGGTTGAAGTCAGAAATAGGAAAGGAGCAGTCACCTTGTTCGGAGTTCTCTATAGGCCCCCCAATAGTAACAGAGATGTGGAGGAACAGATTGGGAAACAGATTTTGGAAAGGTGCAGAAGTCATAGGGTAGTAGTCATGGGCGACTTTAACTTCCCAAATATTGAGTGGAAACTCTTTAGATCAAATAGTTTGGATGGGGTGGTGTTTGTGCAGTGTGTCCAGGAAGCTTTTCTAACACAGTATGTAGATTGTCCGACCAGAGGAGGGGCAATATTGGATTTAGTACTGGGTAATGAACCAGGGCAAGTGATAGATTTGTTAGTGGGGGAGCATTTTGGAGATAGTGACCACAATTCTGTGACTTTCACTTTAGTAATGGAGAGGGATAGGTACGTGCAACAGGGCAAGGTTTACAATTGGGGGAAGGGTAAATACGATGTTGTCAGACAAGAATTGAAGTGCATAAGTTGGGAACATAGGCTGTCAGGGAAGGACACAAGTGAAATGTGGAACTTGTTCAAGGAACAGGTGCTACGTGTCCTTGATATGTATGTCCCTGTCAGGCAGGGAAGAGATGGTCGAGTGAGGGAACCATGGTTGACAAGAGAGGTTGAATGTCTTGTTAAAAGGAAAAAGGTGACTATGTAAGGCTGAGGAAACAAGGTTCAGACAGGGCATTGGAGGGATACAAGATAGCCAGGAGGGAACTGAAGAAAGGGATTAGGAGAGCTAAGAGAGGGCATGAACAATCTTTGGTGGGTAGGATCAAGGAAAACCCCAAGGCCTTTTACACATATGTGAGAAATATGAGAATGACTAGAGCGAGGGTAGGTCCGATCAAGGACAGTAGCGGGAGATTGTGTATTGAGTCTGAAGAGATAGGAGACGTCTTGAATGAGTATTTTTCTTCTGTATTTACAAATGAGAGGGGCGATATTGTTGGAGAGGACAGTGTGAAACAGATTGGTAAGCTCGAGGAAGTACTTGTCAGGAAGGAAGATGTGTTGGGCATTTTGAAAAACTTGAGGATAGACAAGTCCCCCGGGCCTGACGGGATATATCCAAGGATTCTATGGGAAGCAAGAGATGAAATTGCAGAGCCGTTGGCAATGATCTTTTCGTCCTCACTGTCAACAGGGGTGGTACCAGGGGATTGGAGAGTGGCGAATGTCGTGCCCCTGTTCAAAAAAGGAACTAGGGATAACCCTGGGAATTACAGGCCAGTTAGTCTTACTTCGGTGGTAGGCAAAGTAATGGAAAGGGTACTGAAGGATAGGATTTCTGAGCATCTGGAAAGACACTGCTTGATTAGGGATAGTCAGCACGGATTTGTGAGGGGTAGGTCTTGCCTTACAAATCTTATTGAATTCTTTGAGGAGGTGACCAAGCATGTGGATGAAGGTAAAGCAGTGGATGTAGTGTACATGGATTTTAGTAAGGCATTTGATAAAGTTCCCCATGGTAGGCTTATGCAGAAAGTAAGGAGGCATGGTATAGTGGGAAATTTAGCCAGTTGGATAACGAACTGGCTAACCGATAGAAGTCAGAGAGTGGTGGTGGATGGCAAATATTCAGCCTGGATCCCAGTTACCAGTGGCGTACCGCAGGGATCAGTTCTGGGTCCTCTGCTGTTTGTGATTTTCATTAATGACTTGGATGAGGGAGTTGAAGTGTGGGTCAGTAAATTTGCAGACGATACGAAGATTGGTGGAGTTGTGGATAGTAAGGAGGGCTGTTGTCGGCTGCAAAGAGACATAGATAGGATGCAGAGCTGGGCTGAGAAGTGGCAGATGGAGTTTAACCCTGAAAAGTGTGAGGTTGTCCATTTTGGAAGGACAAATATGAATGCGGAATATCGGGTTAACGGTAGAGTTCTTGGCAATGTGGAGGAGCAGAGAGATCTTGGGGTCTATGTTCATACATCTTTGAAAGTTGCCACTCAAGTGGATAGAGCTGTGAAGAAGGCCTATGGTGTGCTCGCGTTCATTAACAGAGGGATTGAATTTAAGAGCCGTGAGGTGATGATGCAGCTGTACAAAACTTTGGTAAGGCCACATTTGGAGTACTGTGTACAGTTCTGGTCGCCTCATTTTAGGAAGGGTGTGGAAGCTCTGGAAAAGGTGCAAAGAAGATTTACCAGGATGTTGCCTGGAATGGAGAGTAGGTCTTACGAGGAAAGGTTGAGGGTGCTAGGCCTTTTCTCATTAGAGCGGAGAAGGATGAGGGGCGACTTGATAGAGGTTTATAAGATGATCAGGGGAATAGATAGAGTAGACAGTCAGAGACTTTTTCCCCGGGTGGAACACACCATTACAAGGGGACATCAATTTAAGGTGAAAGGTGGAAGATATAGGAGGGATATCAGAGGTAGGTTCTTTACCCAGAGAGTAGTGGGGGCATGGAATGCACTGCCTGTGGAAGTAGTTGAGTCGGAAACATTAGGGACCTACAAGCGGCTATTGGATAGGTACATGGATGACGGTAAAATGATATAGTGTAGATTTATTTGTTCTTAAGGGCAGCACGGTAGCATTGTGGATAGCGCAATTGCTTCACAGCTCCATGGTCCCAGGTTCGATTCCGGCTTGGGTCATTGTCTGTGCGGAGTCTGCACGTCCTCCCCGTGTCTGCGTGGGTTTCCTCCGGGTGCTCCGGTTTCCTCCCACAGTCCAATGATGTGCGGGTCAGGTGAATTGGCCAATGATAAATTGCCCTTAATGTCCAAATTGCCCTTGGTGTTGGGTGGAGGTGTTGAGTTTGGGTATGGTGCTCTTTCCAAGAGCCGGTGCAGACTCAAAGGGCCGAATGGCCTCCTTCTGCACTGTAAATTCAATGATAATCTATGATTAATCTAGGACAAAGGTTCGGCACAACATCGTGGGCCGAAGGGCCTGTTCTGTGCTGTATTTTCTATGTTCTATGTTCTATGTTCAATGGCTCCGTTCACTCTGAACACTGTTTCAATGGCTCCATTCACTCTGAACCCTGTTTCAATGGTCTCCATTCACTCTGAATCCTATTTCAATGGCTCCATTCACCCTGAACCTTGTTCCAATGGCTCAATTCACTCTGAACCCTGTTTCAATGTTCTCCATTCACTCTGAACCCTGTTTCAATGTTCTCCATTACTCCGAACCCTGTTTCTATGGCTCCATTCGCTCTGAACAATGTTACAATGTTCCAATCACTCTGAACCCTGTTTCAATGGTTCCATTCACTCTGCACCCTGTTTCAATGGCTCAATTCACCCTGAACCCTGTTTCAATGGCTCCATTCACTCTGAATCCTGTTTCAATGGGCTCCATTCACTCTGAACCCTGTTTCAATGGCTCCATTCACTCTGAACAATATTTCAATGTTCCATTCACTCTGGACCCTGTCTCAATGGTTCCATTCACTCTGAACCCTGTTTCAATGGCTCAATTCACCCTGAACCCTGTTTCAATGGCTCCATTCACTCTGAATCCTGTTTCAATGGGCTCCATTCACTCTGAACCCTGTTTCAATGGCTCTATTCACTCTGAACAATGTTTCAATGTTCCATTCACTCTGAACCCTGTTTCAATGGCTCCATTCAATCTGAATCCTGTTTCATTGTTCCATTCACTCCGAGCCCTGTTTCAATGGGCTCCATTCATCCCAAACCCTATTTCAATGTTCTACATCACTCCGAACCCTGTTTCTATGGCTCCATTCACTCTGAACCTTGTTTCAATGGGCTCCATTCACTATGAATCCTGTTTCAATGGCTCCATTCACTCTGAACCCTGTTACAATGGATCCATTCACTCTGAACCCTGTTTCAATGGGCCCCATTTGTTCTGAACCCTGTTTCAATGGCTCCATTCGTCTGAACCCTGTTTCAATGGCTCCATTCACTCTGTACACTGTTTCAATGGCTGCATTCACTCTGAACAATGTTTCAATGGCACCATTCACTCTGAACACTGTTTCAATGGCTCCATTCACTCTGAACCCTGTTTCCATGGCTCCATTCACCCTGAACCTTGTTCCAATGACTCCATTCACTATGAATCCTGTTTCAATGGCTCCATTCACTCTGAACCCTGTTTCAATGGCCCCATTCACTCTGAACTCTTTTCAATGGCTCCATTCACTCTGAACCCTGTTTCAATGGCTACATTCACTCTGAACAATGTTTCAATGGCACCATTCACTCTGAACACTGTTTCAATGGCTCCATTCAGTCTGAACCCTGTTTCCATGGCTCCATTCACCCTGAACCTTGTTCCAATGACTCCATTCACTCCGAATCCTGTTTAAATGGGCTCCAGTCACTCTGAACCCTGTTTCAATGGCTCCATTCATTCCGTACCCTGCTTCAATGGCTCCATTCACTCTGAACCCTGTTTCAATCGCTCCATTGACTCTGAACCCTGTTTCAATGGCTCCATTGACTCTGAACCCTGTTTCAATGGGCTCCATTCACTCTGAACCTTGTTTCAATGGCTCCATTGACTCTGAACCCTGTTTCAATGGGCTCCATTCACTCTGAACCTTGTTTCAATGGGCTCCATTCACTCTGAACCCTGTTTCAATGGGCTCCATTCACTCTGAACCTTGTTTCAATGGGCCGCATTCACTCTGAACCCTGTTTCAATGGGCTCCATTCACTATGAATCCTGTTTCAATGGCTCAATTCACTCTGAACCCTGTTACAATGGCTCCATTCACTCTGAACCCTGTTTCAATGGGCCCCATTTGCTCTGAACCCTGTTTCAATGTGCTCCATTCACTCTGAACACTCTTTTAATGGGCTCTATTCACTCTGAACCCTGTTTCCATGGCTCCATTCACCCTGAAGCTTGTTCCAATCACTCCATTCGCTCCGAACCTTTTTTCAATGGTCTCCATTCACTCTGAACCCTGTTTCAATGGCTCCATTCACTCTGAACACTGTTTCAATGGCTCCATTCACTCTGAACCCTGTTTCAATGGGCCCCATTTGCTCTGAACCTTGTTTCAATGGGCTCCATTCACTGTGAACATTGTTTCAATGGCTCCATTCGTCTGAACCCTGTTTCAATGGCACCATTCACTCTGAACCCTGTTTCAATGTTCCATTCACTCTGAACCCTGTTTCAATGGCTCCATTCACTCTGAACCCTGTTTCAATGTCTCCATTCACTTTGACCACTGTTTCAATGGCTCCATTCGCTCAGAACCCTGTTTCAAAAGGCCCCATTCACTCTGAAACCTGTTTCAATGGCTCCATTCACTCTGAACACTGTTTCAATGTTCCATTCACTCTGAACCCTGTTTCAATGGCTCCATTCACTCTGAACCCTGTTTCAATGTCTCCATTCACTTTGACCACTGTTTCAATGGCTCCATTCGCTCAGAACCCTGTTTCAAATGGCCCCATTCACTCTGAAACCTGTTTCAATGGCTCCATTCACTCTGAACCCTGTTTGAATGGGCACCATTCTCTCTGAATCTTATTTCAATGGGATCCATTAACTCTGAACACTGTTTCAAAGGGCCCCATTCACTCTGAACCCTGTTTCAATGGGACCTATTCACTCTGAACGCTGTTTCAATGGAACCCATTCACCTTCAAACCTGTTTCAATGGCTGCATCCACTCTGAACCTTGTTTCAATTGTCTCCAATAAATCTGAACCCAGTTTCAATGTGCCCCATTCACTCTGAACCCTGTTTCAAAGGCTCCATTCGCTATGAACCCCGTTTCCATGGAGATGAGTCTCTCCGAGCCCTGTTTCAATGGGCTCCATTCACTCTGAACCCTGTTTCAATGGTCCCCATTCACCCTGAACCTTGTTCCAATCGCTCCAATCGCTCCGAACCCTGTTTCAATTACTCCATTCACTCTGAACCCTGTTTCCAATGGGCTCCTTTCACTCCAAACCCTGTTTCAATGCGCTCCATTCAATCTGAATCATGTTTCAATGGCTCCATTCAGTCTGAACCCTGTTTCAATGGTTCCATTCGCTCTGAACCCTGTTTCAATGGGCCCCATTCACTCTGAAACATGTTTCAATGGCTCCATTCACTCTGAACCCTGTTTCATTGGGCTCCATTCTCTCTGAACCGGGATTCAATTGGCTCCATTAACTCTGAACCTGTTTCAATGGGCTCCATTATCTCTGAATCTTGTTTCAATGGGACCCATTCACTCTGAATCCTGTTTCAATGGGACCCATTCACTCTGAACCCTGTTTCAATGACTCCATTAACTCTGAACCCTGTTTCAATGGGCCCCATTCACTATGAACCCTGTTTCATTGGCTCCATTCACTCCGAACACAGTTTCAATGGCTCCATTCACTCTGAACACTGTTTCAATGGCCTCCATTCACTCTGAACCCTGTTTCCATGGCTCCATTCACCCTTAACCTAGTTCCAATGGCTCCATTCGCTCCGAACTCTGTTTCAATGGGCTCCATTCACTCTGAACCCTGTTTCAATGGCTGCATTCACCCTGAACCTTGTTCCAATGGCTCCATTCGCTCCGAAACTTGTTTCAATGGCTCCATTCACCCTGAACCTTGTTCCAAAGGCTCCATCGCGCCGAACCCTGTTTCAATGGCTCCATTCACTCCAAACCCTGTTTCAGTGGCTCCAATCACCCTGAACCCTGTTTCAATGGGCCCCATTCACTCTGGACCCTGTTTCAATGGAAATGAGTCGCTCCGGACCCTGTTTCAATGGCTCCTTTCACTCTGAACCCTGTTTCAATGGCTCCATTCACTCTGAACCCTGTTTCAATGGCTCCATTCACTCATACCCTGTTTCAATGGTCTCCATTCACTCTGAACCCTGTTTCAATGGCTCCATTCACCCTGAACTTTGTTCCAATGGCTCCATTCGCTCCGAACCTTGTTTCAATGGCTCCATTCACTCTGAACCCTGTTTCAATGGCTCCATTCACTCCAAACCCTGTTTCAGTGGCTCCAATCACCCTGAACCCTGTTTCAATGGGCCCTATTCACTCTGGACCCTGTTTCAATGGAAATGAGTCGCTCCGGACCCTGTTTCAATGGCTCCTTTCACTCTGAACCCTGTTTCAATGGCTCCATTCACTCCTACCCTGTTTCAATGGTCTCCATTCACTCTGAACCCTGTTTCAATGGCTCCATTCACCCTGAACTTTGTTCCAATGGCTCCATTCGCTCCGAACCCTGTTTCAGTGGCTCCATTCGCTCCGAACCCTGTTTCAGTGGCTCCAAACACTCAGAACCCTGTTTCAATGGGCCCCATTCACTCTGAACCCTGTTTCAATGGCTCCATTCACTCTGAACCCTGTTTCAATGGCTCGATTCACTCTGAACCCTGTATCAATGGCTCCATTCACCCCAAACCCTGTTTCAATGGCTCCATTCACTTTGACCACTGTTTCAATGGCTCCATGCACTGTGAACCCTGTTTCAATGGCTCCATTCGCTCTGAACCCTGTTTCAAATGGCCCCATTCACTCTGAAACCTGTTTCTTTTTTTTTATTAAATATTTTATTGAAAATTTTTGGTCAACCAACACAGTACATTGTGCATCCTTTACACAATATTATAACAACACAAATAACAATGACCTATTTTATAAACAAAAAATGAATGAATAATAAATAACAAAAATGAAAACTAGCCCTAATTGGCAACTGCCTTGTCACAAGGAACACTCTCCAAAAATATAATTTAACAGTCCAATATATAATTATCTGTAGCAACGACCTATACATACTATACAGTATATATTAACAACTCTGAGAGTCCTTCTGGTTCCTCTCTCCCCCCCCCCCCCTCCCGCCCCCCCCCCCCCCCCCCCCCCCCCCCGATCCTGGGCTGCTGCTGCTGCCTTCTTTTTCCCATTCCGTCTATCTTTCTGCGAGGTATTCGACGAACGGTTGCCACCGCCTGGTGAACCCTTGAGCCGACCCCCTTAGGACGAACTTAATCCGCTCTAGCTTTATAAACCCCGCCATGTCATTTATCCAGGTCTCCACCCCCGGGGGCTTGGCTTCTTTCCACATTAGCAATATCCTGCGCCGGGCTACTAGGGACGCAAAGGCCAAAACATCGGCCTCTCTCGCCTCCTGCACTCCCGGCTCTTGTGCAACCCCAAATATAGCCAACCCCCAGCTTGGTTCGACCCGGACTCCTACTGCTTTTGAAAGCACCTTTGTCACCCCCATCCAAAACCCCTGTAGTGCCGGGCATGACCAAAACATATGGGTATGATTCGCTGGGCTTCTCGAGCACCTCGCACACCTATCCTCCACCCCAAAAAATTTACTGAGCCGTGCTCCAGTCATATGTGCCCTGTGTAATACCTTAAACTGAATCAGGCTTAGCCTGGCACATGAGGACGACGAGTTTACCTTAGGGCATCTGCCCACAGCCCCTCCTCGATCTCCTCCCCCAGCTCTTCTTCCCATTTCCCTTTTAGTTCATCTACCATAGTCTCCCCTTCGTCCCTCATTTCCCTATATATATCTGACACCTTACCATCCCCCACCCATGTCTTTGAGATCACTCTGTCCTGCACCTCTTGTGTCGGGAGCTGCGGGAATTCCGTCACCTGTTGCCTCGCAAAAGCCCTCAGTTGCATATACCTGAATGCATTCCCTTGGGGCAACCCATATTTCTCGGTCAGCGCTCCCAGACTCGCGAACTTCCCATCCACAAACAGATCTTTCAGTTGCATTATTCCTGCTCTTTGCCACATTCCATATCCCCCATCCATTCCCCCCGGGGCAAACCTATGGTTGTTTCTTATCGGGGACCCCCCAAGGCTCCAGTCTTTCCCCTATGCCATCTCCACTGTCCCCAAATCTTCAGTGTAGCCACCACCACCGGGCTTGTGGTGTAGTTCCTCGGTGAGAACGGCAATGGGGCTGTCACCATAGCCTGTAGGCTAGTCCCCCTACAGGACGCCCTCTCTAATCTCTTCCACGCCGCTCCCTCCTCCTCTCCCATCCACTTACTCACCATTGAAATATTAGCGGCCCAATAATACTCACTTCGGCTCGGTAGTGCCAGCCCCCCCCTATCCCTGCTACGCTGTAAGAATCCCTTCCTCACTCTCGGGGTCTTCCCGGCCCACACAAAACCCATGATGCTCTTTTCAATCCTTTTAAAAAAAGCCTTCGTGATCACCACCGGGAGGCACTGAAACACAAAGAGGAATCTCGGGAGGACCACCATCTTAACCGCCTGCACCCTCCCTGCCATTGACAGGGATACCATATCCCATCTCTTGAAATCCTCCTCCATCTGTTCCACCAACCGCGTTAAATTTAACCTATGCAATGTGCCCCAATTCTTAGCTATCTGGATCCCCAGGTAACGAAAGTCCCTTGTTACCTTCCTCAACGGTAGGTCCTCTATTTCTCTACTCTGCTCCCCTGGATGCACCACAAACAACTCACTTTTCCCCATGTTCAATTTATACCCTGAAAACTCCCCAAACTCCCCAAGTATCCGCATTATTTCTGGCATCCCCTCCGCCGGGTCCGCCACGTATAGTAGCAAATCGTCCGCATACAAAGATACCCGGTGCTCTTCTCCTCCCCTAAGTACTCCCCTCCACTTCTTGGAACCCCTCAACGCTATCGCCAGGGGCTCAATCGCCAGTGCAAACAATAATGGGGACAGAGGGCATCCCTGCCTTGTCCCTCTATGGAGCCGGAAATATGCAGATCCCCGTCCATTCGTGACCACGCTCGCCACTGGGGCCCTATACAACAGCTGCACCCATCTAACATACCCCTCTCCAAAACCAAATCTCCTCAACACCTCCCACAAATAATCCCACTCCACTCTATCAAATGCTTTCTCGGCATCCATCGCCACTACTATCTCCGTTTCTCCCTATGGTGGGGCCATCATCATTACCCCTAACAACCTCCGTATATTCGTGTTCAGCTGTCTCCCCTTCACAAACCCAGTTTGGTCCTCGTGGACCACCCCCGGGACACATTCCTCTATTCTCATTGTCATTACCTTGGCCAGGACCTTGGCATCTACATTTAGGAGGGAAATAGGTCTATAGGACCCGCATTGTAGCGGGTCCTTTTCCTTCTTTAAGAGAAGCGATATCGTTGCTTCAGACATAGTCGGGGGCAGTTGTCCCCTTTCCTTTGCCTCATTAAAGGTCCTCGTCAGTACTGGGGCGAGCAAGTCCACATATTTTCTATAGAATTCGACTGGGAATCCATCCGGTCCCGGGGCCTTTCCCGCCTGCATGCTCCTAATTCCTTTCACCACTTCTTCTACCTCGATCTGTGCTCCCAGTCCCACCCTTTCCTGCTCTTCCACCTTGGGAAATTCCAGCCGATCCAAGAAGCCCATCATTCTCTCCCTCCCATCCGGGGGTTGAGCTTCATATAATTTTTTATAAAATGTCTTGAACACTCCATTCACTCTCTTCGCTCCCCACTCCATCTCTCCTTCCTCATCCCTCACTCCCCCTATTTCCCTCGCTGCTCCCCTTTTCCTCAATTGGTGTGCCAGCAACCTGCTCGCCTTCTCCCCATATTCGTACTGTACACCCTGTGCCTTCCTCCATTGTGCCTCTGCAGTGCCTGTAGTCAGCAAGTCAAATTCTACATGTAGCCTTTGCCTTTCCCTGTACAGTCCCTCCTCCGGTGCTTCCGCATATTGTCTGTCCACCCTCAAAAGTTTTTGCAGCAACCGCTCCCGTTCCTTACTCTCCTGCTTCCCTTTATGTGCCCTTATTGATTTCAGCTCCCCTCTAACCACCGCCTTCAACGCCTCCCAGACCACTCCCACCTGGACCTCCCCATTATCATTGAGTTCCAAGTACTTTTCAATGCACCCCCTCACCCTTAGACACACCATCTGCCATTAGTCCCATGTCCATTCTCCAGGGTGGGCGCCCTCCTGTTTCCTCCCCTATCTCCAAGTCCACCCAGTGTGGAGCGTGATCCGAAATGGCTATAGCCGTATACTCCGTTCCCCTCACCTTCGGGATCAATGCCCTACCCAGCACAAAAAAGTCTATTCGCGAGTAGACTTTATGGACATAGGAGAAAAACGAGAACTCCTTACTCCTAGGTCTGCTAAATCTCCACGGGTCTACACCTCCCATCTGCTCCATAAAATCTTTAAGTACCTTGGCTGCTGCCGGCCTCCTTCCAGTCCTGGACTTCGACCTATCCAGCCCTGGTTCCAACACCGTATTAAAATCTCCCCCCATTATCAGCTTTCCCATCTCTAGGTCCGGAATGCGTCCTAGCATCCGCCTCATAAAATTGGCAGCATCCCAGTTCGGGGCATATACGTTTACCAAAACCACCGTCTCCCCCTGTAGTTTGCCACTCACCATCACGTATCTGCCCCCGTTATCCGCCACTATAGTCTTTGCCTCGAACATTACCCGCTTCCCCACTAATATAGCCACCCCCCTGTTTTTTGCATCTAGCCCCGAATGGAACACCTGCCCCACCCATCCTTTGCGTAGCCTAACCTGGTCTATCAGTTTCAGGTGCGTTTCCTGGAACATAACCACATCTGCCTTAAGTTTCTTAAGGTGTGCGAGTACCCGTGCCCTCTTTATCGGCCCGTTCAGCCCTCTCACGTTCCACGTGATCAGCCGAGTTGGGGGGCTTCCTACCCCCCCCCCCTTGTCGATTAGCCATCACCTTTTTCCAGCTCCTCACCCGGTTCCCACGCAGCTGTATCTCCCCCAGGCGGTGCCCCCCCCGCCCATCCTCTCCCATACCAGCTCCCCCCTCTCCCCAGCAGCAGCAACCCAGTAATTCCCCCCTCCCACCCCCCCGGCTAGATCCCCCGCTAGCGTAATTACTCCCCCCATGTTGCTCCCAGAAGTCAGCAAACTCTGGCTGACCTCGGCTTCCCCCCGTGACCTCGGCTCGCACCGTGCGACGCCCCCTCCTTCCTGCTTCTCTATTCCCGCCATGATTATCATAGCGCGGGAACCAAGCCCGCGCTTCTCCCTTGGCCCCGCCCCCAATGGCCAACGCCCCATCTCCTCCACCTCCCCTCCTCCCCCCATCACCACCTGTGGGAGAGAGAAAAGTTACCACATCGCAGGATTAGTACATAAAACCCCTCTTTGCCCCCCACATTCGCCCCACCACTTTGTTCGAACGTTCTTTTTAATAACCCGCTCATTCCAGTTTTTCTTCCACAATAAAAGTCCACGCTTCATCCGCCGTCTCAAAGTAGTGGTGCCTCTCTCGATATGTGACCCACAGTCTTGCCGGTTGCAGCATTCCAAATTTTATCTTCTTTTTATGAAGCACCGCCTTGGCCCGATTAAAGCTCGCCCTCCTTCTCGCCACCTCCGCACTCCAGTCTTGATAAACGCGGATCACCGCGTTCTCCCATTTACTACTCCGAGTTTTCTTCGCCCATCTAAGGACCATTTCTCTATCCTTAAAACGGAGGAATCTCACCACTATGGCTCTGGGAATTTCTCCTGCTCTCGGTCCTCGCGCCATCACTCGGTATGCTCCCTCCACCTCCAACGGACCTGCCGGGGCCTCCGCTCCCATTAACGAGTGCAGCATCGTGCTCACATATGCCGCGACATCCGCTCCCTCCACACCTTCAGGAAGACCAAGAATCCTCAGGTTGTTCCTCCTTGCGTTGTTTTCCAGTGCCTCCAACCTTTCCACTCATCGTTTCTGATGTGCCTCCTGCGTCTCCGTCTTCACCACCAGGCCCTGTATATCGTCCTCATTCTCGGCTGCCTTTGCCTCCACGATCCAAAGCTCCCGCTCCTGGGTCTTTTGTTCCTCCTTTAGCCCTTCGATCGCCTGTAGTATCGTGGCCAACAGCTCTTTCTTCATTTCCTTTTTGATCTCTTCCACACAGCATTTCAAGAACTCTTGTTGTTCAGGGCCCCATGTTAAACTGCCACCTTCCGACGCCATCTTGGTTTTTGCTTGCCTTCCTTGCCGCTGTTCTGAAGGATCCACTGCAATCTGGCCACTTCCCCCTCCTTTTTCCATCCGTATCCAGGGGGGATTCCCTTCTGGTTTACCGCACAGTGTTTTTAGCCGTCAAAATTGCCGTTGGGGCTCCTATCAAGAGCCCAAAAGTCCGTTTCACAGGGAGCTGCCGAAATGTGCGACTCAGCTGGTCATCGCCGCACCCGGAAGTCCTGAAACCTGTTTCAATGGCTCCATTCACATTAAACCCTGTTTCAATGGGCTCCATTCTCTCTGAACCATGTTTCAATGGGACCCATTCACTCTGAACCCTGTTTCAATGGCTCCATCCACTCTGAACCTTGTTTCAATTGTCTCCATTAAATCTGAACCCAGTTTCAATGTGCCCCATTCACTCTGAACCCTGTTTCAATGGCTCCATTCGCTATTAACCCCGTTTCCATGGAGATGAGTCTCTCCGAGCCCTGTTTCAATGGGCTCCATTCACTCTGAACCCTGTTTCAATGGTCCCCATTCACCCTGAACCTTGTTCCAATCGCTCCAATCGCTCCGAACCCTGTTTCAATTACTCCATTCGCTCTGAACCCTGTTTCCAATGGGCTCCTTTCACTCCAAACCCTGTTTCAATGCGCTCCATTCAATCTGAATCATGTTTCAATGGCTCCATTCACTCTGAATCCTGTTTCAATGGGCTCCATTCACTCTGAACCCTGTTTCAATGGGCTCCATTCGCTCTTAACCCTTTTCAATAGCTCCATTGACTCTGAACAATGTTTCAATGGCTCCGTTCACTCTGAACACTGTTTCAATGGCTCCATTCACTCTGAACCCTGTTTCAATGGTCTCCAATCACTCTGAACCATGTTTCAATGGTCTCCATTCACTCTGAACCCTGTTTCAATGGGCCCCATTTGCTCTGAACCCTGTTCCAATGGTTCCATTCACTCTGAACCCTCTTTCAATGTTCCATTCACTCTGAATCCTGTTCCAATGATCCATTCACTCTGAACCCTGTTTCAATGGCTCCATTCACTCTGAACCCTCTTTCAATGTTCCATTCACTCTGAATCCTGTTCCAATGGCTCCATTCACTCTGAACACTGTTTCAATGTTCCATTCACTCTGAATCCTGTTCCAATGGCTCCATTCACTCTGAATCCTGTTCCAATGGCTCCATTCACTCTGAACCCTGTTTCATTGTGCTCCATTCTCTCTGAACCGTGTTTCAATGGGCTCCATTAACTCTGAACCTGTTTCAATGGGCTCCATTCTCTCTGAATCTTGTTTCAATGGGATCCCTTAACACTGGACCCTGTTCCAATGGGCCCCATTCACTCTGAACCCTGTTTCAATGGGCCCCATTCACTCTGAACCCTGTTTCAATGGGACCCATTCACTCTGAACCCTGTTTCATTGGCTCCATTCACTCTGAACCCTGTTTCAATGGCTCCATTCACCCTGAACCTTGTTCCAAAGGCTCCATCGCGCCGAACCCTGTTTCAATGGCTCCATTCACTCCAAACCCTGTTTCAGTTGCTCCAATCACTCTGAACCCTGTTTCAATGGGCCCCATTCACTCTGGACCCTGTTTCAATGGGAATGAGTCGCTCC
This sequence comes from Scyliorhinus torazame, assembly GCF_047496885.1. Lineage (NCBI taxonomy): Eukaryota > Metazoa > Chordata > Chondrichthyes > Carcharhiniformes > Scyliorhinidae > Scyliorhinus > Scyliorhinus torazame. Next base: position 88,154,726 of record NC_092710.1, on the reverse strand, counting down.
GGACCCTGTTTCAATGGCTCCATTCACTCCGAACTCTGTTTCAATGGGCTCCTTTCACTCTGAACCCTGTTTCAATGGCTCCACTCACTCTGAACCCTGTTTCAATGGCTCCATTCACCCCTACACTGTTTCAATGGGCTCCATTCACTCTGAACCCTGTTTCAATGGCTCCATTCACCCTGAACTTTGTTCCAATGGCTCCATTCGCTCCGAACCCTGTTTCAATGGCTCCATTCACTCTGAACCCTGGTTCAATGGGCTCCATTCAGTCTGAACGCAGTTTCAATGGCTCCATTCACTCTGAATCCTGTTTCAATGGTCTCCATTCACTCTGAACCCTCTTTCAATGGCTCCATTCACCCTGAACCTTGTTCCAATGGCTCCATTCGCTCTGAACCCTGTTTCAGTGGCTCCAAACACTCTGAACCCTGTTTCAATGGTCTCCATTCACTCTGAACCCTGTTTCAATGGCTCCATTCACCCTGAACTTTGTTCCAATGGCTCCATTCGCTCCGAACCCTGTTTCAATGGCTCCATTCACTCTGAATCCTGTTTCAATGGCTCCGTTCACACTGAACCCTGCTTCAATGGTCTCCATTCACTCTGAACACTCTTTCAATGGCTCCATTCACCCTGAACCTTGTTCCAATGGCTCCATTCGCTCCGAACCCTGTTTCAGTGGATCCAAACACTCAGAACCTAGTTTCAATGGGCCCCATTCACTCTGAACCCTGTTTCAATGGCTCCATTCACTCTGAACCCTGTTTCAATGGCTCCATTCACTCTGAACCCTGTATCAATGGCTCCATTCACCCCAAACCCTGTTTCAATGGCTCCATTCACTTTGACCACTGTTTCAATGGCTCCATGCACTGTGAACCCTGTTTCAATGGCTCCATTCACTCTGAACCCTGTTTCAAATGGCCCCATTCACTCTGAAACCTGTTTCAATGGCTCCATTCACATTAAACCCTGTTTCAATGGGCTCCATTCTCTCTGAACCGTGTTTCAATGGGCTCCATTCTCTCTGAATCTTGTTTCAACTGGATCCATTAACTCTGAACACTGTTTCAAAGGGCCCCATTCACTCTGAACCCTGTTTCAATGGGACCCATTCACTCTGAACCCTGTTTCAATGGAACCCATTCACCTTCAAACCTGTTTCAATGGCTCCATCCACTCTGAACCTTGTTTCAATTGTCTCCATTAAATCTGAATCCAGTTTCAATGTGCCCCATGCACTCTGAACCCTGTTTCAATGGTCCCCATTCACCCTGAACCTTGTTCCAATCGCTCCAATCGCTCCGAACCCTGTTTCAATTACTCCATTCGCTCTGAACTCTGTTTCCAATGGGCTCCTTTCACTCCAAACCCTGTTTCAATACGCTCCATTCAATCTGAATCATGTTTCAATGGCTCCATTCACTCTGAATCCTGTTTCAATGGGCTCCATTCGCTCTGAACCCTGTTTCAATGGGCTCCATTCGCTCTGAACCCTTTTCAATAGCTCCATTGACTCTGAACAATGTTTCAATGGCTCCGTTCACTCTGAACACTGTTTCAATGGCTCCATTCACTCTGAACCCTGTTTCAATGGTCTCCAATCACTCTGAACCATGTTTCAATGGTCTCCATTCACTCTGAACTCTGTTTCAATGGGCCCCATTTGCTCTGAACCCTGTTTCAATGGGCTCCATTCACTGTGAACATTGTTTCAATGGCTCCATTCGTCTGAACACTGTTTCAATGTTCCATTCACTCTGAATCCTGTTTCAATGGCTCCATTCTCTCTGAACCCTGTTTCAATGGTTCCATTCACTCTGAACCCTGTTTCAATGGCTCCATTCACTCTGAACCCTGTTTCATTGGGCTCCATTCTCTCTGAACCGTGTTTCAAAGGGCTCCATTAACTCTGAACCTGTTTCAATGGGCTCCATTCTCTCTGAATCTTGTTTCAATGGGATCCCTTAACACTGGACCCTGTTTCAATGGCTCCGTTCACACTGAACACTGCTTCAATGGCTCCATTCGCTCCGAACCCTGTTTCAATGGCCCCATGCACTGTGAACCCTGTTTCAATGGCTCCATTCGCTCCAAACCCTGTTTCAAATGGCCCCATTCACTCTGAAACCTGTTTCAATGGCTCCATTAACTCTGAACACTGTTTCAAAGGGCCCCATTCACTCTGAACCCTGTTTCAATGGGACCCATTCACTCTGAACCCTGTTTCAATGGAACCCATTCACCTTCAAACCTGTTTCAATGGCTCCATCCACTCTGAACCTTGTTTCAATTGTCTCCATTAAATCTGAACCCAGTTTCAATGTGCCCCATTCACTCTGAACCCTGTTTCAATGGCTCCATTCGCTATTAACCCCGTTTCCATGGAGATGAGTCTCTCCGAGCCCTGTTTCAATGGGCTCCATTCACTCTGAACCCTGTTTCAATGGTCCCCATTCACCCTGAACCTTGTTCCAATCGCTCCAATCGCTCCGAACCCTGTTTCAATTACTCCATTCGCTCTGAACCCTGTTTCCAATGGGCTCCTTTCACTCCAAACCCTGTTTCAATGCGCTCCATTCAATCTGAATCATGTTTCAATGGCTCCATTCACTCTGAATCCTGTTTCAATGGGCTCCATTCACTCTGAACCCTGTTTCAATGGGCTCCATTCGCTCTTAACCCTTTTCAATAGCTCCATTGACTCTGAACAATGTTTCAATGGCTCCGTTCACTCTGAACACTGTTTCAATGGCTCCATTCACTCTGAACCCTGTTTCAATGGTCTCCAATCACTCTGAACCATGTTTCAATGGGCCCCATTTGCTCTGAACCCTGTTTCAATGGGCTCCATTCACTGTGAACATTGTTTCAATGGCTCCATTCGTCTGAACCCTGTTTCAATGTTCCATTCACTCTGAATCCTGTTTCAATGGCTCCATTCACTCTGAACCCTGTTCCAATGGTTCCATTCACTCTGAACCCTGTTTCAATGGCTCCATTCTCTCTGAATCTTTTTTCAATGGGATCCCTTAACACTGGACCCTGTTTCAATGGGACCCATTCACTCTGAACCCTGTTTCATTGGCACCATTCACTCTGAACCCTGTTTCAATGGCTGCATTCACCCTGAACCTTGTTCCAATGGCTCCATTCGCTCCGAAACTTGTTTCAATGGCTCCATTCGTCTGAACACTGTTTCAATGGCTCCATTCACTCTGAACAATGTTTCAATGGCTCCATTCACTCCAAACCCTGTTTCAGTGGCTCCAATCACTCTGAACCCTGTTTCAATGGGCCCCATTCACTCTGGACCCTGTTTCAATGGGAATGAGTCGCTCCGGACCCTGTTTCAATGGCTCCATTCACTCCGCACCCTGTTTCAATGGGCTCCTTTCACTCTGAACCCTGTTTCAATGGCTCCACTCACTCTGAAACCTGTTTCAATGGCTCCATTCACTCTGAACCCTGGTTCAATGGGCTCCATTCAGTCTGAACACTGTTTCAATGGCTCCATTCACTCTGAATCCTGTTTCAATGGCTCCGTTCACACTGAACACTGCTTCAATGGCTCCATTCACTCTGAACCCTGTTTCAATGGTCTCCATTCACTCTGAACCCTCTTTCAATGGCTCCATTCACCCTGAACCTTGTTCCAATGGCTCCATTCGCTCCGAAACCTGTTTCAGTGGCTCCAAACACTCTGAACCCTGTTTCAATGGGCCCCATTCACTCTGAACCCTGTTTCAATGGCTCCATTCACTCTGAACCCTGTTTCAATGGCTCGATTCACTCTGAACCCTGTATCAATGGCTCCATTCACTCTGAACCCTTCTTCAATGGCTCCATTCAATCCTACCCTGTTTCAATGGCTCCATTCACTCCGAACCCTGTTTCAATGTTCTCCATTCACTCCGAACCCTGTTTCAATGTTCTCCATTCACTCTGAACCCTGTTTCAATGTTCTCCATCACTCCGAACCCTGTTTCTATGGCTCCATTCGCTCTGAACCCTGTTTCAATGGCTCCATTCACTCTGAACCCTGTTTCAAAGGGCTCCATTCACTCTGAACCCTGTTTCAATGGCTCCATTCACTCTGAACAATGTTTCAATGTTCCATTCACTCTGAATCCTGTTTCAATGACTCAATTCGCTCTGAACCCTGTTTCAATTGGCTCCTTTCACTCTGAACCCTGTTTCAATGGCTCAATTCACTCTGAACCCTGTTTCAATGGCTCCATTCACTCTGAACCCTGTTTCAATGGTCTCCAATCACTCTGAACCATGTTTCAATGGGCCCCATTTGCTCTGAACCCTGTTTCAATGGGCTCCATTCACTGTGAACATTGTTTCAATGGCTCCATTCGTCTGAACCCTGTTTCAATGTTCCATTCACTCTGAATCCTGTTTCAATGGCTCCATTCACTCTGAACCCTGTTCCAATGGTTCCATTCACTCTGAACCCTGTTTCAATGGCTCCATTCTCTCTGAATCTTTTTTCAATGGGATCCCTTAACACTGGACCCTGTTTCAATGGGACCCATTCACTCTGAACCCTGTTTCATTGGCACCATTCACTCTGAACCCTGTTTCAATGGCTGCATTCACCCTGAACCTTGTTCCAATGGCTCCATTCGCTCCGAAACTTGTTTCAATGGCTCCATTCGTCTGAACACTGTTTCAATGGCTCCATTCACTCTGAACAATGTTTCAATGGCTCCATTCACTCCAAACCCTGTTTCAGTGGCTCCAATCACTCTGAACCCTGTTTCAATGGGCCCCATTCACTCTGGACCCTGTTTCAATGGGAATGAGTCGCTCCGGACCCTGTTTCAATGGCTCCATTCACTCCGCACCCTGTTTCAATGGGCTCCTTTCACTCTGAACCCTGTTTCAATGGCTCCACTCACTCTGAAACCTGTTTCAATGGCTCCATTCACTCTGAACCCTGGTTCAATGGGCTCCATTCAGTCTGAACACTGTTTCAATGGCTCCATTCACTCTGAATCCTGTTTCAATGGCTCCGTTCACACTGAACACTGCTTCAATGGCTCCATTCACTCTGAACCCTGTTTCAATGGTCTCCATTCACTCTGAACCCTCTTTCAATGGCTCCATTCACCCTGAACCTTGTTCCAATGGCTCCATTCGCTCCGAAACCTGTTTCAGTGGCTCCAAACACTCTGAACCCTGTTTCAATGGGCCCCATTCACTCTGAACCCTGTTTCAATGGCTCCATTCACTCTGAACCCTGTTTCAATGGCTCGATTCACTCTGAACCCTGTATCAATGGCTCCATTCACTCTGAACCCTTCTTCAATGGCTCCATTCAATCCTACCCTGTTTCAATGGCTCCATTCACTCCGAACCCTGTTTCAATGTTCTCCATTCACTCCGAACCCTGTTTCAATGTTCTCCATTCACTCTGAACCCTGTTTCAATGTTCTCCATCACTCCGAACCCTGTTTCTATGGCTCCATTCGCTCTGAACCCTGTTTCAATGGCTCCATTCACTCTGAACCCTGTTTCAAAGGGCTCCATTCACTCTGAACCCTGTTTCAATGGCTCCATTCACTCTGAACAATGTTTCAATGTTCCATTCACTCTGAATCCTGTTTCAATGACTCAATTCGCTCTGAACCCTGTTTCAATTGGCTCCTTTCACTCTGAACCCTGTTTCAATGGCTCAATTCACTCTGAACCCTGTTTCAATGGCTCCATTCACTCTGAACCCTGTTTCAAAGGGCTCCATTCACTCTGAACCCTGTTTCAATGGCTCCATTCACTCTGAACAATGTTTCAATGTTCCATTCACTCTGAATCCTGTTTCAATGACTCAATTCGCTCTGAACCCTGTTTCAATGGCTCCATTCATCCCGAACCCTGTTTCAATGGTTCCATTCGCTCTGAACCCTGTTTCAATGGCTCCAATGACTCTGAACCCTGTTTAAATGGCTCCATTGACTCTGAACCCTGTCTCAATGGGCTCCATTCTCTCTGAACCTTGTTTCAATGGGCTCCATTTACTCTGAACCCTTTTTCAATGGGCCCCATTCACTCTGAACCCTGTTTCAATGCGCTCCATTCAATATGAACCCTGTTTCAATGGGCCCCATTTACTCTGAACCCCGTTTCAATGGCTCCATTCGTCTGAACCCTGTTTCAATGGCACCATTCACTCTGAACAATGTTTCAATGGCTCCATTCACTCTGAACCCTGTTTCATTGGGCTCCATTCTCTCTGAACCGGGTTTCAATGGGCTCCATGAACTCTGAACCTGTTTCAATGGGCTCCATTCTCTCTGAATCTTGTTTCAATGGGATCCATTAACTCTGGACCCTGTTTCAATGGGCCCCATTCACTCTGAACCCTGTTTCAATGGGACCCATTCACTCTGAACCCTGTTTCAATGGCTCCATTCACTCTGAACCCTGTTTCAATGGCCTCATTCACTCTGAACCCTGTTTCAATGGCTCCATTCACTCTGAACCCTGTTTCAATGGGCCCCATTCACTCTGAACCCTGTTTCAATGGCTCCATTCACTCTGAATCATGTTTCAATGGCTCCATTCACTCTGAACCCTGTTTCAATGGGCTCCATTCACTCTGAGCCCTGTTTCAATGGCTCCATTCGCTCTGAACCCTGTTTCAATGGGCCCCATTCACTCTGAAACATGTTTCAATGGCTCCATTCACTCTGAACCCTGTTTCATTGGGCTCCATTCTCTCTGAACCGGGATTCAATTGGCTCCATTAACTCTGAACCTGTTTCAATGGGCTCCATTCTCTCTGAATCTTGTTTCAATGGGACCCATTCACTCTGAATCCTGTTTCAATGGGACCCATTCACTCTGAACCCTGTTTCAATGACTCCATTAACTCTGAACCCTGTTTCAATGGGCCCCATTCACTATGAACCCTGTTTCATTGGCTCCATTCACTCTGAACACTGTTTCAATGGCTCCATTCACTCTGAACACTGTTTCAATGGCCTCCATTCACTCTGAACCCTGTTTCCATGGCTCCATTCACCCTTAACCTAGTTCCAATGAACCTGTTTCAATGGGCTCCATTCTCTCTGAATCTTGTTTCAATGGGATCCCTTAACACTGGACCCTGTTCCAATGGGCCCCATTCACTCTGAACCCTGTTTCAATGGGCCCCATTCACTCTGAACCCTGTTTCAATGGGACCCATTCACTCTGAACCCTGTTTCATTGGCTCCATTCACTCTGAACCCTGTTTCAATGGCTCCATTCACCCTGAACCTTGTTCCAAAGGCTCCATCGCGCCGAACCCTGTTTCAATGGCTCCATTCACTCCAAACCCTGTTTCAGTGGCTCCAATCACTCTGAACCCTGTTTCAATGGGCCCCATTCACTCTGGACCCTGTTTCAATGGGAATGAGTCGCTCCGGACCCTGTTTCAATGGCTCCATTCACTCCGAACCCTGTTTCAATGGGCTCCTTTCACTCTGAACCCTGTTTCAATGGCTCCACTCACTCTGAACCCTGTTTCAATGGCTCCATTCACCCCTACACTGTTTCAATGGGCTCCATTCACTCTGAACCCTGTTTCAATGGCTCCATTCACCCTTAACTTTGTTCCAATGGCTCCATTCGCTCCGAACCCTGTTTCAATGGCTCCATTCACTCTGAACCCTGGTTCAATGGGCTCCATTCAGTCTGAACGCAGTTTCAATGGCTCCATTCACTCTGAATCCTGTTTCAATGGTCTCCATTCACTCTGAACCCTCTTTCAATGGCTCCATTCACCCTGAACCTTGTTCCAATGGCTCCATTCGCTCCGAACCCTGTTTCAGTGGCTCCAAACACTCTGAACCCTGTTTCAATGGTCTCCATTCACTCTGAACCCTGTTTCAATGGCTCCATTCACCCTGAACTTTGTTCCAATGGCTCCATTCGCTCCGAACCCTGTTTCAATGGCTCCATTCACTCTGAATCCTGTTTCAATGGCTCCGTTCACACTGAACCCTGCTTCAATGGTCTCCATTCACTCTGAACACTCTTTCAATGGCTCCATTCACCCTTAACCTTGTTCCAATGGCTCCATTCGCTCCGAACCCTGTTTCAGTGGATCCAAACACTCAGAACCCAGTTTCAATGGGCCCCATTCACTCTGAACCCTGTTTCAATGGCTCCATTCACTCTGAACCCTGTTTCAATGGCTCCATTCACTCTGAACCCTGTATCAATGGCTCCATTCACCCCAAACCCTGTTTCAATGGCTCCATTCCCTTTGACCACTGTTTCAATGGCTCCATGCACTGTGAACCCTGTTTCAATGGCTCCATTCACTCTGAACCCTGTTTCAAATGGCCCCATTCACTCTGAAACCTGTTTCAATGGCTCCATTCACATTAAACCCTGTTTCAATGGGCTCCATTCTCTCTGAACCGTGTTTCAATGGGCTCCATTCTCTCTGAATCTTGTTTCAACTGGATCCATTAACTCTGAACACTGTTTCAAAGGGCCCCATTCACTCTGAACCCTGTTTCAATGGGACCCATTCACTCTGAACCCTGTTTCAATGGAACCCATTCACCTTCAAACCTGTTTCAATGGCTCCATCCACTCTGAACCTTGTTTCAATTGTCTCCATTAAATCTGAAACCAGTTTCAATGTGCCCCATGCACTCTGAACCCTGTTTCAATGGTCCCCATTCACCCTGAACCTTGTTCCAATCGCTCCAATCGCTCCGAACCCTGTTTCAATTACTCCATACGCTCTGAACTCTGTTTCCAATGGGCTCCTTTCACTCCAAACCCTGTTTCAATACGCTCCATTCAATCTGAATCATGTTTCAATGGCTCCATTCACTCTGAATCCTGTTTCAATGGGCTCCATTCGCTCTGAACCCTGTTTCAATGGGCTCCATTCGCTCTGAACCCTTTTCAATAGCTCCATTGACTCTGAACAATGTTTCAATGGCTCCGTTCACTCTGAACACTGTTTCAATGGCTCCATTCACTCTGAACCCTGTTTCAATGGTCTCCAATCACTCTGAACCATGTTTCAATGGTCTCCATTCACTCTGAACTCTGTTTCAATGGGCCCCATTTGCTCTGAACCCTGTTTCAATGGGCTCCATTCGCTGTGAACATTGTTTCAATGGCTCCATTCGTCTGAACACTGTTTCAATGTTCCATTCACTCTGAATCCTGTTTCAATGGCTCCATTCGCTCTGAACCCTGTTTCAATGGTTCCATTCACTCTGAACCCTGTTTCAATGGCTCCATTCACTCTGAACCCTGTTTCATTGGGCTCCATTCTCTCTGAACCGTGTTTCAAAGGGCTCCATTAACTCTGAACCTGTTTCAATGGGCTCCATTCTCTCTGAATCTTGTTTCAATGGGATCCCTTAACACTGGACCCTGTTTCAATGGCTCCGTTCACACTGAACACTGCTTCAATGGCTCCATTCGCTCCGAACCCTGTTTCAATGGCTCCATGCACTGTGAACCCTGTTTCAATGGCTCCATTCGCTCCAAACCCTGTTTCAAATGGCCCCATTCACTCTGAAACCTGTTTCAATGGCTCCATTAACTCTGAACACTGTTTCAAAGGGCCCCATTCACTCTGAACCCTGTTTCAATGGGACCCATTCACTCTGAACCCTGTTTCAATGGAACCCATTCACCTTCAAACCTGTTTCAATGGCTCCATCCACTCTGAACCTTGTTTCAATTGTCTCCATTAAATCTGAACCCAGTTTCAATGTGCCCCATTCACTCTGAACCCTGTTTCAATGGCTCCATTCGCTATTAACCCCGTTTCCATGGAGATGAGTCTCTCCGAGCCCTGTTTCAATGGGCTCCATTCACTCTGAACCCTGTTTCAATGGTCCCCATTCACCCTGAACCTTGTTCCAATCGCTCCAATCGCTCCGAACCCTGTTTCAATTACTCCATTCGCTCTGAACCCTGTTTCCAATGGGCTCCTTTCACTCCAAACCCTGTTTCAATGCGCTCCATTCAATCTGAATCATGTTTCAATGGCTCCATTCACTCTGAATCCTGTTTCAATGGGCTCCATTCACTCTGAACCCTGTTTCAATGGGCTCCATTCGCTCTTAACCCTTTTCAATAGCTCCATTGACTCTGAACAATGTTTCAATGGCTCCGTTCACTCTGAACACTGTTTCAATGGCTCCATTCACTCTGAACCCTGTTTCAATGGTCTCCAATCACTCTGAACCATGTTTCAATGGGCCCCATTTGCTCTGAACCCTGTTTCAATGGGCTCCATTCACTGTGAACATTGTTTCAATGGCTCCATTCGTCTGAACACTGTTTCAATGTTCCATTCACTCTGAATCCTGTTTCAATGGCTCCATTCACTCTGAACCCTGTTCCAATGGTTCCATTCACTCTGAACCCTGTTTCAATGGCTCCATTCTCTCTGAATCTTTTTTCAATGGGATCCCTTAACACTGGACCCTGTTTCAATGGGACCCATTCACTCTGAACCCTGTTTCATTGGCACCATTCACTCTGAACCCTGTTTCAATGGCTGCATTCACCCTGAACCTTGTTCCAATGGCTCCATTCGCTCCGAAACTTGTTTCAATGGCTCCATTCGTCTGAACACTGTTTCAATGGCTCCATTCACTCTGAACAATGTTTCAATGGCTCCATTCACTCCAAACCCTGTTTCAGTGGCTCCAATCACTCTGAACCCTGTTTCAATGGGCCCCATTCACTCTGGACCCTGTTTCAATGGGAATGAGTCGCTCCGGACCCTGTTTCAATGGCTCCATTCACTCCGCACCCTGTTTCAATGGGCTCCTTTCACTCTGAACCCTGTTTCAATGGCTCCACTCACTCTGAAACCTGTTTCAATGGCTCCATTCACCCCTACCCTGTTTCAGTGGGCTCCATTCACTCTGAACCCTGGTTCAATGGGCTCCATTCAGTCTGAACACTGTTTCAATGGCTCCATTCACTCTGAATCCTGTTTCAATGGCTCCGTTCACACTGAACACTGCTTCAATGGCTCCATTCACTCTGAACCCTGTTTCAATGGTCTCCATTCACTCTGAACCCTCTTTCAATGGCTCCATTCACCCTGAACCTTGTTCCAATGGCTCCATTCGCTCCGAAACCTGTTTCAGTGGCTCCAAACACTCTGAACCCTGTTTCAATGGGCCCCATTCACTCTGAACCCTGTTTCAATGGCTCCATTCACTCTGAACGCTGTTTCAATGGCTCGATTCACTCTGAACCCTGTATCAATGTCTCCATTCACTCTGAACCCTTCTTCAATGGCTCCATTCAATCCTACCCTGTTTCAATGGCTCCATTCACTCCGAACCCTGTTTCAATGTTCTCCATTCACTCCGAACCCTGTTTCAATGTTCTCCATTCACTCTGAACCCTGTTTCAATGTTCTCCATCACTCCGAACCCTGTTTCTATGGCTCCATTCGCTCTGAACAATTTTACAATGCTCCAATCACTCTGAACCCTGTTTCAATTGTTCCATTCACTCTGAACCCTGTTTCAATGGCACCATTCACTCTGAACCCTGTTTCAAAGGGCTCCATTCACTCTGAACCCTGTTTCAATGGCTCCATTCACTCTGAACAATGTTTCAATGTTCCATTCACTCTGAATCCTGTTTCAATGACTCAATTCGCTCTGAACCCTGTTTCAATTGGCTCCTTTCACTCTGAACCCTGTTTCAATGGCTCAATTCACTCTGAACCCTGTTTCAATGGCTCCATTCACTCTGAACCCTGTTTCAAAGGGCTCCATTCACTCTGAACCCTGTTTCAATGGCTCCATTCACTCTGAACAATGTTTCAATGTTCCATTCACTCTGAATCCTGTTTCAATGACTCAATTCGCTCTGAACCCTGTTTCAATGGCTCCATTCATCCCGAACCCTGTTTCAATGGTTCCATTCGCTCTGAACCCTGTTTCAATGGCTCCAATGACTCTGAACCCTGTTTAAATGGCTCCATTGACTCTGAACCCTGTCTCAATGGGCTCCATTCTCTCTGAACCTTGTTTCAATGGGCTCCATTTACTCTGAACCCTTTTTCAATGGGCCCCATTCACTCTGAACCCTGTTTCAATGCGCTCCATTCAATATGAACCCTGTTTCAATGGGCCCCATTTACTCTGAACCCCGTTTCAATTGCTCCATTCGTCTGAACCCTGTTTCAATGGCACCATTCACTCTGAACAATGTTTCAATGGCTCCATTCACTCTGAGCCCTGTTTCATTGGGCTCCATTCTCTCTGAACCGGGTTTCAATGGGCTCCATTAACTCTGAACCTGTTTCAATGGGCTCCATTCTCTCTGAATCTTGTTTCAATGGGATCCATTAACTCTGGACCCTGTTTCAATGGGCCCCATTCACTCTGAACCCTGTTTCAATGGGACCCATTCACTCTGAACCCTGTTTCAATGGCTCCATTCACTCTGAACCCTGTTTCAATGGCCTCATTCACTCTGAACCCTGTTTCAATGGCTCCATTCACTCTGAACCCTGTTTCAATGGGCCCCATTCACTCTGAACCCTGTTTCAATGGCTCCATTCACTCTGAATCATGTTTCAATGGCTCCATTCACTCTGAACCCTGTTTCAATGGGCTCCATTCACTCTGAGCCCTGTTTCAATGGCTCCATTCGCTCTGAACCCTGTTTCAATGGGCCCCATTCACTCTGAAACATGTTTCAATGGCTCCATTCACTCTGAACCGTGTTTCATTGGGCTCCATTCTCTCTGAACCGGGATTCAATTGGCTCCATTAACTCTGAACCTGTTTCAATGGGCTCCATTCTCTCTGAATCTTGTTTCAATGGGACCCATTCACTCTGAATCCTGTTTCAATGGGACCCATTCACTCTGAACCCTGTTTCAATGACTCCATTAACTCTGAACCCTGTTTCAATGGGCCCCATTCACTATGAACCCTGTTTCATTGGCTCCATTCACTCCGAACACTGTTTCAATGGCTCCATTCACTCTGAACACTGTTTCAATGGCCTCCATTCACTCTGAACCCTGTTTCCATGGCTCCATTCACCCTTAACCTTGTTCCAATGGCTCCATTCGCTCCGAACCCTGTTTCAATCGGCTCCATTCACTCTGAACCCTGTTTCAATGGCTGCATTCACCCTGAACCTTGTTCCAATGGCTCCATTCGCTCCGAAACATGTTTCAATGGCTCCATTCACCCTGAACCTTGTTCCAAAGGCTCCATCGCGCCGAACCCTGTTTCAATGGATCCATTCACTCCAAACCCTGTTTCAGTGGCTCCAATCACTCTGAACCCTGTTTCAATGGGCCCCATTCACTCTGGACCCTGTTTCAATGGGAATGAGTCGCTCCGGACCCTGTTTCAATGGCTCCATTCACTCCGAACCCTGTTTCAATGGCTCCATTCACTCCAAACCCTGTTTCAGTGGCTCCAATCACTCTGAACCCTGTTTCAATGGGCCCCATTCACTCTGAACCATGTTTCAATGGGCCCCATTTGCTCTGAACCCTGTTTCAATGGGCTCCATTCACTGTGAACATTGTTTCAATGGCTCCATTCGTCTGAACACTGTTTCAATGTTCCATTCACTCTGAATCCTGTTTCAATGGCTCCATTCACTCTGAACCCTGTTCCAATGGTTCCATTCACTCTGAACCCTGTTTCAATGGCTCCATTCTCTCTGAATCTTTTTTCAATGGGATCCCTTAACACTGGACCCTGTTTCAATGGGACCCATTCACTCTGAACCCTGTTTCATTGGCACCATTCACTCTGAACCCTGTTTCAATGGCTGCATTCACCCTGAACCTTGTTCCAATGGCTCCATTCGCTCCGAAACTTGTTTCAATGGCTCCATTCGTCTGAACACTGTTTCAATGGCTCCATTCACTCTGAACAATGTTTCAATGGCTCCATTCACTCCAAACCCTGTTTCAGTGGCTCCAATCACTCTGAACCCTGTTTCAATGGGCCCCATTCACTCTGGACCCTGTTTCAATGGGAATGAGTCGCTCCGGACCCTGTTTCAATGGCTCCATTCACTCCGCACCCTGTTTCAATGGGCTCCTTTCACTCTGAACCCTGTTTCAATGGCTCCACTCACTCTGAAACCTGTTTCAATGGCTCCATTCACCCCTACCCTGTTTCAGTGGGCTCCATTCACTCTGAACCCTGGTCCAATGGGCTCCATTCAGTCTGAACACTGTTTCAATGGCTCCATTCACTCTGAATCCTGTTTCAATGGCTCCGTTCACACTGAACACTGCTTCAATGGCTCCATTCACTCTGAACCCTGTTTCAATGGTCTCCATTCACTCTGAACCCTCTTTCAATGGCTCCATTCACCCTGAACCTTGTTCCAATGGCTCCATTCGCTCCGAAACCTGTTTCAGTGGCTCCAAACACTCTGAACCCTGTTTCAATGGGCCCCATTCACTCTGAACCCTGTTTCAATGGCTCCATTCACTCTGAACCCTGTTTCAATGGCTCGATTCACTCTGAACCCTGTATCAATGGCTCCATTCACTCTGAACCCTTCTTCAATGGCTCCATTCAATCCTACCCTGTTTCAATGGCTCCATTCACTCCGAACCCTGTTTCAATGTTCTCCATTCACTCCGAACCCTGTTTCAATGTTCTCCATTCACTCTGAACCCTGTTTCAATGTTCTCCATCACTCCGAACCCTGTTTCTATGGCTCCATTCGCTCTGAACAATTTTACAATGCTCCAATCACTCTGAACCCTGTTTCAATGGTTCCATTCACTCTGAACCCTGTTTCAATGGCTCCATTCACTCTGAACCCTGTTTCAAAGGGCTCCATTCACTCTGAACCCTGTTTCAATGGCTCCATTCACTCTGAACAATGTTTCAATGTTCCATTCACTCTGAATCCTGTTTCAATGACTCAATTCGCTCTGAACCCTGTTTCAATTGGCTCCTTTCACTCTGAACCCTGTTTCAATGGCTCAATTCACTCTGAACCCTGTTTCAATGGCTCCATTCACTCTGAACCCTGTTTCAAAGGGCTCCATTCACTCTGAACCCTGTTTCAATGGCTCCATTCACTCTGAACAATGTTTCAATGTTCCATTCACTCTGAATCCTGTTTCAATGACTCAATTCGCTCTGAACCCTGTTTCAATGGCTCCATTCATCCCGAACCCTGTTTCAATGGTTCCATTCGCTCTGAACCCTGTTTCAATGGCTCCAATGACTCTGAACCCTGTTTAAATGGCTCCATTGACTCTGAACCCTGTCTCAATGGGCTCCATTCTCTCTGAACCTTGTTTCAATGGGCTCCATTTACTCTGAACCCTTTTTCAATGGGCCCCATTCACTCTGAACCCTGTTTCAATGCGCTCCATTCAATATGAACCCTGTTTCAATGGGCCCCATTTACTCTGAACCCCGTTTCAATGGCTCCATTCGTCTGAACCCTGTTTCAATGGCACCATTCACTCTGAACAATGTTTCAATGGCTCCATTCACTCTGAACCCTGTTTCATTGGGCTCCATTCTCTCTGAACCGGGTTTCAATGGGCTCCATTAACTCTGAACCTGTTTCAATGGGCTCCATTCTCTCTGAATCTTGTTTCAATGGGATCCATTAACTCTGGACCCTGTTTCAATGGGCCCCATTCACTCTGAACCCTGTTTCAATGGGACCCATTCACTCTGAACCCTGTTTCAATGGCTCCATTCACTCTGAACCCTGTTTCAATGGCCTCATTCACTCTGAACCCTGTTTCAATGGCTCCATTCACTCTGAACCCTGTTTCAATGGGCCCCATTCACTCTGAACCCTGTTTCAATGGCTCCATTCACTCTGAATCATGTTTCAATGGCTCCATTCACTCTGAACCCTGTTTCAATGGGCTCCATTCACTCTGAGCCCTGTTTCAATGGCTCCATTCGCTCTGAACCCTGTTTCAATGGGCCCCATTCACTCTGAAACATGTTTCAATGGCTCCATTCACTCTGAACCCTGTTTCATTGGGCTCCATTCTCTCTGAACCGGGATTCAATTGGCTCCATTAACTCAGAACCTGTTTCAATGGGCTACATTCTCTCTGAATCTTGTTTCAATGGGACCCATTCACTCTGAATCCTGTTTCAATGGGACCCATTCACTCTGAACCCTGTTTCAATGACTCCATTAACTCTGAACCCTGTTTCAATGGGCCCCATTCACTATGAACCCTGTTTCATTGGCTCCATTCACTCCGAACACTGTTTCAATGGCTCCATTCACTCTGAACACTGTTTCAATGGCCTCCATTCACTCTGAACCCTGTTTCCATGGCTCCATTCACCCTTAACCTTGTTCCAATGGCTCCATTCGCTCCGAACCCTGTTTCAATCGGCTCCATTCACTCTGAACCCTGTTTCAATGGCTGCATTCACCCTGAACCTTGTTCCAATGGCTCCATTCGCTCCGAAACTTGTTTCAATGGCTCCATTCACCCTGAACCTTGTTCCAAAGGCTCCATCGCGCCGAACCCTGTTTCAATGGATCCATTCACTCCAAACCCTGTTTCAGTGGCTCCAATCACTCTGAACCCTGTTTCAATGGGCCCCATTCACTCTGGACCCTGTTTCAATGGGAATGAGTCGCTCCGGACCCTGTTTCAATGGCTCCATTCACTCCGAACCCTGTTTCAATGGCTCCATTCACTCCAAACCCTGTTTCAGTGGCTCCAATCACTCTGAACCCTGTTTCAATGGGCCCCATTCACTCTGGACCCTGTTTCAATGGGAATGAGTCGCTCCGGACCCTGTTTCAATGGCTCCATTCACTCCGAACCCTGTTTCAATGGGCTCCTTTCACTCTGAACCCTGTTTCAATGGCTCCACTCACTCTGAACCCTGTTTCAATGGCTCCATTCACCCCTACACTGTTTCAATGGGCTCCATTCACTCTGAACCCTGTTTCAATGGCTCCATTCACCCTGAACTTTGTTCCAATGGCTCCATTCGCTCCGAACCCTGTTTCAATGGCTCCATTCACTCTGAACCCTGGTTCAATGGGCTCCATTCAGTCTGAACGCAGTTTCAATGGCTCCATTCACTCTGAATCCTGTTTCAATGGTCTCCATTCACTCTGAACCCTCTTTCAATGGCTCCATTCACCCTGAACCTTGTTCCAATGGCTCCATTCGCTCCGAACCCTGTTTCAGTGGCTCCAAACACTCTGAACCCTGTTTCAATGGTCTCCATTCACTCTGAACCCTGTTTCAATGGCTCCATTCACCCTGAACTTTGTTCCAATTGCTCCATTCGCTCCGAACCCTGTTTCAATGGTCTCCATTCACTCTGAACACTCTTTCAATGGCTCCATTCACCCTGAACCTTGTTCCAATGGCTCCATTCGCTCCGAACCCTGTTTCAGTGGATCCAAACACTCAGAACCCAGTTTCAATGGGCCCCATTCACTCTGAACCCTGTTTCAATGGCTCCATTCACTCTGAACCCTGTTTCAATGGCTCCATTCACTCTGAACCCTGTTTCAATGGCTCCATTCACTCTGAACCCTGTATCAATGGCTCCATTCACCCCAAACCCTGTTTCAATGGCTCCTTTCACTTTGACCACTGTTTCAATGGCTCCATGCACTGTGAACCCTGTTTCAATGGCTCCATTCACTCTGAACCCTGTTTCAAATGGCCCCATTCACTCTGAAACCTGTTTCAATGGCTCCATTCACATTAAACCCTGTTTCAATCGGCTCCATTCTCTCTGAACCGTGTTTCAATGGGCTCCATTCTCTCTGAATCTTGTTTCAATGGGATCCATTAACTCTGAACACTGTTTCAAAGGGCCCCATTCACTCTGAACCCTGTTTCAATGGGACCCATTCACTCTGAACCCTGTTTCAATGGAACCCATTCGCCTTCAAACCTGTTTCAATGGCTCCATCCACTCTGAACCTTGTTTCAATTGTCTCCATTAAATCTGAAACCAGTTTCAATGTGCCCCATTCACTCTGAACCCTGTTTCAATGGTCCCCATTCACCCTGAACCTTGTTCCAATCGCTCCAATCGCTCCGAACCCTGTTTCAATTACTCCATTCGCTCTGAACCCTGTTTCCAATGGGCTCCTTTCACTCCAAACCCTGTTTCAATACGCTCCATTCAATCTGAATCATGTTTCAATGGCTCCATTCACTCTGAATCCTGTTTCAATGGGCTCCATTCACTCTGAACCCTGTTTCAATGGGCTCCATTCGCTCTGAACCCTTTTCAATAGCTCCATTGACTCTGAACAATGTTTCAATGGCTCCGTTCACTCTGAACACTGTTTCAATGGCTCCATTCACTCTGAACCCTGTTTCAATGGTCTCCAATCATTCTGAAACATGTTTCAATGGTCTCCATTCACTCTGAACCCTGTTTCAATGGGCCCCATTTGCTCTGAACCCTGTTTCAATGGGCTCCATTCACTGTGAACATTGTTTCAATGGCTCCATTCGTCTGAACACTGTTTCAATGTTCCATTCACTCTGAATCCTGTTTCAATGGCTCCATTCGCTCTGAACCCTGTTTCAATGGTTCCATTCACTCTGAACCCTGTTTCAATGGCTCCATTCACTCTGAACCCTGTTTCATTGGGCTCCATTCTCTCTGAACCGTGTTTCAAAGGGCTCCATTAACTCTGAACCTGTTTCAATGGGCTCCATTCTCTCTGAATCTTGTTTCAATGGGATCCCTTAACACTGGACCCTGTTTCAATGGCTCCGTTCACACTGAACACTGCTTCAATGGCTCTATTCACTCTGAACCCTGTTTCAATGGCTCCATTCGCTCCGAACCCTGTTTCAATGGCTCCATTCACTCCAAACCCTGTTTCAAATGGCCCCATTCACTCTGAAACCTGTTTCAATGGCTCCATTCACTTTAAACCCTGTTTCAATGGGCTCCATTCTCTCTGAACCGTGTTTCAATGGGCTCCATTCTCTCTGAATCTTGTTTCAATGGGATCCATTAACTCTGAACACTGTTTCAAAGGGCCCCATTCACTCTGAACCCTGTTTCAATGGGACCCATTCACTCTGAACCCTGTTTCAATGGAACCCATTCACCTTCAAACCTGTTTCAATGGCTCCATCCACTCTGAACCTTGTTTCAATTGTCTCCATTCACTCTGAACCCTGTTTCAATGGCCTCATTCACTCTGAACCCTGTTTCAATGGCTCCATTCACTCTGAACCCTGTTTCAATGGGCCCCATTCACTCTGAACCCTGTTTCAATGGCTCCATTCACTCTGAATCATGTTTCAATGGCTCCATTCACTCTGAACCCTGTTTCAATGGGCTCCATTCACTCTGAACCCTGTTTCAATGGCTCCATTCGCTCTGAACCCTGTTTGAATGGGCCCCATTCACTCTGAAACATGTTTCAATGGCTCCATTCACTCTGAACCCTGTTTCATTGGGCTCCATTCTCTCTGAACCGGGATTCAATTGGCTCCATTAACTCTGAACCTGTTTCAATGGGCTCCATTCTCTCTGAATCTTGTTTCAATGGGACCCATTCACTCTGAATCCTGTTTCAATGGGACCCATTCACTCTGAACCCTGTTTCAATGACTCCATTAACTCTGAACCCTGTTTCAATGGGCCCCATTCACTATGAACCCTGTTTCATTGGCTCCATTCACTCCGAACACTGTTTCAATGGCTCCATTCACTCTGAACACTGTTTCAATGGCCTCCATTCACTCTGAACCCTGTTTCCATGGCTCCATTCACCCTTAAACTAGTTCCAATGGCTCCATTCGCTCCGAACCCTGTTTCAATCGGCTCCATTCACTCTGAACCCTGTTTCAATGGCTGCATTCACCCTGAACCTTGTTCCAATGGCTCCATTCGCTCCGAAACTTGTTTCAATGGCTCCATTCACCCTGAACCTTGTTCCAAAGGCTCCATCGCGCCGAACCCTGTTTCAATGGATCCATTCACTCCAAACCCTGTTTCAGTGGCTCCAATCACTCTGAACCCTGTTTCAATGGGCCCCATTCACTCTGGACCCTGTTTCAATGGGAATGAGTCGCTCCGGACCCTGTTTCAATGGCTCCATTCACTCCGAACCCTGTTTCAATGGGCTCCTTTCACTCTGAACCTTGTTTCAATGGCTCCATTCACCCCAAACCCTGTTTCAATGGCTTAATTCACTCTGATAACTGTTTCAATTGCTCCATGCACTCTGAACCCTTTTTCAATGGGCCCCATTCTCTCTGAAACCTGTTACAATGGCTCCATTCACTCTGAACCCTGTTTCATCGGGCTCCATTCTCTCTGAACCGGGTTTCAATGGGCTCCATTAACTCTGAACCTGTTTCAATGGGCTCCATTCTCTCTGAATCTTGTTTCAATGGGATCCCTTAACACTGGACCCTGTTTCAATGGGCCCCATTCACTCTGAACCCTGTTTCAATGGGCCCCATTCACTCTGAACCCTGTTTCAATGGGAGCCATTCACTCTGAACCCTGTTTCATTGGCTCCATTTACTCTGAACCCTGTTTCAATGGCTCCATTCACCCCTACCCTGTTTCAATGGGCTCCATTCACTCAGAACCCTGTTTCAATGGCTCCATTCGCGCCGAACCCTGTTTCAATGGGCTCCATTCACTCTGAACCCTGGTTCAATGGGCTCCATTCACACTGAACACTGTTTCAATGGTCTCCATTCACTCTGAACCCTCTTTCAATGGCTCCATTCACCCTGAACCTTGTTCCAATGGCTCCATTCGCTCCGAACCCTGTTTCAGTGGCTCCAAACACTCTGAACCCTGTTTCAATGGGCCCCATTCACTCTGAACCCTGTATCAATGGCTCCATTCACTCTGAACCCTTCTTCAATGGTTCCATTCAATCCTACCCTGTTTCAATGGGCTCGATTCACTCTGAACCCTGTTTCAATGTTCTCCATTCACTCTGAACCCTGTTTCAATGTTCTCCATCACTCCGAACCCTGTTTCGATGGCTCCATTCGCTCTGAACAATGTTAC
Source organism: Scyliorhinus torazame (assembly GCF_047496885.1). Lineage (NCBI taxonomy): Eukaryota > Metazoa > Chordata > Chondrichthyes > Carcharhiniformes > Scyliorhinidae > Scyliorhinus > Scyliorhinus torazame. The sequence goes on along the minus strand of NC_092710.1, from coordinate 88,133,703 downwards.
AATGCTCCAATCACTCTGAACCCTGTTTCAATGGTTCCATTCACTCTGAACCCTGTTTCAATGGCTCAATTCACTCTGAAACCTGTTTCAATGGCTCCATTCACTCTGAACCCTGTTTCAATGGTTCCATTCACTCTGAACTATGTTTCAATGTTCCATTCACTCTGAACCCTGTTTCAATGTTCCATTCACTCCGAGCCCTGTTTCAATGGGCTCCAGTCACTCTGAACCCTGTTTCAATGGCTCCATTCATCCCGAACCCTGTTTCAATGGTTCCATTCGCTCTGAACCCTGTTTCAATGGCTCCAATGACTCTGAACCCTGTTTCAATGGCTCCATTGACTCTGAACCCTGTCTCAATGAGCTCCATTCTCTCTGAACCTTGTTTCAATGGGCTCCATTTACTCTGAACCCTTTTTCAATGGGCACCATTCACTCTGAACCCTGTTTCAATGCGCTCCATTCACTATGAACCCTGTTTCAATGGGCCCCATTTGCTCTGAACCCTGTTTCAATGGCTCCATTCGTCTGAACCCTGTTTCAATGGCTCCATTCACTCTGTACACTGTTTCAATGTTCCATTCACTCTGAACAATGTTTCAATGGCTCCATTCACTCTGAACACTGTTTTGATGGGCTCCATTCACTCTGAACCCTGTTTCCATGGCTCCTTTCACTCCAAACCCTGTTTCAATGGCTCCATTCAGTCTGAACCCTGTTTCAATGGGCTCCATTCACTATGAACCCTGTTTCAATGGGCTCCATTCGCTCTGAACCCTTTTCAATGGCTCCATTGAATCTGAACCTGTTTTAATAGGCTCCATTTTCTCTGAACCTTGTTTCAATGGGCTCCATTCACTACGAACCCAGTTTCAATGGCTCCATTCACTCTGAATCCTGTTACAATGGCTCCATTCACTCTGAACACTGTTTCAATGGCTCCGTTCACTCTGAACACTGTTTCAATGGCTCCATTCACTCTGATCCCTGTTTCAATGGGCTACATTCACTGTGAACATTGTTTCAATGGGCCCCATTCACTCTGAAACCTGTTTCAATGGCTCCATTCGTTTGAACCCTGTTTCAATGGCTCCACTCACCCCGAACCCTGTTTCAATGGCTCCATTCACTCTGACCACTGTTTCAATGGCTCCATTCACTCTGAACCCTGTTTCAATGGCTCCATTCGCTCAGAACCCTGTTTCAATGGGCCCCATTCACTCTGAAACCTGTTTCAATGGCTCCATTCACTCTGAACCCTGTTTCAATGGGCTCCATTCTCTCTGAACCGTGTTTCAATGGTTCCATTATCTCTGAACCTGTTTCAATGGGCTCCATTCTCTCTAAATCTTGTTTCAATGGGATCCATTTACTCTGAACCCTGTTTCAAAGGGCCCCATTCACTCTAAACCCTGTTTCAAGGGGACCCATTCACTCTGAACCCTGTTTCAATGGAACCCATTCACTCTCAAACCTGTTTCAATGGCTCCATCGGCTCTGAACCTTGTTTCAATTGTCTCCATTAAATCTGAACCCTGTTTCAATGTGCCCCATTCACTCTGAACCCTGTTTCAATGGCTCCATTGACTCTGAACCCTGTCTCAATGGGCTCCATTCTCTCTGAACCTTGTTTCAATGGGCTCCATTTACTCTGAACCCTTTTTCAATGGGCCCCATTCACTCTGAACCCTGTTTCAATGCACTCCATTCACTATGAACCCTGTTTCAATGGGCCCCATTTGCTCTGAACCCTGTTTCAATGGCTCCATTCGTCTGAACCCTGTTTCAATGGCTCCATTCACTCTGTACACTGTTTCAATGATCCATTCACTCTGAACCCTGTTTCAATGGCTCCATTCACTCTGTACACTGTTTCAATGATCCATTCACTCTGAACCCTGTTTCAATGGCTCCATTCACTCTGAACAATGTTTCAATGGCTCCATTCACTCTGAACAATGTTTCAATGGCTCCATTCACTCTGAACAATGTTTCAATGGCTCCATTCGCTCAGAACCCTGTTTCAATGGCTCCTTTCACTCCAAACCCGGTTTCAATGGCTCCATTCAGTCTGAACCCTGTTTCAATGGCTCCATTCGCTCTGAACCCTGTTTCAATGGGCTCCATTCACTATGAACCCTGTTTCAATGGGCTCCATTCGCTCTGAACCCTGTTCAATGGCTCCATTGACTCCGATCCTGTTTCAATGGCTCCATTCACTCTGAACACTGTTTCGATGGGCTCCATTCACTCTGAACCTTGTTTCAATGTGCTCCTTTCACTCCAAACCCTGTTTCAATGGCTCCATTCAGTCTGAACCCTGTTTCAATGGCTCCATTCGCTCTGAACCCTGTTTCAATGGGCTCCATTCACTATGAACCCTGTTTCAATGGGCTCCATTCGCTCTGAACCCTGTTCAATGGGCTCCATTGACTCTGATCCTGTTTCAATGGTTCCATTCGCTCTGAACCCTGTTTCAATGGGCTCCATTCACTATGAACCCTGTTTCAATGGGCTCCATTCGCTCTGAACCCTGTTCAAAGGCTCCATTGACTCTGAACCTGTTTTAATAGGCTCCATTCTCTCTGAACCTTGTTTCAATGGGCTCTATTCACTCCGAACCCTGTTTCAATGGCATCATTCACTCTGAACCCTGTTTCAATGGCTCCATTCACTCTGAATCCTGTTTCAATGGCTCCATTCACTCTGAACACTGTTTCAATGGCTCCGTTGACTCTGAACACTGTTTCAATGGCTCCATTCACTCTGAACCCTGTTTCAATGGTCTCCATTCACTCTGAACCCTGTTTCAATGGGCCCCATTTGCTTTGAACCCTGTTTCAATGGGCTCCATTCCCTGTGAACATTGTTTCAATGGCTCCATTCTCTCTGACCCCGTTTCAATGGCTCTATTCACTCTGAACCCTGTTTCAATGGCTCCATTCACTCTGAACACTGTTTCAATGTTCCATTCACTCTGAACCCTGTTTCAATGGCTCCATTCACTCTGAACCCTGTTTCAATGGCTCCATTCACTCTGAACCTTGTTTCAATGGCTCCACTCACCCCGAACCCTGTTTCAATGGCTCCATTCACTCTGACCACTGTTTCAATGGCTCCATGCACTCTGAAACCTGTTTCAATGGCTCCATTCGCTCAGAACCCTGTTTCAATGGGCCCCATTCACTCTGAAACCTGTTTCAATGGCTCCATTCACTCTGAACCCTGTTTCAATGGGCTCCATTCTCTCTGAATCTTGTTTCAATGGGATCCATTAACTCTGAACCCTGTTTCAAAGGGCCCCATTCACTCTAAACCCTGTTTCAAGGGGACTCATTTACTCTGAACCCTGTTTCAATGGAACCCATTCACTCTCAAACCTGTTTCAATGCCCCCATCGGCTCTGAACCTTGTTTCAATTGTCGCCATTAAATCTGAACCCGGTTTCAATGTGCCCCATTCACTCTGAACCCTGTTTCAATGGCTCCATTCGCTATGAACCCCGTTTCAATGGAGATGTGTCTCTCCGAGCCCTGTTTTAATGGGCTCCATTCACTCTGAACCCTGTTTCAATGGGCCCCATTCACTCTGAACCCTGTTTCCATGGCTCCATTCACCCTGAACCCTGTTTCAATAGAACATAGAACAATACAGCGCAGTACAGGTCCTTCGGCCCACGATGTTGCACCAAATCAAAAGCCATCTAACCTACACTATGCCATTATCATCCATATGTTTATCCAATAAACTTTTAAATGCCCTCAATATTGGCGAGTTCACTACTGTCGCAGGTAGGGCATTCCACGGCCTCACTACTCTTTGCGTAAAGAACCTACCTCTGACCTCTGTCCTATATCTATTACCCCTCAGTTTAAAGTTATGTCCCCTCGTGCCAGCCATATCCATCCGCGGGAGAAGGCGCTCACTGTCCACCCTATCCAACCCCCTGATAATTTTGTATGTCTCTATTAAGTCTCCTCTTAACCTTCTTCTCTCCAACGAAAACAACCTCAAGTCCATCAGCCTTTCCTCATAAGATTTTCCCTCCATACCAGGCAACATCCTGGTAAATCTCCTCTGCACCCGCTCCAAAGCCTCCACGTCCTTCCGATAATGCGGTGACCAGAACTGTACGCAATACTCCAAATGCGGCCGTACCAGAGTTCTGTACAGCTGCAACATGACCTCCCGACTCCGGAACTCAATCCCTCGACCAATAAAGGCCAACACTCCATAGGCCTTCTTCACAACCCTATCAACCTGGGTGGCAACTTTCAGGGATCTATGTACATGGACACCTAGATCCCTCTGCTCATCCACACTTTCAAGAACTTTACCATTAGCCAAATATTCCGCATTCCTGTTATTCCTTCCAAAGTGAATCACCTCACACTTCTCTACATTAAACTCCATTTGCCACCTCTCAGCCCAGCTCTGCAGCTTATCTATATCCCTCTGTAACCTGCTACATCCTTCCACACTGTCGACAACACCACCGACTTTAGTATCGTCTGCAAATTTACTCACCCACCCTTCTGCGCCTTCCTCTAGGTCATTGATAAAAATGACAAACAGCAACGGCCCCAGAACAGATCCTTGTGGTACTCCACTTGGGACTGTACTCCATTCTGAACATTTCCCATCAACCACCACCCTCTGTCTTCTTTCAGCTAGCCAATTTCTGATCCACATCTCTAAATCACCCTCAATCCCCAGCCTCCGTATTTTTTGCAATAGCCTACCGTGGGGAACCTTATCAAACGCTTTGCTGAAATCCATATACACCACATCAACTGCTCTACCCTCGTCTACCTGTTCAGTCACCTTCTCAAAGAACTCAATAAGGTTTGTGAGGCATGACCTACCCTTCACAAAGCCATGCTGACTATCCCTGATCATATTATTCCTATCTAGATGATTATAAATCTTGTCTCTTATCATCCCCTCCAAGACTTTACCCACTGCAGACGTGAGGCTCACCGGTCTACAGTTGCCTGGGTTGTCTCTGCTCCCCTTTTTGAACAAAGGGACCACATTTGCTGTCCTCCAGTCCTCTGGCACTATTCCTGTAGCCAATGATGACATAAAAATCAAAGCCAAAGGTCCAGCAATCTCTTCCCTGGCCTCCCAGAGAATCCTAGGATAAATCCCATCAGGTCCCGGAGACTTATCTATTTTCAGCCTGTCCAGAATTGCCAACACCTCTTCCCTACGTACCTCAATGCCATCTATTCTATTAGCCTGGGGCTCAGCATTCTCCTCCACAACATTATCTTTTTCCTGAATGAATACTGACAAAAAATATTCATTTAGTATCTCGCCTATCTCTTCAGACACCACACACAATTTCCCATCCCTGTCCTTGACTGGTCCTACTCTTTCCCTAGTCATTCGCTTATTCCTGACATACCTAGAGAAAGCTTTTGGGTTTTCCTTGATCCTTCCTGCCAAATACTTCTCATGTCCCCTCCTTGCTCGTCTTAGCTCTCTCTTTAGATCCTTCCTCGCTACCTTGTAACTATCCATCGCCCCAACCGAAACTTCACACTTCATCTTCACATAGGCCTCCTTCTTCCTCTTAACAAGAGATTCCACTTCCTTGGTAAACCACGGTTCCCTCGCTCGACGCCTTCCTCCCTGTCTGACCGGTACATACTTATCAAGAACACGCAGTAGCTGATCCTTGAACAAGCCCCACTTATCCAGTGTGCCCAACACTTGCAGCCTACCTCGCCACCTTATCCCCCCCAAGTCACGTCTAATGGCATCATAATTGCCCTTCCCCCAGCTATAACTCTTGCCCTGCGGTGTATACTTATCCCTTTCCATCATTAACGTAAACGTCACCGAATTGTGGTCACTGTCCCCAAAGTGCTCTCCTACTTCCAAATCCAACACCTGGCCTGGTTCATTACCCAAAACCAAATCCAACGTGGCCTCGCCTCTTGTTGGCCTGTCAACATATTGTTTCAGGAAACCCTAATGCACACACTGTACAAAAAACGACCCATCTATTGTACTCGAACTATATCTTTTCCAGTCCATATTTGGAAAGTTAAAGTCTCCCATAATAACTACCCTGTTACTTTCGCTCATATCCAGAATCATCTTCGCCATCCTTTCCTCTACATCCCTAGAACTATTAGGAGGCCTATAAAAAACTCCCAACAGGGTGACCTCTCCTTTCCTGTTTCTAACTTCAGCCCATACTACCTCGGAAGAAGAGTCCCCATCTAGCATCCTCTCCGCCACCGTAATACTGCTCTTGACTAGCAGCGCCACACCTCCCCATCTTTTGCCTCCTTCTCTGAGCTTACTAAAACACCTAAACCCCGGAACCTGCAACATCCATTCCTGTCCCTGCTCTATCCATGTCTCCGAAATGGCCACAACATCGAAGTCCCAGGTACCAACCCATGCTGCCAGTTCCCCTACCTTGTTTCGTATACTCCTGGCATTGAAGTAGACACACTTCAAACCACCTACCTGAACACTGGCCCCCTCCTGCGACGTCAAATCTGTGCTCCTGACCTCTATACTCTCATTCTCCCTTACCCTAAAACTACAATCCAGGTTCCCATGCCCCTGCTGCATTAGTTTAAACCCCCCCAAAGAGCACTAACAAATCTCTCCCCCCAGGATATTTGTGCCCCTCAGGTTCAGATGTAGACCATCCTGTCTGTAGAGGTCCCACCTTCCCCAGAAAGCGCCCCAGTTATCCAGAAATCTGAATCCCTCGTGCCTGCACCATCCCTGTAGCCACGTGTTTAATTGCTCTCTCTCCCTATTCCTCATCTCATTATCACGTGGCACGGGCAACAACCCAGAGATAACAACTCTGTTTGTTCTAGTTCTGAGCTTCCATCCTAGCTCACTGAAAGCCTGCCTGACATCCTTGTCCCCTTTCCTACCTATGTCGTTAGTGCCAATGCGGACCACGACTTGGGGCTTCTCCCCCTCCCCCCTAAGGACCAGGAAAACACGATCCGAGACATCACGTACCCTTGCACCTGGGAGGCAACATACCAAACGTGAGTCTCTCACGCTCCCACAAAATCTCCTATCTGTGCCCCTGACTATAGAGTCCCCAATTACTAATGCTCTGCTCCTCTCCCCCTTTCCCTTCTGAGCAACAGGGACAGACTCCGTGCCAGAGGCCCGTGCCCCATGGCTTACCCCTGATAAGTCCCCCCCCACAAGTATCCAAAGCGGTATACTTGTTTCTCAGGGGAACGACCACAGGGGATCCCTGCACTGACTGCTTTATCCCAGTACCTCTTACAGTTACCCACCTATCTCCAATCTTTGGTGTAACTAATTCCCTGAAGCTGCTATCTATGACTCCTTCTGCCTCCCGAATGATCCGAAGTTCTTCCAACTCCAGCTCCAGTTCCCCAACTCGGTCTTGGAGGAGCTGGAGATGGCAGCACTTCCTGCAGGTAAAGTCAGCAGGGACACTAACTGCATCCCTCACCTCAAACATCCTGCAGGAGTTCAATGGGCTCCTTTCACTCCAAACCCTGTTTCAATGCGCTCCATTCTATCTGAATCCTGTTTCAATGGCTCCATTCACTCTGAACCCTGTTTCAATGGGCTCCATTCGCTCTGAACCCTTTTCAATGGCTCCATTGACTCTGAACCCTGTTTCAATGGTCTCCAATCACTCTGAACCCTGTTTCAATGACTCCATTCACTCTGAACCCTGTTTCTATGGTCTCCATTCTCTCTGAACCCTGTTTCAATGGTCTCCAATCACTCTGAACCCTGTTTCAATGACTCCATTCACTCTGAACCCTGTTTCTATGGTCTCCATTTTCTCTGATCCCTGTTTCAATGGGCTCCATTCACTGTGAACATTGTTTCAATGGCTCCATTCGTCTGAACCCTGTTTCAATGGCTCCATTCACTCTGACAACTGTTTCAATGGCTCCATGCATTCTGAACCCTGTTTCAATGGGCCCCATTCACTCTGAAACGTGTATCAATGGCTCCATTCACTCTGAACCCTGTTTCATTGGGCTCCATTCTCTCTGAACTGGGTTTCAATGGGCTCCATTCACTCTGAACCCTGTTTCAATGACTCCATTCACTCTGAACCCTGTTTCAATGGGCCCCATTCACTCTGAACCGTTTCATTGGCTCCATTCACTCTGAACCCTGTTTCAATGGCTCCATTCGCTCTGAACCCTGTTTCAATGGGCCCCATTCACTCTGAAACCTGTTTCAATGGCTCCATTCACTCTGAACCCTGTTTCCATGGCATAATTCACCCTGAACCTTGTTCCAAAGGCTCCATTCGCTCCGAACCCTGTTTCAATGGCTCCATTCACTCCAAACCCTGTTTCAGTGGCTCCAATCACTCTGAACCCTGTTTCAATGGGCCCCATTCACTCTGGACCCTGTTTCAATGGGAATGAGTCGCTCCGGACCCTGTTTCAATGGCTCCATTCACTCTGAACCCTGTTTCAATGGGCTCCTTTCACTCTGAACCCTGTTTCAATGGCTCCACTCACTCTGAACCCTGTTTCAATGGCTCCATTCACTCTGAACCCTGCTTCAATGGCTCCATTCACTCCTACCCTGTTTCAATGGGCTCCATTCACTCTGAACCCTGTTTCAATGGCTCCATTCGCTCCGAACCCTGTTTCAATGGTCTCCATTCACTCTGATCCCTGTTTCAATGGCTCCATTCACCCTGAACTTTGTTCCAATGGCTCCATTCGCTCCGAACCCTGTTTCAATGGCTCATTTCACCCTGAACCTTGTTCCAATGGCTCCATTCACTCTGAACCCTGTTTCAATGGCTCCATTCACCCTGAACTTTGTTCCAATGGCTCCATTCACTCTGAACCCTGTTTCAATGGCTCCATTCACTCCAAACCATGTTTCAGTGGCTCCAATCACTCTGAACCCTGTTGCAATGGGCCCCATTCACTCTGAACCCTGTTTCAATGGCTCGATTCACTCTGAACCCTGTTTCAATGGCTCTATTCACTCTGAACCCTGCTTCAATGGCTCCATTCACTCCTACCCTGTTTCAATGTCTCCATTCACTCTGAACCCTGTTTCAATGGCTCGATTCACTCTGAACCCTTCTTCAATGGCTCCATTCACTCTGAACCCTGTTTCAATGTTCTCCATCACTCTGAACCCTGTTTCAATGGCTCCATTAGCTCTGAACAATGTTACAATGTTACAATCACTCTGAACCCTGTTTCAATGGTTCCATTCACTCTGAACCCTGTTTCAATTGTCTCCTTTCACTCCAAACCCTGTTTCAATGGGGTCCATTCAATCTGAATCCTGTTTCAATGGCTCCATTCACTCTGAACCCTGTTTCAATGTTCTATTCACTCTGAACCCTGCTTCAATGGCTCCATTCACTCCTACCCTGTTTCAATGTCTCCATTCACTCTGAACCCTGTTTCAATGGCTCGATTCACTCTGAACCCTTCTTCAATGGCTCCATTCACTCTGAACCCTGTTTCAATGTTCTCCATCACTCTGAACCCTGTTTCAATGGCTCCATTAGCTCTGAACAATGTTACAATGTTACAATCACTCTGAACCCTGTTTCAATGGTTCCATTCACTCTGAACCCTGTTTCAATTGTCTCCTTTCACTCCAAACCCTGTTTCAATGGGGTCCATTCAATCTGAATCCTGTTTCAACGGCTCCATTCACTCTGAACCCTGTTTCAATGTTCTATTCACTCTGAACCCTGTTTCAATGGCTCCATTCACTCTGAACAATATTTCAATGGCTCCATTCACTCTGAACACTGTTTCAATGGCTCCATTCACCCTGAACCTTGTTCCAATGACTCCATTCGCTCTGAACCCTGTTTTAATGGCCTCCATTCACTCTGAACCCTGTTTCAATGACTCCATTCGCTCTGAACCCTGTTTCAATGGCCTCCATTCACTCTGAACCCTGTTTCAATGACTCCATTCGCTCTGAACCCTGTTTCAATGGGCTCCTTTCACACCAAACCCTGTTTGAATGGGCTCCATTCAATCTGAATCCTGTTTCAATGGCTCCATTCGCTCCGAACCCTGTTTCAATGGCTCCATTCACTCCAAACCCTGTTTCAGTGGCTCCAATCACTCTGAACCCTGTTTCAATGGGCCCCATTCACTCTGGACCCTGTTTCAATGTGAATGAGTCGCTCCGGACCCTGTTTCAATGGCTCCATTCACTCCGAACCCTGTTTCAATGGGCTCCTTTCACTCTGAACCCTGTTTCAATGGCTCCACTCACTCTGAACCCTGTTTCAATGGCTCCATTCACTCTGAACCCTGCTTCAATGGCTCCATTCACTCCTACCCTGTTTCAATGGGCTCCATTCACTCTGAACCCTGTTTCAATGGCTCCATTCGCTCCGAACCCTGTTTCAATGGTCTCCATTCACTCTGATCCCTGTTTCAATGGCTCCATTCACCCTGAACTTTGTTCCAATGGCTCCATTCGCTCCGAACCCTGTTTCAATGGCTCATTTCACCCTGAACCTTGTTCCAATGGCTCCATTCACTCTGAACCCTGTTTCAATGGCTCCATTCACCCTGAACTTTGTTCCAATGGCTCCATTCACTCTGAACCCTGTTTCAATGGCTCCATTCACTCCAAACCATGTTTCAGTGGCTCCAATCACTCTGAACCCCGTTGCAATGGGCCCCATTCACTCTGAACCCTGTTTCAATGGCTCGATTCACTCTGAACCCTGTTTCAATGGCTCTATTCACTCTGAACCATGCTTCAATGGCTCCATTCACTCCTACCCTGTTTCAATGTCTCCATTCACTCTGAACCCTGTTTCAATGGCTCGATTCACTCTGAACCCTTCTTCAATGGCTCCATTCACTCTGAACCCTGTTTCAATGTTCTCCATCACTCTGAACCCTGTTTCAATGGCTCCATTAGCTCTGAACAATGTTACAATGTTACAATCACTCTGAACCCTGTTTCAATGGTTCCATTCACTCTGAACCCTGTTTCAATTGTCTCCTTTCACTCCAAACCCTGTTTCAATGGGGTCCATTCAATCTGAATCCTGTTTCAATGGCTCCATTCACTCTGAACCCTGTTTCAATGTTCTGTTCACTCTGAACCCTGTTTCAATGGCTCCATTCACTCTGAACAATGTTTCAATGGCTCCATTCACTCTGAACACTGTTTCAATGGCTCCATTCACCCTGAACCTTGTTCCAATGACTCCATTCGCTCTGAACCCTGTTTTAATGGCCTCCATTCACTCTGAACCCTGTTTCAATGACTCCATTCGCTCTGAACCCTGTTTCAATGGCCTCCATTCACTCTGAACCCTGTTTCAATGACTCCATTCGCTCTGAACCCTGTTTCAATGGGCTCCTTTCACACCAAACCCTGTTTGAATGGGCTCCATTCAATCTGAATCCTGTTTCAATGGCTCCATTCGCTCTGAACCCTGTTTCTATGGTCTCCATTCTCTCTGATCCCTGTTTCAATGGGCTCCATTCACTGTGAACATTGTTTCAATGGCTCCATTCGTCTGAACCCTGTTTCAATGGCACCATTCACTCTGAACACTGTTTCAATGGCTCCATTCACTCTGAACCTTGTTTCAATGGCTCCATTCACCCCAAACCCGGTTTCAATGGCTCCATTCACTCTGACAACTGTTTCAATGGCTCCATGCATTCTGAACCCTGTTTCAATGGGCCCCATTCACTCTGAAACGTGTATCAATGGCTCCATTCACTCTGAACCCTGTTTCATTGGGCTCCATTCACTCTGAACCCTGTTTCAATGACTCCATTCACTCTGAACCCTGTTTCAATGGGCCCCATTCACTCTGAACCGTTTCATTGGCTCCATTCACTCTGAACCCTGTTTCAATGGCTCCATTCGCTCTGAACCCTGTTTCAATGGGCCCCATTCACTCTGAAACCTGTTTCAATGGCTCCATTCACTCTGAACCCTGTTTCCATGGCATAATTCACCCTGAACCTTGTTCCAAAGGCTCCATTCGCTCCGAACCCTGTTTCAATGGCTCCATTCACTCCAAACCCTGTTTCAGTGCGCTCCATTCTATCTGAATCCTGTTTCAATGGCTCCATTCACTCTGAACCCTGTTTCAATGGGCTCCATTCACTCTGAACCCTGTTTCAATGGGCTCCATTCGCTCTGAACCCTTTTCAATGGCTCCATTGACTCTGAACCCTGTTTCAATGGTCTCCAATCACTCTGAACCCTGTTTCAATGACTCCATTCACTCTGAACCCTGTTTCTATGGTCTCCATTCTCTCTGAACCCTGTTTCAATGGTCTCCAATCACTCTGAACCCTGTTTCAATGACTCCATTCGCTCAGAACCCTGTTTCATTGGCTCCATTCACTCCGAACACTGTTTCAATGGCTCCATTCACTCTGAACACTGTTTCAATGGGCTCTATTCACTCTGAACACTGTTTCCATGTCTCCATTCACCCTGAACCTAGTTCCAATGGCTCCATTCGCTCCGAACCCTGTTTCAATGGGCTCCATTCACTCTGAACCCTGTTTCAATGGCTCCATTCACCCTGAACTTTGTTCCAAAGGCTCCATTCGCTCGGAACCCTGTTTTAATGGCTCCATTCACTCCAAACCATGTTTCAGTGGCTCCAATCACTCTGAACCCTGTTTCAATGAGCCCCATTCGCTCGGGACCCTGTTGCAATGGGAATGAGTCGCTCCGGACCCTGTTTCAATGGCTCCACTCACTCTGAACCCTGTTTCAATGGCTCCATTCACTCTGAACCTTGTTTCAATGGCTCCATTCACCCTGAACCTTGTTCCAATGGCTCCATTCGCTCCGAAACCTGTTCCAATGGCTCCATTCGCTCCGAACCCTGTTTCAATGGATCCATTCACTCTGAACCCTGTTTCAATGGATCCATTCACTCTGAACCCTGTTTCAATGGGGATGAGTCACTCCGGACTCTGTTTCAATGGGCTCCATTCGCTCTGAACCCTGTTTCAATGGGCCCCATTCACTCTGAACCCTGTTTCAATGGATCCATTCACTCTGAACCCTGTTTCAATGGGGATGAGTCACTCCGGACCCTGTTTCAATGGGCTCCATTCACTCTGAACCCTGTTTCAATGGCTCGATTCACTCTGAACCTCATTTCAATGGCTCCATTCACTCCTACCCTGTTTAAATGGGCTCCATTCATTCTGAACCCTGTTTCAATGTCTCCATTCACTCTGAACCCTGCTTCAATGGCTCCATTCACTCCTACCCTGTTTAAATGGGCTCCATTCATTCTGAACCCTGTTTCAATGTTCTCCATCACTCTGAACCCTGTTTCAATGGCTCCATTCGCTCTGAACAATGTCACAATGTTCCAATCACTCTGAACCCTGTTTCAATGGTTCCATTCACTCTGAACCCTGTTTCAATGGCTCCATTCACTCTGAACCCTCTTTCAATGACTCCATTTGCTCTGCACCCTGTTTCAATTGGCTCCTTTCACTCGAAACCCTGTTTCAATGGGCTCCATTCAATCTGAATCCAGTTTCAATGGCTCCATTCATTCTGAACCCTGTTTCAATGTTCCATTCACTTCGAGCCCTGTTTCAATGGGCTCCATTCATTCTGAACCCTGTTTCAATGTTCTCCATCACTCTGAACCCTGTTTCAATGGCTCCATTCGCTCTGAACAATGTTACAATGTTCCAATCACTCTGAACCCTGTTTCATTGTTTCCATTCACTCTGAACCCTGATTCAATGGCTCCATTCACTCTGAACCCTCTTTCAATGACTCCATTCTCTCTGAACCTTGTTTCAATGGGCTCCATTAACTCTGAACCCTTTTTCAATGGCTCCTTTCACGCCAAACCCTGTTTTAATGGGCTCCATTCAATCTGAATCCTGTTTCAATGGCTCCATTCACTCTGAACCCTGCTTCAATGGCTCCATTCACTCTGAACCCTGTTTCAATGTTCTCCATCACTCTGAACCCTGTTTCAATGGCTCCATTAGCTCTGAACAATGTTACAATGTTACAATCACTCTGAACCCTGTTTCAATGGTTCCATTCACTCTGAACCCTGTTTCAATTGTCTCCTTTCACTCCAAACCCTGTTTCAATGGGGTCCATTCAATCTGAATCCTGTTTCAATGGCTCCATTCACTCTGAACCCTGTTTCAATGTTCTATTCACTCTGAACCCTGTTTCAATGGCTCCATTCACTCTGAACAATGTTTCAATGGCTCCATTCACTCTGAACACTGTTTCAATGGCTCCATTCACCCTGAACCTTGTTCCAATGACTCCATTCGCTCTGAACCCTGTTTTAATGGCCTCCATTCACTCTGAACCCTGTTTCAATGACTCCATTCGCTCTGAACCCTGTTTCAATGGCCTCCATTCACTCTGAACCCTGTTTCAATGACTCCATTCGCTCTGAACCCTGTTTCAATGGGCTCCTTTCACACCAAACCCTGTTTGAATGGGCTCCATTCAATCTGAATCCTGTTTCAATGGCTCCATTCGCTCTGAACCCTGTTTCTATGGTCTCCATTCTCTCTGATCCCTGTTTCAATGGGCTCCATTCACTGTGAACATTGTTTCAATGGCTCCATTCGTCTGAACCCTGTTTCAATGGCACCATTCACTCTGAACACTGTTTCAATGGCTCCATTCACTCTGAACCTTGTTTCAATGGCTCCATTCACCCCAAACCCGGTTTCAATGGCTCCATTCACTCTGACAACTGTTTCAATGGCTCCATGCATTCTGAACCCTGTTTCAATGGGCCCCATTCACTCTGAAACGTGTATCAATGGCTCCATTCACTCTGTGTGGTGTTGGGTGTTCTAACACACAGAAGAGCCAACACAGTTGCATATGGTACAACACTTGTTTATTTAAACTTGCTATTTACAACTTGGTCTTTGCACTCTGCACGTGGGGGGCTCCCTGCTTGTGGTGTTTCAACAGCTCTTTCATGCTTCCTTCTCCCCAGACCTACTGACCTCCAGGTGTCGTGCTCGTGCTTTTTATGTGGTTGGTGTTCTTGTCTGTGATTGGTTGTGGTGTTGTGTACTCTGATTTGCCTGTTAGTGTGTCCATCATGATGTGTGTGTTTGAATATCATGACATCCCCCCTTTTTACAAAGATATGTGCCTACGTGGTAATAAATATGATCGTGACGTGAGTGCATCTAAGAGTGTGTGTGTGTCGTGTGCAGCATGTGTCTATGACGGAACTATGTACATGGGGCGATGTCGAGTGCGTCACATGAATCCAGTTGTACCATAACATAACAGAAATGCGAACGAGAGAAGAAGAAAAAAAATTTTGAACAGTTGTCCAGTCAGACGACATCTGGAACGATAAACAACAACAGGTTATCATGTAAAATTGTCCAACTTATTAAACATATGAACTGTATTATAAGTCCATTCTAATGGGTTTGCGACGAATTCGGGTTGACCGCCTTAAGGGTGGATCAAGAACCACCGGCTGCTGTGCAGGCATGGCCATGGGTGGCGATGGAAAGGGCGTGATGTGCGGCAGCTCCACAAAGTCATCCTCGGAAGCCTGTTGAGGATCTGGCGTGTTGTGTGGCTGTGAACGTGGAAGTCGGCGAAGGGCGCGCCGATTGCGGCGACGCACGGAACCATCCGGCATGCGAACCAGGAACGAGCGGGGAGCCACTTGTCGGAGGACTTCGGCCGGTGCTGACCAGCCACCATACGGTTGATGGACGCGTACTTTGTCTCCGGAGGACAGGGGGGGCAGGTCCGTCGCTCGTGTGTCGTACCGACCTTTCTGGCGATCACGCTGCAGTTGCATGTCCCGAAGAACCGCCTCATGGTCTGTTGTCGGTGCCAGGACGGAAGGTACCGTCGTCCTGAGGGAGCGACCCATTAGTAGCTGCGCTGGCGAGAGGCCCGTGGATAACGGGGCCGATCGATAGGCCAGCAAGGCAAGGTTAAAGTCCGATCCGGCATCAGCCGCCTTGCACAGGAGCCGCTTTGCGATGTGGACACCCTTTTCAGCCTTCCCGTTCGATTGTGGATGCAGAGGGCTGGATGTCACATGAGTGAAACCATATGCTGCGGCAAAGGACGACCATTCACGGCTGGCAAAACAAGGTCCATTGTCTGACATGACAGTCCTTGGAATGCCATGGCGAGCAAACGTTTCCTTGCAGGCCCCAATGACTGCGGACGACGTCAGATCATGGAGAGGCATGACTTCCGGGTAGTTTGAGAAGTAGTCTATAATAACAATGTAATCTC
Source organism: Scyliorhinus torazame (assembly GCF_047496885.1). Taxonomy (NCBI): domain Eukaryota; kingdom Metazoa; phylum Chordata; class Chondrichthyes; order Carcharhiniformes; family Scyliorhinidae; genus Scyliorhinus; species Scyliorhinus torazame. The sequence goes on along the minus strand of NC_092710.1, from coordinate 88,117,431 downwards.
TGCCGAGCGCGTGAAATAGGTCAACACCCACCTTCGCCCAGGGGGACGTCACCATCTCGTGTGGTAGAAGTGTTTCCGGAGGTTGCGCCGGCTGAAACCTCTGACAGGTTGTGCAGTTGAGCACCATGTTGGCTATGTCTTCATTAATACCCGGCCAATATACCGCCGCCCGGGCCCTTCGTCTGCATTTTTCGACACCCAAGTGGCCTTCGTGTAGTTGACGAAGAATCATCTGGCGCACACTGTGTGGAATGACGATCCTATGCGATTTCATAAGGACCCCGTCTATATTGGTGAGATCATCTCGCACATTGTAAAACTGGGGGCACTGCCCTTTTAGCCACCCTTCCGTCATGTGGCGCATCACTCGCTGCAGCAGAGGGTCAGTCGCCGTCTCTGCGCGTATGTGGGCCAGACAAGGATCATCAGCTGGCATATTTGCTGCTGTCAGAGTCACGTGTGCCTCAATTTGACGCACGAACCCCTCCGCATCTGGTGGTGTGCTCACTGCTCGGGAAAGAGTGTCCGCCACTATGAGTTCCTTCCCCGGAGTGTAGATCAGTTCAAAATCGTACCTCCTGAGTTTGAGTAAGATGCGCTGGAGGCGAGGAGTCATGTCGTTCAGGTCTTTGTTAATGATGTTGACCAGGGGGCGGTGGTCAGTTTCGACCGTGAATCGTGGCAGGCCATACACATAGTCGTGGAACTTGTCCAGTCCAGTTAACAAGCCCAGGCATTCTTTTTCGATTTGCGCGTAGCGCTGTTCGGTAGGGGTCATGGCTCGTGAGGCATACGCAACCGGGGCCCATGATGACGTGCTGTCTTTTTGCAGGAGTACCGCTCCAATACCAGATTGGCTGGCGTCTGTTGAGATCTTTGTAGGGCGAGTCGCGTCAAAGAAGGCCAGCACTGGTGCCGTGACCAGTTTGTGCTTGAGCTCCTCCCATTCCTGCTGATGCGACTGGTGCCAGTTGAATTCCGTCGATTTTTTTACGAGATGGCGCATGTTTGTTGTATGAGAAGCCAGGTTGGGAATGAACTTCCCAAGGAAGTTGACCATGCCCAGGAATCTTAAGACAGCCTTCTTGTCAGCCGGTCGTGGCATGGCTGTGATGGCGCTAACCTTGTCTGCATCGGGACGGACCCCGGACCTTGAGATGTGGTCCCCGAGGAATTTCAGCTCCGTCTGGCCGAAAGCACACTTCGCACGGTTGAGACGCAGGCCATTTTGCCGTATGCGGGTGAAGACACGTCGAAGACGATGCATGTGTTCCTGCGGAGTGGTGGACCAAATGATGATATCGTCCACATATACACGTACCCCTTCGATGCCTTCCATCATCTGCTCCATAATGCGGTGGAATACTTCAGATGCCGAAATGATGCCGAATGGCATCCGGTTGTAGCAGAATCTGCCAAAAGGGGTGTTGAATGTGCATAGTCTTCGGCTGGCCGGGTCCAGTTGGATCTGCCAGAATCCTTTGGACGCATCCAATTTAGTGAATATGTTGGCTCGCGCCATCTCGCTGGTGAGGTCTTCTCGTTTTGGGATGGGATAGTGTTCCCGCATGATGTTGTTGTTCAGATCTTTTGGATCTATACATATACGGAGCTCGCCAGAGGGCTTCTTTACACAGACCATGGAGCTGACCCATGGCGTGGGCTCCGTGACCTTGGATAGGACCCCTTGGTCCTGAAGAATCTGCAGTTGTGCCTTGAGGCGGTCTTTGAGAGGCGCAGGAACCCTGCGAGGTGCGTGAACGACAGGGATGGCGTCCGGTCTGAGTCGAATCTTGTACGTGTGTGGCAATGTCCCCATGCCTTCAAAAACCTCCTGGTTGTGAGCGAGGAGGGAATGGAGATTCGCGTGGAACTCAGCATCCGGGAAGTCGGATATCTCATCTGGAGAGAGAGACATGATGCGCTGTACCAGGTGAAGGACCTTACACGCTTGTGCGCCCAGTAACGAGTCCTTTGATGAGCCCACAACTTCGAAGGGGAGTGTGGCCGTGTACCTCTTGTGAGTCACCTGTAGCTGGCAAGATCCTACGGACAGGATAACGTTCCCGTTATAGTCAACCATCTTAAGCCGGGATGGTGTGATGAGTGGTTTGACCTTCATGGCCTGGACTGCAGAGTAAGCAATCAGGTTGGCGGATGCGCCGGTGTCCAGACGGAAGGCGACGCGCGATCGGTTGACCGTCAGGGTGGCACACCACTCATCGTCTGGATTGATGGCATTGACCTTGTTGACATCAATGACGGCAACTCTGAAGTCATCCTGGTCATCTGCATCACTTAACTGGAAGTCTTGATGCGTGGGCTGGACGGTCCTGACTCGTGTGCGAGGTTGTCGAGGATGCGCCGGATCCATGGGTTGAGCCGCACGACAGCGGGCTGCGTAGTGGCCTATCATGGCACATCTGTTGCACTGTTGGTATTTTGCAGGACATTGCCCTTTTAAGTGTAGACCTCCACACTTGCTGCACGTCATGACGTCACGGCGTTCGTTGCGCCACTGCGCATGCGCAGTGCGATCTTGCGGTGGGCGCGCCTGCGCAGTGCGTCCCTCGTTGTGGCCGTTATTCTTGGCGCGCACCTGCGCGGGAGACCGCGAAAAGCGCGGGAAGCGGCCGCTGTCGTCCGGGCCGTGGGGCGGGAAGAAATCGACGGCCTGGTTCAACGTCGTGGGCGGCCTGGCTTGCCGATTCGACGGCTGGGGACCCCCTCCGTGCCAACTCGGACGCCTGAAATCGGGCAAAACGGCAGGTCGCATTTTCATGGAGGACACAGGCTTCCACAGCAGACGCTAAGGTGAGGCTCTTTATTTTAAGAAGCTGCTGGCGTAGGCCACTGGAGGCAACGCCAAAAACAATCTGGTCCCTGATCATGGACTCTGTGGTGGTGCCGTAACCGCAGGACTGCGCTAGAATCCGGAGGTGCGTCAAAAAGGGTTGAAAAAGCTCCTCCTTACCTTGCAGGCGTTGCTGAAAGATGTATCTTTCGAAAGTTTCGTTTACTTCAGTTTGAAAGTGCTGGTCCATTTTGAGGATGACCGTGTCATATTTGGCCTGGTTTTCGCCTTCCTCGAACACCAGTGAATTAAAGACATCATTTGGGTGGGGGCCTGCGTAGAAGAGGAGCATTGCAATCTTCGAATCATCCGAGACATTCTGTTTTTCGGTGGCACGGATGTACAGGTCAAATCGCTGCCTGTAGAGCTTCCAGTTGGTGCCTAGGTTCCCCGTGACTTGCATCGGCTGCGGTTTGCCGGTGTGGTCCATGTCCAGAATGGCAGGTTGGTAGGCAGGTATCGATCCACTCCTGTACCATGTGGTGTTGGGTGTTCTAACACACAGAAGAGCCAACACAGTTGCATATGGTACAACACTTGTTTATTTAAACTTGCTATTTACAACTTGGTCTTTGCACTCTGCACGTGGGGGGCTCCCTGCTTGTGGTGTTTCAACAGCTCTTTCATGCTTCCTTCTCCCCAGACCTACTGACCTCCAGGTGTCGTGCTCGTGCTTTTTATGTGGTTGGTGTTCTTGTCTGTGATTGGTTGTGGTGTTGTGTACTCTGATTTGCCTGTTAGTGTGTCCATCATGATGTGTGTGTTTGAATATCATGACACTCTGAACCCTGTTTCATTGGGCTCCATTCACTCTGAACCCTGTTTCAATGACTCCATTCACTCTGAACCCTGTTTCAATGGGCCCCATTCACTCTGAACCGTTTCATTGGCTCCATTCACTCTGAACCCTGTTTCAATGGCTCCATTCGCTCTGAACCCTGTTTCAATGGGCCCCATTCACTCTGAAACCTGTTTCAATGGCTCCATTCACTCTGAACCCTGTTTCCATGGCATAATTCACCCTGAACCTTGTTCCAAAGGCTCCATTCGCTCCGAACCCTGTTTCAATGGCTCCATTCACTCCAAACCCTGTTTCAGTGCGCTCCATTCTATCTGAATCCTGTTTCAATGGCTCCATTCACTCTGAACCCTGTTTCAATGGGCTCCATTCACTCTGAACCCTGTTTCAATGGGCTCCATTCGCTCTGAACCCTTTTCAATGGCTCCATTGACTCTGAACCCTGTTTCAATGGTCTCCAATCACTCTGAACCCTGTTTCAATGACTCCATTCACTCTGAACCCTGTTTCTATGGTCTCCATTCTCTCTGAACCCTGTTTCAATGGTCTCCAATCACTCTGAACCCTGTTTCAATGACTCCATTCGCTCAGAACCCTGTTTCATTGGCTCCATTCACTCCGAACACTGTTTCAATGGCTCCATTCACTCTGAACACTGTTTCAATGGGCTCTATTCACTCTGAACACTGTTTCCATGTCTCCATTCACCCTGAACCTAGTTCCAATGGCTCCATTCGCTCCGAACCCTGTTTCAATGGGCTCCATTCACTCTGAACCCTGTTTCAATGGCTCCATTCAACCTGAACTTTGTTCCAAAGGCTCCATTCGCTCGGAACCCTGTTTTAATGGCTCCATTCACTCCAAACCATGTTTCAGTGGCTCCAATCACTCTGAACCCTGTTTCAATGAGCCCCATTCGCTCCGGACCCTGTTTCAATGGCTCCACTCACTCTGAACCCTGTTTCAATGGCTCCATTCACTCTGAACCTTGTTTCAATGGCTCCATTCACCCTGAACCTTGTTCCAATGGCTCCATTCGCTCCGAACCCTGTTCCAATGGCTCCATTCGCTCCGAACCCTGTTTCAATGGATCCATTCACTCTGAACCCTGTTTCAATGGTCTCCAATCACTCTGAACCCTGTTTCAATGACTCCATTCACTCTGAACCCTGTTTCTATGGTCTCCATTCTCTCTGAACCCTGTTTCAATGGTCTCCAATCACTCTGAACCCTGTTTCAATGACTCCATTCGCTCAGAACCCTGTTTCATTGGCTCCATTCACTCCGAACACTGTTTCAATGGCTCCATTCACTCTGAACACTGTTTCAATGGGCTCTATTCACTCTGAACACTGTTTCCATGTCTCCATTCACCCTGAACCTAGTTCCAATGGCTCCATTCGCTCCGAACCCTGTTTCAATGGGCTCCATTCACTCTGAACCCTGTTTCAATGGCTCCATTCAACCTGAACTTTGTTCCAAAGGCTCCATTCGCTCGGAACCCTGTTTTAATGGCTCCATTCACTCCAAACCATGTTTCAGTGGCTCCAATCACTCTGAACCCTGTTTCAATGAGCCCCATTCGCTCCGGACCCTGTTTCAATGGCTCCACTCACTCTGAACCCTGTTTCAATGGCTCCATTCACTCTGAACCTTGTTTCAATGGCTCCATTCACCCTGAACCTTGTTCCAATGGCTCCATTCGCTCCGAACCCTGTTCCAATGGCTCCATTCGCTCCGAACCCTGTTTCAATGGATCCATTCACTCTGAACCCTGTTTCAATGGATCCATTCACTCTGAACCCTGTTTCAATGGGGATGAGTCACTCCGGACTCTGTTTCAATGGGCTCCATTCGCTCTGAACCCTGTTTCAATGGGCCCCATTCACTCTGAACCCTGTTTCAATGGATCCATTCACTCTGAACCCTGTTTCAATGGGGATGAGTCACTCCGGACCCTGTTTCAATGGGCTCCATTCACTCTGAACCCTGTTTCAATGGCTCGATTCACTCTGAACCTCATTTCAATGGCTCCATTCACTCCTACCCTGTTTAAATGGGCTCCATTCATTCTGAACCCTGTTTCAATGTCTCCATTCACTCTGAACCCTGCTTCAATGGCTCCATTCACTCCTACCCTGTTTAAATGGGCTCCATTCATTCGGAACCCTGTTTCAATGTTCTCCATCACTCTGAACCCTGTTTCAATGGCTCCATTCGCTCTGAACAATGTCACAATGTTCCAATCACTCTGAACCCTGTTTCAATGGTTCCATTCACTCTGAACCATGTTTCAATGGCTCCATTCACTCTGAACCCTCTTTCAATGACTCCATTTGCTCTGCACCCTGTTTCAATTGGCTCCTTTCACTCGAAACCCTGTTTCAATGGGCTCCATTCAATCTGAATCCAGTTTCAATGGCTCCATTCATTCTGAACCCTGTTTCAATGTTCCATTCACTTCGAGCCCTGTTTCAATGGGCTCCATTCATTCTGAACCCTGTTTCAATGTTCTCCATCACTCTGAACCCTGTTTCAATGGCTCCATTCGCTCTGAACAATGTTACAATGTTCCAATCACTCTGAACCCTGTTTCATTGTTTCCATTCACTCTGAACCCTGATTCAATGGCTCCATTCACTCTGAACCCTCTTTCAATGACTCCATTCTCTCTGAACCTTGTTTCAATGGGCTCCATTAACTCTGAACCCTTTTTCAATGGCTCCTTTCACGCCAAACCCTGTTTTAATGGGCTCCATTCAATCTGAATCCTGTTTCAATGGCTCCATTCACTCTGAACCCTGCTTCAATGTTCCATTCACTCCGAGCCCTGTTTCAATGGGCTCCATTCACTCTGAACCTTGTTACAATGGCTCCATTCGCTCTGAACACTGTTTCAATGGCTCCGTTCACTCTGAACACTGTTTCAATGGCTCCATTCACTCTGAACCCTGTTTCAATGGGCCCCATTTGCTCTGAACCCTGTTTCAATGGGCACCATTCACTGTGAACATTGTTCCAATGGCTCCATTCGTCTGAACCCTGTTTCAATGGCTTCATTCACTCTGAACCCTGTTTCAATGACTCCATTCGCTCCAAACCCTGTTTCAATGGGCTCCATTCAATCTGAATCCTGTTTCAATGGCTCCATTGACTCTGAACCCTGTTTCAATGGGCTCCGTTCTCTTTGAACCTGGTTTCAATGGGCTCCATTAACTCGGAAACCTTTTTCAATGGGTCCCATTCACTCTGAACCCTGTTTCAATGGCTCCATTCGCTCTGAACACTGTTTCAATGGGCTCCTGCTTCAATGGCTCCATTCACTCCGAACCCTGTTTCATTGGCTCCATTCACACTGAACCTTGTTCAATGGGCTCCATTCACTCCGAACCCTGTTTCAGTGGCTCCATTCACTCTAAACCCTGTTTCAATGGGCTCCATTCACTCTGAACCTTGTTTCAGTGGCTCCATTCACTCTGAACCCTGTTTCAATGGCTCCATTCACTCTGAACCCTGTTTCAATGGCTCCATTCACTCTGAACCCTGTTTCAATGGCTCCATTCACACTGAACCCAGTTTCAATGAGCTCCTTTCACTCCAAACCCTGTTTCAATGGGCTCCATTCAATCTGAATCCTGTTTCAATGGCTTCATTCACTCTGCTCCCTGTTTCAATGGGCTCCATTCATTCTGAACCTTGTTTCAATGGCTCCATTCACCCCAAACCCTGTTTCAATGGCTCCATTCACTCTGAACCCTGTTTCAATGGCTCCATGCACTCTGAACCCTGTTTCAATGGCTCCATTCGCTCTGATCCCTGTTTCAATGGGCCCCATCCACTCTGAAACCTGTTTCAATGGGCTCCATTCTCTCTGAACCCTGTTTCAATGGGCTCCATTCTCTCTGAACCTTGTTTCAATGGGATCAATTAACTCTGAACCCTGTTTCAATGTGCCCATTCACTCTGAACCCTGTTTCAATGGGACCCATTTACTCTGAACCCTGTTTCAATGGCTCAATTGACTCTGAACCCTGTTTCAATGGAACCCATTTCCTCTGAACCCTGTTTCAATGGCTCCATTCACTCTGAACCTTGTTTCAATTGGCTCCATTAAATCTGAACCCTGTTTCAATGTGCCCCATTCCCTCTGAACCCTGTTTCAATGGCTCCGTTCGCTTTGAACCCCGTTTCAATGGGGATGAGTCTCTCCAAGCCCTGTTTCAATAGGCTCCATTTACTCTGAACCCTGTTTCAATGGGCCCCATTCACTCTGTCCCCTGTTTCATTGGCTCCATTCACCCTGAACCTTGTTCCAATGGCTCCATTCGCTCCGAACCCTGTTTCAATGGCTCCATTCACTCTGAACCCTGGTTCAATGGGCTCCATTCACCCTGAACCTTGTTCCAATGGCTCCTTTCACTCCAAACCCTGTTTCAGTGGCTCAATTCACTCTGAACACTGTTTCAATGGTCTCCATTCACTCTGAAACCTGTTTCAATGGCTCCATTCACTCCAAACCCTGTTTCACTGGGCTCCATTCACTCAAAACCCTGTTTCAATGGGCTCCATTCTCTCTGAACCTTGTTTCAATGGGATCCATTAACTCTGAACCCTGTTTCAATGTGCCCCATTCACTCTGAACCCTGTTTCAATGGGACCCATTTACTCTGAACCCTGTTTCAAATACTCCATTCACCCTGAACCTTGTTCCAATGGGTCCATTCGCTCCGAACCCTGTTTCAATGGCTCCATTCGCTCTGAACCCTGTTTCAATGGGCTCCTTTCACTCCAAACCCTGTTTCAGTGGCTCAATTCACTCTGAACACTGTTTCAATGGTCTCCATTCACTCTGAAACCTGTTTCAATGGCTCCATTCACTCCAAACCCTGTTTCAATGGCTCCATTCACTCCAAACCCTGTTTCAGTTGCTCCAATCACTCTGAACCCTGTTTCAATGGGCCCCATTCACTCTGGACCCTGTTTCAATGGGAATGGATAACGGTCCTGTCCTGTATGCTATACCTCCTGCTTCTGGTGGCGACTGGTTTGCAGTCGGCGGTGAGGTTCGCGAAGAGTGAGGGAGGGTCGACTTTTAGGGTCGCGAGGCTGCATATAGTGAGTGAGGGCAGGGGCACCCCGAACTTCAGGGTTAGGTTCCTGAGGTTGCACTGTAAATCGAGTCCCAATAGGAGAGGAGAGCATAGGTCTGGGAGCACATATAATTTAAAATTTTCATACACAGCGGCCTGTATCGCTAGGGTTGCGGTAGTGCACCCTCGGATTTGCATCGAGTGCGACCCAGAGGTGAGGTGGATGGTTTGGTGCGCTGGGAAAATTGGGAGTGAGCAGTGTCTTACCATGTCTGGGTGAATGAAGCTCGCTGTGCTCCCGGAGTCGAAAAGGCAAGGCGTCTCGTGCCCGTTAACCCGGACGGCCATCATGGAGCTCCGGAGGTGCTTGGGTCGCGACTGGTCCAGGGTGACCGCGCTGAGTTGCGGGTAGCCGGCATGGTCGGAGGTGCTGGGGCGGCTCCGCGATGGCTGCCCATATTTATCGTACGCATCGAGCAGCGTAGCAGATGACGGCTAAGATGGCGGCCCCCGTTGGTCAAGCATGGCGGGCGGCGAGGAAGATGGCATCCAAGATGGCAGCCCCCCCGGATCGCACATGGCCAGCCGTGTGGAGGAGGTTGCCCAAGATGGCGGCCCCCGTTGGTCAAGCATGGCGGGCGGCGAGGAAGATGGCATCCAAGATGGCAGCCCCCCCGGATCGCACGTGGCCAGCCGTGTGGAGGAGGTTGCCCAAGATGGCGGCCCCCGTGAGTCGCACGTGCTGTGAGGACTTGAAGATGGCTGCTCCCACGGATAGCACGAGGCTGATATGCAGACAGGCTGCCACATTGCGGGGTCTGCGGGCCTGTGAGTCTGAGTATCGGGCCTGTGAGTAAGAGTTCTTTGACCTGGCCAGGCAGACTTTGAACAAAGAACAAAAGAACAAAGATATGTACAGCACAGGAACAGGCCCTTCAGCCCTCCAAGCCCGTGCCGACCATGCTGCCCGACTAAACTACAATCTTCTACACTTCCTGGGTCCGTATCCCTCTATTCCCATCCTATTCATGTATTTGTCAAGATGCCCCTTAAATGTCACTATCGTCCCTGCTTCCACTACCTCCTCCGGTAGCGAGTTCCAGGCACCCACTATCCTCCGCGTAAAAAAACTTGCCTCTTACATCTACTCTAAACCTTGCCCCTCTCACCTTAAACCTATGCCCCCGAGTAATTGACTCCTCTACCCTGGGGAAAAGCCTCTGACTATCCACTCTGTCTATGCCCCTCATAATTTTGTATACCTCTATCAGGTCGCCCCTCAACCTCCTTCGTTCCAGTGAGAACAAACCGAGTTTATTCAACCGCTCCTCATAGCTAATGCCCTCCATACCAGGCAACATTCTGGTAAATCTGTTCTGCACCCTCTCTAAAGCCTCCACATCCTTCTGGTAGTGTGGCGACCAGAATTGAACACTATACTGGCAAAATGTCCTTTTCTCCCGCAGCTGCTGCAGTTCACGTTACGGGCCGGGCAGTGTTGGGACTGGCCGCAGGAATAGCAGGGTAGCCCCCCATGATGGGTGGGCGGTTGCGCAGCACAGGCCTGGGGTAGTCTGTGGCGGGGGTCCACGAGGGGGTCGCGTGGTCAGCCAGGAATGCGGTAAGGCTCTGGAACGCTACTTCCAGAGAGGAGGCTAACTTTACCGTCTCATCCAGGTCCAGGGCCCCCTTTTCGAGTAGGCACTGCCTCACGTAGTTGGACCGGACTCCCGCCACGTAGACGTCTCGGGTGGCGAGTTCCACATGCTGGGTGGCCGTAACGGCCTGGTAATTGCAGTTGCGTGCGAGGACTTTGAGGTTGCGTAGGTAGTCATCTAGCGATTCCCCGGGGTGCTGGCGGCGAGTGGTGAGGATGTGTCGCGCGTAGACCTCGTTGACGTGCTGTGCATAGAGGCGTTGGAGCATCGCGAGGGCGTCTGTATAGGAGGAGGCCTCGACGAGTTGAACAGAGATGCGATGGCTCAGCCGGGGGTGGAGGAGGCTCAGCTTCTGTTCGTCAGTGAACCTCTGGAGGCGGCTGCGAGATAGGCCTTGAAGCACCGAAGCCAGTGCAAAAAAATGTCTTTCGCCTCCGCGGCCTGCGGGTCGAGTTCCAATCGGTCAGGTTTGAGGGCCGATTCCAGAGTTGCGTTTAAGTTGATTAAATTGATGCGACCATCAATTCACTCGAGACGAGAGTAAAAGTGAACCGTGGCTTTAATCAGCTTAGAACAGTGCCTGCCTGCGACTGAGACAATGTTGTGCGCCACCTACAAGTCAACTGCTCTTTATACCCCCCCAGCAAGGGGAGGAGCCATGGACGGAGCCCATACATGTCCCAACATGTTCCCCTATGGATGATGCCATACAATGGGCCATAGGTGGACCCCACAAGGGCAACAACATAGCATAGATGCAAATACAAAGGCAAAGCACAGTACTGATACAGCGGTGGATTATTGGTATAATACATTCACCAAAGTCACCCTGTCTCTCTCTCTCTGTCGCCCTGCCTTACTCTCTCTCTGTCGCCCTGTCTGTCTCTCTCTCTGTCACCCTGTCCCCCTCTCGTTCGCCCTATCTCTCTCTCTCTCTCTCTCTGTCGCCCTGTCTCCATCTCTCTCTGTTGCGCTGTCTCTCTCTGTCGCTCTGTCCCTCTTTCTCTGTGCCTCTCTCTCTGTTGCCCTGTCTCACTTTCTCTGTCACCCTGTCTCTCTCTTGCTGTCGCCCTCTCTCTGTAGCCCTCTCTCTCTGCCGCCAAGTTTCTCTCTCTCTCTCTGTCGCCCTGTCTCTCTCTCTCTCTCTCTGTCGCCCTGTCTCTCTCTCTGTCACCCTCTCTCTCTCTCTCTCTCTCTGTTGCCCTGTCTTTCTCTATCTCTGTCACCCTATCTCTCTCTCTCTCTCTGTCACCCTGTCACTCTCTGTCTGTCACTCTATCCCTCTCTCTCTCTATCACCCTGTGTGTCTCTCTCGCTGTCACCCTGGCTCTCTGTGTCACCCTGTCTCTCTCTCTCTCTCTCTCTGTTGCCCTGTATCTCTCTCTCTCTCTCTGTCACCCTGTCTCTCTCGCTCTCTGTTGCCCTGTCTCTCTCTATTTCTGTCGCCCTGTCTCTCTCTGTCTCTCAGTCACCCTGTGTCCCTCTCTCTCTCTCTCTGTCTCTGTCGCCACGTCTCTCTCTCTCTCTCTCTGTCGCCAAGTCCCTCTCTCTCTCTGCTGCCAAGTCTCTCTCTCTCTCTGTCGCCACGTCTCTCTCTCTCTCTCTGTCGCCAAGTCTCTCTCTCTCTCTGCCGCCAAGTCTCTCTCTCTCTCTCTCGCCCTGTCTCTCTCTCTCTCTCTCTCTGTCGCCACATCTCTCTCTCTCTCTGTCACCACATCTCTCTCTCTCTCTGCCGCCAAGTCTCTCTCACTCTCTGCCGCCACGTCTCTCTCTCTCTCTGTCGCCAAGTCCCTCTCTCTCTCTCTGCCGCCAAGTCTCTCTCTCTCTCTCTGTCGCCCTGTCTCTTTCTCTCTCTCTGTCGCCACGTCTCTCTCTCTCTCTCTATCTCTGTCGCCCTGTCTCTCTCTCTCTCTGTCGCCCTGTCTCTCTCTCTCTGTCGCCAAGTCTCTCTCTCTCTCTGCCGCCAAGTCTCTCTCTCTCTCTGTCGCCCTGTCTCTCTCTCTCTCTGTCGCCACATCTCTCTCTCTCTCTGTCGCCAAGTCTCTCTCTCTCTCTGTCGCCACGTCTCTCTCTCTCTCTCTCTCTGTCGTCAAGTCTCCCTCTCTCTCTGTCGCCAAGTCTCTCTCTCTCTCTCTCTGTCGCCGTGTCTCTCTCTCTGTCGCCACGTCTCTCTCTCTGTCACCCTGTCTCTCTCTCTCTCTGTCGCCCTGTCTCTCTCTCTCTCTCTGTCGCCACGTCTCTCTCTCTCTCTGTCGCCAAGTCCCTCTCTCTCTCTCTGCCGCCAAGTCTCTCTCTCTCTCTCTGTCGCCCTGTCTCTTTCTCTCTCTCTGTCGCCACGTCTCTCTCTCTCTCTCTATCTCTGTCGCCCTGTCTCTCTCTCTCTCTGTCGCCCTGTCTCTCTCTCTCTGTCGCCAAGTCTCTCTCTCTCTCTGCCGCCAAGTCTCTCTCTCTCTCTGTCGCCCTGTCTCTCTCTCTCTCTGTCGCCACATCTCTCTCTCTCTCTGTCGCCAAGTCTCTCTCTCTCTCTGCCGCCAAGTCTCTCTCTCTCTCTCTGTCGCCCTGTCTCTCTCTCTCTCTCTCTGTCACCCTGTCTCTCTCACTCTCTGCCGCCAAGTCTCTCTCTCTGTCGCCCTGTCTCTCTCTCTCTCTGTCGCCAAGTCTCTCTCTCTCTCTCTCTGTCGCCAAGTCTCTCTCTCTCTCTCTGTCGCCAAGTCTCTCTCTCTCTCTGTCGCCACGTCTCTCTCTCTCTCTCTCTGTCGTCAAGTCTCCCTCTCTCTCTGTCGCCCTGTCTCTCTCTCTCTCTGCCGCCAAGTCTCTCTCTCTCTCTGTCGCCCTGTCTCTCTCTCTCTCTCTCTCTCTCTGTCGCCCTGTCTCTCTCTCTCTGTCGCCACGTCTCTCTCTCTCTCTGTCGCCAAGTCTCTCTCTCTCTCTGTCGCCAAGTCTCTCTCTCTCTCTCTCTCTCTCGCCCTGTCTCTCTCTCTCTCTGCCGCCAAGTCTCTCTCTCTTTCTGTCGCCCTGTCTCTCTCTCTCTCTCTCCCTGTCGCCAAGTCTCTCTCTCTCTCTGCCGCCAAGTCTCTCTCTCTCTCTCTGTCGCCCTGTCTCTCGCTGTCACCCTGTCTCTCTCTCTCTCTCTCTCTGTCGCCACGTCTCTCTCTCTCTCTGTCGCCAAGTCTCTCTCTCTCTGTTGCCAAGTCTCTCTCTCTCTCTGCCGCCAAGTCTCTCTCTCTCTCTCTGCCACCCTGGCTCTCTCTCTCTGTTACCCTCTTTCTCTCTCTGTCGCCTGTCGTGTTATTCACCCTGGGGTAACATGGACTGCAACTGGTTGCAGTAGTACTGTAAAGTAGACACCAAACTTAGACGTTAGTTCAATACGTTTTATTGAACTTCTGGAGCAGTGCACACAGCTTACTGTGGGTTGAACTCTACTAATCTAAGTGTGCTAACTATAACTAACTAGACCAGACTAGCTCTGAGCCACATGTAGAAGGTGCTAACTGATATATACACCCTGACTGTCACTACAGTTGTCACCAGTGGAAAGAGGCGGAGTGCTGATGCCTCGTGTGTTTTATACTAGGAAGCCCCCCCTCTAGTGTTTTGCCTGGTGATTGGTTGTGTTCTGTCCTGTATGTTGATTGGCCAACCTGGGTGAATGTCACTGCCTGTCTTTACCTCATGATGTGCAGGAGTGCATATTATGACATCCCCCTTTTTAAAAAAAATGTGTCGGTTGTTTAGATCATATCTGACATATTTACAGATATAACTATTTACAGCGAATGGCGAGTGAATGCATATGTACATGAAAGGTGTCTAGCGTGCAGATACAGAACAATATCTACAAAATAAATATCTACAAGTCCAATCTCTGGAGCTGGCGTCGGATACTTGTTGATCGCCTGAGAGGTGGAAGTGGGAACGACGGCGCCTTGACAGACGGGATTGCTGCCAGATTGGTGGCCTCGTGGTGCGAGGTGTCCGGAGGAGGCATAACTACATCTGGAAAAGTAAGATCTGGTGGTGGGCAGGCTAGTTTGCGTAGTGTCCTTCTGTTGCGCCGGACAATAGATCCATCAGCCATGCGAACCACAAACTATCTGGAAGCAGCCTGTCGAACAACAACAGCTGGAGCTGACCAGCCTCCATCAGGTAGCTTGACGCGAACAGCATCTTCTGGAGATAGCACAGGCAAATCGGTAGCATGAGCATCGTACGTCAGCTTATTAACAACATAACACAACAATTCAAGCACATTACTTCAAGCCTCCATAGGTGGAGCCCACAGGGTTAACAACATAACACAACAGCAGAACATGATACAAATGCACTGGTGAATTATTAGCACTATACATTCACCACAACTACCTCTACGGTCTACCAACCTTCACAGTAGATCCTTTGTCCATATCATTCATAAGGACTTGAATAACATGATGTTGCTCTTTTTAGCCTTAGTTTTATTAGCTCTTATTATGCCACCTTTGCTCACGAGTCGCCAGGTATCTTTCTGATACCGCCACGTGGTTCAAGCTCGATTTATGATTAATAAGTCAGCACACCGCTTAGTAAGATTGAAATCAACGGTCATTTATTATATACAACAATTAATGCTTACACAATAATCCTACTATCTATATAGAAACCTACCACTACTGGCCAATACTTAACTTGAGGAAGGGCCCACCAGGTCAGGAAAACGAATGGCTTATCGAATCGGATCTGGCCCGCGGGATTCAAAAAGGCTGATACGGGTCGATGGCTAGGAGTCTTTATCGGGTAGCGATCGCTGGAGTCAAACTTAGTTTCTGGTCGATGTTCTTGCGAAGGTCTCGAGCAGGAGAAGAAGGGAGAGAGAGCGATCTGAACTTGGCCCCTCACTTTATAGGGCCCAGGGGCTTCCCGCCTCTCAGGGCGGCCCTTGACCCTGAGTCCCAAGTGATTGGACTTGTTCCCAATCACTGGGTTCGATACGTCCAATAACGGAGCGATTCCTCGATCGGGGAGTGGTCGTTCACCTGTCTTTGTTTCGGCCCCTGCAGGCGCCGACAGGTCTGGCCCGGCATTCAATTGCTAATATGTTGCAATTGTTCCCGGGGATAGCCGATTAAACTGCAGATGTCTGGGTTGATGTGCTGCTAATAGTCTTGAGTATCGATCTGGGCCGACTTCCCCAGAGCCGAATACGTTATTCTGTCTGCAGCTGTCCGTTTGTGTCCTGTTGGCTGCTTTTCCCATCAGCCTTTTCGGTTAGCCATTTTAAATCTGGTTTTGGCCAAATTAATAGGGAATCAGCCATTTTAGGTGGCTACAATGACGCCCAGGCTTCAGCGCATTCTCCTTCGACTCCGCAGGTATGATTTCGAGCTGGTATCCACACTGGGCAAAGAGCTAATCATTGCGGGTGCCCTGTCTCGCGCCATCACCTCGCCCTGTGAACAGGTCGACTTCATCCGCCAAATTGAGGCACAGATGCAACTGTGTGCCAGCAACCTCCCGGCCTCAGATGAAAGAGTGGTCAACATTCGAGAAGGGACTGCCAAGGACCCTCTTCTGCAGCGGGTCATGCACCACCTCGCAAATGGTTGGCAGAAAGGGCAATGCCCTCGGTTCTTTAATGTTAAGGACAACCTGACAGTTGTCGAGGGGATCCTCCTCAAGCTAGATCGTATTGTCATTCCTCGCAGCCTGTAGAGCTTAATGCTCAAACAGATCCACGAGGGACACCTCGGCGTCGAGAAATGCAGGCGCCGGGCCCGGCAGGCTGGCCTGGAATCTACCAGGACATATCCAACATGGTCCTCAATTGTGTGACCTGCCAGTGCTTCCAGTCTGCTCAGCCCAAAGAAACACTCCAGCAACACGAGATCGTGACCTCTCCGTGGTCCCAGGTGGGAATCGACCTTTTTCACATCAATGGGTGTGACTATGTGCGGAGTCGAAGGAGAAAGCGCTGAAGCCTGGGCGTCATGTCATTCAAGTCCTTATGAATGATATGGACAAAGGATCTACTGTGAAGGTTGGTAGACCGTAGAGGTAGTTGTAGTGAATGTATAGTGCTAATAATTAACCAGTGCGTTTGTATCATGTTCTGCTGTTGTGTCATGTTGTTAACCCTGTGGGCTCCACCTATGGGCCTTGCGTAGCTTCACCCACAGGGGGATATGTTGGGGCATGTACGGGCTCCGCCCATGGCTCCTCCCCTTAAGAGGAAGTATAAAGAGCAGCTGACCTGCAGGCAGTTCCCAGTATTGTACCAGTCGCAGGCAGGCACTGTTCTAAGCTGATTAAAACTACAGTTTACTTCTCCTCGTGTCTTTGAGTGAATTGATGATTGCATCAATTTAATCAGCTTAAATACAACTATGGAATCAGCCCTCAAACCTGCCAGACTGGAACTCTATCCGCAGGCCGCGGAGGCGCAAGAAATTTTTTCGCACTGGCTTTGATGCTTCAAGGCCTACCTCGCTGCGTCGTCCACGCCATCCGTCACTGATGAACAGAAGCTGAGCCTCCTCCACACACGGGTGAGCCATTGCATTTCTGTCCAGCTTGACGAGGCCGCTTTCTATACAGAGGCCCTCGCACTATTCGAACGCCTCTATGTGCGGCCTGTGAACGAGGTATACGCGCGACACATCTTCACCACTCGCCGCCAGCGCCCCGGGGAGTCGCTAGATGATTACCTATGCGACCTCAAAGCCCTCGCACGCAACTGTAATTACCAGGCCGTTACGGCCACTCAGCACATGGAGCTCGCCGTCCGAGACGTCTATGTGGCGGGAGTCCAGTCGAATTATGTGAGACAGCGCCTGCTCGAAAAAGGGGCCCAGGACCTGGACGACACGGTAAAGTTAGCCACCTCTCTGGAGGTTGCTTTTCAGAGCCTTACTGCGTTCCCGGCCGACCACGCAACCCCCTCGTGGACCCCCGACCCGAGACTACCCCAGGCCTGTGCCGCGCGGCCACCCGCCCATCATGGGGGGGCTACCCTGCTATTTTTGCGGCCAGTCTCAACACTCCCGGCAGCACTGCCCGGTCCGCAACACGAACTGCAGCAGCTGCGGGCGAAAAGGACACTTCGCCAAGGTCTGCCTGGCCAGGTCTAAGAACTCTTACTCACAGGCCCGAACCTCAGACTCACAGACCCGCAGACCCCGTAATGTGGCAGCGTGTCTGCCGACTCCACCCCCTCACAACACGTGCGACTCATGGGGGCCGCCATCTTGGCCATCTTCCCCCACGCGGCCGGCCACCTCCGATCCATGGGGGCCGCTATCTTGGCCGCCATCTGCTACGCCGCTCGATGCGTACGATCTACACGGACAGTCATTGCGGGGCCGCCACAGCACCTCCGAACACGCCGCCGGCTACCCGCAACTCAGCGCGGTCACCCTGGACTAGTCGCGACCCAAGCAGCTCCGGAGCTCCATGATGGCCGTCCGGGTAAACGGGCACGAGACGCCTTGCCTTTTCGACTCCGGGAGCACAGAGAGATTTATTCACCCAGACATGGTAAGACGCTGCTCGCTCCCAATTTTCCCGACACAACAAACCATCTCCCTCACCTCTGGGTCGCACTGGGTGCAAATCCAAGGGTGCACTACTGCAACCCTAGCGATACAGGCCGCTGAGTAAGCTCATTTAAAATTATATGTGCTCCCAGACCTCTGCGCTCCTCCCCTATTGGGACTCGATTTCCAATGTAACCTCAGGAGCCTTACTCTTAAGTTTGGTGGGCCCCTACCCTCACTCACCATATGCAGCCTCGTGACCCTAAAAGTCGACTCTCCCCCTCTCTTTGCAAACCTCACCGCCGACTGCAAGCCAGTCGCCGCCAGAAGCAGGCGATATAGCAAGCAGGACAGGACGTTCATTAGGTCTGAGGTCCAGCGTCTCTTGCGGGAGGGAGTCATCGAGACCAGCATTAGCCATTGGAGAGCTCAGGTGGTGGTCATAAAGACCGGGGAAAAGTTCTGGATGGTAATTGATTACAGCCAGACCATTAGCCGGTACACGTAACTCGATGCGTACCCACTTCCCCGGATTGCAGACATGGTAAACAGATTGCACACTACCGCGTGTTCTCCACGGTGGATCTGAAGACTGCATACCACCAGCTCCCAATCCGCCCAGAGGACCGCCACTACTCGGCTTTTGAGGCAGATGGCCGCCTTTTCCATTTCCTCCGGGTCCCCTTTGGCGTCACGAATGGGGTTTTGGTGTTCCAAAGAGCGATGGACTGAATGGTGGACCAGTACGGGCCACAGTTCCGTACTTGGACAATGTCACCATTTGCGGCCATGATCAGCAGGACCACGACGCCAACCTCCATCGATTTCTCCAAACCGCCCAAAAACTCAACCTCACCTACAAGGAGAAATGCGTTTTCCGCACAACCAGACTAGCCATCCTCGGCTACGTCGTGGAGAACGGGGTCCTAGGGCCCGACCCTGACCGTATGCGCCCCTCCTGCAACTCTCTCTCCTTCACTGTCCCAAGGCCCTGAAGAGGTGCCTTGGATTCTTCTCCTATTATGCCCAGTGGGTCCTCAACTATGCGGACAAAGCCCGCCCACTAATTAAGGCTACCATTTTTCCACTGGCAACTGAGGCCCGCCAGGCCTTCAGCTGCATCAAGGCGGACATCACCAAAGCCGCGATGCGCGCGGTGGACGAGTCCGTCCCCTTCCAGGTGGAGAGCGATGCATCGGAGGTCGCTCTCGTCGCCACCCTCTACCAAGCAGGCAGACTGGTAGCGTTCTTTTCACACCCCTCACCACCTCTGAAATTCGACACTCCTCGGTCGAAAAAGAAGCCCAAGCCATCGTGGAAGCCGTGCGGCACTGGAGGCACTACCTCGCTGGTAGGAGGTTTACCCTCGTCACCGACCAACGATCGGTAGCCTTCATGTTCGACAATACGCAGTGGGGCAAAATCAAGAACGATAAGATCTTGAGGTGGAGGATCGAACTCTCCACCTATAACTACGATATAGTATATCGTCCTGGGAAGCTCAACGAGTCCCCAGATGCCCTGTCCCGCCGCACATGCGACAGCGCGCAAGGTGACCAACTACGGGCTATCCACGATGACCTCTGCCACCCAGC
The DNA here is from genome assembly GCF_047496885.1 of Scyliorhinus torazame. Taxonomy (NCBI): domain Eukaryota; kingdom Metazoa; phylum Chordata; class Chondrichthyes; order Carcharhiniformes; family Scyliorhinidae; genus Scyliorhinus; species Scyliorhinus torazame. Next base: position 88,097,924 of record NC_092710.1, on the reverse strand, counting down.
GGTCACCCGGCTCGCCCACTATATCAAGGCCAGCAACCTGCCCTACTCCACTGAGGAGGTCAGAGCCATGACCAGGGATTGCCAAATCTGCGCGGTGTGTAAACCGCACTTCTATCGACCGGATAAGGCCCACCTGGTAAAGGCATCCCGACCCTTTGAACGCCTCAGTATCGATTTCAAAGGGCCCCTCCCCTCCAATAACCGCAACACATAGAACATAGAACGATACAGCGCAGTACAGGCCCTTCGGCCCACGATGTTGCACCGAAACAAAAGCCATCTAACCTACACTATGCCATTATCATCCATATGTTTATCCAATAAACTTTTAAATGCCCTCAATGTTGGCGAGTTCACTACTGTAGCAGGTAGGGCATTCCACGGCCTCACTACTCTTTGCGTAAAGAACCTACCTCTGACCTCTGTCCTATATCTATTACCCCTCAGTTTAAACCTATGTCCCCTCGTGCCAGCCATTTCCATCTCACTGTCCACCCTATCCAACCCCCTGATCATTTTGTATGTCTCTATTAAGTCTCCTCTTAACCTTCTTCTCTCCAACGAAAACAACCTCAAGTCCATCAGCCTTTCCTCATAAGATTTTCCCTCCATACCAGGCAACATCCTGGTAAATCTCCTCTGCACCCGCTCCAAAGCCTCCACGTCCTTCCTATAATGCGGTGACCAGAACTGTACGCAATACTCCAAATGCGGCCGTACCAGAGTTCTGTACAGCTGCAACATGACCTCCTGACTCCGGAACTCAATCCCTCTACCAATAAAGGCCAACACTCCATAGGCCTTCTTCACAACCCTATCAACCTGGGTGGCAACTTTCAGGGATCTATGTACATGGACACCTAGATCCCTCTGCTCATCCACACTTCCAAGAACTTTACCATTAGCCAAATATTCCGCATTCCTGTTATTCCTTCCAAAGTGAATCACCTCACACTTCTCTACATTAAACTCCATTTGCCACCTCTCAGCCCAGCTCTGCAGCTTATCTATATCCCTCTGTAACCTGCTACATCCTTCCACACTATCGACAACACCACCGAATTTAGTATCGTCTGCAAATTTACTCATCCACCCCTCTGTGCCTTCCTCTAGGTCATTGATAAAAATGACAAACAGCAACGGCCCCAGAACAGATCCTTGTGGTACTCCACTTGCAACTGAACTCCATTCTGAACATTTCCCATCAACCACCACCCTCTGTCTTCTTTCAGCTAGCCAATTTCTGATCCACATCTCTAAATCACCCTCAATCCCCAGTCTCTGTATTTTCTGCAATAGCCTACCGTGGGGAACCTTATCAAACGCTATCAAACATACTTTCTCAACATCATAGATGAGTTCACCCGCTTCCCCAGCCACGATATGACCACTGCTACTGTCATTAGAGCCCTGGATAGTGTCTTCATCCTGTTTGGTTTCCCCAGTTATGTCCACAGTGACCGGGGCTCGTCGTTCATGAGCGACAAACTGCGTCAGTACCTGCTCAGTAAGACCATCGCCTCGAGCAAGACAACCAGTTATAACCCCAGGGGAAATGGGCAGGTGGAAAGGGAGAGCGCGACGGTCTGGAAGACCGTCCTACTGACCCTGCGGTCCAGGAATCTCCCAGTTTCTCACTGGCAGGAGGTCCTCCCCGATGCACTCCACTCTATCAGGTCCCTCCTTTGCACGGCCACAAACACGACTCCTCATGACCGCTTGTTTGTTTTCCCTAGGAGAGCTACCTCAGGGGCCTTGTTTCCGTCCTGGCTGAAGACACCGGGACCAGTCCTCCTCCGAAAACACGTTCAGAGCCACAAGACCAACCCCCTGGTAGAGAGGGTCCAGCTCCTACACTCCAACCCACAATATCATAGAGGGTTATCATAGAATTTACAGTGCAGAAGGAGGCCATTCGGCCCATCGAGTCTGCACCGGCTCTTGAAAAGAGCACCCGACCCAAGGTCAACACCTCCACCCTATCCCCATAACCCAGTAACCCCACCCAACACTAAGGGCAATTTTGGACACTAAGGGCAATTTATCATGGCCAATCCACCTAACCCGCACATCTTTGGACTGTGGGAGGAAACCGGAGCACCCGGAGGAAACCCACGCACACACTGGGAGGATGGGCAAACTCCGCACAGACAGCGAGCCAAGCCAGGAATCGAGCCTGGGACCCTGGAGCTGTAAAGCAATTGTGCTATCCACAATGCTACCGTGCTGCCCTGCTTGTGTCGACCACCCCGATGGCCGACAAGATACCGTCTCTCTCCGGGACCTGCCGCCCGCAGGCTCCACCACCATCACCACCACCACCGCAGCTCCCACACTATATCCCGTCCAACCTACCATGTCCAGCACCCCCGCCCCTATATGTCTCCCTCCCGCCCGCCACACCGGTCCACAGGTATGAAGCTCCAGCGGAGTCCACGCCTGTGCCCGCACCGGACCCACTTCCACAGCCACCCGGACCGGCTGCAACACCAGTGGTTCGGCAATCGCAGCGCACGACCCATGCACCGGACCGGCTGAACCTATGAGACCGTAATCCCCGCCGGACTTCATTTATTAACAAGGGGTGAATGTGGTGAATGTCTAGTGCTAATAATTCACCGGTGCATTTGTATCATGTTCTGCTGTTGTGTTATGTTGTTAACCCTGTGGGCTCCACCTATGGGCCATTGTGTGGCTTCACCCCCAGGAGGATATTTTGGGGCATGTATGGGCTCCGCCCATGGCTCCTCCCCTTAAGAGGAAGTATAAAGAGCAACTGACCTGCAGGCAGTTCCCAGTATTGTACCAGTCGCAGGCAGGCACTGTTCTAAGCTGATTAAAACCATGGTTTACTTCTCCTCATGTCTTTGAGTGAATTGATGGTCGCATCAGTACTCATGGAACTTTACAATGCCGGTTAGGAGGCCCAGGCACTCTTTTTCTATCTGAGCATACCTCTGCTCAGTGGGAGTCATGGCCCTTGACGCATTGGCCATTGGAGCCCAAGACGAGGAGTCATCCTTCTGGAGGAGCACCGCACGTATGCCGTCCTGGCTGGCATCCGTGGAGATTTTTGTCTCCCTATCCGGGTCAGAAAACGCTAGCAGTGGTGAGCTTTGCCTTTAACTCGAGACACTCTGCTTGATGTATGGGTAGCCACTGGAAGGCAGTAGACTTCTTCACAAAATGCCTGAGAGCCGTGGTGTGTGATGCGAGGTTGGGAATGAACTTTCCAAAGAAGTTAACCATACAGAGGAAGCGTAGCACCGCCTTTTTGTCTTCCGGGGTCTTCATGGTGTTGATGGCCTTGACGTTGTCTGAGTCCGGTTGCACACCCTGCTGGAATATTTGATCGCCCAAAAACTTGATGGATGACATGTCAAAGGAGCATTTGGCCTTGTTCAACTTGAGGCCGTTTGCATGGATACGTCGAAAGACTTGTTTGAGATGAGATATGTGTTCCTCTGGGGTCGTGGATCAAATGATTATATCATCTACTAGACACGCATGTGTGGTGATATACATCACTATAAATACACAAGGGGTTAATGTAGATACACTGGGACTAAATAAACACAAGAGGGAGCACCAGAGACATCATGACACACAGACATTCAACCAATAGGTCGGTAAGATAGGACACGACCAATGGGCATTCAAGACACACCCAGAGGTGACACGACCACAAGGGGGCTACCCAAATAAAAGGACAGGGCACACATGCTCTTTCTCTTTCCACAGGCGACACTCCGAGAGACAGGGGCAGATCAGGGAAGCATCACACCCACCGCATGGATTAGAGCAGACTGGTTAGTTAGTTGAGTTACTATAGTTAGATTAGCAAGAGAGTCGAACTCAAGTAGGAGAACTGTTAACGGTTCAATAAATCTTATTTTGAACCAACGCCTTCGTTTGGTGTATACTTGATCAGTTAATTGCATTGTGTGCAATCCGTGTTACCCCAGGGTGAACAACACGACAACGCACACCCTCAATGCCTCCAGCATCTGTTCCATAATCCTGTGAAAGATTTCAGAGGCTGAAACAATGCCCAACGGCATGCGGTTGTAATAGTACCTTCCGAAAGGTGTATTAAACGTGCAGAGCTTCCTGCTGGACTCGTCCAGTTGTATCTGTCAGATACCACGCGATGCGTCTAGCTTCGTGAAGCATTCGGCTTGTGCCATCTCACTGGTTAGCTCCTCCCGCCTCAGGATCGGGTAGTGTTCCCGCATTATGTTCCGGTTAAGATCTTTGGGATCTATACATATGCGCAACTCTCCTGAGGGCTTCTTCACACAGACCATCAAGCTGACCCAGTCAGTCAGTTCCGTCACTTTAGAGATTACACCCTGGTCTTGGAGCTCCTGTAGCTGTGCCTTTAAACGTTCCTTCAGAGGAGCTGCCACCCGGCGTGGTGCATGGATCACAGGCGTGGCATCAGGCCTGAGTAAGATTTTGTAGCGGTACGGCAGCGTGCACATCCCACTGAACACATCTGGGTATTGTGACAGGATTTCGTCAATGTCAGCCTGAAGATTCATATTGGCAGAGGACATGGCATGTACGCGCTGGACGAGATTGAGTAGCTTGCATGCATGGGCACCAAGCAGGGAAGCCTTGTCAGGCTTGACGATTTAGAATCGCTTTGTAGCTTTGATGGCCTTGTTGGAGACATGCAGGTGACAAGACCCTAACGCAGTAATAGCATTGCCATTACAATCAAGCAGCTGGCAGGCTGGCGGAAGAATTTTTGGCTGCCTTTGGATGCGATCAAGATCTGCTTGAGATATGAGATTAGCTGAAGCACCAGTGTCCAGCTTGAACCGGATGCTGCATTGGTTGACTTGTACGACAGCACGCAATTCGTCTGCAGAATCCACATTGAGGATAGATAGGCGTCATGCTGAATTTGAGGAGGTCTTGTCACACGTAGTAATGATGCCTACACGATATGGGGACTCCAGGCAGTCGTCCTCTGGATCCGTGGTGTTACCAAGATCAGAATCCCAGTAGCCCTTGCTGCACACATTGAACGGTTTGCGTTGGAACTGGGATCGCTGGCCCACGATCGGAGGTGCAGACCTGCACACGGCTGCATAATGGCCAGGCTTCCCACAATTTAAACATCGCCTACCTCTTGCAGGGCATTGCCGCTTTAAGTGGGCGGCGCCACAGTTTGGGCACGTCATGGCGTTGACGTCGTTACGCTCCGTGTGTCGTCGCACATGCGCAGTGCGGTCAGCCGCCGCTCGCACCTGCGCAGTGTGGTCTTCGGCCGCTTCGTTCTCCCGTCCGTGGTGCGCATGCGTGGGATCCTGGGAAAAGCGCGCAAAATAGCCGCCTTAATCGATGCTAAGGCGCCGCATCTGGGTGATGGCCTGTACACTCTCTGCCTCGTGGGAGGCAAGTTGGTCCTGTTCCGACGATTTAAGACGGGAGTAGCGACTTTTCGCCCGTTCATGTACTTTACACGTCTCGATTGCGACTGACAGGGTCATGTTTTTTATTTTTAAGAGGTGCTCCCGCAGGGCGTCGGAGTGGACCCCAAACATGATCTGATCCCTGATGATGGAATCTGCGGTGTCACCGTAGTTGCAGGACTGCGCTAATATATGGAGATGAGTTAGAAAGGGTTGGAAAGGTTCATCCTTACCCTGAAGGCGTTGCTGGAAGACATAGCGCTCAAAGCTCTCGTTCGTTTCGACATCACAGTGACTGTCGAATTTGGCTAAAACCGTGGTGAATTTGGTCTTGTCCTCTCCGTCGGTAAAAGTAAGCGAGTTGAAAATTTGGATGGCTTGGTCCCCCGCAGTCGATAGGAGCAGCGCAATTTTTCTGGCATCGGACTCATCCTCAAGGCCCGAGGCCTCAATGTAGAGACTGAATTTCTGCTTGAAGACCCGCCAGTAGCCGCCGAGATTGCCGGAGATCCGTAGCTGTGGAGGGGCCTGGATCTTCTCCATGCCGCTGGAAGGCACTTGCTGGTCATCACTGAATTATTTAGGGAAATTACTCAGATGAAGTAGACTCCTGGTATCATGTCGTGTATTCACCCTGGGGTAACACGGACTGCAACTGGATGCAGTTGTACTGGAAAGCAGACACCAAACTTAGACTTGGTTCAATACGATTTATTGAACTTGCTGAGCAGTGCTCACAGCTTGCTGTGGGTTGACACTCTACTAATCTAAGTGTGCTAACTATAACTAACTAGACCAGACTAGCTCTGATCCACGTGTAGAAGGTGCTAAATGCACCCTGACTGTCACTACAGTTGTCACCAGTGGAAAGAGGCGGAGTGCTGATGCCTCTTGTGTTTTATAGTAGGAAGCCCCCCTCTTGTGTTCTGTCTGGTGATTGGTTGTGTTCTGTCCTGTGTGTTGATTGGCTAACCTGGGTGTCTGTCACTGCCTGTCTTTACCTCATTATGTGCATGAGTGCATATTATGACATCGCCCTTGTCGTGTTAAGCACACTGAGATAACACGGGCTGCAACTGGATGCAGCTATGACTGAAAAAGACTCCAGACCTTGAAGTTAGTTCAATTTGATTTATTGAACCTGTCACACAGTTAGCACAGTTCTTTGTGAGTTTGACTCTCTGCTAACCTAAGTGTGATCTCTCTGTCTGACTGAACCAGACTAGCTCTTAGCCACGTGCTGTATGCGTTAAGTGATATACACCGGATTCTCGCAGCCCCCATAGTGGGAAACCACTCCCAAGTGCCCTGCCCGCCGATCGGCCACGTCCCGCTCCCTGCGCCCACCAGCCGCCCATCTGCATCTCACCACGTGCATGGCTACACATCACGACAGCCCTGTCTCTCTCTTTGTCGCTCTGTTTCTCTCTGTCTCTCGCTCTGTCTATCTCTCTCTGTCGCCCTGTCTCTCTCTCTCTCTCTGTCGCCCTGTCTCTCTCTCTCTCTCTCTGTCGTCCTGTCTCTCTCTCTTGCGCTCTGTCTCTCTCTCTTTGTCGCCCTGGCTCTCTCGCTCTCTCTGTCACCCTGTCTCTCTCTCTGTTGCGATGTCTCTCTCTGTCGCCCTGCCTCTCTCTCTGTCGCGATGTCTCTCTCTGTCGCCCTGTCTCTCTCTCTCTCTGTCGCCCTGTCTCTCTCTCTCTCTGTCACCCTGTCTCTCTCTCTATCGCGATGTCTCTCTCACCCTGTCTCTCTCTCTGTCGCGATGTCTCTCTCTGTCGCTCTGTCTGTCTCTCTCTGTCACCCTGTCTCTCTCTCTGTCGCGATGTCTCTCTCTGTCGCCCTGCCTCTCTCTCTGTCGCCCTGCCTCTCTCTCTGTCGCGATGTCTCTCTCTGTCACCCTGTCTCTCTGTCGCGATGTCTCTCTCTGTCGCCCTGTCTCTCTCTCTCTCGCTCTGTCTCTCTCTCTCTGTCGCCCTGTCTCTCTCGCTCTCTCTGTCACCCTGTCTCTCTCTCTATCGCGATGTCTCTCTCTGTCGCCCTGTCTCTCTCTCTCTCGCCCTGTCTCTCTCTCTGTCGCCCTGTCTCTCTCGCTCGCTCTGTCACCCTGTCTCTCTCTCTATCGCGATGTCTCTCTCTGTCACCCTGTCTCTCTCTCTGTCACGATGTCTCTCTCTGTCGCCCTGTCTCTCTCTGTCGCCCTGTCTCTCTCTCTGTCGCCCTGTCTCTCTCTCTGTCGCCCTGTCTCTCTCTGTCGCCCTGTCTCTCTCTCTGTCGCGATGTCTCTCTCTGTCGCCCTGTCTCTGTCTCTCTCTCTCTCGCTCTGTCTCTCTCTCTCTGTCGCCCTGTCTCTCTCGCTCTCTCTGTCACCCTGTCTCTCTCTCTCTGTCGCGATGTCTCTCTCTGTCACCCTGTCTCTCTCTCTATCGCGATGTCTCTCTCTGTCACCCTGTCTCTCTCTCTGTCGCGATGTCTCTCTCTGTCGCCCTGTCTCTCTCTCTCTCTGTCACCCTGTCTCTCTCTCTTTCTCTCTCGCTCTGTCTCTCTCTCTCTCTGTCACCCTGTCTCTCTGTCGCAATGTCTCTCTCTGTCGCCCTGTCTCTCTTTCTCTCTCTGTCACCCTGTCTCTCTCTCTCTCTCTCTGTCGCAATGTCTCTCTCTGTCGCCCTGTCTCTCTCTCTATCGCCTTGTCTCTGGTGCACTATCAATTACGACGAGGCGAGAGTAGAATGTAATCGAGGCTTTATTACACTGAGATGTGTGGCCTTTTACAGCAGCTGACGAAATGGCTGCTGTACTGGGAGCACACATATTTATACTCCGCCTACTGGGCGGAGCCAGCAGGCAGGGATCTACCCCTGTACCTGTAGTACAGGGGCCTTACCGTAATACCCATTGTGGTGGTATGTATTAGGGGTAATACGGTACACCATGAATGCCGAGGAGCTATTGGAGGACAGATGCTGGGTCCCGATTGGATCTGCCGCCTCCTGGACTCCACCCAGATAGGCGGGGTATAAGAACCCGTTTTACCTTCTTGGAGGTGAGTAGTGAATTTAAAACCACTTACCTTTACAGGAGCAGCCCTTTGGATTTCGGCGGCAGCGGTGCGCAGGGGCCTTCTGGGAGGTGAGTAGTGAGTTTAAAAAGCCTTGCCTGGTCCCGTGTCTGTTCTTCTTTTCAGTTTTATTTGTTTTTATATAAGGCGGGAACCGGAAGTTCTACCTCTGGCAAGTGCCCCCCCCCCAACCAATAAATTCTGGTGGAGAGGAAACCCGAGACACTACACGTGTAGTGTCTCCCACCCGCCCTCCTCCTCTAACCTAATAATAAGACCCATTGGTGTAAGGTAAGTGCCATATTATATTATTATATTATTAGCATTGTGCAGGTCAAGGATCGGTGGTGGAGGAGCAGTCTCTGTCAGCGAGAGAACCTGAGAACATCTCAGACACTCAGAAGGCAAGTAAGTGATTTTTACTTTTATACCTTTTTTCAAATTGTGTGTGTCGGGGGGAAACTGAAGCGACATCACAGAAAAGCTGTGACCTGAATGGCTGGTTGGGATTCTAACCTAAATTTTAAAAAAAAATTTGAGTATTTGGGAACTAATTAAACATAATAACTTAATTATAATTTAGAGGATATCTAAGCCAGAGATCGGAGAGTATTATAGTTAGCTATCGCATTTCTATTAGAAATCTAGTGCTAGGAAACAGATAGTTGACAGTAACTTTGCAATTAAAAAAAAAAAGTATTTAAAAAAAAAGACAAATTTTAATTTTAATTAATTGACGCAATGTCAGTTAGAGGGGTGCTGTGCTCTGACTGTGAGATGTGGCAGGTCCGGGAGGCTTCCAGCGTCCCAGATGGCTTCATCTGCAGAAAGTGCACCCAACTGCAGCTCCTCACAGACCGCATGGTTCGGTTGGAGCAGCAATTGGATGCACTTAGGAGCATGCAGGTGGCGGAAAGCGTCATAGATCGCAGTTATGTAAATGTGGTCACACCCAAGGTGCAGGCAGAGAAATGGGTGACCACCAGAAAGGGCAGGCAGTCAGTGCAGGAATCCCCTGTGGTTGTCCCCCTCTCGAACAGATATACCCCTTTGGATACTGTCGGGGGGGATAGCCTATCAGGGGAAAACAGCAGCAGCCAGAGCAGTGGCACCACGGCTGGCTCTGATGTTCAGAAGGGAGGGTCAAAGCGCAGAAGAGTAATAGTAATAGGGGACTCTATAGTCAGGGGCACAGATAGGCGCTTCTGTGGACGTGAAAGAGACTCCAGGATGATATGTTGCCTCCCTGGTGCCAGGGTCCAGGATGTCTCCGAACGGGTAGAGGGAATCCTGAAGGGGGAGGGCAAACAGGCAGAGGTCGTTGTACATATTGGTACTAACGACATAGGCAGGAAGGGGCATGAGGTCCTGCAGCAGGAGTTCAGGGAGCTAGGCAGAAAGTTAAAAGACAGGACCTCGAGGGTTGTAATCTCGGGATTACTCCCTGTGCCACGTGCCAGTGAGGCTAGAAATAGGAAGATAGAGCAGACAAACACGTGGCTAAACAGCTGGTGTAGGAGGGAGGGTTTCCGTTTTCTGGACCACTGGGAGCTCTTCCGGGGCAGGTGTGACCTGTATAAGATGGACGGGTTGCATCTAAACCGGAGAGGCATAAATATCCTGGCCGCGAGGTTTGCTAGTGTCACACGGGAGGGTTTAAACTAGTATGGCAGGGGGTACGGGAGCAATAGGTCAGAAGGTGAGAGCATTGAGGGAGAACTAGGGAATAGGGACAGTGTGGCTCTGAGGCAGAGCAGACGGGGAAAAGTTGCTGAACACAGCGGGTCTGGTGGCCTGAAGTGCATATGTTTTAATGCAAGGAGCATTACGGGTAAGGCAGATGAACTTAGAGCTTGGATTACTACTTGGAACTATGATGTTATTGCCATTACAGAGACCTGGTTGAGGGAAGGGCAGGATTGGCAGCTAAACGTTCCAGGATTTAGATGTTTCAGGCGGGATAGAGGGGGATGTAAAAGGGGAGGCGGAGTTGCGCTACTTGTTCGGGAGAATATCACAGCTATACTGCGAGAGGACACCTCAGAGGGCAGTGAGGCTATATGGGTAGAGATCAGGAATAAGAAGGGTGCAGTCACAATGTTGGGGGTATACTACAGGCCTCCCAACAGCCAGCGGGAGATAGAGGAGCAGATAGGTAGACAGATTTTGGAAAAGAGTAAAAACAACAGGGTTGTGGTGATGGGAGACTTCAACTTCCCCAATATTGACTGGGACTCACTTAGTGCCAGGGGCTTAGACGGGGCGGAGTTTGTAAGGAGCATCCAGGAGGGCTTCTTAAAACAATATGTAAACAGTCCAACTAGGGAAGGGGCAGTACTGGACCTGGTATTGGGGAATGAGCCCGGCCAGGTGATAGATGTTTCAGTAGGGGAGCATTTCGGTAACAGTGACCACAATTCAGTAAGTTTTAAAGTACTGGTGGACAAGGATAAGAGTGGTCCGAGGATGAATGTGCTAAATTGGTGGAAGGCTAATTATGACAATATTAGGCGGGAACTGAAGAACATAGATTGGGGGCAGATGTTTGAGGGCAAATCAACATCTGACATGTGGGAGGCTTTCAAGTGTCAGTTGAAAGGAATACAGGACAGGCATGTTCCTGTGAGGAAGAAAGATAAATACGGCAATTTTCGGGAACCTTGGGTGACGAGTGATATTGTAGGCCTCGTCAAAAAGAAAAAGGAGGCATTTGTCAGGGCTAAAAGGCTGGGAACAGACGAAGCCTGTGTGGCATATAAGGAAAGTAGGAAGGAACTTAAGCAAGGAGTCAGGAGGGCTAGAAGGGGTCATGAAAAGTCATTGGCAAATAGGGTTAAGGAAAATCCCAAGGCTTTTTACACATACATAAAAAGCAAGAGGGTAGCCAGGGAAAGGGTTGGCCCACTGAAGGATAGGCAAGGGAATCTATGTGTGGAGCCAGAGGAAATGGGCGAGGTACTAAATGAATACTTTGCATCAGTATTCACCGAAGAGAAGGAATTGGTAGATGTTGAGTCTGGAGAAGGGGGTGTAGATAGCCTGGGTCACATTGTCATCCAAAAAGACAAGGTGTTGGGTAGATTAAGGTAGATAAGTCCCCAGGGCCTGATGGGATCTACCCCAGAATACTGAAGGAGGCTGGAGAGGAAATTGCTGAGGCCTTGACAGAAATCTTTGGATCCTCGCTGTCTTCAGGGGATGTCCCGGAGGACTGGAGAATTGCCAATGTTGTTCCTCTGTTTAAGAAGGGTAGCAAGGATAATCCTGGGAACTACAGGCCCGTGAGCCTTACTTCAGTGGTAGGGAAATTACTGGAGAGAATTCTTCGAGACAGGATCTACTCCCATTTGGAAGCAAATGGACGTATTAGTGAGAGGCAGCACGGTTTTGTGAAGGGGAGGTCGTGTCTCACTAACTTGATAGAGTTTTTCGAGGAGGTCACTAAGATGATTGATGCAGGTAGGGCAGTAGATGTTGTCTATATGGACTTCAGTAAGGCCTTTGACAAGGTCCCTCATGGTAGACTAGTACAAAAGGTGAAGTCACACGGGATCAGGGGTGAACTGGCAAGGTGGATACAGAACTGGCTAGGCCATAGAAGGCAGAGGGTAGCAATGGAGGGATGCTTTTCTAATTGGAGGGCTGTGACCAGTGGTGTTCCACAGGGATCAGTGCTGGGACCTTTGCTCTTTGTAGTATATATAAATGATTTGGAGGAAAATGTAACTGGTCTGATTAGTAAGTTTGCAGACGACACAAAGGTTGGTGGAATTGCGGATAGCGATGAGGACTGTCTGAGGATACAGCAGGATTTAGATTGTCTGGAGACTTGGGCGGAGAGATGGCAGATGGAGTTTAATCCGGACAAATGTGAGGTAATGCATTTTGGAAGGGCTAATGCAGGTAGGGAATATACAGTGAATGGTAGAACCCTCAAGAGTATTGAAAGTCAAAGAGATCTAGGAGTACAGGTCCACAGGTCATTGAAAGGGGCAACACAGGTGGAGAAGGTAGTCAAGAAGGCATACGGCATGCTTGCCTTCATTGGCCGGGGCATTGAGTATAAGAATTGGCAAGTCATGTTGCAGCTGTATAGAACCTTAGTTAGGCCACACTTGGAGTATAGTGTTCAATTCTGGTCGCCACACTACCAGAAGGATGTGGAGGCTTTAGAGAGGGTGCAGAAGAGATTTACCAGAATGTTGCCTGGTATGGAGGGCATAAGCTATGAGGAGCGATTGAATAAACTCGGTTTGTTCTCACTGGAACGAAGGAGGTTGAGGGGCGACCTGATAGAGGTATACAAAATTATGAGGGGCATAGACAGAGTGGATAGTCAGAGGCTTTTCCCCAGGGTCGAGGGGTCAATTACTAGGGGGCATAGGTTTAAGGTGAGAGGGGCAAGGTTTAGAGTAGATGTACGAGGCAAGTTTTTTACGCAGAGGGTAGTGGGTGCCTGGAACTCACTACCGGAGGAGGTAGTGGAAGCAGGGACGATAGGGACATTTAAGGGGCATCTTGACAAATATATGAATAGGATGGGAATAGAAGGATACGGACCCAGGAAGTGTAGAAGATTGTAGTTTAGTCGGGCAGTATGGTCGGCACGGGCTTGGAGGGCCGAAGGGCCTGTTCCTGTGCTGTACATTTCTTTGTTATTTGTTCTTTGTACTCCCCGCAGCTGCATTCTGTGACTGAGCTGCTGGGGAACAAGTCTGAACAAGTCTGCTCAATAAAGCCTCGATTGAAGTTCTCTCCGTCTCGCCTCGTGTGTGATCGATGGTGCTACACCCATATATACAATATAATACAACAGTGGTGACTACCACAGTCTCTCTCTCTCTCTGACACCCTCTCTCTCTCTGCGCCCTGTCTCTCTCTCTCTGACACCCTGTCTCTCTATCTCTGTCGCCCAGTCTCTCTCTCTCTGTCGCCCTGTCTCTCTCTCTCTCTGTCGCCCTGTCTCTCTCTCTCTCTCTCTCTCTCTCTGTCACCCTGTCTCTCTCTCTCTCTCTGTCACCCTGTCTCTCACCCTCTCTCTATCTCTTTCTGTCGCCCTGTGTCTCTCTCGGTCGCCCTGTCTCTCTCTCTCTCTCTGTCACCCTGTTCTCTCTCTCTGTTGCCCTGTCGCTCTCTCTCTGTCGCCCTGTCTCTCTCTTTCTGTCGCTCTGCCTCTCCCTCGGTCGCCCGGCCTCTCTCTCTCTCTCTCTGTCGCCCTGTTCTCTCTCACTGGCGCCCTGTCTCTCTCTCACTCTGTCACCCTGTCTTCCTCTCTCTCTCTCCCTGTTTCTCTTTCTGTCCCCCGTCTCTCTCTCTCACTCTCTGTCGCCCTGCCTGTCTCTCTCTCTGCCGCCCTGTCTTTCTCTCGTTCGCCCTGTCTCTCTCTCTCTCTGTCGCCCTGTCTCTCTCTCTCTCTCTGTCGCCCTGTCTCTCTCTCTCTCTCTGTCACCCTGTCTCTCTCTCTCTCTCTCTCTCTGTTGCCCTGTATCTCTCTCTCTGGTGCCCTGTCTCTCTCTCTCAGTCGCCCAGTTTCTCTCTCTCTGTCGCCCTGCCTCTCTCTCTCTCTCTCAGTCTCCCTGTCTCTCTCTCTCTCTCTGTCGCCCTGTCTGTCTCTCTCTCTCTGTCACCCTGTCCCTCTCTCGTTCATCCTGTCTCTCTCTCTCTCTGTCCCCCTGTCTCTCTCTCTCTCTGTCGCTGAAGTGTTAGGCAGGTAGGTTCGATGTGGACTGCACTCGATGCAGGGAAGATAGAAACACACGTCTAACACTGGAGAAGATCCAACACTGTTTTATTCAACGATAGAACTGATATACATATTCAGCTGTGGGCCGACACTATACTGAACTGACTGGAGACCTTGTAGTAGCCTGATCAGACTTACTAGCTATCGCATGGTGTTTGCACTTGCTAGCTCGTGGACTCTGACTGTCTCAGTGGCTGGGTCCCGAGAGAGCGGGAAACCTAGTACCCTCTGGCTTTATAGTGGCAGTGTCCTGTCTGGTGATTGGCTGCACTGTGTTGTGTGCTTACTGGTCATCCTGTGTGTCAATCACTGCCTGTCTGCATCTCATTATATACATAAGTGGATATTATGACATCGCCCCTTTTTGTTTAAGATAAATAAATACTGAGGTGTGTGTGCGTATATATATCTCTATTTGCCTGACTATATACAAAAGGTGTCTAAATGAACGTATATCCATAGGAAGGTGTCAATAGTGCACATACATGGCAAACTAAACAATATTTACAGAGGTTAAAATCGATGAAGTCACAAAATGTACAAAAGTTCAGTTTACAGATTCAGTCTTTGTGGTGGGCGAAGAATTCTTGTTGATCGCCGCAGAGGTGGATCAGGAGCTGCCTGCACGTGAATAGGCAGGATCGCTGCCATCGTGGTGGTCGCATGGGCCAGCAGGATTGCTGGTAGATCGGTGGCCTCGTGGCAGGGTACGTGCGGAGGAAGCATCGTGGGCGGCAGGGCACTTCGGTCAGGTAGCGGGCGTGGAACTCTGCGCAGTGCCCGTCTGTTGCGCCGTAGCAGGGACCCATCAGCCATGCGGACAAGGAACGATCTTGGGGCCACTTGTTTGATCACAACAGCTGTGGCTGACCAGCCGCCCTGAGGCAACTGGACACGAACATTATCAGTTGGGGCCAGCTCGGGTAGATCCGTGGCTTGAGCATCGCATGTGGCCTTCTGTTGGGCCCGTGACTGCTGCATTTTCAGTAAGACCGTGAAGTGGTCAACGTCTGGAACATGGATGGCTGGAACTGTGGTCCTCAGAGTGCGATTCATGAGCATCTGCGCTGGAGACAACCCAGTGGACAGTGGGGTTGCCCTGCCTGAGTCTGCAGCTTTGCACAGCAACCGCTTTACAATATGGACCCCTTTCTTGGCCTTCCTGTTCGACTGCGGGTAGTGGGGACTGGAGGTAACGTGACGGAATTTGTAGGATTGTGCAAAATCAGACCATTCCTGGCTGTAATAGGAAGGACCGTTGTCGCTCATTACCGTGAGCGGAATCACATGCCTGGCGAACATTTCTTTGCAGGCTTTGATTACCGTCTTCGACATGAGGTCGGACAGTTTCACCACTTCTGGGTAATTGGAGAAGTAGTTGACCAGGAGTACGTAGTCACGCCCCTTGATGTGGAAAAGGTCTACACCTACTTTGGACCATGGAGAGGGCCTTGGGTTGAGCTGGTTGAAACTTCTGACAGGTAGGGCAGTTTAGGACTGTGTCGGCAATGTCCTGGCTGATGCCCGGCCAATAGTCCGCCTCCCGAGCTCTGCGTCGGCATTTCTCGACCCCAAGGTGACCCTCATGGAGTTGGCCTAGCAACATAGCCCACATGCTCTGAGGAATTACGATCCTGTTGAGTTTCAGAAGGATTCCCTCCACCACCGTCAGGTCGTCTTTTACGTTATAGAACTGGGGACATTGTCCCTTCTGCCAGCCATTGGTAAGGTGCTGCATCACACGCTGCAGGAAAGGATCCTTGGCCGTCTCCTCACGAATTTGGACCACCCGTTCGTCAGAGGCCGGAAGGTTTGTGGCACACAACTGCAGTTGCGCTTCTATGTGGCAGATGAATTCACTTTGTTCACACGGTGTGGTAATGGACCTGGATAGGGCATCTGCAACGATCAGCTCTTTGCCTGGCGTGTAGACAAGTTCGAAGTCGTAGCGGCGTAGTTTAAGAAGAATTCGCTGTGGGACTTCCGGGTGCGGCTATGCAGAGCTAGGTCGCATATTCGGTAGCTCCTGCTTGGAACGGACTTTTGGGCTCTTTTACAGGGCCCCCACGGCATTTGTTTGACATTTCCCGGTGTGGCAAGAAGACTGCAACATTCCCGTGACAGTGTCCCCCAGGAATGTTGTGTCTTTTGGCTACCAGACCCTTCAGAAACAGTAAAAGATTTGGCTGCAACAGGATAAACAGGGCCTCTTCCAGCATGCAGGCGGGGGAAGGGCAAGCTTAAAGCTGCAAACTGACCGGAGGGCCTTTATCAAAGTTGAATTCTAACAGCAGAGGGAACAACTGTGAAAAGATCTCACCAAGGCCACTGAAGAAGCGGGGACGAGGCTTCCGGTGGCGGCCATGGAGGAGTAGGTCGCACATTCGTCAGCTCCCATCTGGAACGGACACTTTGACCTGTTTCAGGAGTTTCCACAGACATTTTGGGGCAGATTGGTGAAGCGAACACTGCCAAAAGGATTCCCTCTCGAGACTTCCGGTTGCAGCTATGCGGAGCTAAGTCGCACATTCGGTGGCTCCCGCAAAAACAGACTTTTGGGCTCTTTTCTGGCCCCCAAGGGCACTTTTTCGACGTTTCCCGGTGTGGGAAGGAGTTAATAATAGTTCCCCGTCAGTATATGGCTTTAACTAGGGGCGGGGTGACAAAAAAGGTGGTGGTGGACCAGAAGAAGGGAGGGAAGAAGGACAAAATGGCGGTGGGCGGAGACCAGGCAGCGTGGAGGCAGTGGGCGGAGGAGCAACAGGAGGGTATCCAGCGCTGCCTCAGAGATTAAAACGGACCTGCTAGAGCCGATGAAGGCTTCTATTGATAAGCTGCTGGAGACACAGACGTCCCAGGGGGTGGCGATCCGAGAGGCACAACAAAAGATCTCTGACAATGAGGACGAGATCTTAGTCCTGGCGGTAAAGGTGGAGGCGCTCGAGGAACTCCACAAGAAATGGCAGGAGCGGTTCGAGGAGATGGAGAATCGGTCGAGGCGGAAGAATCTGCGGATTCTGGGCCTCCCGGAGGGGCTGGACGTGAGGGCCTATGTGGTCACCATGTTAAACTCGCTGATGGGAACGGGGTCCTTCCAGGGACCCCTGGAGCTGGAAGGGGCCGATAGAGTGTTGGCGAGGAGGCCCAAGGCTAACGAGCCACCGCGGGTGGTGCTGGTGCGGTTCCATCGGTTCGTCGATCGGGAGTGTGTGCTCAGGTGGGTCAAGAGGAGAGGAGCAGCAGGTGGGAGAACGCGGAGGTTCGGATATATCAGGACTGGAGTGCGGAGGTGGCGAAGAGGAGGGCCGGGTACAATCGAGCGAAGGCGGTGCTGCACAGGAAGGGGGTGAAGTTTGGCATGTTGCAGCCGGCGCAACTGTGGGTTACCTACAAGGACCGGCACCATTATTTTGAGTCTCCGGAGGAGGCGTGGGCCTTTGTTCAGGCCGAGAAGCTGGACACAGACTGAGGGTCGGGATGGGTGATTGGGGACTGTGGTGGATATGTTATGCCTATTTTTGGTTCGGGGGGGGACCTCTGCATTGTTTTGGGTTTCTTTTTCTCTGTGTTTTCCTCTATCGGGTTGGGGAGGGTGGATGGGGCGGGTTGGGCACTGTTTTGGTTGGAGGTGGGGCCTGGTAGGTGGAGAGCGTGGGATTTTTTTCCCGCGCCGAAGACTGGGGGGGGGGCGGGACCGGGGCGGGGAAGCGAGGATTGTTTCCCGCGCTTAGAACGGAGGGAAGAGGGGGAGAGCCTGTGAATGGGGAGCGGGAGAGGAGGGTGTGCCACACAATGGGAGGAGTCGAAGGGGAGGCGGGAGTGGCCGGGGTCAGCAGGAGTCAGCTGACTTGCGGAAGTGCAATGTGGGGAGCAAACCAGCTAGGATGGGTCCTAGCCCGGGGGGGGGGGGGGTGTCGAGTTGCTGCTGCTAAGATCAAGGAGGAGCTGGAGCGAGTGGGGTGGGTCGAGACGGGGGTATGCCGCTGTGGGGAACGGGCTGGGTGCAGGGTGCGGGCGCGTGGCTGGCCGAGGAGGGGTCATGGCTAGTCGGCGGGGGAGGGGGGCAGGTTGCCCCCTGATTCGGCTGATAACCTGGAATGTAAGGGGACTGAATGGGCCGGTTAAGCGGGCCCGCGTGTTCGCGCACCTGAAGGGGCTCAAGGCGGGTGTGGTTATGCTCCAGGAGACACACCTGAAGGTGGCAGACCAGGTAAGACTGAGGAAAGGGTGGGTAGGTCACTCGGGGCTAGATGCCAAAAATCGAGGGGTGGCGATCTTGGTGGGAAAGAAGGTGTTATTCGAGGCGTCGAGCATTGTGGCAGATAATGGCGGAAGGTACATTATGGTAAGTGGTAAGTTGCAGGGAGAGAGGGTGGTACTGGTCAATGTGTATGCTCCAAACTGGGACGATGCGGGTTTTATGTGGCGTATGTTGGGTCGGATCCCAGACTTAGAAGTGGGGGGTCTGATAATGGGGGGGAGACTTTAACACGGTGTTGGATCCTGCACTGGATCGCTCCAGGTCTAGGATGGGTAGGAAGCCGGCGGCGGCTAGAGTGTTGAGGGGATTTATGGACCAAATGGGAGGGGTGGACCCTTGGAGATTTGCAAGGCCGGGGACTAGGGAATTTTCATTCTTCTCACATGTCCATAAGGCTTATTCTCGAATCGACTTTTTCATTTTGAGTAGGGCGCTGATAGCGAGAGTAGAGGATACCGAGTACTCGGCAATAGCCATTTTGGACCACACCCCGCATTGGGTGGACTTGGAGATGGGGGAGGAGAGGGACCAGCGCCCGCTGTGGCGCTTGGAGGTGGGGCTGTTGGCGGACGAGGAGGTGAGCGAGCGGGTCCGAGGAAGTATAGAGAGGTACTTGGAGACCAACGACAACGGGGAGGTCCGAGTGGGGATGGTATGGGAGGCACTGAAGGCGGTGGTGAGGGGAGAGCTGATCTCCATCAGGGCCCACAAGGAGCGGAGGGAGCGGGGGGAGAGGGAGAGGCTGGTGTGGGAGATGGTGAGGGTAGACAGGAGGTATGCGGAAGAACCTGAGGAAGGATTGTTGAGGAAGAGGCGCAGCCTCCAGGCCGAATTCGACCTGGTGACCACCAGGAAGGCAGAGGTGCAGTGGAGGAAGGCCCAGGGGGCGGTCTACGAGTATGGGGAAAAGGCAAGCCGGATGCTGGCGCATCAGCTTCGGAAGCGGGACGCAGCTAGGGAGATCGGGGGAGTTAAGGACAGGGGAGGGAGCGTGGTGCGGAGTGGGGTTGGCATCAATAGGGTCTTCAGGGACTTCTACGAGGAATTGCCATGGGAGGAGGGAGGGATGGGCCGTTTCCTGGACCAATTGAGGTTTCCAAAGGTGGACGAGGGACTGGTGGCGGGACTGGGGGCCCCGATTGGGCTGGAGGAGCTGATCAAAGAGACAGGAAGCATGCAGGCGGGGAAGGAACCGGGGCCAGACGGTTTCCCGGTCGAGTTCTATAAAAAATATATGGACCTGTTGGGCCCGCTGTTAGTTAGGATCTTCAATGAGGCATTTACCCCCGACGATGTCCCGGGCACTGATCTCCTTGATCCTGAAGCGGGACAAAGATCCCCTGCAATGTGGGTCTTACAGACCGATTTCCTTGTTAAATGTAGATGCCAAGGTGCTGGCGAAGGTCTTGGCCACGAGGATTGAGGATTGTGTGCCACAGATCATCCATGAAGACCAGACGGGGTTTGTGAAAGGGAGACAGTTGAACGCGAATGTGCGGAGGCTTTTGAACGTTATCATGATGCCGGCGAGGGAGGGGGAGGCGGAGATAGTGGTGGCGATGGATGCTGAGAAAGCCTTCGATAGGGTAGAGTGGGGGTACCTGTGGGAGGTGCTGAAGAGGTTCAGGTTTGGGGAGGGGTTTGTCAGGTGGGTTAGGCTGTTGTATGAGGTCCCGATGGCGAGTGTGGCCACAAATAGGAGGAGGTCCAAGTACTTTCAGTTGCACCGAGGGACGAGACAGGGGTGTCCCCTGTCCCCCCTGCTCTTTGCACTGGCGATTGAACCCCTGGCTATGGCACTGAGAGAGTCGAGGAACTGGAGAGGTTGGTGCGGGGTGGGGAGGATCATAGGGTGTCGCTTTATGCGGACGACCTGCTGCTGTATGTGGCGGACCCGGTGGGAGGAATGCCAGAGGTAATGAAGATCCTTTGGGAATTCGGGGACTTTTCGGGGTACAAGCTCAATATGGGGAAGAGCGAGCTGTTCGTAGTTCAGCTAGGGGACTAGGACAGCTCCCACTAAAAAGGGCGGAGAGGAGCTTCAGATATTTGGGGGTCCAGGTGGCCAGGAGCTGGGGGGCCCTGCATAGGCTTAACTTTACAAGGCTGGTGGAGAAAATGGAGGAGGAGTTCAAGAGGTGGGACGCGTTGCCGCTGTCCCTGGCGGGTAGGGTGCAGTCAATCAAAATGACGGTGCTCCCAAGGTTTTTGTTCCTGTTCCAGTGCCTCCCCGTGTTTATACCGAAGGCTTTTTTTCAGGCGGGTTAACAGGAGTATAATGGGGTTTGTGTGGGCGCGAGGGACTCCGAGGGTGAGAAGGGTGTTCCTGGAGCGGAGTAGAGATAGGGGGGGGGCTGGCGCTGCCCAACCTCTGTGGGTACTACTGGGCCGCCAAGGCGACAATGTTGCGCAAGTGGGTGATGGAGGGGGAGGGGGCTGCATGGAAGAGGCTGGAGACAGCGTCCTGTGTGGGTACGAGCCTGGGGGCACTGGCAACGGCGCCGCCTCCGCTCCCTCCAAGGAGGTATACCACGAGCCCGGTGGTGGTGGCGGCCCTCAAAACCTGGGGCAGTGGAGGCGGCATATGGGGGAAGTTAGGGCCTCGGCGTGGACCCCATTACGGGGGAACCACTGGTTCGCCCCAGGAAGAACATGTGGAGGGTTTTCGGGGTGGCACAGGGCAGGGATACGAAAGTTGGGGGACCTGTTTGTGGACGGGATGTTCGCGAGCTTGGGTGAGCTGGAGGAGAAGTACGGGCTCCCCCTGGGGAACACCTTCAGGTACTTACAGGTAAGGGCGTTTGCCAGACGGCAGGTGGTGGAATTCCCACGGCTACTGCCACACACAGTACAGGACGGGGTGCTCTCGGGGGGGTGGGTGGGAGTGGGGAAGATCTCGGAAACTTACCAGGTGATGCAGGAGGAGGAGGAGGCCTCGGTGGTGGAGTTGAAAGGTAAGTGGGAGGAGGAGTTGGGAGAGGAGATCGAAGAGCGGACGTGGGCAGATGCCCTAGGGAGGGTGAACTCTTCCTCTTCGTGCACGAGGCTCAGCCTCATACAGTTTAAGGTGCTGCACAGGGCACACATGACTGGGACAAGGATGAGCAGGTTCTTTGGGGGTGAGGACAGGTGTGGTAGGTGCTCAGGGAGCCCAGCAAATCACACCCATATGTTCTGGGCATGCCCAGCGCTGGAGGAATTTTGGAAGGGCGTAGCGAGGACGGTGTCGAGGGTGGTAGGATCCAGGGTCAAACCGGGCTGGGGGCTCGCAATATTTGGGGTGGCAGAGGAGCCGGGAGTGCAGGAGGTGAAAGAGGCCGGAATTCTGGCCTTTGCGTCCCTGGTAGCCCGGCGAAGGATTCTCCTTCAGTGGAAAGATACGAGGCCCCCAAGCGTGGAATCCTGGATCAGCGATATGGCTGGGTTCATTAAATTGGAGAGGGTGAAATTCGCCTTGAGAGGGTCGGTACGAGGGTTCTTTAGGCGGTGGCAACCGTTCTTAGACTTTCTGGCAGAACGATAGACATTGGTCAATGGCAGCAGCAGCTCGGGGGATGGGGGGGTTTACTTTATTTTTGTTCATGTTATTTACACTGTAAGGGTCTGAGGGGGTGTATATACCTGTTGTCTTAAGTCGGGGTGTTAATGTTAATTTATTATTTAGGCACGGGGGGGGGGAGGGGTTTGGGGGGTTGCTTTTTTAGATTGTGTTTTGTACTTAACCCTGTTGGGTTCTTTTTTCTTTCTCATTTTGTTATTGATATTTTATGAAAACCTTTAATAAAAATTATTTTTTTAAAAAGAAGAATTCGCTGTAACCGACGTGCCATGTCATTTAAATCCTCTATGGACTAGAGGCCTGTGGTCCGTTACTACCGTGAATTTTGGCAGGCCGTAAACGTAGTCGTGAAACTTGACTATAACAGTCAGGAGGCCCAGACACTCCTTCTCAATCTGAGCGTACCGTTGCTCAGTGGGCGTCATGGCCCTGGAGGCATACACCACTGGAGCCCAGGATGCGGAATCATCTCGCTGAAGGAGCACCGCCCCAATGCCGTCCTGGCTTGCATCAGTCGATATCTTGGTTTCCTTGGTGGGGTCGAAGAACGCTAGAACTGGGGCTGTGGTGAGCTTTGCTTTCAGCTCACACCATTCCTCTTCATGCGTGGGCAGCCACTGGAATTCTGTCGACTTCTTGACGAGATGGCGGAGGGCCGTGGTGTGGGATGCCATATTGGGAATGAATTTCCTGAAGAAGTTGACCATCCCGAGGAAGCGGAGGACCGCCTTCTTGTCCTCCGGGGTCTTCATGGCGTTGATCGCCGAGACCTTGTTGGAATCTGGCCGCACGCCCTGCTGCAAGATGTGGTCACCCAGGAACATAATATCCGATTGACCAAATGAGCACTTGGCCCTGTTGAGCTGGAGACCATGTTCATGAATTCTCTGGAATATCTTCTTGAGGCGAGCGATGTGTTCCTGGGGCGTTGTGGACCAGATAATTACGTTGTCAACGTATACTCGCACCCTCCCCGATGCCCTCCATCATCTGCTCCATGATGCGGTGAAATACTTCGGAGGCAGATATGATCCCAAAAGGCAAAAGGTTGTAGCAGTAGCGACCGAACGGGGTGTTGAACGTGCACAGCTTGCGAGTGGGCGCGTCCAGCTGTATTTGCCAAAAACCCTTGGAGGCGTCCAGCTTAGTAAATAGAACATAGAACATAGAACAATACAGCGCAGTACAGGCCCTTTGGCCCACGATGTTGCACCGAAACAAAAGCCATCTAACCTACACTATGCCATTATCATCCATATTTTTATCCAATAAACTTTTAAATGTCCTCAATGTTGGCGAGTTCACTACTGTAGCAGGTAGGGCATTCCACGGCCTCACTACTCTTTGCATAAAGAACCTACCTCTGACCTCTGTCCTATTTCTATTACCCCTCAGTTTAAAGCTATGTCCCCTCGTGCCAGCCATTTCCATCCGTGGGAGAAGGCTCTCACTGTCCACCCTATCCAACTCCCTGATCATTTTGTTTGCCTCTATTAAGTCTCCTCTTAACCTTCTTCTCTCCAACGAAAACAACCTCAAGTCCATCAGCCTTTCCTCATAAGATTTTCCCTCCATACCAGGCAACATCCTGGTAAATCTCCTCTGCACCCGCTCCAAAGCCTCCACGTCCTTCCTATAATGCGGTGACCAGAACTGTACGCAATACTCCAAATGCGGCTGAACCAGAGTTCTGTACAGCTGCAACATGACCTGCTGACTCCGGAACTCAATCCCTCTACCAATAAAGGCCAACACTCCATAGGCCTTCTTCACAACCCTATCAACCTGGGTGGCAACTTTCAGGGATCTATGTACATGGACACCTAGATCCCTCTGCTCATCCACACTTTGAAGAACTTTACCATTAGCCAAATATTCCTCATTCCAGTTATTCCTTCCAAAGTGAATCACCTCACACTTCTCTACATTAAACTCCATTTGCCACCTCTCAGCCCAGCTCTGCAGCTTATCTATATCCCTCTGTAACCTGCTACATCCTTCCACACTATCGACAACACCACCGACTTTAGTATCGTCTGCAAATTTACTCACCCACCCTTCTGCGCCTTCCTCTAGGTCATTGATAAAAATGACAAACAGCAACGGCCCCAGAACAGATCCTTGTGGTACTCCACTTGTGACTGAACTCCATTCTGAACATTTCCCATCAACCACCACCCTCTGTCTTCTTTCAGCTAGCCAATTTCTGATCCACATCTCTAAATCACCCTCAATCCCCAGCCTCCGTATTTTCTGCAATAGCCTACCGTGGGGAACCTTATCAAACGCTTTGCTGAAATCCATATACACCACATCAACTGCCCTACCCTCGTCTACCTGTTCAGTCACCTTCTCAAAGAACTCGATAAGGTTTGTGAGGCATGACCTACCCTTCACAAAGCCATGCTGACTATCCCTGATCATATTATTCCTATCTAGATGATTATAAATCTTGTCTCTTATAATCCCCTCCAAGACTTTACCCACTACAGACGTGAGGCTCACCGGTCTATAGTTGCCGGGGTTGTCTCTGCTCCCCTTTTTGAACAAAGGGACCACATTTGCTATCCTCCAGTCCTCTGGCACTATTCCTGTAGCCAATGATGACATAAAAATCAAAGCCAAAGGTCCAGCAATCTCTTCCCTGGCCTCCCAGACAATCCTAGGATAAATCCCATCAGGTCCCGGGGACTTATCTATTTTCAGCCTGTCCAGAATTGCCAACACCTCTTCCCTACGTACCTCAATGCCATCTACTCTATCAGCCTGGGGCTCAGCATTCTCCTCCACAACATTATCTTTTTCCTGAGTGAATACTGACGAAAAATATTCATTTAGTATCTCGCCTATCTCTTCAGACTCCACACACAACTTCCCATCCCTGTCCTTGACTGGTCCTACTCTTTCCCTAGTCATTCGCTTATTCCTGACATACCTATAGAAAGCTTTTGGGTTTTCCTTGATCCTTCCTGCCAAATACTTCTCATGTCCCCTCCTTGCTCGTCTTAGCTCTCTCTTTAGATCCTTCCTCGCTACCTGGTAACTATCAAGCGCCCCAACTGAAACTTCACACCTCATCTTCACATAGGCCTCCTTCTTCCTCTTAAGAGATTCCACTTCTTTGGTAAACCACGGTTCCCTCGCTCGGCGCCTTCGTCCCTGCCTGACCAGTACATACTTATCAAGAACACGCAGTAGCTGATCCTTGAACAAGCTCCACTTATCCAGTGTGCCCAACACTTGCAGCCTACTTCTCCACCTTATCCCCCCCAAGTCACATCTAATGGCACCCTAATTGCCTTTCCCCCAGCTATAACTCTTGCCCTGCGGTGTATACTTATCCCTTTCCATCATTAACGTAAACGTCACCGAATTGTGGTCACTGTCCCCAAAGTGCTCTCCTACCTCCAAATCCAACACCTGGCCTGGTTCATTACCCAAAACCAAATCCAACGTGGCCTCGCCTCTTGTTGGCCTGTCAACAAACTGTGTCAGGAAACCCTCCTGCACACTCTGTACAAAAAACGACCCATCTATTGTACTCGAACTATATCTTTTCCAGTCAATATTTGGAAAGTTAAAGTCTCCCATAATAACTACCCTGTTACTTTCGCTCTTATCCAGGATCATCCTCGCCATCCTTTCCTCTACATCCCTCGAACTATTTGGAGGCCTATAGAAGACTCCCAACAGTGTGACCTCTCCTTTCATGTTTCTAACCTCAGCCCATACTACCTCGGAAGATGAGTCCCCATCTAGCATCCTCTCCGCCACCGTAATACTGCTCTTGACTAGCAGCGCCACACCTCCCCCTCTTTTGCCTCCTTCTCTGAGCTTACTAAAACACCTAAACCCCGGAACCTGCAACATCCATTCCTGTCCCTGCTCTATCCATGTCTCCGAAATGGCCACAACATCGAAGTCCCAGGTACCAACCCATGCTGCCAGTTCCCCTACCTTATTTCGTATACTCCTGGCATTGAAGTAGACACACTTCAAACCACCTAGCTGAACACTGGCCCCCTCCTGCGACGTCAAATCTGAGCTCCTGACCTCTATACTCTCATTCTCCCTTACCCTAAAACTACAATCCAGGTTCCCATGCCCCTGCTGCATTAGTTTAAACCCCCCCAAAGAGCACTAACAAATCTCCCCCTGCCCCCCCCACCAGGATATTTGTGCCCCTCAGGTTCAGATGTAGACCATCCTGTCTGTAGAGGTCCCACCTTCCCCAGAAAGAGCCCCAGTTATCCAGAAATCTGAATCCCTCCCGCCTGCACCACCCCTGTAGCCACGTGTTTAATTGCTCTCTCTCCCTATTCCTCATCTCACTATCACGTGGCACGGGCAACAACCCAGAGATATCAACTCCGTTTGTTCTAGTTCTGAGCTTCCATCCTAGCTCCCTGAAAGCCTGCCTGACATCCTTATCCCCTTTCCTACCTATGTCGTTAGTGCCAATGTGGACCACGACTTGGGGCTGCTCCCCCTCCCCCTTAAGGACCCGGAAAACACGATCCGAGACATCACGTACCCTTGCACCTGGGAGGCAACATACCAAACGTGAGTCTCTCACGCTCCCACAAAATCTCCTATCTGTGCCCCTGACTATCGAGTCCCCAATTACTAATGCTCTGCTCCTCTCCCCCCTTCCCTTCTGAGCAACAGGGACAGACTCCGTGCCAGAGGCCCGTACCCCATGGCTTACCCCTGGTAAGTCCCCCCCCCACAAGTATCCAAAGCGGTATACTTGTTTCTCAGGGGAACGACCGCAAGGGATCCCTGCACTGACTGCTTTTTCCCAGTCCCTCTTACAGTTACCCATCTATCTCCAATCTTTGGTGTAACTAATTCCCTGAAGCTGCTATCTATGACCCCCTCTGCCTCCCGAATGATCCGAAGTTCTTCCAACTCCAGCTCCAGTTCCCTAACTCGGTCTTGGAGGAGCTGGAGATGGCAGCACTTCCTGCAGGTAAAATCAGCAGGGACACTAACGGCATCCCTCACCTCAAACATCCTGAAGGAGGAACATTGCACTCCCTTCCCTGCCATCCCTCTAACTTTCTACCAAGATCTGGCTAACAACTAAATTAAATTTTTTTAATAAAAAAAAATAACAATAATAAAATATGGTACTTACCTCACACCAATGGGTCTTATTATTAGGTTAGAGGAGGAGGGCGGGTGGGAGACACTACACGTGTAGTGTCTCGGGTTTCCTCTCCACCAGAATTTATTGGTGAGGGTCTTCCCAGAAATCCGCGGGTCGACTTCCTGTTCCCGCCTTAAACACTAAAATTTAAAAAAAAACAGCAAAGAGGGACCGAAAACGGGGCCAGGTAAGTGTTTTTAAAGGCGAGACTTACCTCCCAGAAATCACTTCCGCACTGCCCCCGCTGAAATGGACTAGTCTGCTCCGCTCCTGCTGAAATCGACTGGACCTGCAAGGTAAGGAAGTTGTTAATCAGTACTTACCTCACCCCAGGCAGCGACCTTTTAAACTGTCCCCTCTGCCTCGCAGCTCCCGCGCTTTTTCAAACTCCCGCACTGTTTCTAAGGTCCCGGCTCTCTCTCTCTCCCGAACTAACAGCTGACCTGCAAGGTAAGGAAGTTGTTAATCAGTACTTACCTCACCCAGGTGGCGACCTTTTAAACTGTCCCCTCTGCCTCGCAGCTCCCGCGCTTTTTCAAACTCCCGCGCTGTTTCTAAGGTCCCGGCTCTCTCTCTCTCTTCCGAACTAACAGCTGACCTGCAAGGTAAGGAAGTTGTTAATCAGATTTTGTAAATGTAAAGATTTTGGCATGAGCCATCACACTGGTCAACTCTTCACGGTTTGGTATCGGGTAATGCTCCTGCATGATGTTGCAGTTTAGATCCTTAGGGTCAATGCAAATGCGAAGCTCCCCTGACGGCTTCTTTACGCAGACCATGGAGCTGCCCCAGTCTGTTGGCTCTGTGACCTTCGATATGATGCCCTGGTCTTGGAGGTCCTGTAATTGCTTCTTCAGACAATCCTTGAGGGGTGCCGGCACCTGGCGTGGTGCATGAATTACAGGGGTAGTGTTCGGCTTGAGCAGGATTTTATATTGGTGTGGGAGCGTGCCCATTCCATCGAATACGCTGTGGTTCTGCGTGATAATGTCATCTATGTCGGCTTGTAAGTTTCCATCAGGCGAGGCCGTTGCCAGTGATGATGACATGGTGTGGACTCGCTGAACCAGGTTCAGGAGCTTGCAGGCTCGAGCACCGAGCAGGGACGCTCTGTCAGGCCCGACGATTTCAAACCGCACTGTTGCCTTGATCGCCTTGTTGGATACCCCTAGTTGACAGGAGCCACTGGCAGCTATGGAATTGCCATTGTAGTCAATGAGCTGGCAGGTCGGTGGAAGAATGCTTGGTCTGGCGCGGATGGTGTCGAGGTTGGACTTTGAGATGAGGTTCGCTGATGCGCCGGTGTCCAGTTTAAATCGGATGCGAGTCTTGTTAACTGTGAGGACAGCACACCACTCGTCGTCGGGATCCACACTGAAGATCGAGAGGCGTTTCGCCATTGTGGTGGAAGGCAGCGTATGTGTAGTTATGATGCCCACCTGGTATGGGGACTTGAGGCACTCAGCATCAGGGTCTGTTGGCCTTCGGGATCGGAATCTGGCATGCCTTGCTGTATTGAGCGGACACTTCTGTGCCGCAGCTGGGATCGCTAGCTGCTGAGCGGTGGGGCAGATCTGCAAAGGGCTGCGTAGTGGCCAAGTTTGCCACACTGTAGACACCGGCGTCCTTTTGCCAGACATTGCCGCTTTAAATGGGCGGAGCCACAATTCGGACACGTCATGACGCCGACGTCAGCGCGTTCCGTGTGCCATCGCGCATGCGCAGTGCGGTCGTTCGACGTACGCACCTGCGCAGTCGGGTTCTCGGGCTCGTCGGGTTCTCGGGCTCGTCGTTCACTCGGTCGTGGCGTGCATGCGCAGGGACCCGGGAAAAGCGCGCGAAATGACCACTCTCCTCGATGCTCAGGCCCTGCATTTGTGCAATGGCCTGCACCCGTTCCGCCTCGTGGGAGGCCAGCTTTGCAGTTTCTGCCGCCCTGATGTGGGAGTAATGATTTTTAGCATGCTCATGGACAACGCATGTCTCGACAGCGACAGAGAGGGTCAACTTGTTTGACTTTCAGGAGCTGCTGCCGAAGGGAGTCGGAGTGGACCCCGAAAACGATCTGATCCCGGACCATGGAATCAGCCGTCGCGTCATAGTTACATGACTGCACTAGGATGCGGAGATGGGTCACGAAGGACTGAAAAGGTTCATCCTTACCCTGAAGCCTCTGCTGGAAGATGTACCGTTCAAAGCTCTCATTCACCTCAATGTCACACCTCAGCAGGACTGTTTTGAATTTTGTTTTGTCTTCGCTGTCAGCGAACGGAAGGGAGTTGTAGATGTGGATGGCGTGGTCCCCCGTGGTGGAGAGAAATAGCGCGATCTTCCTGGCATCCGATGCTGCTTCGAGGTCGGAGGCCTCGATGTACAAGAGGAACTTCTGCTTGAAGATTTTCCAATTTGCGCCGAGGTTGCCGGAGATGCGGAGCTGCGGAGGAGGCTGGATGTTTCCCATT
Organism: Scyliorhinus torazame; assembly: GCF_047496885.1. Lineage (NCBI taxonomy): Eukaryota > Metazoa > Chordata > Chondrichthyes > Carcharhiniformes > Scyliorhinidae > Scyliorhinus > Scyliorhinus torazame. The sequence continues at coordinate 88,068,269 of NC_092710.1, read as the reverse complement.
TCACCGGATGGCTGCTTGCTGGTCAATGCTGATTCACTCGAGGTAGGTCCGTCAAGATCAGTATCACTCTGGTACCATGATGTGTTAGGCAGGTAGGTTCGATGTGGACTGCACTCGATGCAGGGAAGCTAGAAACAGACGTCTAACGCTGGAGAAGATCCAACACGGTTTTATTCAACGATCGAAGTGATAGACATATTCAGCTGTGGGTCGACACTATACTGAACTGACTGGAGACCTTGTAGTAGCCTGACCAGACTTACTAGCTACCGCATGGTGTTTGCACTTGCTAGCTTGTGGACTCTGACTGTCTCAGTGGCTGGGTCCCGAGAGAGCGGGAAACCTAGTACCCTCTGGCTTTATAGTGGTAGTGTCCTGCCTGATGATTGGCTGCACTGTGCTGTGTGCTTACTGGTCATCCTGTGTGTCAATCACTGCCTGTCTGCATCTCATTATATACATGAGTGGATATTATGACAGTCGCCTTGTCTCGCTCACTCTGTCGCCCTGTCTCTCTCTGTCGCTCTGTGTCTCTCTCTCTCTGTCTCCCTGTCTCTCTCTCTCTGTCATCCTGTCTCACTCTCGCTGAGACCCTCTCTCTCTCTCTCTCTCTCTCTCACTCTCTCTGTCGCACTCTGTCTCTCTATCTCTGTCGCCCTCTCTCTCTCTCTCTGTTGCCCTGTCTCTCTCTCTCAGTCTCCCTGTCTCTCTCTCTCTCTCTCTCTCTCTGTCGCCCTCTCACTCTCTCTCTGTCGCCCTGTCTCTCTCTCTCAGTCGCCCTGTCTCTCTCTCTCTCTCTCTCTCTCTGTCGCCCTGTCTCTCTCTCTCAGTCTCCCTGTCTCTCTCTCTCTGTCGCCCTGTCTGTCTCTCTCTCTGTCACCCTGTCCCTCTCTCGTTCGCCCTGTCTCTCTCTCTCTCTTTGTCGCCCTGTCTCTCTCTCTCTGTCACCTTGTCTCGCTCACTCTGTCGCCCTGTCTCTCTGTCACCCTATCTCTCTCTCTCTGTCGCCCTGTCTCTCTCTCTCTCTGTCATCCTGCCTCTCTCTCGCTGTGACCCTCTCTCTCTGTCGCTCTCTCTCTCTCTCTCTCTCTCTCTGTCACCCTGTCTCTCTCTATCTCTGTTGTCATGATATCCACACCAGCATATCATGGTGCAATCACACACACACTGATGGACAGGTAGTTGGACCAACCAACACACACATAACATCGCAGCCAATCACCAGTGAGAGCACATGCACTATAAAACAGGGAACACCACAGTTTCCGCTCATTCTACCAGGAGATAGCTCAGAGCACAGAGCTCACAGCGCGCCACTCAGACATAGGCCATGTGCTGAGTGCCTCATCAAGATAATGATAGGGCTGGGTCCACAGGTTAGCTGGTGAAGCACGAACCTAAGCCAGCAGTTAGTAGTTGTCGTTGCTTAAGACAATAAAACAGAATTATACCATCTACAGCCGTGTTGGATCATTTGTGCATCGGAACACCCAACACGACATGATACCAGTAGTGGAAGCTAGCCAGCGACTGTGAGAACTACCTGCACCCTTCCAGAAATCCGCCATCCTGCGCCATGGAAAACATCAGCCGGCCACAGCCGCCCCGAATCGCTGGAAACCTTGGCGTCAACTGGAAGCTGTTTCAACAGCGCTTCCAGCTTTTACTAGAAACCACAGACAGTGAGAATGCATCGGACACCAGGAAGATCGCCCTCCTCCTCTCCACGGCAGGGCAACACGCCATCTACATCTACAACTCCCTGGCATTCGCGGAAGGCGAGGACAAGACTAAATATAAGATGGTGCTTCTAAAGTTCGAGGAACACTTCAGCATGGAAGTTAATGAGAGCTTCGAGAGGTACCTTTCCCAGCAGCGCCTGCAGGGTAAGGATGAGCCTTCTCGATCTTACTTGACACACCTCCGTATCCTCGCGCAGTCCTGCGGCTATGAGACCACCTCCGATTCCATGATATGGGATCAGATAGTTTTTGGGGTCATCTCGGACACCCTACGCCAGCAGCTCCTCAAAATAAAGCGCCTCACCCTAGCCACCGCCATCGAGACCTGTGTCCTCCATGAGAACGCGACCAGCCGGTACTCCCAAATCCAGGCGGCAGAAACGGCACGGCAGGGGTCCTACGAGGCGGAGCGGGTCCAGTCGATCGAGTTCCTCCCGGCCCACGGCCCGGACAAGGGAGGCCATTTTGCGCGCTTTCCGAGGCCTCCCGTGCTTGTACGTGCCAAAAGAGGGGACGTTGACGCAGAGGGACGTGATGCGCAGGCACGTTCTATGCAGGACCGCACCACGCATGCGTGGTGGCACAACGAACGCCATGACGTCACGACATGCAGCAACTGTGGCTCTGCCCATTTAAAGCGGCAATGTCCGGCCAAAGGGCGACAATGCCTCCGCTGTGGCAGGATGGGCCACTATGCTGCCTGCTGTTGAGCAGCTCAACCTGCCAACTCTCAACAATTCCGCCAGCCTCACAGGGACGTGCGGGCAATTCAGACCCCCTACACTGAGTCATATCCAGACAGTATACAGACCAGCAATACCGAAGATAGGGAGCCCTTCCGCGTTGCGGTAATCCACAAGAACCGGATGTCCCCAAGTCGGAACCACCAGCCGCTGCCAGTGCACAGCATTGATCCGGGCGATGAGTGGTGTGCCACCCTAACGGTCAACCGATCACAGATCACATTTCAAAGAACAAAGAACAAAGAAATGTACAGCACAGGAACAGGCCCTTCGGCCCTCCAAGCCCGTGCCGACCATGCTGCCCGACTAAACTACAATCTTCTACACTTCCTGGGTCCATATCCCTCTATTCCCATCCTATTCATGTATTTGTCAAGATGCCCCTTAAATGTCACTATCGTCCCTGCTTCCACCACCTCCTCCAGTAGCGAATTCCAGGCACCCACTACCCTCTGCGTAAAAAATTTGCCTCGTACATCTACTCTAAACCTTGCCCCTCTCACCTTAAACCGATGCCCCCGAGTAATTGACCCCTCTACCCCGGGGAAAAGCCTCTGACTATTCACTCTGTCTATGCCCCTCATAATTTTGTAGACCTCTATCAGGTCGCCCCTCAACCTCCTTCGTTCCAGTGAGAACAAACTGAGTTTATTCAACCGCTCCTCATAGCTAATGCCCTCCATACCAGGCAACATTCTGGTAAATCTCTTCTGCACCCTCTCTAAAGCCTCCACATCCTTCTAGTAGTGTGGCGACCAGAATTGAACACTATACTCCAAGTGTGGCCTAACTAAGATTCTATACAGCTGCAACATGACTTGCCAATTCTTATACTCAATGCCCCGGCCAATGAAGGCAAGCATGCCGTAGGCCTTCTTGACTACCTTCTCCACCTGTGTTGCCCCTTTCAGTGACCTGTGGGCATGTACTCCTAGATCTCTTTGACTTTCAATACTCTTGAGGGTTCTACCATTCACTGTATATTCCCTACCTGCATTAGACCTTCCAAAATGCATTACCTCACATTTGTCCGGATTAAACTCCATCTGCCATCTCTCCGCCCAAGTCTCCAGACAATCTAAATCCTGCTGTATCCTCAGACAGTCCTCATCGCTATCCGCAATTCCACCAACCTTTGTGTCGTCTGCAAACTTACTAATCAGACCAGTTACATTTTCCTCCAAATCATTTATATATACTATAAACAGCAAAGGTCCCAGCACTGATCCCTGTGGAACACCACTGGTCACAGCCCTCCAATTAGAAAAGCATCCTTCCATTGCTACTCTCTGCCTTCTATGACCTAGCCAGTTCTGTATCCACCTTGCCAGCTCACCCCTGATCCCGTGTGACTTCACCTTTTGTACTAGTCTTCCATGAGGGACCTTGTCAAAGGCCTTACTGAAGTCCATATAGACAACATCCACTGCCCTACCTGCATCAATCATCTTAGTGACCTCCTCGAAAAACTCTATCAAGTTAATGAGACATGACCTCCCCTTCACAAAACCATGCTGCCTCTCACTCAGACGTCCATTTGCTTCCAAATGGGAGTAGGTCCTGTCTCGAAGAATTCTCTCCAGTAATTTCCCTACCACTGAAGTAAGGCTCACCGGCCTGTAGTTCCCTGGATTTTCCTTGCTACCCTTTTTAAACAGAGGAACAACATTGGCTATTCTCCAGTCCTCCAGGACATCCCCTGAACACTTGGACACTGGTGCCTCCGCCAATCTCCTCGCATGGTCAGCCTTCCAGACCTTGAAGGTTAAGCCACCAATTCTGCCATCCCACTGTCAGCTGGTTGACTACAATGGAAACGTCATCCCGGCCACGGGGTCCTGAAAGTTCGAGGTTACACACAACTCACACAAAGCCACATTGTCGTTTGAATTAGTTGGATCCTCGAAGGACTCTCTGTTAGGTGCACAGGCGTGCAAGATCCTCCACCTCGTTCAGCGGGTACACACTCTGTCTCCAGAAGGCATGTCCGATTTCCCAGATGCGGACTGTAGGGTGCAGCTCCACTCACTCCTCGCGCACAACCAGGAGGTTTTCGAGGGCATGGGCACACTGCCCTACACGTACAGAATACGGCTCAAACCGGACGCCACCCCGGTCATTCACGCACCTTGTAGAGTCCCAGCACCACTCAAGGACCGCCTCAAGCAGCAGCTGCAGGACCTGCAGGACCAAGGAGTGCTTTCCTGGGTCACGGAGCCAATGCCATGGGTCAGCTCCATGGTGTGCGTCAAGAAGCCCTCCGGCGAGCTCCGGATCTGTATCGACCCAAAAGATTTGAATAACAACATCATGAGGGAACACTACCCCATACCCAAATGAGAAGAAATCACGAGCAAAATGGCTCGGGCAAAAATATTCACCAAGCTTGATGCCTCAAAGGGTTTTTGGCAGATTCAATTGGATCAGTCCAGCAGGAAGCTGTGCACTTTCAACACTCCATTTGGCAGATACTGCTACAATAGGATGCCATTCGGCATCATCTCGGCCTCCGAGGTGTTCCATCGCATCATGGAACAGATGATGGAGGGCATCAAAGGGGTACGCGTCTACGTAGACGACGCTATCATCTGGTCCACCACACCACAGGAGCACATCAGTCGTCTCCAGCGTGTCTTTGCACGGATACGAGATCAGGGCCTGCGCCTCAACCGAGCCAAGTGCTCTTTTGGCCAGACTGAGCTAAAGATTTTGGGGACCACATCTTCCGGTCAGGTGTGCGGCCGGATGCCTACAAAGTGGCAGCCATCGCAGCCATGTAGTAGCCATCAGACAAGAAGGCAGTGCTGCGCTTTCTCGGGATGGTCAACTTCCTGGGGAAGTTCATTGCTAACCTTGCCTCACATACGACTGCTCTTTGCCACCTGGTCAAAAAGACAACGGAATTCCAGTGGCTGCCCGCACACCAGAGTGAATGGGAGGAGCTCAAGGTCAAGCTCACCACCGCCCCGGTCCTGGCGTTTTTCGATACCACACGGGAAACAAAGATCTCAACTGACGCCAGCCAGTCCGGCATTTGGGCGGTACGCCTGCAACAGGACAACACCGAATCATGGGCTCCGGTCGCCTATGCGTCGCGGGCCATGACCCCCACAGAACAGCGCTATGCGCAGATTGAAAAGGAGTGCTTGGGCTTGTTGACCGGCATCAACAAATTTCACAATTATGTGTATGGTCTTCCGCAGTTCACTGTGGAGACCGACTATTGCCCCCTGGTCGGCATCATTCAGATGGACCTCAACGACATGACCCCTCGCCTCCAGCACATTCTGCTCAAGCTCCAGAGGTATGACTTCCAACTTGTCTACACCCCGGGAAAGGACCTCATCATCGCAGATGCTCTGTCCAGAGCAGTGAACACACCGCCCGAATCGGAGGGTTCGTTTGTCAGGTCGACGCACAAGTAGCCTTCACATCGGCTAATCTGCCGGCCACTGACGCACATCTGGCGCACATTCGCCGCGAGACTGCGGCTGACCCCCTTCTACAGCGTGTAATGCGCCACATGACAGAAGGGTGGCTCAAGGGGCAGTGCCCACAATTTTACAACGTCCGGGACGACTTGGCCGTCATTGATGGTGTCCTCTTGAAGTTGGACTGGATCGTGATCCCACAGAGCTTGCACCGGCTTGTCCTCGAACAATTGCACGAAGGCCATCTCGGGGTTGAAAAGTGCAGGCGAAGGGCCCGAGAGGCTGTGTACTGGCCGGGCACCAGCTACAACATCGCCAACATGGTGCTCAACTGCCACACCTGCCAGAGGTTTCAGCCGGCGCAACCCCCCCTGAGACACTTCAGCCCCATGAGTTGGTCACGTCCCCCTGGGCGAAGGTGGGCGTGGACCTCTTTCATGCGCTCGGCAGGGACTACATCATTCTGATTGAATATTTCTCAAATTATCCGGAGGTCGCACGCCTGCACGACATGGCATCAGCTGTCATCCGGGCATGCAAAGAAACCTTCGCTCGCCATGGAATTCCGCTCACCGTTATGTCTGCAACGGGCCTTGCTTTGCGAGCCTTTGCCACTTCATACAACTTCACACACGTGACGTCCAGTCCCTTTGCATCCCCAGTCGAATGGCAAGGCGGAAAAGGGCGTCCACATCGTGAAGCGGCTCCTCTGCAAGACTGCTGATGCCGGATCTGACTTCTGTTTAGCCCTGCTGGCCTATCACTCGGCCCCACTGTCCACAGGCCTCTCGCCAGCCCAGCTGTTGATGGGTCGCACCCTCAGGACCACTGTGCCGTCCATTCATGTTCCTGAACCCGACCATGCTCCAGTACTGCGAAGGATGCAACAACGGCGTGCTCAGCAGAAGGTGGCACATGACGCTCGGGCGACTGATCTTCCTGCCCTGGTGCCTGGAGACAACGTCCGCATACACCTACTGGAGGGTGGCTGGTCGGCAACTGCCCGAGGTTCTCCGCCACGTGGCTCCCCGCTCATTCCTGGTTCGCATGCCTGATGGCTCCATTCGTCGCTGTAATCGGCGGGACCTTCGTCTGGTTCCGCGCTCGCTATGTGATCATACACCGGTGCCACGCCTGTGTCACTGATGTCGACTTCGTTGAGCTTCCTGCCACTTTTTTTTAAAAATATATTTTATTGAAATTTTTCATTCACAATTTTTTCCCCTTACACTTCAAACATAAAGAAAATTTAACAGTACATGTAACATGATAACCACACACTAAAAAAAGAGTAACTAACCAACATGGTAAACTAATCAATTAACATAAATTGAAACTTTCCCCCCCCCCTCCCCCCTGGGTTGCTGCTGCTGGTCATCTATCTTCCCTCTAACGTTCCGCTAGGTAGTCGAGGAACGGTTGCCACCTTCTGGTGAACCCTTGAGCCGATCCTCTCAGTGCAAACTTAATCTGCTCCAGTTTTATGAACCCCGCCATATCGTTTACCCAGGCCTCCAGTCCGGGGGGTTTCGCTTCCTTCCACATGAGTAAAATCCTACGCCGGGCTACTAGGGACGCAAAGGCCACGACGTCGGCCTCTTTCGCCTCCTGCACTCCCGGCTCATCCGCAACTCCAAATAAAGCTAACCCCCAGCCTGGTTTGACCCGGACCTTCACCACCTTCGAAATCACTCCCGTCACTCCCCTCCAATACCCCTCCAGTGCCGGGCACAACCAAAACATATGTGTGTGGTTTGCCGGGCTTCCGCCGCACCTCCCACACTTGTCCTCCACTCCGAAAAACCTGCTCAACCTTGCTCCCGTTATGTGTGCACTATATAGCACCTTAAATTGAATCAGGCTAAGCCTGGCACACGAGGAAGAGGAATTTACCCTGCTTAGGGCATCAGCCAACAGACCCTCCTCTATCTCCTCCCCGAGCTCTTCTTCCCACTTTCCTTTCAGTTCGCCCACCAGCTCCTCCCCCTCCTCTCTCATCTCTCGGTATATCTCTGACACCTTGCCCTCCCCGACCCACACCCCCGAGAGCATTCTATCCTGGATCCCCTGTGTCGGGAGCAATGGAAATTCCCTCACCTGTTGTCTTGTGAACGCCCTCACCTGCATATACCTAGAGAAATTTCCCCGGGGCAGCTTATACTTTTCCTCCAACGCTCCCAAGCTCGCAAACGTCCCGTCTATAAATAAATCTCCCACCCTCCTAATTCCCAACTGGTGCCAGCTCTGGAATCCTCCATCCATCCTCCCTGGGGCAAACCTATGGTTGTTCCTAATTGGGGACCCCACCAAGGCTCCCAGCACACCTCTCTGTCGCCTCCATTGTCCCCAGATATTTAATGTTGCCGCCACCACTGGGTTCGTGGTAAATGTTTTTGGTGAGAACGGTAGTGGCGCCGTCACCAGTGCCTCTAGACTCGTCCCTTTACAGGACTTTCTCTCTAGTCTTTTCCACGCCGCTCCCTCTCCCTCTATCATCCATTTACGGATCATCGCCACATTGGCGGCCCAATAGTAGTCGCCCAAATTCGGCAGCGCCAGTCCCCCTCTATCTCTGCTACGTTGTAAGAACCCCCTCCTTACCCTCGGAACTTTCCCTGCCCACACGAAGCTCGTGATGCTCCTGTCTATTTTTTGAAAGAAGGCCTTAGTGATCAGTATAGGGAGACATTGGAATACAAATAGGAACCTCGGGAGGACCATCATCTTAATTGCCTGCACTCTGCCCGCCAGTGACAGTGGCTGCATGTCCCACCTCTTGAAGTCCTCTTCCATTTGTTCCACCAGTCGTGTCAGATTAAGTCTGTGCAAGGTTCCCCAGCTCCTGGCTATCTGAATCCCCAGGTATCGAAAGTTTCTTTCCACTTTCCTTAAAGGCAGGCCATCTATCCCTCTACTCTGGTCCCCAGGGTGTATCACAAAAAGTTCACTCTTCCCCATGTTAAGCCTATATCCCGAGAAATCTCCGAACTCCCTCAATATCTGCATGACCTCTGTCATCCCCCCCACTGGGTCCGTCACATACAACAGTAGGTCATCCGCGTAGAGTGACACTCGGTGTTCTTCTCCCCCTCTAATCACCCCTCTCCATTTTCTGGAGTCTCTCAGCGCCATGGCCAGTGGTTCAATTGCCAACGCGAACAGTAATGGAGATAGCGGGCATCCCTGTCTTGTTCCCCTGTATAGTTGGAAATACTCCGATCTTTGCCGACCCGTGACCACACTTGCCGTTGGGGCCCCATAGAGGAGTTTGACCCAGCTAATAAACCCGTCCCCGAACCCGAACCTCCTCAGCACCTCCCATAGGTACTCCCACTCCACCCTGTCAAATGCCTTCTCTGCATCCATTGCCGCCACTATCTCTGCCTCCCCCTCTACTTCATCATTATCACCCCTAATCGCCGTCGCACGTTGGCATTTAGTTGTCTCCCCTTTACGAATCCTGTCTGGTCTTCGTGCACCACCCCTGGGACACAGTCCTCTATCCTCGATGCCAGCACCTTTGCTAGCAATTTGGCGTCCACATTTAGTAGTGAAATAGGCCTATAGGACCCGCACTGCAGCGGATCTTTATCCCGCTTCAAAATTAGCGATATCGTCGCCTCCGACATTGTCGGGGGTAGAGTCCCTCCTTCCCTGGCCTCATTAAAAGTCCTCACCAACAGCGGGGCCAGCAGGTCCACATATTTTCTATAAAATTCCACCGGGAACCCATCTGGCCCCGGAGCCTTCCCTGCCTGCATGTTCCCCAGCCCCTTGGTAACCTCGTCCACCCCAATTGGTGGCCCCAGGCCTTCCACCTTCTGCTCCTCCACCCTCGGGAACCTTAATCGGTCCAGAAACTGCCGCATCTCCTCTTTTCCCTCCGGGGGTTGGGACCTATAAAGTCTTTCGTAAAAGGTCTTAAACACCCCGTTAATCTTCCCTGCTCTCCGCACCGTAGCTCCCTTTTCGTCTCTAATTCCACCTATCTCCCTCGCCGCTGTCCTCTTTCGCAGCTGATGGGCCAACAGGCGACTAGCCTTTTCCCCATATTCATACCTCATCCCCTGTGCCTTCCTCCACAGCACCTCCGCCCTCCTGGCGGTCAGAAGGTCGAACTCCGTCTGGAGTCATCTTCTCTCCCTGTACAGTCCCTCCTCCGGGTCTCCGCAAATTCTCTGTCCACCCTTAAGATCTCCCCCAGTAATCTTTCCCTTTCCTTGGCCTCTGTTTTCCCTTTGTGGGCCCTGATGGAGATCAGCTCTCCTCTGACCACCGCCTTTAATGCTTCCCATACCACTCCCACTCGGACCTCCCCGTCGTCATTGGCCTCCAGGTATCTCTCGATACATCCCCGCACTCTTCCACAGATTCCCTCATCCGTCAACAATCCCACATCTAATCACCAGAGTGCACGCTGCTCCCTCTCCTCTCCTAGTTCCAGGTCCACCCAATGTGGGGCATGATCCGAAATAGCTATGGCTGAGTATTCAGCTTCTTCCACCCTCGAGATCAACGACCTTCCCAGGACAAAAAAATCTCTCCGGGAGTACACCTTATGAACATGGGAGAAGAAGGAGAACTCCCTGGCCCTCGGTCTAAGAAATCGCCATGGATCCACTCCCCCCATTTGGTCCATAAACCCCTTAAGCACCTTGGCCGCTGCCTGCCTTCTTCCGGTCTTAGATCTGGATCTATCTAACCCTGGGTCCAGCACGGTGTTAAAGTCTCCCCCCATTATCAGGTTTCCTACCTCCAGGTCCGGTATACATCCCAGCATCCGCTTCATAAATCCCGCATCATCCCAATTCGGGGCATATACGTTAACCAACACAACCTCCATTCCCTCCAGCCTGCCACTCACCATTACATATCTGCCTCCACTATCTGCTACAGTGCTCCTTGCTTCTAATGATACCCGTTTCCCCACCAGTATGGCCACCCCTCTATTCTTTGCATCCAGCCCTGAATGGAACACCTGTCCCACCCATCCTTTCCTTAACCTAACTTGGCCGCCAACTTCAGGTGCATCTCCTGGAGCATAGCCACGTCTGCCCTCAGTCCTTTCAAGTGCGCGAACACTCGGGCCCTATTAATCGGTCCATTTAGGCCTCTCACGTTCCACGTGATCAGCCGCACTAGGGCCCTTCCCGTGTCGACTAGCCATCACCCTCTCCAGGCCAGTCCCACGTCCCGATTCCGCGCTCCCACTCGTTCCCCAGGTGGCGCATTCCAGCCCCGACCACCCTTTCTTTAGCCAGTTATAGAACATAGAACATAGAACAATACAGCGCAGTACAGGCCCTTCGGCCCACGATGTTGCACCGAAACAAAAGCCATCTAACCTACACTATGCCATTATCATCCATATGTTCATCCAATAAACTTTTAAATGCCCTCAATGTTGGCGAGTTCACTACTGTAGCAGGTAGGGCATTCCACGGCCTCACTACTCTTTGCGTAAAGAACCTACCTCTGACCTCTGTCCTATATCTATTACCCCTCAGTTTAAAGTTATGTCCCCTCGTGCCAGCCATATCCATCCGCGGGAGAAGGCTCTCACTGTCCACCCTATCCAACCCCCTGATCATTTTGTATGCCTCTATTAAGTCTCCTCTTAACCTTCTTCTCTCCAACGAAAACAACCTCAAGTCCGTCAGCCTTTCCTCATAAGATTTTCCCTCCATACCAGGCAACATCCTGGTAAATCTCCTCTGCACCCGCTCCAAAGCCTCCACGTCCTTCCTATAATGCGGTGACCAGAACTGTACGCAATACTCCAAATGCGGCCGGACCAGAGTTCTGTACAGCTGCAACATGACCTCCCGACTCCGGAACTCAATCCCTCTACCAATAAAGGCCAACACTCCATAGGCCTTCTTCACAACCCTATCAACCTGGGTAGCAACTTTCAGGGATCTATGTACATGGACACCTAGATCCCTCTGCTCAGCCACACTTTCAAGAACTTTACCATTAGCCAAATATTCCGCATTCCTGTTATTCCTTCCAAAGTGAATCACCTCACACTTCTCTACATTAAACTCCATTTGCCACCTCTCAGCCCAGCTCTGCAGCTTATCTATATCCCTCTGTAACCTGCTACATCCTTCCACACTATCGACAACACCACCGACTTTAGTATCGTCTGCAAATTTACTCACCCACCCTTCTGCGCCTTCCTCTAGGTCATTGATAAAAATGACAAACAGCAACGGCCCCAGAACAGATCCTTGTGGTACTCCACTTGTGACTGTACTCCATTCTGAACATTTCCCATCAACCACCACCCTCTGTCTTCTTTCAGCTAGCCAATTTCTGATCCACATCTCTAAATCACCCTCAATCCCCAGCCTCCGTATTTTGTGTAATAGCCTACCGTGGGGAACCTTATCAAACGCTTTGCTGAAATCCATATACACCACATCAACTGCTCTACCCTCATCTACCTGTTCAGTCACCTTCTCAAAGAACTCAATAAGGTTTGTGAGGCAGGACCTACCCTTCACAAAGCCATGCTGACTATCCCTGATCATATTATTCCTATCTAGATGATTATAAATCTTGTCCCTTATAATCCCCTCCAAGACTTTACCCACTACAGACGTGAGGCTCACCGGTCTATAGTTGCCGGGGTTGTCTCTGCTCCCCTTTTTGAACAAAGGGACCACATTTGCTGTCCTCCAGTCCTCTGGCACTATTCCTGTAGCCAATGATGACATAAAAATCAAAGCCAAAGGTCCAGCAATCTCTTCCCTGGCCTCCCATAGAATCCTAGGATAAATCCCATCAGGTCCCGGGGACTTATCTATTTTCAGCCTGTCCAGAATTGCCAACACCTCTTCCCTACGTACCTCAATGCCATCTATTCTATTAGCCTGGGGCTCAGCATTCTCCTCCACAACATTATCTTTTTCCTGAGTGAATACTGACGAAAAATATTCATTTAGTATCTCGCCTATCTCTTCAGACTCCACACACATTTTCCCATCCCTGTCCTTGACTGGTCCTACTCTTTCCCTAGTCATTCGCTTATTCCTGACATACCTATAGAAAGCTTTTGGGTTTTCCTTGATCCTTCCTGCCAAATACTTCTCATGTCCCCTCCTTGCTCGTCTTAGCTCTCTCTTTAGATCCTTCCTCGCTACCAGTTCCTCTTTGATTTCTGCAGCAGCAACCGCCGTTTCGAAGTAGTGATGTGTCTCCTGGTACGTGACCCATAGTCGCGCCGGCTGCAGAATCCTGAACTTCACCTTCTTCTTGTGTAACACCTCCTTGGCTCGATTAAAACTCGCCCTCCTTCTCGCCACCTCCGCACTCCAATCCTGGTACACCCGTACCACTGCATTCTCCCATATACTACTCCGTACCTTTTTGGCCCATCTCAGAACCACTTCTCTATCATAAAAGCGGTGAAATTGCACGATTGTCGCCCTAGGTGGTTCTCCCGCCTTTGGTCTCCTCGCAGGGACCCGATGAGCCCCCTCCACCTCTAAGGGGCCCGAAGGGGCCTCAGCTCCCATCAGCGAGCTTAGCATCGTGCTCACGTAAGCCCTGCAGTCCGCTCCTTCCACTCCCTCAGGGAGACCCAGGATCCGAAGGTTCTTCCTTCGTGCTCTGTTTTCTAGGGCCTCAATCCTTTCAATGCACTTTTTGTGGAGCGCCTCGTGCATCTGTGTTTTGACCGCCAGGCCCAGGATCTCGTCCTCATTATCCGTCACCTTCTGCTCCACCACGCGGAGCTCTGTCTCCTGGGTCCTTTGTGCCTCCTTAAGCCCCTCAATTGCCTGTAGCATCGGGGTCAGCACCTCCTTCTTAAGTAGCTCCACACACCGTCTTAGAAATTTGTCTTGATCGGGCCCCCATGTCGCCTGGGCTTTCTCCGCCGCCATCTTGCTTCTTTTTCCCTTCTGTCCCTATCGTCGGAGATTCCTCGCGATGTAGCCGCCGCTGTCGATATTTTTCTCTTTCGTTGGGGGGAACTCCCTATTAACTCACCCCACACCGGGTTTCGTCGTGAAAAAATTTCCCGTTGGGGCTCTTAAAAGAGCCCGAAGGTCCGTTTGAGCTGGAGCCGCCGAAACGTGCGGCTTAGCTGGGCATCGCCGCACCCGGAAGTCAGCTTCCTGCCACTTTGCCTCTTCCTCTCTCACCCGTGGCCAGGCCCATTCCTCAGCCGGTGGATCCTGACCCACCCTTGAGGCGGCCAACCCGAATTCATCGCCCACATGAGAGACTTGACTTATGAGCCTCTTAGCACATTGGACTCACTGAATTGTTTTACAGTACTGTTAACATGTTTCTCTCGTCGTTATTGTTCCAGAAGTTTTCTCCTGTCGTTTGCTGATTGCATTTGTTCTGTTATTGGTACAACCTCGTTGTTCTGTTGCACCTGACCCCTTCCTATGTATATAGTTTAGCCTCATGTACATGTTGTAAATATTGCACACACATACTCAGATGCACTCAGTACACATTTCTATTTCTTAGCATGTAGGCACATATCCTCGTGAAAGGGAGGGGATGCCATGATATCCACATCAGCATATCATGGTGCAATCTCACACACACTGATGGACAGGTAGTTGGACCAACCAACACACACATAACATCGCAGCCAATCACCAGTGAGAGCACACGCAGTATAAAACAGGGAACACCACAGTTCCCGCTCATTCCAGCAGGAGATAGCTCAAAGCACAGAGCTCACAGCGTGCCACTCAGACATACACCATGTGCTGAGTGCCTCATCAAGATAGTAATAGGGCTGGGTCCACAGGTTAGCTGGTGAAGCACGAACCTAAGCCAGCAGTTAGTAGTTGTTGTTTAAGACAATAAAACAGAGTTGTACCATCTACAGCAGTGTTGGATCATTTGTGCATCGGAACACCCAACACGACATCTGTCACCCTGTCTCTCTCTCTCTCTGTCACCCTGTCTCTCTCTCTCTCTGTCACCCTATCTCTCTCTCTCTCTGTTGCCCTGTATCTCTCTCTCTCTGTTGTATTGTTATGCTCTTGTCGTAGAGCTGCTTCCTTGATGTGCATTCTGACAAAGGGAGGTTCAGACTTGGAGATAGCTTTAACACATTTATTACTGTTAACAATTCTCCTACTGGGATTCGATGCTACTGTTAATCCTGCTATATCTACTCAGACTGATGAACCAGTCTGCTACAATCCATGTGATGGGAGTGATGTTCAATCAACCCTGTGTCTGTACTCACTGAGAGTCTCCACTGGAAAGAGATTGAGCATGTGTGATGTGTCCTTTTACATGGGTTGGTTTAATGCCCTCCTGTGGTAGTGTCACCTCTATGTGTATCGTGAATGCCCATTGGCCGTGTCCTATCTTACTGACCTTTTGGTTGACTGCCTGTGTGTCATGTCTCTGGTGTTCACTCTAGTGTCTAGCTAGGTGTACATTAACCCTTTGTGTACTTACAGTGATGTATATCAACACATCCCCCCATTTTTCATGTTACATATTTTCTGTACAGTGTTAAAGAAAATTGAACAAACTAGGTAGATGAGTGATACTCTGTACAAGTTATGATAACAGTGATCATTAAACAATAAGTCCAAATCATATACATGAGTCCAAAGTTCATTAATTATTATGGTCGAGTGGCTTTCTTGTTTGGTTGGTGAGTTGGTGATGTTGATGGTGGCATTGCATTGTAAACGCCATCAGTGTCCCTGTGCTGAAGGAACCAAGAAGTGGTCAAATCACTTTGTTGTCTGATTTGGACTCTTTTATCTTTCGATGCTTGTGGTGATAATTCTTGATGGCGTCTGTCCTGAAAGCCAGGTTGCCTATTGGTAGTGCAGCAAACGTGAATTGGCAAGATGCATCGTCCTTCCATAGTGTGTCATTGTACTGAGCTGAGCAGTAACAGTGTCCTTCATGGGCAGAGTTGTACCATGTTGTACCAGTCGTAGTTCCATTGGTGTTGTTTTTGTCGTGCTTGTTGTCGACGTTGTTGCCTTTGGTACGCGTCTTGCTATTGTCTTTGATGTTGTTGTTGTGTTGGTTGGTTTTGGTGTCGTGTTTGCTGCGCTCAAGGACCACACTCTGTGGTTAATACGAGTCCTTCGCGCAGTTACTCGTGTCAGCGTGCTTTGTGGCATCTGCTGTCTCCTTGAGCGTGCCGTCACTGAGTTCGCGGTGCTCCCTGTCTGGAGTCATGTCCGGCTTACTTGAATCAGCTCGGCTTGTCGATGCTCCCCGCCTGGAATCTGGCCTGTTTCACCTGAGTCAGTTTTGGCTTGTCGATGCTTCCCGTCTGGAGCCCTTTCTGGTTCACCTGAATCAGCTTTGGTTTCTTGATGCTCCCCGTCCGGAGTCATTGCAGGTTCACTTGAGTCAGCTGAAGCTTCTTGATGCTCCAGGTCCGGAGTCAAAACATTCAGGAATGCATTTGCTTGTGGAGAGGCTCAAGCGAATGAGGTTTGAAGTAACGTGGTGTCACCGGAGTCACCAGTAGTCTCACCGTGATTGTTGAGTGCCTCTGTACACACTAGCTGAGGTCTGTCACGTTGCACATCTTGTATGGGAAGTGGGATGCCGTCGTCACTTGTCGCACATACAGTGGGTAGAGCCTCAGTGCCTGCTTGTCTTTCACTTGAGCTGGGTAGACCGTCGGAGTCTTCTTCTGGTGGCTCAAATAATCTGGGTAGACTGTCATAGTCTGCTTGCTGTACACTTGAGCATGACAGACTGTCATAGTCTTTCAGTTGTTCACTTGAGTGTGGCAGACTTGCATCGTCTGCTGCTGGTTGCTCAGAGGAGGTTGCTAGACCCTCATGGTCTTGTCCATGCAAGGACTGCGCTTTGGAGGTTACTGGTCGAATTTCAGACATTGTGCTGTCTTTCCAGGTGAAAGAATCTGGTTTTGAGGCTTTACATTTTTTTTTTCGTGTTTTGGGACATTTCCCCTTTAAGTGGACGACGCTTGTGACGTAGAGCGTAGGAAGCGATTGCGCATAGTTTTTGAAAACTCGCCGCTATTCTTAGAATTCCCCCTATACCAAAAAGGGCCGACATTATAAATGGTGATCAGGGATTCTCACTCCCCGACTCCGATGCAAGCTTCAGTGGGTGCTATTCAGGTCAAACTATATTTTCAAGTTATCCCCCGGTATAACCCATACCTTCACCGAAGATTTCATCTACTTATCACTTAGTAACATCGATCCTGGGTCCCGCATTGCTAAGTATGTAAAGTAGACTTTGGAATAACCATTGTTTCAGGTTAAAACTTTTAAGTTATTTTATTATTATATTTTTTTTTCTCTTTTTAAAAGATGCAATCACTGTCTTTACAGAAAAGTTAAAAGATCTTGCTTCTGGATCCTTCTGGTTGGTTGAAGGGACCTTATATATGTTCATCTCGTTATTCTTGTGACATACTGTTTTTCTGCACCAGGCACCTTCCCACGTAAATAGCTTAGGTCTCATGTACATAGTCCTGTAAATATTTTGCACACACGTAGTCAGTGACATTCTCACCATACACTATTTATTGCCACACAGGTACATTTTTTAATAAAAGGGGGGATGTCATAATATACACCAGTATATCATGGTGCAGAGACATACTGATGGACACACCGTGGGACCAATCGACACAAACAACACCGCAGCCAATCACCAGTTAGAGCACACGCACTGTAAAGATAGGGGGCATCAGAGTCCCCACTCATTCGAGCTGCAGCTAGCTAGGAGGACAGAGCTCACAGCCTGCAACACAGACATTAACCATGTGCTGAGTGCATCGACTGGTTAGGACAAGGCAAAGGTCTTTAGTTAAAGCTAGTATCGTGTTAACCCAGAGTCAGAGTATGTTAAACAGTTAATGATTCAATAAAATAATGTTGCACTATTTCAAGTGTTGGTGACCTGTATGTGTTCCACGGATCCAGAACACCCAACACAACAAGACAGGGCGAGAGAGAGAGAGAGAGGGCGACAGAGAGAGAAAAAGGGCGAGAGAGAGAGAGATGTGGCGACAGAGAAAGAGAGAGAGCCAGGGCGATAGAGATAGAGAGAGACAGGGCGACAGAGAGAGACAGAGTGACAGAGAGAGAGACAGGGCAACAGAGAAAGAGAGGGCAACAGAGAGAGAGAGGGCAACAGAGAGAGAGACAAGGCAACAGAGAGTGTGACAGGGCTGTGGTGGTATGTATTAGGGGTCATGTGGGACTGTGAAGCCGAGATGCTATTGGCTGACAGATCCCGGGTCATGGTTGGCTGCCGACTCCTGGCTTATTTAAAGTCGGGTCTTCTTTAGATGTATTCGCTGGTTAGCTCAGTTGCTGTGTCCTATCCTTCCCATGTACCGAGATATGAGAGCTATCTCTGAGCTGACTCTGCCTACTTTTTAAATTCTAGTCTTCCTTAGCTGTACTTAGCTATTTTAGCTCGGCTGCTTTGCCCTGTCTCTTTCCCATGACCGAGCTGACTGTAATCTGACTCTAGCTGCTTGTTCCTTCTCTGCTTCTCTCTCTCTCCCTCTGAGTTCTGCTTCTGGGTAGAACATAGAACATAGAAAGTACAGCACAGAACAGGCCCTTCGGCCCACGATGTTGTGCCGAACCTTTGTCCTAGATTAATCATAGATTATCATTGAATTTACAGTGCAGAAGGAGGCCATTCGGCCCTTTGAGTCTGCACCGGCTCTTGGAAAGAGCACCATACCCAAATTCAACACCTCCACCCAACACCAAGGGCAATTTGGACATTAAGGGCAATTTATCATTGGCCAATTCACCTAACCCGCACATCTTTGGACTGTGGGAGGAAACCGGAGCACCCGGAGGAAACCCACGCAGACACGGGGAGGACGTGCAGACTCCGCACAGACAATGACCCAAGCCGGAATCGAACCTGGGACCATGGAGCTGTGAAGCAATTGCGCTATCCACAATGCCACCGTGCTGCCCTTAAGAACAAATAAATCTACACGATATCATTTTACCGTCATCCATGTACCTATCCAATAGCTGCTTGAAGGTCCCTAATGTTTCCGACTCAATTACTTCCACAGGCAGTGCATTCCATGCCCCCACTACTCTCTGGGTAAAGAACCTACCTCTGATATCCCTCCTATATCTTCCACCTTTCACCTTAAATTTATGTCCCCTTGTAATGGTGTGTTCCACCCGGGGAAAAAGTTTCTGACTGTCTACTCTATCTATTCCCCTGATCATCTTATAAACCTCTATCAAGTCGCCCCTCATCCTTCTCCGCTCTAATGAGAAAAGGCCTAGCACCCTCAACCTTTCCTCGTAAGACCTACTCTCCATTCCAGGCAACATCCTGGTAAATCTTCTTTGCACCTTTTCCAGAGCTTCCACATCCTTCCTAAAATGAGGCGACCAGAACTGTACACAGTACTCCAAATGTGGCCTTACCAAAGTTTTGTACAGCTGCATCATCACCTCACGGCTCTTAAATTCAATCCCTCTGTTAATGAACGCGAGCACACCATAGGCCTTCTTCACAGCTCTATCCACTTGAGTGGCAACTTTCAAAGATGTATGAACATAGACCCCAAGATCTCTCTGCTCCTCCACATTGCCAAGAACTCTACCGTTAACCCTATATTCCGCATTCATATTTGTCCTTCCAAAATGGACAACCTCACACTTTTCAGGGTTAAACTCCATCTGCCACTTCTCAGCCCAGCTCTGCATCCTATCTATGTCTCTTTGCAGCCGACAACAGCCATCCTTACTATCCACAACTCCACCAATCTTCGTATCGTCTGCAAATTTACTGACCCACCCTTCAACTCCCTCATCCAAGTCATTAATGAAAATCACAAACAGCAGAGGACCCAGAACTGATCCCTGCGGTACGCCACTGGTAACTGGGATCCAGGCTGAATATTTGCCATCCACCACCACTCTCTGACTTCTAACGGTTAGCCAGTTCGTTATCCAACTGGCCAAATTTCCCACTATCCCATGCCTCCTTACTTTCTGCATAAGCCTACCATGGGGAACTTTATCAAATGCCTTACTAAAATCCATGTACACTACATCCACTGCTTTACCTTCATCCACATGCTTGGTCACCTCCTCAAAGAATTCAATAAGATTTGTAAGGCAAGACCTACCCCTCACAAATCCGTGCTGACTATCCCTAATCAAGCAGTGTCTTTCCAGATGCTCAGAAATCCTATCCTTCAGTACCCTTTCCATTACTTTGCCTACCACCGAAGTAAGACTAACTGGCCTGTAATTCCCAGGGTTATCCCTAGTTCCTTTTTTGAACAGGGGCACGACATTCGCCACTCTCCAATCCCCTGGTACCACCCCTGTTGACAGTGAGGACGAAAAGATCATTGCCAACGGCTCTGCAATTTCATCTCTTGCTTTCCATAGAATCCTTGGATATATCCCGTCAGGCCCGGGGGACTTGTCTATCCTCAAGTTTTTCAAAATGCCCAACACATCTTCCTTCCTGACAAGTATTTCCTCGAGCTTACCAATCTGTTTCACACTGTCCTCTCCAACAATATCGCCCCTTTCATTTGTAAATACAGAAGAAAAATACTCATTCAAGACCTCTCCTATCTCTTCAGACTCAATACACAATCTCCCGCTACTGTCCTTGATCGGACCTACCCTCGCTCTAGTCATTCTCATATTTCTCACATATGTGTAAAAGGCCTTGGGGTTTTCCTTGATCCTACCCGCCAAAGATTGTTCATGCTCTCTCTTAGCTCTCCTAATCCCTTTCTTCAGTTCCCTCCTGGCTATCTTGTATCCCTCCAATGCCCTGTCTGAACCTTGTTTCCTCAGCCTTACATAAGTCACCTTTTTCCTTTTAACAAGACATTCAACCTCTCTTGTCAACCATGGTTCCCTCACTCAACCATCTCTTCCCTGCCTGACAGGGACATACATATCAAGGACACGTAGCACCTGTTCCTTGAACAAGTTCCACATTTCACTTGTGTCCTTCCCTGACAGCCTATGTTCCCAACTTATGCACTTCAATTCTTGTCTGACAACATCGTATTTACCCTTCCCCCAATTGTAAACCTTGCCCTGTTGCACGTACCTATCCCTCTCCATTACTAAAGTGAAAGTCACAGAATTGTGGTCACTATCTCCAAAATGCTCCCCCACTAACAAATCTATCACTTGCCCTGGTTCATTACCCAGCACTAAATCCAATATTGCCCCTCCTCTGGTCGGACAATCTACATACTGTGTTAGAAAAGCTTCCTGGACACACTGCACAAACACCACCCCATCCAAACTATTTGATCTAAAGAGTTTCCACTCAATATTTGGGAAGTTAAAGTCGCCCATGACTACTACCCTATGACTTCTGCACCTTTCCAAAATCTGTTTCCCAATCTGTTCCTCCACATCTCTGTTACTATTGGGGGGCCTATAGAAAACTCCTAACAAGGTGACTGCTCCTTTCCTATTTCTGACTTCAACCCATACTACCTCAATAGGGTGATACTCCTCGAACTGCCTTTCTGCAGCTGTTATACTATCTCTAATTAATAATGCCACCCCCCCACCTCTTTTACCACCCTCCCTAATCTTATTGAAACATCTATAACCAGGGACCTCCAACAACCATTTCTGCCCCTCTTCTATCCAAGTTTCCGTGATGGCCACCACATCGTAGTCCCAAGTACCGATCCATGCCTTAAGTTCACCCACCTTATTCCTGATGCTTCTTGCGTTGAAGGATACACACTTCAACCCGTCTCCGTGCCTGCAAATACTCTCCTTTGTCAGTGTTCCCTTCCCCACTGCCTCATTACATGCTTTGGCGTCCTGAATATCGGCTACCTTAGTTGCTGGACTACAAATCCGGTTCCCATTCCCCTGCCAAATTAGTCTAAACCCTCCCGAAGAGTACTAGCAAACCTCCCTCCCAGGATATTGGTGCCCCTCTGGTTCAGATGCAACCCGTCCTGCTTGTACAGGTCCCACCTTCCCCAGAATGCGCTCCAATTATCCAAATACCTGAAGCCCTCCCTCCTACACCATTCCTGCAGCCACGTGTTCAACTGCACTCTCTCCCTATTCCTAGCCTCGCTATCACGTGGCACCGGCAACAAACCAGAGATGACAACTCTGTCTGTCCTGGCTTTCAACTTCCAGCCTAACTCCCTAAACTTGTTTATTACCTCCACACCCCTTTTCCTACCTATGTCGTTGGTACCAATGTGCACCACGACTTCTGGCTGCTCCCCCTCCCCCTTAAGGATCCTGAAGACACGATCCGAGACATCCCTGGCCCTGGCACCCGGGAGGCAACATACCTTCCGGGAGTCTCGCTCGCGACCACAGAATTTCCTATCTATTCCCCTAACCATTGAATCTCCTACAACTATTGCTTTTCTATTCTCCCCCCTTCCCTTCTGAGCCCCAGAGCCAGACTCCGTGCCAGAGACCTGACCGCTAGGGCCTTCCCCCGGTAGGTCATCCCCCCCAACAGCATCCAAAACGGTATACTTGTTTTGAAGGGGAACGGCCACGAGGGATCCCTGCACTGTCTGCCTGGTTGTTTTTTTCCCCCTGACTGTAACCCAGCTATTCTTGTCCTGTACCTTGGGTGTGGTTACCTCCCTGTAACTCTTCTCAATCACCCCCTCTGCCTCCCGGATGATCCGAAGTTCATCCAGCTTCAGCTCCAGTTCCCTAACACGGTCTTTGAGGAGCTGAAGTTGGGTGCACTTCCCGCAGGTATAGTCAGTGGGGACACCGGTGGTATCCCTCACCACCCACATCCTACAGGAGGAGCATGTAACTGGCCTAGCCTCCATCCCCTCTTACCTTTCAGAATATAGCTGCTGTGTGGACTAACTAGATCTCCGCCCTCCGACTCTGCTCCCAGTCAGCTACACTTCCTGTAAACTCCTGGCTCTCTTCTCACTCTTTGCGGAAATGTCGGAAACAAAATGAAAGGAGCACCTTACTCCCTCCTCACCTAACTCCCTCGGTCACCAAACTCTCACTATCGCACTCAAAAAGCACCAAATTCAGCACTCCCTCGGTCACCAAACTCTCACTATCGCACTCAAAAGGCACCAAATTCAGCACTCCCTCGGTCACCAAACTCTCACTATCGCACTCAAAAAGCACTAAATTCAGCACTCAGTGCAAACTGAGGACACAATTGGAAAATAAAACCAGAGTTCCTGCTCTGGTCTCTAGGTTTATATTCGCTTTCTAACAGTCAAGTTTTTATGACGTTATTGTAAAGTAACTCTTACTTTCTTTGATTGTAAAAAGTATCTTTGATCTAAACCTTTTAATCCAACTAAGTATTCAGTTGACATGACTTCATCTCATAGATCTGATTACATTGTTTCCTTTGTGATGTTCAAAATGCTTTGACTTCAAGAAGTGTTACTTTTAATTCCTGTCATTTCTATAGTTTTATTTTCCAATTGTGTCCTCAGCTCAATTTTGACTTTGATTTTAGCTTTGAATTATGTTTCTCGTAGACTGATAGTCTGCAGTTTTCTTTAATTTACCTGGTATTAGCAAATTTTCACACTTAGAATTCTCACCAAATTCAACTGAACCTCATCCATTCTTTTCCAGCTCCTTACTAAGATAGTTACTTTCAATGAAGGTGTGAGCCATTGTTTTTGGCTTCATTCAAAATCCTGTTTGTCTTGTTTGCTAAGTCTGCTTGACCAAGGCTATCTGCATTTTACAATCCAGCTCCTGGCAGCTGCTGTTAACCCTTTGTGGGATCTTTCCCTGTATCCTCTCATGTTTCTCTCAGACCAGATATTGCCAGACTTCCATCTTTCAAATGACACATCTTTCCATATTTTCAATGACAGCATGCGCATATCGCTGTTCCTTTACTTGGGGCCTTTTTCGCAGGTGCGCATGCGCGGCCTCTCGCACATGCGCAAACGGACCTTCCCGTTCTGTGCATTCTCCGCGCAACTGTGCATGTGCAGCACCTTTTCCAAGATGGCTGCAATTCAAAACTGCCGTTCGTTGCTGCAAGCCTACCTCGCGGTGAGTTTTGGCGCCTCTTTCACCTTTCCTTCTTGTATGTTGCTCGCAGAATTCTTGGAATTTGTCCAGGACTGCCTGGAAATTCCCTTTTGTTTTGCCCCTTTGAGTATTTGAAGGTCTGGAAGATTTCAGCTGCTTCTGGACATGCGATGGTAAGTCGAAGCTTTTTACTCTGCATCCGCCACGCCATCTAGGTCGGACGCTACCAGGTAGATCTTGAATCTTGAATCATCCGTCTGTTAGGTGGCACATGACACGCTGTAGCAAAGGATAAGCCGCCATCTCGCAGCGAATTTGGACGAGGCGTTCATCCGTGGCAGGTAGATTGGAGGCCACGAAGGCCACATGGGCGTCAACCTGGCAGACGAATCCCGCTGGGTCACATGGAGTGTCGACTGCCCTGGAGAGAGCGTCGGCAATGATGATGTCTTTATATGGTATATACCAGCTGGAAGTCGTATCGCCGGAGCTTGAGAAGAATACGCTGGAGGCGAGGCGGCATGTCGTTCAAGTCTTTCTGTATTATATTGACCATCAGGCGATGGTCGGTCTCGACGGTGAATTGAGGAAGTCCGTACACATAATCGTGAAACTTAACCGCACCAGTCAGAAGGCCCAGGCACTCCTTTTCTATCTGCGCGTAGCGCTGTTCTGTGGGGGTCATGGCACGTGACGCATATGCAACGGGGGCCCATGATGAGGCCTCATCGCGTTGCAGGATGAAGCCACTTAAAATGGCTTACTCCCGATTTAAAATGGCGAACGGCAAAGGCTGATGGGAAAGTCAGCCAACAGGACAAAAATGAGCAGCTGCAGGTTGACTGTGTATTTACCTCTGGAAAGGCCAGACAAGATCGATACCAGCAACCATCAGCATAGCAAAACACCAGCCATCTGCATACTAATGAGTAATCCCCGGGAACAATGAGCAACATTTCGACACATAAAGCCAAACCAGACTCTTTGGCGCCAGCAGAAGCCTACACAAAAGGACGTGAACGACCACCTCAAGACCGCCCATCGATCAGGGAACCGCTCCAGCATTGGAGAAAATCGAACCAAGTGATTGGGGCAAAGTCCAATCACTTGGAACCAGGTACAGGGTCCGCCCCGAAAGGCGGGAAGCCCCTGGGGACTATAAGAATTGAGCCCCAAATTCAAGGCTTGCTCTCTTCCAGCTCTCGTAACTCTTCAACAGCCGCTCAAAAACTGTAAGTCTTACTTCAACGCTCGCTACGAGATAGGCGCTCCTAGCTACCAATCTGTACCAACTTCGAATCCCGCAGGCTCAGAATCCGAACGAAAGGCCATTTGTTTCCCTGACCTGGTGGGCCAGTTCCAAGTTAAGTATTGGCATGTAAGTTGTAGAAGTAGCTTAGACGTCGAATTTGTACATGAGTAGTGATTACTGTGTATGATAAATGTGCTTTGATTTAAATCTTACTAAGTGGTGTGTTGGATTATTGATCATTACTCGGACTTGAACCACCTGGCGGTCTCATAAAGATACCTGGCGACTCGAGCAAAGGTGATAAAACAGAGCAATTAAACTAATGCAAAGTTAGCAACATTATTTGGCGACTCTGGTGGGACCCGATCTAGAAGTGGAAAACCACTCCAGGAGAACCCAGAAATTGAATTAGAGATCCAATTGGAAACAGAAAACCACGTGTTCAATCAGTTCTAATCAATACTCATAATTCGGAAGTGTGTGTATGCATGCGTAACTAACAGGGTGATAAGGTAAAACTGATAGATTTTTTTGTTGCGACAAAACTGTCGCAAGTTTGTATATCGGAAAGTAGCGAAAGCTGTAGCCGTATTTACAGCACCGCCTTAATACCCCTGTCCCAAATTTGAAGAGCAGCATACGGATGGGAAAGATGGCAATGCAGGCAATGCAGCGCCTGATGAACCCAGAGGAATTTGCGGTCACAGCGACCAGCAGCAGTAGAGTGGGACAATGTCCCATTTGGGAGGAAGAGATCAGAAAATATCTCAAAGGGAAAGGATGGCCCCTTTGGAATGAATTCTGTGATAACGAGCCATCAGGTCCCGGGAGTATAGGACTTACTTGGTGGGAGAGCCTGAGTGAGATCCACAAAAAGAGCTTGGGGAAAGCTCGCAAGCCGATGGCAATCGTGTCCTGCTTGGCACAATTGCGAGGCACAGAGGAGGTTGTTAGGACGCTCCGGAAAGAAGTTGGGGGCATACATCGAATGAGTAAGGTCGATGTAAGCAAGGTAGAAAAGGAGAATTTGGAATTGAGAAGGAAGTTGGCAGCAAAAGATGTAGAGGTGGAGGATGCCAAAAGGGCACACCAGTCTTGTCTGGCGCACTTCAGCAGCTTCCAGTCTCAATACGAAAAGGCCTATCAGGACACACAACGTGCAGTCCTGGTACGTGAGGAAATGGAAAAACAGGTAGAGGCATTACAGAAACAGTGTAGTGACCTCAAGCAGCATTAAGAGCACTCCATGCTGCCACCACAGAACAAAGACAAAGCACGTTAGATCACGCAAAGTGCCGGAAGCAGATTGCAGAGCTGCAATCACTGCTTTCTGTTCAGAAAGGTTTTCAGGAAACCTTTGGAGACAAATTAGATCAGGAACACGGCCCTGATTGGGAAGAATTGAACGAAACAGCGCAGAGATATGTTCAGGGAACATGTGCGCAGGGAAAGCCACAAAAAAGAAAAGTGCCCCAACCCCCCACACAACAGAGTTCAAGCTCCAATTAACCCAGTAACCACCCACCGCACAGCCACATCGGACGATGCGGAATTTCTATATTCCACCCCCTTAACAGTGACCCAATTACGGGACGCGGCCGATAAGGTCACACCGTTCCTCCCCACCTCAGACCCCCACCATTTATTTGCCACAGTTAAGCATCAGGCGACCTTGTACGGCCTGGATGAGCGAGAGCATGTAAAGCTCACGGTTTTAAGTTTAGATCCTTCAGTAGCAGCAGCCCTTCCCGACCCACAGAATGTAGGAGGAGGCGCCCTTGCAGAAATGCATACCGCGATCCTGGATGCGATCGGGTATAACCGGGGTGACCCCGTAGATGGCCTCAACAAATGTAGGCAAAAGAAATCCGAGCACCCCACAGCGTTTGCTGGACGCCTGTGGATCCACTTTGCAGCAGTCTTTGGAGACTTAGACCGTGCCCATTTGTCCCCAGACATCATGGCCGAATGGACCCGCACCCTTTTCTTGCATGCCACCGAAACAGGACAGAAAGCTTGCGCGAATTATGATCCCTCAGAGGAGGCCCATAACGAGAAGTGGGTAGTGAAAAGATTGTCCCGCACTTGGGAGCAATCGATACAGAGCAAACCCGCTGTTAAGAATACCGAGGAAAAGCAGGCTGGCGCAGATATGCAGGCAGTAAAAACAACACACCAGAACACCGCATGGGTGAATGAGGGAAAGAACAGCCCCCCACCCAAGTCACAGGAGTGTTACAACTGTGGACAGTTGGGACACTTCGCAAGAGAATGCAATGCCCCTAAAAAGCCACAGATAGCCCAGCAGACGGGCACTCTGATTAAGAAAAAGACAGAGCCCATTCATAGCGTTGGCACCCTTTCAGATCAGACGGACTTGACCGGAACGGACTGACGGTGTACGGGCTCCCCCAGTTGGGTCTGCGACACCCTTTGGGATAGGTCCGGACGACCGGTAGTTGCAGCGAAAATTCGGGGACAGCCCATCGAGTTTCTCTGGGACACAGGAGGGTCCCGCACCACAATAAATTCCTCCACCATGTTCCAAAAGGACACGTGGCCCACTACAGCCACTATCACCCTCAGCGGCTTTACAGGCCACTCACAGCAGGGACACATCACAGCCCCTGTACCCATTCAAATCGGTAACATCACCTCCAAGCACCCCGTAGTTTTAGTTGACCTGCCCCACACAGCAGAACACATTCTGGGAATCGATTTCATGAATTCCCACAATCTTTCATTTGATCCAGTCAACCAGTGTGTCTGGAAGATGGCAAAATCCGCAAGAGCCCCCGCAACGCTCAACATAGGAGAGTACACGAACAAAATTAGCGCAGTAGGCGTATTTTGGTTCAACCCGACCACGCTTAGCACGGACAAGCAGGTTAGGGCAGTCCTGCAAAAGAACAGGGCAGCATTCGCGACCCACAAGCACGACTGTGGACTGATGGCTGGCTCCGTACAAGTAACAGGACCTGACCCTAGACCCCAAAAACAATATGGATTTCCCCAAGAGGCAGAGGGAGAAATCTCCAAGGTAATAGAAAGCTTATTAGAGCAGCGGGTACTTAGATCGGTAGCCTCCACGAAGAATGCCCCGATTTGGCCAGTGAGAAAGCCCGATGGATCATGGCGACTGACCATAGATTACTGGGAACTCAACAAAATCACCTCCGCAGCAGCCCCCACAGTAGCAACATGTCCCGAGACCATGCTCAAGCAGGGACTCAATCCCTGATTCTTTACGGTTTTGGACGTCAGTAATGGATTCTGGTCCATTCCATTGGCAAAGGCGTGTCAGTACAAATTTGCCTTCACCTTTAAAGCAGAGCAGTACACGTGAACATGCCTGCCACAAGGATTCCACAACTCCCCCTCCATTTTCCGCCGACAGCTGGCAAATGGTTTAGCCAAATTCTCTCGCCCCGAATGTCTGGTACATTACGTAGACGACCTACTACTGCAGACAGACACCAAGGAAGAGCAGATTGAGCTTCTGTCCGAACTCCTGGAATTGTTACTTTCCATTGGTTGTAAAGTCAACCCCAAAAAGGCCCAGATTTTGGAAGAAAAGGTGATATATTTGGGAACTGTGATGAACGGTTACTGCCTTATCATCATGTAAGGTGATGTTCCCTTTAAGACCGGGCTTGGAACTCTGGGGACTCCGCCTCTGGCTCCGCCCATCTGTGAGCCATATATAAAGGGCTGCCTCATGGGCTGTGTAGCAGTCAGCACTTGTCTCAGCTCTAACATAGTTCTTAGTCTAATAAAGTCTTCTTTACAGTTTAATCTCTAAGCTTCGTTATTGAGGGTATCTCAGTAACAATTATCACACATGGTAAACACGAGATCGAGCATAAAAGGATTGACTCGATTGCTAAATTGCCCCTTCCCCAGAACGTTTCAGCCCTCCGGTCATTTTTAGGACTGGTTGGCTACTGCCGAAACCACATTGAGGGTTTCGCCAGCAAGGCAGCACCCTTCTTTTTTTTTTTTATAAATGTTTTATTGAAATTTTTTTCCCAAACAACAATTTTTCCCCTCTTACAAAGCAAATGCAACAATAACAATACAGAAATTTTAAACAATACACAAGTAACAAAACCCCTTTATCTTTGACCTAAACTAAACCCCCCCCCCCTCCCCCTGGGTTGCTGCTGCTGGTCATCTGTCTTCCCTCTAACGTTCCCCTAGGTAGTCGAGAAATGGCTGCCACCGCCTGGTGAACCCTTGAGCCGATCCTCTCAGGGCAAACTTTATCTGCTCCAGTTTAATGAACCCCGCCATATCGTTTACCCAGGCCTACAGTCCGGGGGGTTTCGCCTCCTTCCACATGAGTAGGATCCTACGCCGGGCTACTAGGGACGCAAAGGCCACAACGTCGGCCTCTTTCGCCTCCTGCACTCCCGGCTCTTCCGCAACTCCAAATAGAGCTAACCCCCAGCCTGGTTTGACCCGGGCCTTCACCACCCGCGAAATCACTCCCGTCACTCCCTTCCAATACCCTTTCAGTGCCGGGCATGCCCAAAACATATGTGCGTGGTTTGCCGGGCTCCCGCCACACCTCCCACATTTGCCCTCCACTCCAAAGAACCTGCTCCATCTTGCTCCCGTTATGTGTGCTCTATGTAGCACCTTAAATTGAATCAGGCTAAGCCTGGCGCATGAGGAAGAGGAATTTACCCTGCTTAGGGCATCAGCCCACATACCCTCCTCTATCTCCTCCCCTAGTTCTTCTTCCCACTTTCCTTTTAGTTCGCCCACCGACTCCTCCCCCTCTTCCCTCATCTCTCGGTAAATCTCTGACACCTTGCCCTCTCCGACCCACACCCCTGAAAGCACCCTGTCCTGTATCCCCTGTGTCGGGAGCAACGGAAATTCCCTCACCTGTTGTCTAGTAAATGCCCTCACCTGCATATATCTCAAGAAATTTCCCCGGGGCAACTTATACTTTTCCTCCAATGCTCCCAAGCTCGCAAAAGTCCCATCTATAAATAAATCTCCCACCCTCCTAATTCCCAACTGGAACCAGCTCTGAAATCCTCCATCCATTCTTCCTGGGGCGAACCTATGGTTGTTCCTGATTGGGGACCCCACCAGGGCTCCCCGCACCCCTCTCTGTCGCCTCCACTGTCCCCAGATATTCAATGTTGCCGCCACCACCGGGTTCGTGGTAAACTTTTTAGGTGAGATCGGTAGCGGCGCCGTCACCAGCGCCTCTAAACTCGTCCCTTTACAGGACTTTCTCTCCAGTCTTTCCCACGCCGCTCCCTCACCCTCCATCATCCATTTACGTATCATTGCCACATTGGCAGCCCAATAGTAATCGCCCAAGTTCGGTAGTGCCAATCCTCCTCTGTCCCTACTACGCTGAAGGAACCCCCTCCTTACTCTCGGAACTTTCCCTGCCCACACGAAGCTCGTGATGCTCCTGTCTATTTTATTAAAAAAGGTCTTAGTGATTAGTATAGGGAGACATTGAAATACAAATAAGAACCTCGGGAGGACCATCATCTTAATTGCTTGCACCCTGCCCGCCAGCGATAGAGGCTGCATGTCCCACCTCTTGAAGTCCTCCTCCATTTGTTCTACCAACCGTGTCAGATTAAGTCTGTGCAAGGTTCCCCAGCTCCTAGCGATCTGAATCCCCAGGTATCGGAAGTTTCTTTCCACTTTCCTTAGAGGCAAGCCTTCTATCTCTCTACTCTGGTCCCCTGGATGTATCACAAATAATTCACTCTTCCCCATGTTTAGCCTATACCCCGAGAAATCCCCGAACCCCCTCAAAATTCGCATAACCTCTATCATTCCCCCCGCTGGGTCCGACACGTATAACAATAGGTCATCCACATATAATGAGACTCGGTGTTCTTCTCCCCCTCTAATCACCCCTCTCCATTTCCTGGAGACTCTCAACGCCATGGCCAGAGGTTCAATTGCCAACGCGAACAACAATGGAGACAGCGGGCATCCCTGCTTGTTCCCCTATATAGTCGGAAATACTCCGATCTATGTCGACCTGTAACTACGCTTGCCGTTGGAGCCCCATAAAGAAGTCTAATAAACCCGTTCCCAAACCCAAACCTCCTTAACACTTCCCATAAATACTCCCACTCCACCCTATCAAATGCCTTCTCTGCGTCCATTGCCGCCACTATCTCTGCCTCCCCCTCCACTGGGGGCATCATTATCACCCCTAATAGTCGTCGCACGTTAACATTCAGTTGTCTCCCTTTTACGAACCCTGTCTGGTCTTCGTGCACCACCCCCCGGGACACAGTCCTCTATCCTCGATGCCAGTACCTTTGCCAACAATTTGGCGTCCACGTTCAACAATGAAATGGGTCTATAGGACCCGCACTGCAACGGATCTTTCTCCCTCTTCAAAATTAACGATATCGTCGCCTCCGACATCGTCGGGGGTAGAGTCCCCCCTTTCCTGGCCTCATTGAACGTCCTCACCATCAACGGGGCCAACAAGTCCACATATTTTCTGTAATACTCCACCGGGAACCCGTCTGGTCCTGGGGCCTTCCCTGCTTGCATGCTTCCCAGTCCCTTAATAACCTCGTCCACCCCAATCGGTGCCCCCAGGCCTACCACCCCCCGCTCCTCCACTTTCGGGAACCTCAATTGGTCCAGGAACTGCCGCATCCCCTCCTCTCCCTCTGGGGGCTGAGACCTATACAGTTCCTCATAGAAGGTCTTGAACACCTCATTTATCTTTCCTGCCCTTCGCACCGCGTCTCCCCTTTCGTCTCCCTCGCTGCTGCCCTCTTTCGCAATTGATGAGCCAACAGGCGACTCGCCTTTTCCCCATATTCATACCTCCTCCCCTGTGCCTTCCTCCACAGTACCTCCGCCTTTCTGGTGGTCAGAAGGTCAAATTCCGTCTGGAGTCGTCTCCTCTCCCTGTACAATTCCTCCTCCGGGGTCTCTGCAAATTCCCTATCCACCCTTAAAATCTCCCCCAGTAATCTTTCCCTTTCCTTGGCCTCTGTTTTCCTTTTGTGGGCCCCAATGGAGATCAGCTCTCCTCTGACCACCGCTTTTAGTGCTTCCCATACCACTCCCACAGGGACCTCGCCGTCGTCATTGACCTCCAGATATCTCTCAATACACCCCCGCACTCTTGCACACACTCCCTCATCCGCCATCAGTCCCACATCTAATCGCCAGAGTGTTCTCTGCTCCCTTTCCTCTCCAAATTCCAGGTCCACCCAATGTGGGGCATGATCCGAAACCGCTATGGCTGAGTACTCAGCTTCTTCCACCCTAGAGATCAACGACCTTCCCAAAACAAAAAAATCTATCCGGGAGTACACTTTATGGACATGGGAGAAGAAGGAAAACTCCCTAGCCCTAGGTCTAAGAAATCGCCATGGATCCACTCCCCCCATTTGGTCCATAAACCCCTTAAGTACCTTGGCCGCTGCCGGCCTTCTTCCGGTCCTTGAGCTGGATCTATCTAGCCCCGGGTCCAGCACCGTATGAAAGTCCCCTCCTAAAATCAAGTTTCCTACCTCCAGGTCCGGTTTACGCCCCAGCATCCGTCTCATAAATCCCGCATCGTCCCAGTTTGGGGCATACACGTTAACCAACACGACCTCCATTCCGTCCAGCCTGCCACTCACCATTACATATCTACCTCCGCTGTCTGCTACGATGTTCTTTGCTTCAAATGCGACCTGTTTCCCCACCAAAATGGCCACCCCTCTATTCTTTGCGTCCAGTCCTGAGTGGAACACCTGTCCCACCCATCCTTTCCTTAGCCTAACTTGGTCCGCCACCTTTAGGTGCGTCTCTTGGAGCATAACCACGTCTGCCCTTAGTCCTTTCAAATGCGCGAGCACTCTGGCCCTTTTTATCGGTCCGTTCAGGCCTCTCACGTTCCACGTGATCAGCCTCACTAGGGGGCTACCTGCCCCCCTCCCGTGTCGACTAGCCATTACCTTCTCTAGGCCAGTCCCATATCCCGCCTCCGCGCTCCCGCTCGCTCCCCCAGCGTCGCACACCATCCCCGCCCACCCACTCTTTAGCCATTTCCTTTTGGATTTCCGCAGCAGCAACCCAGTTGTCCCCCCGCCCCCCCCCTCCCTCCCCCCCTCCCCGCTAGATCTCTTTCTAGCATGATTGCTCCCCCCATATTACTTCCGTAAGTCAGCTGACTTCAACTGACCTCGGCTACTCCTGCTCACTCCTCGACCCCCCCCATGTGGGGAACTCCCATCCGCCTTGCGCCTGTCTTCCCGCCTTATTCTTTCTGGTGCGGGAACATCCCTTTACCTGACCCGCCTCTTATGGCGCAGCTCCCTTTCCCCTCCCCCTCCCCTTCCCCATTCTCCAACTATGTCCCGTCTTTCCCCCCTCACCGGCGCCCACATTTCCCCAATGTCTCCCCCCTTCCCTGTTTACTTCTCAATTAACTTCCACCGTAACATTAACAATAACATTTCCTGCAGCATCAGTCCCTCAGTTCCGATCCAATTTCTCTTCTTTGATGAAGGTCCATGCTTCCTCCGCCGTCTCGAAATAATGGTGTCTCTCCTGATACGTGACCCATAGTCTTGCCGGCTGCAGCATCCCGAACTTCACCTTCCTTTTATGCAACACCTCTTTGGCTCGGTTGAAGCTCGCCCTCCTTCTCGCCACCTCCGCACTCCAATCCTGGTATACCCGTACCACTGCATTCTCCCATCTGCTACCCCGCACCTTTTTAGCCCATCTCAGGACCTCTTCTCTATCCTTAAGGCGGTAAAATCGCACGATTATCGCCCTGGGTGGTTCTCCCGCTTTTGGTCTTCTCGCCGGAATCCGATTTGCCCACTCCACCTCCAAGGGGCCCGTAGGGGCCTCAGCACCCATCAGTGAGCTCAGCATCGTACTTGCGTACGCTCCACAGTCCACTCCTTCCACACCCTCAGGGAGACCCAGTATCCGAAGGTTCTTCCTTCGCGCTCCATTTTCTAGGGCTTCGATCCTTTCAGTACACTTTTTATGAAGTGCCTCGTGCGTCTGTGTCTTAACCGCCAGGCCCAGGATCTCGTCCTCAATATCTGTCACCTTCTGCTCCACCACACGGAGCTCTGTCTCCTGGGTCTTTAATGTCTCCTTGAGCCCCTCAATTGCCTGTAGCAACGGGGTCAGCACCTCCCTCTTCAGCAGCTCCACGCACCGTCTCACAATTTCATCCTGCTCAGGCCCCCATGTCGCCTGCGCTTTCTCCGCCGCCATCTTGTACTTCTCTCTTTCTGACCCTTTGGTCGACGATTCCTCGCGCTGCAGCCGCCGCCGCCGGTTTTTTCCTCCTTCGTTTGGGGGGACTCCCTTCTCACACACCCCACACCGGGTTGCGTCGTCGAAAAATTCCCCGTTGGGGCTCTTAAAAGAGCCCGAAGGTCCGTCGGAGCTGGAGCCGCCGAAGCGTGCGGCTAGCTAGGCATCACCGCAACCGGAAGTCCCTTCAGTGGCCTTGATGAGGTCTTTTCACAGTTGTTCCCTCTGCTGCTAGAATTCACTTTTGATACAGGCCCTCAGGTCAGCTTGCAGCTTTAAGCTTGCCCTTCCCCCGCCTGCATGCTGGAAGAGGCCCTGTTTATCCTGCAGTTGCAGCCAAATCTTTTACTGTTTCTGCGTGTGTCTGGCAACCAAGAGACATATCCTTCCTGGGGGACACTGTCGGGGGAATATTGCAGCCTTCTTCCCACACCGGGAAATGTCAAACAAATGCCGTGGGGGCCCTGTAAAAGAGCCCAAAAGTCCATTCCAAGCAGGAGCTGCCGAATATGCGACCTAGCTCTGCATAGCCGCACCCGGAAGTCACCAGGCAGCACCCTTCTCAGACCTCCTAAAGAAAGGAGCCCCCTGGGAATGGCTTCCGCAGCATACGGATGCTGTGGACTCTTTAAAACAGGCACTCATAGCATCCCCCGCACTACAAGTTCCAGACCCACTTTCCCCTTACGCCATAGAGGTAGCGACCACAGACCGCACCCTTTCGGCCGTGCTCCTGCAGGAACGGCACGACCAGTTAATAACGGCCTGTAGCTTATGCCTCCAGAATTTTAGATGCTGTGGAGCAGGGATTTTCAGCCTGTGAGAGGCACCTGCTCGCAGTATTTTGGGCAGTGCAGTATTTTTCATATATTACCGGACTGAACCCCATTACAATTCTCACCGAACACACCCCCACCCAACTTTTACTGGACGGACGACTCAAGGACGGTACAGTCAGCCAGATTAGAGCAGCGCGATGGACCCTTCTCTTGCAGGGATGGGACATCACTGTTAAAAGGACAAAGACGCAACCTTTTTAGCCGATAACTTACAGTACCCCGGAACCCCCTATGAATGTGAAATTATCTCTCCACACCACAACACAGACCCCTTGATTGCTAAAACACCCCCCAGAAAGATAGGTAGTGCAACCCAGAGCCCCCAGCACACAGACACGTGTGAGCCCATAAAGATCTATGTGGATGGATCTTCCACAGTCTTGGATGGGAAGTGCATAACAGGTTGCAGTATCTATGTCAAGGACGCGCAGGGACGTGCCCTTGAGGAAATATCGCTCAAACTTCCAGGTCACTTAGGCGCGCAGGCAGCAGAGCTCGCGGCCATCGCGTATATAGTGGAACACCCAGATTCCTTCCCCAGCCCAGCAGACATATACTCGGACAGCCTCACGGAATTCCTGCCCCTGTGGAAAGCAAGAAAATTTGTTTCCGCAGACGGAAAACCCCTCCCCTCAGCCCCATTGCTCAGTCACATTTTAGACAGAGCCCAGAACAGGACTTTTGGGATAATCAAAGTCCGTAGTCACCATCGTTCCTCCCCCCCTGGAAATGTAAAAGCCGACACACTGGCTAAAGCAGGTTCCAGACACAAATACTTTTGGACACCCCCCCGAAAGCGCACCAGTGAGTGCAGTTCAGGTCTCACAGACAAAGATCGAGGATCTAGTGGAGGCCCAGAAGCAGGACAGCAATCCCAAGGAGATTGTAAAACGAAAATATCCAGCTCCCTATGAGAGGTTCTTAAATGCTCTGACCACACATGACGGTGTGGTGTTAAAAGACACCCTTTATGTGGTTCCTGAACAGCACAGGAATCAACTGATTTGTTTGTTCCATGACGGTCATGGACATCAGGGAATCGATCCCACTACAGCCCATCTCAAGCAGCTTTGTTGGTGGCCGAATTTAAAGGAAGATGTAAACCACTACATCGAGAATTGTCTTATCTGTGCCCAGAATAATCCGGACAGATATGCCAAAAAGGCTCAACTCAGCCACACCTGACCCGTTAATGGCCCCTGGACTAACCTCCAGATCGATTTTATAGGACCATTGCAGGAATGGCTATAAATATGTACTTGTGGTAATTGTCACATTTACAAAATGGGTGGAAGCATGCCCAGCCCGCACCAACACCGCGAATACCACAGCCAAGATCCTAACCCACCACATCTTTACAAGATGGAGACTCCCCCGCAGCATTGAATCAGACCAAGGTTCCCATTTTACGGGTCGTGTCATGCAGAACGTCCTCACGATATTTGGCATTACCCAAAAATTCCACATAGCATACCACCCACAGTCGAGTGGTATCGTGGAGCGCATGAATCGGACCCTAAAATCCACCCTCAGAAAAATGGTCCAGCAGAACAACACCACTTGGGACTCAGTCCTCCCTTTTGCGCTGATGTTTTGCATAATACAATTTCTACTTCCACAGGTTACACCCCACACACCCTCATGGCCGGATGCCCCATGAAAGGCACAGAATATTTATTAGGTTTAGACTTGACCAGCCTCGAAGTGACGGCCCTCACACACGAGAAAGCAGTAGAACAATTAGTGGAAAATGTTAAAACGGCTCAGCTAGCAGCCGCAGTAAAATTGGGCACCAGAAAGAAACAGAGCAAGGCTTGTTTCGACAAGACAGTGCATGCGACTGAGTACAGTATAGGACAGCAAGTTATGCTCTCCATATATGACCCCAGCACATTCCTGTCACCAAAATACTCTGGTCCGTATTCCATTGCGGACAAATTAAGCCCTTCCGTGTATAAAATAAAGTACCCCAATGGTAAGACTGCATGGTTCCATATCAACCAGCTCAAGGCATATGGAACACAGTCGAACCACGCACACCACGTCATGCTCGACGCAGCACACCACGCCCCGCCCACAGCCAACGTAACCCTACCATCCCCCACCACGTCCAGCCCAGCCACGGACTTGACCTCGACTCCACCCCTTCAATATACACTCCGCCCCGGAATGCCCACAGACTGCAGCAGCAGAGACAGCGACTGTGACTCGGACGATAGCCACAGCACGCCTCCCTACTATCCCCAGACAACCGGACCCACACCCAGCGATTCCGAATACGATCCAAGTGATCCCTTCATGATCACTTTCCTAATAAACCCCACCACCGCCCACCGAACTACACTGACGGCACCACGATTTTGTCCCCACACAACTAGACACCAATTATTGGCACCGAGATAACTTGTTCCGACTCGCCCGCAACGACGAAAGCAACCCCACCTCACACCATGCAGCCCTTTCAGCCCTGATACACTCAAGAGTTTGGCACCCGGGAGAAGATGACAACCTTGGGTCTGACTCCCAAACCGAGAACCCCTTTGCGACCCTGTTCGCAACCGAGAACTGAGGTGTCCAGATGATGTTTTAAAGGAACCGCTTGGGAGAAGTGGTGTCCTTTCTGATGGAACCTGCAGAATGTTTTACGTTGTTTGCACATTTGTTAAATGTTGTATGCCCGACAGGAGAATTTTTTTTCTCACTGCCCCACGCCTATTCGGCCGAAACCTCTGAGGACTTGCCTAGAGAGACTGACCATTGCCAGACACTAGTTCAGCAGAAACCTCTGAGAGCTTGTCTGCAGAGACTGGTTAAGGAACTAGACGCCCGTTCGTAACTGCCCTTCTGGTTCGAAGGTAGAACCACTATGGCAGCCCCACCATGATGACTACATTTCTTGCCCGTTCTTGTCGGTTGCTCAGGCAGTGGAGAAACGGCTTGGGACCCGCCCTGCCTGGGAACTCCCCCTCTGGTCAACTACGCTCGGGTAGGAGAGACACGGCATTGGTAGCCGTCCGACCTGGGGACTCCATCCAACTCTTACCCGTCACGGCCCATACGCACCTCATTTTGGCACTTCCAGTTCAAAAAGTTTTGTTTTATTTAGGTAACCTTTAGGTTGCCAACCACATGCTATTTACATCCTGAAACATTTGGATGGTAAATTGCACAGTCTGTGAGACGGCTCGCACTGGTTCATTATTGGGAAGTGTGTCTTGTCCTA
This sequence comes from Scyliorhinus torazame, assembly GCF_047496885.1. Taxonomy (NCBI): domain Eukaryota; kingdom Metazoa; phylum Chordata; class Chondrichthyes; order Carcharhiniformes; family Scyliorhinidae; genus Scyliorhinus; species Scyliorhinus torazame. The sequence continues at coordinate 88,029,758 of NC_092710.1, read as the reverse complement.
AAATTCGATTTTTGAAAAAAAAATGAGGGAGTCACACATAGTGACCAATTATGAAGGGAGTAATTGGCACTATAGGACAGACACACTATCTTACGAGATACTAAACAAAGATAGTTACAGGCACTATGCTTGTTTATAATATCTTTAAAGTAACTATTTTATATCACATTCGTCATTCCCTCCTTTTATCATTTCATGATAACCTAGCTATTCAATCCATAGCTACGGCCCCTCATCTAAAAAGATTTGTCGCTGCATTTCCAATTCCTGTAGTAGCCCCCCCCCCCACCCCCCCCCCCCCATCTGCTGCACCCTCGTGAATTTTAACAGCCAAGATTCATGGGGCGTTGATCTGTTCCAATGCACCCCGCATTCTACCCATCACGCATTTAAGGATGGCCAGTCCCACAAAGATGCAGCCGATAGCCACTGCTAAATACATGGCCATATTTATCAACCAGTCCTTCCAACCTCCAAATCCCCAGTTACCCCAAGAGCCAGGATCCTGCATACCGTCCAGGTGATCCCGTATGCGATCCATAAATTTAGTGATGTTAGCGGTTAAGTCTTGAACTCCCATGATACACTTGCCCTGCACTATGGCGCATACCCCACCCTCACGGGCCAGAAGATAGTCAAGAGCATACCGGTTCTGCATTGCAAACAACCGCAGCTGAGACAATTCCTTGGTTATTGCCCCAAGGACTCCCAAGGTTTCGTTTCCCAGGATGGTAAGGCCACAAATAAAATAATTCCTATCGCTGACCGCCTAGGAACCCCCCACACCTCCCAGTGTCAAGACGCTCAGAATCCCCCACCCGGCTGAGTGGCCCCGGTTGGGTGCGAGAACCTGAGGTTTTTTCCAGTTCTCGCAGAATTCAGCTGAGACGGCCTGGCATGCTAACTGATTGTGCAGCATCCACGCCGAGGGGCAGGGGGCTGTGGTAGGGACTAGAGTCCCAATAACAATTTGTCGGGGAAATGGGGGTGACAAAACATTGGTCGCTGTGCCATAAAAAAGTAGTATCCTTGCTCCGTGTACAGGCTAGCATCACAATCAGTGCATCGGTTGCGTAGGGATCCCCCAGTAGCCCAGTTTATCCAGCTTTGGAATGCCCATTCGGGCCTCCCAGCAATGCGGAAAGCCCTAGTCCCAACAGTGATATGAGAGACATTCGCCCAGCCACAAAGGAGCTGGAGGCCGGCGTTCAATGGAACGCAGGTGGTGTTGTAACAAACGCATTGGCCAGACGCCTGGGTGATATGACGCCTCCTGTCCGTACAGGTGGGGAACGGACATGTTATATTTGTTTCCACCTCTACCAGCAAACAGCCGTACTCGTCACTGCTGAAACAATTGTCGTACGACCGGGAGTCTCTATTGGGAGTGAAGTGGCTAGGTATGTACACCCTCCACCGTTGCAGCCTATCATACTGTGAGTGGGAATTATCCCGAGGCAGGGGAAGGCAAGTAGCCGGTGGTGCTGAACCCGGATCGTAAGGAAGAGTGACTTGCTCGGGTGGTGGCTCGGAACGCTGACAATGAACCACCGTTTGGGGGGGTTCCCCAAAGCGGTGAAACGGAAAATAACCTAGACACCGCTGCGGGGTTTGGGTAGCAGACAACCCGTCCCTGGCCACACAAGCGGTGGTAAATCTGGTAGAAGAGATTCATACTACCCGGGTTTTCCTCAGTCTGGGCCCTAAATGAATTAAGTGTATCTCCTGATAACCTACGTTCTAGTTGTACTCCCCTCCTTACACGCCCTATCCTCTCTCTAGTCCCCCTCTCTCTCTCACAACCTCTTCCTACCCTCTCCTGACGGTCTGATTTTACCTTTATGGCACCAATCTTAACACATCCAAAATCAAATTTACATGCACTCCAAAAACAAGGCAATGTCCATGCAATGTTCCCTTCCCATCGCCGGGACCGGTGCAATTGCTTCATGAGTCCTGCATTGTCCATTAACCTGGTGACCTTCCATGAGTCGATACCATGCCCTTGTATATGGGGGCATCGAAGAACATCACCTCTGCATAAACAAAATGTCCTTGTAGTTTGGTTGGGGTTACAAATGTAGATCATATTTCCCTTTGCCATGTCCGTCGCCGATGTCACTCCAAGCGACGTGAGGCCGAAGATCACACAGGCAGTGCGTAGCCACCCCATCATGCTCCACACCTGTAAAATAGCACTGGGGAAGGGAGGCAGGTTAATCTGTCCAAGAAAATGAGGCCCGTTTTCAGAACTCAACTGAGCTGGTATGCCGTACCGGGGAATGATTTCCCGCCTCAGAACCTTAACCACAGTTGCAGCTTTATTATCGGTAGTCGGATACACCTCGACACATCTGCTGAACACATCCACAATAACCAAAACATATTTATAATATTGATAATATTGACAACATTGACACCTTTCCAACTCAATGTAATCCATTTGGAGTGTCTCAAAGGGACCACTGGGCAACGGGGTTTGCCTCATACCACAAGGGATACCTTTGCCGGTGTTATATTGCTGACAAATCAAACACCGATTACTGATACTCTGGGCCAACCCCTGCATTTTAGGGTGCCACCAAGTGTCCAGCAACAAATCACTAGTCCCCCGAGCCCCACAATGAGTTGCAAAGTGTACACATTCGATGACCCATAAAGCCAGTACATCAGACATACAAGTCTGATGTGCTGCCGTGATCCATAAAGAGGAAACAGAATCGTATGGACAACCTAACCGTTTCCACATTTGTTTATCACTTTCAGGAGCGTCCTCCTGTAACCTTATGATGTCTTGGATGGTTGGCATTGGCTTGTCAGAAGCAGACATATTTATAGTAGATCGTTTAGTCTAACTTAACATTTTATGCACCATCACTTGCTGAATTTGCGCGGCTGTCTGCTTGTTCATTACCAACGTCAACTAGGGTCTTACCATTTGTATGGGCAGCGCATTTAATGACGTAAATCTGCGCGGGCATAAGGAGGGCCTGCAGTAGGTCATTAACTAAACCCCGGTGGGATATTTCCGTGCCGGCCGAGATAAGGAATCCCCTAATCTTCCAGAGCTATAGGTTGGCTGAAGTCGAGTGTTAATCGTTTCAGAGACCTCAAAATATTTTATGGAAGTGCCGTCTGGCATGACTTGAAGTGCGTACTCTGTTGGATCTGAATGATCCACTGCCCTCCTTACCATAGGCCCCAGATCCTTGGCTTACTGGTCGTGGACCTGACGTGTAATATGAGGGCTGACTGTGGCCATAAATGTGGTGGTATTGTAACAGAATCGGCTGTACCTTCTTCTCCCGTGACGGTGGCTGTAACCTTGACTGGCCATTCGGTCCCAATTAACGGCCAGTATTTGTCCTCCAACTCCCTGTTTTGTCCGGTTCTGTCATAGGCCAGGGTAACGTGATGCAGTGAATGTTCAATGTCTAATGTCCACCACTGGGGAGTGATAGAAATATAGCACTGTTGTCTCATCCTCCATGATTGAACCGTTACCCCTTCGTCTCCGCACTCTAGCTGTAGCTGGAAGATACACAGTAAATCTCGGGCCAAAAAGTTACAGTCCAATCCAGTAGTCACTACAAACTGGTGATCCGCAGACTTATTCTCATAAGTGACTGTCACAGGTTCAGAAATAGGATACTCACACACCTGACCTTGGAACCCCGACAAATGCTGCGTGTGGTCGGATAGTGGTAGGCGAAGTTCTGATTGCACTGAAGACATGGCTGCTCCAGTGTCGATTACAAATGGGTAATGTTGATCTCCAATCTGCAGAGAAATAATAGGCTCCCTGTCCGATTGGAGAGTCCTTATGACTAAATTAGCTAGTCAATCCTGTGTTGGGAAAGGGTTTGCCTGGGAGAAGTTAGTGTATCTCGTCTGTCCTCCCCTTGGTGGGCACCCCCTCCTTTGGGTCGGGGGAGTCTCCTTCTGCTGCCTGTCTTTTAAAGGGGCATTCCTGTTGCCAGTGATATGCACGGCTGCAATTAAAACATGCATTGTTCCCTCTATATCTGCCCCGTCCTCTTTTCCCAGTTGACCAATGGCCCTCAGAGGGGGTGGCAGTTGTAAAGCTGTTGGTGCATATGGTGGGCCATAAAGAGGAGCTGAGGGTCCATTTGGGTGGGTTTGATATCCACCCCCATGTTGATTCACCCACCCAAAGTCACACTATTGGTGTTCCAGCTGGTAAGCCACCGTATCTGCCGCTGGTTGGGGTCTCAGATAATCCTTTTTCATTACATACTCGGTCTTAATCTTTGTAACTGAGCCTCCTTCCTGGCCTACACCCTCATTCCAATAAAATCTGACTGCCCTGGCCATTTGAGAAGGGTCGTTCTCTGTCCAATTCATGTTATTACATTTCACGGCAGTAGCCACGGAAGGTGATAGGCAATGCATTAACATAGCACAATATTGAGGGGAATTCTGACCATTTTGATATGGCAAGTCGCCTGACTGCCCACAGTAGATTTCATTAAAACGTTCCAGAAATTCCTCTGGCTCTTCAGCCTTTTTAGGTTTGAGGTCTAAGATAGCAGAGATGTTTATGGGCATTTAAAATGTGGCATTCAATGCATTCAGGATTGGTGTCCGTCTATCATCGTCCAACGCATGGGCTTGCTGAAGTGCGGCGTAGCTCGCATAATTCAAATGGTAGGTAACTGCGGTGCTCTGCTGGGGTTAACCTGCTGGACTAGGGCCCAGAGGTCCCTAGAATCAGCTTGATAAACTGAGATGGTAGTTCTCAGATGATCCACGAAAGCAGCAGGAGATTTCTTCCTGTCTGGGATTGCAGCCATAATAGCCACCATCTCACTGGGTCTCCATGGGAAATAAACGTCTATTGTGGGCTGGGCCGCCGCCGTCACAGCGTCAGGGTTTTGTATTGTCCTAATCGGCAACTGCCTCAGAGTCTCACTAGGGGGCGCTCTAGCTAATTCCTCTGGCTCTTCCAAGACTTCAACATCCTTCCCTGTCACTAGAGGGAGCTCCAGCTCCTCAGAACCATCCCTATCCTCTTCCTTTGTTCTCGTACTTTTCTGTCCTATCATATCGGTCTGAAGGGATTTAGTTGGTATGCGTGATTGTTTCTGGATAGGATCAGGCCCTTCTCTCGCTGTCCGAGATCGGGTCCTTGTGCTAACTGGACTTGTGGAACAGAGCTCCCCTTCTCTCGCAGACAGTGAAGATGGTAAAATAGGACCCACGCTATCAACCGAAGGGGCTAGAGTGTCTGGCATGATTTGAATCTGGGGAGCAGTGACTGGATATAAATTATGATGGTTCCGGAATTAGTGCAGACAATGCTACTGGTGCAGTCGGAACCCTAGCCGACCTTGTCAACTTTTCAAAATCTTCATCCTCTGTCTCTGTCAATGCAAGGCCAGCCATTGAACTACGTAGCCCATTGCTTTTTTTTTTTCCCCACCCTCTCTTTACTTGCGCGTTTTTTTTTGAATGCACACTCCTTTTTCAAGATGTTTAGCGTTTTCTGGTTTCCCCCTTCACTAATTGGAATCCCCATTTTAAGGGCATTTTCTTGCCAACTTAATAACATGATCTTATCCCTCTCATGTTGACAATATTGTCTCCATAATCTAATTAACTCTTTAGCTTTCATACTTTGGCTCTCTTTTTTAAAATTTATTTATTTATTTTTTGCCTATTTATATCCAATGGCAATTTTTGCTACTTGGCAAAATTATTGAAAACGTTTTAACAGTGTTCTTGTAAAACTTAAAATGTTTGAAAATTCAAATTGAATTACTGCAACCTGCAAGCTTAGCTCTGATCTCAACTCAGAACTAAATTTACGATTTGCTTAACACAAACTTGTATAACTTTTACAACTTAATTAATTCTTTATCTTAACAATTTTTCTTTTAACAAGTTTTTCTTACATTCACAAAAATGTTGGCTGCTATCAATGAGGGAGCAGTTAGCTGCGGTGATTTATACCGGAGCAAAGTCAACTTTCATCGCCAGATTTACACTTTTTTAAATAGTGTCAGTGAGTTTCTTTAAGTTTCTATTAATTCACAAATAAAATGAGATAAACATTATTTCAAGTAATTAAAACTTAAGATTCTGGCAATTTCAATCAATTGCTTTCGAAAATAATAAACTTTTATCAAAATGGTGGAGAAACCCACTGGTTTCCTTTAATTAATTCAAAATGTAACTTTGCTGGAGTTTCACTGACTCGAAAGAAAGATATCCAATTATCATAGAATTTACCATAGAATTTACAGTGCAGAAGGAGGCCATTCGGCCCATCGAGTCTGCACCGGCTCTTGGAAAGAGCACTCTACCCAAGGTCAACACCGCCACCCTATCCCCATAACCCAGTAACCCCACCCAACACTAAGGGCAATTTTGGACACTCAGGGCAATTTATCATGGCCAATCCACCTATCCTGCACATCTTTGGACTGTGGGAGGAAACCGGAGCACCCGGAGGAAACCCACGCATACACGGGGAGGATGTGCAGACTCCGCACAGACAGTGACCCAAGCCGGAATCGAACCTGGGACCCTGGAGCTGTGAAGCAATTGTGCTATCCACAAGGCTACCGTGCTGCCCCAATTACACCACAACCTGCCTGTTATCTCAAGCTCCTGTTAGCCCTTTGAGAGACTTCTGCTTTAACTAACATGCAGCATCCAGTTTGTTTTAAAATTGATTGTTTCTCGCCACTACAGTCCAAGGATACAATTTTAGCTTAATCAACTATAGATTTAAAAACACTCATTGAAATAAACCCTCTTCCTGAGGTCCCATTAGTTCTCAAAAACACTCAAACATGGAATTAAACCATCTTTTTTTGATGTCCCATTAATCCCAAAACCTAACCCAAAACCGAATCATCAATTATGAAATCCCATCAGTTAAATTTCTAATCCTCAGACTGACCTTTGATTTCGTTGAGACGATCTTTCCGTACCAACCGCGAGTGACCAGACTAATAAACCATAAGAAGAGGGGAAAAATCAATGCACGGTCATTTTCCAGCAATACATTGTGGGCCCTTTTCCACTCTCCTTGTCCAAAATCAGTCTAATTCTGATTTCGCGGTTGGTCAGAACCGTCTTGAGAAATCCCGGGTTTCCGGCACCAAATGAGAAATTAATAATTTTTTACCCGTCAGTCTGGCCTCAATAAAACCCGAGATAGATTTGTAGGCATAGCATTAGTTATTTTTATTTGACTTGCAAGTCTGACTCGTTTCTCAGAATCAAGAACACAAGCTGCCTCTTAGGTCTACAGAATCGAGTGATTCTCAAGAACAAAGAAATCTCTACCAACACATTCAAATGGCATCAAGTTTCACATACACGATTCCCATAGGTCATCCTATACCCCTCCTGACCTGGCCATACATCCTAATTGGCTCACTTCTCATCCCTTCCCCTGGTCTCTTATTACCCAGCATCCTTTTCTCCTCATACTTTAAACACCCCATCCCCCCCCCTCCTTTGCCATGTTCTCTGAAATCCTTTGTCTGTGAACTAACATGAATTAGACCGGCCTATATCTACATTTCAGTAACTAATATCTTTAAAGTAACTATTTTATATCACATTCGGCAAGTGAACGCGAACCCCATGACTTCAAGCCCCCCAGCCGTTAATGTTTCACTTCCCCACAGTACCCAGAGCCCAGTCATCAGCGACACCACATCATCTTGGTGTGCCAGGTTTATAACCTGGTACTCCCTGTCCTATGTAATAGAAACATTACTGGTATTAGCGATACTCTGCTGCATAGTGCAGACTATGCGTCTACGGAAATGGAGAAGGAGAGCCTACCGCGCTCAAACCCCGGTATATAGAATCAGATCCCCTATTTTCGGATACGACCAGACCCCGACCCCCGCGATCTATAATAAAGTGCATTCACTTGCGTTTATTGTAAAAAAAGAAATGTAAAGAACTGTTCAGGAGCAATTTGTACGATCCTGAGCTTGACTGCCAAGTCAGGAAAACTGATGTATAAAATGCTACGATTTTGTTTGTATGGTTGAGGAAGTTAGGATGATGAAATGTTTAAGTTAGTGTCGTGTATTAAGAATAGTTAGAGGTTCCCAGTTTATTGTTTTGTAATGCATGTCCCTGTTTGACATAGCGCCCTTAGAATTGTTAGTTAAAACATTTTGGCATAGCTATGGTCAGTGCAGAGGTCATTAAGGAAGTGTCCCCCCCCCCCAGGTCAGGGAATGGAAAGCAATATAGTTATGTGATCCTTCACGCTTTGCGTTAGGATCACAAGGAGGGAATGTGGAATGTGGGAAAATGGCTAACTCCCGATTTAAAATGGTGAACGGCAAAGGCTGATGGGAAAGTCAGCCAACAGGACAAAAATGAGCAGCTGCAGGTTGACTGTGTATTTACCTCTGGAAAGGCCAGACAAGATCGATACCAGCAACCATCAGCATAGCAAAACACCAGCCATCTGCATACTAATGAGCAATCCCCGGGAACAATGAGAAATATTTAGGCACATGGAGCAAAACCAGACTCTTTGGCGCCAGCAGAAGCCTACACAAAAGGAGGTGAACGACCACCTCAAGACCGCCCATCGATCAGGGAACCGCTCCAGCATTGGAGAAAATCGAACCAAGTGATTGGGGCAAAGTCCAATCACTTGGAACCAGGTACAGAGTCCGCCCCGAAAGGCGGGAAGCCCCTGGGGACTATAAGAATTGAGCTCCAAGTTCAAGGCTCGCTCTCTTCCAGCTCTCGTAACTCTTCAACAGCCGCTCAAAAACTGTAAGTCTTACTTCAACGCTCGCTACGAGATAGGTGCTCCTAGCTACCAATCTGTACCAACTTCGAATCTCGCAGGCTCAGAACCCAAACGAAAGGCCATTCGTTTCCCTGACCTGGTGGGCCAATTCCAAGTTAAGTATTGGCCTGTTAGCTGTAGAAGTAGCTTAGACGTAGAATTTGTACATGAGTAGTGATTACTGTGTGTAATAAATGTGCTTTGATTTAAATCTTACTAAGCGGTATATTGGATTATTGATCATTACTCGGACCTGAACCACGTGGTGGTATCATAAAGATACCTGGCGACTCAAGAGCAAAGGTGATAAAAAGGAGCAATTAAACTAAGGCAAAGTTAGCAACAAGGAGCACTGCCCCAATGCCGGATTGGCTGGCATCGGTTGAAATTTTGGTCTCTTTTGCTGGGTCAAAGAAAGCTAAGACCGGGGCCGTGGTGAGTTTGGTTTTGAGTTCTCTCCATTCCCGCTCGTGGGCAGGGAGCCATTGGAAGTCTGTCGTCTTCCTGACCAGGTTCCTGAGAGCCGTGGTATAAGAGGCGAGGTTAGTGATGAACTTCCCTAAAAAGTTGACCATGCCCAGAAATTGGAGGGCCGCCGTCTTGTTCTCTGGCGTTTTCATGGCTGTGATAGCAGCCGCCTTGTCCGCATCCGGCCGCACACCCAACTGGGAGATGTGGTCCATGAGGAACTTGAGTTCTGTCTGACCAAAAGAGCATTTGGCCCTGTTGAGGCGTATGCATTTGAACACACGCTGGAGGCGACTGACATGATCCTGCAGGGCGGTGGACCAATTGATTATGTCGGCGACATAGACGCGAACACCTTCAATGCCTTCCACCATTTGTTCCATGATCCTATGGAACACTTTTGAAGCAGATATGATCCCAAACAGCATCCTGTTGTAACAATATCTGCCAAAGGGGGTATTGAATGTACACAATTTCCTGCTGGATTTGTCGAGCTGGATTTGCCAGAATCCTTTTGAGGCGTCGAGTTTGGTGAAGAGCTTGGCGCGAGCCATCTCGCATGTGATCTCTTCGCGCTTGGGAATTGGATAATGCTCCCTCATGATATTGCGATTCAGATCCTTGGGATCAATGCAAATTCTCAATTCGCCGGAAGGCTTTTTTTACACATACCATGGAACTGACCCAGTCGGTTGGTTCCGTGACTCTGGAGATCACTCCTTGGTCCTGGAGGTCCTGCAGCTGCTGCTTGAGGCGGTCCTTAATGGGTGCTGGGACCCTGCGAGGTGCATGCACCACAGGCGTGGCATTCTGTTTCAATAAGATCTTGTAGGTATATGGGAGCGTGCCCATGCCTTCGAAGACGTTGTGGTGCTGGTCGATGATGGCGTCGAGTTGCGCCCTGAAATCAGTGTCCTGAAAGGCAGACGTGTCATCAGGAGAGAGAGAGTGAACTCTCTGAACTAGGTTCAACAGCTTGCATGCCTGCGCGCCAAGCAGGGAGACTTTCGAGGAGCCCACGATTTCAAAATCGTGGCGGCTTTGCGTGACCTGTGCGTCACTTCAAGTTGGCACGAGCCGCTAGCAACAATGACATTGCCATTATAATCCAATAGCTGGCAGGCTGATGGAAGGATGGCTGGTTTGGCACGAAGGCTTAGGAAGTCAGGCCGCGCAATGAGATTGGCGGAGGCACCTGTGTCCAGGCGGAATCGTATTTGGGACCGGTTGACCGTCAGGGTGGCACACCACTCATCGTCTGGATCGATGCTGTATACCTACAGCGGCTGGTGTCTTTGCTTCGGGGACAGCCTGTTTTTCATTACGACACCGACTCGAAAAGGCACCTTCGGGACCTCGGTGTCACTGCTGTGTGGGAGGTCCACATCGGACTCGGTGACCGTGGGTTGAATTGCCCGGACATTCCTGCGAGGCTGGCTGAAGCGATATGAATTGGCAGGCTGAGCTGCTCGGCGGCAGGCAGCATGCTGGCCAAGTCTGCCACATCGTAGGCATTGTCGAGATTTGGCAGGGCATTGCCGTTTTAAATGGGCGGAGCCACAGTTGCTGCACATCGTAGCGTTAGCAAGTTCGCTGCCCCACCGCGCATGCGCGGTGCGGCCGTACGTGGTGCACGCCTGCGCATTACGTTCTTCGACGTTGCCGTCCCCTCGTTTGGTGCGCACAAGTACGGAGTCCGCGAAAAGCGCGCAAAATGGCCGCCCTCATCCAGGCTGAGGCCCTGGAGTTGCTCAATCACTTGGACCCGTTCCGCCTCGTGGGAACCTTGCCGCGCCGTTTCTGCCGCTTGGATGTGGGAATACCGACAAGTGGTGTGTTCGTGTAGGACACAGGTCTCAATGGCGGTCGCTAGGGTGAGCTGGTTCACTTTGAGAAGCTGCTGTCGTAGGGGGTCCGACTGGACACCGAAAACGATCTGGTCGTGTATCATGGAGTCGGAGGTGGGCCCGTAGCTGCAAGGCTGCGCAAGGATGCGGAGGTGCGTGAGAAAGGATTGGAAAGGTTCAGCCTTACCCTGCAAATGCTGCTGGAACACGTAGCGCTCAAAACTTTCATTCACCTCTGCACAGCAGTGAGTGTCAAACTTAAGGAGGACCGACGTGAACTTTGTTTTATCTTCATCATCCGCAAAGGTGAGAGTATTGAAAGTGTGGATGGCATGGTCCCTGGCTGTGGAGAGGTGGAGAGCAATCTTCCTGTTATCCGAGGCGTCCTCCCTGTCTGTGGCCTCAAGGAAGAGCTGGAAGCGCTGTTTAAATATCTTCCAGTTGGCCGCTAGGTTGCCGGCGATGCGGAGTGGGCTGATGTTGTCCATGTTGCAGGATGACGGAATGCTGGCGGAAGGCAGATCACTTGCAGGTAGGTCTAAGAAGTGCTAATATCCCTCAACTCCTGGTACCATGTTGTGTTGTGTGTTCTGGATCCGTGGAACACATACAGGTCACCAACACTTGAAATAGTGCAACACTATTTTATTGAATCATTAACTGTTTAACATACTCTGACTCTGGGTTAACACGATACTAGCTTTAACTAAAGACCTTTGCCTTGTCCTAACCAGTCGATGCACTCAGCACATGGTTAATGTCTGTGTTGCAGGCTGTGAGCTCTGTCCTCCTAGCTAGCTGCAGCTCGAATGAGTGGGGACTCTGATGCCCCCTGTCTTTACAGTGCGTGTGCTCTAACTGGTGATTGGCTGCAGTGTTGTGTGTGTTGATTGGTCCCACTGTGTGTCCATCAGTGTCTGTCTGCACCATGATATACTGGTGTATATTATGACATGTCTCTCTCTCTCTCTCTCGCTCTGTCACTCTCTCTCGGTCGCCCTGTCTCTCTCTCACTCTCGCTCTGTCACTCTCTCTCGGTCACCCTGTCTCTCTCTCGCTCTGTCATCCTGTCCTTCTCTCGCTGTCGCCCTCTCTCTCTCTCTGTCGCCCTCTCTCTCTCTCTCTCTCTCTCTCTGTCCCCCTCTCTCTCTGTCACTCTCTCTCTCTCTGTCGCCCTGTCTCTCTATCTCTGTCACCCTTTCTCTCTCTCTCTCTCTCTCTGTCACCCTGTCTCTCTTTCTCTCTGTCACCCTTTCTCTCTCTCTCTCTCTCTCTCTCTGTCACCCTGTCTCTCTTTCTCTCTGTCACCCTGTCTCTCTCTCTCTCTCTGTCGCCCTGTGTCTCTCTCTCTGTCACCTGTCTCTCTCTCTCTCTCTCTGTCGCCCTGTCTCTCTCTCTCTCTGTCGCCCTGTCTCTCTCTCCCTCTCTGTCGCCCTGTCGCTCTCTCTCTCTCTGCCACTCTCTCTGACTCTCTCTGTCACCCTATCTCTCTCTCTCTCTCTGTCACCCTATGTCTCTCTCTCTCTGTCACCCTGTCTCTCTCTTTCCCTCTCTCTGTTGCCCAGTATCTCTCTCTCTGTCGCCCTGTCTCTCTCTCTCAGGCGCCCTGTCTCTCTCTCTCTCTGTCACCACGTCTCTCTCTATCTCTGTCGCCCTGGCTTTCTCTCTCTGTCACCCTGTCTCTCTCTCCGTCGCTCTGTCTCTCTCTTTCTCTCTCGCTCTGTCTCTCTCTCTGTCGCCCTGTCTCTCTCTCTCTCTCTGTCGCCTTGTCGCTCTCTACCTGTTACCCTGCCTCTCTCTCTCTCTGTCATCCTGTCACTCTCTCTGTTGCCCTCTCTCTCTCGCTGTCGCCCTGTCTCTCTCTATCTCTTTCACCCTGTCTCTTTCTCTCTCTATCTCTGTCGCCCTGTCTCTGTCGCCCTGTCTCTCTCTCTCTCTGTCGCCCTGTCTCTCCCACTCTATCACCCTGTCTCTCTCTGTCGCCCTTTACCACTCTCTGTCTGTGGTAGACACCACTAGTGGTATATTGTATGGATACCCCAGCAGACGGCGTATAAAAGTGTCTGCTCTCCTGCACTGATTACATTCTGGTTCCAGCTGCAGGAGGCACAACATCTTGTGCAATAAAACCTTGATTGTTTCACCATTCTCGTCTCATGGTAATTGACGGTACATCAATTTATTGCACAACATTTTAAAAGGTGGATCTCCTAATCAAGCCTGATCGCCTGCAGCTGAGCCCTCATGCAGCCAACACCACGTCCACCTTCGACCACTGGCTAGCCTGCTTTGAAGGCTACCTCAGAGCAGCCACTGAAGAACCCTCAGATTCCAGAAGCTCCAAGTCCTCTACTCACGGGTGAGCCCCAAATTTTTCCCCCTCATCCGGGATGCGCCCACCTACTCAGAAACGATGACGCTCCTAAAGGGACATTACGTTAAACCAGTGGACCAAGTGTATGCCAGGCACCTCCTGGCCACGAGACGGCAACTCCCCGGGGAGACTCTGGATGATTTCTTGTGAGCCCTACAGATCCTCGGTAGGAACTCTGACTGCCAGGCAGTTTCAGCAGTCAAACACACCAAACCTTTTATCAGAGACGCTTATGTCACGGGCATGCAGTCTACGTACGTTCGCCAGCGACTATTGGAAGGGGGTAAGCTCGATCTTGCGGAGTAGGCAGCTTGAAAATTCACTAGAAGTGGCCTCCCATAACCTGGCGTCCTACACTCCCGACCGCGTAGCACCCTCGTGGGCCCCACCAGCTTCCGACTCCAGCTCACCGCAAGCCTGCACCGCACGGCAACCAGCCAACTCTGGAGGGCCCAAGTGTTATTTTTGTGAACAAAGCAAACATCCAAGGCGGCGCTATCCGGCGCGGAGCGTGACCTGCAACTGGTGTGGGAAGAAAGGACACTTCTTTCTGTTTGCCAGGCCCGGTCTGTAGCCGCTGTTTCCAGGCCCGGCATTTCTACACCCCCCACGTGCGACCCAGGGGCACCGCCATCTTCTCCTTCGCAAGCCACGTGTGGCCTGTGGGCGGCGCCATCTTCCCCGCAGCAAACCACGTGCGGCCCGTGTGCGCTGCCATCTTTGATGCCCCCGCCATGCGCGCTGCCATCTTCAGCGCCATTTTGGACGGCGCCTCAGGACCCCGGCTCGCCTGGCCGTTCGCCGCCTACTGCTACCTCTGCCACCGCTGATCAGCTCGGGACCTCCCAACATCTTCTGCAGCTTGCCTCCATCACCCTGGATCAGTCTCGGCCCCGCAACCTCGCGACTGCGACAATGACGGAGAAGATCAACGGGCACGAGATGAGCTGCCTCTTTGACTTCGGGAGCACAGAGACCTTCATCCACCCCACTACGGTAAGGCGCTGCTCCCTCCAGGTACACCCCGTCACCCAGAAAATCTCCATGGCCTCCGGATCCCATTCCATTGAAATCCGGGGGTACTGTATCACGACCCTCACCGTCCAGGTTCAGCAACTTCCGGCTCTACGTCCTCCCCCATGTCTGCGCTGCCCTGTTGCTCGGCCTGGATTTTCAATGCCATCTCCAAAACCTTACTTTGAAATTCGGCAGACCCCTGCCCCCCCCTCACCGTCTGCAGCCTCACGACCCTTAAGGTCGATCCACCTTCACTGTTTGCGAACCTCACCCCGGATTGCAAACCCATCGCCACTAGGAGCAGACGGTACAGTGCCCAGGACAGGACCTTTATCAGGTCGGAGGTCCAATGGCTTCTGTGGGAGGGGATCATTGAGGCCAGCAACAGCCCCTGGAGAGCTCAAGTAATGGTGGTGAAGACAGGGGAGAAGCACAGGATGGTCATTGACTACAGTCAGACCATCAACCGGTACACTCAGCTCGACGCGTACCCCCTCCCACGCATACCTGACATGGTCAATCAGATTGTGCAGTATTGAGTCTTCTCTACAGTTGACTTGAAGTCTGCCTACCACCAGCTCCCCATCCGCCCGGAGGACCGCCAATACACTGCATTCGAAGCAGATGGCCGCTTCTATCACTTCCTCAGAGTTCCCTTCGGCTTCACCAATGGGGTCTCTCTTCCAGCGCGAGATGGACCGAATGGTTGACTGGTATGGACTGCGGGCCACCTTCCCGTACCTAGATAACGTCACCATCTGCGGCCACGATCAGCATGACCACGGCGCAAACCTCCAAAAATTCCTCCATACTGCCAAACTCCTTAACCTCACATACAATAAGAGAAATGCGTGTTCCGCACCAACCGCTTAGCCATCCTTGGCTACGTAATGGAAAATGGAGTCCTAGGGCCCGACCCCGACCTCCTGGAGCACCGTCTCCCCCACTGCCCAAAGCCCTGAAACGATGCCTGGGGTTTTTCTCGTATTACGCCCAGTGGGTCCCTAATTATGCAGACAAGGCCCGCCCACTCATCAAGTCCACAGTTTTTCCCTTGACTGCTGAGGCCCTCCAAGCCTACAACCACATCAAGGCGCCCATCGCCAAGGCCACGATGCACGCGGTAGACACGTTCCTCCCCTTTCAGGTGGAGAGCGATGCATCGGACGTGGCTCTGGCTGCCACCTTCAACCAGGCGGGCAGACCCGTGGCCTTCTTTTCCCGCACCCTCCATGCCTCCGAAATTCAGCACTCCTCTGTCGAAAAGGAGGCCCAAGCCATTGTGGAAGCTGTGCGACATTGGAGGCATTACTTGGCCAGCAGGAGATTCACTCTCCTCACTAACCAACGGTCGGTTGCCTTCATGTTTAATAATACACAGCGGGGCAAGATCAAAAATGACAAGATCTTGAGGTGGAGGATCGAGCTCTCCACCTATAATTATGAGATCTTGTATCGCCCGGGGAAGCTCAACAAGCCCCCTGATGCCCTATCTCGCGGTACATGTGCCAGCGCACAAGTGGACCGACTCTGGGCTCTCCACTATGACCTCTGCCACCCGGGGGTCACCCGGTTCTTCCATTTTGTCGAGGCCCGCAACCTGCCCTACTCCATTGCGGAGGTCAGGACTGTCACCAGAGACTGCCAAGTCTGCGCAGAGTGCAAGCCGCACTTCTACCGGCCAGATAGAGCGCATTTGGTGAAGGCCTCCCGCCCCTTTGAATGCCTCAGCAAAGGGCCTCTCCCCTCCACCGACCGCAACGTGTAGTTCCTCAACGTAATTGATGAGTACTCTCGGTTCCCTTTCGTCATCCCATGCCCCGATATGATTTCTGCCACGGTCATCAAAGCCCTGCACAGCGTCTTCACTCTGTTCGGTTTCCCCACCTACATCCACAGCGATCGGGGATCCTCGTTCATGAACGATGAGCTGTGTCAGTTCCTGCTCAGCAAGGGCATCGCCTCGAGCAGGACGACCCCCGGGGAAACGGGCTGGTGGAGTGGGAGAATGGGACAGTCTGGTAGGCTGTCCTGCTGGCCCTGCATTATAAAAATCTCCCGGTCTCCCACTGGCAAGAGGTCCTCCCCGACGCGCTCCACTCCATCCGATCACTCCTCTGCACCGCGACTGAGAGCCCTCACGAACATGTGTTTGCCTTCCCCAGGAAGTCCACCTCCGGGGTCTCGCTCCCAACATGGCTGACAGTTCCTGGAACCGTCCTCCTCCAGAAGCATGTGACGAGCCATAAATCGGACCCCTTGGTCGAGAAAGTCCACCTCCTACATGCAAACCCGCAGTACGCCTACGTGGCACACCCCAACGGGCGCCAAGACACAGTCTCTCTCCGAGACCTTGCACCCGCTGGGTCTCCACCCAAAACCCCCAACCTGATACAGCCTCCCCCCCCCCCCCACCCCGGTTGCCTCATTCACCCCTGCGCCACCCACTCTCCCATCAGCGAACCTCACTGCAGCCCCACCCCAGCGGGATCCGTCCTCCCACTGGATTCACTCAGAGGTGACGAAGACGAGGACAAAACACTCCCGGAGTCGCAGGTGACCACGTCGGCGCCCACATCACCACCAGGACTGAGGCGATCACGGCGGAGGGTCAAAGCCCCCGGCAGACTTAATTTGTAATGTTTTTGTCTCCCCCGCCGGACTTTTTTTTAACAGGGGGTGAATGTGGTAGACACCACTAGTGGGACATTGTATGTCTTATGGCACTGCCCGTATATTACAGGTACGATGGTAAATCCCTGCCTGCTGACTCCGCCCAGCAAGTGGCGTATAAAAGTGTGCTCTCCTGCGCTGATTCCATTCTGGTTCCAGCTGCAGGAGTCACAACATCTTGTGCAATAAAGCCTCAATTGTTTCACCATTCTCATCTCGTGGTAATTGATGGTACATCACTGTCACCTTGTCTCTCTCTACCTGTTGCCCTATCTCACTCTCTGTCATCCTGTGTCTTTCTCTGTTGCCCTCTCTCTCTCTCTCTATCTGTCATCCTGTCTCTCTCTGTCGCTCGGTCTCTCGCTCTCTCTCTGTCGCCCTGTCTCTCTCTCTGTAGCCCTGTCTCCCTCTCTCTCTCTGTCATCCTGTCTCTCTCTGTCCCTGTCGCCCTGTCACTCTCTCTCTGTCACCCTGTCTCTCTTTCTCTGTCATCCTGTCTCTCTCTATCTCTGTTGCCCTGACACTCTCTCTCTGTCACCCTGTCTCTCTTTCTCTGTCGCCCTGTCTCTCTCTATCTCTGTTGCCCTGTCACTCCCTCTCTGTCACCCTGTCTCTCTTTCTCTGTCGCCCTGTCTCTCTCCATCTCTGTCGCCCTGTCACTCTCTCTCTGTCACCCTCTCTCTCTCTCTCTCTCTCTGTCGCCCTGTCTCTCTCTCGGTTGCCCTGTCTCACTGTGCTGTCCTGTCCCTCTCTTTCTGTCGCCCTGTCTCTCTCTCTCTTCATCGCCCTGTCTCTCTCTCTCTCTGGGCGGGAGAGAGTGTTGTGAGTCTGTGGGGCTGGAGAGAGTGATGTGAGTTGACTGGGCTGGAGAGTGTGATGTGGGTGTACTGGGCTGGAGAGGGTGATGTGAGTGTGCTGGTCTGGAGAGAGTGATGTGTGTGCTGGACTGGAGAGAGGGGTGTGAGTATGCTGGACTGGAGAGAGGGATGTGAGTATGCTCTGACAGAGTGACAAGAGAGACAGACAGGGCGACAGAGAGAGAGAAACAGACAGAGCGACAGAGAGAGAGAGACAGGGCGACAGAGAAACAGGGTGACAGAGAGAGAGAGACAGGGCAGCATAGAGAGATAGAGACAGGGCAAGAGAGAGAGAGAGAGATGTGGTGACAGAGACAGAGTGACAGAGAGAGACAGGGCAAGAGACAGGGCAAGAGAGAGCGACAGGGCGTCAGAGAGAACAGGGCGACAGAGAGCAACAGAGAGACAGGGTGACAGAGAGAGACAGGATGACAGAGAGAGACAGGGCGACAAGAGAGGGAGAGACAGGACGACAGAGAGACAGGGTCACAGATAGAGCGAGGCAGGACGACAGAGAGAGAGACAGGGCGAGAGAGAGAGAACAGGGCGACAGAGAGAGACGGCGACAGAGAGAGACAGGGCGACAAAAGAGAGAACAGGGCGACAGAGAGAGAACAGGGCGACAAGAGAGACAGGTGCCGGATTGTGGCGACTAGGGGCTTTACAAAGTAACTTCATTGCAATGTTAATGTAAGCCCACTTGTGACACTAAAAGATTATTAAATTAGATTATTAGACCTGCTGAGATTGTCCAGCGTTTTTTTTAACCCTCAGCACATTGTCTATTCTTTCTCAAAATAGGCCTTAGCTATTTCCTTTTACAATCTCGTGACGAAAATAAGTCAGCAGGCAAGAATTACATTCTTCCCTTTCAGTTAAATCTACATGTACCCTGACAGATTGAACTTTAAAGCACACTGCTAATGAGTAACTTCAACCATTTAATTATTGCATGCTCCAGTACAAATTCCCAAGGTGAATGAGGTCCCGGGTTGGTGTGCGCATGTGAATGCGGCCGGAGAGTCTGCGCATGTGCAGCGGCTAGACACAGTACGCATGCGCGCGAGACAAGAGTTGGAGAACGATCAGCTGACAACTAGCGCGCATGCGCGGTCCTCCGAGACCGTGATCAAATTGAGTTAACTGCTTCTCTTGGGTGAACATCAGGGTCGGCGCCTCCCGTCAGAAAAAACCGTTGAAAGTGATTGTGGCAGCGGAGATTCCACGACAGTGAGCTTTATTTGTTTACCTTCAATTTGATGAATACTTTAATTTTTGTTATTCATTTCGGGGATGTCGGTGTGCTGGTCACATCTAGTTTATTGCCCATCCTGACAGACCCTGGGAAGGTGGCGGAGAACTGGCTTGGTGAACAGCTGCAGTCTCTCAGGTGCAGTCCACCTCACTCACATCTCTCTCTCCAGCCCAGCACTCACATCCCTCTCTCCAGCCCAGCACTCACATCCCTCTCTCCAGCCCAGCACTCACATCCCTCTCTCCAGCCCAGCACTCACATCCCTCTCTCCAGCCCAGCACTCACATCCCTCTCTCCAGCCCAGCACTCACATCCCTCTCTCCAGCCCAGCACTCACATCACCCTCTCCAGCCCAGCACTCACATCCCTCTCTCCAGCCCAGCACTCACATCCCTCTCTCCAGCCCAGCACTCACATCCCTCTCTCCAGCCCAGCACTCACATCCCTCTCTCCAGCCCAGCACTCACATCTCTCTCTCCAGCCCAGCACTCACATCCCTCTCTCCAGCCCAGCACTCACATCCCTCTCTCCAGCCCAGCACTCACATCCCTCTCTCCAGCCCAGCACTCACATCCCTCTCTCCAGCCCAGCACTCACATCACCCTCTCCAGCCCAGTACTCACATCCCTCTCTCCAGCCCAGCACTCACATCCCTCTCTCCAGCCCAGCACTCACATCCCTCTCTCCAGCCCAGCACTCACATCCCTCTCTCCAGCCCAGCACTCACATCCCTCTCTCCAGCCCAGCACTCACATCCCTCTCTCCAGCCCAGCACTCACATCCCTCTCTCCAGCCCAGCACTCACATCCCTCTCTCCAGCCCAGCACTCACATCCCTCTCTCCAGCCCAGCACTCATATCCCTCTCTCCAGCCCAGCACTCACATCCCTCTCTCCAGCCCAGCACTCACATCCCTCTCTCCAGCCCAGCACTCACATCACCCTCTCCAGCCCAGTACTCACATCCCTCTCTCCAGCCCAGCACTCACATCCCTCTCTCCAGTCCAGCACTCACATCCCTCTCTCCAGCCCAGCACTCACATCACCCTCTCCAGCCCAGTACTCACATCCCTCTCTCCAGCCCAGCACTCACATCCCTCTCTCCAGCCCAGCACTCACATCCCTCTCTCCAGCCCAGCACTCACATCCCTCTCTCCAGCCCAGCACTCACATCCCTCTCTCCAGCCCAGCACTCACATCCCTCTCTCCAGCCCAGCACTCAAATCCCTCTCTCCAGCCCAGCTCACTCACATCCCTCTCTCCAGCCCAGCTCACTCACATCCCTCTCTCCAGCCCAGCACTCACATCCCTCTCTCCAGCCCAGCACTCACATCCCTCTCTCCAACCCAGCACTCACATCCCTCTATCCAGCCCAGCACTCACATCCCTCTCTCCAGCCCAGCACTCACATCCCTCTCTCCAGCCCAGCACTCACATCCCTCTCTCCAGCCCAGCACTCACATCCCTCTCTCCAGCCCAGCACTCACATCCCTCTCTCCAGCCCAGCACTCACAACCCCCTCTCCAGCCCAGCACTCACATCCCTCTCTCCAGCCCAGCACTCACACCACTCTCTCCAGCCCAGCACTCACATCCCTCTCTCCAGCCCAGCACTCACATCCCTCTCTCCAGCCCAGCACTCACATCCCTCTCTCCAGCCCAGCACTCACATCCCTCTCTCCAGCCCAGCACTCACATCCCTCTCTCCAGCCCAGCACTCACATCCCTCTCTCCAGCCCAGCTCACTCACATCCCTCTCTCCAGCCCAGCACTCACATCCCTCTCTCCAGCCCAGCACTCACATCCCTCTCTCCAGCCCAGCACTCACATCCCTCTCTCCAGCCCAGCACTCACATCCCTCTCTCCAGCCCAGCACTCACATCCCTCTCTCCAGCCCAGCACCCTCACATCCCTCTCTCCAGCCCAGCACTCTCATCCCTCTCTCCAGCCCAGCACTCACATCCCTCTCTCCAGCCCAGCACCCTCACATCCCTCTCTCCAGCCCAGCACCCTCACATCCCTCTCTCCAGCCCAGCACACTCTCATCCCTCTCTCCAGCCCAGCACACTCACATCCCTCTCTCCAGCCCAGCACACTCACATCCATCTCTCCAGCCCAGCACACTCACATCCCTCTCTCCAGCCCAGCACACTCACATCCCTCTCTCCAGCCCAGCACACTCACATCCCTCTCTCCAGCCCAGCACACTCACATCCCTCTCTCCAGCCCAGCACACTCACATCCCTCTCTCCAGCCCAGCACACTCACATCCCTCTCTCCAGCCCAGCACACTCACATCACACTCTCCAGCCCAGCACACTCACATCCCTCTCTCCAGCCCAGCACACTCACATCCCTCTCTCCAGCCCAGTACACTCACATCACACTCTCCAGCCCAGCACACTCACATCACACTCTCCAGCCCAGCACACTCACATCCCTCTCTCCAGCCCAGCACACTCACATCCCTCTCTCCAGCCCAGCACACTCACTACTCTCTCCAGTCCAGCACACTCACATATGGGCAGCACGGTAGCATAGTGGTTAGCACAATTGCTTCACAGCTCCAGGGTCCCAGGTTCAATTCCGGCTTGGGTCACGGTCTGTGCGGAGTCTGCACATCCTCCCCGTGTGTGCGTGGGTTTCCTCCGGGTGCTCCGGTGTCCTCCCACAGTCCAAAGATGTGCAGGTTAGGTGGATTGGCCATGATAAATTGCCCTTAGTGTCCAAAATTGTCCTTAGTGTTGGGTGGGGTAACTGGGTTATGGGGATAGGGTGGAGATGTTGACCTTGGGTAGGGTGCTCTTTCCAAGAGCCGGTGCAGACTCGATGGGCTGAATGGCCTCCTTCTGCACTGTAAATTCTATGAATCCCTCTCTCCAGCCCAGCACGAACATCACTCTCTCCAGCCCAGCACACTCACTTCCCTCTCTCCAGCCCCGCACACGCGCATCCCTCTCTCCAGCCCAGCACACTCACATCCCTCTCTCCAGCCCAGCACACTCACATCTCTCTCTCCCGCCCAGCGCACTCACTTCCCTCTCTCCAGCCCAGCACACTCACATCCCTCTCTCCAGCCCAGCACTCACTTCACTCTCTCCAGCCCAGCACACTCACATCACACTCTCCAGCCCAGCACATTCACATCCCTCTCTCCAGCCCAGCACACTCACATAACCCTCTCCAGCCCAGGACTTGCATCCCTCTCTCCAGCCCAGCAGACTCGCATCCCTCTCTCCAGCCCAGCACACTCGCATCCCTCTCTCCAGCCCAGCACTCACATCACTCTCTCCAGCCCAGCATACTCACATCACTCTCTCCAGTCCAGCATACTCAAATCACTCTCTCCAGCCCAGCACACTCACAACCCTCTCTCCAGCACAGCACACTCACATCCCTCTCTCCAATCCAGCACACTCTCAGCCCTCTCTCCAGCCCAGCAAACACGCATCACCCTCTCCAGCACACTCACATCCCTCTCTCCAGCCCAGCACACACGCATCATCCTCTCCAGCACATCAAACTCACATCACCCTCTCCTGCCCAGCACACTCACATCCCTCTCTTCAGCCCAGCACACTCACATCCCTCTCTTCAGCCCAGCACACTCACATCCCTCTCTCCAGCCCAGCATACTCACAGTTGCTGAGCACAGCGGGTCTGGTGGCCTGAAGTGCATATGTTTTAATGCAAGAAGTATGACGGGTAAGGCAGATGAACCTAGAGCTTGGATTAGTACTGGGAACTATGATGTTGTTGCCATTACAGAGACCTGGTTGAGGGAAGGGCAGGATTGGCAGCTAAACCTTCCAGGATTTAGATGTTTCAGGCGGGATAGAGGGGGATGTAAAAGGGGAGGCGGAGTTGCGCTACTGGTTCGGAGAATATCACAGCTGTACTGCGGGAGGACACCTCAGAGGGCAGTGAGGCTATATGGGTAGAGATCAGGAATAAGAAGGGTGCAGTCACAATGTTGGGGGTTTACTACAGGCCTCCCAACAGCCAGCGGGAGATAGAGGAGCAGATAGGTAGACAGATTTTGGAAAAGAGTAAAAACAACAGGGTTGTGGTGATGGGAGACTTCAACTTCCCCAATATTGACTGGGACTCACTTAGTGCCAGGGGCTTAGACGGGGTGGAGTTTGTAAGGAGCATCCAGGAGGGCTTCGTAAAACAATATGTAGACAGTCCAACTAGGGAAGGGGCGGTACTGGACCTGGTATGAGTCCGGCCAGGTGGTAGATGTTTCAGTAGGGGAGCATTTCAGTAACAGTGACCACAATTCAGTAAGTTTTAAAATACTGGTGGACAATGATAAGAGTGGTCCTAGGATGAATGTGCTAAATTGGGGGAAGGCTAATTATAACAAAATTAGGCGGGAACTGAAGAACATAGATTGGGGGCGGATGTTTGAGGGCAAATCAACATCTGACATGTGGGAGGCTTTCAAGTGTCAGTTGAAAGGAATTCAGGACCGGCATGTTCCTGTGAGGAAGAAGGATAAATACGGCAATTTTCGGGAACCTTGGATAACGAGAGATATTGTAGGCCTCGTCAAAAAGAAAAAGGAGGCATTTGTCAGGGCTAAAAGGCTGGGAACAGACGAAGCCTGCGTGGAATATAAGGAAAGTAGGAAGGAACTTAAGCAAGGAGTCAGGAGGGCTAGAAGGGGTCACGAAACGTCATTGGCAAATAGGGTTAAGGAAAATCCCAAGGCTTTTTACACGTACATAAAAAGCAAGTGGGTAGCGAGGTAAAGGGTTGGCCCACTGAAGGATAGACAAGGGAATCTATGTGTGGAGCCAGAGGAAATGGGCGCGGTACTAAATGAATACTTTGCATCAGTATTCACCAAAGAGAAGAAATTGGTAGATGTTGAGTCTGGAGAAGGGTGTGTAGATAGCCTGGGTCACATTGAGATCCAAAAAGACGAGGTGTTGGGTGTCTTAAAAAATATTAAGGTAGATAAGTCCCCAGGGCCTGATGGGATCTACCCCAGAATACTGAAGGAGGCTGGAGAGGAAATTTCTGAGGCCTTGACAGAAATCTTTGGATCCACGCTGTCTTCAGGGGGTGTCCCGGAGGACTGGAGAATAGCCAATGTTGTTCCTCTGTTTAAGAAGGGTAGCAAGGATAATCCCGGGAACTACAGGCCGGTGAGCCTTACTTCAGTGGTAGGGAAATTACTGGAGAGAATTCTTCGAGACAGGATCTACTCCCATTTGGAAGCAAATGGACGTATTAGTGAGAGGCAGCACGGTTTTGTGAAGGGAAGGTCGTGTCTCACTAACTTGATTGAGTTTTTCGAGGAGGTCACTAAGATGATTGATGCAGGTAGGGCAGTGGATGTTGTCTATATGGACTTCAGTAAGGCCTTTGACAAGGTCCCTCATGGTAGACTAGTACAAGATTTATAATCATCTAGATAGGAATAATATGATCAGGGATAGTCAGCATGGCTTTGTGAAGGGTAGGTCATGCCTCACAAACCTTATTGAGTTCTTTGAGAAGGTGACTGAACAGGTAGACGAGGGTAGAGCAGTTGATGTGGTGTATATGGATTTCAGCAAAGCGTTTGATAAGGTTCCCCACGGTAGGCTATTGCAAAAAATACGGAGGCTGGGGATTGAGGGTGGTTTAGGGATGTGGATCAGAAATTGGCTAGCTGAAAGAAGACAGAGGGTGGTGGTTGATGGGAAATGTTCAGAATGGAGTACAGTCACAAGTGGAGTACCACAAGGATCTGTTCTGGGGCCATTGCTGCTTGTCATTTTTATCAATGACCTAGAGGAAGGCGCAGAAGGGTGGGTGAGTAAATTTGCAGACGATACTAAAGTCGGTGGTGTTGTCGATAGTGTGGAAGGATGTAGCAGGTTACAGAGGGATATAGATAAGCTGCAGAGCTGGGCTGAGAGGTGGCAAATGGAGAGAAGTGTGAGGTGATTCACTTTGGAAGGAATAACAGGAATGCGGAATATTTGGCTAATGGTAAAGTTCTTGAAAGTGTGGATGAGCAGAGGGATCTAGGTGTCCATGTACATAGATCCCTGAAAGTTGCCACCCAGGTTGATAGGGTTGTGAAGAAGGCCTATGGAGTGTTGGCCTTTATTGGTAGAGGGATTGAGTTCCGGAGTCAGGAGGTCATGTTGCAGCTGTACAGAACTCTGGTACGGCCGCATTTGGAGTATTGCGTACAGTTCTGGTCACCGCATTATAGGAAGGACGTGGAGGCTTTGGAGCGGGTGCAGAGGAGATTTACCAGGATGTTGCCTGGAATGGAGGGAAAATCTCTTGAGGAAAGGCTGATGGACTTGAGGTTGTTTTCGTTGGAGCGAAGAAGGTTAAGAGGAGACTTAATAGAGGCATACAAAGTGATCAGGGGGTTGGATAGGGTGGACAGTGAGAGCCTTCTCCCGCAGATGGAAATGGCTGGCACGAGGGGACATAGCTTTAAACTGAGGGGTAATAAATATAGGACAGAGGTCAGAGGTAGGTTCTTTACGCAAAGAGTACTGAGGCCGTGGAATGCCCTACCTGCTACAGTAGTGAACTCGCCAACATTGAGGTCATTTAAAAGTTTATTGGATAAACATATGGATGATAATGGCATAGTGTAGGTTAGATGGCTTTTGTTTCGGTGCAACATCGTGGGCCGAAGGGCCTGTACTGCGCTGTATTGTTCTATGTTCTATGTTCTATCCCTCTCTCCAGCCCAGCACACTCACATCCCTCTCTCCAGCCCAGCACACTCGCATCCCTCTCTCCAGCCCAGCACACACGCATTATCCTCTCCAGCACAGCAAACTCACATCACCCTCTCCTGCCCAGCACACTCACATCCCTCTCTCCAGCCCAGCACACACTCATCCCTCTCTCCAGCCCAGCACACACACATCATCCTCTCCAGCCCAGCAAACTCACATCACCCTCTCCTGCCCAGCACACTCACATCCCTCTCTCCAGCCCAGCACACTCACCTCCCTCTCTCCAGCCCAGCACACTCACATCCCTCTCTCCAGGGCAGCATGGTAGCATTGTGGATAGCACAATTGCTTCACAGCTCCTGCGTCCCAGGTTCGATTCCGGCTTGTGTCACTGTCTGTGCAGAGTCTGCACGTTCTCCCCGTGTGTGCGTGGGTTTTCTCTGGGTGCTCTGGTTTCCTCCTACAGTCCAAAGATGTGCGGGTCAGGTGGATTGGCCATGCTAAATTGCCCTTAGTGAACAAAATTGCCCTTCGTGTTGGGTGGGGTTATTGGGTTCTGGGGACAGGTTGGAGGTGTTGACCTTGGGTAGAGTGCTCTTTCCAAGAGCCGGTGCAGACTCGATGGGCCGAATGGCCTCCTGTACTGTAAATTCTATGAAATCACTCTCCCCAGCCCAGCACACTCACATCACGTGATAGTCAGAGTAGGAATGACAGGATAGCTAGGATGAATACGTGGCTTGAGAGATGGTGCAAGAGGGAGGGTTTCAAATTCCTGGGACATTGGGACCGGTTCTGGGGGAGGTGGGACCTGTACAAATCGGACGGTCTGCATCTGGGTGGGACCGGAACCAATGTTCTCGGGGGGGGGGTGTTTGCTAGTGCAGTTGGGGAGGGTTTAAACTAATGTGGCAGGGGGATGGGAACCGATGTAGGAAGTCAGTGGGGACAGAAACAAAAGGCAGGAAGGGAGAGTGTGTAAAGCATGACCAGAGAAAGCAGGGCAGAGAGCAAGGAAGGTCTACATTAAACTGCATTTATTTCAATGCAAGGGGCCTGACGGGCAAAGCGGATGAACTCAGGGCATGGACGGGCACATGGGACTGGGATATTATAGCTATGACTGAAACATGGCTAAGGGAGGGGCAGGACTGGCAGCTTCATGTTCCGGGGTACAGATGCTATAGAAAGGATAGAACAGGAGGTAAGAAAGGAGGGGGAGTGGCGTTTTTGATTAGGGAGAACATCACGGCAGTACTTGGAGGGGATATATCCGAGGGTTCGCCCACTGAGTCTCTATGGGTGGAACTGAAAAATAAGAAGGGAGAGATCACCTTGGTAGGACTGTACTACAGGCCCCCAAATAGTCAGCGGGAAATTGAGGAGCAAATATGTAAGGAGATTACAGATAGCTACAAGAATAATAGGGTGGTAGTAGTAGGGGACTTTAACTTTCCCAACATTGACTGGGACAGCCATAGCATTAGGGGCTTGGATGGAGGGAGATTTGTTGAGTGTATTCAGGAGGAATTTCTCATTCAGTATGTGGATGGACCGACTAGAGAGGGGGCAAAACTTGACCTCGTCTTGGGAAATAAGGAAGGGCAAGTGACAGAAGTGCTAGTGAGGGATCACTTTGGGACAAGTGACCATAACTCCATTAGTTTTAAGATAGCTATGGAGAATGATAGGTCTGGCTCAAGAGTTAAAATTCTTAATTGGGGCAAGGCCAATTTTGATGGTATCAGACAGTAACTTGCAGAGGTAGATTGGGGGAGACTGTTGGCAGGCAAAAGGACGGCTGCTCAATGGGAGGCTTTTAAAAATGTGTTAACCAGGGTGCAGGGTAAGCACATTCCCTTTAGAGTGAAGGGCAAGGCTGGTAGAAGTAGGGAACCCTGGATGACTCGAGATATTGAGACTCTGGTCAAAAAGAACAAGGAGGCATATGACGTACATAAGCAAGTGGATCCCTTGAAGAGTATAGAGATTGTCGAAATAGAGTTAAGAGGGAAATCAGGAGGGCAAAAAGAGGACATGAAATTGCTTTGGCAAATAATGCAAGGGAGAATCCAAAGAGATTCTACAGATACATAAAGGGGAAAAGAGTAACTAGGGACAGAGTAGGGCCTCTTAAGGATCAACAAGGGCATCTATGTGCAGAGCCACAAGAGTTGGGTGAGATCCTGAATGAATATTTCTCATCGGTATTCACGGTGGAGAAAGGCATGGATGTTAGGAAACTAAGGGAAATAAATAGTAATGTCTTGAGAAGTGTGCATATTACAGAGGAGGAGGTGCTGGAAGTCTGAAAGCGCATCAAGGTAGATAAATCCCCGGGACCTGATGAAATGTATCCCAGGGTGTTGTGGGAGGCTAGGGAGGAAATTGCGGGTCCCCTAACAGAGATATTTGAATAATCGGCAGCCACAGGTGAGGTGCCTGAAGATTGGAGAATGGCGAATGTTGTGCCCTTGTTTAAGAAGGGCAGCAGGGAAAAGCCTGGGGACTACAGACTGGTGAGCCTAATGTCTGTAGTAGGTAAGTTGCTAGAAGGTATTCTGAGAGACAGGATCTACAAGCATTTAGAGAGGCAAGGACTGATTCGGGGCAGTCAGCATGGCTTTGTGCATGGAAAATCATGTCTCACAAATTTGATTGAGTTTTTTGATGGGGTGACCAAGAAGGTAGATGAGGGCAGTGCAGTAGACGTTGTCTAAATGGACTTTAGCAAAGCCTTTGACAAGGTACCGCATGGTAGGTTGTTGCAGAAGGTTAAAGCTCACGGGATCCAGGGTGAGGTTGCCAATTGGATTCAAAATTGGCTGGACGACAGAAGGCAGAGGGTGGTTGTAGAGGGTTGTTTTTCAAACTGGAGGCCTGTGACCAGTGGTGTGCCTCAGGGATCGGTGCTGGGTCCACTGTTATTTGTGATTTATATTAATGATTTGGATGAGAATTTAGGAGGCATGGTTAGTAAGTTTGCAGATGACACCAAGATTGGTGGCACAGTGGATAGTGAAGAAGGTTATCTAGGATTGCAACGGGATCTTGATCAATTAGGCCAGTGGGCCGACGAATGGCAGATGGAGTTTAATTTAGATAAATGTGAGGTGATGCATTTTGGCAGATCGAATCAGGCCAGGACCTACTCAGTTAATGGTATGGTGTTGGGGAGAGTTATAGAACAAAGAGATCTAGGAGTACAGGTTCATAGCTCCTTGAAGGTGGAGTCGCAGGTGGACAGGGTGGTGAAGAAGGCATTCGGCATGCTTGGTTTCATTAGTCAGAACATTGAATACAGGAGTTGGGACGTCTTGTTGAAGTTGTACAAGACATTGGTACGGCCACACTTGGAATACTGTATGCAGTTCTGGTCACCCTATTATAGGAAGGATATTATTAAACTGGAAAGAGTGCAGAAAAGATTTACTGGGATGTTGCCGGGACTTGATGGTTTGAGTTATAAGGAGAGGCTGGATAGACTGGGACTTTTTTCCCTGGAGCGTAGGAGGCTTAGGGGTGATCTTATAGAGGTCTATAAAATAATGAGGGGCATAGATGAGGTAGATAGTCAACATCTTTTCCCAAAGGTAGGGGAGTCTAAAACTAGAGGGCATAGGTTTAAGGTGAGAGGGGAGAGATTCAGAAGGGCCCAGAGGGGCAATTTCTTCACTCAGAGGGTAGTGAGTGTCTGGAATGGGCTGCCAGAGGTAGTAGTAGAGGCGGGTACAATTGTGTCTTTCAAAAAGCATTTAGATAGTTACATGGGTAAGATGGGTATAGAGGGTTATGGGCCAAGTGCGGGCAACTGGGACTAGCTTAATGGTAAAAACTGGGCGGCATGGACTGGTTGGGCCGAAGGGCCTGTTTCCATGCTGTAAACTTCTATGATTGTATGATCACTCTCTCCAGCCGAGCACACACACATCACCCTCTCCAGCCCAGCACACTCACATCACCCTCTCCAGCCCAGCTCTCTCATATCACCCTCTCCAGCCCAGGACTCACTTCGCTCTCTCCAGCCCAGCACTCACTTCACTCTCTCCAGTCCAGCAGATTCACATCCCACTCTCCAGCCCAGCACACTCACATCACTCTCTCCAGCCCAGGACTCACATCCCTCTCTCCAGCCCAGCACACTCGCATCACCCTCTCCAGCCCAGCACACTCACATCCCTCTCTCCAGCCCAGGACTCATATCCCTCTCTCCAGCCCAGGACTCACATCCCTCTCTCCAGCCCAGGACTCACATCCCTCTCTCCAGCCCAGGACTCACATCCCTCTCTCCAGCCCAGGACTCACATCCCTCTCTCCAGCCCAGCACACTCACATCCCTCTCTCCAGCCCAGCATACTCACATCCCTCTCTCCAGCCCAGCACACTCACATCCCTCTCTCCAGCCCAGCACACTCACATCCCTCTCTCCAGCCCAGCACACTCACATCCCTCTCTCCAGCCCAGCACACTCACATCCCTCTCTCCAGCCCAGCACACTCACATCACTCTCTCCAGCCCAGGACTCACATCCCTCTATCCAGCCCAGCGCACTCACACCGCTCTCCAGCCCAGCACACTCTCATCCCTCTCTCCAGCCCAGCACACTCACATCACCCTCTCCAGCCCAGCACACTCGCATCACTCTCTCCAGCCCAGGACTCGCATCCCTCTCTTCAGCCCAGCACACTCACATCACCCTCTCCAGCCCAGCACACTCGCATCACTCTCTCCAGCCCAGGACTCGCATCCCTCTCTCCAGCCCAGCACACTCACATCCCTCTCTCCAGCCCAGCACACTCACATCACTCTCTCCAGCCCAGGACTCACATCCCTCTATCCAGCCCAGCGCACTCACACCACTCTCCAGCCCAGCACACTCTCATCCCTCTCTCCAGCCCAGCACACTCACATCCCTCTCTCCAGCCCAGGACTCACATCCCTCTCTCCAGCCCAGGACTCACATCCCTCTCTCCAGCCCAGGACTCACATCCCTCTCTCCAGCCCAGGACTCACATCCCTCTCTCCAGCCCAGGACTCACATCCCTCTCTCCAGCCCAGGACTCACATCCCTCTCTCCAGCCCAGGACTCACATCCCTCTCTCCAGCCCAGGACTCACATCCCTCTCTCCAGCCCAGGACTCACATCCCTCTCTCCAGCCCAGCACACTCACATCCCTCTCTCCAGCCCAGCACACTCACATCCCTCTCTCCAGCCCAGCACACTCACATCCCTCTCTCCAGCCCAGGACTCACATCCCTCTATCCAGCCCAGCGCACTCACACCACTCTCCAGCCCAGCACACTCTCATCCCTCTCTCCAGCCCAGCACACTCACATCACTCTCTCCAGCCCAGGACTCACATCCCTCTATCCAGCCCAGCGCACTCGCACCACTCTCCAGCCCAGCACACTCTCATCCCTCTCTCCAGCCCAGCACACTCACATCACCCTCTCCAGCCCAGCACACTCGCATCACTCTCTCCAGCCCAGGACTCGCATCCCTCTCTTCAGCCCAGCACACTCACATCACCCTCTCTAGTCCACCGCACTCACATCCCTCTGTTCAGCCCAGCACACTCGCATCACTCTCTCCAGCCCAGCACACTCACATCACCCTCTCCAGCCCAGCACACACACACATCACTCTCTCCAGCCCAGCACACTCACATCACTCTCTCCAGCCCAGCACACTCACAACACTCTCTCCAGCCCAGCACACTCAGTTCACCCTCTCCAGCCCTCAAACTCACATCACCCTCTCCAGCCCAGTACACTCCGTTCACCCTCTCCAGCCCAGCACACTCACATCACCCTCTCCAGCCCAGCAAAACTCACATCACCCTCTCCAGCCCAGTACACTCCGTTCACCCTCTCCAGCCCAGCACACTCACATCACTCTCTCCAGTCCAGCACACTCACATCACTCTCTCCAGTCCAGCACACTCACATCACTCTCTCCAGCCCAGCACACTCACATCCCTCTCTCCATCCCAGCACTCACTTCACTCTCTCCAGTCCAGCGCACACTCAGCCCTCTCTCCAGCCCAGCAAACTCACATCCCTCTCTCCAGTCCAGCACACCCACAGCCCTCTCTCCAGCCCAGCACCCTCACATCACTCTCTCCAGTCCAGCACTCTCTCAGCCCTCTCTCCAGCCCAGCACACTCACAACCCTCTCTCCAGCCCAGCACACTCACATCCCTCTCTCCAGCCCAGCACACTCACATCCCTCTCTCCAGCCCAGCACACACGCATCATCCTCTCCAGCCCAGAAAACTCACATCAACTTCCGGGTGCGGCGATGACCAGCTGAGTCGCACGTTTCGGCAGCTCCCGGTGAAACGGACTTTTGGGCTCTTGATAGGAGCCCCAACGGCAATTTTGACGGCTAAAAACACTGTGCGGTAAACCAGAAGGGAATCCCCCCTGGATACGGATGAAAAAAGGAGGAGAAAGTGGCCGGATTGCAGTGGATCCTTTAGAGCAGCGGCAAGGAAGGCAAGCAAAAACCAAGATGGCGTCGGAAGGTGGCAGTTTAACATGGGGCCCTGAACAACAAGAGTTCTTGAAATGCTGTGTGGAAGAGCTCAAAAAGGAAATGAAGAAAGAGCTGTTGGCCCCGATACTACAGGCGATCGAAGGGCTAAAGGAGGAACAAAAGACCTAGGAGCGGGAGCTTCGGGTCGTGAAGGCAAAGGCAGCCGAGAATGAGGACGACATACAGGGCCTGTTGGTGAAGACGGAGACGCATGAGGCACATCAGAAACGATGTGTGGAAAGGTTGGAGGCACTGGAGAACAACGCAAGGAGGAACAACCTGAGGATTCTTGGTCTTCCTGAAGGTGTGGAGGGAGCGGACGTCGGGGCATATGTGAGCACGATGCTGCACTCGTTAATGGGAGCGGAGGCCCCGGCGGGTCCGTTGGAGGTGGAGGGAGCATACCGAGTGATGGCGCGAGGACCGAGAGCAGGAGAAATTCCCAGAGCCACAGTGGTGAGATTCCTCCGTTTTAAGGATAGAGAAATGGTCCTTAGATGGGCAAAGAAAACTCGGAGCAGTAAATGGGAGAACGCGGTGATCCGCGTTTATCAAGACTGGAGTGCGGAGGTGGCGAGAAGGAGGGCGAGCTTTAATCGGGCCAAGGCGGTGCTTCATAAAAAGAAGATAAAATTTGGAATGCTGCAACCGGCAAGTCTGTGGGTCACATATCGAGGGAGGCACCACTACTTTGAGACGGCGGATGAAGCGTGGACTTTTATTGTGGAAGAAAAACTGGAATGAGCGGGTTATTAAAAAGAACGTTTGAACAAAGTGGTGGGGCGAATGTGGGGGGCAAAGAGGGGGGTTAAAAAGGGGGGAAAGATGAGTTTTATGTACTAATCCTGCGATGTGGTAACTTTTCTCTCTCCCACAGGTGGTGATGGGGGGAGGAGGGGAGGTGGAGGAGATGGGGCGTTGGCCATTGGGGGCGGGGCCAAGGGAGAAGCGCGGGCTTGGTTCCCGCGCTATGATAATCATGGCGGGAATAGAGAAGCAGGAAGGAGGGGGCGTCGCACGGTGCGAGCCGAGGTCACGGGGGGGAAGCCGAGGTCGGCCAGAATTTGCTGACTTCTGGGAGCAACATGGGGGGAGTAATTACGCTAGCGGGGGATCTAGCGGGGGGGGGTGGGAGGGGGGAATTACTGGGTTGCTGCTGCTGGGGAGAGGGGGGAGCTGGTATGGGAGAGGATGGGCGGGGGGGCACCGCCTGGGGGAGATACAGCTGCGTGGGAACCGGGTGAGGAGCTGGAAAAAGGTGATGGCTAATCGACATGGGGGGGGGTAGGAAGCCCCCCAACCCGGCTGATCACGTGGAACGTGAGAGGGCTGAACGGGCCGATAAAGAGGGCACGGGTACTCGCACACCTTAAGAAACTTAAGGCAGATGTGGTTATGTTACAGGAATCGCACCTGAAACTGATAGACCAGATTAGGCTACGCAAAGGATGGGTGGGGCAGGTGTTCCATTCGGGGCTAGATGCGAAAAACAGGGGGGTGGCTATATTAGTGGGGAAGCGGGTAATGTTCGAGGCAAAGACTATAGTGGCGGATAACGGGGGCAGATACGTGATGGTGAGTGGCAAACTACAGGGGGAGACGGTGGTTTTGGTAAACGTATATGCCCCGAACTGGGATGATGCCAATTTTATGAGGCGGATGCTAGGACGCATTCCGGACCTAGAGATGGGAAAGCTGATAATGTGGGGAGATTTTAATACGGTGTTGGAACCAGGGCTGGATAGGTCGAAGTCCAGGACTGGGAGGAGGCCGGCAGCAGCCAAGGTACTGAAAGATTTTATGGAGCAGATGGGTGGTGTAGACCTGTGGAGATTTAGCAGACCTAGGAGTAAGGAGTTCTCGTTTTTCTCCTATGTCCATAAAGTCTACTCGCGAATAGACTTTTTTGTGCTGGGAAGGGCATTGATCCCGAAGGTGAGGGGAACGGAGTATACGGCTATAGCCATTTCGGATCACGCTCCACACTGGGTGGACTTGGAGATAGGGGAGGAAACAGGAGGGCGCCCACCCTGGAGAATGGACATGGGACTAATGGCAGATGGTGTGTCTAAGGGTGAGGGGGTGCATTGAAAAGTACTTGGAACTCAATGATAATGGGGAGGTCCAGGTGGGAGTGGTCTGGGAGGCGTTGAAGGCGGTGGTTAGAGGGGAGCTGATATCAATAAGGGCACATAAAGGGAAGCAGGAAAGTAAGGAACGGGAGCGGTTGCTGCAAGAACTTTTGAGGGTGGACAGACAATATGCGGAAGCACCGGAGGAGGGACTGTACAGGGAAAGGCAAAGGCTACATGTAGAATTTGACTTGCTGACTACAGGCACTGCAGAGGCACAATGGAGGAAGGCACAGGGTGTACAGTACGAATATGGGGAGAAGGCGAGCAGGTTGCTGGCACACCAATTGAGGAAAAGGGGAGCAGCGAGGGAAATAGGGGGAGTGAGGGATGAGGAAGGAGAGATGGAGCGGGGAGCGGAGAGAGTGAATGGAGTGTTCAAGACATTTTATAAAAAATTATATGAAGCTCAACCCCCGGATGGGAGGGAGAGAATGATGGGCTTCTTGGATCGGCTGGAATTTCCCAAGGTGGAAGAGCAGGAAAGGGTGGGACTGGGAGCACAGATTGAGGTAGAAGAAGTGGTGAAAGGAATCAGGAGCATGCAGGCGGGAAAGGCCCTGGGACCGGATGGATTCCTAGTCGAATTCTACAGAAAATATGTGGACTTGCTCGCCCCGGTACTGACGAGGACCTTTAATGAGGCAAAGGAAAGGGGACAACTGCCCCCGACTATGTCTGAAGCAACGATATCGCTTCTCTTAAAGAAGGAAAAGGACCCGCTACAATGCGGGTCCGATAGACCTATTTCCCTCCTAAATGTAGATGCCAAGGTCCTGGCCAAGGTAATGGCAATGAGAATAGAGGAATGTGTCCCGGGGGTGGTCCACGAGGACCAAACTGGGTTTGTGAAGCTGAACACGAATATACGGAGGTTGTTAGGGGTAATGATGATGACCCCACCAGAGGGGGAAACGGAGATAGTAGTGGCGATGGATGCCGAGAAAGCATTTGATAGAGTGGAGTGGGATTATTTGTGGGAGGTGTTGAGGAGATTTGGTTTTGGAGAGGGGTATGATAGATGGGTGCAGCTGTTGTATAGGGCCCCAATGGCGAGCGTGGTCACGAATGGACGGGGATCTGCAAATTTTCCGCTCCATAGAGGGACAAGGCAGGGATGCCCTCTGTCCCCATTATTGTTTGCACTGGCGATTGAGCCCCTGGCGATAGCGTTGAGGGGTTCCAAGAAGTGGAGGGGAGTCCTTAGAGGAGGAGAAGAACACCGGGTATCTTTGTATGCGGACGATTTGCTACTATACGTGGCAGACCCGGCGGAGGGGATGCCAGAAATAATGCGGATACTTGGGGAGTTTGGGGATTTTTCAGGGTATAAATTGAACATGGGGAAAAGTGAGTTGTTTGTGGTGCATCCAGGGGAGCAGAGTAGAGAAATAGAGGACCTACCGTTGAGGAAGGTAACAAGGGACTTTCGTTACCTGGGGATCCAGATAGCCAAGAATTGGGGCACATTGCATAGGTTAAATTTAACGCGGTTGGTGGAACAAATGGAGGAGGATTCCAAGAGATGGGATATGGTATCCCTGTCACTGGCAGGGAGGGTGCAGGCGGTTAAGATGGTGGTCCTCCCGAGATTCCTCTTTGTGTTTCAGTGCCTCCCGGTGGTGATCACGAAGGCATTTTTAAAAGGATTGAAAAGAGCATCATGGGTTTTGTGTGGGCCGGGAAGACCCCGAGAGTGAGGAAGGGATTTTTACAGCGTAGCAGGGATAGGGGGGTGCTGGCACTACCGAGCCTAAGTGAGTATTATTGGGCCGCTAATATTTCAATGGTGAGTAAGTGGACGGGAGAGGAGGAGGGAGCGGCGTGGAAGAGATTCGAGAGGGCGTCCTGTAGGGGGACTAGCCTACAGGCTATGGTGACAGACCCATTGCCGTTCTCACCGAGGAACTACCCCACAAGCCCGGTGGTGGTGGCTACACTGAAGATTTGGGGACAGTGGAGACGGCATAGGGGAAAGACTGGAGCCTTGGGGGGGGTCCCCGATAAGAATACCTCGCAGAAAGATAGACGGAATGGAAAAAAGAAGGCAGCAGCAGCAGCCCAGGATCGGGGGGGGGGGGGGGGGGGGGGTGGGGGGGGTTGGGGGGGGGGGGGGGGGGGAGGAGGGAGGAGGAACCAGAAGGACTCTCAGGGTTGTTAATATATACTGTATAATATCTATAGGTCGTTGCTACAGATAATTATATATTGGACTGTTAAATTATATTTTTGGAGAGTGTTACTTGTGACAAGGCAGTTGCCAATTAGGGCTAGTTTTCATTTTTGTTATTTATTATTTATTCATTTTTTGTTTATAAAATAGGTCATTGTTATTTGTGTTGTTATAATATTGTGTAAAGGATGCACAATGTGCTGTGTTGGTTGACCAAAAATTTTCAATAAAATATTTATAAAAAAAAAGAAAACTCACATCACCCTCTCCTGCCCAGCACACTCACATCACTGTCTCCAGCCCAGCACACTCACATCCCTCCCTCCAGCCCAGCACACTCACATCCCTCTCTCCAGTCCAGCACACTCACAGCCCTCTCTCCAGCCCAGTACACTCAGTTCACCCTCTCCAGTCCAGCACACTCACATCCCTCTCTCCAGTCCAGCACACTCACAGCCCAGCACACTCGCATCCCTCTCTCCAGCCCAGCACACTCACATCCCTCTCTCCAGCCCAGCACACTCACATCCCTCTCTCCAGCCCAGCACACTCGCATCCCTCTCTCCAGCCCAGCACTCACTTCACTCTCTCCAGCCCAGCACACTCGCAACCCTCTCTCCAGCCCAGCACTCACTTCACTCTCTCCAGCCCAGCACACTCACAGCACCCTCTCCAACCCACCACACTCGCATCCCTCTCTCCTGCCCAGCACAGTCGCATCCCTCTCTCCAGCCCAGCACACTCACATCCCTCTCTCCAGCCCAGCACACTCACATCCCTCTCTCCAGCCCAGCACACTCGCATCCCTCTCTCCAGCCCAGCACTCACTTCACTCTCTCCAGCCCAGCACACTCGCATCCCTCTCTCCAGCCCAGCACACTCACAT
This sequence comes from Scyliorhinus torazame, assembly GCF_047496885.1. Classification (NCBI taxonomy): domain Eukaryota; kingdom Metazoa; phylum Chordata; class Chondrichthyes; order Carcharhiniformes; family Scyliorhinidae; genus Scyliorhinus; species Scyliorhinus torazame. The sequence continues at coordinate 87,992,037 of NC_092710.1, read as the reverse complement.
CCCTCTCTCCAGCCCAGCACACTCACAGCACCCTCTCCAACCCAGCACACACTCACCACTCTCTCCTGCCCAGCACACTCGCATCCCTCTCGCCAGCCCAGCACACACGCATCATCCTCTCCAGCCCAGCACATTCACATCCCTCTCTCCAGCCCAGCACACACACTTCACCCTCTCCAGCCCAGCAAACTCACATCACTCTCTCCGGCCCAGCACTCACTTCACTCTTTCCAGCACAGCACACTCACATCACTCTCTCCAGCCCAGCGCACTCACATCCCTCTCTCCAGCCCAGAACACACTCACCACTCTCTCCAGCCCAGCACATTCACATCCCTCTCTCCAGCCCAGCACACTCACATCACTCTCTCTAGTCGACCGCACTCACATCCCTCTCTCCAGTCCAGCACACTGCAATCACCCTCTCCAGCCCAGCACACTCACATCACCCTCTCTAACCCAGCACACTCACATCACTCTCTCCAGCCGTACACTCAGATCACCCTCTCCTGCCCAGCAAACTCACATCCCTCTCTCCAGCCCAGCACACTCTCATCCCTCTCTGCAGGCCAGCACACTCACAGCACTTTCTCCAGCCCAGCACACTCACAACCCTCTCTCCAGCTCAGCACACTCACATCACCCTCTCCAGCCCAGAACACTCACATCACCCTCTCCAGCCCAGCACACTCACATCACTCTCTCCAGCCCAGCACACTCACATCACCTCCTCCAGCCCAGCACACTCATCACTCTCTCCGGCCCAGCACACTCGCATCACTCTCTCCAGCCCAGCACACTCACATCCCTCTCTCCAGCCCAACACACTCACAACCCTCTCTCCAGCCCAGGACTCACTTCACTCTCTCGAGCCCAGCACACTCGCATCCCTCTCTCCAGCCCTGCACACTCACATCCATCTCTCCAGCCCAGCACACACACATTCCACTCTCCAGCCCAGCACACTCACATCCATCTCCCCAGCCCAGGACTCACATCACCATCTCCAGCCCAGCACACTCACATCACACTCTCCAGCCCAGCACACACACATCACCCTCTCCAGCCCAGTAAACTCACATCACCCTCTCCAGCCCAGCACACTCACATCACTCTCTCCAGCCCAGCGCTCACTTCACTCTCTCCAGCCCAGGACTGACTTCACTCTCTCCAGCCCAGCACACTCCCATCCCTCTCTCCAGCCCAGGACTCACTTCACTCTCTCCAGCCCAGCACACTCACATCCCTCTCTCCAGCCCAGCACACTCACATCCATCTCTCCAGTCCAGCACACTCACATCACCCTCTCCAGCCCAGCACACTCACATCCCTCTCTGCAGGCCAGCACACTCACGGCACTTTCTCCAGCTCAGCACACTCACAACAAGAGACGAGGCCACGTTGGATTTGGTTTTGGGTAATGAACCAGGCCAGGTGTTGGATTTGGAGGTAGGAGAGCACTTTGGGGACAGTGACCACAATTCGGTGACGTTTACGTTAATGATGGAAAGGGATAAGTATACACCGCTGGGCAAGAGTTATAGCTGGGGGAAGGGCAATTATGATGCCATTAGACGTGACTTGGGGGGGATAAGGTGGAGAAGTAGGCTGCAAGTGTTGGGCACACTGGATAAGTGGGGCTTGTTCAAGGATCAGCTACTGCGTGTTCTTGATAAGTATGTACCGGTCAGACAGGGAGGAAGGCGTCGAGCGAGGGAACCGTGGTTTACCAAGGAAGTGGAATCTCTTGTTAAGAGGAAGAAGAAGGCCTATGTGAAGATGAAGTGTGAAGTTTCGGTTGGGGCGATGGATAGTTACAAAGTAGCGAGGAATGATCTAAAGAGAGAGCTAAGACGAGCAAGGAGGGGACATGAGAAGTATTTGGCAGGAAGGATCAAGGAAAACCCAAAAGCTTTCTATAGGTATGTCAGGAATAAGCGAATGACTAGGGAAAGAGTAGGACCAGTCAAGGACAGGGATGGGAAATTGTGTGTGGAGTCTGAAGAGATAGGCGAGATACTAAATGAATATTTTTCGTCAGTGTTCACTCAGGAAAAAGATAATGTTGTGGAGGAGAATGCTGAGACCCAGGCTATTAGAATAGATGGCATTGAGGTACGTAGGGAAGAGGTGTTGGCAATTCTGGACTGGCTGAAAATAGATAAATCCCTGGGACCTGATGGGATTTATCCTAGGATTCTATGGGAGGCCAGGGAAGAGATTGCTGGACCTTTGGCTTTGATTTTTATGTCATCATTGGCTACAGGAATAGTGCCAGAGGACTGGAGGACAGCAAATGTGGTCCCTTTGTTCAAAAAGGGGAGCAGAGACAACCCCGGCAACTATAGACCGGTGAGCCTCACGTCTGTAGTGGGTAAAGTCTTGGAGGGGATTATAAGGGACAAGATTTATAATCATCTAGATAGGAATACTATGATCAGGGATAGTCAGCATGGCTTTGTGAAGGGTAGGTCATGCCTCACAAACCTTATTGAGTTCTTTGAGAAGGTGACTGAACAGGTAGACGAGGGTAGAGCAGTTGATGTGGTGTATATGGATTTCAGCAAAGCGTTTGATAAGGTTCCCCACGGTAGGCTATTGCAAAAAATACGGAGGCTGGGGATTGAGGGTGATTTAGAGATGTGGATCAGAAATTGGCTAGCTGAAAGAAGACAGAGGGTGGTGGTTGATGGGAAATGTTCAGAATGGAGTACAGTCACAAGTGGAGTACCACAAGGATCTGTTCTGGGGCCGTTGCTGTTTGTCATTTTTATCAATGACCTAGAGGAAGGCGCAGAAGGGTGGGTGAGTAAATTTGCAGACGATACTAAAGTCGGTGGTGTTGTCGATAGTGTGGAAGGATGTAGCAGGTTACAGAGGGATATAGATAAGCTGCAGAGCTGGGCTGAGAGGTGGCAAATGGAGTTTAATGTAGAGAAGTGTGAGGTGATTCACTTTGGAAGGAATAACAGGAATGCGGAATATTTGGCTAATGGTAAAGTTCTTGAAAGTGTGGATGAGCAGAGGGATCTAGGTGTCCATGTACATAGATCCCTGAAAGTTGCCACCCAGGATGATAGGGTTGTGAAGAAGGCCGATGGAGTGTTGGCCTTTATTGGTAGAGGGATTGAGTTCCGGAGTCGGGAGGTCATGTTGCAGCTGTACAGAACTCTGGTCCGGCCGCATTTGGAGTATTGCGTACAGTTCTGGTCACCGCATTATAGGAAGGACGTGGAGGCTTTGGAGCGGGTGCAGAGGAGATTTACCAGGATGTTGCCTGGTATGGAGGGAAAATCTTATGAGGAAAGGCTGACGGACTTGAAGTTGTTTTCGTTGGAGAGAAGAAGGTTAAGAGGAGACTTAATAGAGGCATACAAAATGATCAGGGGGTTGGATAGGGTGGACAGTGAGAGCCTTCTCCCGCGGATGGATATGGCTGGCACGAGGGGACATAACTTTAAACTGAGGGGTAATAGATATAGGACAGAGGTCAGAGGTAGGTTCTTTACGCAAAGAGTAGTGAGACCGTGGAATGCCCTACCTGCTACAGTAGTGAACTCGCCAACATTGAGGGCATTTAAAAGTTTATTGGATAAACATATGGATGATAATGGCATAGTGAAGGTTAGATGGCTTTTGTTTCGATGCAACATCGTGGGCCGAAGGGCCTGTACTGCGCTGTATTGTTCTATGTTCTATGTTCTATGTAACCCTCTCTCCAGCCCAGCACACTCACTTCACTCTCTCCAGCCCAGCACACTCACATCCATCTCTCCAGCCCAGCACACTCTCATCCCTCTCTCCAGCCCAGCACACTCGCATCACTCTCTCCAGCCCAGCACTCACTTCACTCTCTCCAGCCCAGCACACTCACATCCATCTCCCCAGCCCAGCACACTCACATCACTCTCTCCAGCCCAGCACACTCACATCAACCTCTCCAGCCCAGCACACTCACATCACCCTCTCCAGCCCAGCACACTCACATCCCTCTCTCCAGCCCAGCACACTCGCATCCCTCTCTCCAGCCCAGCACACTCGCATCCCTCTCTCCAGCCCAGCACACTCACATCCCTCTCTCCAGGCCAGCACACTCGCATCCCTCTCTCCAGCCCAGCACACTCACATCCCTCTCTCCAGCCCAGCGCACACACATCACCCTCTCCAGCCCAGCACACTCACATCCCTCTCTCCAGCCCAGCACACTCTCATCCATCTCTCCAGCCCAGCGCACTCACATCCCTCTCTCCAGCCCAGCGCGCACACATCACCCTGTCCAGCCCAGCACACACACATCACCCTCTCCAGCCCAGCACACTCACATTCCCCTCTCCAGCCCAGCACACACACGTCACCCTCTCCAGCCCAGCACACACACGTCACCCTCTCCAGCCCAGCACACACACGTCACCCTCTCCAGCCTAGCAAACTCGCATCACCCTCTCGAGCCCAGCACACTCGCATCCCTCTCTCCAACCCAGCACTCACTTCACTCTCTCCAGCCCAGGACTCACTTCACTCTCTCCAACCCAGCACACTCACATCCCTCTCTCCAGCCCAGCACACTCACATCACTCTCTCTAGTCGACCGCACTCATATCCCTCTCTCCAGCCCAGCACTCACATCCCTCTCTCCAGCCCAGCACACTCACATCCCTCTCTCCAGCACACTCGCATCCCTCTCTCCAGTCCAGCACACTCCCATCACTCTCTCCATTCCAGCACACTCCCATCCCTCTCTCCAGCCCAGTAAACTCACATCACGCTCTCCAGCCCAGCACACTCACATCACTCTCTCCAGCCCAGCACTCACTTCACTCTCTCCAGCCCAGGACTCACTTCACTCTCTCCAGCTCAGCACACTCACATCCCTCTCTCCAGCCCAGCACATTCACATCCCTCTCTTCAGCCCAGCACACTCACATCCCTCTCTCCAGCCCAGCACATTCACATCCCTCTCTCCAGCCCAGAACACTCACATCCCTCTCTCCAGCCCAGCACACTCACATCACTCTCTCTGGTCGACCGCACTCCCATCCCTCTCTCCAGTCCAGCACACTCCCATCCATCTCTCCAGCCCAGCACACTCACATCACCCTCTCTAGCCCTGCACACTCACATCACTCTCTCCAGCCGTACACTCCGATCACCCTCTCCCGCCCAGCGCACTCACATCACTCACTCCAGTCCAGCAAACTCACATCCCTCTCTCCAGCCGAGCACACTCTCATCCCTCTCTGCAGGCCAGCACACTCACAGCACTTTCTCCAGCCCAGCACACTCACAACCCTCTCTCCAGCCCAGCACACTCACATCACCCTCTCCAGCCCAGCACACTCACATCACCCTCTCTAGCCCAGCACACTCACATCACTCTCTCCAGCCCAGCAAACTCACATCACCTTCTCCAGCCCAGCACACTCACATCACTCTCTCCGGCCCAGCACACTCTCATCACTCTCTCCAGCCGTGCGCACTCGCATCCCTCTCTCCAGCCCAGCACACTCACATCCCTCTCTCCAGCCCAGGACTCACTTCACTCTCTCGAGCCCAGCACACTCGCATCCCTCTCTCCAGCCCAACACACTCGCTTTACCCTCTCCAGCCCTGCACACTCACATCACACTCTCCAGCCCAGCACACACACATCACCCTCTCCAGCCCAGCACACTCATATCACTCTCTCCAGTCCAGCACACTCACATCACTCTCTCCAGTCCAGCACACTCACATCACTCTCTGCAGCCCAGCACACTCACATCACTCTCTCCAGCCTAGCGCTCACTTCACTCTCTCCAGCCCAGGACTGACTTCACTCTCTCCAGCCCAGCACACTCCCATCCCTCTCTCCAGCCCAGGACTCACTTACTCTCTCCAGCCCAGCACACTCACATCCCTCTCTCCAGCCCAGCACACTCACATCCCTCTCTCCAGTCCAGCAAACTCACATCACCCTCTCCAGCCCAGCACACTCACATCCCTCTCTCCAGCCCAGCACACTCACATCCCTCTCTCCAGCCCAGCACACTCACAACCCTCTCTCCAGTCCAGCACACTCACATTCCTCTCTCCTGCCCAGCACACTCACATCCCTCTCTCCAGCCCAGCACACTCGCATCACTCTCTCCAGCCCAGCATTCACTTCACTCTCTCCAGCCCAGCACACTCACATCCATCTCCCCAGCCCAGCACACTCTCATCCCTCTCTCCAGCCCAGCACACTCGCATCACTCTCTCCAGCCCAGCACACTCACAACCCTCTCTCCAGTCCAGCACACTCACATTCCTCTCTCCTGCCCCGCACACTCACATCACTCTCTCCAGTCCAGCACACTCGCATCACTCTCTCCAGCCCAGCATTCACTTCACTCTCTCCAGCCCAGCACACTCACATCCATCTCCCCAGCCCAGCACACTCTCATCCCTCTCTCCAGCCCAGCACACTCGCATCACTCTCTCCAGCCCAGCACTCACTTCACTCTCTCCAGCCCAGCACACTCACATCCATCTCCCCAGCCCAGCACACTCTCATCCCTCTCTCCAGCCCAGCACGCTCCCATCCCTTTCTCCAGCCCAGCACTCACATCACTCTCTCTAGTCCAGTACACTCACATCACCCTCACCAGCCCAGCAAACTCACATCACCCTCTCCAGCCCAGCACACTCACATCACTCTCTCCAGCCCAGCACATTCACATCCCCCTCTCCAGCCCAGCACACACACGTCACCCTCTCCAGCCAAGCACACACACGTCACCCTCTCCAGCCTAGCAAACTCACATCACCCTCTCCAGCCCAGCACACACTCACACCGCTCTCTCCAGTCCAGCACACTCGCATCACCCTCTCGAGCCCAGCACACTCACATCACTCTCTCCAGCCCAGCACTCACTTCACACTCTCCAGCCCAGCACACTCACAACCCTCTCTCCAGCCCGGCACACTCGCATCCCTCTCTCCAGCCCAGCACATTCGCATCCCTCTCTCCAGCCCAGCACACTCACATCCCTCTCTCCAGCCCAGCACACTCCCATCCCTCTCTCCAGCCCAGCAAACTCACATCACCCTCTCCAGCCCAGCACACTCACATCACTCTCTCCAGCCCAGCACATTCACATCCCCCTCTCCAGCCCAGCACATACACGTCACCCTCTCCAGCCAAGCACACACACGTCACCCTCTCCAGCCTAGCAAACTCACATCACCCTCTCCAGCCCAGCACACACTCACACCGCTCTCTCCAGTCCAGCACACTCGCATCACCCTCTCGAGCCCAGCACACTCACATCACTCTCTCCAGCCCAGCACTCACTTCACACTCTCCAGCCCAGCACACTCACAACCCTCTCTCCAGCCCAGCACATTCACATCCCTCTCTCCAGCCCAGCACACTCCCATCCATCTCTCCAGTCCAGCAAACTCACATCACCCTCTCCAGCCCAGCACACTCACATCACCGTCTCCAGCCCAGCACACTCTCATCACCCTCTCCAGCCCAGCACACTCACATCCCTCTCTCCAGCCCAGTACACTCACATCCCTCTCTCCAGTCCAGCACACTCCCATCCATCTCTCCAGTCCAGCAAACTCACATCACCCTCTCCAGCCCAGCACACTCACATCACCGTCTCCAGCCCAGCACACTCTCATCACCCTCTCCAGCCCAGCACACTCACATCACTCTCTCCAGCCCAGCGCACTCTCATCCCTCTCTCCAGCCCAGCACACACTCACCACTCTCTCCAGCCCAGCACACTCACATCACCCTTTTCAGCCCAGCACACTCACATCCCTCGTTCCAGCCCAGGACTCACTTCACTCTCTCCAGCCCAGCACACTCACATCCCTCTCTCCAGCCCAGCACACTCACATCCCTCTCTCCAGCCCAGCACACTCACAACCCTCTCTCCAGTCCAGCACACTCACATTCCTCTCTCCTGCCCAGCACACTCACATCCCTCTCTCCAGCCCAGCACACTCGCATCACTCTCTCCAGCCCAGCATTCACTTCACTCTCTCCAGCCCAGCACACTCACATCCATCTCCCCAGCCCAGCACACTCTCATCCCTCTCTCCAGCCCAGCACACTCGCATCACTCTCTCCAGCCCAGCACACTCACAACCCTCTCTCCAGTCCAGCACACTCACATTCCTCTCTCCTGCCCCGCACACTCACATCACTCTCTCCAGTCCAGCACACTCGCATCACTCTCTCCAGCCCCGCACACTCACATCACTCTTTCCAGCCCAGCACACTCAAATCACCCTCTCCAGCCCTGCACACTCACACCACTCTCCCCAGCCCAGCACACTCACATCACTCTGTCCAGCCCAGCACACACTCACCACTCTCTCCAGCCCTGCACACTCACAACCCTCTCTCCAGCCCAGCACACTCACATCACTCTCTCCAGCGCAGCATACTCAGACCGCTCTCTCCAGCCCATCACACTCGCATCACCAACTCGAGCCCAGCACACTCGCATCACCAACTCGAGCCCAGCACACTCACATCCCTCTCTCCAGCCCAGCACACTCACATCACTCTCTCCATTCCAGCACACTCACATCACTCTCTCCAGTCGACCGCACTCCCATCCCTCTCTCCAGTCCAGCACACTCCCATCCATCTCTCCAGCCCAGCACACTCACATCACCCTCTCTAGCCCTGCACACTCACATCACTCTCTCCAGCCGTACACTCCGATCACCCTCTCCCGCCCAGCGCACTCACATCACTCACTCCAGTCCAGCAAACTCACATCCCTCTCTCCAGCCGAGCACACTCTCATCCCTCTCTGCAGGCCAGCACACTCACAGCACTTTCTCCAGCCCAGCACACTCACAACCCTCTCTCCAGCCCAGCACACTCACATCACCCTCTCCAGCCCAGCACACTCACATCACCCTCTCCAGCCCAGCACACTCACATCACCCTCTCTAGCCCAGCACACTCACATCACTCTCTCCAGCCCAGCAAACTCACATCACCTTCTCCAGCCCAGCACACTCATCACTCTCTCCGGCCCAGCACACTCTCATCACTCTCTCCAGCCGTGCGCACTCGCATCCCTCTCTCCAGCCCAGCACACTCACATCCCTCTCTCCAGCCCAGGACTCACTTCACTCTCTCGAGCCCAGCACACTCGCATCCCTCTCTCCAGCCCAACACACTCGCTTTACCCTCTCCAGCCCTGCACACTCTCCAGCCCAGCACACACACATCCCTCTCTCCAGTCCAGCACACTCACATCACTCTCTCCAGTCCAGCACACTCACATCACTCTCTCCAGCCCAGCACACTCACATCACTCTCTCCAGCCTAGCGCTCACTTCACTCTCTCCAGCCCAGGACTGACTTCACTCTCTCCAGCCCAGCACACTCCCATCCCTCTCTCCAGCCCAGGACTCACTTACTCTCTCCAGCCCAGCACACTCACATCCCTCTCTCCAGCCCAGCACACTCACATCCCTCTCTCCAGTCCAGCAAACTCACATCACCATCTCCAGCCCAGCACACTCACATCCCTCTCTCCAGCCCAGCACACTCACATCCCTCTCTCCAGCCCAGCACACTCGCATCCCTCTCTCCAGTCCAGCACACTCACGGCACTTTCTCCAGCCCAGCACACTCACAACCCTCTCTCCAGTCCAGCACACTCGCATCACTCTCTCCAGCCCAGCACTCACTTCACTCTCTCCAGCCCAGCACACTCACATCCATCTCCCCAGCCCAGCACACTCTCATCCCTCTCTCCAGCCCAGCACACTCGCATCACTCTCTCCAGCCCAGCACACTCGCATCACTCTCTCCAGCCCAGCACTCACTTCACTCTCTCCAGCCCAGCACACTCTCATCCCTCTCTCCAGCCCAGCACGCTCCCATCCCTTTCTCCAGCCCAGCACTCACATCACTCTCTCTAGTCCAGTACACTCACATCACCCTCTCCATGCCAGCACACTCGCATCCCTCTCTCCAGCCCGGCACACTCGCATCCCTCTCTCCAGCCCAGCACATTCGCATCTCTCTCTCCAGCCCAGCACACTCACATCCCTCTCTCCAGCCCAGCACACTCACATCCATCTCTCCAGCCCAGCACACACACATTCCACTCTCCAGCCCAGCACACTCACATCCATCTCCCCAGCCCAGGACTCACATCACCATCTCCAGCCCAGCACACACACATCACCCTCTCCAGCCCAGCACACACACATCACCCTCTCCAGCCCAGTAAACTCACAGCACCCTCTCCAGCCCAGCACACTCCCATCCCTCTCTCCAGCCCAGGACTCACTTCACTCTCTCCAGCCCAGCACACTCACATCCCTCTCTCCAGCCCAGCACACTCACATCCCTCTCTCCAGTCCAGCACACTCACATCACCCTCTCCAGCCCAGCACACTCACATCCCTCTCTGCAGGCCAGCACACTCATGGCACTTTCTCCAGCCCAGCACACTCACAACCCTCTCTCCAGCCCAGCACACTCACTTCACTCTCTCCAGCCCAGCACTCTCACATCCCTCTCTCCAGTCCAGCACACTCACATTCCTCTCTCCTGCCCAGCACACTCACATCCCTCTCTCCAGCCCAGCACACTCACATCACTCTCTCCAGCCTAGCGCTCACTTCACTCTCTCCAGTCCAGGACTGACTTCACTCTCTCCAGCCCAGCACACTCCCATCCCTCTCTCCAGCCCAGGACTCACTTACTCTCTCCAGCCCAGCACACTCCCATCCCTCTCTCCAGCCCAGGGCTCACTTACTCTCTCCAGCCCAGCACACTCACATCCCTCTCTCCAGCCCAGCACACTCACATCCCTCTCTCCAGTCCAGCAAACTCACATCACCCTCTCCAGCCCAGCACACTCACATCCCTCTCTCCAGCCCAACACACTCACATCCCTCTCTCCAGCCCAGCACACTCACATCCCTCTCTCCAGTCCAGCACACTCACGGCACTTTCTCCAGCCCAGCACACTCACAACCCTCTCTCCAGTCCAGCACACTCGCATCACTCTCTCCAGCCCAGCACTCACTTCACTCTCTCCAGCCCAGCACACTCACATCCATCTCCCCAGCCCAGCACACTCTCATCCCTCTCTCCAGCCCAGCACACTCTCATCCCTCTCTCCAGCCCAGCACACTCTCATCCCTCTCTCCAGCCCAGCACACTCGCATCACTCTCTCCAGCCCAGCACACTCGCATCACTCTCTCCAGCCCAGCACTCACTTCACTCTCTCCAACCCAGCACGCTCCCATCCCTTTCTCCAGCCCAGCACTCACATCACTCTCTCTAGTCCAGTACACTCACATCACCCTCTCCATGCCAGCACACTCGCATCCCTCTCTCCAGCCCGGCACACTCGCATCCCTCTCTCCAGCCCAGCACATTCGCATCTCTCTCTCCAGCCCAGCACACTCACATCCCTCTCTCCAGCCCAGCACACTCACATCCATCTCTCCAGCCCAGCACACACACATTCCACTCTCCAGCCCAGCACACTCACATCCATCTCCCCAGCCCAGGACTCACATCACCATCTCCAGCCCAGCACACTCACATCACACTCTCCAGCCCAGCACACACACATCACCCACTCCAGCCCAGTAAACTCACAGCTCCCTCTCCAGCCCAGCACACTCCCATCCCTCTCTCCAGCCCAGGACTCACTTCACTCTCTCCAGCCCAGCACACTCACATCCCTCTCTCCAGCCCAGCACACTCACATCCCTCTCTCCAGTCCAGCACACTCACATCACCCTCTCCAGCCCAGCACACTCACATCCCTCTCTGCAGGCCAGCACACTCACGGCACTTTCTCCAGCCCAGCACACTCACAACCCTCTCTCCAGCCCAGCACACTCACTTCACTCTCTCCAGCCCAGCACTCTCACATCCCTCTCTCCAGTCCAGCACACTCACATTCCTCTCTCCTGCCCAGCACACTCACATCCCTCTCTCCAGCCCAGCACACTCACATCACTCTCTCCAGCCTAGCGCTCACTTCACTCTCTCCAGCCCAGGACTGACTTCACTCTCTCCAGCCCAGCACACTCCCATCCCTCTCTCCAGCCCAGGACTCACTTACTCTCTCCAGCCCAGCACACTCACATCCCTCTCTCCAGCCGAGCACACTCTCATCCCTCTCTGCAGGCCAGCACACTCACAGCACTTTCTCCAGCCCAGCACACTCACAACCCTCTCTCCAGCCCAGCACACTCACATCACCCTCTCCAGCCCAGCACACTCACATCACCCTCTCTAGCCCAGCACACTCACATCACTCTCTCCGGCCCAGCACACTCTCATCACTCTCTCCAGCCGTGCGCACTCGCATCCCTCTCTCCAGCCCAGCACACTCACATCCCTCTCTCCAGCCCAGGACTCACTTCACTCTCTCGAGCCCAGCACACTCGCATCCCTCTCTCCAGCCCAACACACTCGCTTTACCCTCTCCAGCCCTGCACACTCACATCACACTCTCCAGCCCAGCACACACACATCACCCTCTCCAGCCCAGCACACTCATATCACTCTCTCCAGTCCAGCACACTCACATCACTCTCTCCAGTCCAGCACACTCACATCACTCTCTGCAGCCCAGCACACTCACATCACTCTCTCCAGCCTAGCGCTCACTTCACTCTCTCCAGCCCAGGACTGACTTCACTCTCTCCAGCCCAGCACACTCCCATCCCTCTCTCCAGCCCAGGACTCACTTACTCTCTCCAGCCCAGCACACTCACATCCCTCTCTCCAGCCCAGCACACTCACATCCCTCTCTCCAGTCCAGCAAACTCACATCACCCTCTCCAGCCCAGCACACTCACATCCCTCTCTCCAGCCCAGCACACTCACATCCCTCTCTCCAGCCCAGCACACTCACAACCCTCTCTCCAGTCCAGCACACTCACATTCCTCTCTCCTGCCCATCACACTCACATCCCTCTCTCCAGCCCAGCACACTCGCATCACTCTCTCCAGCCCAGCATTCACTTCACTCTCTCCAGCCCAGCACACTCACATCCATCTCCCCAGCCCAGCACACTCTCATCCCTCTCTCCAGCCCAGCACACTCGCATCACTCTCTCCAGCCCAGCACACTCACAACCCTCTCTCCAGTCCAGCACACTCACATTCCTCTCTCCTGCCCCGCACACTCTCATCCCTCTCTCCAGCCCAGCACGCTCCCATCCCTTTCTCCAGCCCAGCACTCACATCACTCTCTCTAGTCCAGTACACTCACATCACCCTCTCCAGCCCAGCAAACTCACATCACCCTCTCCAGCCCAGCACACTCACATCACTCTCTCCAGCCCAGCACATTCACATCCCCCTCTCCAGCCCAGCACACACACGTCACCCTCTCCAGCCAAGCACACACACGTCACCCTCTCCAGCCTAGCAAACTCACATCACCCTCTCCAGCCCAGCACACACTCACACCGCTCTCTCCAGTCCAGCACACTCTCATCACCCTCTCGAGCCCAGCACACTCACATCACTCTCTCCAGCCCAGCACTCACTTCACAGTCTCCAGCCCAGCACACTCACAACCCTCTCTCCAGCCCGGCACACTCGCATCCCTCTCTCCAGCCCAGCACATTCGCATCCCTCTCTCCAGCCCAGCACACTCACATCCCTCTCTCCAGCCCAGCACACTCCCATCCCTCTCTCCAGCCCAGCAAACTCACATCACCCTATCCAGCCCAGCACACTCACATCACTCTCTCCAGCCCAGCACATTCACATCCCCCTCTCCAGCCCAGCACACACACGTCACCCTCTCCAGCCAAGCACACACACGTCACCCTCTCCAGCCTAGCAAACTCACATCACCCTCTCCAGCCCAGCACACACTCACACCGCTCTCTCCAGTCCAGCACACTCGCATCACCCTCTCGAGCCCAGCACACTCACATCACTCTCTCCAGCCCAGCACTCACTTCACACTCTCCAGCCCAGCACACTCACAACCCTCTCTCCAGCCCGGCACACTCGCATCCCTCTCTCCAGCCCAGCACATTCGCATCTCTCTCTCCAGCCCAGCACACTCACATCCCTCTCTCCAGCCCAGCACACTCACATCCATCTCTCCAGCCCAGCACACACACATTCCACTCTCCAGCCCAGCACACTCACATCCATCTCCCCAGCCCAGGACTCACATCACCATCTCCAGCCCAGCACACTCACATCACACTCTCCAGCCCAGCACACACACATCACCCTCTCCAGCCCAGTAAACTCACAGCACCCTCTCCAGCCCAGCACACTCCCATCCCTCTCTCCAGCCCAGGACTCACTTCACTCTCTCCAGCCCAGCACACTCACATCCCTCTCTGCAGCCCAGCACACTCACATCCCTCTCTCCAGTCCAGCACACTCACATCACCCTCTCCAGCCCAGCACACTCACATCCCTCTCTGCAGGCCAGCACACTCACGGCACTTTCTCCAGCCCAGCACACTCACAACCCTCTCTCCAGCCCAGCACACTCACTTCACTCTCTCCAGCCCAGCACTCTCACATCCCTCTCTCCAGTCCATCACACTCACATTCCTCTCTCCTGCCCAGCACACTCACATCCCTCTCTCCAGCCCAGCACACTCACATCACTCTCTCCAGCCTAGCGCTCACTTCACTCTCTCCAGTCCAGGACTGACTTCACTCTCTCCAGCCCAGCACACTCCCATCCCTCTCTCCAGCCCAGGACTCACTTACTCTCTCCAGCCCAGCACACTCACATCCCTCTCTCCAGCCCAGCACACTCACATCCCTCTCTCCAGTCCAGCAAACTCACATCACCCTCTCCAGCCCAGCACACTCACATCCCTCTCTCCAGCCCAGCACACTCACATCCCTCTCTCCAGCCCAGCACACTCACATCCCTCTCTCTAGTCCAGCACACTCACGGCACTTTCTCCAGCCCAGCACACTCACAACCCTCTCTCCAGTCCAGCACACTCGCATCACTCTCTCCAGCCCAGCACTCACTTCACTCTCTCCAGCCCAGCACACTCACATCCATCTCCCCAGCCCAGCACACTCACAACCCTCTCTCCAGTCCAGCACACTCGCATCACTCTCTCCAGCCCAGCACTCACTTCACTCTCTCCAGCCCAGCACACTCCCATCCCTCTCTCCAGCCCAGGGCTCACTTACTCTCTCCAGCCCAGCACACTCACATCCCTCTCTCCAGCCCAGCACACTCACATCCCTCTCTCCAGTCCAGCAAACTCACATCACCCTCTCCAGCCCAGCACACTCACATCCCTCTCTCCAGCCCAGCACACTCACATCCCTCTCTCCAGCCCAGCACACTCACATCCCTCTCTCTAGTCCAGCACACTCACGGCACTTTCTCCAGCCCAGCACACTCACAACCCTCTCTCCAGTCCAGCACACTCGCATCACTCTCTCCAGCCCAGCACTCACTTCACTCTCTCCAGCCCAGCACACTCACATCCATCTCCCCAGCCCAGCACACTCTCATCCCTCTCTCCAGCCCAGCACACTCTCATCCCTCTCTCCAGCCCAGCACACTCGCATCACTCTCTCCAGCCCAGCACACTCGCATCACTCTCGCCAGCCCAGCACTCACTTCACTCTCTCCAACCCAGCACGCTCCCATCCCTTTCTCCAGCCCAGCACTCACATCACTCTCTCTAGTCCAGTACACTCACATCACCCTCTCCATGCCAGCACACTCGCATCCCTCTCTCCAGCCCGGCACACTCGCATCCCTCTCTCCAGCCCAGCACATTCGCATCTCTCTCTCCAGCCCAGCACACTCACATCCCTCTCTCCAGCCCAGCACACTCACATCCATCTCTCCAGCCCAGCACACACACATTCCACTCTCCAGCCCAGCACACTCACATCCATCTCCCCAGCCCAGGACTCACATCACCATCTCCAGCCCAGCACACTCACATCACACTCTCCAGCCCAGCACACACACATCACCCACTCCAGCCCAGTAAACTCACAGCACCCTCTCCAGCCCAGCACACTCCCATCCCTCTCTCCAGCCCAGGACTCACTTCACTCTCTCCAGCCCAGCACACTCACATCCCTCTCTCCAGCCCAGCACACTCACATCCCTCTCTCCAGTCCAGCACACTCACATCACCCTCTCCAGCCCAGCACACTCACATCCCTCTCTGCAGGCCAGCACACTCACGGCACTTTCTCCAGCCCAGCACACTCACAACCCTCTCTCCAGCCCAGCACACTCACTTCACTCTCTCCAGCCCAGCACTCTCACATCCCTCTCTCCAGTCCAGCACACTCACATTCCTCTCTCCTGCCCAGCACACTCACATCCCTCTCTCCAGCCCAGCACACTCACATCACTCTCTCCAGCCTAGCGCTCACTTCACTCTCTCCAGCCCAGGACTGACTTCACTCTCTCCAGCCCAGCACACTCCCATCCCTCTCTCCAGCCCAGGACTCACTTACTCTCTCCAGCCCAGCACACTCACATCCCTCTCTCCAGCCGAGCACACTCTCATCCCTCTCTGCAGGCCAGCACACTCACAGCACTTTCTCCAGCCCAGCACACTCACAACCCTCTCTCCAGCCCAGCACACTCACATCACCCTCTCCAGCCCAGCACACTCACATCACCCTCTCTAGCCCAGCACACTCACATCACTCTCTCCAGCCCAGCAAACTCACATCACCTTCTCCAGCCCAGCACACTCACATCACTCTCTCCGGCCCAGCACACTCTCATCACTCTCTCCAGCCGTGCGCACTCGCATCCCTCTCTCCAGCCCAGCACACTCACATCCCTCTCTCCAGCCCAGGACTCACTTCACTCTCTCGAGCCCAGCACACTCGCATCCCTCTCTCCAGCCCAACACACTCGCTTTACCCTCTCCAGCCCTGCACACTCACATCACACTCTCCAGCCCAGCACACACACATCACCCTCTCCAGCCCAGCACACTCATATCACTCTCTCCAGTCCAGCACACTCACATCACTCTCTCCAGTCCAGCACACTCACATCACTCTCTGCAGCCCAGCACACTCACATCACTCTCTCCAGCCTAGCGCTCACTTCACTCTCTCCAGCCCAGGACTGACTTCACTCTCTCCAGCCCAGCACACTCCCATCCCTCTCTCCAGCCCAGGACTCACTTACTCTCTCCAGCCCAGCACACTCACATCCCTCTCTCCAGCCCAGCACACTCACATCCCTCTCTCCAGTCCAGCAAACTCACATCACCCTCTCCAGCCCAGCACACTCACATCCCTCTCTCCAGCCCAGCACACTCACATCCCTCTCTCCAGCCCAGCACACTCACAACCCTCTCTCCAGTCCAGCACACTCGCATTCCTCTCTCCTGCCCAGCACACTCACATCCCTCTCTCCAGCCCAGCACACTCGCATCACTCTCTCCAGCCCAGCATTCACTTCACTCTCTCCAGCCCAGCACACTCACATCCATCTCCCCAGCCCAGCACACTCTCATCCCTCTCTCCAGCCCAGCACACTCGCATCACTCTCTCCAGCCCAGCACACTCACAACCCTCTCTCCAGTCCAGCACACTCACATTCCTCTCTCCTGCCCCGCACACTCTCATCCCTCTCTCCAGCCCAGCACGCTCCCATCCCTTTCTCCAGCCCAGCACTCACATCACTCTCTCTAGTCCAGTACACTCACATCACCCTCTCCAGCCCAGCAAACTCACATCACCCTCTCCAGCCCAGCACACTCACATCACTCTCTCCAGCCCAGCACATTCACATCCCCCTCTCCAGCCCAGCACACACACGTCACCCTCTCCAGCCAAGCACACACACGTCACCCTCTCCAGCCTAGCAAACTCACATCACCCTCTCCAGCCCAGCACACACTCACACCGCTCTCTCCAGTCCAGCACACTCGCATCACCCTCTCGAGCCCAGCACACTCACATCACTCTCTCCAGCCCAGCACTCACTTCACACTCTCCAGCCCAGCACACTCATATCACTCTCTCCAGTCCAGCACACTCACATCACTCTCTCCAGTCCAGCACACTCACATCACTCTCTGCAGCCCAGCACACTCACATCACTCTCTCCAGCCTAGCGCTCACTTCACTCTCTCCAGCCCAGGACTGACTTCACTCTCTCCAGCCCAGCACACTCCCATCCCTCTCTCCAGCCCAGGACTCACTTACTCTCTCCAGCCCAGCACACTCACATCCCTCTCTCCAGCCCAGCACACTCACATCCCTCTCTCCAGTCCAGCAAACTCACATCACCCTCTCCAGCCCAGCACACTCACATCCCTCTCTCCAGCCCAGCACACTCACATCCCTCTCTCCAGCCCAGCACACTCACAACCCTCTCTCCAGTCCAGCACACTCACATTCCTCTCTCCTGCCCATCACACTCACATCCCTCTCTCCAGCCCAGCACACTCGCATCACTCTCTCCAGCCCAGCATTCACTTCACTCTCTCCAGCCCAGCACACTCACATCCATCTCCCCAGCCCAGCACACTCTCATCCCTCTCTCCAGCCCAGCACACTCGCATCACTCTCTCCAACCCAGCACACTCACAACCCTCTCTCCAGTCCAGCACACTCACATTCCTCTCTCCTGCCCCGCACACTCTCATCCCTCTCTCCAGCCCAGCACGCTCCCATCCCTTTCTCCAGCCCAGCACTCACATCACTCTCTCTAGTCCAGTACACTCACATCACCCTCTCCAGCCCAGCAAACTCACATCACCCTCTCCAGCCCAGCACACTCACATCACTCTCTCCAGCCCAGCACATTCACATCCCCCTCTCCAGCCCAGCACACACACGTCACCCTCTCCAGCCAAGCACACACACGTCACCCTCTCCAGCCTAGCAAACTCACATCACCCTCTCCAGCCCAGCACACACTCACACCGCTCTCTCCAGTCCAGCACACTCTCATCACCCTCTCGAGCCCAGCACACTCACATCACTCTCTCCAGCCCAGCACTCACTTCACAGTCTCCAGCCCAGCACACTCACAACCCTCTCTCCAGCCCGGCACACTCGCATCCCTCTCTCCAGCCCAGCACATTCGCATCCCTCTCTCCAGCCCAGCACACTCACATCCCTCTCTCCAGCCCAGCACACTCCCATCCCTCTCTCCAGCCCAGCAAACTCACATCACCCTCTCCAGCCCAGCACACTCACATCACTCTCTCCAGCCCAGCACATTCACATCCCCCTCTCCAGCCCAGCACACACACGTCACCCTCTCCAGCCAAGCACACACACGTCACCCTCTCCAGCCTAGCAAACTCACATCACCCTCTCCAGCCCAGCACACACTCACACCGCTCTCTCCAGTCCAGCACACTCGCATCACCCTCTCGAGCCCAGCACACTCACATCACTCTCTCCAGCCCAGCACTCACTTCACACTCTCCAGCCCAGCACACTCACAACCCTCTCTCCAGCCCGGCACACTCGCATCCCTCTCTCCAGCCCAGCACATTCGCATCTCTCTCTCCAGCCCAGCACACTCACATCCCTCTCTCCAGCCCAGCACACTCACATCCATCTCTCCAGCCCAGCACACACACATTCCACTCTCCAGCCCAGCACACTCACATCCATCTCCCCAGCCCAGGACTCACATCACCATCTCCAGCCCAGCACACTCACATCACACTCTCCAGCCCAGCACACACACATCACCCTCTCCAGCCCAGTAAACTCACAGCACCCTCTCCAGCCCAGCACACTCCCATCCCTCTCTCCAGCCCAGGACTCACTTCACTCTCTCCAGCCCAGCACACTCACATCCCTCTCTGCAGCCCAGCACACTCACATCCCTCTCTCCAGTCCAGCACACTCACATCACCCTCTCCAGCCCAGCACACTCACATCCCTCTCTGCAGGCCAGCACACTCACGGCACTTTCTCCAGCCCAGCACACTCACAACCCTCTCTCCAGCCCAGCACACTCACTTCACTCTCTCCAGCCCAGCACTCTCACATCCCTCTCTCCAGTCCATCACACTCACATTCCTCTCTCCTGCCCAGCACACTCACATCCCTCTCTCCAGCCCAGCACACTCACATCACTCTCTCCAGCCTAGCGCTCACTTCACTCTCTCCAGTCCAGGACTGAATTCACTCTCTCCAGCCCAGCACACTCCCATCCCTCTCTCCAGCCCAGGACTCACTTACTCTCTCCAGCCCAGCACACTCCCATCCCTCTCTCCAGCCCAGGGCTCACTTACTCTCTCCAGCCCAGCACACTCACATCCCTCTCTCCAGCCCAGCACACTCACATCCCTCTCTCCAGTCCAGCAAACTCACATCACCCTATCCAGCCCAGCACACTCACATCCCTCTCTCCAGCCCAGCACACTCACATCCCTCTCTCCAGCCCAGCACACTCACATCCCTCTCTCCAGTCCAGCACACTCACGGCACTTTCTCCAGCCCAGCACACTCACAACCCTCTCTCCAGTCCAGCACACTCGCATCACTCTCTCCAGCCCAGCACTCACTTCACTCTCTCCAGCCCAGCACACTCACATCCATCTCCCCAGCCCAGCACACTCTCATCCCTCTCTCCAGCCCAGCACACTCTCATCCCTCTCTCCAGCCCAGCACACTCGCATCACTCTCTCCAGCCCAGCACACTCGCATCACTCTCGCCAGCCCAGCACTCACTTCACTCTCTCCAACCCAGCACGCTCCCATCCCTTTCTCCAGCCCAGCACTCACATCACTCTCTCTAGTCCAGTACACTCACATCACCCTCTCCATGCCAGCACACTCGCATCCCTCTCTCCAGCCCGGCACACTCGCATCCCTCTCTCCAGCCCAGCACATTCGCATCTCTCTCTCCAGCCCAGCACACTCACATCCCTCTCTCCAGCCCAGCACACTCACATCCATCTCTCCAGCCCAGCACACACACATTCCACTCTCCAGCCCAGCACACTCACATCCATCTCCCCAGCCCAGGACTCACATCACCATCTCCAGCCCAGCACACTCACATCACACTCTCCAGCCCAGCACACACACATCACCCACTCCAGCCCAGTAAACTCACAGCACCCTCTCCAGCCCAGCACACTCCCATCCCTCTCTCCAGCCCAGGACTCACTTCACTCTCTCCAGCCCAGCACACTCACATCCCTCTCTCCAGCCCAGCACACTCACATCCCTCTCTCCAGTCCAGCACACTCACATCACCCTCTCCAGCCCAGCACACTCACATCCCTCTCTGCAGGCCAGCACACTCACGGCACTTTCTCCAGCCCAGCACACTCACAACCCTCTCTCCAGCCCAGCACACTCACTTCACTCTCTCCAGCCCAGCACTCTCACATCCCTCTCTCCAGTCCAGCACACTCACATTCCTCTCTCCTGCCCAGCACACTCACATCCCTCTCTCCAGCCCAGCACACTCACATCACTCTCTCCAGCCTAGCGCTCACTTCACTCTCTCCAGCCCAGGACTGACTTCACTCTCTCCAGCCCAGCACACTCCCATCCCTCTCTCCAGCCCAGGACTCACTTACTCTCTCCAGCCCAGCACACTCACATCCCTCTCTCCAGCCGAGCACACTCTCATCCCTCTCTGCAGGCCAGCACACTCACAGCACTTTCTCCAGCCCAGCACACTCACAACCCTCTCTCCAGCCCAGCACACTCACATCACCCTCTCCAGCCCAGCACACTCACATCACCCTCTCTAGCCCAGCACACTCACATCACTCTCTCCAGCCCAGCAAACTCACATCACCTTCTCCAGCCCAGCACACTCACATCACTCTCTCCGGCCCAGCACACTCTCATCACTCTCTCCAGCCGTGCGCACTCGCATCCCTCTCTCCAGCCCAGCACACTCACATCCCTCTCTCCAGCCCAGGACTCACTTCACTCTCTCGAGCCCAGCACACTCGCATCCCTCTCTCCAGCCCAACACACTCGCTTTACCCTCTCCAGCCCTGCACACTCACATCACACTCTCCAGCCCAGCACACACACATCACCCTCTCCAGCCCAGCACACTCATATCACTCTCTCCAGTCCAGCACACTCACATCACTCTCTCCAGTCCAGCACACTCACATCACTCTCTGCAGCCCAGCACACTCACATCACTCTCTCCAGCCTAGCGCTCACTTCACTCTCTCCAGCCCAGGACTGACTTCACTCTCTCCAGCCCAGCACACTCCCATCCCTCTCTCCAGCCCAGGACTCACTTACTCTCTCCAGCCCAGCACACTCACATCCCTCTCTCCAGCCCAGCACACTCACATCCCTCTCTCCAGTCCAGCAAACTCACATCACCCTCTCCAGCCCAGCACACTCACATCCCTCTCTCCAGCCCAGCACACTCACATCCCTCTCTCCAGCCCAGCACACTCACAACCCTCTCTCCAGTCCAGCACACTCGCATTCCTCTCTCCTGCCCAGCACACTCACATCCCTCTCTCCAGCCCAGCACACTCGCATCACTCTCTCCAGCCCAGCATTCACTTCACTCTCTCCAGCCCAGCACACTCACATCCATCTCCCCAGCCCAGCACACTCTCATCCCTCTCTCCAGCCCAGCACACTCGCATCACTCTCTCCAGCCCAGCACACTCACAACCCTCTCTCCAGTCCAGCACACTCACATTCCTCTCTCCTGCCCCGCACACTCTCATCCCTCTCTCCAGCCCAGCACGCTCCCATCCCTTTCTCCAGCCCAGCACTCACATCACTCTCTCTAGTCCAGTACACTCACATCACCCTCTCCAGCCCAGCAAACTCACATCACCCTCTCCAGCCCAGCACACTCACATCACTCTCTCCAGCCCAGCACATTCACATCCCCCTCTCCAGCCCAGCACACACACGTCACCCTCTCCAGCCAAGCACACACACGTCACCCTCTCCAGCCTAGCAAACTCACATCACCCTCTCCAGCCCAGCACACACTCACACCGCTCTCTCCAGTCCAGCACACTCGCATCACCCTCTCGAGCCCAGCACACTCACATCACTCTCTCCAGCCCAGCACTCACTTCACACTCTCCAGCCCAGCACACTCACAACCCTCTCTCCAGCCCGGCACACTCGCATCCCTCTCTCCAGCCCAGCACATTCGCATCCCTCTCTCCAGCCCAGCACACTCACATCCCTCTCTCCAGCCCAGCACACTCCCATCCCTCTCTCCAGCCCAGCAAACTCACATCACCCTCTCCAGCCCAGCACACTCACATCACTCTCTCCAGCCCAGCACATTCACATCCCCCTCTCCAGCCCAGCACACACACGTCACCCTCTCCAGCCAAGCACACACACGTCACCCTCTCCAGCCTAGCAAACTCACATCACCCTCTCCAGCCCAGCACACACTCACACCGCTCTCTCCAGTCCAGCACACTCGCATCACCCTCTCGAGCCCAGCACACTCACATCACTCTCTCCAGCCCAGCACTCACTTCACACTCTCCAGCCCAGCACACTCACAACCCTCTCTCCAGCCCAGCACATTCACATCCCTCTCTCCAGCCCAGCACACTCACATCACTCTCTCTAGTCGACTGCACTCACATCCCTCTCTCCAGCCCAGCACACTCCCATCCATCTCTCCAGTCCAGCAAACTCACATCACCCTCTCCAGCCCAGCACACTCACATCACCGTCTCCAGCCCAGCACACTCTCATCACCCTCTCCAGCCCAGCACACTCACATCCCTCTCTCCAGCCCAGTACACTCACATCCCTCTCTCCAGTCCAGCACACTCCCATCCATCTCTCCAGTCCAGCAAACTCACATCACCCTCTCCAGCCCAGCACACTCACATCACCGTCTCCAGCCCAGCACACTCTCATCACCCTCTCCAGCCCAGCACACTCACATCACTCTCTCCAGCCCAGCGCACTCTCATCCCTCTCTCCAGCCCAGCACACACTCACCACTCTCTCCAGCCCAGCACACTCACATCACCCTTTTCAGCCCAGCACACTCACATCCCTCGTTCCAGCCCAGGACTCACTTCACTCTCTCCAGCCCAGCACACTCACATCCCTCTCTCCAGCCCAGCACACTCACATCCCTCTCTCCAGCCCAGCACACTCACAACCCTCTCTCCAGTCCAGCACACTCACATTCCTCTCTCCTGCCCAGCACACTCACATCCCTCTCTCCAGCCCAGCACACTCGCATCACTCTCTCCAGCCCAGCATTCACTTCACTCTCTCCAGCCCAGCACACTCACATCCATCTCCCCAGCCCAGCACACTCTCATCCCTCTCTCCAGCCCAGCACACTCGCATCACTCTCTCCAGCCCAGCACACTCACATCACCCTTTTCAGCCCAGCACACTCACATTCCTCTCTCCTGCCCCGCACACTCACATCACTCTCTCCAGACCAGCACACTCGCATCACTCTCTCCAGCCCCGCACACTCACATCACTCTCTCCAGCCCAGCACACACTCACCACTCTCTCCAGCCCTGCACACTCACAACCCTCTCTCCAGCCCAGCACACTCACATCACTCTCTCCAGCGCAGCATACTCAGACCGCTCTCTCCAGCCCATCACACTCGCATCACCAACTCGAGCCCAGCACACTCGCATCACCAACTCAAGCCCAGCACACTCACATCCCTCTCTCCAGCCCAGCACACTCACATCACTCTCTCCATTCCAGCACACTCACATCACTCTCTCCATTCGACCGCACTCCCATCCCTCTCTCCAGTCCAGCACACTCCCATCCATCTCTCCAGCCCAGCACACTCACATCACCCTCTCTCGCCCTGCACACTCACATCACTCTCTCCAGCCGTACACTCCGATCACCCTCTCCCGCCCAGCGCACTCACATCACTCACTCCAGTCCAGCAAACTCACATCCCTCTCTCCAGCCGAGCACACTCTCATCCCTCTCTGCAGGCCAGCACACTCACAGCACTTTCTCCAGCCCAGCACACTCACAACCCTCTCTCCAGCCCAGCACACTCACATCACCCTCTCTAGCCCAGCACACTCACATCACTCTCTCCAGCCCAGCAAACTCACATCACCTTCTCCAGCCCAGCACACTCATCACCCTCTCCGGCCCAGCACACTCTCATCACTCTCTCCAGCCGTGCGCACTCGCATCCCTCTCTCCAGCCCAGCACACTCACATCCCTCTCTCCAGCCCAGGACTCACTTCACTCTCTCGAGCCCAGCACACTCGCATCCCTCTCTCCAGCCCAACACACTCGCTTTACCCTCTCCAGCCCTGCACACTCTCCAGCCCAGCACACACACATCCCTCTCTCCAGTCCAGCACACTCACATCACTCTCTCCAGTCCAGCACACTCACATCACTCTCTCCAGCCCAGCACACTCACATCACTCTCTCCAGCCTAGCGCTCACTTCACTCTCTCCAGCCCAGGACTGACTTCACTCTCTCCAGCCCAGCACACTCACATCCCTCTCTCCAGCCCAGCACACTCACATCCCTCTCTCCAGTCCAGCAAACTCACATCACCCTCTCCAGCCCAGCACACTCACATCCCTCTCTCCAGCCCAGCACACTCACATCCCTCTCTCCAGCCCAGCACACTCACATCCCTCTCTCCAGTCCAGCACACTCACGGCACTTTCTCCAGCCCAGCACACTCACAACCCTCTCTCCAGTCCAGCACACTCGCATCACTCTCTCCAGCCCAGCACTCACTTCACTCTCTCCAGCCCAGCACACTCACATCCATCTCCCCAGCCCAGCACACTCTCATCCCTCTCTCCAGCCCAGCACACTCGCATCACTCTCTCCAGCCCAGCACACTCGCATCACTCTCTCCAGCCCAGCACTCACTTCACTCTCTCCAGCCCAGCACACTCTCATCCCTCTCTCCAGCCCAGCACGCTCCCATCCCTTTCTCCAGCCCAGCACTCACATCACTCTCTCTAGTCCAGTACACTCACATCACCCTCTCCATGCCAGCACACTCGCATCCCTCTCTCCAGCCCGGCACACTCGCATCCCTCTCTCCAGCCCAGCACATTCGCATCTCTCTCTCCAGCCCAGCACACTCACATCCCTCTCTCCAGCCCAGCACACTCACATCCATCTCTCCAGCCCAGCACACACACATTCCACTCTCCAGCCCAGCACACTCACATCCATCTCCCCAGCCCAGGACTCACATCACCAACTCCAGCCCAGCACACTCACATCACACTCTCCAGCCCAGCACACACACATCACCCTCTCCAGCCCAGTAAACTCACAGCACCCTCTCCAGCCCAGCACACTCCCATCCCTCTCTCCAGCCCAGGACTCACTTCACTCTCTCCAGCCCAGCACACTCACATCCCTCTCTCCAGCCCAGCACACTCACATCCCTCTCTCCAGTCCAGCACACTCACATCACCCTCTCCAGCCCAGCACACTCACATCCCTCTCTGCAGGCCAGCACACTCACGGCACTTTCTCCAGCCCAGCACACTCACAACCCTCTCTCCAGCCCAGCACACTCACTTCACTCTCTCCAGCCCAGCACTCTCACATCCCTCTCTCCAGTCCAGCACACTCACAACCCTCTCTCCAGCCCAGCACACTCACATCACCCTCTCCAGCCCAGCACACTCACATCCCTCTCTCCAGCCCAGCACACTCACATCCCTCTCTCCAGTCCAGCACACTCACATCCCTCTCCAGTCCAGCACACTCCCATCCATCTCTCCAGTCCAGCACACACACATCGCCCTCTCCAGCCCAGTGAACTCACATCACCCTCTCCAGCCCAGCACACTCACATCACTCTCTCCAGCCCAGCACGCACACATCACCCTCTCCAGCCCAGCAAACTCACATCACCCTCTCCAGCCCAGCACTCTCGCATCACTCTCGCCAGCCCAGGACTCACTTCACTCTGTCCAGCCCAGCACACACTCATCCCTCACTCCAGTCCAGCACACTCACATCACCCTGTCTAGCCCAGCACACTCACATCACTCTCCCCAGCCGTACACTCGCATCACCCTCTCGAGCCCCGCACACTCACATCACTCTCATCAGTCCAGCACACTCGCATCACTCTCGCCAGCCCAGGACTCACTTCACTCTGTCCAGCCCAGCACACACTCATCACTCTCTCCAGTCCAGCACACTCACATCCCTCTCTCCAGCCCAGGACTCACATCACCCTGTCTAGCCCAGCACACTCACATCACTCTCTCCAGCCCAGCAAACTCACATCACCTTCTCCAGCCCAGCACACTCATCACTCTCTCCGGCCCAGCACACTCGCATCACTCTCTCCAGCCCAGCACACTCGCATCACTCTCTCCAGCCCAGCACTCACTTCACTCTCTCCAGCCCAGCACACTCTCATCCCTCTCTCCAGCCCAGCACGCTCCCATCCCTTTCTCCAGCCCAGCACTCACATCACTCTCTCTAGTCCAGTACACTCACATCACCCTCTCCATGCCAGCACACTCGCATCCCTCTCTCCAGCCCGGCACACTCGCATCCCTCTCTCCAGCCCAGCACATTCGCATCTCTCTCTCCAGCCCAGCACACTCACATCCCTCTCTCCAGCCCAGCACACTCACATCCATCTCTCCAGCCCAGCACACACACATTCCACTCTCCAGCCCAGCACACTCACATCCATCTCCCCAGCCCAGGACTCACATCACCATCTCCAGCCCAGCACACTCACATCACACTCTCCAGCCCAGCACACACACATCACCCTCTCCAGCCCAGTAAACTCACAGCACCCTCTCCAGCCCAGCACACTCCCATCCCTCTCTCCAGCCCAGGACTCACTTCACTCTCTCCAGCCCAGGACACTCACATCCCTCTCTCCAGCCCAGCACACTCACATCCCTCTCTCCAGTCCAGCACACTCACATCACCCTCTCCAGCCCAGCACACTCACATCCCTCTCTGCAGGCCAGCACACTCACGGCACTTTCTCCAGCCCAGCACACTCACAACCCTCTCTCCAGCCCAGCACACTCACTTCACTCTCTCCAGCCCAGCACTCTCACATCCCTCTCTCCAGTCCAGCACACTCACAACCCTCTCTCCAGCCCAGCACACTCACATCACCCTCTCCAGCCCAGCACACTCACATCACCCTCTCCAGCCCAGCACACTCACATCCCTCTCTCCAGCCCAGCACACTCGCATCCCTCTCTCCAGCCCAGCACACTCACATCCCTCTCTCCAGCCGAGCACACTCTCATCCCTCTCTGCAGGCCAGCACACTCACAGCACTTTCTCCAGCCCAGCACACTCACAACCCTCTCTCCAGCCCAGCACACTCACATCACCCTCTCCAGCCCAGCACACTCACATCACCCTCTCTAGCCCAGCACACTCACATCACTCTCTCCAGCCCAGCAAACTCACATCACCTTCTCCAGCCCAGCACACTCATCACTCTCTCCGGCCCAGCACACTCTCATCACTCTCTCCAGCCGTGCGCACTCGCATCCCTCTCTCCAGCCCAGCACACTCACATTCCTCTCTCCAGCCCAGGACTCACTTCACTCTCTCGAGCCCAGCACACTCGCATCCCTCTCTCCAGCCCAACACACTCGCTTTACCCTCTCCAGCCCTGCACACTCTCCAGCCCAGCACACACACATCCCTCTCTCCAGTCCAGCACACTCCCATCCCTCTCTCCAGCCCAGGACTCACTTACTCTCTCCAGCCCAGCACACTCACATCCCTCTCTCCAGCCCAGCACACTCACATCCCTCTCTCCAGTCCAGCAAACTCACATCACCCTCTCCAGCCCAGCACACTCACATCCCTCTCTCCAGCCCAGCACACTCACATCCCTCTCTCCAGCCCAGCACACTCACATCCCTCTCTCCAGTCCAGCACACTCACGGCACTTTCTCCAGCCCAGCACACTCACAACCCTCTCTCCAGTCCAGCACACTCGCATCACTCTCTCCAGCCCAGCACTCACTTCACTCTCTCCAGCCCAGCACACTCACATCCATCTCCCCAGCCCAGCACACTCTCATCCCTCTCTCCAGCCCAGCACACTCGCATCATTCTCTCCAGCCCAGCACTCACTTCACTCTCTCCAGCCCAGCACACTCTCATCCCTCTCTCCAGCCCAGCACGCTCCCATCCCTTTCTCCAGCCCAGCACTCACATCACTCTCTCTAGTCCAGTACACTCACATCACCCTCTCCATGCCAGCACACTCGCATCCCTCTCTCCAGCCCGGCACACTCGCATCCCTCTCTCCAGCCCAGCACATTTGCATCTCTCTCTCCAGCCCAGCACACTCACATCCCTCTCTCCAGCCCAGCACACTCCCATCCATCTCTCCAGCCCAGCACACACACATTCCACTCTCCAGCCCAGCACACTCACATCCATCTCCCCAGCCCAGGACTCACATCACCATCTCCAGCCCAGCACACTCACATCACACTCTCCAGCCCAGCACACACACATCACCCTCTCCAGCCCAGTAAACTCACAGCACCCTCTCCAGCCCAGCACACTCCCATCCCTCTCTCCAGCCCAGGACTCACTTCACTCTCTCCAGCCCAGCACACTCACATCCCTCTCTCCAGCCCAGCACACTCACATCCCTCTCTCCAGTCCAGCACACACACGTCACCCTCTCCAGCCCAGCACACACACGTCACCCTCTCCAGCCTAGCAAACTCACATCACCCTCTCCAGCCCAGCACACTCACATCCCTCTCTGCAGGCCAGCACACTCACGGCACTTTCTCCAGCCCAGCACACTCACATCCCTCTCT
Organism: Scyliorhinus torazame; assembly: GCF_047496885.1. Classification (NCBI taxonomy): domain Eukaryota; kingdom Metazoa; phylum Chordata; class Chondrichthyes; order Carcharhiniformes; family Scyliorhinidae; genus Scyliorhinus; species Scyliorhinus torazame. Next base: position 87,962,271 of record NC_092710.1, on the reverse strand, counting down.
CCAGGCCAGCACACTCACATCCCTCTCTCCAGCCCAGCACACTCACATCCCTCTCTCCAGCCCAGCAAACTCACATCCCTCTCTCCAGCCCAGCACACTCACATCCCTCTCTCCAGCCCAGCACACTCACATCCATCTCTCCAGCCCAGCGCATTCACATCCCTCTCTCCAGCCCAGCGCACACACATCACCCTCTCCAGCCCAGCACACTCACATCACTCTCTCGAGCCCAGCACATTCACATCCCCCTCTCCAGCCCAGCACACACACGTCACCCTCTCCAGCCCAGCACACACACGTCACCCTCTCCAGCCTAGCAAACTCACATCACCCTCTCCAGCCCAGCACACACTCATCACTCTCTCCATCCGAGCACATTCACATCCCCCTCTCCAGCCCAGCACACACACGTCATCCTCTCCAGCCCAGCACACACACGTCATCCTCTCCAGCCCAGCACACACACGTCACCCTCTCCAGCCTAGCAAACTCACGTCACCCTCTCGAGCCCAGCACACTCACATCGCTCTCTCCAGCCCAGCACACTCACATCGCTCTCTCCAGCCCAGCACACTCACATCGCTCTCTCCAGCCCAGCACACTCACATCACTCTCTCCAGCCCAGCACACTCACATCACTCTCTCCAGCCCAGGACTCACTTCACTCTCTCCAGCCCAGCACACTCACATCCCTCTCTCCAGCCCAGCACACTCACATCCCTCTCTCCAGCCCAGCACACTCACATCACTCTCTTTAGTCGACCGCACTCACATCCCTCTCTCCAGCCCAGCACACTCACATCCCTCTCTCCAGTCCAGCACACTCACATCCCTCTCCAGTCCAGCACACTCCCATCCATCTCTCCAGTCCAGCACACACACATCGCCCTCTCCAGCCCAGTGAACTCACATCACCCTCTCCAGCCCAGCACACTCACATCACTCTCTCCAGCCCAGCACGCACACATCACCCTCTCCAGCCCAGCAAATTCACATCACCCTCTCCAGCCCAGCACTCTCGCATCACTCTCGCCAGCCCAGGACTCACTTCACTCTGTCCAGCCCAGCACACACTCATCCCTCACTCCAGTCCAGCACACTCACATCACCCTGTCTAGCCCAGCACACTCACATCACTCTCCCCAGCCGTACACTCGCATCACCCTCTCGAGCCCCGCACACTCACATCACTCTCTTCAGTCCAGCACACTCGCATCACTCTCGCCAGCCCAGGACTCACTTCACTCTGTCCAGCCCAGCACACACTCATCACTCTCTCCAGTCCAGCACACTCACATCCCTCTCTCCAGCCCAGGACTCACATCACCCTGTCTAGCCCAGCACACTCACATCACTCTCTCCAGCCCAGCAAACTCACATCACCTTCTCCAGCCCAGCACACTCATCACTCTCTCCGGCCCAGCACACTCGCATCACTCTCTCCAGCCCAGCACACTCTCATCACTCTCTCCAGCCCAGCGCACTTGCATCCCTCTTTCCAGCCCAGCACACTCACATCCCTCTCTCCAGCCCAGGACTCACTTCACTCTCTCGAGCCCAGCACACTCGCATCCCTCTCCCAGCCCAGCACACTCGCATCACCCTCTCCAGCCCTGCACACTCACATCCATCTCTCCAGCCCAGCACACACACATTCCACTCTCCAGCCCATCACACTCACATCCATCTCCCCAGCCCAGGACTCACATCACCATCTCCAGCCCAGCACACTCACATCACACTCTCCAGCCCAGCACACACACATCACCCTCTCCAGCCCAGTAAACTCACATCACTCTCTCCAGGCCAGCACACTCGCATCACTCTCTCCAGCGCAGCGCTCACTTCACTCTCTCCAGCCCAGGACTGACTTCACTCTCTCCAGCCCAGCACATTCACATCCCTCTCTCCAGCCCAGCACACTCACATCCCTCTCCCCAGTCCAGCACACTCACATCACCCTCTCCAGCCCAGCACACTCACATCCCTCTCTGCAGGCCAGCACACTCACGGCACTTTCTCCAGCTCAGCACACTCACAACCCTCTCTCCAGCTCAGCACACTCACTTCACTCTATCCAGCCCAGCACACTCACATCCATCTCTCCAGCCCAGCACACTCTCATCCCTCTCTCCAGCCCAGCACACTCGCATCACTCTCTCCAGCCCAGCACCCACTTCACTCTCTCCAGCCCAGCACACTCACATCCATCTCCCCAGCCCAGCACACTCTCATCCCTCTCTCCAGCCCAGCACGCTCACATCCCTCTCTCCAGCCCAGCTCACTCACATCACTCTCTCCAGCCCAGCGCGCACACATCACTCTCTCCAGCCCAGCGCACACACATCACTCTCTCCAGCCCAGCACTCTCACATCCCTCTCTCCAGTCCAGCACACTCACAACCCTCTCTCCAGCCCAGCACACTCACATCACCCTCTCCAGCCCAGCACACTCACATCCCTCTCTCCAGCCCAGCACACTCGCATCCCTCTCTCCAGCCCAGCACACTCGCATCCCTCTCTCCAGCCCAGCACACTCGCATCCCTCTCTCCAGCCCAGCACACTCGCATCCCTCTCTCCAGCCCAGCACACTCACATCCCTCTCTCCAGCCCAGCACACTGACATCCCTCTCTCCAGCCCAGCACACACACATCCCTCACTCCAGCACAGCACACTCACATCCATCTCTCCAGCCCAGCGGACTCACATCCCTCTCTCAAGCCCAGCGCACACACATCACCCTCTCCAGCCAAGCAAACTCACATCACCCTCTCCAGCCCAGCACACTCACATCACTCTCTCCAGCCCAGCACATTCACATCCCCCTCTCCAGCCCAGCACACACACGTCACCCTCTCCAGCCTAGCAAACTCACATCACTCTCTCCAGCCCAGCACACTCACATCACTCTCTCCAGCCCAGCACATTCACATCCCCCTCTCCAGCCCAGCACACACACGTCATCCTCTCCAGCCCAGCACACACACGTCACCCACTCCAGCCTAGCAAACTCACGTCTCCCTCTCCAGCCCAGCACACACTCACCACTCTCTTCAGCCCAGCACACTCACATCGCTCTCTCCGGCCCAGCACACTCACATCACTCTCTCCAGCCCTGCACACTCACATCACTCTCTCCAGCCCAGCACACTCACATCCCTCTCTCCAGCCCAGCACACTCACATCCCTCTCTCCAGCCCAGCACACTCACTTCACTCTCCCCAGCCCAGCACACTCACATCCATCTCCCAAGCCCAGCACACTCACATCCCTCTCTCCAGTCCAGCACACTCACAACCCTCTCTCCAGTCCAGCACACTCACAACCCTCTCTCCAGCCCAGCACACTCACATCAACCTCTCCAGCCCAGCACACTCACATCACCCTCTCCAGCCCAGCACACTCACATCCCTGTCTCCAGCCCAGCACACTCTCATCCCTCTCTCCAGCCCAGCACACTCGCATCCCTCTCTCCAGCCCAGCACACTCACATCCCTCTCTCCAGCCCAGCACACTCACATCCCTCTTTCCAGCCCAGCACACTGACATCCCTCTCTCCAGCCCAGCGCACTCACATCCCTCTCTCCAGCCCAGCGCACTCACATCCCTCTCTCCAGCCCAGCGCACACACATCACCCTCTCCAGCCAAGCAAACTCACATCACCCTCTCCAGCCCAGCACACTCACATCACTCTCTCCAGCCCAGCACATTCACATCCCCCTCTCCAGCCCAGCACACACACATCACCCTCTCCAGCCCAGCACACACACGTCACCCTCTCCAGCCTAGCAAACTCACATCACTCTCTCCAGCCCAGCACACTCACATCACTCTCTCCAGCCCAGCACATTCACATCCCCCTCTCCAGCCCAGCACACACACGTCACCCTCTCCAGCCTAGCAAACTCACGTCACCCTCTCCAGCCCAGCACACACACACCACTCTCTTCAGCCCAGCACACTCACATCGCTCTCTCCAGCCCAGCACACTCACATCGCTCTCTCCAGCCCAGCACACTCACATCGCTCTCTCCAGCCCAGCACACTCACATCACTCTCTCCAGCCCTGCACACTCGCATCACTCTCTCCAGCCCAGGACTCACTTCACTCTCTCCAGCCCAGCACACTCACATCCCTCTCTCCAGCCCAGCACACTCACATCCCTCTCTCCAGCCCAGCACACTCACATCACTCTCTCTAGTCGACTGCACTCACATCCCTCTCTCCAGCCCAGCACACTCACATCCCTCTCTCCAGTCCAGCACACTCCCATCCATCTCTCCAGTCCAGCAAACTCACATCACCCTCTCCAGCCCAGCACACTCACATCACCGTCTCCAGCCCAGCACACTCTCATCACCCTCTCCAGCCCAGCACACTCACATCACTCTCTCCAACCCAGCGCACTCTCATCCCTCTCTCCAGCCCAGCACACACTCACCACTCTCTCCAGCCCAGCACACTCACATCACCCTTTTCAGCCCAGCACACTCACATCCCTCGTTCCAGCCCAGGACTCACTTCACTCTCTCCAGCCCAGCACACTCACATCCCTCTTTCCAGCCCAGCACACTCAAATCACCCTCTCCAGCCCTGCACACACTCACCACTCTCTCCAGCCCTGCACACTCACAACCCTCTCTCCAGCCCAGCACACTCACATCACTCTCTCCAGCCCAGCATACTCAGACCGCTCTCTCCAGCCCATCACACTCGCATCACCAACTCGAGCCCAGCACACTCGCATCACCAACTCGAGCCCAGCACACTCAGATCCCTCTCTCCAGCCCAGCACACTCACATCACTCTCTCCATTCCAGCACACTCACATCACTCTCTCTAGTCGACCGCACTCCCATCCCTCTCTCCAGTCCAGCACACTGCCATCCATCTCTCCAGCCCAGCACACTCACATCACCCTCTCTAGCCCTGCACACTCACATCACTCTCTCCAGCCGTACACTCCGATCACCCTCTCCCGCCCAGCGCACTCACATCAGTCACTCCAGTCCAGCAAACTCACATCCCTCTCTCCAGCCGAGCACACTCTCATCCCTCTCTGCAGGCCAGCACACTCACAGCACTTTCTCCAGCCCAGCACACTCACAACCCTCTCTCCAGCCCAACACACTCACATCACCCTCTCCAGCCCAGCACACTCACATCACCCTCTCTAGCCCAGCACACTCACATCACTCTCTCCAGCCCTGCAAACTCACATCACCTTCTCCAGCCCAGCACACTCATCACTCTCTCCGGCCCAGCACACTCTCATCACTCTCTCCAGCCGTGCGCACTCGCATCCCTCTCTCCAGCCCAGCACACTCACATCCCTCTCTCCAGCCCAGGACTCACTTCACTCTCTCGAGCCCAGCACACTCGCATCCCTCTCTCCAGCCCAACACACTCGCTTTACCCTCTCCAGCCCTGCACACTCTCCAGCCCAGCACACACACATCACTCTCTCCAGTCCAGCACACTCACATCACTCTCTCCAGTCCAGCACACTCACATCACTCTCTCCAGCCCAGCACACTCACATCACTCTCTCCAGCCTAGCGCTCACTTCACTCTCTCCAGCCCAGGACTGACTTCACTCTCTCCAGCCCAGCACACTCCCATCCCTCTCTCCAGCCCAGGACTCACTTACTCTCTCCAGCCCAGCACACTCACATCCCCCTCTCCAGCCCAGCACACTCACATCCCTCTCTCCAGTCCAGCAAACTCACATCACCCTCTCCAGCCCAGCACACTCACATCCCTCTCTCCAGCCCAGCACACTCACATCCCTCTCTCCAGCCCAGCACACTCACATCCCTCTCTCCAGCCCAGCACACTCACATCCCTCTCTCCAGTCCAGCACACTCACGGCACTTTCTCCAGCCCAGCACACTCACAACCCTCTCTCCAGTCCAGCACACTCACATCACTCTCTCCAGTCCAGCACACTCGCATCACTCTCTCCAGCCCAGCACTCACTTCACTCTCTCCAGCCCAGCACACTCACATCCATCTCCCCAGCCCAGCACACTCTCATCCCTCTCTCCAGCCCAGCACACTCTCATCACTCTCTCCAGCCCAGCACTCACTTCACTCTCTCCAGCCCAGCACACTCACATCCATCTCCCCAGCCCAGCACACTCTCATCCCTCTCTCCAGCCCAGCACGCTCCCATCCCTTTCTCCAGCCCAGCACTCACATCACTCTCTCCATCCGAGCACATTCACATCCCCCTCTCCAGCCCAGCACACACACGTCATCCTCTCCAGCCCAGCACACACACGTCACCCTCTCCAGCCTAGCAAACTCACATCACCCTCTCCAGCCCAGCACACTCACATCCCTCTCTCCAGCCCAGCACACACTCATCACTCTCTCCATCCGAGCACTTTCACATCCCCCTCTCCAGCCCAGCACACACACGTCATCCTCTCCAGCCCAGCACACACACGTCACCCTCTCCAGCCTAGCAAACTCACGTCACCCTCTCGAGCCCAGCACACACTCACCACTCTCTCCAGCCCAGCACACTCACATCGCTCTCTCCAGCCCAGCACACTCACATCGCTCTCTCCAGCCCAGCACACTCACATCACTCTCTCCAGCCCAGCACACTCACATCACTCTCTCCAGCCCAGGACTCACTTCACTCTCTCCAGCCCAGCACACTCACATCCCTCTCTCCAGCCCAGCACACTCACATCCCTCTCTCCAGCCCAGCACACTCACATCACTCTCTTTAGTCGACCGCACTCACATCCCTCTCTCCAGCCCAGCACACTCACATCCCTCTCTCCAGTCCAGCACACTCACATCCCTCTCTCCAGTCCAGCACACTCCCATCCATCTCTCCAGTCCAGCACACACACATCGCCCTCTCCAGCCCAGTGAACTCACATCACCCTCTCCAGCCCAGCACACTCACATCACCCTCTCCAGCCCAGCACGCACACATCACCCTCTCCAGCCCAGCAAACTCACATCACCCTGTCTAGCCCAGCACACTCACATCACTCTCCCCAGCCGTACACTCGCATCACCCTCTCGAGCCCCGCACACTCACATCACTCTCTTCAGTCCAGCACACTCGCATCACTCTCGCCAGCCCAGGACTCACTTCACTCTGTCCAGCCCAGCACACACTCATCACTCTCTCCAGTCCAGCACACTCACATCACCCTGTCTAGCCCAGCACACTCACATCACTCTCTCCAGCCCAGCAAACTCACATCACCTTCTCCAGCCCAGCACACTCATCACTCTCTCCGGCCCAGCACACTCGCATCACTCTCTCCAGCCCTGCACACTCTCATCACTCTCTCCAGCCCAGCGCACTCGCATCCCTCTTTCCTGCCCAGCACACTCACATCCCTCTCTCCAGCCCAGGACTCCCTTCACTCTCTCGAGCCCAGCACACTCGCATCCCTCTCCCAGCCCAGCACACTCGCATCACCCTCTCCAGCCCTGCACACTCACATCCATCTCTCCAGCCCAGCACACACACATTCCACTCTCCAGCCCAGCACACTCACATCCATCTCCCCAGCCCAGGACTCACATCACCATCTCCAGCCCAGCACACTCACATCACACTCTCCAGCCCAGCACACACACATCACCCTCTCCAGCCCAGTAAACTCACATCACTCTCTCCAGGCCAGCACACTCGCATCACTCTCTCCAGCGCAGCGCTCACTTCACTCTCTCCAGCCCAGGACTGACTTCACTCTCTCCAGCCCAGCACACTCCCATCCCTCTCTCCAGCCCAGCACACTCACATCCCTCTCCCCAGTCCAGCACACTCACATCACCCTCTCCAGCCCAGCACACTCACATCCCTCTCTGCAGGCCAGCACACTCACGGCACTTTCTCCAGCTCAGCACACTCACAACCCTCTCTCCAGCTCAGCACACTCACTTCACTCTATCCAGCCCAGCACACTCACATCCATCTCTCCAGCCCAGCACACTCGCATCACTCTCTCCAGCCCAGCACCCACTTCACTCTCTCCAGCCCAGCACACTCACATCCATCTCCCCAGCCCAGCACACTCTCATCCCTCTCTCCAGCCAAGCACGCTCACATCCCTCTCTCCAGCCCAGCTCACTCACATCACTCTCTCCAGCCCAGCGCACACACATCACTCTCTCCAGCCCAGCACTCTCACATCCCTCTCTCCAGTCCAGCACACTCACAACCCTCTCTCCAGCCCAGCACACTCACATCAACCTCTCAAGCCCAGCACACTCACATCACCCTCTCCAGCCCAGCACACTCACATCCCTCTCTCCAGCCCAGCACACTCGCATCCCTCTCTCCAGCCCAGCACACTCACATCCCTCTCTCCAGCCCAGCACACTGACATCCCTCTCTCCAGCCCAGCACACTCACATCCCTCACTCCAGCACAGCACACTCACATCCATCTCTCCAGCCCAGCGGACTCACATCCCTCTCTCAAGCCCAGCGCACACACATCACCCTCTCCAGCCAAGCAAACTCACATCACCCTCTCCAGCCCAGCACACTCACATCACTCTCTCCAGCCCAGCACATTCACATCCCCCTCTCCAGCCCAGCACACACACGTCACCCTCTCCAGCCGAGCAAACTCACATCACTCTCTCCAGCCCAGCACACTCACATCACTCTCTCCAGCCCAGCACATTCACATCCCCCTCTCCAGCCCAGCACACACACGTCATCCTCTCCAGCCCAGCACACACACGTCACCCTCTCCAGCCTAGCAAACTCACGTCACCCTCTCCAGCCCAGCACACACTCACCACTCTCTTCAGCCCAGCACAATCACATCGCTCTCTCCGGCCCAGCACACTCACATCACTCTCTCCAGCCCAGCACACTCACATCACTCTCTCCAGCCCTGCACACTCACATCACTCTCTCCAGCCCAGCACACTCACTTCACTCTCCCCAGCCCAGCACACTCACATCCATCTCCCCAGCCCAGCACACTCACATCCCTCTCTCCAGTCCAGCACACTCACAACCCTCTCTCCAGTCCAGCACACTCACAACCCTCTCTCCAGCCCAGCACACTCACATCAACCTCTCCAGCCCAGCACACTCACATCACCCTCTCCAGCCCAGCACACTCACATCCCTCTCTCCAGCCCAGCACACTTGCATCCCTCTCTCCAGCCCAGCACACTCGCATCCCTCTCTCCAGCCCAGCACACTCACATCCCTCTCTCCAGCCCAGCACACTCACATCCCTCTTTCCAGCCCAGCACACTGACATCCCTCTCTCCAGCCCAGCGCACTCACATCCCTCTCTCCAGCCCAGCGCACTCACATCCCTCTCTCCAGCCCAGCGCACACACATCACCCTCTCCAGCCAAGCAAACTCACATCACCCTCTCCAGCCCAGCACACTCACATCACTCTCTCCAGCCCAGCACACTCACATCACCCTCTCCAGCCTAGGAAACTCACATCACTCTCTCCAGCCCAGCACACTCACATCACTCTCTCCAGCCCAGCGCACTCACATCCCTCTCTCCAGCCCAGCGCACACACATCCCTCTCTCTAGCCCAGCGCACTCACATCCCTCTCTCCAGCCCAGCGCACTCACATCCCTCTCTCCAGCCCAGCGCACACACATCACCCTCTCCAGCCAAGCAAACTCACATCACCCTCTCCAGCCTAGCAAACTCACATCACTCTCTCCAGCCCAGCACACTCACATCACTCTCTCCAGCCCAGCACATTCACATCCCCCTCTCCAGCCCAGCACACACACGTCATCCTCTCCAGCCCAGCACACACACGTCACCCTCTCCAGCCTAGCAAACTCACGTCACCCTCTCCAGCCCAGCACACACTCACCACTCTCTTCAGCCCAGCACACTCACATCGCTCTCTCCAGCCCAGCACACTCACATCGCTCTCTCCAGCCCAGCACACTCACATCACTCTCTCCAGCCCTGCACACTCGCATCACTCTCTCCAGCCCAGGACTCACTTCACTCTCTCCAGTCCAGCACACTCACATCCCTCTCTCCAGCCCAGCACACTCACATCCCTCTCTCCAGTCCAGCACACTCCCATCCATCTCTTCAGTCCAGCACACACACATCACCCTCTCCAGCCCAGTAAACTCACATCACCCTCTCCAGCCCAGCACACTCACATCACTCTCTCCAGCCCAGCACGCACACATCACCCTCTCCAGCCCAGCAAACTCACATCACCCTCTCCAGTCCAGCACACTCGCATCACTCTCGCCAGCCCAGGACTCACTTCACTCTGTCCAGCCCAGCACACACTCATCCCTCTCTCCAGTCCAGCACACTCACATCACTCTCCCCAGCCGTACACTCGCAACACCCTCTCGAGCCCCGCACACTCACATCACTCTCTCCTTTCCAGCACACTCCCATCACTCTCTCCAGCCCAGCGCGCACTCATCCCTCTCTCCAGCCCAGCACACTCACATCACTCTCTCCAGCCCAGGACTCACTTCACTCTCTCCAGCCCAGCACACTCGCATCCCTCTCTCCAGCCCAGCACACTCACATCACCCTCTCCATCCCAGCACTCTCATCACTCTCCCCAGCCCAGCACACACACAACCCTCTCTCCAGCCCAGCACACTCACATCACTCTCTCCAGCCCAGCACACTCACATCACCCTCTCCAGCCCAGCACACTCACATCACCCTCTCCAGGCCAGCACACTCGCATCCCTCTCTCCAGGCCAGCACACTCGCATCCCTCTCTCCAGCCCAGCACTCACTTCACTCTCTCCAGCCCAGCACACTCACATCACCCTCTCCAGCCCAGCACACTCACATCACTCTCTCCAGCCCAGCACTCACTTCACTCTCTCCAGCCCAGCACACTCACATCCATCTTCCCAGCCCAGCACACTCTCATCCCTCTCTCCAGCCCAGCTCACTCACATCCCTCTCTCCATCCCAGCACTCTCATCACTCTCTCCAGCCCAGCACACACACAACCCTCTCTCCAGCCCAGCACACTCACATCACTCTCTCCAGCCCAGCACACTCACATCACGCTCTCCAGCCCAGCACACTCGCATCCCTCTCTCCAGGCCAGCACACTCGCATCCCTCTCTCCAGGCCAGCACACTCGCATCCCTCTCTCCAGCCCAGCACACTCGCATCCCTCTCTCCAGCCCAGCACACTCGCATCCCTCTCTCCAGCCCAGCACACTCGCATCACTCTCTCCAGCCCAGCACACTCACATCCCTCTCTCCAGCCCAGCACACTGACATCCCTCTCTCCAGCCCAGCACACTGACATCCCTCTCTCCAGCCAAGCACACTCACATCCCTCTCTCCAGCCCAGCACACTTGCATCCCTCTCTCCAGCCCAGCACACTCGCATTCCTCTCTCCAGCCCAGCACACTCACCTCCCTCTCTCCAGCCCAGCACACTCACCTCCCTCTCTCCAGCCCAGCACACTGACATCCCTCTCTCCAGCCCAGCACACTCACTTCCCTCTCTCCAGCCCAGCACACTTGCATCCCTCTCTCCAGCCCAGCGCACACACATCACCCTCTCCAGCCCAGCAAACTCACATCACTCTCTCCAGCCCAGCACACTCACATCCCCCTCTCCAGCCCAGCAAACTCACATCACTCTCTCCAGCCCAGCAAACTCACATCACCTTCTCCTGCCCAGCACACTCATCACTCTCTCCGGCCCAGCACACTCACATCACTCTCTCCAGCCCAGCACACTCATATCACTCTCCAGCCCAGCGCACTCTCATCCCTCTCTCCAGCCCAGCACACTCACATCACTCTCTCCAGCCCAGGACTCACTTCACTCTCTCCAGCCCAGCACACTCGCATCCCTCTCTCCAGCCCAGCACACTCACATCACCCTCTCCATCCCAGCACTCTCATCACTCTCTCCAGCCCAGCACACACACAACCCTCTCTCCAGCCCAGCACACTCACATCACTCTCTCCAGCCCAGCACACTCACATCACCCTCTCCAGCCCAGCACACTCACATCACCCTCTCCAGGCCAGCACACTCGCATCCCTCTCTCCAGGCCAGCACACTCGCATCCCTCTCTCCAGCCCAGCACTCACTTCACTCTCTCCAGCCCAGCACACTCACATCACCCTCTCCAGCCCAGCACACTCACATCACTCTCTCCAGCCCAGCACTCACTTCACTCTCTCCAGCCCAGCACACTCACATCCATCTTCCCAGCCCAGCACACTCTCATCCCTCTCTCCAGCCCAGCTCACTCACATCCCTCTCTCCATCCCAGCACTCTCATCACTCTCTCCAGCCCAGCACACACACAACCCTCTCTCCAGCCCAGCACACTCACATCACTCTCTCCAGCCCAGCACACTCACATCACGCTCTCCAGCCCAGCACACTCGCATCCCTCTCTCCAGGCCAGCACACTCGCATCCCTCTCTCCAGGCCAGCACACTCGCATCCCTCTCTCCAGCCCAGCACACTCGCATCCCTCTCTCCAGCCCAGCACACTCGCATCCCTCTCTCCAGCCCAGCACACTCGCATCACTCTCTCCAGCCCAGCACACTCACATCCCTCTCTCCAGCCCAGCACACTGATATCCCTCTCTCCAGCCCAGCACACTGACATCCCTCTCTCCAGCCAAGCACACTCACATCCCTCTCTCCAGCCCAGCACACTTGCATCCCTCTCTCCAGCCCAGCACACTCGCATTCCTCTCTCCAGCCCAGCACACTCACCTCCCTCTCTCCAGCCCAGCACACTCACCTCCCTCTCTCCAGCCCAGCACACTGACATCCCTCTCTCCAGCCCAGCACACTCACTTCCCTCTCTCCAGCCCAGCACACTTGCATCCCTCTCTCCAGCCCAGCGCACACACATCACCCTCTCCAGCCCAGCAAACTCACATCACTCTCTCCAGCCCAGCACACTCACATCCCCCTCTCCAGCCCAGCAAACTCACATCACTCTCTCCAGCCCAGCAAACTCACATCACCTTCTCCTGCCCAGCACACTCATCACTCTCTCCGGCCCAGCACACTCACATCACTCTCTCCAGCCCAGCACACTCACATCACTCTCCAGCCCAGCGCACTCTCATCCCTCTCTCCAGCCCAGCACACTCACATCCCTTTTTCCAGCCCAGGACTCACTTCACTCTCTCCAGCCTAGCACACTCGCATCCCTCTCTCCAGCCCAGCACACTCGCATCCCTCTCTCCAGCCCAGCACACTCACATCACCCTCTCCAGCCGAGGACTCACTTCACTCTCACCAGCCCAGCACACTCACATCCCTCTCTCCAGCCCAGCACAATCACATTCACACTCTCCAGCCCAGCACACTCACATCACCCTCTCCAGCCCAGCACACTCACATCACTCTCTCCAGCCCAGCACACTCACATCACCTTCTCCTGCCCAGCACACTCATCACTCTCTCCGGCCCAGCACACTCACATCACTCTCTCCAGCCCAGCACACTCTCATCCCTCTCTCCAGCCCAGCGCACTCTCATCCCTCTCTCCAGCCCAGCACACTCTCATCCCTCTCTCCAGCCCAGCACACTCTCATCCCTCTCTCCAGCCCAGCACACTCTCATCCCTCTCTCCAGCCCAGCACACTCTCATCCCTCTCTCCAGCCCAGCACACTCACATCCCTCTCTCCAGCCCAGGACTCACTTCACTCTCTCCAGCCCAGCACACTCGCATCCCTCTCTCCAGGCCAGCACACTCACATCACCCTCTCCAGCCGAGGACACACTTCACTATCACCAGCCCAGCACACTCACATCCCTCTCTCCAGCCCAGCACACTTGCATCACCCTCTCCAGCCCAGCACACTCACATCACCATCTCCAGCCCAGCACACTCACATCACACTCTCCAGCCCAGCACACTCACATCACACTCTCCAGCCCAGCACACACACATCACCCTCTCCAGCCCAGTAAACTCACATCATCCTTTCCAGCCCAGCACATTCCCATCACTCTCTCCAGCCCAGCACACTCGCATCTCCCTCTCGAGCCCAGCACACTCAGATCACTCTCTCCAGTCCAGCACACCCGCATCCCTCCCTTCAGCCCAGCACCCACTTCACGTTCTCCAGCCCAGCACACTCGCATCCCTGTCTCCAGCCCAGCACTCACTTCACTCTCTCCAGCCCAGCACACACACATCCCTCTCTCCAGCCCAGCACACTCACATCACCCTCTCTAGCCCAGCAAACTCACGTCACCCTCTCCAGCCCAGGACTCACTTCACTCTCTCCAGCCCAGCACACTCACATCACTCTCTCCAGCCCAGCACACTCACATCCCTCTCTCCAGCCCAGCACACTCACATCCCTCTCTCCAGCCCAGCACACTCACATCACTCTCTCTAGTCGACCGCACTCACATCCCTCTCTCCAGCCCAGCACACTCACATCCCTCTCTCCAGCTCAGCACACTCACATCCCTCTCTCCTGCCCAGCACACTCACATCCCTCTCTCCAGTCCAGCACACTCCCATCCATCTCTCCAGTCCAGCACACTCACATCACTCTCTCCAGCGCAGCACACTCACATCACTCTCTCCAGCCCAGCACTCACTTCACTCTCTCCAGCCCAGGACTGACTTCACTCTCTCCAGCCCAGCACACTCTCATCCCTCTGTCCAGCCCAGGTCTCACTTCACTCTCTCCAGCCCAGCACACTCACATCCCTCTCTCCAGCCCAGCACACTCTCATCCCTCTCTCCAGCCCAGGACTCACTTCACTGTCTCCAGCCCAGCACACTCACATCACCCTCTCCAGCCCAGCACACTCACAACCCTCTCTCCAGCCCAGCACACTCACATCACTCTCTCCAGTCCAGCACACTCGCATCACTCTCTCCAGCCCAGCACACTCTCATCCCTCTCTCCAGCCCAGCACACTCGCATCACTCTCTCCAGCCCAGCACTCACTTCACTCTCCCCAGCCCAGCACACTCACATCCATCTCCCCAGCCCAGCACACTCTCATCCCTCTCTCCAGCCCAGCACACTCTCATCCCTCTCTCCAGCCCAGCACGCTCACATCCCTCTCTCCAGCCCAGCTCACTCACATCCCTCTCTCCATCCCAGCACTCTCATCACTCTCTCCAGCCCAGCACACACACAACCCTCTCTCCAGCCCAGCACACTCCCATCACCCTCTCCAGCCCAGCACACTCCCATCACCCTCTCCAGCCCAGCACACTCCCATCACCCTCTCCAGCCCAGCACACTCCCATCACCCTCTCCAGCCCAGCACACTCGCATCCCTCTCTCCAGGGTAGCACACTCGCATCCCTCTCTCCAGCCCAGCACACTCGCATCCCTCTCTCCAGCCCAGCACACTCGCATCCCTCTCTCCAGCCCAGCACATTCGCATCACTCTCTCCAGCCCAGCACACTCACATCCCTCTCTCCAGCCCAGCACACTCACATCCCTCTCTCCAGCCCAGCACACTCACATCCCTCTCTCCAGCCCAGCACACTGACATCCCTCTCTCCAGCCCAGCACACTCGCATCCCTCTCTCCAGCCCAGCACACTCACATCCCTCTCTCCAGCCCAGCACACTCACATCCCCCTCTCCAGCCCAGCACACACACATCACCCTCTCCAGCCCAGCACACACACGTCAGCCTCTCCAGCCCAGCACACTCACATCGCTCTCTCCAGCCCAGCACACTCACACCGCTCTCTCCAGCCCAGCACACTCACACCGCTCTCTCCAGTCCAGCACACTCTCATCACTCTCTCCAGCCCAGCACACTCACAACCCTCTCTCCAGCCCAGCACACTCACATCACCCTCTCCAGCCCAGCACACTCACATCACCCTCTCCAGCCCAGCACACTCACATCACCCTCTCCAGCCCAGCAAACTCACATCACTTTCTCCTGCCCAGCAAACTCACATCACCCTCTCCAGCCCAGCACACTCACATCACCCTCTCCAGCCCAGCACACTCACATCACTCTCTCCAGCCCAGCGCGCACTCATCCCTCTCTCCAGCCCAGCACACTCACATCCCTCTCTACAGCCCAGGACTCACTTCACTCTCTCCAGCCCAGCACACTCGCATCCCTCTCTCCAGCCCAGCACACTCACATCACCCTCTCCAGCCGAGGACTCACTTCACTCACACCAGCCCAGCACACTCTCATCCCTCTCTCCAGCCCAGCACACTGACATCCCTCTCTCCAGCCCAGCACACTCACATCCCTCTCTCCAGCCCAGCACACTCGCATCCCTCTCTCCAGCCCAGCGCACACACATCACCCTCTCCAACCCAGCAAACTCACATCACCTTCTCCAGCCCAGCACATTCACATCACTCTCTCCAGCCCAGCACACTCACATCCCCCTCTCCAGCCCAGCACACACACATCACCCTCTCCAGCCCAGCACACACACTTCACCCTCTCCAGCCCAGCACACTCACATCGCTCTCTCCAGCCCAGCACACTCACATCACTCTCTCCAGCCCAGCACACTCACAACCCTCTCTCCAGCCCAGCAAACTCACATCACCCTCTCCGGCCCAGCACACTCACATCACTCTCTCCAGCCCAGCACACTCACATCACTCTCTCCAGCCCAGCACACTCTCATCCCTCTCTCCAGCCCAGCACACTCACATCCCTCTCTCAAGCCCAGGACTCACTTCACTCTCTCCAGCCCAGCACACTCGCATCCCTCTCTCCAGCCCAGCACACTCACATCATCCTCTCCAGCCGAGGACTCACTTCACTCTCACCAGCTCAGCACACTCTCATCCCTCTCTCCAGCCCAGCACACTCACATCCCTCTCTCAAGCCCAGGACTCACTTCACTCTCTCCAGCCCAGCACACTCGCATCCCTCTCTCCAGCCCAGCACACTCACATCATCCTCTCCAGCCGAGGACTCACTTCACTCTCACCAGCTCAGCACACTCACATCCCTCTCTCCAGCCCAGCACACTCACATCACTCTCTCCAGCCCAGCGCACTCTCATCCCTCTCTCCAGCCCAGCACACTCTCATCCCTCTCTCCAGCCCAGCACACTCACATCCCTCTCTCCAGCCCAGGACTCACTTCACTCTCTCCAGCCCAGCACACTCGCATCCCTCTCTCCAGGCCAGCACACTCACATCACCCTCTCCAGCCGAGGACACACTTCACTATCACCAGCCCAGCACACTCACATCCCTCTCTCCAGCCCAGCACACTCACATCCCTCTCTCCAGCCCAGCACACTCACATCACCATCTCCAGCCCAGCACACTCACATCACACTCTCCAGCCCAGCACACTCACATCACACTCTCCAGCCCAGCATACACACATCACCCTCTCCAGCCCAGTAAACTCGCATCTCCCTCTCGAGCCCAGCACACTCAGATCACTCTCTCCAGTCCAGCACACCCGCATCCCTCCTTTCAGCCCAGCACCCACTTCACGCTCTCCAGCCCAGCACACTCGCATCCCTGTCTCCAGCCCAGCACTCACTTCACTCTCTCCAGCCCAGCACACACACATCCCTCTCTCCAGCCCAGCACACTCACATCACCCTCTCTAGTCCAGCAAACTCACATCACTCTCTCCAGCCCAGGACTCACTTCACTCTCTCCAGCCCAGCACACTCACATCCCTCTCTCCAGCCCAGCACACTCACATCCCTCTCTCCAGCCCAGCACACTCACATCACTCTCTCTAGTCGACCGCACTCACATCCCTCTCTCCAGCCCAGCACACACACATCCCTCTCTCCAGCTCAGCACACTCACATCCCTCTCTCCTGCCCAGCACACTCTCATCCCTCTCTCCAGTCCAGCACACTCACATCACTCTCTCCAGCCCAGCACTCACTTCACCCTCTCCAGCCGAGGACTCACTTCACTCTCACCAGCCCAGCACACTCACATCCCTCTCTCCAGCCCAGCACACTCACATCACCCTCTCCAGCCCAGCACACTCACATCACCCTCTCCAGCCCAGCACACTCACATCACTCTCTCCAGCCCAGCAAACTCACATCACCTTCTCCTGCCCAGCACACTCATCACTCTCTCCGGCCCAGCACACTCACATCACTCTCTCCAGCCCAGCACACTCGCATCACTCTCTCCAGCCCAGGACTCACTTCACTCTCACCAGCCCAGCACACTCACATCCCTCTCTCCAGCCCAGCACACTTGCATCACCCTCTCCAGCCCAGCACACTCACATCCCTCTCTCCAGCCCAGCACACTCTCATCCATTTCTCCAGTCCAGCATACTCACATCATTCTCTAAAAGTGGAGCAGAGACAACCCCGGCAACTATAGGCCGGTGAGCCTCACGTCTGTAGTGGGTAAAGTCTTGGAGGGGATTATAAGAGACAAGATTTATAATCATCTAGATAGGAATAATATGATCAGGGATAGTCAGCATGGCTTTGTGAAGGGTAGGTCATGCCTCACAAACCTTATTGAGTTCTTTGAGAAGGTGACTGAACAGGTAGACGAGGGTAGAGCAGTTGATGTGGTGTATATGGATTTCAGCAAAGCGTTTGATAAGGTTCCCCACGGTAGGCTATTGCAAAAAATACGGAGGCTGGGGATTGAGGGTGATTTAGAGATGTGGATCAGAAATTGGCTAGCTGAAAGAAGACAGAGGGTGGTGGTTGATGGGAAATGTTCAGAATGGAGTACAGTCACAAGTGGAGTACCACAAGGATCTGTTCTGGGGCCGTTGCTGTTTGTCATTTTTATCAATGACCTAGAGGAAGGCGCAGAAGGGTGGGTGAGTAAATTTGCAGACGATACTAAAGTCGGTGGTGTTGTCGATAGTGTGGAAGGATGTAGCAGATTACAGAGGGATATAGATAAGCTACAGAGCTGGGCTGAGAGGTGGCAAATTGAGTTTAATGTAGAGAAGTGTGAGGTGATTCACTTTGGAAGGAATAACAGGAATGCGGAATATTTGGCTAATGGTAAAGTTCTTGAAAGTGTGGATGAGCAGAGGGATCTAGGTGTCCATGTACATAGATCCCTGAAAGTTGCCACCCAGGTTGATAGGGTTGTGAAGAAGGCCTATTGAGTGTTGGCCTTTATTGGTAGAGGGATTGAGTTCCGGAGTCAGGAGGTCATGTTGCAGCTGTACAGAACTCTGGTACGGCCGCATTTGGAGTATTGCGTACAGTTCTGGTCACCGCATTATAGGAAGGACGTGGAGGCTTTGTAGCGGGTGCAGAGGAGATTTACCAGGATGTTGCCTGGTATGGAGGGAAAATCTCTTGAGGAAAGGCTGATGGACTTGAGGTTGTTTTCGTTGGAGAGAAGAAGGTTAAGAGGAGACTTAATAGAGGCATACAAAATGATCAGGGGGTTGGATAGGGTGGACAGTGAGAGCCTTCTCCCGCAGATGGAAATGGCTGGCACGAGGGGACATAGCTTTAAACTGAGGGGTAATAAATATAGGACAGAGGTCAGAGGTAGGTTCTTTACGCAAAGAGTAGTGAGGCCGTGGAATGCCCTACCTGCGACAGTAGTGAACTCGCCAACATTGAGGGCATTTAAAAGTTTATTGGGTAAACATATGGATGATAATGGCATAGTGTAGGTTAGATGTCTTTTGTTTCGGTGCAACATCGTGGGACGAAGGGCCTGTACTGCACTGGATTGTTCCATGTTCGATGTCCTATCACTCTCTCCAGACCAGCACTCACTTCACTCTCTACAGCCCAGCACACTCATCACTCTCCCCAGTCCAGCACACTCACACCCCTCTCTCCATCCCAGCACTCACTTCACTCTCTCCAGCCCAGCACACACACATCCCTCTCTCCAGCCCAGGTCTCACTTCACTCTCTCCAGCCCAGCACTCACTTCACTCTCTCCAGCCCAGCACACTCGCATCCCTCTCTCCAGCCCAGCACACTCACATCCCTCTCTCCAGCCCAGCACACTCACATCCCTCACTCCAGCCCAGCACACTCACATCCCTCACTCCAGCCCAGCACACTCACATCCCTCTCTCCAGCCCAGCACACTCGCATCCCTCTCTCCAGCCCAGCACGCACACATCCCTCTCTCCAGCCCAGCACGCACATATCCCTCTCTCCAGCCCAGCTCACTCACATCCCTCTCTCCAGCCCAGCACTCGCTTCACTCTCTCCAGCCCAGCACGCTCACATCCCTCTCTCCAGCCCAGCACGCTCACATCCCTCTCTCCAGCCCAGCACACTCACATCCCTCTCTCCAGCCCAGCACACTCACATCCCTCTCTCCAGCCCAGCACACTCACATCCCTCTCTCCAGCCCAGCACACTCACATCCCTCTCTCCAGCCCAGCACTCACATCACTCTCTCCAGCCCACCACTCACATCACTCTCTCCAGCCCATCACACTCACATCACTCTCTCTAGTCCATCACACTCACACCGCTCTCTCCAGTCCAGCACACTCACATCGCTCTCTCCAGCCCAGCACACTCACATCACTCTCTCCAGCCCAGCACACTCACAACCCTTTCTCCAGCCCAGCACACTCACATCACCCTCTCCAGCCCAGCACACTCACATCACCCTCTCCAGCCCAGCAAACTCTCATCACCTTCTCCTGCCCATCACACTCATCACTCTCTCCGGCCCAGCACACTCACATCACTCTCTCCAGCCCAGCACACTCACATCACTCTCTCCAGCCCAGCACACTCACATCACTCTCTCCAGCCCAGCGCACTCTCATCCCTCTCTCCAGCTCAGCACACTCACATCCCTCTCTCCAGCCCAGGACTCACTTCACTCTCTCCAGCCCAGCACACTCGCATTCCTCTCTCCAGCCCAGCACACTCACATCACCCTCTAAAGCCGAGGACTCACTTCACTCTCACCACCCAGCACACTCACATCCCTCTCTCCAGCCCAGCACACTCACATCACACTCTCCAGCCCAGCACACTCACATCACCCTCTCCAGCCCAGCACACTCACATCCCTCACTCCAGCTCAGTAAACTCACATCACCATCTCCTGCCCAGCACACTCATCACTCTCTCCGGCCCAGTACACTCACATCACTCTCTCCAGCCCAGCACACTCGCATCACTCTCTCCAGCCCAGCGCGCACTCATCCCTCTCTCCAGCCCAGCACACTCACATCCCTCTCTCCAGCCCAGGACTCACTTCACTCTCTCCAGCCCAGCACACTCGCATCCCTCTCTCCAGCCCAGCACACTCACATCACCCTCTCCAGCCGAGGACTCACTTCACTCTCACCAGCCCAGCACACTCACATCCCTCTCTCCAGCCCAGCATACTTGCATCACCCTCTCCAGCCCAGCACACTCACATCACCATCTCCAGCCCAGCACACTCACATCACACTCTCCAGCCCAGCACACTCACATCACACTCTCCAGCCCAGCACACACACATCACCCTCTCCAGCCCAGTAAACTCACATCACCCTCTCCAGCCCAGCACACTCCCATCACTCTCTCCAGCCCAGCACACTCGCATCTCCCTCTCGAGCCCAGCACACTCAGATCACTCTCTCCAGTCCAGCACACCCGCATCCCTCCCTTCAGCCCAGCACCCACTTCACGCTCTCCAGCCCAGCACACTCGCATCCCTCTCTCCAGCCCAGCACACACTTCACACTCTCCAGCCCAGCACACACACTTCCCTCTCTCCAGCCCAGCACACTCACATCACCCTCTCTAGCCCAGCAAACTCACATCACTCTCTCCAGCCCAGGACTCACTTCACTCTCTCCAGCCCAGCACACTCGCATCCCTCTCTCCAGCCCAGCACACTCACATCCCTCTCTCCAGCCCAGCACACTCACATCCCTCTCTCCAGCCCAGCACACTCACATCCCTCTCTCCTGCCCAGCACACTCACATCCCTCTCTTCAGTCCAGCACACACCCATCCATCTCTCCAGTCCAGCACACACACACATCACCCTCTCCAGCCCAGCACACTCACATCACTCTCTCCAGCCCAGCACGCACACATCACCCTCTCCATCCAGAAACTCACATCACCCTCTCCAGTCCAGCACACTCAGATCACTCTCTCCAGCCCAGGACTCACTTCACTCTCTCCAGCCCAGCACATTCATATCCCTCCCTCCAGCCCCGCACACTCACATCCGTCTCTCCAGCCCAGCACACTCACATCACTCTCTCTAGTCGACCGCACTCACTTCACTCTCTCCAGCCCAGCACACACACATTCCTCTCTCCAGCCCAGGACTCACTTCACTCTCTCCAACCCAGCACTCACTTCACTCTCTCCAGCCCAGCACACTCGCATCCCTCTCTCCAGCCCAGCACACTCGCATCACTCTCTCCAGCCCAGCACTCACTTCACTCTCTCCAGCCTAGCACACTCTCATCCCTCTCTCCAGCCCAGCACACTCTCATCCCTCTCTCCAGCCCAGCACACTCACATCCCTCACTCCAGCCCAGCTCACTCTCATCCCTCTCTCCAGCCCAGCACTCTCACATCACCCTCTCCAGCCCAGCACACTCACATCACCCTCTCCAGCCCAGCACACTAACATCACTCTCTCCAGCCCAGCACACTCACATCACCCTCTCCAGCTCACCTCGCTCACATCCCTCTCCAGCCCAGCACTCACATCACTCTCTCCAGCCCACCACTCACATCACTCTCTCCAGCCCATCACACTCACATCACTCTCTCTAGTCCATCACACTCACATCATTCTCTCCAGCCCAGCACACTCGCATCACTCTCTCCAGCCCAGTACACTCAGATCACCCTCTCCAGCCCAGCACACTCACATCACTCTCTCCAGTCCAGCACACTCACAACCGTCTCTCCAGCCCAGCACACTCACATCACCCTCTCCAGCCCAGCACACTCACATCACCCTCTCCAGCCCAGCACACTCACATCACCCTCTCCAGCCCAGCACACTCACATCACCCTCTCCAGCCCAGCAAACTCACATCACCTTCTCCTGCCCAGCACACTCATCACTCTCTCCAGCCCAGCACACTCACATCACCCTCTCCAGCCCAGCACACTCTCATCCCTCTCTCCAGCTCAGCAAACTCACATCACCTTCTCCTGCCCAGCACACTCATCACTCTCTCCGGCCCAGCACACTCACATCACTCTCTCCAGCCCAGCACACTCGCATCACTCTCTCCAGCCCAGCGCGCACTCATCCCTCTCTCCAGCCCAGCACACTCACATCCCTCTCTCCAGCCCAGCACACTCACATCCCTCTCTCCAGCCCAGCACACTCACATCCCTCTCTCCAGCCCAGCACACTCGCATCACTCTCTCCAGCCCAGCACTCGCTTCACTCTCTCCAGCCCAGCACACTCACATCCCTCTCTCCAGCCCAGCACGCTCACATCCCTCTCTCAAGCCCAGCTCACTCACATCCCTCTCTCCAGCCCAGCACGCTCACATCCCTCTCTCCAGCCCAGCACTCACATCACCCGCTCCAGCCCAGCACATTCACATCCCTCTCTCCAGCCCAGCACACTTGCATCACTGTCTCCAGCCCAGCACTCGCTTCACTTTCTCCAGCCCAGCACACACACATCCCTCTCTCCAGCCCAGGACTCACTTCACTCTCTCCAGCCCAGCACTCACTTCACTCTCTCCAGCCCAGCACACTCGCATCCCTCTCTCCAGCCCAGCACACGCGCATCCCTCTCTCCAGCCCAGTACACTCACATCCCTCTCTCCAGCCCAGCACACTCGCATCATTCGTTCTTGAAAGTGTGGATGAGCAGAGGGATCTAGGTGTCCATGTACATAGATCCCTGAAAGTTGCCACCCAGGTTGATAGGGTTGTGAAGAAGGCCTATGGAGTGTTGGCCTTTATTGGTAGAGGGATTGAGTTCCGGAGTCAGGAGGTCATGTTGCAGCTGTACAGAACTCTGGTACGGCCGCATTTGGAGTATTGCGTACAGTTCTGGTCACCGCATTATAGGAAGGACGTGGAGGCTTTGGAGCGGGTGCAGAGGAGATTTACCAGGATGTTGCCTGGAATGGAGGGAAAATCTCTTGAGGAAAGGCTGATGGACTTGAGGTTGTTTTCGTTGGAGAGAAGAAGGTTAAGAGGAGACTTAATAGAGGCATACAAAGTGATCAGGGGGTTGGATAGGGTGGACAGTGAGAGCCTTCTCCCGCAGATGGAAATGGCTGGCACGAGGGGACATAGCTTTAAACTGAGGGGTAATAAATATAGGACAGAGGTCAGAGGTAGGTTCTTTACGCAAAGAGTACTGAGGCCGTGGAATGCCCTACCTGCTACAGTAGTGAACTCGCCAACATTGAGGGCATTTAAAAGTTTATTGGGTAAATATATGGATGATAATGGCATAGTGTAGGTTAGATGTCTTTTGTTTCGGTGCAACATCGTGGGACGAAGGGCCTGTACTGCACTGGATTGTTCCATGTTCGATGTCCTATCACTCTCTCCAGACCAGCACTCACTTCACTCTCTCCAGCCCAGCACACTCATCACTCTCTCCAGTCTAGCACACTCACACCCCTCTCTCCATCCCAGCACTCACTTCACTCTCTCCAGCCCAGCACACACACATCCCTCTCTCCAGCCAAGGTCTCACTTCACTCTCTCCAGCCCAGCACTCACTTCACTCTCTCCAGCCCAGCACACTCGCATCCCTCTCTCCAGCCCAGCACACTCACATCCCTCTCTCCAGCCCAGCACACTCACATCCCTCACTCCAGCCCAGCACACTCACATCCCTCACTCCAGCCCAGTACACTCACATCCCTCTCTCCAGCCCAGCACAGTCGCATCACTCTCTCCAGCCCAGCACTCGCTTCACTCTCTCCAGCCCAGCACACTCACATCCCTCTCTCCAGCCCAGCACACTCACATCCCTCTCTCCAGCCCAGCACACTCTCATCCCTCTCTCCAGCCCAGCACACTCACATCCCTCTCTCCAGCCCAGCACACTCACATCCCACCCTCCAGCCCAGCACACTCACATCCCACTCTCCAGCCCAGCACGCTCACATCCCTCTCTCCAGCCCACCTCGCTCACATCCCTCTCTCCAGCCCAGCACTCACATCACTCTCTCCAGCCCACCACTCACATCACTCTCTCCAGCCCAGCACACTCACATCACACTCTCCAGCCCAGCACACACACATCACCCTCTCCAGCCCAGTAAACTCACATCACCCTCTCCAGCCCAGCACACTCCCATCACTCTCTCCAGCCCAGCACACTCGCATCTCCCTCTCGAGCCCAGCACACTCAGATCACTCTCTCCAGTCCAGCACACCCGCATCCCTCCCTTCAGCCCAGCACCCACTTCACGCTCTCCAGCCCAGCACACTCGCATCCCTCTCTCCAGCCCAGCACACACTTCACACTCTCCAGCCCAGCACACACACTTCCCTCTCTCCAGCCCAGCACACTCACATCACCCTCTCTAGCCCAGCAAACTCACATCACTCTCTCCAGCCCAGGACTCACTTCACTCTCTCCAGCCCAGCACACTCACATCCCTCTCTCCAGCCCAGCACACTCACATCCCTCTCTCCAGCCCAGCACACTCACATCCCTCTCTCCAGCCCAGCACACTCACATCCCTCTCTCCAGTCCAGCACTCACCCATCCATCTCTCCAGTCCAGCACACACACACATCACCCTCTCCAGCAAAGTAAACTCACATCACCCTCTCCATCCCAGCACACTCACATCACTCTCTCCAGCCCAGCACGCACACATCACCCTCTCCATCCAGAAACTCACATCACCCTCTCCAGTCCAGCACACTCAGATCACTCTCTCCAGCCCAGGACTCACTTCACTCTCTCCAGCCCAGCACATTCATATCCATCCCTCCAGCCCCGCACACTCACATCCCTCTCTCCAGCCCAGCACACTCACATCACTCTCTCTAGTCGACCGCACTCACTTCACTCTCTCCAGCCCAGCACACACACATTCCTCTCTCCAGCCCAGGACTCACTTCACTCTCTCCAACCCAGCACTCACTTCACTCTCTCCAGCCCAGCACACTCGCATCCCTCTCTCCAGCCCAGCACACTCGCATCACTCTCTCCAGCCCAGCACTCACTTCACTCTCTCCAGCCTAGCACACTCTCATCCCTCTCTCCAGCCCAGCACACTCTCATCCCTCTCTCCAGCCCAGCTCGCTCACATCCCTCACTCCAGCCCAGCTCACTCTCATCCCTCTCTCCAGCCCAGCACTCTCACATCACCCTCTCCAGCCCAGCACACTCACATCACCCTCTCCAGCCCAGCACACTAACATCACTCTCTCCAGCCCAGCACACTCACATCACCCTCTCCAGCCCACCTCGCTCACATCCCTCTCTCCAGCCCAGCACTCACATCACTCTCTCCAGCCCACCACTCACATCACTCTCTCCAGCCCATCACACTCACATCACTCTCTCTTGTCCATCACACTCACATCATTCTCTCCAGCCCAGCACACTCGCATCGCTCTCTCCAGCCCAGTACACTCAGATCACCCTCTCCAGCCCAGCACACTCACATCACTCTCTCCAGTCCAGCACACTCACACCGCTCTCTCCAGTCCAGCACACTCACATCGCTCTCTCCAGCCCAGCACACTCACATCACTCTCTCCAGCCCAGGACTCACTTCACTCTCACCACCCAGCACACTCACATCCCTCTCTCCAGCCCAGCACACTCACATCACCCTCTCCAGCTCAGCAAACTCACATCACCTTCTCCTGCCCAGCACACTCATCACTCTCTCCGGCCCAGCACACTCACATCACTCTCTCCAGCCCAGCACACTCGCATCACTCTCTCCAGCCCAGCGCGCACTCATCCCTCTCTCCAGCCCAGCACACTCACATCCCTCTCTCCAGCCCAGCACACTCACATCCCTCTCTCCAGCCCAGCACACTCACATCCCTCTCTCCAGCCCAGCACACTCGCATCCCTCTCTCCAGCCCAGCACACTCGCATCACTCTCTCCAGCCCAGCACTCGCTTCACTTTCTCCAGCCCAGCACACACACATCCCTCTCTCCAGCCCAGGACTCACTTCACTCTCTCCAGCCCAGCACTCACTTCACTCTCTCCAGCCCAGCACACTCGCATCCCTCTCTCCAGCCCAGCACACGCGCATCATTCGTTCTTGAAAGTGTGGATGAGCAGAGGGATCTAGGTGTCCATGTACATAGATCCCTGAAAGTTGCCACCCAGGTTGATAGGGTTGTGAAGAAGGCCTATGGAGTGTTGGCCTTTATTGGTAGAGGGATTGAGTTCCGGAGTCAGGAGGTCATGTTGCAGCTGTACAGAACTCTGGTACGGCCGCATTTGGAGTATTGCGTACAGTTCTGGTCACCGCATTATAGGAAGGACGTGGAGGCTTTGGAGCGGGTGCAGAGGAGATTTACCAGGATGTTGCCTGGTATGGAGGGAAAATCTCTTGTGGAAAGGCTGATGGACTTGAGGTTGTTTTCATTGGAGAGAAGAAGGTTAAGAGGAGACTTAATAGAGGCATACAAAGTGATCAGGGGGTTGGATAGGGTGGACAGTGAGAGCCTTCTCCCGCAGATGGAAATGGCTGGCACGAGGGGACATAGCTTTAAACTGAGGGGTAATAAATATAGGACAGAGGTCAGAGGTAGGTTCTTTACGCAAAGAGTACTGAGGCCGTGGAATGCCCTACCTGCTACAGTAGTGAACTCGCCAACATTGAGGGCATTTAAAAGTTTATTGGGTAAACATATGGATGATAATGGCATAGTGTAGGTTAGATGTCTTTTGTTTCGGTGCAACATCGTGGGACGAAGGGCCTGTACTGCACTGGATTGTTCCATGTTCGATGTCCTATCACTCTCTCCAGACCAGCACTCACTTCACTCTCTCCAGCCCAGCACACTCATCACTCTCTCCAGTCTAGCACACTCACACCCCTCTCTCCATCCCAGCACTCACTTCACTCTCTCCAGCCCAGCACACACACATCCCTCTCTCCAGCCAAGGTCTCACTTCACTCTCTCCAGCCCAGCACTCACTTCACTCTCTCCAGCCCAGCACACTCACATCCCTCTCTCCAGCCCAGCACACTCACATCCCTCACTCCAGCCCAGCACACTCACATCCCTCACTCCAGCCCAGTACACTCACATCCCTCTCTCCAGCCCAGCACACTCGCATCACTCTCTCCAGCCCAGCACTCGCTTCACTCTCTCCAGCCCAGCACACTCGCATCCCTCTCTCCAGCCCAGCACGCACACATCCCTCTCTCCAGCCCAGCACGCACACATCCCTCTCTCCAGCCCAGCTCACTCACATCCCTCTCTCCAGCCCAGCACACTCACATCCCTCTCTCCAGCCCAGCACACTCACATCCCTCTCTCCAGCCCAGCACACTCACATCCCTCTCTCCAGCCCAGCACACTCACATCCCTCTCTCCAGCCCAGCACACTCACATCCCTCTCTCCAGCCCAGCACACTCACATCCCTCTCTCCAGCCCAGCACACTCACATCCCTCTCTCCAGCCCAGCACACTCACATCCCTCTCTCCAGCCCAGCACACTCACATCATTCTCTCTAGTCAATCACACTCACATCATTCTCTCCAGCCCAGCACACTCGCATCCCTCTCTCCAGCCCAGCACTCACTTCACTCTCTCCGGCCCAGCACTCACTTCACTCTTTCTAGCCCAGCTCACTCACATCCCCCTCTCCAGCCCAGCACACTCACATCACTCTCTCCAGCCCAACACACTCACATCACTCTCTCCTGCCCAGCACACTCACATCACTCTCTCCAGCCCAGCACACTCACATCACCCTCTCCAGCCCAGCACACTCACATCACCCTCTCCAGTCCAGCACACTCACATCACTCTCTCCAACCCAGCATACTCACATCACCCTCTCCAGTCCAGCGCACTCACATCCCTCCTCTCCAGCCCAGCAGACTCACATCCCTCTCTCCAGCCCAGCGCACTCACATCCCTCCTCTCCAGCCCAGCACACTCAGATCCCTCTCTCCAGCCCAGCACACTCACATCCCTCTCTCCAGCCCAGCACACTCGCATCACTCTCTCCAGCCCAGCACTCGCTTCACTCTCTCCAGCCCAGCACACTCACATCCCTCTCTCCAGCCCAGCACGCACACATCCCTCTCTCCAGCCCAGCACGCACACATCCCGCTCTCCAGCCCAGCACGCACACATCCCTCTCTCCAGCCCAGCACGCACACATCCCTCTCTCCAGCCCAGCACGCACACATCCCTCTCTCCAGCCCAGCTCACTCACATTCCTCTCTCCAGCCCAGCACTCGCATCCCTCTCTCCAGCCCAGCACACTCACATCCCTCCCTCCAGCCCAGCACTCGCTTCACTCTCTCCAGCCCAGCACACGCACATCCCTCTCTCCAGCCCAGCACACTCACATCCCTCTCTCCAGCCCAGCACACTCGCATCCCTCTCTCCAGCCCAGCACTCGCTTCACTCTCTCCAGCCCAGCACACTCCCATCCCTCTCTCCAGCCCAGCACGCTCACATCCCTCTCTCCAGCCCAGCTCACTCACATCCCTCTCTCCAGCCCAGCTCACTCACATCCCTCTCTCCAGCCCAGCACGCTCACATCCCTCTCTCGAGCCCAGCACACTCGCATCACCCTCTCCAGCCCGGCACACTCACATCCCTCTCCATTCGAGCACACTCGCATCACTGTCTCCAGCCCAGCACACTCACGTCACTCTCTCCTGCCCAGCACACTCACATCCCTCTCTCCAGCCCAGCACACTCACATCCCTCTCTCCAGCCCAGCACGCTCACATCCCTCTCTCCAGCCCAGCACGCTCACATCCCTCTCTCCAGCCCACCTCGCTCTCATCCCTCTCTCCAGCCCAGCACTGACATCACTCTCTCCAGCCCACCACTCACATCACTCTCTCCAACCCAGCACACTCACATCACCCTCTCCAGTCCAGTGCACTCACATCCCTCCTCTCCAGCCCAGCAGACTCACATCCCTCTCTCCAGCCCAGAGCACTCACATCCCTCCTCTCCAGCCCAGCACACTCAGATCCCTCTCTCCAGCCCAGCACACTCGCATCCCTCTCTCCAGCCCAGCACTCGCTTCACTCTCTCCAGCCCAGCACACTCACAACCCTCTCTCCAGCCCAGCACGCACACATCCCTCTCTCCAGCCCAGCACGCACACATCCCTCTCTCCAGCCCAGCACGCACACATCCCTCTCTCCAGCCCAGCTCACTCACATCCCTCTCTCCAGCCCAGCTCACTCACATCCCTCTCTCCAGCCCAGCACTCGCATCACTCTCTCCAGCCCAGCACACTCACATCACCCTCTCCAGCCCAGCACACTCACATCACCCTCTCCAGCCCAGCTCACTCACATCCCTCTCTCCAGCCCAGCTCACTGACATCCCTCTCTCCAGCCCAGCACACTCACATCCCTCCCTCCAGCCCAGCACTCGCTTCACTCTCTCCAGCCCAGCACACTCACATCCCTCTCTCCAGCACACTCACATCCCCCTCTCCAGCCCAGCACACTCTCATCACTCTCTCCAGCCCAGAACTCGCTTCACTCTCTCCAGCCCAGCACACTCACATCACTCTCTCCTGCCCAGCACACTCACATCCCTCTCTCCAGCCCAGCACACTCACATCCCTCTCTCCAGCCCAGCACGCTCACATCCCTCTCTCCAGCCCAGCACGCTCACATCCCTCTCTCCAGCCCACCTCGCTCTCATCCCTCTCTCCAGCCCAGCACACTCGCATCACCCTCTCCAGCCCGGCACACTCACATCCCTCTCCAGCCTAGCACACTCGCATCACTGTCTCCAGCCCAGCACTCGCTTCTCTCTCTCCAGCCCAGCACACTCACATCCCTCTCTCCAGCCCAGCACACTCACATCCCTCTCTCCAGCCCAGCACACTCACATCCCTCTCTCCAGCCCAGCACGCTCACATCACTCTCTCCAGCCCACCTCGCTGACATCCCTCTCTCCAGCCCAGCACTCACATCACTCTCTCCAGCCCACCACTCACATCACTCTCTCCAGCCCACCACTCTCATCCCTCTCTCCAGCCCAGCACACTTGCATCACTCTCTCCAGCCCAGCACTCGCTTCACTCTCTCCAGCCCAGCACACTGCCATCCCTCTCTCCAGCCCAGCACGCTCACATCCCTCTCTCCAGCCCAGCTCACTCACATCCCTCTCTCCAGCCCAGCTCATTCACATCCCTCTCTCCAGCCCAGCACGCTCACATCCCCCTCTCCAGCCCAGCACACTCGCATCACCCTCTCCAGCCCGGCACACTCACATCCCTCTCCAGCCTAGCACACTCGCATCACTGTCTCCAGCCCAGCACTCGTTTCACTCTCTCCAGCCCAGCACACTCACATCACTCTCTCCTGCCCAACACACTCACATCCCTCTCTCCAGCTCAGCACACTCACATCCCTCTCTCCAGCCCAGCACGCTCACATCCCTCTCTCCAGCCCACCTCGCTCACATCCCCCTCTCCAGCCCAGCACTCACATCCCTCTCTCCAGCCCAGCACTCACATCACTCTCTCCAGCCCACCACTCACATCACTCTCTCCAGCCCACCACTCACATCACTCTCTCCAGCCCACCACTCTCATCCCTCTCTCCAGCACAGCAGACTCGCATCACTCTCTCCAGCCCAGCACTCACTTCACTCTCTCCAGCCCAGCACTCACATCCCTCTCTCCAGCCCAGCACACTCACGTCCCTCTCTCCAGCCCAGCACACTCACATCCCTCTCTCCAGCCCAGCTCACTCACACCACTCTCTCCAGCCCAGCACACTCCCATCACCCTCTCCAGCCCAGCACACTCACATCACTCTCTCCAGCCCAGCACACTCCCATCCTTTTCTCCAGCCCAGCACACTCACATCACCCTCTCCAGCCCAGCACACTCACATCACTCTCTCCAGCCCAGGACTCACTTCACTCTCTCCAGCCCAGCACACTCACATCCCTCTCTCCAGCCCAGCACTCTCACATCCCTCTCTCCAGCCCAGCACACTCTCATCCCTCTCTCCAGCCCAGCACACTCACAATCCTCTCTGCAGACCAGCACACTCACACCACTCTCTCCAGCCCAGCACACTCACAACCCTCTCTCCAACCCAGCACACTCACATCACCCTCTCCAGCCCAGCACACTCACATCACTCTCTCCAGCCCAGTACACT
Source organism: Scyliorhinus torazame (assembly GCF_047496885.1). Lineage (NCBI taxonomy): Eukaryota > Metazoa > Chordata > Chondrichthyes > Carcharhiniformes > Scyliorhinidae > Scyliorhinus > Scyliorhinus torazame. The sequence goes on along the minus strand of NC_092710.1, from coordinate 87,930,046 downwards.
CAGATCACCCTCTCCAGCCCCGCACACTCGCATCCCTCTCTCCAGCCCAGAACATTCGCATCCCTCTCTCCAGCCCAGAACATTCGCATCCCTCTCTCCAGCCCAGCACATTCGCATCCCTCCTCTCCAGCCCAGCAGACTCACATCCCTCTCTCCAGCCCAGCGCACTCACATACCTCCTCTCCAGCCCAGCACATTCACATCACTCGCTCCAGCCCAGCACACTCACATCCCTCTCTCCAGCCCAGCACACTCACATCCCTCTCTCCAGTCCAGCACACAGTCACCACTCTCTCCAGCCCTGCACACTCCCATCCCTCTCTCCAGCCCAGCACACTCGCATCACCCTCTCCAGCCCAGTACACTCAATTTACTCTCTCCAGCCCAGGACTCACTTCACTCTCTCCAGCCCAGCACACTCACATCCCTCTCTCCAGCCCAGCACTCTCACATCCCTCTCTCCAGCCCAGCACACTCTCATCCCTCTCTTCAGCCCAGCACACTCACAATCCTCTCTGCAGACCAGCACACTCACACCACTCTCTCCAGCCCAGCACACTCACAACCCTCTCTCCAACCCAGCACACTCACATCACTCGCTCCAGCCCAGCACACTCACATCCCTCTCTCCAGCCCAGCACACTCACATCCCTCTCTCCAGTCCAGCACACAGTCACCACTCTCTCCAGCCCTGCACACTCCCATCCCTCTCTCCAGCCCAGCACACTCACATCACCCTCTCCAGCCCAGTACACTCAATTTACTCTCTCCAGCCCAGGACTCACTTCACTCTCTCCAGCCCAGCACACTCACATCCCTCTCTCCAGCCCAGCACTCTCACATCCCTCTCTCCAGCCCAGCACACTCTCATCCCTCTCTTCAGCCCAGCACACTCACAATCCTCTCTGCAGACCAGCACACTCACACCACTCTCTCCAGCCCAGCACACTCACAACCCTCTCTCCAACCCAGCACACTCACATCACCCTCTCCAGCCCAGCACACTCACATCACTCTCTCCAGCCCAGTACACTCAGATCACCCTCTCCAGCCCCGCACACTCGCATCCCTCTCTCCAGCCCAGCACATTCGCATCCCTCTCTCCAGCCCAGCACATTCGCATCCCTCCTCTCCAGCCCAGCAGACTCACATCCCTCTCTCCAGCCCAGCGCACTCACATACCTCCTCTCCAGCCCAGCACACTCACATCCCTCTCTCCAGCCCAGCACACTCACATCCCTCTCTCAAGCCCAGCTCACTCACATCCCTCTCTCCAGCCCAGCTCACTCACATCCCTCTCTCCAGCCCAGCACACTCTCATCCCTCCCTCCAGCCCAGCACTCGCTTCACTCTCTCCAGCCCAGCACACTCACATCCCTCTCTCCAGCCCAGCACACTCACATCACTCTCTCCAGCCCAGCACTCGCTTCACTCTCTCCAGCCCAGCACACTCCCATCCCTCTCTCCAGCCCAGCACGCTCACATCCCTCTCTCCAGCCCAGCTCACTCACATCCCTCCCTCCAGCCCAGCTCACTCACATCCCTCTCTCCAGCCCAGCACGCTCACATCCCTCTCTCCAGCCCAGCACACTCGCATCACCCCCTCCATCCCAGCACACTCACATCACTGTCTCCAGCCCAGCACTCGCTTCACTCTCTCCAGCCCAGCAACTCACATCACTCTCTCCTGCCCAGCACACTCACATCCCTCTCTCCAGCCCAACACACTCACATCTCTCTCTCCAGCCCAGCACACTCACATCCCTCTCTCCAGCCCAGCACGCTCACATCCCTCTCTCCAGCCCAGCACGCTCACATCCCTCTCTCCAGCCCACCTCACTCACATCCCTCTCTCCAGCCCAGCACTCACATCACTCTCTCCAGCCCACCACTCTCATCCCTCTCTCCAGTCCAGCACACTGACATCACCCTCTCCAGCCCAGCACACTCACATCACCCTCTCCAGCCCAGCAAACTCACATCACTCTCTCCAGCCCAGCACACTCACATCCCTCTCTCCAGCCCAGCACACTCACATCCCTCTCTCCAGCCCAGCACACTCACGTCCCTCTCTCCAGCCCAGCACACTCACGTCCCTCTCTCCAGCCCAGCACACTCATATCCCTCTCTCAAGCCCAGCTCACTCACATCCCTCTCTGCAGCCCAGCTCACTGACATCCCTCTCTCCAGCCCAGCACACTCACATCCCTCCCTCCAGCCCAGCACTCGCTTCACTCTCTCCAGCCCAGCACACTCACATCCCTCTCTCCAGCACACTCACATCCCTCTCTCCAGCCCAGCACACTTGCATCACTCTCTCCAGCCCAGCACTCGCTTCACTCTCTCCAGCCCAGCACACTCCCATCCCTCTCTCCAGCCCAGCACGCTCACATCCCTCTCTCCAGCCCAGCTCACTCACATCCCTCTCTCCAGCCCAGCTCACTCACATCCCTCTCTCCAGCCCAGCACGCTCACATCCCTCTCTCCAGCCCAGCACACTCGCATCACCCTCTCCAGCGCGGCACACTCACATCGCTCTCCAGCCTAGCACACTCGCATCACTGTCTCCAGCCCAGCACTCGCTTCTCTCTCTCCAGCCCAGCACACTCCCATCCCTCTCTCCAGCCCAGCACGCTCACATGCCTCTCTCCAGCCCAGCTCACTCACATCCCTCTCTCCAGCCCAGCTCATTCACATCCCTCTCTCCAGCCCAGCACGCTCACATCCCCCTCTCCAGCCCAGCACACTCGCATCACCCTCTCCAGCCCGGCACACTCACATCCCTCTCCAGCCTGGCACACTCGCATCACTGTCTCCAGCCCAGCACTCGTTTCACTCTCTCCAGCCCAGCACACTCACATCACTCTCTCCTGCCCAGCACACTCACATCCCTCTCTCCAGCTCAGCACACTCACATCCCTCTCTCCAGCCCAGCACGCTCACATCCCTCTCTCCAGCCCACCTCGCTCACATCCCTCTCTCCAGCCCAGCACTCACATCCCTCTCTCCAGCCCAGCACTCACATCACTCTCTCCAGCCCAGCACTCACATCACTCTCTCCAGCCCAGCACTCACATCACTCTCTCCAGCCCACCACTCACATCACTCTCTCCAGCCCACCACTCTCATCCCTCTCTCCAGCACAGCAGACTCGCATCACTCTCATCAGCCCAGCACTCACTTCACTCTCTCCAGCCCAGCACTCACATCCCTCTCTCCAGCCCAGCACACTCACGTCCCTCTCTCCAGCCCAGCACACTCACATCCCTCTCTCCAGCCCAGCTCACTCACACCACTCTCTCCAGCCCAGCACACTCCCATCACCCTCTCCAGCCCAGCACACTCACATCACTCTCTCCAGCCCAGCACACTCCCATCCCTCTCTCCAGCCCAGCACACTCACATCACCCTCTCCAGCCCAGCACACTCACATCACTCTCTCCAGCCCAGGACTCACTTCACTCTCTCCAGCCCAGCACACTCACATCCCTCTCTCCAGCCCAGCACTCTCACATCCCTCTCTCCAGCCCAGCACACTCTCATCCCTCTCTCCAGCCCAGCACACTCTCAATCCTCTCTGCAGACCAGCACACTCACACCACTCTCTCCAGCCCAGCACACTCACAACCCTCTCCAAACCAGCACACTCACATCACCCTCTCCAGCCCAGCACACTCACATCACTCTCTCCAGCCCAGTACACTCAGATCACCCTCTCCAGCCCCGCACACTCGCATCCCTCTCTCCAGCCCAGCACATTCGCATCCCTCACTCCAGCCCAGCACATTCGCATCCCTCCTCTCCAGCCCAGCAGACTCACATCCCTCTCTCCAGCCCAGCGCACTCACATACCTCCTCTCCAGCCCAGCACATTCACATCACTCGCTCCAGCCCAGCACATTCACATCCCTCTCTCCAGCCCAGCACACTCACATCCCTCTCTCCAGTCCAGCACACAGTCACCACTCTCTCCAGCCCTGCACACTCCCATCCCTCTCTCCAGCCCAGCACACTCACATCACCCTCTCCAGCCCAGTACACTCACATCACTCTCTCCAGCCCAGGACTCACTTCACTCTCTCCAGCCCAGCACACTCACATCCCTCTCTCCAGCCCAGCACTCTCACATCCCTCTCTCCAGCCCAGCACACTCTCATCCCTCTCTCCAGCCCAGCACACTCACAATCCTCTCTGCAGACCAGCACACTCACACCACTCTCTCCAGCCCAGCACACTCACAACCCTCTCTCCAACCCAGCACACTCACATCACCCTCTCCAGCCCAGCACGCTCACATCCCTCTCTCCAGCCCAGCTCACTCACATCCCTCCCTCCAGCCCAGCTCACTCACATCCCTCTCTCCAGCCCAGCACGCTCACATCCCTCTCTCCAGCCCAGCACACTCGCATCACCCCCTCCATCCCAGCACACTCACATCACTGTCTCCAGCCCAGCACTCGCTTCACTCTCTCCAGCCCAGCACACTCACATCACTCTCTCCTGCCCAGCACACTCACTTCCCTCTCTCCAGCCCAACACACTCACATCTCTCTCTCCAGCCCAGCACACTCACATCCCTCTCTCCAGCCCAGCACGCTCACATCCCTCTCTCCAGCCCAGCACGCTCACATCCCTCTCTCCAGCCCACCTCACTCACATCCCTCTCTCCAGCCCAGCACTCACATCACTCTCTCCAGCCCACCACTCTCATCCCTCTCTCCAGCACAGCAGACTCGCATCACTCTCTCCAGCCCAGCACTCACTTCACTCTCTCCAGCCCAGCACTCACTTCACTCTTTCCAGCCCAGCACACTCACATCCCTCTCTCCAGCCCAGCACACTCACATCCCTCTCTCCAGCCCAGCACACTCACATCCCTCTCTCCAGCCCAGCTCACTCACATCCCTCTCTCCAGCCCAGCTCACTCACATCCCTCTCTCCAGCCCAGCACACTCACATCCCTCTCTCCAGCCCAGCTCACTCACATCCCTCTCTCCAGCCCAGCTCACTGACATCCCTCTCTCCAGCCCAGCACACACACATCCCTCCCTCCAGCCCAGCACTCGCTTCACTCTCTCCAGCCCAGCACACTCACATCCCTCTCTCCAGCACACTCACATCCCTCTCTCCAGCCCAGTACACTCGCATCACTCTCTCCAGCCCAGCACTCGCTTCACTCTCTCCAGCCCAGCACTCGCTTCACTCTCTCCAGCCCAGCACACTCCCATCCCTCTCTCCAGCCCAGCACGCTCACATCCCTCTCTCCAGCCCAGCACACTCACATCACCCTCTCCAGCCCAGCACACTCACATCACTCTCTCCAGCCCAGCACGCTCACATCCCTCTCTCCAGCCCAGCACACTCGCATCACCCTCTCCAGCCCGGCACACTCACATCCCTCTCCAGCCGAGCACACTCGCATCACTGTCTCCAGCCCAGCACTCGCTTCACTCTCTCCAGCCCAGCACACTCACATCACTCTCTCCTGCCCAGCACACTCACATCCCTCTCTCCAGCCCAGCACACTCACATCCCTCTCTCCAGCCCAGCACACTCACATCCCTCTCTCCAGCCCAGCACGCTCACATCCCTCTCTCCAGCCCACCTCGCTCACATCCCTCTCTCCAGCCCAGCACTGACATCACTCTCTCCAGCCCACCACTCACATCACTCTCTCCAGCCCACCACTCACATCACTCTCTCCAACCCAGCACACTCACATCACCCTCTCCAGTCCAGCGCACTCACATCCCTCCTCTCCAGCCCAGCAGACTCACATCCCTCTCTCCAGCCCAGAGCACTCACATCCCTCCTCTCCAGCCCAGCACACTCACATCCCTCTCTCCAGCCCAGCACACTCACATCCCTCTCTCCAGCCCAGCACACTCGCATCACTCTCTCCAGCCCAGCACTCCCTTCACTCTCTCCAGCCCAGCACACTCACATCCCTCTCTCCAGCCCAGCACGCACACATCCCTCTCTCCAGCCCAGCACGCACACATCCCTCTCTCCAGCCCAGCACGCACACATCCCTCTCTCCAGCCCAGCACGCACACATCCCTCTCTCCAGCCCAGCACACTCGCATCACTCTCTCCAGCCCACCACTCTCATCCCTCTCTCCAGCACAGGAGACTCGCATCACTCTCTCCAGCCCAGCACTCACTTCACTCTCTCCAGCCCTGCACTCACTTCACTCTTTCCAACCCAGCACATTCAGATCACTCGCTCCAGCCCAGCACACTCACATCCCTCTCTCCAGTCCAGCACACAGTCACCACTCTCTCCAGCCCTGCACACTCCCATCCCTCTCTCCAGCCCAGCACACTCACATCACCCTCTCCAGCCCAGCACACTCACATCACTCTCTCCAGCCCAGGACTCACTTCACTCTCTCCAGCCCAGCACACTCACATCCCTCTCTCCAGCCCAGCACTCTCACATCCCTCTCTCCAGCCCAGCACACTCTCATCCCTCTCTCCAGCCCAGCACACTCACAATCCTCTCTGCAGACCAGCACACTCACATCCCTCTCTCCAGCCCAACACACTCACATCCCTCTCTCCAGCCCAGCACACTCACATCCCTCTCTCCAGCCCAGCACGCTCACATCCCTCTCTCCAGCCCAGCACGCTCACATCCCTCTCTCCAGCCCACCTCACTCACATCCCTCTCTCCAGCCCAGCACTCACATCACTCTCTCCAGCCCACCACTCTCATCCCTCTCTCCAGCACAGCAGACTCGCATCACTCTCTCCAGCCCAGCACTCACTTCACTCTCTCCAGCCCAGCACTCACTTCACTCTTTCCAGCCCAGCACACTCACATCCCTCTCTCCAGCCCAGCACACTCACATCCCTCTCTCCAGCCCAGCACACTCACATCCCTCTCTCAAGCCCAGCTCACTCACATCCCTCTCTCCAGCCCAGCTCACTGACATCCCTCTCTCCAGCCCAGCACACTCACATCCCTCCCTCCTGCCCAGCACTCGCTTCACTCTCTCAAGCCCAGCATACTCACATCCCTCTCTCCAGCACACTCACATCCCTCTCTCCAGCCCAGCACACTCGCATCACTCTCTCCAGCCCAGCACTCGCATCACTCTCACCAGCCCAGCGCACTCACATCCCTCTCTCCAACCCAGCACGCTCACATCCCTCTCTCCAGCCCAGCTCACTCACATCCCTCTCTCCAGCCCAGCTCACTCACATCCCTCTCTCCAGCCCAGCACGCTCACATCCCTCTCTCCAGCCCAGCACACTCGCATCACCCTCTCCAGCCCGGCACACTCACATCCCTCTCCAGCCTAGCACACTCGCATCACTGTCTCCAGCCCAGCACTCGCTTCACTCTCTCCAGCCCAGCACACTCACATCACTCTCTCCAGCCCAGCACACTCACATCCCTCTCTCCAGCCCAGCACACTCACATCCCTCTCTCCAGCCCAGCACTCACATCACTCTCTCCAGCCCACCACTCTCATCCCTCTCTCCAGCACAGCAGACTCGCATCACTCTCTCCAGCCCAGCACTCACTTCACTCTCTCCAGCCCAGCACTCACTTCACTCTTTCCAACCCAGCACATTCACATCCCTCGCTCCAGCCCAGCACACTCACATCCCTCTCTCCAGCCCAGCACACTCACATCCCTCTCTCCAGTCCAGCACACAGTCACCACTCTCTCCAGCCCTGCACACTCCCATCCCTCTCTCCAGCCCAGCACACTCCCATCACCCTCTCCAGCCCAGCACACTCACATCACTCTCTCCAGCCCAGGACTCACTTCACTCTCTCCAGCCCAGCACACTCACATCCCTCTCTCCAGCCCAGCACTCTCACATCCCTCTCTCCAGCCCAGCACACTCACAATCCTCTCTGCAGACCAGCACACTCACACCACTCTCTCCAGCACAGCACACTCACAACCCTCTCTCCAACCCAGCACACTCACATCACCCTCTCCAGCCCAGCACACTCACATCACTCTCTCCAGCCCAGCACGCTCACATCCCTCTCTCCAGCCCAGCACGCTCGCCTCACCCTCTCCAGCCCGGCACACTCACATCCCTCTCCAGCCGAGCACACTCGCATCACTGTCTCCAGCCCAGCACTCGCTTCACTCTCTCCAGCCCAGCACACTCACATCCCTCTCTCCAGCCCAGCACGCTCACATCCCTCTCTCCAGCCCACCTCGCTCACATCACTCTCTCCAGCCCACCACTCACATCCCTCTCTCCAGCCCAGCACACTCACATCCCTCTCTCCAGCCCAGCACACTCGCATCACCCTCTCCAGCCCGGCACACTCACATCCCTCTCCAGCCTAGCACACTCGCATCACTGTCTCCAGCCCAGCACTCGCTTCACTCTCTCCAGCCCAGCACACTCACATCACTCTCTCCTGCCCAGCACACTCACATCCCTCTCTCCAGCCCAGCACACTCACATCCCTCTCTCCAGCCCAGCACACTCACATCCCTCTCTCCAGCCCAGCACGCTCACATCCCTCTCTCCAGCCCACCTCGCTCACATCCCTCTCTCCAGCCCAGCACTCACATCACTCTCTCCAGCCCAGCACTCACTTCACTCTCTCCAGCCCAGCACTCACTTCACTCTTTCCAGCCCAGCACATTCACATCCCTCTCTCCAGCCCAGCACACTGACATCCCTCTCTCCAGCCCAGCACACTCACATCGTTCTCTCCAGCCCAGCACACTCACATCACTCTCTCCAGCCCAGCACACTCACAATCCTCTCTGCAGACCAGCACACTCACACCACTCTCTCCAGCCCAGCACACTCACAACCCTCTCTCCAGCCCAGCACACTCATCTCTCTCTCCAGCCCAGCACACTCGCATCACTCTCTCCAGCCCACCACTCTCATCCCTCTCTCCAGCACAGCAGACTCGCATCACTCTCTCCAGCCCAGCACTCACTTCACTCTCTCCAGCCCAGCAGTCACTTCACTCTTTCCAACCCAGCACATTCACATCACTCGCTCCAGCCCAGCACACTCTCATCCCTCTCTCCAGCCCAGCACACTCACATCCCTCTCTCCAGTCCAGCACACAGTCACCACTCTCTCCAGCCCTGCACACTTACATCACCCTCTCCAGCCCAGCACACTCACATCCCTCTCTCCAGCCCAGCACACTCACATCCCTCTCTCCAGCCCAGCACACTCACATCCCTCTCTCCAGCCCAGCACACTCACATCCCTCTCTCAAGCCCAGCTCACTCACATCCCTCTCTCCAGCCCAGCTCACTGACATCCCTCTCTCCAGCCCAGCACACTCACATCCCTCCCTCCAGCCCTCACTCGCTTCACTCTCTCCAGCCCAGCACACTCACATCCCTCTCTCCAGCCCAGCACACTCGCATCACTCTCTCCAGCCCAGCACTCGCTTCACTCTCTCCAGCCAGCACACTCCCATCCCTCTCTCCAGCCCAGCACGCTCACATCCCTCTCTCCAGCCCAGCTCACTCACATCCCTCTCTCCAGCCCAGCTCACTCACATCCCTCTCTCCAGCCCAGCACGCTCACATCCCCCTCTCCAGCCCAGCACACTCGCATCACCCTCTCCAGCCCGGCACACTCACATCCCTCTCCAGCCTAGCACACTCGCATCACTGTCTCCAGCCCAGCACTCGCTTCACTCTCTCCAACCCAGCACACTCACATAACTCTCTCCTGCCCAGCACACTCACATAACTCTCTCCTGCCCAGCACACTCACATCCCTCTCTCCAGCCCAGCACACTCACATCCCTCTCTCCAGCCCAGCACACTCACATCCCTCTCTCCAGCCCAGCACGCTCACATCCCTCTCTCCAGCCCACCTCGCTCACATCCCTCTCTCCAGCCCAGCACTCACACCACTCTCTCCAGCCCAGCACACTCACAACCCTCTCTCCAGCCCAGCACACTCACATCTCTCTCTCCAGCCCAGTACACTCAGATCACCCTCTCCAGCCCAGCACACTCGCATCACTCTCTCCAGCCCACCACTCTCATCCCTCTCTCCAGCACAGCAGACTCGCATCACTCTCTCCAGCCCAGCACTCACTTCACTCTCTCCAGCCCAGCACTCACTTCACTCTTTCCAACCCAGCACATTCAGATCACTCGCTCCAGCCCAGCACACTCACATCCCTCTCTCCAGCCCAGCACACTCACATCCCTCTCTCCAGTCCAGCACACAGTCACCACTCTCTCCAGCCCTGCACACTCCCATCCCTCTCTCCAGCCCAGCACACTCACAATCCTCTCTGCAGACCAGCACACTCACACCACTCTCTCCAGCCCAGCACACTCACAACCCTCTCTCCAACCCAGCACACTCACATCTCCCTCGCCAGCCCAGCACACTCACATCACACTCTCCAGCCCAGTACACTCAGATCACCCTCTCCAGCCCCGCACACTCGCATCACTCTCACCAGCCCAGCACACTCACATCCCTCTCTCCAGCCCTGCACTCACTTCACACTCTCCAGCCCAGCAGACTCGCATCCCTCTCTCCAGCCCAGCACATTCGCATCCCCCTCTCCAGCCCAGCACATTCGCATCCCTCCTCTCCAGCCCAGCAGACTCACATAGCTCCTCTCCAGCCCAGCGCACTCACATACCTCCTCTCCAGCCCAGCACACTCACATCCCTCTCTCCAGCCCAGCTCACTCACATCCCTCTCTCAAGCCCAGCTCACTCACATCACTCTCTCCAGCCCAGCTCACTCACATCCCTCTCTCCAGCCCAGCACACTCACATCCCTCCCTCCAGCCCAGCACTCGCTTCACTCTCTCCAGCCCAGCACACTCACATCCCTCTCTCCAGCCCTGCACACTCACATCCCTCTCTCCAGCCCAGCACACTCACATCACTCTCTCCAGCCCAGCACTCGCTTCACTCTCTCCAGCCCAGCACACTCCCATCCCTCTCTCCAGCCCAGCACGCTCACATCCCTCTCTCCAGCCCAGCTCACTCACATCCCTCCCTCCAGCCCAGCTCACTCACATCCCTCTCTCCAGCCCAGCACGCTCACATCCCTCTCTCCAGCCCAGCACGCTCACATCCCTCTCTCCAGCCCACCTCACTCACATCCCTCTCTCCAGCCCAGCACATTCGCATCCCTCCTCTCCAGCCCAGCAGACTCACATACCTCCTCTCCAGCCCAGCGCACTCACATACCTCCTCTCCAGCCCAGCACACTCACATCCCTCTCTCCAGCCCAGCTCACTCACATCCCTCTCTCAAGCCCAGCTCACTCACATCCCTCTCTCCAGCCCAGCACACTCACATCCCTCCCTCCAGCCCTCACTCGCTTCACTCTCTCCAGCCCAGCACACTCACATCCCTCTCTCCAGCACACTCACATCCCTCTCTCCAGCCCAGCACACTCGCATCACTCTCTCCAGCCCAGCACTCGCTTCACTCTCTCCAGCCAGCACACTCCCATCCCTCTCTCCAGCCCAGCACGCTCACATCCCTCTCTCCAGCCCAGCTCACTCACATCCCTCTCTCCAGCCCAGCTCACTCACATCCCTCTCTCCAGCCCAGCACGCTCACATCCCTCTCTCCAGCCCAGCACACTCGCATCACCCTCTCCAGCCCGGCACACTCACATCCCTCTCCAGCCTAGCACACTCGCATCACTCTCTCCAGCCCAGCACTCGCTTCACTCTCTCCAGCCCAGCACACTCCCATCCCTCTCTCCAGCCCAGCACGCTCACATCCCTCTCTCCAGCCCAGCTCACTCACATCCCTCTCTCCAGCCCAGCTCACTCACATCCCTCTCTCCAGCCCAGCACGCTCACATCCCCCTCTCCAGCCCAGCACACTCGCATCACCCTCTCCAGCCCGGCACACTCACATCCCTCTCCAGCCTAGCACACTCGCATCACTGTCTCCAGCCCAGCACTCGCTTCACTCTCTCCAGCCCAGCACACTCACATAACTCTCTCCTGCCCAGCACACTCACATCCCTCTCTCCAGCCCAGCACACTCACATCCCTCTCTCCAGCCCAGCACACTCACATCCCTCTCTCCAGCCCAGCACGCTCACATCCCTCTCTCCAGCCCACCTCGCTCACATCCCTCTCTCCAGCCCAGCACTCACATCACTCTCTCCAGCCCAGCACTCACTTCACTCTCTCCAGCCCAGCACTCACTTCACTCTTTCCAGCCCAGCACATTCACATCCCTCTCTCCAGCCCAGCACACTCACATCCCTCTCTCCAGCCCAGCACACTCACATCCCTCTCTCCAGCCCAGCACACTCACATCACTCTCTCCAGCCCAGCACACTCACAATCCTCTCTGCAGACCAGCACACTCACACCACTCTCTCCAGCCCAGCACACTCACAACCCTCTCTCCAGCCCAGCACACTCACATCTCTCTCTCCAGCCCAGTACACTCAGATCACCCTCTCCAGCCCAGCACACTCGCATCACTCTCTCCAGCCCACCACTCTCATCCCTCTCTCCAGCACAGCAGACTCGCATCACTCTCTCCAGCCCAGCACTCACTTCACTCTCTCCAGCCCAGCACTCACTTCACTCTTTCCAACCCAGCACATTCACACCACTCGCTCCAGCCCAGCACACTCACATCCCTCTCTCCAGCCCAGCACACTCACATCCCTCTCTCCAGTCCAGCACACAGTCACCACTCTCTCCAGCCCTGCACACTCCCATCCCTCTCTCCAGCCCAGCACACTCACAATCCTCTCTGCAGACCAGCACACTCACACCACTCTCTCCAGCCCAGCACACTCACAACCCTCTCTCCAACCCAGCACACTCACATCTCCCTCGCCAGCCCAGCACACTCACATCACACTCTCCAGCCCAGTACACTCAGATCACCCTCTCCAGCCCCGCACACTCGCATCACTCTCACCAGCCCAGCACACTCACATCCCTCTCTCCAGCCCTGCACTCACTTCACACTCTCCAGCCCAGCAGACTCGCATCCCTCTCTCCAGCCCAGCACATTCGCATCCCCCTCTCCAGCCCAGCACATTCGCATCCCTCCTCTCCAGCCCAGCAGACTCACATACCTCCTCTCCAGCCCAGCGCACTCACATACCTCCTCTCCAGCCCAGCACACTCACATCCCTCTCTCCAGCCCAGCTCACTCACATCCCTCTCTCAAGCCCAGCTCACTCACATCCCTCTCTCCAGCCCAGCTCACTCACATCCCTCTCTCCAGCCCAGCACACTCACATCCCTCCCTCCAGCCCAGCACTCGCTTCACTCTCTCCAGCCCAGCACACTCACATCCCTCTCTCCAGCCCTGCACACTCACATCCCTCTCTCCAGCCCAGCACACTCACATCACTCTCTCCAGCCCAGCACTCGCTTCACTCTCTCCAGCCCAGCACACTCCCATCCCTCTCTCCAGCCCAGCACGCTCACATCCCTCTCTCCAGCCCAGCTCACTCACATCCCTCCCTCCAGCCCAGCTCACTCACATCCCTCTCTCCAGCCCAGCACGCTCACATCCCTCTCTCCAGCCCACCTCACTCACATCCCTCTCTCCAGCCCAGCACATTCGCATCCCTCCTCTCCAGCCCAGCAGACTCACATACCTCCTCTCCAGCCCAGCGCACTCACATACCTCCTCTCCAGCCCAGCACACTCACATCCCTCTCTCCAGCCCAGCTCACTCACATCCCTCTCTCAAGCCCAGCTCACTCACATCCCTCTCTCCAGCCCAGCTCACTCACATCCCTCTCTCCAGCCCAGCACACTCACATCCCTCCCTCCAGCCCAGCACTCGCTTCACTCTCTCCAGCCCAGCACACTCACATCCCTCTCTCCAGCCCTGCACACTCACATCCCTCTCTCCAGCCCAGCACACTCACATCACTCTCTCCAGCCCAGCACTCGCTTCACTCTCTCCAGCCCAGCACACTCCCATCCCTCTCTCCAGCCCAGCACGCTCACATCCCTCTCTCCAGCCCAGCTCACTCACATCCCTCCCTCCAGCCCAGCTCACTCACATCCCTCTCTCCAGCCCAGCACGCTCACATCCCTCTCTCCAGCCCAGCACTCACATCACTCTCTCCAGCCCACCACTCTCATCCCTCTCTCCAGCACAGCAGACTCGCATCACTCTCTCCAGCCCAGCACTCACTTCACTCTTTCCAGCCCAGCACATTCACATCCCTCTCTCCAGCCCAGCACACTCACATCCCTCTCTCCAGCCCAGCACACTCACATCCCTCTCTCCAGCCCAGCACACTCACATCCCTCTCTCCAGCCCAGCACGCTCACATCCCTCTCTCCAGCCCACCTCGCTCACATCCCTCTCTCCAGCCCAGCACTCACATCACTCTCTCCAGCCCAGCACTCAATTCACTCTCTCCAGCCCAGCACTCACTTCACTCTTTCCAGCCCAGCACATTCACATCCCTCTCTCCAGCCCAGCACACTCACATCCCTCTCTCCAGCCCAGCACACTCACATCCCTCTCTCCAGCCCAGCACACTCACATCACTCTCTCCAGCCCAGCACACTCACAATCCTCTCTGCAGACCAGCACACTCACACCACTCTCTCCAGCCCAGCACATTCACAACCCTCTCTCCAGCCCAGCACACTCACATCTCTCTCTCCAGCCCAGTACACTCAGATCACCCTCTCCAGCCCAGCACACTCGCATCACTCTCTCCAGCCCACCACTCTCATCCCTCTCTCCAGCACAGCAGACTCGCATCACTCTCTCCAGCCCAGCACTCACTTCACTCTCTCCAGCCCAGCACTCACTTCACTCTTTCCAACCCAGCACATTCACATCACTCGCTCCAGCCCAGCACACTCACATCCCTCTCTCCAGCCCAGCACACTCACATCCCTCTCTCCAGTCCAGCACACAGTCACCACTCTCTCCAGCCCTGCACACTCCCATCCCTCTCTCCAGCCCAGCACACTCACAATCCTCTCTGCAGACCAGCACACTCACACCACTCTCTCCAGCCCAGCACACTCACAACCCTCTCTCCAACCCAGCACACTCACATCCCCCGCGCCGGCCCAGCACACTCACATCACTCTCTCCAGCCCAGTACACTCAGATCACCCTCTCCAGCCCCGCACACTCGCATCACTCTCACCAGCCCAGCAGACTCGCATCCCTCTCTCCAGCCCAGCACATTCGCATCCCCCTCTCCAGCCCAGCACATTCGCATCCCTCCTCTCCAGCCCAGCAGACTCACATACCTCCTCTCCAGCCCAGCGCACTCACATACCTCCTCTCCAGCCCAGCACACTCACATCCCTCTCTCCAGCCCAGCTCACTCACATCCCTCTCTCCAGCCCAGCTCACTCACATCCCTCTCTCAAGCCCAGCTCACTCACATCCCTCTCTCCAGCCCAGCTCACTCACATCCCTCTCTCCAGCCCAGCACACTCACATCCCTCCCTCCAGCCCAGCACTCGCTTCACTCTCTCCAGCCCAGCACACTCACATCCCTCTCTCCAGCCCTGCACACTCACATCCCTCTCTCCAGCCCAGCACTCGCTTCACTCTCTCCAGCCCAGCACACTCCCATCCCTCTCTCCAGCCCAGCACGCTCACATCCCTCTCTCCAGCCCAGCTCACTCACATCCCTCCCTCCAGCCCAGCTCACTCACATCCCTCTCTCCAGCCCAGCACGCTCACATCCCTCTCTCCAGCCCACCTCACTCACATCCCTCTCTCCAGCCCAGCACATTCGCATCCCTCCTCTCCAGCCCAGCAGACTCACATACCTCCTCTCCAGCCCAGCGCACTCACATACCTCCTCTCCAGCCCAGCACACTCACATCCCTCTCTCCAGCCCAGCTCACTCACATCCCTCTCTCCAGCCCAGCTCACTCACATCCCTCTCTCCAGCCCAGCACACTCACATCCCTCCCTCCAGCCCAGCACTCGCTTCACTCTCTCCAGCCCAGCACACTCACATCCCTCTCTCCAGCCCTGCACACTCACATCCCTCTCTCCAGCCCAGCACACTCACATCACTCTCTCCAGCCCAGCACTCGCTTCACTCTCTCCAGCCCAGCACACTCCCATCCCTCTCTCCAGCCCAGCACGCTCACATCCCTCTCTCCAGCCCAGCTCACTCACATCCCTCCCTCCAGCCCAGCTCACTCACATCCCTCTCTCCAGCCCAGCACGCTCACATCCCTCTCTCCAGCCCAGCACTCACATCACTCTCTCCAGCCCACCACTCTCATCCCTCTCTCCAGCACAGCAGACTCGCATCACTCTCTCCAGCCCAGCACTCACTTCACTCTCTCCAGCCCAGCACTCACTTCACTCTTTCCAGCCCAGCACATTCACATCCCTCTCTCCAGCCCAGCACACTCACATCCCTCTCTCCAGCCCAGCACACTCACATCCCTCTCTCCAGCCCAGCACGCTCACATCCCTCTCTCCAGCCCACCTCGCTCACATCCCTCTCTCCAGCCCAGCACTCACATCACTCTCTCCAGCCCAGCACTCACTTCACTCTCTCCAGCCCAGCACTCACTTCACTCTTTCCAGCCCAGCACATTCACATCCCTCTCTCCAGCCCAGCACACTCACATCCCTCTCTCCAGCCCAGCACACTCACATCCCTCTCTCCAGCCCAGCACACTCACAATCCTCTCTGCAGACCAGCACACTCACACCACTCTCTCCAGCCCAGCACACTCACAACCCTCTCTCCAGCCCAGCACACTCACATCTCTCTCTCCAGCCCAGTACACTCAGATCACCCTCTCCAGCCCAGCACACTCGCATCACTCTCTCCAGCCCACCACTCTCATCCCTCTCTCCAGCACAGCAGACTCGCATCACTCTCTCCAGCCCAGCACTCACTTCACTCTCTCCAGCCCAGCACTCACTTCACTCTTTCCAACCCAGCACATTCACATCACTCGCTCCAGCCCAGCACACTCACATCCCTCTCTCCAGCCCAGCACACTCACATCCCTCTCTCCAGTCCAGCACACAGTCACCACTCTCTCCAGCCCTGCACACTCCCATCCCTCTCTCCAGCCCAGCACACTCACAATCCTCTCTGCAGACCAGCACACTCACACCACTCTCTCCAGCCCAGCACACTCACAACCCTCTCTCCAACCCAGCTCACTCACATACCTCCTCTCCAGCCCAGCGCACTCACATACCTCCTCTCCAGCCCAGCACACTCACATCCCTCTCTCCAGTCCAGCTCACTCACATCCCTCTCTCAAGCCCAGCTCACTCACATCCCTCTCTCCAGCCCAGCTCACTCACATCCCTCTCTCCAGCCCAGCACACTCACATCCCTCCCTCCAGCCCAGCACTCGCTTCACTCTCTCCAGCCCAGCACACTCACATCCCTCTCTCCAGCCCTGCACACTCACATCCCTCTCTCCAGCCCAGCACACTCACATCACTCTCTCCAGCCCAGCACTCGCTTCACTCTCTCCAGCCCAGCACACTCCCATCCCTCTCTCCAGCCCAGCACGCTCACATCCCTCTCTCCAGCCCAGCTCACTCACATCCCTCCCTCCAGCCCAGCTCACTCACATCCCTCTCTCCAGCCCAGCACGCTCACATCCCTCTCTCCAGCCCACCTCACTCACATCCCTCTCTCCAGCCCAGCACATTCGCATCCCTCCTCTCCAGCCCAGCAGACTCACATACCTCCTCTCCAGCCCAGCGCACTCACATACCTCCTCTCCAGCCCAGCACACTCACATCCCTCTCTCCAGCCCAGCAGACTCACATCCCTCTCTCAAGCCCAGCTCACTCACATCCCTCTCTCCAGCCCAGCTCACTCACATCCCTCTCTCCAGCCCAGCACACTCACATCCCTCCCTCCAGCCCAGCACTCGCTTCACTCTCTCCAGCCCAGCACACTCACATCCCTCTCTCCAGCCCTGCACACTCACATCCCTCTCTCCAGCCCAGCACACTCACATCACTCTCTCCAGCCCAGCACTCGCTTCACTCTCTCCAGCCCAGCACACTCCCATCCCTCTCTCCAGCCCAGCACGCTCACATCCCTCTCTCCAGCCCAGCTCACTCACATCCCTCCCTCCAGCCCAGCTCACTCACATCCCTCTCTCCAGCCCAGCACGCTCACATCACTCTCTCCAGCCCAGCACTCACATCACTCTCTCCAGCCCAGCACTCACATCACTCTCTCCAGCCCACCACTCTCATCCCTCTCTCCAGCACAGCAGACTCGCATCACTCTCTCCAGCCCAGCACTCACTTCACTCTTTCCAGCCCAGCACATTCACATCCCTCTCTCCAGCCCAGCACACTCACATCCCTCTCTCCAGCCCAGCACACTCACATCCCTGTCTCCAGCCCAGCACACTCACATCACTCTCTCCAGCCCAGCACACTCACAATCCTCTCTGCAGACCAGCACACTCACACCACTCTCTCCAGCCCAGCACACTCACAACCCTCTCTCCAGCCCAGCACACTCACATCTCTCTCTCCAGCCCAGTACACTCAGATCACCCTCTCCAGCCCAGCACACTCGCATCACTCTCTCCAGCCCAGCACACTCACATCCCTCTCTCCAGCCCTGCACTCACTTCACACTCTCCAGCCCAGCACACTCGCAACCCTCTCTCCAGCCCAGCACATTCGCATCCCTCTCTCCAGCCCAGCACATTCGCATCCCTCTCTCCAGCCCAACACTCACATCACTCTCTCCAGCCCAGCACTCGCTTCACTCTCTCCTGCCCAGCACACTCGCATCACTCTCTCCAGCCCAGCACACTCACATCACTCTCTCCAACCCAGCACACTCACATCACCCTCTCTTGTCCAGCGCACTCACATCCCTCCTCTCCAGCCCAGCAGACTCACATCCCTCTCTCCAGCCCAGCGCACTCACATCCCTCTCTCAAGCCCAGCTCACTCACATCCCTCTCTCCAACCCAGCACACTCACATCTCCCTCGCCAGCCCAGCACACTCACATCACTCTCTCCAGCCCAGTACACTCAGATCACCCTCTCCAGCCCCGCACACTCGCATCACTCTCACCAGCCCAGCACACTCACATCCCTCTGTCCAGCCCTGCACTCACTTCACACTCTCCAGCCCAGCAGACTCGCATCCCTCTCTCCAGCCCAGCACATTCGCATCCCCCTCTCCAGCCCAGCACATTCGCATCCCTCCTCTCCAGCCCAGCAGACTCACATACCTCCTCTCCAGCCCAGCGCACTCACATACCTCCTCTCCAGCCCAGCACACTCACATCCCTCTCTCCAGCCCAGCTCACTCACATCCCTCTCTCAAGCCCAGCTCACTCACATCCCTCTCTCCAGCCCAGGTCACTCACATCCCTCTCTCCAGCCCAGCACACTCACATCCCTCCCTCCAGCCCAGCACTCGCTTCACTCTCTCCAGCCCAGCACACTCACATCCCTCTCTCCAGCCCTGCACACTCACATCCCTCTCTCCAGCCCAGCACACTCACATCACTCTCTCCAGCCCAGCACTCGCTTCACTCTCTCCAGCCCAGCACACTCCCATCCCTCTCTCCAGCCCAGCACGCTCACATCCCTCTCTCCAGCCCAGCTCACTCACATCCCTCCCTCCAGCCCAGCTCACTCACATCCCTCTCTCCAGCCCAGCACGCTCACATCCCTCTCTCCAGCCCACCTCACTCACATCCCTCACTCCAGCCCAGCACATTCGCATCCCTCCTCTCCAGCCCAGCAGACTCACATACCTCCTCTCCAGCCCAGCGCACTCACATACCTCCTCTCCAGCCCAGCACACTCACATCCCTCTCTCCAGCCCAGCTCACTCACATCCCTCTCTCAAGCCCAGCTCACTCACATCCCTCTCTCCAGCCCAGCTCACTCACATCCCTCTCTCCAGCCCAGCACACTCACATCCCTCCCTCCAGCCCAGCACTCGCTTCACTCTCTCCAGCCCAGCACACTCACATCCCTCTCTCCAGCCCTGCACACTCACATCCCTCTCTCCAGCCCAGCACACTCACATCACTCTCTCCAGCCCAGCACTCGCTTCACTCTCTCCAGCCCAGCACACTCCCATCCCTCTCTCCAGCCCAGCACGCTCACATCCCTCTCTCCAGCCCAGCTCACTCACATCCCTCCCTCCAGCCCAGCTCACTCACATCCCTCTCTCCAGCCCAGCACGCTCACATCCCTCTCTCCAGCCCAGCACTCACATCACTCTCTCCAGCCCACCACTCTCATCCCTCTCTCCAGCACAGCAGACTCGCATCACTCTCTCCAGCCCAGCACTTCACTCTCTCCAGCCCAGCACTCACTTCACTCTTTCCAGCCCAGCACATTCACATCCCTCTCTCCAGCCCAGCACACTCACATCCCTCTCTCCAGCCCTGCACACTCACATCCCTGTCTCCAGCCCAGCACACTCACATCACTCTCTCCAGCCCAGCACACTCACAATCCTCTCTGCAGACCAGCACACTCACACCACTCTCTCCAGCCCAGCACACTCACAACCCTCTCTCCAGCCCAGCACACTCACATCTCTCTCTCCAGCCCAGTACACAGATCACCCTCTCCAGCCCAGCACACTCGCATCACTCTCTCCAGCCCAGCACACTCACATCCCTCTCTCCAGCCCTGCACTCACTTCACACTCTCCAGCCCAGCACACTCGCAACCCTCTCTCCAGCCCAGCACATTCGCATCCCTCTCTCCAGCCCAGCACATTCGCATCCCTCTCTCCAGCCCAACACTCACATCACTCTCTCCAGCCCAGCACTCGCTTCACTCTCTCCTGCCCAGCACACTCGCATCACTCTCTCCAGCCCAGCACACTCACATCACTCTCTCCAACCCAGCACACTCACATCACCCTCTCTTGTCCAGCGCACTCACATCCCTCCTCTCCAGCCCAGCAGACTCACATCCCTCTCTCCAGCCCAGCGCACTCACATCCCTCTCTCAAGCCCAGCTCACTCACATCCCTCTCTCCAGCCCAGCTCACTGACATCCCTCTCTCCAGCCCAGGACACTCACATCCCTCCCTCCAGCCCAGCACTCGCTTCACTCTCTCCAACCCAGCACACTCACTTCCCTCTCTCCAGCCCAGCACACTCACATCCCTCGCTTCAGCCCAGCACACTCGCATCACTCTCTCCAGCCCAGCACTCGCTTCACTCTCTCCAGCCCAGCACACTCCCATCCCTCTCTCCAGCCCAGCACGCTCACATTCCTCTCTCCAGCCCAGCTCACTCACATCCCTCTCTCCAGCCCAGCACGCTCACATCCCTCTCTCCAGCTCAGCGCACTCTCATCCCTCTCTCCAGCACAGTTCGCTCAGATCACCCTCTCCAGCCCAACACACTCACATCACTCTCTCCAGCCCAGCACTCACTTCACTCTCTCCAGCCCAGCACACTCACATCCCTCTCTCCAGCCCAGGACTCACTTCACACTCTCCAGCCCAGCACTCACCTCCCTCTCTCCAGCCCAGCACACTCACATCCCTCTCTCCAGCCCAGCACACTCGCATCCCTCTCTCCAGCCCAGCACACTCACATCCCTCTCTCCAGCCCAGCACACTCGCATCCCTCTCTCCAGCCCAGCACACTCGCATCCCTCTCTCCAGCCCAGCACACTCACATCCCTCTCTCCAGCCCAGCACACTCACATCCCTCTCTCCAGCCCAGCATTCGCTTCACTCTCTCCAGCCCAGCACACTCACATCCCTCTCTCCAGCCCAGCACACTCGCATCACTGTCTCCAGTCCAGCACTCGCTTCACTCTCTCCAGCCCAGTACACTCAGATCACCCTCTCCAGCCCAGCACACTCAAATCAGTGTCTCCAGTCCAGCACACTCACATCACCCTCTCCAGTCCAGCACTCACTTCACTCTCTCCAGCCCAGCACACTCCCATCCCTCTCTCCAGCCCAGCACACTCACATCCCTCTCTCCAGCCCAGCACACTCACATGCCTCTCTCCAGCCCAGCACACTCACATCACTCTTTCCAGCCCAGCACACTCACATCCCTCTCTCCAGTCCAGCACTCACTTCACTCTCTCCAGCCCAGCACACTCCCATCCCTCTCTCCAGCCCAGCACACTCACATCCCTCTCTCCAGCCCAGCACACTCACATGCCTCTCTCCAGCCCAGCACACTCACATCACTCTCTCCAGCCCAGCACACTCACAATCCTCTCTGCAGACCAGCACACTCACACCACTCTCTCCAGCCCAGCACCCTCACATCACCCTCTCCAGCCCAGCACACTCGCATCCCTCTCTCCAGCCCAGCACACTCACATCACTCTCTCCAGCCCAGCACACTTACATCACTCTCTAGTCCAGTACACTCTCATCCCTCTCTCCAGCCCAGCACTCACAACCCTCTCTCCAGCCCAGCACACTCACATCACCCTCTCCAGCCCAGCACACCCACATCACTCTCTCCAGCCCAGCACACTCGCATCACTCTCTCCAGCCCAGCACACTCCCATCCCTCTCTCCAGCCCTGCACTCACTTCACACTCTCCAGCCCAGCACACTCGCATCCCTCTCTCCAGCCCAGCACTTTCTCATCCCTCTCTCCAGCCCAGCACATTCGCATCCCTCTCTCCAGCCCAGCACTCACATCACTCTCTCCAGCCCAGGACACTCACATCACTCTCTCCAGCCCAGCACACTGCCATCACACTCTCTTGTCCACCGCACTCGCATCCCTCTCTCCAGCCCAGCACACTCCCATCCTTCTCTCCAGTCCAGCACACTCAGAATCCTCTCTGCAGGCCAGCATACTCACACCTCTCTCTCCAGCCCAGCACACTTATAACTCTCTCTCCAGCCCAGCACACTCTCATTACCCTCTCCATCCCTGCACTCACTTCACTCTCTCCAGCTCAGCACACTCACATCCCTCTCTCCAGCCCAGGACTCATTTCACACTCTCCAGCCCAGCAGTCACCTCCCTCTCTCCAGCCCAGCACACTCACATCCCTCTCTCCAGCCCAGCACACTCACATCCCTCTCTCCAGCCCAGCACACTCGCATCCCTCTCTCCAGCCCAGCACACTCACATCCCTCTCTCCAGCCCAGCACACTCTCATCCCTCTCTCCAGCCCAGCACACTCGCATCCCTCTCTTCAGCCCAGCACACTCACATCCCTCTCTCCAGCCTGCACACTCACATCCCTCTCTCCAGCCCAGCACACTCCCATCCCTCTCTCCAGCCCAGCACACTCACTTCACTCTCTCCAGCCCAGCACACTCTCATCCCACTCTCCAGCCCAGCACACTCACATCCCTCTCTCCAGCCCTGCACACTCTCATCCCTCTCTCCAGCCCTGCACACTCACATCACCCTCTCCAGCCCAGCATACTCACATCCCTCTCTCCAGCCCTGCACACTCGCATCACTGTCTCCAGCCCAGCACTCGCTTCACTCTCTCCAGCCCAGCACACTCACATCCCTCTCTCCAGCCCAGCACTCACTTCACTCTCTCCAGCCCATCACTCACTTCACTGTTTCCAGCCCAGTACACTCAGATCACCCTCTCCAGCCCAGCACACTCACATCAGTGTCTCCAGTCCAGCACACTCACTTCACTCTTTCCAGCCCAGCACACTCACGTCCCTCTCTCCAGTCCGGCACTCACTTCACTCTCTCCAGCCCAGCACACTCCCATCCCTCTCTCCAGCCCAGCACACTCACATCCCTCTCTCCAGCCCAGCACACTCACATCCCTCTCTCCAGCCCAGCACACTCACATGCCTCTCTCCAGCCCAGCACACTCACATCACTCTCTCCAGCCCAGCACACTCACAACCCTCTCTCCAGCCCAGCACACTCACATCACCCTCTACAGCCCAGCACACTCACATCTCTCTCTCCAGCCCAGTACACTCAGATCACCCTCTCCAGCCCAGCACACTCGCATCACTCTCTCCAGCCCAGCACACTCACATCCCTCTCTCCAGCCCTGCACTCACTTCACACTCTCCAGCCCAGCACACTCGCAACCCTCTCTCCAGCCCAGCACATTCGCATCCCTCTCTCCAGCCCAGCACATTCGCATCCCTCTCTCCAACCCAACACTCACATCACTCTCTCCAGCCCAGCACTCGCTTCACTCTCTCCTGCCCAGCACACTCACATCACTCTCTCCAGCCCAGCACACTCACATCACTCCCTCCAGCCCACCACACTCACATCACCCTCTCCAGCCCAGCACACTCACATCACCCTCTCCAGTCCAGCGCACTCACATCCCTCCTCTCCAGCCCAGCACACTCACATCCCTCTCTCCAGCCCAGCGCACTCACATCCCTCCTCTCCAGCCCAGCACACTCGCATCACTCTCTCCAGCCCAGCACGCACACACCCCTCTCTCCAGCCCAGCACACTCAGATCACCCTCTCCAGCCCAGCACACTCTCATCCCTCCCTCCAGCCCAGCACACTCGCATCCCTCTCTTCAGCCCAGCACACTCACAGCCCTCTCTCCAGCCCAGCACACTCACATCACCCTCTCCAGCCCAGCACACTCACATCACTCTCTCCAGCCCAGCACACTCACATCCCTCTCTACAGCCCAGCACACTCACATCCCTTTCTCCAGCCCAGCTCACTCACATCCCTCCCTCCAGCCCAGCACTCGCTTCACTCTCTCCAGCCCAGCACACTCACATCCCTCTCTCCAGCCCAGCACACTCGCATCCCTCTCTCCAGCCCAGCACACTCGCATCCCCCTCTCCAGCCCTGCGCACTCATATCCCCCTCTCCAGCTCAGCGCACTCTCATCCCTCTCTCCAGCACAGCGGACTCGCATCACTCTCTCCAGCCCAGCACTCACTTCACTCTCTCCAGCCCAGCACTCACTTCACTCTCTCCAGCCCAGCACGCTCACATCCCTCTCTCCAGCCCAGCACGCTCACATCCCTCTCTCCAGCCCAGCACACTCACATCCCTCTCTCCAGTCCAGCACACAGTCACCACTCTCTCCAGCCCTGCACACTCACATCCCTCTCTCCAGCCCAGCACTCACTTCACTCTCTCCAGCCCAGCACACTCCCATCCCTCTCTCCAGCCCAGCACACTCACATCACTCTCTCCAGCCCAGCATACACATATCACTCTCTCCAGCCCAGGACTCACTTCAATCTCTCCAGCCCAGCACACTCACATCCCTCTCTCCAGCCCAGCACACTCACATCCCTCTCTCCAGCCCAGCACACTCACACCCCTATCTCCAGCCCAGCACACTCACATCACTCTCTCCAGCCTAGCACACTTACATCACTCTCTAGTCCAGTACACTCTCATCCCTCTCTCCAGCCCAGCACACTCACAATCCTCTCTGCAGACCAGCGCACTCACACCACTCTCTCCAGCCCAGCACACTCACAACCCTCTCTCCAGCCCAGCAGACTCACATCACCCACTCCAGCCCAGCACACTCACATCACTCTCTCCAGCCCAGTACACTCAGATCACCCTCTCCAGCCCAGCACACTCGCATCACTCTCTCCAGCCCAGCACACTCACATCCCTCTCTCCAGCCCTGCACTCACTTCACACTCTCCAGCCCAGCACACTTGCATCCCTCTCTCCAGCCCATCACACTTGCATCCCTCTCTCCAGCCCAGCACACTCACATCACTCTCTCCAGCCCAGCACACTCACATCACTCTCTCCAGCCCAGCACACTCACATCCCTCTCTCCAGCCCAGCACACTCACATCACTCTCTCCAGCCCAGCACACTCACATCACTCTCTAGTCCAGTACACTCACATCCCTCTCTCCAGCCCAGCGCACTCACAATCCTCTCTGCAGACCAGCACACTCACACCACTCTCTCCAGCTCAGCACACTCACAACCCTCTCTCCAGCCCTGCACACTCACATCCCTCTCTCCAGCCCAGCACACTCACATCACTCTCTCCAGCCCAGCACTCGCTTCACTCTCTCCAGCCCAGCACACTCCCATCCCTCTCTCCAGCCCAGCACGCTCACATCCCTCTCTCCAGCCCAGCTCCCTCACATCCCTCCCTCCAGCCCAGCTCACTCTCACCACTCTCTCTAGCCCAGCACACTCTCATTACCCTCTCCAGCCCAGCACACTCGCATCCCCCTCTCCAGCCCAGCGCTCTCATCACTCTCTCCAGCCCACCACTCACATCACTCTCTCGAGTCCATCACACTCACATAATTCTCTCTAGTCCAGTACACTCCCATCACTCTCTCCAGCCCAGCACACTCTCATCCCTCTCTCCAGCCCAGGACACTCACATCACTCTCTCCAGCCCTGCACACTTACATCACTCTCTAGTCCAGTACTCTCTTATCCCTCTCTCCAGCCCAGCACACTCACACCACTCTCTCCAGCCCAGCACACTCACATCCCTCTCTCCAGCCCAGCACACTCACATCCCTCTCTCCAGCCCAGCACACTCACATCCCTCTCTCCAGCACAGCACACTCACATCCCTCTCTCCAGTCCAGCACACTCACATCCCTCTCTCCAGCCCAGCACACTCCCATCCCTCTCTCCAGCCCAGCATACTCACTTCACTCTCTCCAGTCCTGCACACTCACATCCCTCTCTCCAGTCCAGCACACTCACATCCCTCTCTCCAGCCCAGCACACTCGCATCCCTCTCTCCAGTCCTGCACACTCACATCCCCCTCTCCAGCTCAGCGCGCTCTCATCCCTCCCTCCAGCACAGCAGACTCTCATCACTCTCTCCAGCCCAGCACTCACTTCACTCTCTCCAGCCCATCACTCACTTCACTCTTTCCAGCCCAGTACACTCAGATCACCCTCTCCAGCCCAGCACACTCACATCAGTGTCTCCAGTCCAGCACACTCACTTCACTCTTTCCAGCCCAGCACACTCACGTCCCTCTCTCCAGTCCGGCACTCACTTCACTCTCTCCAGCCCAGCACACTCCCATCCCTCTCTCCAGCCCAGCACACTCACATCCCTCTCTCCAGCCCAGCACACTCACATGCCTCTCTCCAGCCCAGCACACTCACATCACTCTCTCCAGCCCAGCACACTCACAATCCTCTCTGCAGACCAGCACACTCACACCACTCTCTCCAGCCCAGCACACTCACAACCCTCTCTCCAGCCCAGCACACTCACATCACCCTCTCCAGCCCAGCACACTCACATCTCTCTCTCCAGCCCAGTACACTCAGATCACCCTCTCCAGCCCAGCACACTCGCATCACTCTCTCCAGCCCAGCACACTCACATCCCTCTCTCCAGCCCTGCACTCACTTCACACTCTCCAGCCCAGCACACTCGCAACCCTCTCTCCAGCCCAGCACATTCGCATCCCTCTCTCCAGCCCAGCACATTCGCATCCCTCTCTCCAGCCCAACACTCACATCACTCTCTCCAGCCCAGCACTCGCTTCACTCTCTCCTGCCCAGCACACTCACATCACTCTCTCCAGCCCAGCACACTCACATCACTCCCTCCAGCCCACCACACTCACATCACCCTCTCCAGCCCAGCACACTCACATCACCCTCTCCAGTCCAGCACACTCACATCACTCTCTCCAACCCAGCACACTCACATCACCCTCTCTTGTCCAGCGCACTCACATCCCTCCTCTCCAGCCCAGCAGACTCACATCCCTCCTCTCCAGCCCAGCGCACTCACATCCCTCCTCTCCAGCCCAGCACACTAACATCCCTCTCTCCAGCCCAGCACACTCACAACCCTCTCTCCAGCCCAGCACACTCGCATCACTCTCTCCAGCCCAGCACGCGCACACCCCTCTCTCCAGCCCAGCACACTCAGATCACCCTCTCCAGCCCAGCACACTCACATCACTCTCTCCAGCCCACACACTCACATCACTCTCTCCAGCCCAGCACACTCACATCACTCTCTCCAGCCCAGCACACTCACATCCCTCTCTCCAGCCCTGCACACTCACATCCCTCTCTCCAGCCCAGCACACTCGCATCACTCTCTCCCGCCCAGCACACTCGCATCCCTCTCTCCAGTCCACCGCACTCACATCCCTCTCTCCAGTCCACCGCACTCACATCACTCTCTCCAGCCCAGCACACTCCCATCCCTCTCTCCAGCCCAGCACACTCACATCCCTCTCTCCAGCCCAGCACACTCACATTCCTCTCTCCAGCCCAGCACATTCGCATCCCCCTCTCCAGCCCAGCACATTCGCATCCCTCCTCTCCAGCCCAGCAGACTCACATACCTCCTCTCCAGCCCAGCGCACTCACATACCTCCTCTCCAGCCCAGCACACTCACATCCCTCTCTCCAGCCCAGCTCACTCACATCCCTCTCTCAAGCCCAGCTCACTCACATCCCTCTCTCCAGCCCAGGTCACTCACATCCCTCTCTCCAGCCCAGCACACTCACATCCCTCCCTCCAGCCCAGCACTCGCTTCACTCTCTCCAGCCCAGCACACTCACATCCCTCTCTCCAGCCCTGCACACTCACATCCCTCTCTCCAGCCCAGCACACTCACATCACTCTCTCCAGCCCAGCACTCGCTTCACTCTCTCCAGCCCAGCACACTCCCATCCCTCTCTCCAGCCCAGCACGCTCACATCCCTCTCTCCAGCCCAGCTCACTCACATCCCTCCCTCCAGCCCAGCTCACTCACATCCCTCTCTCCAGCCCAGCACGCTCACATCCCTCTCTCCAGCCCACCTCACTCACATCCCTCACTCCAGCCCAGCACATTCGCATCCCTCCTCTCCAGCCCAGCAGACTCACATACCTCCTCTCCAGCCCAGCGCACTCACATACCTCCTCTCCAGCCCAGCACACTCACATCCCTCTCTCCAGCCCAGCACACTCACATCCCTCTCTCCAGCCCAGCTCACTCACATCCCTCTCTCAAGCCCAGCTCACTCACATCCCTCTCTCCAGCCCAGCTCACTCACATCCCTCTCTCCAGCCCAGCACACTCACATCCCTCCCTCCAGCCCAGCACTCGCTTCACTCTCTCCAGCCCAGCACACTCACATCCCTCTCTCCAGCCCTGCACACTCACATCCCTCTCTCCAGCCCAGCACACTCACATCACTCTCTCCAGCCCAGCACTCGCTTCACTCTCTCCAGCCCAGCACACTCCCATCCCTCTCTCCAGCCCAGCACGCTCACATCCCTCTCTCCAGCCCAGCTCACTCACATCCCTCCCTCCAGCCCAGCTCACTCACATCCCTCTCTCCAGCCCAGCACGCTCACATCCCTCTCTCCAGCCCAGCACTCACATCACTCTCTCCAGCCCACCACTCTCATCCCTCTCTCCAGCACAGCAGACTCGCATCACTCTCTCCAGCCCAGCACTTCACTCTCTCCAGCCCAGCACTCACTTCACTCTTTCCAGCCCAGCACATTCACATCCCTCTCTCCAGCCCAGCACACTCACATCCCTCTCTCCAGCCCTGCACACTCACATCCCTGTCTCCAGCCCAGCACACTCACATCACTCTCTCCAGCCCAGCACACTCACAATCCTCTCTGCAGACCAGCACACTCACACCACTCTCTCCAGCCCAGCACACTCACAACCCTCTCTCCAGCCCAGCACACTCACATCTCTCTCTCCAGCCCAGTACACAGATCACCCTCTCCAGCCCAGCACACTCGCATCACTCTCTCCAGCCCAGCACACTCACATCCCTCTCTCCAGCCCTGCACTCACTTCACACTCTCCAGCCCAGCACACTCGCAACCCTCTCTCCAGCCCAGCACATTCGCATCCCTCTCTCCAGCCCAGCACATTCGCATCCCTCTCTCCAGCCCAACACTCACATCACTCTCTCCAGCCCAGCACTCGCTTCACTCTCTCCTGCCCAGCACACTCGCATCACTCTCTCCAGCCCAGCACACTCACATCACTCTCTCCAACCCAGCACACTCACATCACCCTCTCTTGTCCAGCGCACTCACATCCCTCCTCTCCAGCCCAGCAGACTCACATCCCTCTCTCCAGCCCAGCGCACTCACATCCCTCTCTCAAGCCCAGCTCACTCACATCCCTCTCTCCAGCCCAGCTCACTGACATCCCTCTCTCCAGCCCAGGACACTCACATCCCTCCCTCCAGCCCAGCACTCGCTTCACTCTCTCCAACCCAGCACACTCACTTCCCTCTCTCCAGCCCAGCACACTCACATCCCTCGCTTCAGCCCAGCACACTCGCATCACTCTCTCCAGCCCAGCACTCGCTTCACTCTCTCCAGCCCAGCACACTCCCATCCCTCTCTCCAGCCCAGCACGCTCACATTCCTCTCTCCAGCCCAGCTCACTCACATCCCTCTCTCCAGCCCAGCACGCTCACATCCCTCTCTCCAGCTCAGCGCACTCTCATCCCTCTCTCCAGCACAGTTCGCTCAGATCACCCTCTCCAGCCCAACACACTCACATCACTCTCTCCAGCCCAGCACTCACTTCACTCTCTCCAGCCCAGCACACTCACATCCCTCTCTCCAGCCCAGGACTCACTTCACACTCTCCAGCCCAGCACTCACCTCCCTCTCTCCAGCCCAGCACACTCACATCCCTCTCTCCAGCCCAGCACACTCGCATCCCTCTCTCCAGCCCAGCACACTCACATCCCTCTCTCCAGCCCAGCACACTCGCATCCCTCTCTCCAGCCCAGCACACTCGCATCCCTCTCTCCAGCCCAGCACACTCACATCCCTCTCTCCAGCCCAGCACACTCACATCCCTCTCTCCAGCCCAGCATTCGCTTCACTCTCTCCAGCCCAGCACACTCACATCCCTCTCTCCAGCCCAGCACACTCGCATCACTGTCTCCAGTCCAGCACTCGCTTCACTCTCTCCAGCCCAGTACACTCAGATCACCCTCTCCAGCCCAGCACACTCAAATCAGTGTCTCCAGTCCAGCACACTCACATCACCCTCTCCAGTCCAGCACTCACTTCACTCTCTCCAGCCCAGCACACTCCCATCCCTCTCTCCAGCCCAGCACACTCACATCCCTCTCTCCAGCCCAGCACACTCACATGCCTCTCTCCAGCCCAGCACACTCACATCACTCTTTCCAGCCCAGCACACTCACATCCCTCTCTCCAGTCCAGCACTCACTTCACTCTCTCCAGCCCAGCACACTCCCATCCCTCTCTCCAGCCCAGCACACTCACATCCCTCTCTCCAGCCCAGCACACTCACATGCCTCTCTCCAGCCCAGCACACTCACATCACTCTCTCCAGCCCAGCACACTCACAATCCTCTCTGCAGACCAGCACACTCACACCACTCTCTCCAGCCCAGCACCCTCACATCACCCTCTCCAGCCCAGCACACGCACATCACTCTGTCCAGCCCAGGACTCACTTCACCCTCTCCAGCCCAGCACACTCCCATCCCTCTCTCCAACCCAGCACACTCACATCACTCTCTCCAGCCCAGCACACTTACATCACTCTCTAGTCCAGTACACTCTCATCCCTCTCTCCAGCCCAGCACTCACAACCCTCTCTCCAGCCCAGCACACTCACATCACCCTCTCCAGCCCAGCACACCCACATCACTCTCTCCAGCCCAGCACACTCGCATCACTCTCTCCAGCCCAGCACACTCCCATCCCTCTCTCCAGCCCTGCACTCACTTCACACTCTCCAGCCCAGCACACTCGCATCCCTCTCTCCAGCCCAGCACTTTCTCATCCCTCTCTCCAGCCCAGCACATTCGCATCCCTCTCTCCAGCCCAGCACTCACATCACTCTCTCCAGCCCAGGACACTCACATCACTCTCTCCAGCCCAGCACACTGCCATCACACTCTCTTGTCCACCGCACTCGCATCCCTCTCTCCAGCCCAGCACACTCCCATCCTTCTCTCCAGTCCAGCACACTCAGAATCCTCTCTGCAGGCCAGCATACTCACACCTCTCTCTCCAGCCCAGCACACTTATAACTCTCTCTCCAGCCCAGCACACTCTCATTACCCTCTCCATCCCTGCACTCACTTCACTCTCTCCAGCTCAGCACACTCACATCCCTCTCTCCAGCCCAGGACTCATTTCACACTCTCCAGCCCAGCAGTCACCTCCCTCTCTCCAGCCCAGCACACTCACATCCCTCTCTCCAGCCCAGCACACTCACATCCCTCTCTCCAGCCCAGCACACTCGCATCCCTCTCTCCAGCCCAGCACACTCACATCCCTCTCTCCAGCCCAGCACACTCTCATCCCTCTCTCCAGCCCAGCACACTCGCATCCCTCTCTTCAGCCCAGCACACTCACATCCCTCTCTCCAGCCTGCACACTCACATCCCTCTCTCCAGCCCAGCACACTCCCATCCCTCTCTCCAGCCCAGCACACTCACTTCACTCTCTCCAGCCCAGCACACTCTCATCCCACTCTCCAGCCCAGCACACTCACATCCCTCTCTCCAGCCCTGCACACTCTCATCCCTCTCTCCAGCCCTGCACACTCACATCACCCTCTCCAGCCCAGCATACTCACATCCCTCTCTCCAGCCCTGCACACTCGCATCACTGTCTCCAGCCCAGCACTCGCTTCACTCTCTCCAGCCCAGCACACTCACATCCCTCTCTCCAGCCCAGCACTCACTTCACTCTCTCCAGCCCATCACTCACTTCACTGTTTCCAGCCCAGTACACTCAGATCACCCTCTCCAGCCCAGCACACTCACATCAGTGTCTCCAGTCCAGCACACTCACTTCACTCTTTCCAGCCCAGCACACTCACGTCCCTCTCTCCAGTCCGGCACTCACTTCACTCTCTCCAGCCCAGCACACTCCCATCCCTCTCTCCAGCCCAGCACACTCACATCCCTCTCTCCAGCCCAGCACACTCACATCCCTCTCTCCAGCCCAGCACACTCACATGCCTCTCTCCAGCCCAGCACACTCACATCACTCTCTCCAGCCCAGCACACTCACAACCCTCTCTCCAGCCCAGCACACTCACATCACCCTCTACAGCCCAGCACACTCACATCTCTCTCTCCAGCCCAGTACACTCAGATCACCCTCTCCAGCCCAGCACACTCGCATCACTCTCTCCAGCCCAGCACACTCACATCCCTCTCTCCAGCCCTGCACTCACTTCACACTCTCCAGCCCAGCACACTCGCAACCCTCTCTCCAGCCCAGCACATTCGCATCCCTCTCTCCAGCCCAGCACATTCGCATCCCTCTCTCCAACCCAACACTCACATCACTCTCTCCAGCCCAGCACTCGCTTCACTCTCTCCTGCCCAGCACACTCACATCACTCTCTCCAGCCCAGCACACTCACATCACTCCCTCCAGCCCACCACACTCACATCACCCTCTCCAGCCCAGCACACTCACATCACCCTCTCCAGTCCAGCGCACTCACATCCCTCCTCTCCAGCCCAGCACACTCACATCCCTCTCTCCAGCCCAGCGCACTCACATCCCTCCTCTCCAGCCCAGCACACTAACATCCCTCTCTCCAGCCCAGCACACTCACAACCCTCTCTCCAGCCCAGCACACTCGCATCACTCTCTCCAGCCCAGCACGCACACACCCCTCTCTCCAGCCCAGCACACTCAGATCACCCTCTCCAGCCCAGCACACTCTCATCCCTCCCTCCAGCCCAGCACACTCGCATCCCTCTCTTCAGCCCAGCACACTCACAGCCCTCTCTCCAGCCCAGCACACTCACATCACCCTCTCCAGCCCAGCACACTCACATCACTCTCTCCAGCCCAGCACACTCACATCCCTCTCTACAGCCCAGCACACTCACATCCCTCTCTCCAGCCCAGCTCACTCACATCCCTCCCTCCAGCCCAGCACTCGCTTCACTCTCTCCAGCCCAGCACACTCACATCCCTCTCTCCAGCCCAGCACACTCGCATCCCTCTCTCCAGCCCAGCACACTCGCATCCCCCTCTCCAGCCCTGCGCACTCATATCCCCCTCTCCAGCTCAGCGCACTCTCATCCCTCTCTCCAGCACAGCGGACTCGCATCACTCTCTCCAGCCCAGCACTCACTTCACTCTCTCCAGCCCAGCACTCACTTCACTCTCTCCAGCCCAGCACGCTCACATCCCTCTCTCCAGCCCAGCACGCTCACATCCCTCTCTCCAGCCCAGCACACTCACATCCCTCTCTCCAGTCCAGCACACAGTCACCACTCTCTCCAGCCCTGCACACTCACATCCCTCTCTCCAGCCCAGCACTCACTTCACTCTCTCCAGCCCAGCACACTCCCATCCCTCTCTCCAGCCCAGCACACTCACATCACTCTCACCAGCCCAGCATACACATATCACTCTCTCCAGCCCAGGACTCACTTCAATCTCTCCAGCCCAGCACACTCACATCCCTCTCTCCAGCCCAGCACACTCACATCCCTCTCTCCAGCCCAGCACACTCACACCCCTATCTCCAGCCCAGCACACTCACATCACTCTCTCCAGCCTAGCACACTTACATCACTCTCTAGTCCAGTACACTCTCATCCCTCTCTCCAGCCCAGCACACTCACAATCCTCTCTGCAGACCAGCGCACTCACACCACTCTCTCCAGCCCAGCACACTCACAACCCTCTCTCCAGCCCAGCAGACTCACATCACCCACTCCAGCCCAGCACACTCACATCACTCTCTCCAGCCCAGTACACTCAGATCACCCTCTCCAGCCCAGCACACTCGCATCACTCTCTCCAGCCCAGCACACTCACATCCCTCTCTCCAGCCCTGCACTCACTTCACACTCTCCAGCCCAGCACACTTGCATCCCTCTCTCCAGCCCATCACACTTGCATCCCTCTCTCCAGCCCAGCACACTCACATCACTCTCTCCAGCCCAGCACACTCACATCACTCTCTCCAGCCCAGCACACTCACATCCCTCTCTCCAGCCCAGCACACTCACATCACTCTCTCCAGCCCAGCACACTCACATCACTCTCTAGTCCAGTACACTCACATCCCTCTCTCCAGCCCAGCGCACTCACAATCCTCTCTGCAGACCAGCACACTCACACCACTCTCTCCAGCTCAGCACACTCACAACCCTCTCTCCAGCCCTGCACACTCACATCCCTCTCTCCAGCCCAGCACACTCACATCACTCTCTCCAGCCCAGCACTCGCTTCACTCTCTCCAGCCCAGCACACTCCCATCCCTCTCTCCAGCCCAGCACGCTCACATCCCTCTCTCCAGCCCAGCTCACTCACATCCCTCCCTCCAGCCCAGCTCACTCTCACCACTCTCTCTAGCCCAGCACACTCTCATTACCCTCTCCAGCCCAGCACACTCGCATCCCCCTCTCCAGCCCAGCGCTCTCATCACTCTCTCCAGCCCACCACTCACATCACTCTCTCGAGTCCATCACACTCACATAATTCTCTCTAGTCCAGTACACTCCCATCACTCTCTCCAGCCCAGCACACTCTCATCCCTCTCTCCAGCCCAGGACACTCACATCACTCTCTCCAGCCCTGCACACTTACATCACTCTCTAGTCCAGTACTCTCTTATCCCTCTCTCCAGCCCAGCACACTCACACCACTCTCTCCAGCCCAGCACACTCACAACCCTCTCTTCAGCACAGTTCGCTCAGATCACCCTCTCCAGCCCAACACACTCACATCCCTCTCTCCATCCCACCACTCACTTCACTCTCGTCAGCCCAGCACACTCACATCCCTCTCTCCAGCCCAGGACTCACTTCCCTCTCTCCAGCCCAGCACACTCGCATCCCTCTCTCCAGCCCAGCACACTCACATCCCTCTCTCCAGCCCAGCACACTCACATCCCTCTCTCCAGCCCAGCACACTCACATCCCTCTCTCCAGCCCAGCACACTCACATCCCTCTCTCCAGTCCAGCACACTCACATCCCTCTCTCCAGCCCAGCACACTCCCATCCCTCTCTCCAGCCCAGCATACTCACTTCACTCTCTCCAGTCCTGCACACTCACATCCCTCTCTCCAGTCCAGCACACTCACATCCCTCTCTCCAGCCCAGCACACTCGCATCCCTCTCTCCAGTCCTGCACACTCACATCCCCCTCTCCAGCTCAGCGCGCTCTCATCCCTCCCTCCAGCACAGCAGACTCTCATCACTCTCTCCAGCCCAGCACTCACTTCACTCTCTCCAGCCCATCACTCACTTCACTCTTTCCAGCCCAGTACACTCAGATCACCCTCTCCAGCCCAGCACACTCACATCAGTGTCTCCAGTCCAGCACACTCACTTCACTCTCTCCAGCCCAGCACACTCCCATCCCTCTCTCCAGCCCAGCACACTCACATCCCTCTCTCCAGCCCAGCACACTCACATGCCTCTCTCCAGCCCAGCACACTCACATCACTCTCTCCAGCCCAGCACACTCACAATCCTCTCTGCAGACCAGCACACTCACACCACTCTCTCCAGCCCAGCACACTCACAACCCTCTCTCCAGCCCAGCACACTCACATCACCCTCTCCAGCCCAGCACACTCACATCTCTCTCTCCAGCCCAGTACACTCAGATCACCCTCTCCAGCCCAGCACACTCGCATCACTCTCTCCAGCCCAGCACACTCACATCCCTCTCTCCAGCCCTGCACTCACTTCACACTCTCCAGCCCAGCACACTCGCAACCCTCTCTCCAGCCCAGCACATTCGCATCCCTCTCTCCAGCCCAGCACATTCGCATCCCTCTCTCCAGCCCAACACTCACATCACTCTCTCCTGCCCAGCACACTCACATCACTCTCTCCAGCCCAGCACACTCACATCACTCCCTCCAGCCCACCACACTCACATCACCCTCTCCAGCCCAGCACACTCACATCACCCTCTCCAGTCCAGCACACTCACATCACTCTCTCCAACCCAGCACACTCACATCACCCTCTCTTGTCCAGCGCACTCACATCCCTCCTCTCCAGCCCAGCAGACTCACATCCCTCTCTCCAGCCCAGCGCACTCACATCCCTCCTCTCCAGCCCAGCACACTAACATCCCTCTCTCCAGCCCAGCACACTCACAACCCTCTCTCCAGCCCAGCACACTCGCATCACTCTCTCCAGCCCAGCACGCGCACACCCCTCTCTCCAGCCCAGCACACTCAGATCACCCTCTCCAGCCCAGCACACTCACATCACTCTCTCCAGCCCAGCACACTCACATCACTCTCTCCAGCCCAGCACACTCACATCACTCTCTCCAGCCCAGCACACTCACATCCCTCTCTCCAGCCCTGCACACTCACATCCCTCTCTCCAGCCCAGCACACTCACATCCCTCTCTCCAGCCCAGCACACTCACATCCCTCTCTCCAGCCCAGCACACTCACATCCCTCTCTCCAGCCCAGCACGCTCACATCCCTCTCTCCAGCCCACCTCGCTCACATCCCTCTCTCCAGCCCAGCACTCACATCACTCTCTCCAGCCCACCACTCACATCACTCTCCCGGCCCACCACTCTCATCCCTCTCTCCAGCACAGCAGACTCGCATCACTCTCTCCAGCCCAGCACTCACTTCACTCTCTCCAGCCCAGCACTCACTTCACTCTTTCCAACACAGCACATTCACATCACTCTCTCCAGCCCAGCACACTCACATCCCTCTCTCCAGCCCAGCACACTCACATCCCTCTCTCCAGCCCAGCACACTCACAGCCCTCTCTCCAGCCCAGCACACTCACAGCCCTCTCTCCAGCCCAGCACACTCACATCACCCTCTCCAGCCCAGCACACTCACATCACTCTCTCCAGCCCAGCACACTCACATCCCTCTCTACAGCCCAGCACACTCACATCCCTCTCTCCAGCCCAGCACACTCCCATCCCTCTCTCCAGCCCAGCATACTCACTTCACTCTCTCCAGTCCTGCACACTCACATCCCTCTCTCCAGTCCAGCACACTCACATCCCTCTCTCCAGCCCAGCACACTCGCATCCCTCTCTCCAGTCCTGCACACTCACATCCCCCTCTCCAGCTCAGCGCGCTCTCATCCCTCCCTCCAGCACAGCAGACTCTCATCACTCTCTCCAGCCCAGCACTCACTTCACTCTCTCCAGCCCATCACTCACTTCACTCTTTCCAGCCCAGTACACT
This sequence comes from Scyliorhinus torazame, assembly GCF_047496885.1. NCBI lineage: Eukaryota > Metazoa > Chordata > Chondrichthyes > Carcharhiniformes > Scyliorhinidae > Scyliorhinus > Scyliorhinus torazame. The sequence continues at coordinate 87,891,988 of NC_092710.1, read as the reverse complement.
CAGATCACCCTCTCCAGCCCAGCACACTCACATCAGTGTCTCCAGTCCAGCACACTCACTTCACTCTTTCCAGCCCAGCACACTCACGTCCCTCTCTCCAGTCCGGCACTCACTTCACTCTCTCCAGCCCAGCACACTCCCATCCCTCTCTCCAGCCCAGCACACTCACATCCCTCTCTCCAGCCCAGCACACTCACATGCCTCTCTCCAGCCCAGCACACTCACATCACTCTCTCCAGCCCAGCACACTCACAATCCTCTCTGCAGACCAGCACACTCACACCACTCTCTCCAGCCCAGCACACTCACAACCCTCTCTCCAGCCCAGCACACTCACATCACCCTCTCCAGCCCAGCACACTCACATCTCTCTCTCCAGCCCAGTACACTCGCATCACTCTCTCCAGCCCAGCACACTCGCATCACTCTCTCCAGCCCAGCACACTCACATCCCTCTCTCCAGCCCTGCACTCACTTCACACTCTCCAGCCCAGCACACTCGCAACCCTCTCTCCAGCCCAGCACATTCGCATCCCTCTCTCCAGCCCAGCACATTCGCATCCCTCTCTCCAGCCCAACACTCACATCACTCTCTCCAGCCCAGCACTCGCTTCACTCTCTCCTGCCCAGCACACTCACATCACTCTCTCCAGCCCAGCACACTCACATCACTCCCTCCAGCCCACCACACTCACATCACCCTCTCCAGCCCAGCACACTCACATCACCCTCTCCAGTCCAGCACACTCACATCACTCTCTCCAACCCAGCACACTCACATCACCCTCTCTTGTCCAGCGCACTCACATCCCTCCTCTCCAGCCCAGCAGACTCACATCCCTCTCTCCAGCCCAGCGCACTCACATCCCTCCTCTCCAGCCCAGCACACTAACATCCCTCTCTCCAGCCCAGCACACTCACAACCCTCTCTCCAGCCCAGCACACTCGCATCACTCTCTCCAGCCCAGCACGCGCACACCCCTCTCTCCAGCCCAGCACACTCAGATCACCCTCTCCAGCCCAGCACACTCACATCACTCTCTCCAGCCCAGCACACTCACATCACTCTCTCCAGCCCAGCACACTCACATCACTCTCTCCAGCCCAGCACACTCACATCCCTCTCTCCAGCCCTGCACACTCACATCCCTCTCTCCAGCCCAGCACACTCACATCCCTCTCTCCAGCCCAGCACACTCACATCCCTCTCTCCAGCCCAGCACACTCACATCCCTCTCTCCAGCCCAGCACGCTCACATCCCTCTCTCCAGCCCACCTCGCTCACATCCCTCTCTCCAGCCCAGCACTCACATCACTCTCTCCAGCCCACCACTCACATCACTCTCCCGGCCCACCACTCTCATCCCTCTCTCCAGCACAGCAGACTCGCATCACTCTCTCCAGCCCAGCACTCACTTCACTCTCTCCAGCCCAGCACTCACTTCACTCTTTCCAACACAGCACATTCACATCACTCTCTCCAGCCCAGCACACTCACATCCCTCTCTCCAGCCCAGCACACTCACATCCCTCTCTCCAGCCCAGCACACTCACAGCCCTCTCTCCAGCCCAGCACACTCACAGCCCTCTCTCCAGCCCAGCACACTCACATCACCCTCTCCAGCCCAGCACACTCACATCACTCTCTCCAGCCCAGCACACTCACATCCCTCTCTACAGCCCAGCACACTCACATCCCTCTCTCCAGCCCAGCTCACTCACATCCCTCCCTCCAGCCCAGCACTCGCTTCACTCTCTCCAGCCCAGCACACTCACATCCCTCTCCCCAGCCCAGCACACTCGCATCCCTCTCTCCAGCCCAGCACACTCGCATCCCCCTCTCCAGCCCTGCGCACTCATATCCCCCTCTCCAGCTCAGCGCACTCTCATCCCTCTCTCCAGCACAGCGGACTCGCATCACTCTCTCCAGCCCAGCACTCACTTCACTCTCTCCAGCCCAGCACTCACTTCACTCTCTCCAGCCCAGCACGCTCACATCCCTCTCTCCAGCCCAGCACACTCACATCCCTCTCTCCAGTCCAGCACACAGTCACCACTCTCTCCAGCCCTGCACACTCCCATCCCTCTCTCCAGCCCAGCACACTCACATCACTCTCTCCAGCCCAGCATACACACATCACTCTCTCCAGCCCAGGACTCACTTCAATCTCTCCAGCCCAGCACACTCAGATCACCCTCTCCAGCCCAGCACACTCGCATCACTCTCTCCAGCCCAGCACACTCACATCCCTCTCTCCAGCCCTGCACTCACTTCACACTCTCCAGCCCAGCACACTTGCATCCCTCTCTCCAGCCCATCACACTTGCATCCCTCTCTCCAGCCCAGCACACTCACATCACTCTCTCCAGCCCAGCACACTCACATCACTCTCTCCAGCCCAGCACACTCACATCCCTCTCTCCAGCCCAGCACACTCACATCACTCTCTCCAGCCCAGCACACTCACATCACTCTCTAGTCCAGTACACTCACATCCCTCTCTCCAGCCCAGCGCACTCACAATCCTCTCTGCAGACCAGCACACTCACACCACTCTCTCCAGCTCAGCACACTCACAACCCTCTCTCCAGCCCTGCACACTCACATCCCTCTCTCCAGCCCAGCACACTCACATCACTCTCTCCAGCCCAGCACTCGCTTCACTCTCTCCAGCCCAGCACACTCCCATCCCTCTCTCCAGCCCAGCACGCTCACATCCCTCTCTCCAGCCCAGCTCACTCACATCCCTCCCTCCAGCCCAGCTCACTCTCACCACTCTCTCTAGCCCAGCACACTCTCATTACCCTCTCCAGCCCAGCACACTCGCATCCCCCTCTCCAGCCCAGCGCTCTCATCACTCTCTCCAGCCCACCACTCACATCACTCTCTCGAGTCCATCACACTCACACCACTCTCTCCAGCTCAGCACACTCACAACCCTCTCTCCAGCCCAGCGCACACACATCACCCTCTCCAGCCCAGCACACTCACAACCCTCTCTCCAGCCCAGCACACTCACATCACCCTCTCCAGCCCAGTACACTCAGATCACCCTCTCCAGCCCAGCATACTCGCATCTCTCTCTGCAGCCCAGCACACTCGCATCCCTCTCTCCAGCCCAGCACATTCGCATCCCTCTCTCCAGCCCAGCACCTTCGCATCGCTCTCTCCAGCCCAGCACACACACATCCTTCTCTCCAGTCCAGCACACTCACAATCCTCTCTGCAGGCCAGCACACTCACATCACTCTCTCCAGCCCTGCACACTCGCATCACTCTCTCCAGCCCAGGACTCACTTCACTCTCTCCAGCCCAGCACACTCACATCCCTCTCTCCAGCCCAGCACACTCACATCCCTCTCTCCAGTCCAGCACACTCCCATCCATCTCTTCAGTCCAGCACACACACATCGCCCTCTCCAGCCCAGTAAACTCACATCACCCTCTCCAGCCCAGCACACTCACATCACTCTCTCCAGCCCAGCGCGCACACATCACCCTCTCCAGCCCAGCAAACTCACATCACCCTCTCCAGTCCAGCACACTCGCATCCATCTCGCCAGCCCAGGACTCACTTCACTCTGTCCAGCCCAGCACACACTCATCCCTCTCTCCAGTCCAGCACACTCACATCACTCTCCCCACCCGTACACTCGCAACACCCTCTCGAGCCCCGCACACTCACATCACTCTCTCCATTCCAGCACACTCCCATCCCCCTCTCCAGCCCAGCACTCACTTCACTCTCTCCAGCACAGCACACTCACATCCCTCTCTCCTGCCCAGCACACTCTCATCACCCTCTCCAGCCCAGCACACTCACATCACTCTCTCCAGCCCAGCACTCACTTCACTCTCTCCAGCCCAGCACACTCACATCCCTCTCTCCAGCCCAGCACACTCACATCACCCTCTCTAGCCCAGCACACTCCCATCACACTCTCCAGCCCAGGACTCACTTCACTCTCTCCAGCCCAGCACACTCACATCCCTCTCTCCAGCCCAGCACATTCACCTCCCTCTCTCCAGCCCAGCACACTCACATCACTCTCTCCAGCAAAACACTCCGATCACCCTCTCCCGCCCAGCACACTCACATCACTCTCTCCAATCCAGCAAACTCACATCCCTCTCTCCAGCCCAGCACACTCACAGCAATTTCTCCAGCCCAGCACACTCACAACCCTCTCTCCAGCCCAGCACACTCACATCCCTCTCTCCAGTCCAGCACACTCCCATCCATCTCTCCAGTCCAGCACACTCACATCACCCTCTCCAGCCCAGCACACTCACATCACCGTCTCTAGCCCAGCACACTCTCATCACCCTCTCCAGCCCAGCACACTCACATCACTCTCTCCAGCCCAGCACACACTCACCACTCTCTCCAGCCCAGCACACTCACATCACCCTTTTCAGCCCAGCACACTCACATCCCTCGTTCCAGCCCAGGACTCACTTCACTCTCTCCAGCCCAGCACACTCACATCCCTCTTTCCAGCCCAGCACACTCAAATCACCCTCTCCAGCCCTGCACACTCACACCACTCTCCCCAGCCCAGCAAACTCACATCCCTCTCTCCAGCCCAGCACACTCTCATCCCTCTCTGCAGCCCAGCACACACACATCCCTCTCTCCAGCCCAGCACACTCTCATCACTCTCTCTAGTCCACCGCAATCGCATCCCTCTCTCCAGCCCAGCACACTCTCATCCATCTCTCCAGTCCAGCATACTCACATCATTCTCTAAAAGGGGAGCAGAGACAACCCCGGCAACTATAGGCCGGTGAGCCTCACGTCTGTAGTGGGTAAAGTCTTGGAGGGGATTATAAGAGACAAGATTTATAATCATCTAGATAGGAATAATATGATCAGGGATAGTCAGCATGGCTTTGTGAAGGGTAGGTCATGACTCACAAACCTTATTGAGTTCTTTGAGAAGGTGACTGAACAGGTAGACGAGGGTAGAGCAGTTGATGTGGTGTATATGGATTTCAGCAAAGCGTTTGATAAGGTTCCCCACGGTAGGCTATTGCAAAAAATACGGAGGCTGGGGATTGAGGGTGATTTAGAGATGTGGATCAGAAATTGGCTAGCTGAAAGAAGACAGAGGGTGGTGGTTGATGGGAAATGTTCAGAATGGAGTACAGTCACAAGTGGAGTACCACAAGGATCTGTTCTGGGGCCGTTGCTGTTTGTCATTTTTATCAATGACCTAGAGGAAGGCGCAGAAGGGTGGGTGAGTAAATTTGCAGACGATACTAAAGCCCGTGGTGTTGTCGATAGTGTGGAAGGATGTAGCAGATTACAGAGGGATATAGAAAAGCTGCAGAGCTGGGCCGAGAGGTGGCAAATGGAGTTTAATGTAGAGAAGTGTGAGGTGATTCACTTTGGAAGGAATAACAGGAATGCGGAATATTTGGCTAATGGTAAAGTTCTTGAAAGTGTGGATGAGCAGAGGGATCTAGGTGTCCATGTACATAGATCCCTGAAAGTTGCCACCCAGGTTGATAGGGTTGTGAAGAAGGCAATGGAGTGTTGGCCTTTATTGGTAGAGGGATTGAGTTCCGGAGTCAGGAGGTCATGTTGCAGCTGTACAGAACTCTGGTACGGCCGCATTTGGAGTATTGCGTACAGTTCTGGTCACCGCATTATAGGAAGGACGTGGAGGCTTTGTAGCGGGTGCAGAGGAGATTTACCAGGATGTTGCCTGGTCTGGAGGGAAAATCTCTTGAGGAAAGGCTGATGGACTTGAGGTTGTTTTCGTTGGAGAGAAGAAGGTTAAGAGGAGACTTAATAGAGGCATACAAAATGATCAGGGGGTTGGATAGAGTGGACAGTGAGAGCCTTCTCCCGCAGATGGAAATGGCTGGCACGAGGGGACATAGCTTTAAACTGAGGGGTAATAAATATAGGACAGAGGTCAGAGGTAGGTTCTTTACGCAAAGAGTAGTGAGGCCGTGGAATGCCCTACCTGCGACAGTAGTGAACTCGCCAACATTGAGGGCATTTAAAAGTTTATTGGGTAAACATATGGATGATAATGGCATAGTGTAGGTTAGATGTCTTTTGTTTCGGTGCAACATCGTGGGACGAAGGGCCTGCACTGCACTGGATTGTTCCATGTTCGATGTCCTATCACTCTCTCCAGACCAGCACTCACTTCACTCTCTCCAGCCCAGCACACTCATCTCTCTCCCCAGTCCAGCACACTCACACCCCTCTCTCCATCCCAGCACTCACTTCACTCTCTCCAGCCCAGCACACACACATCCCTCTCTCCAGCCCAGGTCTCACTTCACTCTCTCCAGCCCAGCACTCACTTCACTCTCTCCAGCCCAGCACACTCGCATCCCTCTCTCCAGCCCAGCACACTCACATCCCTCTCTCCAGCCCAGCACACTCACATCCCTCTCTCCAGCCCAGCACACTCACATCCCTCACTCCAGCCCAGCACACTCACATCCCTCACTCCAGCCCAGCACACTCACATCCCTCTCTCCAGCCCAGCACACTCGCATCACTCTCTCCAGCCCAGCACTCGCTTCACTCTCTCCAGCCCAGCACACTCGCATCCCTCTCTCCAGCCCAGCACGCACACATCCCTCTCTCCAGCCCAGCACGCACACATCCCTCTCTCCAGCCCAGCTCACTCACATCCCTCTCTCCAGCCCAGCACTCGCATCACTCTCTCCAGCCCAGCACACTCCCATCCCTCTCTCCAGCCCAGCACACTCACATCCCTCTCTCCAGCCCAGCTCACTCACATCCCTCTCTCCAGCCCAGCACACTCACATCCCTCTGTCCAGCCCAGCACACTCACATCCCTCTCTCCAGCCCAGCACACTCACATCCCACTCTCCAGCCCAGCTCACTCACATCCCTCTCTCCAGCCCAGCTCACTCACATCCCTCTCTCCAGCCCAGCACACTCGCATCCCTCTCTCCAGCCCAGCACACTCGCATCACTCTCTCCAGCCCAGCACTCGCTTCACTCTCCAGCCCAGCACACTCACATCCCTCTCTCCAGCCCAGCACACTCGCATCACTGTCTCCAGCCCAGCACTCGCTTCACTCTCTCCTGCCCAGCACACTCACATCCCTCTCTCCAGCCCAGCACACTCACAAACCTCTCTCCAGCCCAGCACACTCACATCCCTCTCTCCAGCCCAGCACACTCACATCCCTCTCTCCAGCCCAGCACGCTCACATCCCTCTCTCCAGCCCACTTCGCTCACATCCCTCTCTCCAGCCCAGCACTCACATCCCTCTCTCCAGCCCAGCACTCACATCCCTCTCTCCAGCCCAGCACTCACATCACTCTCTCTAGTCCATCACACTCACATCATTCTCTCCAGCCCAGCACACTCGCATCACTCTCTCCAGCCCAGTACACTCAGATCACCCTCTCCAGCCCAGCACACTCACATCAGTGTCTCCAGTCCAGCACACTCACATCACTCTCTCCAGTCCAGCACACTCACACCGCTCTCTCCAGTCCAGCACACTCACATCGCTCTCTCCAGCCCAGCACACTCACATCACCCTCTCCAGCCCAGCACACTCACATCACCCTCTCCAGCCCAGCAAACTCACATCACCTTCTCCTGCCCAGCACACTCATCACTCTCTCCGGCCCAGCACACTCACATCACTCTCTCCAGCCCAGCACACTCACATCACTCTCTCCAGCCCAGCGCACTCTCATCCCTCTCTCCAGCTCAGCGCGCACTCATCCCTCTCTCCAGCTCAGCACACTCGCATCCCTCTCTCCAGTCCAGCACACTCACATCACCCTCTAAAGCCGAGGACTCACTTCACTCTCACCACCCAGCACACTCACATCCCTCTCTCCAGCCCAGCACACTCACATCCCTCTCTCCAGCCCAGCACACTCACATCACACTCTCCAGCCCAGCACACTCACATCACCCTCTCCAGCCCAGCACACTCACATCCCTCTCTCCAGCTCAGCAAACTCACATCACCATCTCCTGCCCAGCACACTCATCACTCTCTCCGGCCCAGCACACTCACATCACTCTCTCCAGCCCAGCACACTCGCACCACTCTCTCCAGCCCAGCGCGCACTCATCCCTCTCTCCAGCCCAGCACACTCACATCCCTCTCTCCAGCCCAGGACTCACTTCACTCTCTCCAGCCCAGCACGCTCGCATCCCTCTCTCCAGCCCAGCACACTCACATCACCCTCTCCAGCCGAGGACTCACTTCACTCTCACCAGCCCAGCACACTCACATCCCTCTCTCCAGCCCAGCACACTTGCATCACCCTCTCCAGCCCAGCACACTCACATCACCATCTCCAGCCCAGCACACTCACATCACACTCTCCAGCCCAGCACACACACATCACCCTCTTCAGCCCAGTAAACTCACATCACCCTCTCCAGCCCAGCACACTCGCATCTCCCTCTCGAGCCCAGCACACTCAGATCACTCTCTCCAGTCCAGCACACCCGCATCCCTCCCTTCAGCCCAGCACCCACTTCACGCTCTCCAGCCCAGCACACTCGCATCCGTCTCTCCAGCCCAGCACACACTTCACACTCTCCAGCCCAGCACACACACTTCCCTCTCTCCAGCCCAGCACACTCACATCACCCTCTCTAGCCCAGCAAACTCACATCACTCTCTCCAGCCCAGGACTCACTTCACTCTCTCCAGCCCAGCACACTCACATCCCTCTCTCCAGCCCAGCACACTCACATCCCTCTCTCCAGCCCAGCACACTCACATCCCTCTCTCCAGCCCAGCACACTCACATCCCTCTCTCCTGCCCAGCACACTCACATCCCTCTCTCCAGTCCAGCACACACCCATCCATCTCTCCAGTCCAGCACACTCACATCACCCTCTCCAGCCCAGTAAACTCACATCACCCTCTCCATCCCAGCACACTCACATCCCTCCCTCCAGCCCCGCACACTCACATCCCTCTCTCCAGCCCAGCACACTCACATCACTCTCTCTAGTCGACCGCACTCACTTCACTCTCTCCAGCCCAGCACACACACATCCCTCTCTCCAGCCCAGGACTCACTTCACTCTCTCCAACCCAGCACTCACTTCACTCTCTCCAGCCCAGCACACTCACATCCCTCTCTCCAGCCCAGCACACTCGCATCACTCTCTCCAGCCCAACACTCACTTCACTCTCTCCAGCCTAGCACACTCGCATCCATCTCCCCAGCCCAGCACACTCTCATCCCTCTCTCCAGCCCAGCACGCTCACATCCCTCACTCCAGCCCAGCTCACTCTCATCCCTCTCTCCAGCCCAGCACTCTCACATCACTCTCACCAGCCCACCACTCACATCACTCTCTCCAGCCCATCACACTCACATCACTCTCTCTAGTCCATCACACTCACATCATTCTCTCCAGCCCAGCACACTCGCATCACTCTCTCCAGCCCAGTACACTCAGATCACCCTCTCCAGCCCAGCACACTCAGATCACCCTCTCCAGCCCAGCACACTCACATCACTCTCTCCAGTCCAGCACACTCACACCGCTCTCTCCAGTCCAGCACACTCACATCGCTCTCTCCAGCCCAGCACACTCACATCGCTCTCTCCAGCCCAGCACACTCACATCACTCTCTCCAGCCCAGCACACTCACATCACTCTCTCCAGCCCAGCACACTCACAACCCTCTCTCCAGCCCAGCACACTCACATCACCCTCTCCAGCCCAGCACACTCACATCACCCTCTCCAGCCCAGCACACTCACATCACCCTCTCCAGCCCAGCACACTCACATCACCCTCTCCAGCCCAGCAAACTCACATCACCTTCTCCTGCCCAGCACACTCATCACTCTCTCCGGCCCAGCACTCACTTCACTCTTTCTAGCCCAGCTCACTCACATCCCTCTCTCCAGCCCAGCACACTCACATACCTCTCTCCAGCCCAGCACACTCACATCCCTCTCTCCAGCCCAGCACACACTTCACACTCTCCAGCCCAGCACACACACTTCCCTCTCTCCAGCCCAGCACACTCACATCACCCTCTCTAGCCCAGCAAACTCACATCACTCTCTCCAGCCCAGGACTCACTTCACTCTCTCCAGCCCAGCACACTCACATCCCTCTCTCCAGCCCAGCACACTCACATCCCTCTCTCCAGCCCAGCACACTCACATCCCTCTCTCCAGCCCAGCACACTCACATCCCTCTCTCCTGCCCAGCACACTCACATCCCTCTCTCCAGTCCAGCACACACCCATCCATCTCTCCAGTCCAGCACACTCACATCACCCTCTCCAGCCCAGTAAACTCACATCACCCTCTCCATCCCAGCACACTCACATCCCTCCCTCCAGCCCCGCACACTCACATCCCTCTCTCCAGCCCAGCACACTCACATCACTCTCTCTAGTCGACCGCACTCACTTCACTCTCTCCAGCCCAGCACACACACATCCCTCTCTCCAGCCCAGGACTCACTTCACTCTCTCCAACCCAGCACTCACTTCACTCTCTCCAGCCCAGCACACTCACATCCCTCTCTCCAGCCCAGCACACTCGCATCACTCTCTCCAGCCCAGCACTCACTTCACTCTCTCCAGCCTAGCACACTCGCATCCATCTCCCCAGCCCAGCACACTCTCATCCCTCTCTCCAGCCCAGCACGCTCACATCCCTCACTCCAGCCCAGCTCACTCTCATCCCTCTCTCCAGCCCAGCACTCTCACATCACTCTCACCAGCCCACCACTCACATCACTCTCTCCAGCCCATCACACTCACATCACTCTCTCTAGTCCATCACACTCACATCATTCTCTCCAGCCCAGCACACACACATCACCCTCTTCAGCCCAGTAAACTCACATCACCCTCTCCAGCCCAGCACACTCGCATCTCCCTCTCGAGCCCAGCACACTCAGATCACTCTCTCCAGTCCAGCACACCCGCATCCCTCCCTTCAGCCCAGCACCCACTTCACGCTCTCCAGCCCAGCACACTCGCATCCCTCTCTCCAGCCCAGCACACACTTCACACTCTCCAGCCCAGCACACACACTTCCCTCTCTCCAGCCCAGCACACTCACATCACCCTCTCTAGCCCAGCAAACTCACATCACTCTCTCCAGCCCAGGACTCACTTCACTCTCTCCAGCCCAGCACACTCACATCCCTCTCTCCAGCCCAGCACACTCACATCCCTCTCTCCAGCCCAGCACACTCACATCCCTCTCTCCTGCCCAGCACACTCACATCCCTCTCTCCAGTCCAGCACACACCCATCCATCTCTCCAGTCCAGCACACTCACATCACCCTCTCCAGCCAAGTAAACTCACATCACCCTCTCCATCCCAGCACACTCACATCCCTCCCTCCAGCCCCGCACACTCACATCCCTCTCTCCAGCCCAGCACACTCACATCACTCTCTCTAGTCGACCGCACTCACTTCACTCTCTCCAGCCCAGCACACACACATCCCTCTCTCCAGCCCAGGACTCACTTCACTCTCTCCAACCCAGCACTCACTTCACTCTCTCCAGCCCAGCACACTCACATCCCTCTCTCCAGCCCAGCACACTCGCATCACTCTCTCCAGCCCAGCACTCACTTCACTCTCTCCAGCCTAGCACACTCGCATCCATCTCCCCAGCCCAGCACACTCTCATCCCTCTCTCCAGCCCAGCACGCTCACATCCCTCACTCCAGCCCAGCTCACTCTCATCCCTCTCTCCAGCCCAGCACTCTCACATCACTCTCACCAGCCCACCACTCACATCACTCTCTCCAGCCCATCACACTCACATCACTCTCTCTAGTCCATCACACTCACATCATTCTCTCCAGCCCAGCACACTCGCATCACTCTCTCCAGCCCAGTACACTCAGATCACCCTCTCCAGCCCAGCACACTCAGATCACCCTCTCCAGCCCAGCACACTCACATCACTCTCTCCAGTCCAGCACACTCACACCGCTCTCTCCAGTCCAGCACACTCACATCGCTCTCTCCAGCCCAGCACACTCACATCGCTCTCTCCAGCCCAGCACACTCACATCACTCTCTCCAGCCCAGCACACTCACATCACTCTCTCCAGCCCAGCACACTCACAACCCTCTCTCCAGCCCAGCACACTCACATCACCCTCTCCAGCCCAGCACACTCACATCACCCTCTCCAGCCCAGCACACTCACATCACCCTCTCCAGCCCAGCACACTCACATCACCCTCTCCAGCCCAGCAAACTCACATCACCTTCTCCTGCCCAGCACACTCATCACTCTCTCCGGCCCAGCACTCACTTCACTCTTTCTAGCCCAGCTCACTCACATCCCTCTCTCCAGCCCAGCACACTCACATCACTCTCTCCAGCCCAACACACTCACATCCCTCTCTCCAGCCCAGCACACTCACATCACCCTCTCCAGCCGAGGACTCACTTCACTCTCTCCAACCCAGCATACTCACATCCCTCTCTCCAGCCCAGCACACTCACATCACCCTCTCCAGCCCAGCACACTCACATCACCCTCTCCAGCCCAGCACACTCTCATCCCTCTCTCCAGCCCAGCACACTCGCATCACCCTCTCCAGCCCGGCACACTCACATCCCTCTCCAGCCGAGCACACTCGCATCACTGTCTCCAGCCCAGCACTCGCTTCACTCTCTCCAGCCCAGCACACTCACATCACTCTCTCCTGCCCAGCACACTTACATCCCTCTCTCCAGCCCAGCACACTCACATCCCTCTCTCCAGCCCAGCACACTCACATCCCTCTCTCCAGCCCAGCACACTCACATCCCTCTCTCCAGCCCAGCACGCTCACATCCCTCTCTCCAGCCCACCTCGCTCTCATCCCTCTCTCCAGCCCAGCACTGACATCACTCTCTCCAGCCCACCACTCACATCCCTCCTCTCCAGCCCAGCAGACTCACATCCCTCTCTCCAGCCCAGAGCACTCACATCCCTCCTCTCCAGCCCAGCACACTCACATCCCTCTCTCCAGCCCAGCACACTCACATCCCTCTCTCCAGCCCAGCACACTCGCATCACTCTCTCCAGCCCAGCACTCGCTTCACTCTCTCCCGCCCAGCACACTCACATCCCTCTCTCCAGCCCAGCACGCACACATCCCTCTCTCCAGCCCAGCACGCACACATCCCTCTCTCCAGCCCAGCTGACTCACATCCCTCTCTCCAGCCCAGCTCACTCACATCCCTCTCTCCAGCCCAGCACTCGCATCACTCTCTCCAGCCCAGCACACTCACATCACCCTCTCCAGCCCAGCACACTCACATCACCCTCTCCAGCCCAGCTCACTCACATCCCTCTCTCCAGCCCAGCTCACTGACATCCCTCTCTCCAGCCCAGCACACTCACATCCCTCCCTCCAGCCCAGCACTCGCTTCACTCTCTCCAGCCCAGCACACTCACATCCCTCTCCCCAGCACACTCACATCCCTCTCCCCAGCACACTCACATCCCTCTCTCCAGCCCAGCACACTCGCATCACTCTCTCCAGCCCAGCACTCGCTTCACTCTCTCCAGCCCAGCACACTCCCATCCCTCTCTCCAGCCCAGCACGCTCACATCCCTCTCTCCAGCCCAGCACGCTCACATCCCTCTCTCCAGCCCAGCTCACTCACATCCCTCTCTCCAGCCCAGCCCACTCACATCCCTCTCTCCAGCCCAGCATGCTCACATCCCTCTCTCCAGCCCAGCACACTCGCATCACCCTCTCCAGCCCGGCACACTCACATCCCTCTCCAGCCTAGCACACTCGCATCACTGTCTCCAGCCCAGCACTCGCTTCACTCTCTCCAGCCCAGCACACTCACATCACTCTCTCCTGCCCAGCACACTCACATCCCTCTCTCCAGCCCAGCACACTCACATCCCTCTCTCCAGCCCAGCACGCTCACATCACTCTCGCCAGCCCACCTCGCTCACATCCCTCTCTCCAGCCCAGCACTCACATCACTCTCTACAGCCCACCACTCACATCACTCTCTCCAGCCCACCACTCTCATCCCTCTCTCCAGCACAGCAGACTCGCATCACTCTCTCCAGCCCAGCACTCACTTCACTCTCTCCAGCCCAGCACTCACTTCACTCTTTCCAACCCAGCACATTCACATCACTCGCTCCAGCCCAGCACACTCACATCCCCCTCTCCAGCTCAGCACACTCACATCCCTCTCTCCAGTCCAGCACACAGTCACCATTCTCTCCAGCCCTGCACACTCCCATCCCTCTCTCCAGCCCAGCACACTCACATCACCCTCTCCAGCCCAGCACACTCTCATCACTCTCTCCAGCCCAGGACTCACTTCACTCTCTCCAGCCCAGCACACTCACATCCCTCTCTCCAGCCCAGCACTCTCACATCCCTCTCTCCAGCCCAGCACACTCTCATCCCTCTCTCCAGCCCAGCACACTCACAATCCTCTCTGCAGACCAGCACACTCACACCACTCTCTCCAGCCCAGCACACTCACAACCCTCTCTCCAACCCAGCACACTCACATCACCCTCTCCAGCCCAGCACACTCACATCACTCTCTCCAGCCCAGCACGCTCACATCCCTCTCTCCAGCCCAGCACACTCGCATCACCCTCTCCAGCCCGGCACACTCACATCCCTCTCCAGCCGAGCACACTCGCTTCACTGTCTCCAGCCCAGCACTCGCTTCACTCTCTCCAGCCCAGCACACTCACATCACTCTCTCCTGCCCAGCACACTCACACCCCTCACTCCAGCCCAGCACACTCACATCCCTCTCTCGAGCCCAGCACACTCACATCCCTCTCTCCAGCCCAGCACGCTCACATCCCTCTCTCCAGCCCACCTCGCTCACATCCCTCTCTCCAGCCCAGCACTGACATCACTCTCTCCAGCCCAGCACTGACATCACTCTCTCCAGCCCACCACTCACATCACTCTCTCCAACCCAGCACACTCACATCACCCTCTCCAGTCCAGCGCACTCACATCCCTCCTCTCCAGCCCAGCAGACTCACATCCCTCTCTCCAGCCCAGAGCACTCACATCCCTCCTCTCCAGCCCAGCACACTCACATCCCTCTCTCCAGCCCAGCACACTCACATCCCTCTCTCCAGCCCAGCACACTCGCATCACTCTCTCCAGCCCAGCACTCGCTTCACTCTCTCCAGCCCAGCACACTCACATCCCTCTCTCCAGCCCAGCACGCACACATCCCTCTCTCCAGCCCAGCACGCACACATCCCTCTCTCCAGCCCAGCACGCGCACATCCCTCTCTCCAGCCCAGCTCACTCACATCCCTCTCTCCAGCCCAGCACTCGCATCACTCTCTCCAGCCCAGCACACTCGCATCACCCTCTCCAGCCCAGCACACTCACATCACCCTCTCCAGCCCAGCACACTCACATCAGTCTCTCCAGCCCAGCACACTCACATCCCTCTCTCCAGCCCAGCACACTCACATCCCTCTCTCCAGCCCAGCACACTCACGTCCCTCTCTCCAGCCCAGCACACTCACATCCCTCTCTCCAGCCCAGCTCACTCACATCCCTCTCTCCAGCCCAGCTCACTGACATCCCTCTCTCCAGCCCAGCACACTCACATCCCTCCCTCCAGCCCAGCACTCGCTTCACTCTCTCCAGCCCAGCACACTCACATCCCTCTCTCCAGCACACTCACATCCCTCTCTCCAGCCCAGCACACTCACATCACTCTCTCCAGCCCAGCACTCGCTTCACTCTCTCCAGCCCAGCACACTCCCATCCCTCTCTGCAGCCCAGCACGCTCACATCCCTCTCTCCAGCCCAGCTCACTCACATCCCTCTCTCCAGCCCAGCTCACTCACATCCCTCTCTCCAGCCCAGCACGCTCACATCCCTCTCTCCAGCCCAGCACACTCGCATCACCCTCTCCAGCGCGGCACACTCACATCCCTCTCCAGCCTAGCTCACTCGCATCACTGTCTCCAGCCCAGCACTCGCTTCTCTCTCTCCAGCCCAGTACACTCCCATCCCTCTCTCCAGCCCAGCACGCTCACATCCCTCTCTCCAGCCCAGCTCACTCAGATCCCTCTCTCCAGCCCAGCTCATTCACATCCCTCTCTCCAGCCCAGCACGCTCACATCACCCTCTCCAGCCCAGCACACTCGCATCACCCTCTCCAGCCCGGCACACTCACATCCCTCTCCAGCCTAGCACACTCGCATCACTGTCTCCAGCCCAGCACTCGCTTCACTCTCTCCAGCCCAGCACACTCACATCACTCTCTCCTGCCCAGCACACTCACATCCCTCTCTCCAGCCCAGCACACTCACATCCCTCTCTCCAGCTCAGCACACTCACATCCCTCTCTCCAGCCCAGCACGCTCACATCCCTCTCTCCAGCCCACCTCGCTCACATCCCTCTCTCCAGCCCAGCACTCACATCACTCTCTCCAGCCCAGCACTCACATCACTCTCTCCAGCCCAGCACTCACATCACTCTCTCTAGCCCACCACTCACATCACTCTCTCCAGCCCACCACTCTCATCCCTCTCTCCAGCACAGCAGACTCGCATCACTCTCTCCAGCCCAGCACTCACTTCACTCTTTCCAACCCAGCACATTCACATCACTCGCTCCAGCCCAGCACACTCACATCCCTCTCTCCAGCCCAGCACACTCACATCCCTCTCTCCAGTCCAGCACACAGTCACCACTCTCTCCAGCCCTGCACACTCCCATCCCTCTCTCCAGCCCAGCACACTCACATCACCCTCTCCAGCCCAGCACACTCACATCACTCTCTCCAGCCCAGGACTCACTTCACTCTCTCCAGCCCAGCACACTCACATCCCTCTCTCCAACCCAGCACTCTCACATCCCTCTCTCCAGCCCAGCACACTCTCATCCCTCTCTCCAGCCCAGCACACTCACCATCCTCTCTGCAGACCAGCACACTCACACCACTCTCTCCAGCCCAGCACACTCACAACCCTCTCTCCAGCCCAGCACATTCGCATCCCTCCTCTCCAGCCCAGGAGACTCACATCCCTCTCTCCTGCCCAGCACACTCACATCCCTCTCTCCAGCCCAACACACTCACATCCCTCTCTCCAGCCCAGCACACTCACATCCCTCTCTCCAGCCCAGCACACTCGCATCACTCTCTCCAGCCCAGCACTCGCTTCACTCTCTCCAGCCCAGCACACTCGCATCCCTCTCTCCAGCCCAGCACGCACACATCCCTCTCTCCAGCCCAGCACGCACACATCCCTCTCTCCAGCCCAGCTCACTCACATCCCTCTCTCCAGCCCAGCACTCGCATCACTCTCTCCAGCCCAGCACACTCCCATCCCTCTCTCCAGCCCAGCACACTCACATCCCTCTCTCCAGCCCAGCTCACTCACATCCCTCTTTCCAGCCCAGCACACTCACATCCCTCTGTCCAGCCCAGTACACTCACATCCCTCTCTCCAGCCCAGCACACTCACATCCCTCTCTCCAGCCCAGCACACTCACATCCCTCTCTCCAGCCCAGCACACTCACATCCCACTCTCCAGCCCAGCTCACTCACATCCCTCTCTCCAGCCCAGCTCACTCACATCCCTCTCTCCAGCCCAGCACACTCGCATCCCTCTCTCCAGCCCAGCACACTCGCATCACTCTCTCCAGCCCAGCACTCGCTTCACTCTCCAGCCCAGCACACTCACATCCCTCTCTCCAGCCCAGCACACTCGCATCACTGTCTCCAGCCCAGCACTCGCTTCACTCTCTCCTGCCCAGCACACTCACATCCCTCTCTCCAGCCCAGCACACTCACATCCCTCTCTCCAGCCCAGCACACTCACATCCCTCTCTCCAGCCCAGCACACTCACATCCCTCTCTGCAGCCCAGCACGCTCACATCCCTCTCTCCAGCCCACTTCGCTCACATCCCTCTCTCCAGCCCAGCACTCACATCCCTCTCTCCAGCCCAGCACTCACATCACTCTCTCTAGTCCATCACACTCACATCCCTCTCTCCAGCCCAGCACTCACATCCCTCTCTCCAGCCCAGCACTCACATCCCTCTCTCCAGCCCAGCACTCACATCACTCTCTCTAGTCCATCACACTCACATCGCTCTCTCCAGCCCAGCACACTCACATCACCCTCTCCAGCCCAGCACACTCACATCACCCTCTCCAGCCCAGCACACTCACATCACCCTCTCCAGCCCAGCAAACTCACATCACCTTCTCCTGCCCAGCACACTCATCACTCTCTCCGGCCCAGCACACTCACATCACTCTCTCCAGCCCAGCACACTCACATCACTCTCTCCAGCCCAGCGCACTCTCATCCCTCTCTCCAGCTCAGCGCGCACTCATCCCTCTCTCCAGCTCAGCACACTCGCATCCCTCTCTCCAGCCCAGCACACTCACATCACCCTCTAAAGCCGAGGACTCACTTCACTCTCACCACCCAGCACACTCACATCCCTCTCTCCAGCCCAGCACACTCACATCACACTCTCCAGCCCAGCACACTCACATCACCCTCTCCAGCCCAGCACACTCACATCCCTCTCTCCAGCTCAGCAAACTCACATCACCATCTCCTGCCCAGCACACTCATCACTCTCTCCGGCCCAGCACACTCACATCACTCTCTCCAGCCCAGCACACTCGCACCACTCTCTCCAGCCCAGCGCGCACTCATCCCTCTCTCCAGCCCAGCACACTCACATCCCTCTCTCCAGCCCAGGACTCACTTCACTCTCTCCAGCCCAGCACACACGCATCCCTCTCTCCAGCCCAGCACACTCACATCACCCTCTCCAGCCGAGGACTCACTTCACTCTCACCAGCCCAGCACACTCACATCCCTCTCTCCAGCCCAGCACACTTGCATCACCCTCTCCAGCCCAGCACACTCACATCACACTCTCCCGCCCAGCACACTCACATCACACTCTCCAGCCCAGCACACTCGCATCTCCCTCTCGAGCCCAGCACACTCAGATCACTCTCTCCAGTCCAGCACACCCGCATCCCTCCCTTCAGCCCAGCACCCACTTCACGCTCTCCAGCCCAGCACACTCGCATCCCTCTCTCCAGCCCAGAACACACTTCACACTCTCCAGCCCAGCACACACACTTCCCTCTCTCCAGCCCAGCACACTCACATCACCCTCTCTAGCCCAGCAAACTCACATCACTCTCTCCAGCCCAGGACTCATTTCACTCTCTCCAGCCCAGCACACTCACATCCCTCTCTCCAGCCCAGCACACTCACATCCCTCTCTCCAGCCCAGCACACTCACATCCCTCTCTCCAGCCCAGCACACTCACATCCCTCTCTCCTGCCCAGCACACTCACATCCCTCTCTCCAGTCCAGCACACACCCATCCCTCTCTCCAGCCCAGGACTCACTTCACTCTCTCCAACCCAGCACTCACTTCACTCTCTCCAGCCCAGCACACTCACATCCCTCTCTCCAGCCCAGCACACTCGCATCACTCTCTCCAGCCCAGCACTCACTTCACTCTCTCCAGCCTAGCACACTCGCATCCATCTCCCCAGCCCAGCACACTCTCATCCCTCTCTCCAGCCCAGCAGGCTCACATCCCTCACTCCAGCCCAGCTCACTCTCATCCCTCTCTCCAGCCCAGCACTCTCACATCACTCTCTCCAGCCCACCACTCACATCACTCTCTCCAGCCCATCACACTCACATCACTCTCTCTAGTCCATCACACTCACATCATTCTCTCCACCCCAGCACACTCACATCCCTCTCTCCAGCCCAGCACACTCACATCCCTCTCTCCAGCCCAGCACACTCACATCCCTCTCTCCTGCCCAGCACACTCACATCCCTCTCTCCAGTCCAGCACACACCCATCCCTCTCTCCAGCCCAGGACTCACTTCACTCTCTCCAACCCAGCACTCACTTCACTCTCTCCAGCCCAGCACACTCACATCCCTCTCTCCAGCCCAGCACACTCGCATCACTCTCTCCAGCCCAGCACTCACTTCACTCTCTCCAGCCTAGCACACTCGCATCCATCTCCCCAGCCCAGCACACTCTCATCCCTCTCTCCAGCCCAGCAGGCTCACATCCCTCACTCCAGCCCAGCTCACTCTCATCCCTCTCTCCAGCCCAGCACTCTCACATCACTCTCTCCAGCCCACCACTCACATCACTCTCTCCAGCCCATCACACTCACATCACTCTCTCTAGTCCATCACACTCACATCATTCTCTCCACCCCAGCACACTCGCATCACTCTCTCCAGCCCAGTACACTCAGATCACCCTCTCCAGCCCAGCACACTCACATCACTCTCTCCAGTCCAGCACACTCACACCGCTCTCTCCAGTCCAGCACACTCACATCGCTCTCTCCAGCCCAGCACACTCACATCACTCTCTCCAGCCCAGCACACTCACAACCCTCTCTCCAGCCCAGCACACTCACATCACCTTCTCCAGCCCAGCACACTCACATCACTCTCTCCAGCCCAGCACACTCACATCACTCTCTCCAGCGCAGCACACTCACATCACTCTCTCCAGCCCAGCACACTCACAACCCTCTCTCCAGCCCAGCACACTCACAACCCTCTCTCCAGCCCAGCACACTCACAACCCTCTCTCCAGCCCAGCACACTCACAACCCTCTCTCCAGCCCAGCACACTCACATCACCCTCTCCAGCCCAGCACACTCACATCACCCTCTCCAGCCCAGCACACTCACATCACCCTCTCCAGCCCAGCACACTCACATCACCCTCTCCAGCCCAGCAAACTCACATCACCTTCTCCTGCCCAGCACACTCATCACTCTCTCCGGCCCAGCACTCACTTCACTCTTTCTAGCCCAGCTCACTCACATCCCTCTCTCCAGCCCAGCACACTCACATCACTCTCTCCAGCCCAACACACTCACATCACTCTCTCGTGCCCAGCACACTCACATCACTCTCTCCAGCCCAGCACACTCGCATCCCTCTCTCCAGCCCAGCACACTCACATCACCCTCTCCAGCCGAGGACTCACTTCACTCTCTCCAACCCAGCATACTCACATCCCTCTCTCCAGCCCAGCACACTCACATCACCCTCTCCAGCCCAGCACACTCACATCACCCTCTCCAGCCCAGCACACTCTCATCCCTCTCTCCAGCCCAGCAAACTCACATCACCTTCTCCTGCCCAGCACACACTCATCACTCTCTCCGGCCCAGCACACTCACATCACTCACTCCAGCCCAGCACACTCGCATCACTCTCTCCAGCCCAGCGCGCACTCATCCCTCTCTCCAGCCCAGCACACTCACATCCCTCTCTCCAGCCCAGCACACTCACATCCCTCTCTCCAGCCCAGCACACTCGCATCCCTCTCTCCAGCCCAGCACGCACACATCCCTCTCTCCAGCCCAGCTCACTCACATCCCTCTCTCCAGCCCAGCTCACTCACATCCCTCTCTCCAGCCCAGCACTCGCATCACTCTCTCCAGCCCAGCACACTCACATCACCCTCTCCAGCCCAGCACACTCACATCACTCTCTCCAGCCCAGCACACTCACATCCCTCTCTCCAGCCCAGCACACTCACATCCCTCTCTCCAGCCCAGCACACTCACATCCCTCTCTCCAGCCCAGCACACTCACATCCCTCTCTCCAGCCCAGCACACTCACATCCCTCTCTGCAGCCCAGCACGCTCACATCCCTCTCTCCAGCCCAGCACACTCACATCCCTCTCTCCAGCCCAGCACACTCACATCCCTCTCTCCAGCCCAGCTCACTCACATCCCTCTCTCCAGCCCAGCTCACTGACATCCCTCTCTCCAGCCCAGCACACTCACATCCCTCCCTCCAGCCCAGCACTCGCTTCACTCTCTCCAGCCCAGCACTCGCTTCACTCTCTCCAGCCCAGCACACTCACATCCCTCTCTCCAGCCCGGCACGCTCACATCCCTCTCTCCAGCCCAGCACACTCGCATCACCCTCTCCAGCCCGGCACACTCACATCCCTCTCCAGCCGAGCACACTCGCATCACTGTCTCCAGCCCAGCACTCGCTTCACTCTCTCCAGCCCAGCACACTCACATCATTCTCTCCTGCCCAGCACACTCACATCCCTCTCTCCAGCCCAGCACACTCACATCCCTCTCTCCAGCCCAGCACACTCACATCCCTCTCTCCAGCCCAGCACGCTCACATCCCTCTCTCCAGCCCACCTCGCTCTCATCCCTCTCTCCAGCCCACCACTCACATCACTCTCTCCAGCCCACCACTCACATCACTCTCTCCAACCAACCCAGCACACTCACATCACCCTCTCCAGTCCAGCGCACTCACATCCCTCCTCTCCAGCCCAGCAGACTCACATCCCTCTCTCCAGCCCAGAGCACTCACATCCCTCCTCTCCAGCCCAGCACACTCACATCCCTCTCTCCAGCCCAGCACACTCACATCCCTCTCTCCAGCCCAGCACACTCGCATCACTCTCTCCAGCCCAGCACTCGCTTCACTCTCTCCAGCCCAGCACACTCACATCCCTCTCTCCAGCCCAGCACGCACACATCCCTCTCTCTAGCCCAGCACGCACACATCCCTCTCTCCAGCCCAGCTGACTCACATCCCTCTCTCCAGCCCAGCTCACTCACATCCCTCTCTCCAGCCCAGCACTCGCATCACTCTCTCCAGCCCAGCACACTCACATCACCCTCTCCAGCCCAGCTCACTGACATCCCTCTCTCCAGCCCAGCTCACTGACATCCCTCTCTCCAGCCCAGCACACTCACATCCCTCCCTCCAGCCCAGCACTCGCTTCACTCTCTCCAGCCCAGCACACTCACATCCCTCTCCCCAGCACACTCACATCCCTCTCTCCAGCCCAGCACTCGCTTCACTCTCTCCAGCCCAGCACACTCCCATCCCTCTCTCCAGCCCAGCACGCTCACATCCCTCTCTCCAGCCCAGCTCACTCACATCCCTCTCTCCAGCCCAGCCCACTCACATCCCTCTCTCCAGCCCAGCACGCTCACATCCCTCTCTCCAGCCCAGCACACTCGCATCACCCTCTCCAGCACGGCACACTCACATCCCTCTCCAGCCTAGCACACTCGCATCACTGTCTCCAGCTCAGCACTCGCTTCACTCTCTCCAGCCCAGCACACTCACATCACTCTCTCCTGCCCAGCACACTCACATCCCTCTCTCCTGCCCAGCACACTCACATCCCTCTCTCCAGCCCAGCACACTCACATCCCTCTCTCCAGCCCAGCACACTCACATCCCTCTCTCCAGCCCAGCACGCTCACATCACTCTCTCCAGCCCACCTCGCTCACATCCCTCTCTCCAGCCCAGCACTCACATCACTCTCTCCAGCCCACCACTCACATCACTCTCTCCAGCCCACCACTCTCATCCCTCTCTCCAGCACAGCAGACTCGCATCACTCTCTCCAGCCCAGCACTCACTTCACTCTCTCCAGCCCAGCACTCACTTCACTCTTTACAACCCAGCACATTCACATCACTCGCTCCAGCCCAGCACACTCACATCCCTCTCTCCAGTCCAGCACACTCACATCCCTCTCTCCAGTCCAGCACACAGTCACCACTCTCTCCAGCCCTGCACACTCCCATCCCTCTCTCCAGCCCAGCACACTCACATCACCCTCTCCAGCCCAGCACACTCACATCACTCTCTCCAGCCCAGGACTCACTTCACTCTCTCCAGCCCAGCACACTCACATCCCTCTCTCCAGCCCAGCACTCTCACATCCCTCTCTCCAGCCCAGCACACTCTCATCCCTCTCTCCAGCCCAGCACACTCACCATCCTCTCTCCAGCCCAGCACACTCACATCACTCTCTCCAGCCCAGTACACTCAGATCACCCTCTCCAGCCCCGCACACTCGCATCACTCTCACCAGCCCAGCACACTCACATCCCTCTCTCCAGCCCTGCACATTTGCATCCCTCTCTCCAGCCCAGCACATTCGCATCCCTCCTCTCCAGCCCAGGAGACTCACATCCCTCTCTCCTGCCCAGCACACTCACATCCCTCTCTCCAGCCCAACACACTCACATCCCTCTCTCCAGCCCAGCACACTCACATCCCTCTCTCCAGCCCAGCACGCTCACATCCCTCTCTCCAGCCCACCTCACTCACATCCCTCTCTCCAGCCCAGCACTCACATCACTCTCTCCAGCCCACCACTCTCATCCCTCTCTCCTGCCCAGCACACTCACATCCCTCTCTCCAGCCCAACACACTCACATCCCTCTCTCCAGCCCAGCACACTCACATCCCTCTCTCCAGCCCAGCACGCTCACATCCCTCTCTCCAGCCCAGCACGCTCACATCACTCTCTCCAGCCCACCACTCTCATCCCTCTCTCCAGCACAGCAGACTCGCATCACTCTCTCCAGCCCAGCACTCACTTCACTCTCTCCAGCCCAGCACTCACTTCACTCTTTCCAGCCCAGCACACTCACATCCCTCTCTCCAGCCCAGCACACTCACATCCCTCTCTCCAGCCCAGCACACTCACATCCCTCTCTCAAGCCCAGCTCACTCACATCCCTCTCTCCAGCCCAGCTCACTCACATCCCTCTCTCCAGCCCAGCACACTCACATCCCTCCCTCCAGCCCAGCACTCGCTTCACTCTCTCCAGCCCAGCACACTCACATCCCTCTCTCCAGCACACTCACATCCCTCTCTCCAGCCCAGCACACTCGCATCACTCTCTCCAGCCCAGCACTCGCTTCACTCTCTCCAGCCCAGCACACTCCCATCCCTCTCTCCAGCCCAGCACGCTCACATCCCTCTCTCCAGCCCAGCTCACTCACATCCCTCTCTCCAGCCCAGCTCACTCACATCCCTCTCTCCAGCTCAGCACGCTCACATCCCTCTCTCCAGCCCAGCACACTCGCATCACCCTCTCCAGGCCGGCACACTCACATCCCTCTCCAGCCTAGCACACTCGCATCACTGTCTCCAGCCCAGCACTCGCTTCACTCTCTCCCAGCCCAGCACACTCACATCACTCTCTCCTGCCCAGCACACTCACATCCCTCTCTCCAGCCCACCTCGCTCACATCCCTCTCTCCAGCCCACCACTCACATCACTCTCTCCAGCCCACCACTCACATCACTCTCTCCAGCCCACCACTCACATCACTCTCTCCAGCCCACCACTCTCATCCCTCTCTCCAGCACAGCAGACTCGCATCACTCTCTCCAGCCCAGCACTCACTTCACTCTCTCCAGCCCAGCACTCACTTCACTCTTTCCAACCCAGCACATTCACATCACTCGCTCCAGCCCCGCACACTCGCATCACTCTCACCAGCCCAGCACACTCACATCCCTCTCTCCAGCCCTGCACTCACTTCACACTCTCCAGCCCAGCAGACTCGCATCCCTCTCTCCAGCCCAGCACATTCGCATCCCTCTCTCCAGCCCAGCACATTCGCATCCCTCCTCTCCAGCCCAGCAGACTCACATCCCTCTCTCCAGCCCAGCGTACTCACATACCTCCTCTCCAGCCCAGCACACTCACATCCCTCTCTCCAGCCCAGCACACTCACATCCCTCTCTCAAGCCCAGCTCACTCACATCCCTCTCTCCAGCCCAGCTCACTCACATCCCTCTCTCCAGCCCAGCACACTCACATCCCTCCCTCCAGCCCAGCACTCGCTTCACTCTCTCCAGCCCAGCACACTCACATCCCTCTCTCCAGCCCTGCACACTCGCATCCCTCTCTCCAGCCCAGCACACTCACATCACTCTCTCCAGCCCAGCACTCGCTTCACTCTCTCCAGCCCAGCACACTCCCATCCCTCTCTCCAGCCCAGCACGCTCACATCCCTCTCTCCAGCCCAGCTCACTCACATCCCTCCCTCCAGCCCAGCTCACTCACATCCCTCTCTCCAGCCCAGCACGCTCACATCCCTCTCTCCAGCCCAGCACACTCGCATCACCCCCTCCAGCCCAGCACACTCACATCACTCTCTCCTGCCCAGCACACTCACATCCCGCTCTCAAAGAACAAAAGAACAAAGAACAAAGAAATGTACAGCACAGGAACAGGCCCTTCGGCCCTCCAAGCCCGTGCCGACCATACTGCCCGACTAAACTACAATCTTCTACACTTCCTGGGTCCGTATCCTTCTATTCCCATCCTATTCATATATTTGTCAAGATGCCCCTTAAATGTCCCTATCGTCCCTGCCTCCACTACCTCCTCCGGTAGCGAGTTCCAGGCACCCACTACCCTCTGCGTAAAAAACTTGCCTCGTACATCTACTCTAAACCTTGCCCCTCTCACCTTAAACCTATGCCCCCTAGTAATTGACCCCTCTACCCTGGGGAAAAGCCTCTGACTATCCACTCTGTCTATGCCCCTCATAATTTTGTATACCTCTATCAGGTCGCCCCTCAACCTCCTTCGTTCCAGTGAGAACAAACCGAGTTTATTCAATCGCTCCTCATAGCTTATGCCCTCCATACCAGGCAACATTCTGGTAAATCTCTTCTGCACCCTCTCTAAAGCCTCCACATCCTTCTGGTAGTGTGGCGACCAGAATTGAACACTATACTCCAAGTGTGGCCTAACTAAGGTTCTATACAGCTGCAACATGACTTGCCAATTCTTATACTCAATGCCCCGGCCAATGAAGGCAAGCATGCCGTATGCCTTCTTGACTACCTTCTCCACCTGTGTAGCCCCTTTCAGTGATCTGTGGACCTGTACTCCTAGATCTCTTTGACTTTCAATACTCTTGAGGGTTCTACCATTCACTGTATATTCCCTACCTGCATTAGCCCTTCCAAAATGCATTACCTCACATTTGTCCAGGTTAAACTCCATCTGCCATCTCTCCGTCCAAGTCTCCAGACAATCTAAATCCTGCTGTATCCTCAGACAGTCCTCATCGCTATCCGTAATTCCACCAACCTTTGTGTCGTCTGCAAACTTACTAATCAGACCAGTTACATTTTCCTCCAAATCATTTATATATACTACAAAGAGCAAAGGTCCCAGCACTGATCCCTGTGGAACACCACTGGTCACAGCCCTCCAATTAGAAAAGCATCCCTCCATTGCTACCCTCTGCCTTCTATGGCCTAGCCAGTTCTGTATCCACCTTGCCAGTTCACCCCTGATCCCGTGTGACTTCACCTTTTGTACTAGTCTACCATGAGGGACCTTGTCAAAGGCCTTACTGAAGTCCATATAGACAACATCTACTGCCCTACCTGCATCAATCATCTTAGTGACCTCCTCGAAAAACTCTATCAAGTTAGTGAGACACGACCTCCCCTTCACAAAACCGTGCTGCCTCTCACTAATACGTCCATTTGCTTCCAAATGGGAGTAGATCCTGTCTCGAAGAATTCTCTCCAGTAATTTCCCTACCACTGAAGTAAGGCTCACCGGCCTGTAGTTCCCGGGATTATCCCTGCCACCCTTCTTAAACAGAGGAACAACATTGGCTATTCTCCAGTCCTCCGGGACATCCCCTGAAGACAGCGAGGATCCAAAGATTTCTGTCAAGGCCTCAGCAATTTCCTCTCCAGCCTCCTTCAGTATTCTGGGGTAGATCCCATCCGGCCCTGGGGACTTATCTACCTTAATATTTTTTAAGACACCCAACACCTCGTCTTTTTGGATCACAATGTGACCCAGGCTATCTACACCCCCTTCTCCAGACTCAACATCTACCAATTCCTTCTCTTTGGTGAATACTGATGCAAAGTATTCATTTAGTACCTCGCCCATTTCCTCTGGCTCCACACATAGATTCCCTTGCCTATCCTTCAGTGGGCCAACCCTTTCCCTGGCTACCCTCTTGCTTTTTATGTAAGTGTAAAAAGCCTTGGGATTTTCCTTAACCCTATTTGCCAATGACTTTTCATGACCCCTTCTAGCCCTCCTGACTCCCTGCTTAAGTTCCTTCCTACTTTCCTTATATGCCACACAGGCTTCGTCTGTTCCCAGCCTTTTAGCCCTGACAAATGCCTCCTTTTTCTTTTTGACGAGGCCTACAATATCATTCGTCATCCAAGGTTCCCGAAAATTGCCGTATTTATCTTTCTTCCTCACAGGAACATGCCTGTCCTGTATTCCTATCAACTGACACTTGAAAGCCTCCCACATGTCAGATGTTGATTTGCCCTCAAACATCCGCCCCCAATCTATGTTCTTCAGTTCCCGCCTAATATTGTTATAATTAGCCTTCCCCCAATTTAGCACATTCATCCTCGGACCACTCCAGCCCAACACACTCACATCCCTCTCTCCAGCCCAGCACACTCACATCCCTCTCTCCAGCCCAGCACGCTCACATCCCTCTCTCCAGCCCAGCACTCACATCACTCTCTCCAGCCCACCACTCTCATCCCTCTCTCCTGCCCAGCACACTCACATCCCTCTCTCCAGCCCAACACACTCACATCCCTCTCTCCAGCCCAGCACACTCACATCCCTCTCTCCAGCCCAGCACGCTCACATCCCTCTCTCCAGCCCAGCACGCTCACATCACTCTCTCCAGCCCACCACTCTCATCCCTCTCTCCAGCACAGCAGACTCGCATCACTCTCTCCAGCCCAGCACACTCACATCCCTCTCTCCAGCCCAGCACACTCACATCCCTCTCTCAATCCCAGCTCACTCACATCCCTCTCTCCAGCCCAGCTCACTGACATCCCTCTCTCCAGCCCAGCACACTCACATCCCTCCCTCCAGCCCAGCACTCGCTTCA
Organism: Scyliorhinus torazame; assembly: GCF_047496885.1. Classification (NCBI taxonomy): domain Eukaryota; kingdom Metazoa; phylum Chordata; class Chondrichthyes; order Carcharhiniformes; family Scyliorhinidae; genus Scyliorhinus; species Scyliorhinus torazame. Next base: position 87,863,230 of record NC_092710.1, on the reverse strand, counting down.
CTCTCTCCAGCCCAGCACACTCACATCCCTCTCTCCAGCACACTCACATCCCTCTCTCCAGCCCAGCACACTCGCATCACTCTCTCCAGCCCAGCACTCGCTTCACTCTCTCCAGCCCAGCACACTCCCATCCCTCTCTCCAGCCCAGCACGCTCACATCCCTCTCTCCAGCCCAGCTCACTCACATCCCTCTCTCCAGCCCAGCTCACTCACCTCCCTCTCTCCAGCCCAGCACGCTCACATCCCTCTCTCCAGCCCAGCACACTCGCATCACCCTCTCCAGCCCGGCACACTCACATCCCTCTCCAGCCTAGCACACTCGCATCACTGTCTTCAGCCCAGCACTCGCTTCACTCTCTCCAGCCCAGCACACTCACATCACTCTCTCCTGCCCAGCACACTCACATCCCTCTCTCCAGCCCAGCACGCTCACATCCCTCTCTCCAGCCCACCTCGCTCACATCCCTCTCTCCAGCCCAGCACTCACATCACTCTCTCCAGCCCGCCACTCACATCACTCTCTCCAGCCCACCACTCTCATCCCTCTCTCCAGCACAGCAGACTCGCATCACTCTCTCCAGCCCAGCACTCACTTCACTCTCTCCAGCCCAGCACTCACTTCACTCTTTCCAACCCAGCACATTCACATCACTCGCTCCAGCCCCGCACACTCGCATCACTCTCACCAGCCCAGCACACTCACATCCCTCTCTCCAGCCCTGCACTCACTTCACACTCTCCAGCCCAGCAGACTCGCATCCCTCTCTCCAGCCCAGCACATTCGCATCCCTCTCTCCAGCCCAGCACATTCGCATCCCTCCTCTCCAGCCCAGCAGACTCACATCCCTCTCTCCAGCCCAGCGTACTCACATACCTCCTATCCAGCCCAGCACACTCACATCCCTCTCTCCAGCCCAGCACACTCACATCCCTCTCTCCAGCCCAGCTCACTCACATCCCTCTCTCCAGCCCAGCTCACTCACATCCCTCTCTCCAGCCCAGCACACTCACATCCCTCCCTCCAGCCCAGCACTCGCTTCACTCTCTCCAGCCCAGCACACTCACATCCCTCTCTCCAGCCCTGCACACTCGCATCCCTCTCTCCAGCCCAGCACACTCACATCACTCTCTCCAGCCCAGCACTCGCTTCACTCTCTCCAGCCCAGCACACTCCCATCCCTCTCTCCAGCCCAGCAAGCTCACATCCCTCTCTCCAGCCCAGCACGCTCACATCCCTCTCTCCAGCCCACCTCACTCACATCCCTCTCTCCAGCCCAGCACTCACATCACTCTCTCCAGCCCACCACTCTCATCCCTCTCTCCTGCCCAGCACACTCACATCCCTCTCTCCAGCCCAACACACTCACATCCCTCTCTCCAGCCCAGCACACTCACATCCCTCTCTCCAGCCCAGCACGCTCACATCCCTCTCTCCAGCCCAGCACGCTCACATCACTCTCTCCAGCCCACCACTCTCATCCCTCTCTCCAGCACAGCAGACTCGCATCACTCTCTCCAGCCCAGCACTCACTTCACTCTCTCCAGCCCAGCACTCACTTCACTCTTTCCAGCCCAGCACACTCTCATCCCTCTCTCCAGCCCAGCACACTCACATCCCTCTCTCCAGCCCAGCACACTCACATCCCTCTCTCAAGCCCAGCTCACTCACATCCCTCTCTCCAGCCCAGCTCACTGACATCCCTCTCTCCAGCCCAGCACACTCACATCCCTCCCTCCAGCCCAGCACTCGCTTCACTCTCTCCAGCCCAGCACACTCACATCCCTCTCTCCAGCACACTCACATCCCTCTCTCCAGCCCAGCACACTCGCATCACTCTCTCCAGCCCAGCACTCGCTTCACTCTCTCCAGCCCAGCATACTCCCATCCCTCTCTCCAGCCCAGCACGCTCACATCCCTCTCTCCAGCCCAGCTCACTCACATCCCTCTCTCCAGCCCAGCTCACTCACATCCCTCTCTCCAGCTCAGCACGCTCACATCCCTCTCTCCAGCCCAGCACACTCGCATCACCCTCTCCAGCCCGGCACACTCACATCCCTCTCCAGCCTAGCACACTCGCATCACTGTCTCCAGCCCAGCACTCGCTTCACTCTCTCCCAGCCCAGCACACTCACATCACTCTCTCCTGCCCAGCACACTCACATCCCTCTCTCCAGCCCAGCACACTCACATCCCTCTCTCCAGCCCAGCACACTCACATCCCTCTCTCCAGCCCAGCACGCTCACATCCCTCTCTCCAGCCCACCTCGCTCACATCCCTCTCTCCAGCCCAGCACTCACATCACTCTCTCCAGCCCACCACTCACATCAATCTCTCCAGCCCACCACTCTCATCCCTCTCTCCAGCACAGCAGACTCGCATCACTCTCTCCAGCCCAGCACTCACTTCACTCTCTCCAGCCCAGCACTCACTTCACTCATTCCAACCCAGCACATTCACATCACTCGCTCCAGCCCCGCACACTCGCATCACTCTCACAAGCCCAGCACACTCACATCCCTCTCTCCAGCCCTGCACTCACTTCACACTCTCCAGCCCAGCAGACTCGCATCCCTCTCTCCAGCCCAGCACATTCGCATCCCTCCTCTCCAGCCCAGCAGACTCACATCCCTCTCTCCAGCCCAGCGTACTCACATACCTCCTCTCCAGCCCAGCACACTCACATCCCTCTCTCCAGCCCAGCACACTCACATCCCTCTCTCAAGCCCAGCTCACTCACATCCCTCTCTCCAGCCCAGCTCACTCACATCCCTCTCTCCAGCCCAGCACACTCACATCCCTCCCTCCAGCCCAGCACTCGCTTCACTCTCTCCAGCCCAGCACACTCACATCCCTCTCTCCAGCCCTGCACACTCGCATCCCTCTCTCCAGCCCAGCACACTCACATCACTCTCTCCAGCCCAGCACTCGCTTCACTCTCTCCAGCCCAGCACACTCCCATCCCTCTCTCCAGCCCAGCACGCTCACATCCCTCTCTCCAGCCCAGCTCACTCACATCCCTCCCTCCAGCCCAGCTCACTCACATCCCTCTCTCCAGCCCAGCACGCTCACATCCCTCTCTCCAGCCCAGCACACTCGCATCACCCCCTCCAGCCCAGCACACTCACATCACTGTCTCCAGCCCAGCACTCGCTTCACTCTCTCCAGCCCAGCACACTCACATCACTCTCTCCTGCCCAGCACACTCACATCCCGCTCTCCAGCCCAACACACTCACATCCCTCTCTCCAGCCCAGCACACTCACATCCCTCTCTCCAGCCCAGCACGCTCACATCCCTCTCTCCAGCCCACCTCACTCACATCCCTCTCTCCAGCCCAGCATTCACATCACTCTCTCCAGCCCACCACTCTCATCCCTCTCTCCTGCCCAGCACACTCACATCCCTCTCTCCAGCCCAACACACTCACATCCCTCTCTCCAGCCCAGCACACTCACATCCCTCTCTCCAGCCCAGCACGCTCACATCCCTCTCTCCAGCCCAGCACGCTCACATCACTCTCTCCAGCCCACCACTCTCATCCCTCTCTCCAGCACAGCAGACTCGCATCACTCTCTCCAGCCCAGCACTCACTTCACTCTCTCCAGCCCAGCACTCACTTCACTCTTTCCAGCCCAGCACACTCACATCCCTCTCTCCAGCCCAGCACACTCACATCCCTCTCTCCAGCCCAGCACACTCACATCCCTCTCTCAATCCCAGCTCACTCACATCCCTCTCTCCAGCCCAGCTCACTGACATCCCTCTCTCCAGCCCAGCACACTCACATCCCTCCCTCCAGCCCAGCACTCGCTTCACTCTCTCCAGCCCAGCACACTCACATCCCTCTCTCCAGCACACTCACATCCCTCTCTCCAGCCCAGCACACTCGCATCACTCTCTCCAGCCCAGCACTCGCTTCACTCTCTCCAGCCCAGCACACTCCCATCCCTCTCTCCAGCCCAGCACGCTCACATCCCTCTCTCCAGCCCAGCTCACTCACATCCCTCTCTCCAGCCCAGCTCACTCACATCCCTCTCTCCAGCCCAGCACGCTCACATCCCTCTCTCCAGCCCAGCACTCGCTTCACTCTCTCCAGCCCAGCACTCACTTCACTCTTTCCAACCCAGCACATTCACATCACTCGCTCCAGCCCCGCACACTCGCATCACTCTCACCAGCCCAGCACACTCACATCCCTCTCTCCAGCCCTGCACTCACTTCACACTCTCCAGCCCAGCAGACTCGCATCCCTCTCTCCAGCCCAGCACATTCGCATCCCTCTCTCCAGCCCAGCACATTCGCATCCCTCCTCTCCAGCCCAGCAGACTCACATCCCTCTCTCCAGCCCAGCGTACTCACATACCTCCTCTCCAGCCCAGCACACTCACATCCCTCTCTCCAACCCAGCACACTCACATCCCTCTCTCCAGCCCAGCTCACTCACATCCCTCTCTCCAGCCCAGCTCACTCACATCCCTCTCTCCAGCCCAGCACACTCACATCCCTCCCTCCAGCCCAGCACTCGCTTCACTCTCTCCAGCCCAGCACACTCACATCCCTCTCTCCAGCCCTGCACACTCGCATCCCTCTCTCCAGCCCAGCACACTCACATCACTCTCTCCAGCCCAGCACTCGCTTCACTCTCTCCAGCCCAGCACACTCCCATCCCTCTCTCCAGCCCAGCACGCTCACATCCCTCTCTCCAGCCCAGCTCACTCATATCCCTGCCTCCAGCCCAGCTCACTCACATCCCTGCCTCCAGCCCAGCTCGCTCACATCCCTCTCTCCAGCCCAGCACACTCACATCACTGACTCCAGCCCAGCACACTCACATCACTGTCTCCAGCCCAGCACTCGCTTCACTCTCTCCAGCCCAGCACACTCACATCACTCTCTCCTGCCCAGCACACTCACATCCCTCTCTCCAGCCCAGCACACTCACATCCCTCTCTCCAGCCCAGCACGCTCACATCCCTCTCTCCAGCCCACCTCGCTCACATCACTCTCTCCAGCCCACCACTCACATCACTCTCTCCAGCCCACCACTCACATCACTCTCTCCAACCCAGCACACTCACATCACCCTCTCCAGTCCAGCGCACTCACATCCCTCCTCTCCAGCCCTGCAGACTCCGATCCCTCTCTCCAGCCCAGAGCACTCACATCCCTCCTCTCCAGCCCAGCACACTCACATCCCTCTCTCCAGCCCAGCACACTCACATCCCTCTCTCCAGCCCAGCACACTCGCATCACTCTCTCCAGCCCAGCACTCGCTTCACTCTCTCCAGCCCAGCACACTCACATCCCTCTCTCCAGCCCAGCACACTCACATCACCCTCTCCAGCCCAGCACACTCACATCACTCTCTCCAGCCCAGCACACTCACATCCCTCTCTCCAGCCCAGCACACTCACATCCCTCTCTCCAGCCCAGCACACTCACATCCCTCTCTCAAGCCCAGCTCACTCACATCCCTCTCTCCAGCCCAGCTCACTGACATCCCTCTCTCCAGCCCAGCACACTCACATCCCTCCCTCCAGCCCAGCACTCGCTTCACTCTCTCCAGCCCAGCACACTCGCATCCCTCTCTCCAGCACACTCACATCCCTCTCTCCAGCCCAGCACACTCGCATCACTCTCTCCAGCCCAGCACTCGCTTCACTCTCTCCAGCCAGCACACTCCCATCCCTCTCTCCAGCCCAGCACGCTCACATCCCTCTCTCCAGCCCAGCTCACTCACATCCCTCTCTCCAGCCCACCACGCTCACATCCCTCTCTCCAGCCCAGCACACTCGCATCACCCTCTCCAGCCCGGCACACTCACATCCCTCTCCAGCCTAGCACACTCGCATCACTGTCTCCAGCCCAGCACTCGCTTCACTCTCTCCAGCCCAGCACACTCCCATCCCTCTCTCCAGCCCAGCACGCTCACATCCCTCTCTCCAGCCCAGCTCACTCACATCCCTCTCTCCAGCCCAGCTCACTCACATCCCTCTCTCCTGCCCAGCACACTCACATCCCTCTCTCCAGTCCAGCACACTCACATCCCTCTCTCCAGTCCAGCACACTCACATCCCTCTCTCCAGCCCAGCACGCTCACATCCCTCTCTCCAGCCCACCTCGCTCACATCCCTCTCTCCAGCCCAGCACTCACATCACTCTCTCCAGCCCACCACTCACATCACTCTCTCCAGCCCACCACTCTCATCCCTCTCTCCAGCACAGCAGACTCGCATCACTCTCTCCAGCCCAGCACTCACTTCACTCTCTCCAGCCCAGCACTCACTTCACTCTTTCCAACCCAGCACATTCACATCACTCGCTCCAGCCCAGCACACTCACATCCCTCTCTGCAGCCCAGCACACTCACATCCCTCTCTCCAGTCCAGCACACAGTCACCACTCTCTCCAGCCCTGCACACTCCCATCCCTCTCTCCAGCCCAGCACACTCACATCACCCTCTCCAGTCCAGCGCACTCACATCCCTCCTCTCCAGCCCAGCAGACTCCGATCCCTCTCTCCAGCCCAGAGCACTCACATCCCTCCTCTCCAGCCCAGCACACTCACATCCCTCTCTCCAGCCCAGCACACTCACATCCCTCTCTCCAGCCCAGCACACTCGCATCACTCTCTCCAGCCCAGCACTCGCTTCACTCTCTCCAGCCCAGCACACTCACATCCCTCTCTCCAGCCCAGCACACTCACATCACCCTCTCCAGCCCAGCACACTCACATCACTCTCTCCAGCCCAGCACACTCACATCCCTCTCTCCAGCCCAGCACACTCACATCCCTCTCTCCAGCCCAGCACACTCACATCCCTCTCTCCAGCCCAGCACACTCACATCCCTCTCTCAAGCCCAGCTCACTCACATCCCTCTCTCCAGCCCAGCTCACTGACATCCCTCTCTCCAGCCCAGCACACTCACATCCCTCCCTCCAGCCCAGCACTCGCTTCACTCTCTCCAGCCCAGCACACTCGCATCCCTCTCTCCAGCACACTCACATCCCTCTCTCCAGCCCAGCACACTCGCATCACTCTCTCCAGCCCAGCACTCGCTTCACTCTCTCCAGCCAGCACACTCCCATCCCTCTCTCCAGCCCAGCACGCTCCCATCCCTCTCTCCAGCCCAGCTCACTCACATCCCTCTCTCCAGCCCAGCACGCTCACATCCCTCTCTCCAGCCCAGCACACTCGCATCACCCTCTCCAGCCCGGCACACTCACATCCCTCTCCAGCCTAGCACACTCGCATCACTGTCTCCAGCCCAGCACTCGCTTCACTCTCTCCAGCCCAGCACACTCCCATCCCTCTCTCCAGCCCAGCACGCTCACATCCCTCTCTCCAGCCCAGCTCACTCACATCCCTCTCTCCAGCCCAGCTCACTCACATCCCTCTCTCCAGCCCAGCACGCTCACATCACTCTCTCCAGCCCAGCACAGTCGCATCACCCTCTCCAGCCCGGCACACTCACATCCCTCTCCAGCCTAGCACACTCGCATCACTGTCTCCAGCCCAGCACTCTCTTCACTCTCTCCAGCCCAGCACACTCACATCACTCTCTCCTGCCCAGCACACTCACATCCCTCTCTCCAGCCCAGCACACTCACATCCCTCTCTCCAGCCCAGCACACTCACATCCCTCTCTCCAGCCCAGCACGCTCACATCCCTCTCTCCAGCCCACCTCGCTCACATCCCTCTCTCCAGCCCAGCACTCACATCACTCTCTCCAGCCCACCACTCACATCACTCTCTCCAGCCCACCACTCTCATCCCTCTCTCCAGCACAGCAGACTCGCATCACTCTCTCCAGCCCAGCACTCACTTCACTCTCTCCAGCCCAGCACTCACTTCACTCTTTCCAAACCAGCACATTCACATCACTCGCTCCAGCCCAGCACACTCACATCCCTCTCTCCAGCCCAGCACACTCACATCCCTCTCTCCAGTCCAGCACACAGTCACCACTCTCTCCAGCCCTGCACACTCCCATCCCTCTCTCCAGCCCAGCACACTCACATCACCCTCTCCAGCCCAGCACACTCACATCACTCACTCCAGCCCAGGTCTCACTTCACTCTCTCCAGCCCAGCACACTCACATCCCTCTCTCCAGCCCAGCACTCTCACATCCCTCTCTCCAGCCCAGCACACTCTCATCCCTCTCTCCAGCCCAGCACACTCACAATCCTCTCTGCAGACCAGCACACTCACACCACTCTCTCCAGCCCAGCACGCTCACATCCCTCTCTCCAGCCCAGCTCACTCACATCCCTCTCTCCAGCCCAGCTCACTCACATCCCTCTCTCCAGCCCAGCACGCTCACATCCCTCTCTCCAGCCCAGCACAGTCGCATCACCCTCTCCAGCCCGGCACACTCACATCCCTCTCCAGCCTAGCACACTCGCATCACTGTCTCCAGCCCAGCACTCGCTTCACTCTCTCCAGCCCAGCACACTCACATCACTCTCTCCTGCCCAGCACACTCACATCCCTCTCTCCAGCCCAGCACACTCACATCTCTCTCTCCAGCCCAGCACACTCACATCCCTCTCTCCAGCCCAGCACGCTCACATCCCTCTCTCCAGCCCACCTCGCTCACATCCCTCTCTCCAGCCCAGCACTCACATCACTCTCTCCAGCCCACCACTCACATCACTCTCTCCAGCCCACCACTCTCATCCCTCTCTCCAGCACAGCAGACTCGCATCACTCTCTCCAGCCCAGCACTCACTTCACTCTCTCCAGCCCAGCACTCACTTCACTCTTTCCAACCCAGCACATTCACATCACTCGCTCCAGCCCAGCACACTCACATCCCTCTCTCCAGCCCAGCACACTCACATCCCTCTCTCCAGTCTAGCACACAGTCACCACTCTCTCCAGCCCTGCACACTCCCATCCCTCTCTCCAGCCCAGCACACTCACATCACCCTCTCCAGCCCAGCACACTCACATCACTCACTCCAGCACAGGTCTCACTTCACTCTCTCCAGCCCAGCACACTCACATCCCTCTCTCCAGCCCAGCACTCTCACATCCCTCTCTCCAGCCCAGCACACTCTCATCCCTCTCTCCAGCCCAGCACACTCACAATCCTCTCTGCAGACCAGCACACTCACACCACTCTCTCCAGCCCAGCACACTCACAACCCTCTCTCCAACCCAGCACACTCACATCTCCCTCTCCAGCCCAGCACACTCACATCACTCTCTCCAGCCCAGTACACTCAGATCACCCTCTCCAGCCCCGCACACTCGCATCACTCTCACCAGCCCAGCACACTCACATCCCTCTCTCCAGCCCTGCACTCACTTCACACTCTCCAGCCCAGCAGACTCGCATCCCTCTCTCCACCCCAGCACATTCACATCCCTCTCTCCAGCCCAGCACATTCGCATCCCTCCTCTCCAGCCCAGCAGACTCACATCCCTCTCTCCAGCCCAGCGCACTCACATACCTCCTCTCCAGCCCAGCACACTCAGATCCCTCTCTCCAGCCCAGCACACTCACATCCCTCTCTCAAGCCCAGCTCACTCACATCCCTCTCTCCAGCCCAGCTCACTCACATCCCTCTCTCCAGCCCAGCACACTCACATCCCTCCCTCCAGCCCAGCACTCGCTTCACTCTCTCCAGCCCAGCACACTCACATCCCTCTCTCCAGCCCTGCACACTCACATCCCTCTCTCCAGCCCAGCACACTCACATCACTCTCTCCAGCCCAGCACTCGCTTCACTCTCTCCAGCCCAGCACTCGCTTCACTCTCTCCAGCCCAGCACACTCCCATCCCTCTCTCCAGCCCAGCACGCTCACATCCCTCTCTCCAGCCCAGCTCACTCACATCCCTCCCTCCAGCCCAGCTCACTCACATCCCTCTCTCCAGCCCAGCACGCTCACATCCCCCTCTCCAGCCCAGCACACTCGCATCACCCCCTCCAGCCCAGCACACTCACATCACTGTCTCCAGCCCAGCACTCGCTTCACTCTCTCCAGCCCAGCACACTCACATCACTCTCTCCTGCCCAGCACACTCACATCCCTCTCTCCAGCCCAACACACTCGCATCCCTCTCTCCAGCCCAGCACACTCACATCCCTCTCTCCAGCCCAGCACGCTCACATCCCTCTCTCCAGCCCAGCACGCTCACATCCCTCTCTCCAGCCCACCTCACTCACATCCCTCTCTCCAGCCCAACACTCACATCACTCTCTCCAGCCCACCACTCTCATCCCTCTCTCCAGCACAGCAGACTCACATCCCTCTCTCCAGCCCAGTCCACTCACATCCCTCTCTCCAGCCCAGCACACTCACATCCCTCTCTCCAGCCCAGCACACTCACATCACTCTCTCCAGCCCAGCACACTCACAATCCTCTCTGCAGACCAGCACACTCACACCACTCTCTCCAGCCCAGCACACTCACAACCCTCTCTCCAGCCCAGCACACTCACATCACCCACTCCAGCCCAGCACACTCACATCTCTCTCTCTCCAGCCCAGCACATTCGCATCCCTCTCTCCAGCCCAGCACATTCGCATCCCTCTCTCCAGCCCAACACTCACATCACTCTCTCCAGCCCAGCACTCGCTTCACTCTCTCCTGCCCAGCACACTCACATCACTCTCTCCAGCCCAGCACACTCACATCACTCTCTCCAGCCCAGCACACTCACATCACCCTCTCCAGCCCAGCACACTCACATCACCCTCTCCAGTCCAGCACACTCACATCACTCTCTCCAACCCAGCACACTCACATCACCCTCTCTTGTCCAGCGCACTCACATCCCTCCTCTCCAGCCCAGCAGACTAACATCCCTCTCTCCAGCCCAGCGCACTCACATCCCTCCTCTCCAGCCCAGCACACTCACATCCCTCTCTCCAGCCCAGCACACTCACATCCCTCTCTCCAGCCCAGCACACTCACATCCCTCTCTCCAGCCCAGGACTCACTTCACACTCTCCAGCCCAGCACTCACCTCCCTCTCTCCAGCCCAGCACACTCACATCCCTCTCTCCAGCCCAGCACACTCGCATCCCTCTCTCCAGCCCAGCACACTCACATCCCTCTCTCCAGCCCAGCACACTCGCATCCCTCTCTCCAGCCCAGCACACTCGCATCCCTCTCCCCAGCCCAGCACACTCACATCCCTCTCTCCAGCCCAGCACACTCACATCCCTCTCTCCAGCCCTGCACACTCACATCCCTCTCTCCAGCCCAGCACACTCCCATCCCTCTCTCCAGCCCAGCACACTCACTTCACTCTCTCCAGCCCAGCACACTCTCATCCCACTCTCTAGCCCAGCACATTCACATCACTCTCTCCAGCCCAGCACACTCACATCCCTCTCTCCAGCCCAGCACACTCACATCACCCTCTCCAGCCCAGCACACTCACATCCCTCTCTCCAGCCCAGCACACTCACATCCCTCTCTCCAGCCCAGCACACTCACAGCCCTCTCTCCAGCCCAGCACACTCACAGCCCTCTCTCCAGCCCAGCACACTCACATCACCCTCTCCAGCCCAGCACACTCACATCACTCTCTCCAGCTCAGCACACTCACATCCCTCTCTACAGCCCAGCACACTCACATCCCTCTCTCCAGGCCAGATCACTCACATCCCTCCATCCAGCCCAGCACTCGCTTCACTCTCTCCAGCCCAGCACACTCACATCCCTCTCTCCAGCCCAGCACACTCACATCACCCTCTCCAGCCCAGCACACTCACATCACTCTCTCCAGCCCAGCACACTCACATCCCTCTCTCCAGCCCAGCACACTCACATCCCTCTCTCCAGCCCAGCACACTCACATCCCTCTCTCCAGCCCAGCACACTCACATCCCTCTCTCAAGCCCAGCTCACTCACATCCCTCTCTCCAGCCCAGCTCACTGACATCCCTCTCTCCAGCCCAGCACACTCACATCCCTCCCTCCAGCCCAGCACTCGCTTCACTCTCTCCAGCCCAGCACACTCGCATCCCTCTCTCCAGCACACTCACATCCCTCTCTCCAGCCCAGCACACTCGCATCACTCTCTCCAGCCCAGCACTCGCTTCACTCTCTCCAGCCAGCACACTCCCATCCCTCTCTCCAGCCCAGCACGCTCCCATCCCTCTCTCCAGCCCAGCACGCTCACATCCCTCTCTCCAGCCCAGCACGCTCACATCCCTCTCTCCAGCCCAGCACACTCGCATCACCCTCTCCAGCCCGGCACACTCACATCCCTCTCCAGCCTAGCACACTCGCATCACTGTCTCCAGCCCAGCACTCGCTTCACTCTCTCCAGCCCAGCACACTCCCATCCCTCTCTCCAGCCCAGCACGCTCACATCCCTCTCTCCAGCCCAGCACACTCACAGCCCTCTCTCCAGCCCAGCACACTCACAGCCCTCTCTCCAGCCCAGCACACTCACATCACCCTCTCCAGCCCAGCACACTCACATCACTCTCTCCAGCCCAGCACACTCACATCCCTCTCTACAGCCCAGCACACTCACATCCCTCTCTCCAGCCCAGCTCACTCACATCCCTCCCTCCAGCCCAGCACTCGCTTCACTCTCTCCAGCCCAGCACACTCACATCCCTCTCTCCAGCCCTGCGCACTCACATCCCCCTCTCCAGCTCAGCGCACTCTCATCCCTCTCTCCAGCACAGCGGACTCGCATCACTCTCTCCAGCCCAGCACTCACTTCACTCTCTCCAGCCCAGCACTCACTTCACTCTCTCCAGCCCAGCACATTCACATACCTTTCTCCAGCCCAGCACATTCACATACCTCTCTCCAGCCCAGCACACTCACATCCCTCTCTCCAGCCCAGCACACTCGCATCCCTCTCTCCAGTCCAGCACACAGTCACCACTCTCTCCAGCCCTGCACACTCACATCCCTCTCTCCAGCCCAGCACTCACTTCACTCTCTCCAGCCCAGCACACTCCCATCCCTCTCTCCAGCCCAGCACACTCACATCACTCTCTCCAGCCCAGCATACACACATCACTCTCTCCAGCCCAGGACCCACTTCACTCTCTCCAGCCCAGCACACTCACATCCCTCTCTCCAGCCCAGCACTTGCTTCACTCTCTCCTGCCCAGCACACTCGCATCACTCTCTCCAGCCCAGCACACTCACATCACTCTCTCCGGCCCAGCACACTCTCATCCCTCTCTCCAGCCCAGCACACTCACATCCCTCTCTCCAGCCCAGCACATTTGCATCCGTCTCTCCAGCCCAGCACTCACATCACTCTCTCCAGCCCAGCACACTCACATCACTCTCTCCAGCCCAACACACTGCCATCACTCTCTCTAGTCCACCGCACTCGCATCCCTCTCTCCAGCCCAGCACACTCACAATCCTCTCTGCAGGCCAGCACACTCACACCACTCTCTCTAGCCCAGCACACTCTCATTCCCCTCTCTCGCCCAGCAAACTCACATCACTCTCTCCAGCACAGTTCGCTCAGATCACCCTCTCCAGCCCAACACACTCACATCACTCTCTCCAGCCCAGCACTCACTTCACTCTCTCCAGCCCAGCACACTCACATCCCTCTCTCCAGCCCAGCACACTCACATCCCTCTCTCCAGCCCAGCACACTCTCATCCCTATCTCCAGCCCAGCACACTCACATCCCTCTCTCCAGCCCAGCACACTCGCATCCCTCTCTCCAGCCCAGCACACTCACTTCCCTCTCTTCAGCCCTGCACACTCACATCCCTCTCTCCAGCCCAGCACACTCACATCCCTCTCTCCAGCCCAGCACACTCACATCCCTCTCTCCAGCCCTGCACACTCACATCCCTCTCTCCAGCCCAGCACACTCCCATCCCTCTCTCCAGCCCAGCACAATCACTTCACTCTCTCCAGCCCAGCACACTCTCATCCCACTCTCCAGCCCAGCACACTCACATCCCTCTCTCCAGCCCAGCACACTCTCATCACTGTCTCCAGCCCAGCCCAGCTCACATCCCTCTCTCCAGCCCAGCACACTCGCATCAGTCTCTCCAGCCCAGCATACTCACATCCCTCTCTCCAGCACAGCACACTCGCATCACTGTCTCCAGCCCAGCACACTCACATCCCTCTCTCCAGCCCAGCACACTTGCATCACTGTCTCCAGCCCAGCACTCGCTTCACTCTCTCCAGCCCAGTACACTCAGATCACCCTCTCCAGCCCAGCACACTCACATCAGTGTCTCCAGTCCTGCACACTCACATCCCTCTCTCCAGTCCAGCACACTCACATCCCTCTCTCCAGCCCAGCGCACTCGCATCCCTCTCTCCAGTCCTGCACACTCACATCCCCCTCTCCAGCTCAGCGCGCTCTCATCCCTCTCTCCAGCACAGCAGACTCGCATCACTCTCTCCAGCCCAGCACTCACTTCACTCTCTCCAGCCCAGCACTCACTTCACTCTTTCCAGCGCAGTACACTCAGATCACCCTCTCCAGCCCAGCACACTCACATTAGTGTCTCCAGTCCAGCACACTCACTTCACTCTCTCCAGCCCAGCACACTCCCATCCCTCTCTCCAGCCCAGCACACTCACATCACCCTCTCCAGCCCAGCACACTCACATCCCTCTCTACAGCCCAGCACAATCACTTCACTCTCTCCAGCCCAGCACACTCTCATCCCTCTCTCCAGCCCAGCACACTCTCATCCCTCTCTCCAGCCCTGCACACTCGCATCAGTCTCTCCAGCCCAGCATACTCACATCCCTCTCTCCAGCACAGCACACTCGCATCACTGTCTCCAGCCCAGCACACTCCCATCCCTCTCTCCAGCCCAGCACACTCACATCACCCTCTCCAGCCCAGGACTCACTTCACTCTCTCCAGCCCAGCACACTCACATCCCTCTCTCCAGCCCAGCACACTCACATCACTCTCTCCAGCCCAGCACTCTCACATCCCTCTCTCCAGCCCAGCACACTCACATCCCTCTCTCCAGCCCAGCACACTCACATCACCCTCTCCAGCCCAGCACACTCGCATCACTCTCTCCAGCCCAGCACACTCACATCCCTCTCTCCAGCCCAGCACACTTATATCACTCTCTAGTCCAGTACACTCTCATCCCTCTCTCCAGCCCAGCACACTCACATCACTCTCTCCAGCCCAACACACTGCCATCACTCTCTCTAGTCCACCGCACTCGCATCCCTCTCTCCAGCCCAGCACACTCCCATCCTTCTCTCCAGTCCAGCACACTCACAATCCTCTCTGCAGGCCAGCACACTCACACCACTCTCCCTAGCCCAGCACACTCTCATTACCCTCTCCAGCCCAGCACACTCCCATCCCTCTCTCCAGCCCAGCACACTCACATCCCTCTCTCCAGCCCAGGACTCACTTCACACTCTCCAGCCCAGCACTCACCTCCCTCTCTCCAGCCCAGCACACTCACATCACTCTCTCCAGTCCAGCACACTCACATCCCTCTCTCCAGCCCAGCACACTCGCATCCCTCTCTCCAGCCCAGCACACTCACATCCCTCTCTCCAGCCCAGCACACTCGCATCCCTCTCTCCAGCCCAGCACACTCGCATCCCTCTCTCCAGCCCAGCACACTCACATCCCTCTCTTCAGCCCTGCACACTCACATCCCTCTCTCCAGCCCAGCACACTCACATCCCTCTCTCCAGCCCTGCACACTCACATCCCTCTCTCCAGCCCAGCACACTCCCATCCCTCTCTCCAGCCCAGCACACTCACTTCACTCTCTCCAGCCCAGCACACTCTCATCCCACTCTCCAGCCCTGCACACTCACATCCCTCTCTCCAGCCCAGCACACTCTCATCCCTCTCTCCAGCCCTGCACACTCGCATCACCCTCTCCAGCCCAGCCAGCATACTCACATCCCTCTCTCCAGCCCAGCACACTCGCATCACTGTCTCCAGCACAGCATTCGCTTCACTCTCTCCAGCCCAGCACACTCACATCCCTCTCTCCAGCCCAGCACACTCGCATCACTGTCTCCAGTCCAGCACTCGCTTCACTCTCTCCAGCCCAGCACACTCCCATCCCTCTCTCCAGCCCAGCACACTCACATCACCCTCTCCAGCCGAGCACACTCACATCACTCTCTCCAGCCCAGGACTCACTTCACACACTGCAGCCCAGCACACACACATCACTCTCTCCAGTGCAGCACACTCGCATCCCTCTCTCCAGCCCAGCACACTCCCATCCCTCTCTCCAACCCAGCACACTCACATCACTCTCTCCAGCCCAGCACACTTACATCACTCTCTAGTCCAGTACACTCTCATCCCTCTCTCCAGCCCAGCACTCACAACCCTCTCTCCAGCCCAGCACACTCACATCACCCTCTCCAGCCCAGCACACCCACATCACTCTCTCCAGCCCAGCACACTCGCATCACTCTCTCCAGCCCAGCACACTCCCATCCCTCTCTCCAGCCCTGCACTCACTTCACACTCTCCAGCCCAGCACACTCGCATCCCTCTCTCCAGCCCAGCACATTCTCATCCCTCTCTCCAGCCCAGCACATTCGCATCCCTCTCTCCAGCCCAGCACTCACATCTCTCTCTCCAGCCCAGCACACTCACATCACTCTCTCCAGCCCAGCACACTGCCATCACACTCTCTTGTCCACCGCACTCGCATCCCTCTCTCCAGCCCAGCACACTCCCATCCTTCTCTCCAGTCCAGCACACTCAGAATCCTCTCTGCAGGCCAGCATACTCACACCACTCTCTCCAGCCCAGCACACTTATAACCCTCTCTCCAGCCCAGCACACTCTCATTACCCTCTCCATCCCAGCACTCACTTCACTCTCTCCAGCTCAGCACACTCACATCCCTCTCTCCAGCCCAGGACTCATTTCACACTCTCCAGCCCAGCAGTCACCTCCCTCTCTCCAGCCCAGCACACTCACATCCCTCTCTCCAGCCCAGCACACTCGCATCCCTCTCTCCAGCCCAGCACACTCACATCCCTCTCTCCAGCCCAGCACACTCTCATCCCTCTGTCCAGCCCAGCACACTCACTTCACTCTCTCCAGCCCAGCACACTCTCATCCCACTCTCCAGCCCAGCACACTCACATCCCTCTCTCCATCCCTGCACACTCTCATCCCTCTCTCCAGCCCTGCACACTCGCATCACCCTCTCCAGCCCAGCATACTCACATCCCTCTCTCCAGCCCAGCACACTCGCATCACTGTCTCCAGCCCAGCACTCACTTCACTCTCTCCAGCCCAGCACTCACTTCACTCTTTCCAGCCCAGTACACTCAGATCACCCTCTCCAGCCCAGCACACTCGCATCACTCTCTCCCGCCCAGCACACTCACATCAGTGTCTCCAGTCCAGCACACTCACTTCACTCTTTCCAGCCCAGCACACTCACATCCCTCTCTCCAGTCCGGCACTCACTTCACTCTCTCCAGCCCAGCACACTCGCATCCCTCTCTCCAGCCCAGCACACTCGCATCCCTCTCTCCAGCCCAGCACACTCACATCCCTCTCTTCAGCCCTGCACACTCACATCCCTCTCTCCAGCCCAGCACACTCACATCCCTCTCTCCAGCCCAGCACACTCACATCCCTCTCTCCAGCCCTGCGCACTCACATCCCTCTCTCCAGCCCAGCACACTCCCATCCCTCTCTCCAGCCCAGCACACTCACTTCACTCTCTCCAGCCCAGCACACTCTCATCCCACTCTCCAGCCCAGCACACTCTCATCCCACTCTCCAGCCCAGCACACTCTCATCCCTCTCTCCAGCCCTGCACACTCGCATCACCCTCTCCAGCCCAGCATACTCAAATCCCTCTCTCCAGCCCAGCACACTCGCATCACTGTCTCCAGCCCAGCATTCGCTCCACTCTCTCCAGCCCAGCACACTCACATCCCTCTCTCCAGCCCAGCACACTCGCATCACTGTCTCCAGCCCAGCACTCGCTTCACTCTCTCCAGCTCAGTACACTCAGATCACCCTCTCCAGCCCAGCACACTCACATCAGTGTCTCCAGTCCAGCACACTCACATCCCTCTCTCCAGTCCAGCACACTCACATCCCTCTCTCCAGCCCAGCGCACTCGCATCCCTCTCTCCAGTCCTGCACACTCACATCCCCCTCTCCAGCTCAGTGCGCTCTCATCCCTCTCTCCAGCACAGCAGACTCGCATCACTCTCTCCAGCCCAGCACTCACTTCACTCTCTCCAGCCCAGCACTCACTTCACTCTTTCCAGCCCAGTACACTCAGATCACCCTCTCCAGCCCAGCACACTCACATCAGTGTCTCCAGTCCAGCACACTCACTTCACTCTCTCCAGCCCAGCACACTCCCATCCCTCTCTCCAGCCCAGCACACTCACATCACCCTCTCCAGCCCAGCACACTCACATCACTCTCTCCAGCCCAGGACTCACTTCACACTCTGCAGCCCAGCACACTCACATCCCTCTCTCCAGCCCAGCACACTCCCATCCGTCTCTCCAACCCAGCACACTCACATCATTCTCTCCAGCCCAGCACACTCTCATCCCTCTCTCCAGCCCAGCACACTCACAATCCTCTCTGCAGGCCAGCACACTCACACCACTCTCTCTAGCCCAGCACACTCTCATTACCCTCTCCAGCCCAACACACTCACATCAGTGTCTCCAGCCCAGCACACTCCCATCCCTCTCTCCAGCCCAGCACACTCACATCCCTCTCTCCAGCCCAGGACTCACTTCACACTCTCCAGCCCAGCACTCACCTCCCTCTCTCCAGCCCAGCACACTCACATCCCTCTCTCCAGCCCAGCACACTCGCATCCCTATCTCCAGCCCAGCACACTCACATCCCTCTCTCCAGCCCAGCACACTCTCATCCCTATCTCCAGCCCAGCACACTCACATCCCTCTCTCCAGCCCAGCACACTCGCATCCCTCTCTCCAGCCCAGCACAATCACTTCACTCTCTCCAGCCCAGCACACTCTCATCCCACTCTCCAGCCCAGCACACTCACATCCCTCTCTCCAGCCCTGCACACTCACATCCCTCTCTCCAGCCCAGCACACTCTCATCCCTCTCTCCAGCCCTGCACACTCGCATCACCCTCTCCAGCCCAGCATACTCACATCCCTCTCTCCAGCACAGCACACTCGCATCACTGTCTCCAGCCCAGCACTCGCTTCACTCTCTCCAGCCCAGCACACTCACATCCCTCTCTCCAGCCCAGCACACTCGCATCACCCTCTCTAGCCCAGCACACTCACATCCCTCTCTCCAGCCCAGCACACTCGCATCACTGTCTCCAGCCCAGCACTCGCTTCACTCTCTCCAGCCCAGCACTCGCTTCACTCTCTCCAGCCCAGTACACTCAGGTCACCCTCTCCAGCCCAGCACACTCACATCAGTGTCTCCAGTCCTGCACACTCACATCCCTCTCTCCAGTCCAGCACACTCACATCCCTCTCTCCAGCCCAGCGCACTCGCATCCCTCTCTCCAGTCCTGCACACTCACATCCCCCTCTCCAGCTCAGCGCGCTCTCATCCCTCTCTCCAGCACAGCAGACTCTCATCACTCTCTCCAGCCCAGCACTCACTTCACTCTCTCCAGCCCAGCACTCACTTCACTCTTTCCAGCGCAGCACACTCACATCAGTGTCTCCAGTCCAGCACACTCACTTCACTCTTTCCAGCCCAGCACACTCCCATCCCTCTCTCCAGCCCAGCACACTCACATCACCCTCTCCAGCCCAGGACTCACTTCACTCTCTCCAGCCCAGCACACTCACATCCCTCTCTCCAGCCCAGCACACTCACATCACCCTCTCCATCCCAGCACACTCACATCACTCTCTCCAGCCCAGCACACTCACATCCCTCTCTACAGCCCAGCACACTCACATCCCTCTCTCCAGCCCAGCACACTCACATCTCCCTCTCCCGCCCAGCACACTCACATCACTCTCTCCAGCCCAGCACACTCACATCCCTCTCTACAGCCCAGCACACTCACATCCCTCTCTCCAGCCCAGCACACTCACATCACTCTCTGCAGCCCAGCACACTCACCTCACTCTCTCCAGCCCAGCACACTCACAACCCTCTCTCCAGCCCAGGAGACTCACATCACCCACTCCAGCCCAGCACACTCACATCACTCTCTCCAGCCCAGTACACTCAGATCACCCTCTCCAGCCCAGCACACTCGCATCACTCTCTCCAGCCCAGCACACTCACATCCCTCTCTCCAGCCCTGCACTCACTTCACACTCTCCAGCCCAGCAAGCACACTTGCATCCCTCTCTCCAGCCCAGCACATTTGTATCCGTCTCTCCAGCCCAGCACTCACATCACTCTCTCCAGCCCAGCACACTCACATCACTCTCTCCAGCCCAACACACTCACATCACTCTCTCCAGCCCAGCACACTCCCATCCCTCTCTCCAGCCCAGCACACTCACATCACCCTCTCCAGCCCAGCACACTCACATCACTCTCTCCAGCCCAGGACTCACTTCACACTCTGCAGCCCAGCACACTCACATCCCTCTCTCCAGCCCAGCACACTCCCATCCCTCTCTCCAACCCAGCACACTCTCATCCCTCTCTCCAGCCCAGCACACTCACATCACTCTCTCCAGCCCAACACACTGCCATCACTCTCTCTAGTCCACCGCACTCACATCCCTCTCTCCAGCCCAGCACACTCCCATCCTTCTCTCCAGTCCAGCACACTCACAATCCTCTCTGCAGGCCAGCACACTCACACCACTCTCTCTAGCCCAGCACACTCTCATTACCCTCTCCAGCCCAACACACTCACATCAGTGTCTCCAGCCCAGCACACTCCCATCCCTCTCTCCAGCCCAGCACACTCACATCCCTCTCTCCAGCCCAGGACTCACTTCACACTCTCCAGCCCAGCACTCACCTCCCTCTCTCCAGCCCAGCACACTCACATCACTCTCTCCAGTCCAGCACACTCACATCCCTCTCTCCAGCCCAGCACACTCGCATCCCTCTCTCCAGCCCAGCACACTCACATCCCTCTCTCCAGCCCAGCACACTCGCATCCCTCTCTCCAGCCCAGCACACTCGCATCCCTCTCTCCAGCCCAGCACACTCACATCCCTCTCTTCAGCCCTGCACACTCACATCCCTCTCTCCAGCCCAGCACACTCACATCCCTCTCTCCAGCCCAGCACACTCACATCCCTCTCTCCAGCCCAGCACACTCACATCCCTCTCTCCAGCCCTGCACACTCACATCCCTCTCTCCAGCCCTGCACACTCCCATCCCTCTCTCCAGCCCAGCACACTCACTTCACTCTCTCCAGCCCAGCACACTCTCATCCCACTCTCCAGCCCAGCACACTCACATCCCTCTCTCCAGCCCTGCACACTCACATCCCTCTCTCCAGCCCAGCACACTCTCATCCCTCTCTCCAGCCCTGCACACTCGCATCACCCTCTCCAGCCCAGCCAGCATACTCACATCCCTCTCTCCAGCCCAGCACACTCGCATCACTGTCTCCAGCCCAGCATTCGCTTCACTCTCTCCAGCCCAGCACACTCACATCCCTCTCTCCAGCCCAGCACACTCGCATCACTGTCTCCAGTCCAGCACTCGCTTCACTCTCTCCAGCCCAGCACACTCCCATCCCTCTCTCCAGCCCAGCACACTCACATCACCCTCTCCAGCCGAGCACACTCACATCACTCTCTCCAGCCCAGGACTCACTTCACACACTGCAGCCCAGCACACACACACCACTCTCTCCAGTGCAGCACACTCGCATCCCTCTCTCCAGCCCAGCACACTCCCATCCCTCTCTCCAACCCAGCACACTCACATCACTCTCTCCAGCCCAGCACACTTACATCACTCTCTAGTCCAGTACACTCTCATCCCTCTCTCCAGCCCAGCACTCACAACCCTCTCTCCAGCCCAGCACACTCACATCACCCTCTCCAGCCCAGCACACCCACATCACTCTCTCCAGCCCAGCACACCCGCATCACTCTCTCCAGCCCAGCACACTCGCATCACTCTCTCCAGCCCAGCACACTCCCATCCCTCTCTCCAGCCCTGCACTCACTTCACACTCTCCAGCCCAGCACACTCGCATCCCTCTCTCCAGCCCAGCACATTCTCATCCCTCTCTCCAGCCCAGCACATTCGCATCCCTCTCTCCAGCCCAGCACTCACATCTCTCTCTCCAGCCCAGCACACTCACATCACTCTCTCCAGCCCAGCACACTGCCATCACACTCTCTTGTCCACCGCACTCGCATCCCTCTCTCCAGCCCAGCACACTCCCATCCTTCTCTCCAGTCCAGCACACTCAGAATCCTCTCTGCAGGCCAGCATACTCACACCACTCTCTCCAGCCCAGCACACTTATAACCCTCTCTCCAGCCCAGCACACTCTCATTACCCTCTCCATCCCAGCACTCACTTCACTCTCTCCAGCTCAGCACACTCCCATCCTTCTCTCCAGCCCAGCACACTCACATCCCTCTCTCCAGCCCAGCACACTCGCATCCCTCTCTCCAGCCCAGCACACTCACATCCCTCTCTCCAGCCCAGCACACTCTCATCCCACTCTCCAGCCCAGCACACTCACATCCCTCTCTCCAGCCCTGCACACTCTCATCCCTCTCTCCAGCCCTGCACACTCTCATCCCTCTCTCCAGCCCTGCACACTCGCATCACCCTCTCCAGCCCAGCATACTCACATCCCTCTCTCCAGCCCAGCACACTCGCATCACTGTCTCCAGCCCAGCACTCACTTCACTCTCTCCAGCCCAGCACTCACTTCACTCTTTCCAGCCCAGTACACTCAGATCACCCTCTCCAGCCCAGCACACTCGCATCACTCTCTCCCGCCCAGCACACTCACATCAGTGTCTCCAGTCCAGCACACTCACTTCACTCTTTCCAGCCCAGCACACTCACATCCCTCTCTCCAGTCCGGCACTCACTTCACTCTCTCCAGCCCAGCACACTCCCATCCCTCTCTCCAGCCCAGCACACTCACATCACTCTCTCCAGCCCAGCACTCACTTCACTCTTTCCAGCCCAGCACATTCACATCCCTCTCTCCAGCCCAGCACACTCACATCCCTCTCTCCAGCCCAGCACACTCACATCACTCTCTCCAGCCCAGCACACTCACAATCCTCTCTGCAGACCAGCACACTCCCACCACTCTCTCCAGCCTAGCACACTCACAACCCTCTCTCCAGCCCAGCACACTCACATCACCCTCTCCAGCCCAGCACACTCCCATCCTTCTCTCCAGTCCAGCACACTCAGAATCCTCTCTGCAGGCCAGCATACTCACACCACTCTCTCCAGCCCAGCACACTCAGAATCCTCTCTGCAGGCCAGCATACTCACACCACTCTCTCCAGCCCAGCACACTTATAACCCTCTCTCCAGCCCAGCACACTCTCATTACCCTCTCCATCCGAGCACTCACTTCACTCTCTCCAGCTCAGCACACTCACATCCCTCTCTCCAGCCCAGGACTCATTTCACACTCTCCAGCCCAGCACACTCACATCCCTCTCTCCAGCCCAGCACACTCGCATCCCTCTCTCCAGCCCAGCACACTCACATCCCTCTCTCCAGCCCAGCACACTCTCATCCCTCTGTCCAGCCCAGCACACTCACTTCACTCTCTCCAGCCCAGCACACTCTCATCCCACTCTCCAGCCCAGCACACTCACATCCCTCTCTCCAGCCCTGCACACTCTCATCCCTCTCTCCAGCCCTGCACACTCTCATCCCTCTCTCCAGCCCTGCACACTCGCATCACCCTCTCTAGCCCAGCATACTCACATCCCTCTCTCCAGCCCAGCACACTCGCATCACTGTCTCCAGCCCAGCACACTCACATCACTCTCTCCAGCCCAGCACTCGCTTCACTCTCTCCAGCCCAGTACACTCAGATCACCCTCTCCAGCCCAGCACACTCACATCAGTGTCTCCAGTCCTGCACACTCACATCCCTCTCTCCAGTCCAGCACACTCACATCCCTCTCTCCAGCCCAGCACACTCGCATCCCTCTCTCCAGTCCTGCACACTCACATCCCCCTCTCCAGCTCAGCGCGCTCTCATCCCTCTCTCCAGCACAGCAGACTCGCATCACTCTCTCCAGCCCAGCACTCACTTCACTCTCTCCAGCCCAGCACTCACTTCACTCTTTCCAGCCCAGTACACTCAGATCACCCTCTCCAGCCCAGCACACTCGCATCACTCTCTCCCGCCCAGCACACTCACATCAGTGTCTCCAGTCCAGCACACTCACTTCACTCTTTCCAGCCCAGCACACTCACATCCCTCTCTCCAGTCCGGCACTCACTTCACTCTCTCCAGCCCAGCACACTCCCATCCCTCTCTCCAGCCCAGCACACTCACATCACTCTCTCCAGCCCAGCACTCACTTCACTCTTTCCAGCCCAGCACATTCACATCCCTCTCTCCAGCCCAGCACACTCACATCCCTCTCTCCAGCCCAGCACACTCACATCCCTCTCTCCAGCCCAGCACACTCACATCACTCTCTCCAGCCCAGCACACTCACATCACTCTCTCCAGCCCAGCACACTCACAATCCTCTCTGCAGACCAGCACACTCCCACCACTCTCTCCAGCCCAGCACACTCACAACCCGCTCTCCAGCCCAGCACACTCACATCACCCTCTCCAGCCCAGCACACTCGCATCACTCTCTCCCGCCCAGCACACTCACATCAGTGTCTCCAGTCCAGCACACTCGCATCACCCTCTCTAGCCCAGCATACTCACATCCCTCTCTCCAGCCCAGCACACTCGCATCACTGTCTCCAGCCCAGCACACTCACATCACACTCTCCAGCCCAGCACTCGCTTCACTCTCTCCAGCCCAGTACACTCAGATCACCCTCTCCAGCCCAGCACACTCACATCAGTGTCTCCAGTCCTGCACACTCACATCCCTCTCTCCAGTCCAGCACACTCACATCCCTCTCTCCAGCCCAGCACACTCGCATCCCTCTCTCCAGTCCTGCACACTCACATCCCCCTCTCCAGCTCAGCGCGCTCTCATCCCTCTCTCCAGCACAGCAGACTCGCATCACTCTCTCCAGCCCAGCACTCACTTCACTCTCTCCAGCCCAGCACTCACTTCACTCTTTCCAGCCCAGTACACTCAGATCACCCTCTCCAGCCCAGCACACTCGCATCACTCTCTCCCGCCCAGCACACTCACATCAGTGTCTCCAGTCCAGCACACTCACTTCACTCTTTCCAGCCCAGCACACTCACATCCCTCTCTCCAGTCCGGCACTCACTTCACTCTCTCCAGCCCAGCACACTCCCATTCCTCTCTCCAGCCCAGCACACTCACATCACTCTCTCCAGCCCAGCACTCACTTCACTCTTTCCAGCCCAGCACATTCACATCCCTCTCTCCAGCCCAGCACACTCACATCCCTCTCTCCAGCCCAGCACACTCACATCCCTCTCTCCAGCCCAGCACACTCACATCACTCTCTCCAGCCCAGCACACTCACATCACTCTCTCCAGCCCAGCACACTCACAATCCTCTCTGCAGACCAGCACACTCCCACCACTCTCTCCAGCCCAGCACACTCACAACCCGCTCTCCAGCCCAGCACACTCACATCACCCTCTCCAGCCCAGCACACTCACATCTCTCTCTCCAGCCCAGTACACTCAGATCACCCTCTCCAGCCCAGCACACTCGCATCACTCTCTCCAGCCCAGCACACTCACATCCCTCTCTCCAGCCCTGCACTCACTTCACACTCTCCAGCCCAGCACACTCGCAACCCTCTCTCCAGCCCAGCACATTCGCATCCCTCTCTCCAGCCCAGCACATTCGCATCCCTCTCTCCAGCCCAACACTCACATCACTCTCTCCAGCCCAGCACTCGCTTCACTCTCTCCTGCCCAGCACACTCACATCACTCTCTCCAGCCCAGCATACTCACATCACTCTCTCCAGCCCACCACACTCACATCACCCTCTCCAGCCCAGCACACTCACATCACCCTCTCCAGTCCAGCACACTCACATCACTCTCTCCAACCCAGCACACTCACATCACCCTCTCTTGTCCAGCGCACTCACATCCCTCCTCTCCAACCCAGCAGACTCACATCCCTCTCTCCAGCCCAGCGCACTCACATCCCTCCTCTCCAGCCCAGCACACTCACATCCCTCTCTCCAGCCCAGCACACTCACAACCCTCTCTCCAGCCCAGCACACTCGCATCACTCTCTCCAGCCCACCACACTCACATCCCTCTCTCCAGCCCAGCACGCACACACCCCTCTCTCCAGCCCAGCACACTCAGATCACCCTCTCCAGCCCAGCACACTCACATCAGTCTCTCCAGCCCAGCACACTCACATCACTCTCTCCAGCCCAGCACACTCACATCCCTCTCTCCAGCCCAGAACACTCACATCCCTCTCTCCAGCCCTGCACACTCACATCCCTCTCTCCAGCCCAGCACACTCCCATCCCTCTCTCCAGCCCAGCACACTCACATCCCTCTCTCCAGCCCAGCACACTCACATCCCTCTCTCCAGCCCAGCACGCTCACATCCCTCTGTCCAGCCCACCTCGCTCACATCCCTCTCTCCAGCCCAGCACTCACATCACTCTCTCCAGCCCACCACTCACATCACTCTCTCCAGCCCACCACTCTCATCCCTCTCTCCAGCACAGCAGACTCGCATCACTCTCTCCAGCCCAGCACTCACTTCACTCTCTCCAGCCCAGCACTCACTTCACTCTTTCCAACACAGCACACTCACATCCCTCTCTCCAGCCCAGCACGCTCACATCCCTCTCTCCAGCCCAGCACACTCACAGCCCTCTCTCCAGCCCAGCACACTCACAGCCCTCTCTCCAGCTCAGCACACTCACATCACCCTCTCCAGCCCAGCACACTCACATCACTCTCTCCAGCCCAGCACACTCACATCCCTCTCTACAGCCCAGCACACTCACATCCCTCTCTCCAGCCCAGCTCACTCACATCCCTCCCTCCAGCCCAGCACTTGCTTCACTCTCTCCAGCCCAGCACACTCACATCCCTCTCTCCAGCCCAGCACACTCGCATCCCTCTCTCCAGCCCAGCACACTCGCATCCCCCTCTCCAGCCCTGCGCACTCACATCCCCCTCTCCAGCTCAGCGCACTCTCATCCCTCTCTCCAGCACAGCGGACTCGCATCACTCTCTCCAGCCCAGCACTCACTTCACTCTCTCCAGCCCAGCACTCACATCACTCTCTCCAGCCCAGCACATTCACATACCTCTCTCCAGCCCAGCACACTCACATCCCTCTCTCCAGCCCAGCACACTCACATCCCTCTCTCCAGTCCAGCACACAGTCACCACTCTCTCCAGCCCTGCACACTCACATCCCTCTCTCCAGCCCAGCACTCACTTCACTCTCTCCAGCCCAGCACACTCCCATCCCTCTCTCCAGCCCAGCACACTCACATCACTCTCTCCAGCCCAGCATACACACATCACTCTCTCCAGCCTAGCACACTTACATCACTCTCTAGTCCAGTACACTCTCATCCCTCTCTCCAGCCCAGCACACTCACAATCCTCTCTGCAGACCAGCGCACTCACACCACTCTCTCCAGCCCAGCACACTCACAACCCTCTCTCCAGCCCAGCAGACTCACATCACCCACTCCAGCCCAGCACACTCACATCACTCTCTCCAGCCCAGCACACTCACATCCCTCTCTCCAGCCCTGCACTCACTTCACATTCTCCAGCCCAGCACACTTGCATCCCTCTCTCCAGCCCATCACACTTGCATCCCTCTCTCCAGCCCAGCACTCACATCACTCTCTCCAGCCCAGCACACTCACACCACTCTCTCTAGCCCAGCACACTCTCATTACCCTCTCCAGCCCAGCACACTCGCATCCCCCTCTCCAGCCCAGCGCACTCACATCCCCCTCTCCAGCTCAGCGCACTCTCATCCCTCTCTCCAGCACAGTGGACTCGCATCACTCTCTCCAGCCCAGCACTCACTTCACTCACTCCAGCCCAGCACTCACTTCACTCTCTCCAGCCCAGCACTCACTTCACTCTCTCCAGCCCAGCACATTCACATCCCTCATCTCCAGCCCAGCACACTCACATCCCTCTCTCCTGCCCAGCACACTCACATCCCTCTCTCCAGCCCAGCACACAGTCACCACTCTCTCCAGCCCGGCACACTCACATCCCTCTCTCCAGCCCAGCACTCACTTCACTCTCTCCAGCCCAGCACACTCCCATCCCTCTCTCCAGCCCAGCACACTCACATCACTCTCTCCAGCCCAGCATACACACATCACTCTCTCCAGCCCAGGACTCACTTCACTCTCTCCAGCCCAGCACACTCACATCCCTCTCTCCAGCCCAGCACACTCACACCCCTCTCTCCAGCCCAGCACACTCACATCCCTCTCTCCAGCCCAGCACACTCACACCCCTCTCTCCAGCCCAGCGCACTCTCATCCCTCTCTCCAGCACAGCGGACTCGCATCACTCTCTCCAGCCCAGCACTCACTTCACTCTCTCCAGCCCAGCACTCACTTCACTCTCTCCAGCCCAGCACTCACTTCACTCTCTCCAGCCCAGCACATTCACATCCCTCTCTCCAGCCCAGCACACTCACATCCCTCTCACCAGCCCAGCACACTCACATTTCTCTCTCCAGCCCAGCACACTCACATCCCTCTCTCCAGTCCAGCACACAGTCACCACTCTCTCCAGCCCTGCACACTCACTTCACTCTCTCGAGCCCAGCATACACACATCACTCTCTCCAGCCCAGGACTCACTTCACTCTCTTTAGCCCAGCACACTCACATCCCTCTCTCCAGCCCAGCACACTCACATCCCTCTCTCCAGCCCAGCACACTCACATCCCTCTCTCCAGCCCAGCACACTCGCATCACTGTCTCCAGCCCAGCACTCGCTTCACTCTCTCTAGCCCAGCACACTCACATCACTCTCTCCAGCCCAGCACACTCACATCCCTCTCTACAGCCCAGCACACTCTCATCCCTCTCTCCAGTTCAGCACACAGTCACCACTCTCTCCAGCCCTGCACACTCACATCCCTCTCTCCAGCCCAGGACTCACTTCACTCTCTCCAGCCCAGCACACTCACATCCCTCTCTCCAGCCCAGCACACTCTCATTACCCTCTCTAGCCCAGCAAACTCACATCACTCTCTCCAGCCAGTTCACTCAGATCACCCTCTCCAGCCCAACACACTCACATTCCTCTCTCCACCCCAGCACTCACTTCACTCTCTCCAGCCCAGCACACTCACATTCCTCTCTCCAGCCCAGGACTCACTTCACACTCTCCAGCCCAGCACACTCACATCCCTCTCTCCAGCCCAGCACACTCGCATCCCTCTCACCAGCCCAGCACACTCACATCTCTCTCTCCAGCCCTGCACACTCACATCCCTCTCTCCAGCCCAGCACACTCACATCCCTCTCTCCAGCCCAGTACACTCACATCCCTCTCTCCAGTCCAGCACACTCCCATCCCTCTCTCCAGCCCAGCACACTCACTTCACTCTCTCCAGCCCAGCACACTCACATCCCTCTCTCCAGCCCAGCCCAGGTCACTCACATCCCTCTCTCCAGCCCAGCACTCACATCACTCTCTCCAGCCCACCACTCACATCACTCTCTCGAGTCCATCACACTCTCATCATTCTCTCCAGCCCAGCACGCTCACATCCCTCTCTCCAGCCCCGCACTCACTTCTCTCTCTCTTGCCCAGTACACTCACATCCCTCTCTCCAGTCCAGCACACTCCCATCCCTCTCTCTAGCCCAGCACACACTCATCCCTCTTTCCAGCCCAGCACTCACTTCACTCTCTCCAGCCCAGCACTCACTTCACTCTCTCCAGCCCAGTACACTCAGATCACCCTCTCCAGCCCAGCACACTCACATCACCCTCTCCAGCCCAGCACACTCACATCACCCTCTCTAGCCCAGCACACTCACATCACTCTCTCCAGCCCAGTACACTCACATCCCTCTCTCCATCCCAGCACTCACTTCACTCTCTCCAGACCAGCACACTCTAATCCCTCTCTCCAGCCTAGCACTCGCATCCCTGTCTCCAGCCCAGCACACTCGCATCCCTGTCTCCAGCCCAGCACACTCGCATCCCTCTCTCCAGCCCAGCACACTCGCATCCCTCTCCCCAGCGCAGCACACTCGCATCCCTCTCTCCAGCCCAGCACATTCACATCCCTCTCTCCAGCCCAACACACTCTCAATCCTCTCTGCAGGCCAGCACACTCACACCACTCTCTCCAGCCCAGCACACTCACAACCCTCTCTCCAGCCCTGCACACTCACACCAGTCTATCCAGCCCAGCACACTTATAACCCTCTCTCCAGCCCAGCACACTCTCATTACCCTCTCTAGCCCAGCAAACTCACATCACTCTCTCCAGCCAGTTCACTCAGATCACCCTCTCCAGCCCAACACACTCACATTCCTCTCTCCATCCCAGCACTCACTTCACTCTCTCCAGCCCAGCACACTCACATTCCTCTCGCCAGCCCAGGACTCACTTCACACTCTCCAGCCCAGCACACTCACATCCCTCTCTCCAGCCCAGCACACTCGCATCCCTCTCTCCAGCCCAGCACACTCACATCCCTCTTTCCAGCCCAGCACACTCGCATCCCTCTCACCAGCCCAGCACACTCACATCTCTCTCTCCAGCCCTGCACACTCACATCCCTCTCTCCAGCCCAGCACACTCTCATCCCTCTCTCCAGCCCAGTACACTCACATCCCTCTCTCCAGTCCAGCACACTCACATCCCTCTCTCCAGCCCAGCACACTCCCATCCCTCTCTCCAGCCCAGCACACTCACATCCCACTCTCCAGCCCAGCACACTCACATCCCACTCTCCAGCCCAGCACACTCACATCCCTCTCTCCAGCCCAGCCCAGCTCACTCACATCCCTCTCTCCAGCCCAGCACTCACATCACTCTCTCCAGCCCACCACTCACATCACTCTCTCGAGTCCATCACACTCTCATCATTCTCTCCAGCCCAGCACGCTCACATCCCTCTCTCCAGCCCCGCACTCACTTCTCTCTCTCTTGTCCAGTACACTCACATCCCTCTCTCCAGTCCAGCACACTCCCATCCCTCTCTCCAGCCCAGCACACTCACATTTCTCTCTCCAGCCCAGCACACTCACATTTCTCTCTCCAGCCCAGCACACTCACATTTCTCTCTCCAGCCCAGCACACTCACATCCCTCTCTCCAGTCCAGCACACAGTCACCGCTCTCTCCAGCCCTGCACACTCACTTCACTCTCTCGAGCCCAGCATACACACATCACTCTCTCCAGCCCAGGACTCACTTCACTCTCTCCAGCCCAGCACACTCACATCCCCCTCTCCAGCCCAGCACACTCGCATCCCTCTCTCCAGCCCAGCACACTCTCATCACTGTCTCCAGCCCAGCACTCGCTTCACTCTCTCTAGCCCAGCACACTCACATCACTCTCTCCAGCCCAGCACACTCACATCCCTCTCTCCAGCCCAGCACTCTCATCCCTCTCTCCAGTTCAGCACACAGTCACCACTCTCTCCAGCCCTGCACACTCACTTCACTCTCTCGAGCCCAGCATACACACGTCACTGTCTCCAGCCCAGGACTCACTTCACTCTCTCCAGCCCAGCACACTCGCATCCCTCTCTCCAGCCCAGCACACTCACATCCATCTCTCCAGCCCAGCACACTCACATCACTCTCTCCAGCCCAGCACACTTACATCACTCTCTAGTCCAGTACACTCACATCCCTCTCTCCAGCCCAGCGCACTCACAATCCTCTCTGCAGACCAGCACACTCACAACCCTCTCTCCAGCCCAGCGCACACACATCACCCTCTCCAGCCCAGCACACTCACAACCCTCTCTCCAGCCCAGCACACTCACATCACCCTCTCCAGCCCAGTACACTCAGATCACCCTCTCCAGCCCAGCATACTCGCATCACTCTCTGCAGCCCAGCACACTCACATCCCTCTCTCCAGCCCTGCAGTCACTTCACACTCTCCAGCTCAGCACACTCGCATCCCTCTCTCCAGCCCAGCACATTCGCATCCCTCTCTCCAGCCCAGCACCTTCGCATCGCTCTCTCCAGCCCAGCACTCCCATCACTCTATCCAGTCCAGCACACTCGCATCCCTCTCTCCAGCCCAGCACACTCTCATTACCCTCTCTAGCCCAGCAAACTCACATCACTCTCTCCAGCCAGTTCACTCAGATCACCCTCTCCAGCCCAACACACTCACATTCCTCTCTCCATCCCAGCACTCACTTCACTCTCTCCAGCCCAGCACACTCACATCACTCTCTCCGGCCCAGCACTCACTTCACTCTTTCCAGCCCAGTACACTCAGATCACCCTCTCCAGCCCAGCCCACTCGCATCCCTCTCTCCAGCCCAGCACACTCGCATCCCTCTTTCCCGCCCAGCACACTCACATCCCTCTTTCCAGCCCAGCACACTCACATCACTCTCTCCAGTGCAGCACACTCACATCCCTCTCTCCAGAACAGCAGACTCACATCCCTCTCTCCAGCCCAGCACACTCACATCACGCTCTCCAGCCGACCACACTCACATCCCTCTATCCAGCCCAGCACACTCTCACCACACTCCCCAGCCCAGCACACTCTCATCCCTCTCTTCAGCCCAGCACACTCGCATCACTCTCTCCAGCCCAGCACACTCGCATCCCTCTCTACAGTCCACCGCACTCACATCCCTCTCTCCAGTCCACCGCACTCACATCACTCTCTCCAGCCCAGCACACTCCCATCACTCTCTCCAGCCCAGCACACTCACATCCCTCTCTCCAGCCCAGCACACTCACATCCCTCTCTCCAGCCCAGCACACTCACATTCCTCTCTCCAGCCCAGCACACACACATTCCTCTCTCCAGCCCAGCACACTCACATTCCTCTCTCCAGCCCAGCACACTCACATTCCTCTCTCCAGCCCAGCACACTCACATCACTCTCTCCAGCCCAGCACACTCACATCACCCTCTCTCCAGCCCAGCACACTCACATCCCTCTCTCTCGTCCAGCACACTCACATCCCTCTCTCTAGTCCACCGCACTCACATCCCTCTCTCCAGCCCAGCACACTGACATCACTTTCTCCAGCCCAGCACACTCACAACCCTCTCTCCAGCCCAGGACACTCACATCACCCTCTCCAGCCCAGCACACTCACACCACCCTCTCCAGCCCAGCACACTCACACCACCCTCTCTAGCACAGCACACTCACATCACTCTCTCCAGCCCAGTACACTCAGATCACCCTCTCCAGCCCAGCACACTCACATCAGTCTCTCCAGTCCAGCACACTCACATCCCTCTCTCCAGCCCCGCACTCACTTCCCTCTCTCCAGCCCAGCACACACACATCACCCTCTCCAGCCCAGCACACACACATCACCCTCTCCAGCCCAGAAAACTCACATCACCCTCTCCAGCCCAGCACACTCACATCACCCTCTTCAGCCCAGCACACTCACATCCCTCTCTCCAGCCCAGCACACTCTCATCACTCTCTCTAGTCCACCGCATTCGCATCCCTCTCTCCAGCCCAGCACACTCCCATCCCTCTCTCAAGTCCAGCATACTCACATCATTCTCTCCAGTCCAGTACACTCACATCCTTCTCTGCAGCCCAGCAAACCCACATCACCCTCTCCAGCCCAGCACACTCACATCACTCTCTCCAGCCCAGCACACTCGCATCACTCTCTCCAGCCCAGCACACTCACAACCCGCTCTCCAGCCCTGCACTCACTTCACACTCTCCAGCCCAGCACACTCGCATCCCTCTCTCCAGTCCAGCACACTCCCATCCCTCTCTCCAGCCCAGCCCAGCTCACTCACATCCCTCTCTCCGGTCCAGCACATTCCCATCCCTCTCTCCAGCCCAGCACACTCACATCACCCTCTCTAGCCCAGCACACTCTCATCACTCTCTCCAGCCCAGCACACTCGCATCCCTCTCTCCAGCCCAGCACACTCGCATCCCTCTCTCCAGCCCAGCACACTCTCACCCCTCTCTCCAGCACAGCACACTCACATCCCTCTCTCCACCCCAGCACACTCTCATCCCTCTCTCCAGCCCAGCACTCTCTTCACTCCCTCCAGCCCAGCACACTCACATCCCTCTCTCCAGCCCAGCACACTCACAACCCTCTCTCCAGCCCAGCACACTCACATCACCCTCTCCAGCCCAGCACACTCACATCACCCTCTCCAGCCCAGCACACTCACACCACCCTCTCCACCCCAGCACACTCTCATCCCTCTCTCCAGCCCAGCACTCTCTTCACTCCCTCCAGCCCAGCACACTCACATCCCTCTCTCTAGTCCAGTACACTCATATCCCTCTCTCCAATCCAGCACACTCCCATCCCTCTCTCCAGTCCAGCACACTCACATCACCCTCTCCAGCCCAGCACACTCACTTCACTCTCTCCAGCCCAGCACACTCTAATCCCTCTCTCCAGCCTAGCACTCGCATCCCTGTCTCCAGCCCAGCACACTCGCATCCCTGTCTCCAGCCCAGCACACTCTCATCCCTCTCTCCAGCCCAGCACACTCGTATCCCTCTCTCCAGCCCAGCACACTCGCATCCATCTCTCCAGCCCAGCACACTCGCATCCCTCTCTCCAGCCCAGCACACTCGCATCCCTCTCTCCAGCCGAGCACATTCACATCCCTCTCTCCAGCCCAGCACACTCTCATCACTCTCTCCAGCCCAGCACACTCACATCACACTCTAGTGCAGCACACTCACATCCCTCTCTCCAGTCCAGCACACTCCCATCCGTCTCTAAAGTCCAGCACACTCGCATCACTCTCTCCAGTCCAGCACACTCGCATCACTCTCTCCAGCCCAGGACTCAGTTCACACTCTCCAGCCCAGCACACTCGCATCCCTCTCGCCAGCCCAGAGCACTCACATCACTCTCACCAGCCCAGCACACTCACATCAGTCTCTCCAGCCCAGCACACTCACATCACTCTCTCTAGTCCAGTACACTCACATCCCACTCTCCAGTCCAGCACACTCCCATTCCTCTCTCCAGCCCAGCACACTCACATCACTCTCTCCAGCCCAGCACACTCACATCACTCTCTCCAGCCCAGCACACTCACATCACTCTCTCCAGCCCAGCACTCACTTCACTCTCTCCAGCCCAGCACACTCACATCCCTCTCTCCAGCCCAGCACTCACTTCACTCTCTCCAGCCCAGGACTGACTTCCCTCTCTCCAGCCCAACACACACACATCCCTCTCTCCAGTCCAGCACACTCACATCCCTCTCTCCAGTCCAGCACACTCCCATCCATCTCTCCAGTCCAGCACACTCACAATCCTCTCTTCAGGCCAGCACACTCACACCACTCACTCCAGCCCAGCATACTCAAAACCCTCTCTCCAGCCCAGCACACTCACATCACCCTCTCTAGCCCAGTACACTCAGATCACCCTCACCAGCCCAGCACACTCACATCACTCTCTCCAGCCCAGCACACTCACATCACTCTCTCCAGCCCAGCACTCACTTAACACTCTCCAGCCCAGCACACTCTCATCCCTCTCTCCAGCCCAGCGCATTCACATCCCTCTCTCCAGCCCTGCACTCACTTCGCACTCTCCAGCCCAGCCCACTCGCATCCCTCTCTCCAGCCCAGCACACTCGCATCCCTCTTTCCCGCCCAGCACACTCACATCCCTCTTTCCAGCCCAGCACACTCACATCACTCTCTCCAGTGCAGCACACTCACATCCCTCTCTCCAGAACAGCAGACTCACAACCCTCTCTCCAGCCCAGCACACTCACATCACGCTCTCCAGCCGACCACACTCACATCCCTCTATCCAGCCCAGCACACTCTCACCACTCTCCCCAGCCCAGCACACTCTCATCCCTCTCTTCAGCCCAGCACACTCGCATCACTCTCTCCAGCCCAGCACACTCGCATCCCTCTCTACAGTCCACCGCACTCACATCCCTCTCTCCAGTCCACCGCACTCACATCACTCTCTCCAGCCCAGCACACTCCCATCACTCTCTCCAGCCCAGCACACTCACATCCTTCTCTCCAGCCCAGCACACTCACATTCCTCTCTCCAGCCCAGCACACTCACATCCCTCTCTCCAGCCCAGCACACTCACATTCCTCTCTCCAGCGCAGCACACTCACATCCCTCTCTCCAGCCCAGCACACTCACATCCCTCTCTCCAGCCCAGCACACTCACATTCCTCTCTCCAGCCCAGCACACTCACATCACTCTCTCTAGTCCACCGCACTCACATCCCTCTCTCCAGCCCAGCACACTGACATCACTCTCTCCAGCCCAGCACACTCACAACCCTCTCTCCAGCCCAGCACACTCACATCACCCTCTCCAGCCTAGCACACTCACACCACCCTCTCCAGCCCAGCACACTCACACCACCCTCTCTAGCACAGCACACTCACATCACTCTCTCCAGCCCAGTACACTCAGATCACCCTCTCCAGCCCAGCACACTCACATCAGTCTCTCCAGTCCAGCACACTCACATCCCTCTCTCCAGCCCCGCACTCACTTCCCTCTCTCCAACCCAGCACACACACATCACCCTCTCCAGCCCAGCACACACACATCACCCTCTCCAGCCCAGAAAACTCACATCACCCTCTCCAGCCCAGCACACTAACATCACCCTCTTCAGCCCAGCACACTCACATCCCTCTCTCCAGCCCAGCACACTCTCATCACTCTCTCTAGTCCTCCGCATTCGCATCCCTCTCTCCAGCCCAGCACACTCTCATCCATCTCTCCAGTCCAGCATACTCACATCATTCTCTCCAGTCCAGTACACTCACATCCCTCTCTGCAGCCCAGCAAACCCACATCACCCTCTCCAGCCCAGCACACTCACATCCCTCTCTCCAGCCCAGCACACACGCATAACCCTCTCCAGCCCAGCACACACTCACCACTCTCTCCAGCCCAGCACCCTCACATCCCTCTCTCCAGCCCAGCACACTCGCATCACCCTCTCCAGCCCAGCACACTCACATCACTCTCTCCAGTCCAGCACACTCGCATCACTCTATCCAGTCCAGCACACTCGCATCACTCTCTCCAGCCCAGGACTCAGTTCACACTCTCCAGCCCAGCACACTCACATCACTCTCTCTAGTCCAGTACACTCACATCCCACTCTCCAGCCCAGCACACTCACATCCCTCTCTCCAGTCCAGCACACACCCATCCATCTCTCCAGCCCAGCACACTCGCATCACTCTCTCCAGCCCAGTACACTCACATCACCCTCTCTAGCCCAGTACACTCAGATCACCCTCACCAGCCCAGCACACTCACATCACCCTTTCTCCAGCCCAGCACACTCACATCCCTCTCTCTAGTCCAGCACACTCACATCCCTCTCTCTAGTCCACCGCATTCACTTCACACTCTCCAGCCCAGCACACTCGCATCCCTCTCTCCAGCCCAGCACATTTGCATCCCTCTCTCCAGCCCAGCACACTCACATCCCTCTCTCCAGCCCTGCACACTCACATCCTTCTCTCCAGCCCAGCACACTCACATCCCTCTCTCCAGCCCAGCACACTCACATCCCTCTCTCCAGTCCAGCACACTCACATCCCTCTCTCCAGCCCAGCACACTCACATCCCTCTCTCCAGCCCAGCCCAGCTCACTCACATCACTCTCTCCAGCCCAGCACTCACATCACTCTCTCCAGCCCACCACTCATATCACTCTCCCGAGTCCATCACACTCACATCATTCTCTCCAGCCCAGCACACTCGCATCCCTCTCTCCAGCCCAGCACACTTGCATCCCTCTCTCCAGCCCAGCACACTTGCATCCCTCTCTCCAGCCCAGCACACTCTCAGCCCTCTCTCCAGCACAGCACACTCACATCACCCTCTCTAGCCCAGCACACACTCATCCCTCTCTCCAGCCCAGCACACTCTCATCCCTCTCTCCAGCACAGCACACACACATCACTCTCTCTAGCCCAGCACACTCACACCACCCTCTCTAGTCCACCGCACTCACATCCCTCTCTCCAGCCCAGCACACTGACATCACTCTCTCCAGCCCAGCACACTCACAACCCTCTCTCCAGCCCAGCACACTCACATCACCCTCTCCAGCCCAGCACACTCACACCACCCTCTCTAGCACAGCACATTCACATCACTCTCTCCAGCCCAGTACACTCAGATCACCCTCTCCAGCCCAGCACACTCACATCAGTCTCTCCAGTCCAGCACACTCACATCCCTCTCTCTAGCCCCGCACTCACTTCTCTCTCTCTCTAGTCCGGTACACTCACATCCCTCTCTCCAGTCCAGCACACTCCCATCCCTCTCTCCAGTCCAGCACACTCGCATCACCCTCTCCAGCCCAGCACACTCACATCACCCTCTCCAGCCTAGCACACTCACATCACCCTCTCTAGCCCAGCATACTCACATCACTCTCTCCAGCCCAGTACACTCTCATCCCTCTCTCCATCCCAGCACTCACTTCACTCTCTCCAGCTCAGCACACTCTAATCCCTCTCTCC
This sequence comes from Scyliorhinus torazame, assembly GCF_047496885.1. Taxonomy (NCBI): domain Eukaryota; kingdom Metazoa; phylum Chordata; class Chondrichthyes; order Carcharhiniformes; family Scyliorhinidae; genus Scyliorhinus; species Scyliorhinus torazame. The sequence continues at coordinate 87,824,511 of NC_092710.1, read as the reverse complement.
AGCCCAGCACACTCGCATCCCTGTCTCCAGCCCAGCACACTCGCATCCCTCTCTCCAGCCCAGCACACTCGGATCCCTCTCTCCAGCCCAGCACACGCGCATCCATCTCTCCAGCCCAGCACACTCGCATCCCTCTCTCCAGCCCAGCACACTCGCATCCCTCTCTCCAGCCGAGCACATTCACATCCCTCTCTGCAGCCCAGCACACTCTCATCACTCTCTCCAGCCCAGCACACTCACATCACACTCTAGTCCAGCACACTCACAATCCTCTCTGCAGGCCAGCACACTCACACCACTCTCTCCAGCCCAGCACACTCAAAACCATCTCTCCAGCCCAGCTCATTCACATCACCCTCTCTACCCAGTACACTCAGATCACCCTCTCCAGCCCAGCACACTCACATCACTCTCTCCAGTCCAGCACACTCGCATCACTCTATCCAGTCCAGCACACTCGCATCACTCTCTCCAGCCCAGGACTCAGTTCACACTCTCCAGCCCAGCACACTCGCATCCCTCTCGCCAGCCCAGAGCATTCACATCCCTCTCTCTAGCCCAGCACTCACATCACTCTCTCCAGCCCAGCACACTCACATCAGTCTCTCCAGCCCAGCACACTCACATCTCTCTCTCTAGTCCAGTACACTCACATCCCACTCTCCAGCCCAGCACACTCACATCCCTCTCTCCAGTCCAGCACATACCCATCCATCTCTCCAGCCCAGCACACTCGCATCACTCTCTCCAGCCCAGTACACTCACATCACCCTCTCTAGCCCAGTACACTCAGATCACCCTCACCAGCCCAGCACACTCACATCAATCTCTCCAGTCCAGCACACTCACATCACCCTTTCTCCAGCCCAGCACACTCGCATCACTCTCTCCAGCCCAGCACACTTGCATCCCTCTCTCCAGTCCACCGCACTCACATCCCTCTCTCCAGTCCACCGCACTCACATCACTCTCTCCAGCCCAGCACACTCCCATCACTCTCTCCAGCCCAGCACACTCACATCCCTCTCTCCAGCCCAGCACACTCACATTCCTCTCTCCAGCCCAGCACACTCACATCCCTCTCTCCAGCCCAGCACACTCACATTCCTCTCTCCAGCCCAGCACACTCACATCACTCTCTCCAGCCCAGCACACTCACATCACCCTCTCTCCAGCCCAGCACACTCACATCCCTCTCTCTAGTCCAGCACACACACATCACCCTCTCCAGCCCAGAAAACTCACATCACCCTCTCCAGCCCAGCACACTCACATCTCTCTCTCCAGCCCAGCACACTCACATCACCCTCTCCAACCCCGCACAGTCACATCACTCTCTCCAGCCAAGCACACTCGCATCACTCTCCCCAGCCCAGCACACTCGCATCACCCTCTCCAGCCCAGCACACACACATCCCTCTCTCCAGCCCAGCACACACACATCACCCTCTCCAGCCCAGCACACACACATCACCCTCTCCACCCCAGCAAACTCACATCACCCTCTCCAGCCCAGCACACTCTCATCACCCTCTTCAGCCCAGCACACTCACATCCCTCTCTCCAGCCCAGCACACTCTCATCACTCTCTCTAGTCCACCGCATGCGCATCCCTCTCTCCAGCCCAGCACACTCACATCCCTCTCTCCAGTCCAGCATACTCACATCACTCTCTCCAGCCCAGCACACTCTCATCCATCTCTCCAGTCCAGCATACTCACATCATTCTCTCCAGTCCAGCACACTCACATCCCTCTCTCCAGCCCAGCAAACCCACATCACCCTCTCCAGCCCAGCACACTCACATCCCTCTCTCCAGCCCAGCACACACGCATAACCCTCTCCAGCCCAGCACACACTCACCACTCTCTCCAGCCCAGCACCCTCACATCCCTCTCTCCAGCCCAGCACACTCGCATCACCCTCTCCAGCCCAGCACACTCACATACCTCTCTCCAGCCCAGCACACACACATCCCTCTCTCCAGCCCAGCACACACACATCACCCTCTCCAGCCCAGCACACTCACATCACTCTCTCCCGCCCAGCACACTCACATCACCCTCTCCAGACCAGCACACACACATCACCCTCTCCAGCCCAGCAAACTCACACCACCCTCTCCAGCCCAGCACACTCACATCACTCTCTCCAGCCCAGCACACTCACATCACTCTCTCCAGCCCAGCACACTCACATCAGCCTCTCCAGCCCAGCACACTCCCATCACTCTCTCCAGCCCAGCACACTCACATCCCTCTCTCCAGCCCAGCACACTCACATTCCTCTCTCCAGCCCAGCACACTCACATCCCTCTCTCCAGCCCAGCACACTCACATCCCTCTCTCCAGCCCAGCACACTCACATTCCTCTCTCCAGCCCAGCACACTCACATCACTCTCTCCAGCCCAGCACACTCACATCACCCTCTCTCCAGCCCAGCACACTCACATCCCTCTCTCTAGTCCAGCACACTCACATCCCTCTCTCTAGTCCACCGCATTCACACCACTCTCTCCAGCCCAGCGCACTCACATCACTCTCTCCAGCCCAGCACACTCTCATCCCTCTCTCCAGTCCACCGCACTCACATCACTCTCTCCAGCGCAGCGCACTCACATCACTCTCTCCAGCCCAGCGCACTCACATCCCTCTCTCCAGCCCAGCACACACACATCACCCTCTCCAGCCCAGCACACACACATCACCCTCTCCAGCCCAGAAAACTCACATCACCCTCTCCAGCCCAGAAAACTCACATCACTCTCTCCAGCCCAGCGCACTCACATCACTCTCTCCAGCCCAGCGCACTCACATCCCTCTCTCCAGCCCAGCACACACACATCACCCTCTCCAGCCCAGCACACTCACATCAGTCTCTCCAGCCCAGCACACTCACATCACTCTCTCTAGTCCAGTACACTCACATCCCACTCTCCAGCCCAGCACACTCACATCCCTCTCTCCAGTCCAGCACACACCCATCCATCTCTCCAGCCCAGCACACTCGCATCACTCTCTCCAGCCCAGTACACTCACATCACCCTCTCTAGCCCAGTACACTCAGATCACCCTCACCAGCCCAGCACACTCACATCACCCTTTCTCCAGCCCAGCACACTCACATCCCTCTCTCTAGTCCAGCACACTCACATCCCTCTCTCTAGTCCACCGCATTCACTTCACACTCTCCAGCCCAGCACACTCGCATCCCTCTCTCCAGCCCAGCACATTTGCATCCCTCTCTCCAGCCCAGCACACTCACATCCCTCTCTCCAGCCCTGCACACTCACATCCTTCTCTCCAGTCCAGCACACTCACATCCCTCTCTCCAGCCCAGCACACTCACATCCCTCTCTCCAGCCCAGCCCAGCTCACTCACATCACTCTCTCCAGCCCAGCACTCTCATCACTCTCTCCAGCCCACCACTCATATCACTCTCCCGAGTCCATCACACTCACATCATTCTCTCCAGCCCAGCACACTCACATACCTCTCTCCAGCCCAGCACACTCGCATCCCTCTCTCCAGCCCAGCACACTTGCATCCCTCTCTCCAGCCCAGCACACTCACATCCCTCTCTCCAGTCCAGCACACACCCATCCCTCTCTCCAGCCCAGCACACTCTCAGCCCTCTCTCCAGCACAGCACACTCACATCACCCTCTCTAGCCCAGCACACACTCATCCCTCTCTCCAGCCCAGCACACTCTCATCCCTCTCTCCAGCCCAGCACTCACTTCACTCTCTCCAGCCCAGCACACTCACATCCCTCTCTCCAGCACAGCACACACACATCACTCTCTCCAGCCCAGCACACTCACACCACCCTCTCTAGTCCACCGCACTCACATCCCTCTCTCCAGCCCAGCACACTGACATCACTCTCTCCAGCCCAGCACACTCACAACCCTCTCTCCAGCCCAGCACACTCACATCACCCTCTCCAGCCCAGCACACTCACACCACCCTCTCTAGCACAGCACATTCACATCACTCTCTCCAGCCCAGTACACTCAGATCACCCTCTCCAGCCCAGCACACTCACATCAGTCTCTCCAGTCCAGCACACTAACATCCCTCTCTCCAGCCCCGCACTCACTTCTCTCTCTCTCTAGTCCAGTACACTCACATCCCTCTCTCCAGTCCAGCACACTCCCATCCCTCTCTCCAGTCCAGCACACTCGCATCACCCTCTCCAGCCCAGCACACTCACATCACCCTCTCCAGCCCAGCACACTCACATCACCCTCTCTAGCCCAGCACACTCACATCACTCTCTCCAGCCCAGTACACTCTCATCCCTCTCTCCATCCCAGCACTCACTTCACTCTCTCCAGCTCAGCACACTCTAATCCCTCTCTCCAGCCCAGCACACTCGCATCCCTGTCTCCAGCCCAGCACACTCGCATCCCTCTCTCCAGCCCAGCACACTCGGATCCCTCTCTCCAGCCCAGCACACGCGCATCCATCTCTCCAGCCCAGCACACTCGCATCCCTCTCTCCAGCCCAGCACACTCGCATCCCTCTCTCCAGCCGAGCACATTCACATCCCTCTCTGCAGCCCAGCACAGTCTCATCACTCTCTCCAGCCCAGCACACTCACATCACACTCTAGTCCAGCACACTCACAATCCTCTCTGCAGGCCAGCACACTCACACCACTCTCTCCAGCCCAGCACACTCAAAACCATCTCTCCAGCCCAGCTCATTCACATCACCCTCTCTAGCCCAGTACACTCAGATCACCCTCTCCAGCCCAGCACACTCACATCACTCTCTCCAGTCCAGCACACTCGCATCACTCTATCCAGTCCAGCACACTCGCATCACTCTCTCCAGCCCAGGACTCAGTTCACACTCTCCAGCCCAGCACACTCGCATCCCTCTCGCCAGCCCAGAGCATTCACATCCCTCTCTCTAGCCCAGCACTCACATCACTCTCTCCAGCCCAGCACACTCACATCAATCTCTCCAGCCCAGCACACTCACATCACTCTCTCTAGTCCAGTACACTCACATCCCACTCTCCAGCCCAGCACACTCACATCCCTCTCTCCAGTCCAGCACACACCCATCCATCTCTCCAGCCCAGCACACTCGCATCACTCTCTCCAGCCCAGTACACTCACACACCCTCTCTAGCCCAGTACACTCAGATCACCCTCACCAGCCCAGCACACTCACATCAATCTCTCCAGTCCAGCACACTCACATCACCCTTTCTCCAGCCCAGCACACTCACATCCCTCTCTCCAGTCCACCGCACTCACATCCCTCTCTCCAGTCCACCGCACTCACATCACTCTCTCCAGCCCAGCACACTCCCATCACTCTCTTCCGGCCCAGCACACTCACATCCCTCTCTCCAGCCCAGCACACTCACATTCCTCTCTCCAGCCCAGCACACTCACATCCCTCTCTCCAGCCCAGCACACTCACATTCCTCTCTCCAGCCCAGCACACTCACATCACTCTCTCCAGCCCAGCACACTCACATCACCCTCTCTCCAGCCCAGCACACTCACATCCCTCTCTCTAGTCCAGCACACACACATCACCCTCTCCAGCCCAGAAAACTCACATCACCCTCTCCAGCCCAGCACACTCACATCTCTCTCTCCAGCCCAGCACACTCACATCACCCTCTCCAGCCCCGCACAGTCACATCACTCTCTCCAGCCAAGCACACTCGCATCACTCTCCCCAGCCCAGCACACTCGCATCACCCTCTCCAGCCCAGCACACACACATCCCTCTCTCCAGCCCAGCACACACACATCACCCTCTCCAGCCCAGCACACACACATCACCCTCTCCAGCCCAGCACACTCTCATCACCCTCTTCAGCCCAGCACACTCACATCCCTCTCTCCAGCCCAGCACACTCTCATCACTCTCTCTAGTCCACCGCATTCGCATCCCTCTCTCCAGCCCAGCACACTCACATCCCTCTCTCCAGTCCAGCATACTCACATCACTCTCTCCAGCCCAGCACACTCTCATCCATCTCTCCAGTCCAGCATACTCACATCATTCTCTCCAGTCCAGCACACTCACATCCCTCTCTCCAGCCCAGCAAACCCACATCACCCTCTCCAGCCCAGCACACTCACATCCCTCTCTCCAGCCCAGCACACACGCATAACCCTCTCCAGCCCAGCACACACTCACCACTCTCTCCAGCCCAGCACCCTCACATCCCTCTCTCCAGCCCAGCACACTCGCATCACCCTCTCCAGCCCAGCACACTCACATCACTCTCTCCAGCCCAGCACACTCACATCACCCTCTCCAGCCCAGCACACACACATCACCCTCTCCAGCCCAGCACACTCACATCACTCTCTCCAGCGCAGCACACTCACATCCCTCTCTCCAGCCCAGCAGACTCACATCCCTCTCTCCAGCCCAGCACACTCACATCCCTCTCTCCAGCCCAGCACACTCACATCCCTCTCTCCAGCCCAGCACACTCACATCACCCTCTCCAGTCCAGCACACTCACATCACGCTCTCCAGCCGACCACACTCACATCCCTCTATCCAGCCCAGCACACTCACACCACTCTCCCCAGCCCAGCACACTCACATCCCTCTCTTCAGCCCAGCACACTTGCATCACTCTCTCCAGCCCAGCACACTCGCATCCCTCTCTCCAGTCCACCGCACTCACATCCCTCTCTCCAGTCCACCGCACTCACATCCCTCTCTCCAGTCCACCGCACTCACATCACTCTCTCCAGCCCAGCACACTCACATCACTCTCTCCAGCCCAGCACACTCTCATCCCTCTCTCCAGCCCAGCACACTCACATCACTCTCTCGCCCAGCACACTCACATCCCACTCTCCAGCCCAGCACACTCACATCCCTCTCTCCAGCCCAGCCCAGCACACTCACATCCCTCTCTCCAGCCCAGCACACTCAGATCCCTCTCTCCAGCCCTGCACACTCACATCACTCTCTCTAGCCCAGCACACTCACATCCCACTCTCCAGCCCAGCACACTCACATCCCTCTCTCCAGCCCAGCCCAGCACACTCACATTCCTCTCTCCAGCCCAGCACACTCACATCACTCTCTCCAGCCCAGCACACTCACATCACCCTCTCTCCAGCCCAGCACACTCACATCCCTCTCTCCAGCCCAGCACACACACATCACTCTCTCCAGCCCAGCACACTCGCATCCCTCTTTCCAGCCCAGCACACTCACATCACCCTCTCCAGCCCAGCACACTCACATCACCCTCTCTAGCCCAGCACACTCTCATCACTCTCTCCAGCCCAGCACACTCGCATCCCTCTCTCCAGCCCAGCACACTCGCATCCCTCTCTCCAGCCCAGCACACTCTCACACCTCGCTCCAGCACAGCACACTCACACATCGCTCTCTCCAGCCCAGCAGACTCTCATCCCTCTCTCTAGCCCAGCACTCACTTCACTCTCTCCAGCCCAGCACACTCACATTCCTCTCTCCAGCACAGCACACACACACCACCCTCTCTAGTCCACCGCACTCACATCCCTCTCTCCAGCCCAGCACACTGACATCACTCTCTCAAGCCCAGCACAGACACATCACCCTCTCCAGCCCAGCAAACTCACATCACCCTCTCCAGCCCAGCACACTCACATCACCCTCTCCAGCCCAGCACACTCACATCACTCTCTCCAGCCCAGGACTTACTTCACTCTCTCCAGCCCAGCACGCTCACTTCCCTCTCTCCAGCCCAGCACACTCACATCACCCTCTCCAGTCCAGCACACTCACATCACGCTCTCCAGCCGACCACACTCGCATCCCTCTATCCAGCCCAGCACACTCTCACCACTCTCCCCAGCCCAGCACACTCGCATCCCTCTCTTCAGCCCAGCACACTCGCATCCCTCTCTCCAGTCCACCGTACTCACATCCCTCTCTCCAGTCCACCGCACTCACATCACTCTCTCCAGCCCAGCACACTCCCATCACTCTCTCCAGCCCAGCACACTCACATCCCTCTCTCCAGCCCAGCCCACACACATCACCCTCTCCAGCCCAGCACACTCACATCACTCTCTCCAGCCCAGCACACTCGCATCCCTCTTTCCAGCCCAGCACACTCACATCCCTCTTTCCAGCCCAGCGCACTCACATCCCTCTCTCCAGCCCAGCTCACTCACATCACCCTCTCCAGCCCAGCGCACTCACATACCTCTCTCCAGCCCAGCACACTCACATCACTCTCTCCAGCCCAGGACTTACTTCACTCTCTCCAGCCCAGCACACTCACATCCCTCTCTCCAGCCCAGCACACTCACATCACCCTCTCCAGTCCAGCACACTCACATCACGCTCTCCAGCCGACCACACTCACATCCCTCTATCCAGCCCAGCACACTCACACCACTCTCCCCAGCCCAGCACACTCGCATCCCTCTCTTCAGCCCAGCACACTCGCATCACTCTCTCCAGCCCAGCACACTCGCATCACTCTCTCCAGCCCAGCACACTCGCATCCCTCTCTCCAGTCCACCGCACTCACATCCCTCTCTCCAGTCCACCGCACTCACATCACTCTCTCCAGCCCAGCACACTCCCATCACTCTCTCCAGCCCAGCACACTCACATCACCCTCTCTCCAGCCCAGCACACTCACATCCCTCTCTCTAGTCCACCGCACTCACATCCCTCTCTCCAGCCCAGCGCACTCACATCACTCTCTCCAGCCCAGCACACTCACATCCCTCTCTCCAGTCCACTGCACTCACATCACTCTCTCCAGCCCAGCGCACTCACATCACTCTCTCCAGCCCAGCACACTCACATCCCTCTCTCCAGCCCAGCACACACACATCACCCTCTCCAGCCCAGCACACACACATCACCCTCTCCAGTCCAGAAAACTCACATCACCCTCTCCAGCCCAGCACACTCACATCTCTCTCTCCAGCCCAGCACACTCACATCTCCCTCTCTGCAGGCCAGCACACTCACATCACCCTCTCCAGCCCAGCACAGTCACATCACCCTCTCCAGCCCAGCACACTCACATCACCCTCTCCAGCCCAGCACACTCTCATCCCTCTCTCCAGCCCAGCAAACTCACATCACCCTCTCCAGCCCAGCACACTCACATCACCCTCTCCAGCCCAGCACGCACACATCACCCTCTCCAGCCCAGCACACTCTCATCCCTCTCTCCAGCTCAGCACACTCTCATCCCTCTCTCCAGCCCAGCACACTCACATCCCTCTCTCCAGCCCAGTACATTCACATCCCTCTCTCCAGCCCAGTACACTCGCATCCCTCTCTCCAGCCCAGCACACTCACATCCCTCTCTCCAGCACAGCACACACACACCACCCTCTCTAGTCCACCGCACACACATCCCTCTCTCCAGCCCAGCACACTGACATCACTGTCTCAAGCCCAGCACACACACATCACCCTCTCCAGCCCAGCAAACTCACATTACTCTCTCCAGCCCAGCACACTCACATCACCCTCTCCAGCCCAGCACACTCACATCCCTCTCTCCAGCCCAGCACACTCGCATCCCTCTTTCCAGCCCAGCGCACTCACATCCCTCTCTCCAGCCCAGCTCACTCACATCACCCTCTCCAGCCCAGCACACTCACATCACTCTCTCCACCCCAGGACTCACTTCACTCTCTCCAGCCCAGCACACTCACATACCTCTCTCCAGCCCAGCACACTCACATCACTCTCTCCAGCCCAGGACTTACTTCACTCTCTCCAGCCCAGCACACTCACATCACCCTCTCCAGTCCAGCACACTCACATCACGCTCTCCAGCCGACCACACTCACATCCCTCTATCCAGCCCAGCACACTCACACCACTCTCCCCAGCCCTGCACACTCGCATCCCTCTCTCCAGTCCACCGCACTCACATCCCTCTCTCCAGTCCACCGCACTCACATCACTCTCTCCAGCCCAGCACACTCCCATCACTCTCTCCAGCGCAGCACACTCACATCCCTCTCTCCAGCCCAGCAGACTCACTTCACTCTCTCCAGCCCAGCACACTCACATACCTCTCTCCAGCCCAGCACACTCACATCACTCTCTCCAGCCCAGGACGTCCTTCACTCTCTCCAGCCCAGCACACTCACATCCCTCTCTCCAGCCCAGCACACTCACATCACCCTCTCCAGTCCAGCACACTCACATCACGCTCTCCAGCCGACCACACTCACATCCCTCTATCCAGCCCAGCACACTCACACCACTCTCCCCAGCCCAGCACACTCGCATCCCTCTCTTCAGCCCAGCACACTCGCATCACTCTCTCCAGCCCAGCACACTCGCATCACTCTCTCCAGCCCAGCACACTCGCATCCCTCTCTCCAGTCCACCGCACTCACATCCCTCTCTCCAGTCCACCGCACTCACATCACTCTCTCCAGCCCAGCACACTCTCATCACTCTCTCCAGCCCAGCAGACTCACATCCCTCTCTCCAGCCCAGCAAACTCACATTCCTCTCTCCAGCCCAGCACACTCACATCACTCTCTCCAGCCCAGCACACTCACATCACCCTCTCTCCAGCCCAGCACACTCACATCCCTCTCTCTAGTCCACCGCACTCACATCCCTCTCTCCAGCCCAGCACTCACATCACTCTCTCCAGCCCAGCACACTCACATCCCTCTCTCCAGCAGAGCACACACACACCACCCTCTCTAGTCCACCGCACTCACATCCCTCTCTCCAGCCCAGCATACTGACATCACTCTCTCAAGCCCAGCACACACACATCACCCACTCCAGCCCAGCACACACACATCACCCACTCCAGCCCAGCAAACTCACATCACCCTCTCCAGCCCAGCACACTCACATCCCTCTCTCCAGCCCAGCACACTCACATCACTCTCTCCGGCCCAGCACTCACTTCACTCTTTCCAGCCCAGTACACTCAGATCACCCTCTCCAGTCCAGCCCACTCGCATCCCTCTCTCCAGCCCAGCACACTCGCATCCCTCTTTCCAGCCCAGCACACTCACATCCCTCTTTCCAGCCCAGCGCACTCACATCCCTCTCTCCAGCCCAGCACACTCACATCACCCTCTCCAGTCCAGCACACTCACATCACGCTCTCCAGCCGACCACACTCACATCCCTCTATCCAGCCCAGCACACTCACACCACTCTCCCCAGCCCAGCACACTCGCATCCCTCTCTTCAGCCCAGCACACTCGCATCACTCTCTCCAGCCCAGCACACTCGCATCACTCTCTCCAGCCCAGCACACTCGCATCCCTCTCTCCAGTCCACCGCACTCACATCCCTCTCTCCAGTCCACCGCACTCACATCACTCTCTCCAGCCCAGCACACTCACATCCCTCTCTCTAGTCCACTGCACTCACATCCCTCTCTCCAGCCCAGCACACACATATCACCCTCTCCAGCCCAGCACACACACATCACCCTCTCCAGCCCAGAAAACTCACATCACCCTCTCCAGCCCAGCACACTCACATCTCTCTCTCCAGCCCAGCACACTCACATCTCCCTCTCTGCAGGCCAGCACATCACATCACCCTCTCCAGCCCAGGACAGTCACATCACTCTCTCCAGCCAAGCACACACGCATCCCTCTCTCCAGCCCAGCGCACACACATCCCTCTCTCCAGCCCAGCGCACACACATCACCCTCTCCAGGCCAGCAAACTCACATCACCCTCTCCAGCCCAGCACACTCACATCACCCTCTCCAGCCCAGCACACTCGCATCACTCTCTCCAGCCCAGCACACTCGCATCCCTCTCTTCAGCCCAGCACACTCTCATCCCTCTCTCCAGCTCAGCACACTCTCATCCCTCTCTCCAGCCCAGCACACTCACATCCCTCTCTCCAGCCCAGTACACTCACATCCCTCTCTCCAGCCCAGTACACTCGCATCCCTCTCTCCAGCCCAGCACACTCACATCCCTCTCTCCAGCACAGCACACACACACCACCCTCTCTAGTCCACCGCACACACATCCCTCTCTCCAGCCCAGCACACTGACATCGCTGTCTCAAGCCCAGCACACACACATCACCCTCTCCAGCCCAGCAAACTCACATCACCCTCTCCAGCCCAGCACACTCACATTACTCTCTCCAGCCCAGCACACTCACATCACCCTCTCCAGCCCAGCACACTCACATCCCTCTCTCCAGCCCAGCACACTCGCATCCCTCTTTCCAGCCCAGCACACTCACATCCCTCTTTCCAGCCCAGCGCACTCACATCCCTCTCTCCAGCCCAGCTCACTCACATCACCCTCTCCAGCCCAGCACACTCACATCACTCTCTCCACCCCAGGACTCACTTCACTCTCTCCAGCCCAGCACACTCACATACCTCTCTCCAGCCCAGCACACTCACATCACTCTCTCCAGCCCAGGACTTACTTCACTCTCTCCAGCCCAGCACACTCACATCACCCTCTCCAGTCCAGCACACTCACATCACGCTCTCCAGCCGACCACACTCACATCCCTCTATCCAGCCCAGCACACTCACACCACTCTCCCCAGCCCAGCACACTCACATCCCTCTCTTCAGCCCAGCACACTCACACCACTCTCCCCAGCCCACCGCACTCACATCCCTCTCTCCAGTCCACCGCACTCACATCACTCTCTCCAGCCCAGCACACTCGCATCACTCTCTCCAGCCCAGCACACTCACATACCTCTCTCCAGCCCAGCACACTCACATCACTCTCTCCAGCCCAGGACTTACTTCACTCTCTCCAGCCCAGCACACTCACATCCCTCTCTCCAGCCCAGCACACTCACATCACCCTCTCCAGTCCAGCACACTCACATCACGCTCTCCAGCCGACCACACTCACATCCCTCTATCCAGCCCAGCACACTCACACCACTCTCCCCAGCCCAGCACACTCGCATCCCTCTCTTCAGCCCAGCACACTCGCATCACTCTCTCCAGCCCAGCACACTCGCATCACTCTCTCCAGCCCAGCACACTCGCATCCCTCTCTCCAGTCCACCGCACTCACATCCCTCTCTCCAGTCCACCGCACTCACATCACTCTCTCCAGCCCAGCACACTCCCATCACTCTCTCCAGCCCAGCAGACTCACATCCCTCTCTCCAGCCCAGCAAACTCACATTCCTCTCTCCAGCCCAGCACACTCACATCACTCTCTCCAGCCCAGCACACTCACATCACCCTCTCTCCAGCCCAGCACACTCACATCCCTCTCTCTAGTCCACCGCACTCACATCCCTCTCTCCAGCCCAGCACTCACATCACTCTCTCCAGCCCAGCACACTCACATCCCTCTCTCCAGCAGAGCACACACACACCACCCTCTCTAGTCCACCGCACTCACATCCCTCTCTCCAGCCCAGCACACTGACATCACTCTCTCAAGCCCAGCACTCACTTCACTCTTTCCAGCCCAGTACACTCAGATCACCCTCTCCAGTCCAGCCCACTCGCATCCCTCTCTCCAGCCCAGCACACTCGCATCCCTCTTTCCAGCCCAGCACACTCACATCACCCTCTCCAGCCCAGCACACACACATCACCCTCTCCAGCCCGGCAAACTCACATAACCCTCTCCAGCCCAGCACACTCACATCACACTCTCCAGCCCAGCACACTCACATCCCTCTCTCCAGCCCAGCACACTTGCATCCCTCTTTCCAGCCCAGCACACTCACATCACACTCTCCAGTCCAGCACACTCTCATCCCTCTCTCCAGCCCAGCAAACTCACATCACCCTCTCCAGCCCAGCACACTCACATCACTCTCTCCAGCCCAGCACACTCACATCACCCTCTCCAGCCCAGCAAACTCACATCACCCTCTCCAGCCCAGCACACTCTCATCCCTCTCTCCAGCCCAGCACACTCTCATCCCTCTCTCCAGCCCAGCACACTCTCATCCCTCTCTCCAGCCCAGCACACTCACATCCCTCTCTCCAGCCCAGCACACTCTCATCCCTCTCTCCAGCCCAGCACACTCTCATCCCTCTCTCCAGCCCAGCACACTCACATCCCTCTCTCCAGCCCAGTACACTCTCATCCCTCTCTCCAGCCCAGCACACTCACACCACTCTCCCCAGCCCAGCACACTCTCATCCCTCTCTTCAGCCCAGCACACTCGCATCACTCTCTCCAGCCCAGCACACTCGCATCACTCTCTCCAGCCCAGCACACTCGCATCCCTCTCTCCAGTCCACCGCACTCACATCCCTCTCTCCAGTCCACCGCACTCACATCACTCTCTCCAGCCCAGCACACTCCCATCACTCTCTCCAGCCCAGCACACTCACATCACCCTCTCTCCAGCCCAGCACACTCACATCCCTCTCTCTAGTCCACCGCACTCACATCCCTCTCTCCAGCCCAGCGCACTCACATCACTCTCTCCAGCCCAGCACACTCACATCCCTCTCTCCAGTCCACTGCACTCACATCACCCTCTCCAGCCCAGCGCACTCACATCACTCTCTCCAGCCCAGCACACTCACATCCCTCTCTCCAGCCCAGCACACACACATCACCCTCTCCAGCCCAGCGCACACACATCACCCTCTCCAGTCCAGAAAACTCACATCACCCTCTCCAGCCCAGCACACTCACATCTCTCTCTCCAGCCCAGCACACTCACATCTCCCTCTCTGCAGGCCAGCACACTCACATCACCCTCTCCAGCCCAGCACTGTCACATCGCCCTCTCCAGCCCAGCACACTCACATCACCCTCTCCAGCCCAGCACACTCTTATCCCTCTCTCCAGCCCAGCAAACTCACATCACCCTCTCCAGCCCAGCACACTCACATCACCCTCTCCAGCCCAGCACACACACATCACCCTCTCCAGCCCAGCACACTCTCATCCCTCTCTCCAGCTCAGCACACTCTCATCCCTCTCTCCAGCCCAGCACACTCACATCCCTCTCTCCAGCCCAGTACACTCACATCCCTCTCTCCAGCCCAGTACACTCGCATCCCTCTCTCCAGCCCAGCACACTCACATCCCTCTCTCCAGCACAGCACACACACACCACCCTCTCTAGTCCACCGCACACACATCCCTCTCTCCAGCCCAGCACACTGACATCACTGTCTCAAGCCCAGCACACACACATCACCCTCTCCAGCCCAGCAAACTCACATCACCCTCTCCAGCCCAGCACACTCACATTACTCTCTCCAGCCCAGCACACTCACATCACCCTCTCCAGCCCAGCACACTCACATCCCTCTCTCCAGCCCAGCACACTCGCATCCCTCTTTCCAGCCCAGCACACTCACATCCCTCTTTCCAGCCCAGCGCACTCACATCCCTCTCTCCAGCCCAGCTCACTCACATCACCCTCTCCAGCCCAGCACACTCACATCACTCTCTCCACCCCAGGACTCACTTCACTCTCTCCAGCCCAGCACACTCACATACCTCTCTCCAGCCCAGCACACTCACATCACTCTCTCCAGCCCAGGACTTACTTCACTCTCTCCAGCCCAGCACACTCACATCCCTCACTCCAGCCCAGCACACTCACATCACCCTCTCCAGTCCAGCACACTCACATCACGCTCTCCAGCCGACCACACTCACATCCCTCTATCCAGCCCAGCACACTCACACCACTCTCCCCAGCCCAGCACACTCGCATCCCTCTCTTCAGCCCAGCACACTCGCATCACTCTCTCCAGCCCAGCACACTCGCATCACTCTCTCCAGCCCAGCACACTCGCATCCCTCTCTCCAGTCCACCGCACTCACATCCCTCTCTCCAGTCCACCGCACTCACATCACTCTCTCCAGCCCAGCACACTCCCATCACTCTCTCCAGCGCAGCACACTCACATCCCTCTCTCCAGCCCAGCAGACTCACTTCACTCTCTCCAGCCCAGCACACTCACATACCTCTCTCCAGCCCAGCACACTCACATCACTCTCTCCAGCCCAGGACTTACTTCACTCTCTCCAGCCCAGCACACTCACATCCCTCTCTCCAGCCCAGCACACTCACATCACCCTCTCCAGTCCAGCACACTCACATCACGCTCTCCAGCCGACCACACTCACATCCCTCTATCCAGCCCAGCACACTCACACCACTCTCCCCAGCCCAGCACACTCGCATCCCTCTCTTCAGCCCAGCACACTCGCATCACTCTCTCCAGCCCAGCACACTCGCATCACTCTCTCCAGCCCAGCACACTCGCATCCCTCTCTCCAGTCCACCGCACTCACATCCCTCTCTCCAGTCCACCGCACTCACATCACTCTCTCCAGCCCAGCACACTCCCATCACTCTCTCCAGCCCAGCAGACTCACATCCCTCTCTCCAGCCCAGCAAACTCACATTCCTCTCTCCAGCCCAGCACACTCACATCACCCTCTCTCCAGCCCAGCACACTCACATCACCCTCTCTCCAGCCCAGCACACTCACATCCCTCTCTCTAGTCCACCGCACTCACATCCCTCTCTCCAGCCCAGCACTCACATCACTCTCTCCAGCCCAGCACAATCACATCCCTCTCTCCAGCAGAGCACACACACACCACCCTCTCTAGTCCACCGCACTCACATCCCTCTCTCCAGCCCAGCACACTGACATCACTCTCTCAAGCCCAGCACACACACATCACCCTCTCCAGCCCAGCAAACTCACATCACCCTCTCCAGCCCAGCACACTCACATCACCCTCTCCAGCCCAGCACACTCACATCCCTCTCTCCAGCCCAGCACACTCACATCACTCTCTCCGGCCCAGCACTCACTTCACTCTTTCCAGCCCAGTACACTCAGATCACCCTCTCCAGTCCAGCCCACTCGCATCCCTCTCTCCAGCCCAGCACACTCGCATCCCTCTTTCCAGCCCAGCGCACTCACATCCCTCTCTCCAGCCCACCACACTCACATCACCCTCTCCAGTCCAGCACACTCACATCACGCTCTCCAGCCGACCACACTCACATCCCTCTATCCAGCCCAGCACACTCACACCACTCTCCCCAGCCCAGCACACTCGCATCCCTCTCTTCAGCCCAGCACACTCGCATCACTCTCTCCAGCCCAGCACACTCGCATCACTCTCTCCAGCCCAGCACACTCGCATCCCTCTCTCCAGTCCACCGCACTCACATCCCTCTCTCCAGTCCACCGCACTCACATCACTCTCTCCAGCCCAGCACACTCTCATCCCTCTCTCCAGCCCAGCACACTCTCATCCCTCTCTCCAGCCCAGCACACTCTCATCCCTCTCTCCAGCCCAGCACACTCACATCCCTCTCTCCAGCCCAGCACACTCTCATCCCTCTCTCCAGCCCAGCACACTCTCATCCCTCTCTCCAGCCCAGCACACTCACATCCCTCTCTCCAGCCCAGTACACTCGCGTCCCTCTCTCCAGCCCAGCACACTCTCATCCCTCTCTCCAGCCCAGCACACTCGCATCCCTCTCTCCAGCCCAGCACACTCTCACACCTCTCTCCAGCACAGCACACTCACATCCCTCTCTCCAGCCCAGCACACTCTCATCCCTCTCTCCAGCCCAGCACTCACTTCACTCTCTCCAGCCCTGCACACTCACATCCCTCTCTCCAGCAGAGCACACACACACCACCCTCTCTAGTCCACCGCACTCACATCCCTCTCTCCAGCCCAGCACACTGACATCACTCTCTCAAGCCCAGCACACACACATCACCCTATCCAGCCCAGCAAACTCACATCACCCTCTCCAGCCCAGCACACTCACATTACTCACTCCAGCCCAGCACACTCACATCACCCTCTCCAGCCCAGCACACTCACATCCCTCTCTCCAGCCCAGCACACTCACATCACTCTCTCCGGCCCAGCACTCACTTCACTCTCTCCAGCCCAGCACACACACATCACCCTCTCCAGCCCAGCACACTCCCATCACTCTCTCCAGCCCAGCACACTCACATCCCTCTCTCCAGCCCAGCACACTCACATCACTCTCTCTAGTCCACCGCATTCGCATCCCTCTCTCCAGCCCAGCACACTCCCATCCCTCTCTCCAGTCCAACATACTCACATCACTCTCTCCAGTCCAGCACACTCACATCCCTCTCTCCAGCCCAGCACACTCACATCCCTCTCTCCAGCCCAGCACACTCGCATCCCTCTCTCCAGCCCAGCACACTCTCATCCCTCTCTCCAGCCCAGCACACTCACATCCCTCTCTCCAGCCCAGTACACTCACATCCCTCTCTCCAGCCCAGCAAACCCACATCACCCTCTCCAGCCCAGTACACTCACATCCCTCTCTCCAGCCCAGCAAACCCACATCACCCTCTCCAGCCCAGCACACTCACATCCCTCTCTCCAGCCCAGCACACACACATCACCCTCTCCAGCCCAGCACACTCACATCACTCTCTCCCGCCCAGCACACTCACATCACCCTCTCCAGCCCAGCACACACACATCACCCTCTCCAGCCGACCACACTCACATCCCTCTATCCAGCCCAGCACACTCACACCACTCTCCCCAGCCCAGCACACTCGCATCCCTCTCTTCAGCCCAGCACACTCGCATCACTCTCTCCAGCCCAGCACACTCGCATCACTCTCTCCAGCCCAGCACACTCGCATCCCTCTCTCCAGTCCACCGCACTCACATCCCTCTCTCCAGTCCACCGCACTCACATCACTCTCTCCAGCCCAGCACACTCTCATCCCTCTCTCCAGCCCAGCACACTCTCATCCCTCTCTCCAGCCCAGCACACTCTCATCCCTCTCTCCAGCCCAGCACACTCACATCCCTCTCTCCAGCCCAGCACACTCTCATCCCTCTCTCCAGCCCAGCACACTCTCATCCCTCTCTCCAGCCCAGCACACTCACATCCCTCTCTCCAGCCCAGTACACTCGCGTCCCTCTCTCCAGCCCAGCACACTCTCATCCCTCTCTCCAGCCCAGCACACTCGCATCCCTCTCTCCAGCCCAGCACACTCTCACACCTCTCTCCAGCACAGCACACTCACATCCCTCTCTCCAGCCCAGCACACTCTCATCCCTCTCTCCAGCCCAGCACTCACTTCACTCCCTCCAGCCCTGCACACTCACATCCCTCTCTCCAGCAGAGCACACACACACCACCCTCTCTAGTCCACCGCACTCACATCCCTCTCTCCAGCCCAGCACACTGACATCACTCTCTCAAGCCCAGCACACACACATCACCCTATCCAGCCCAGCAAACTCACATCACCCTCTCCAGCCCAGCACACTCACATTACTCACTCCAGCCCAGCACACTCACATCACCCTCTCCAGCCCAGCACACTCACATCCCTCTCTCCAGCCCAGCACACTCACATCACTCTCTCCGGCCCAGCACTCACTTCACTCTCTCCAGCCCAGCACACACACATCACCCTCTCCAGCCCAGCACACTCACATCACTCTCTCCAGCCCAGCACACTCACATCCCTCTCTCCAGCCCAGCACACTCACATCACTCTCTCTAGTCCACCGCATTCGCATCCCTCTCTCCAGCCCAGCACACTCCCATCCCTCTCTCCAGTCCAACATACTCACATCACTCTCTCCAGTCCAGCACACTCACATCCCTCTCTCCAGCCCAGCACACTCACATCCCTCTCTCCAGCCCAGCACACTCGCATCCCTCTCTCCAGCCCAGCACACTCTCATCCCTCTCTCCAGCCCAGCACACTCGCATCCCTCTCTCCAGCCCAGTACACTCACATCCCTCTCTCCAGCCCAGCAAACCCACATCACCCTCTCCAGCCCAGTACACTCACATCCCTCTCTCCAGCCCAGCAAACCCACATCACCCTCTCCAGCCCAGCACACTCACATCCCTCTCTCCAGCCCAGCACACACACATCACCCTCTCCAGCCCAGCACACTCACATCACTCTCTCCCGCCCAGCACACTCACATCACCCTCTCCAGCCCAGCACACACACATCACCCTCTCCAGCCCAGCACACACACATCACCCTCTCCAGCCCGGCAAACTCACATAACCCTCTCCAGCCCAGCACACTCACATCACACTCTCCAGCCCAGCACACTCACATCCCTCTCTCCAGCCCAGCACACTCGCATCCCTCTTTCCAGCCCAGCACACTCACATCACACTCTCCAGCGCAGCACACTCACCTCCCTCTCTCCAGCCCAGCAGACTAACATCCCTCTCTCCAGTCCAGCACACTCTCATCCCTCTCTCCAGCCCAGCACACTCGCATCCCTCTCTCCAGTCCACCGCACTCACAACCCTCTCTTCAGCCCAGCACTCACATCACTCTCTCCAGCCCAGCACACTCACATCCCTCTCTCCTGCAGAGCACACACACACCACCCTCTCTAGTCCACCGCACTCACATCCCTCTCTCCAGCCCAGCACACTGACATCACTCTCTCAAGCCCAGCACACACACATCACCCTCTCCAGCCCAGCAAACTCACATCACCCTCTCCAGCCCAGCACACTCACATCACCCTCTCCAGCCCAGCACACTCACATCCCTCTCTCCAGCCCAGCACACTCACATCACACTCTCCGGCCCAGCACTCACTTCACTCTTTCCAGCCCAGTACACTCAGATCACCCTCTCCAGTCCAGCCCACTCGCATCCCTCTCTCCAGCCCAGCACACTCGCATCCCTCTTTCCAGCCCAGCGTACTCACATCCCTCTCTCCAGCCCACCACACTCACATCACCCTCTCCAGTCCAGCACACTCACATCACGCTCTCCAGCCGACCACACTCACATCCCTCTATCCAGCCCAGCACACTCACACCACTCTCCCCAGCCCAGCACACTCGCATCCCTCTCTTCAGCCCAGCACACTCGCATCACTCTCTCCAGCCCAGCACACTCGCATCACTCTCTCCAGCCCAGCACACTCGCATCCCTCTCTCCAGTCCACCGCACTCACATCCCTCTCTCCAGTCCACCGCACTCACATCACTCTCTCCAGCCCAGCACACTCTCATCCCTCTCTCCAGCCCAGCACACTCACATCACCCTCTCCAGTCCAGCACACTCTCATCCCTCTCTCCAGCCCAGCACACTCGCATCCCTCTCTCCAGTCCACCGCACTCACATCCCTCTCTTCAGCCCAGCACACTGACATCACTCTCTCCAGCCCAGCACACACACATCACCCTCTCCAGCCCAGCAAACTCACATCACCCTCTCCAGCCCAGCACACGCACATCACTCTCTCCAGCCCAGCACACTCACATCACCCTCTCCAGCCCAGCACACTCACATCACCCTCTCCAGCCCAGCAATCTCACATCACCCTCTCCAGCCCAGCACACTCTCATCCCTCTCTCCAGCCCAGCACACTCTCATCCCTCTCTCCAGCCCAGCACACTCTCATCCCTCTCTCCAGCCCAGCACACTCTCATCCCTCTCTCCAGCCCAGCACACTCGCGTCCCTCTCTCCAGCCCAGCACACTCTCATCCCTCTCTCCAGCCCAGCACACTCGCATCCCTCTCTCCAGCCCAGCACACTCTCACACCTCTCTCCAGCACAGCACACTCACATCCCTCTCTCCAGCCCAGCACACTCTCATCCCTCTCTCCAGCCCAGCACTCACTTCACTCTCTCCAGCCCTGCACACTCACATCCCTCTCTCCAGCAGAGCACACACACACCACCCTCTCTAGTCCACCGCACTCACATCCCTCTCTCCAGCCCAGCACACTGACATCACTCTCTCAAGCCCAGCACACACACATCACCCTATCCAGCCCAGCAAACTCACATCACCCTCTCCAGCCCAGCACACTCACATTACTCACTCCAGCCCAGCACACTCACATCACCCTCTCCAGCCCAGCACACTCACATCCCTCTCTCCAGCCCAGCACACTCACATCACTCTCTCCGGCCCAGCACTCACTTCACCCTCTCCAGCCCAGCACACACACATCACCCTCTCCAGCCCAGCACACACACATCACCCTCTCCAGCCCGGCAAACTCACATAACCCTCTCCAGCCCAGCACACTCACATCACACTCTCCAGCCCAGCACACTCACATCCCTCTCTCCAGCCCAGCACACTCGCATCCCTCTTTCCAGCCCAGCACACTCACATCACACTCTCCAGCGCAGCACACTCACCTCCCTCTCTCCAGCCCAGCAGACTAACATCCCTCTCTCCAGTCCAGCACACTCTCATCCCTCTCTCCAGCCCAGCACACTCGCATCCCTCTCTCCAGTCCACCGCACTCACAACCCTCTCTTCAGCCCAGCACTCACATCACTCTCTCCAGCCCAGCACACTCACATCCCTCTCTCCTGCAGAGCACACACACACCACCCTCTCTAGTCCACCGCACTCACATCCCTCTCTCCAGCCCAGCACACTGACATCACTCTCTCAAGCCCAGCACACACACATCACCCTCTCCAGCCCAGCAAACTCACATCACCCTCTCCAGCCCAGCACACTCACATCACCCTCTCCAGCCCAGCACACTCACATCCCTCTCTCCAGCCCAGCACACTCACATCACACTCTCCGGCCCAGCACTCACTTCACTCTTTCCAGCCCAGTACACTCAGATCACCCTCTCCAGTCCAGCCCACTCGCATCCCTCTCTCCAGCCCAGCACACTCGCATCCCTCTTTCCAGCCCAGCGTACTCACATCCCTCTCTCCAGCCCACCACACTCACATCACCCTCTCCAGTCCAGCACACTCACATCACGCTCTCCAGCCGACCACACTCACATCCCTCTATCCAGCCCAGCACACTCACACCACTCTCCCCAGCCCAGCACACTCGCATCCCTCTCTTCAGCCCAGCACACTCGCATCACTCTCTCCAGCCCAGCACACTCGCATCACTCTCTCCAGCCCAGCACACTCGCATCCCTCTCTCCAGTCCACCGCACTCACATCCCTCTCTCCAGTCCACCGCACTCACATCACTCTCTCCAGCCCAGCACACTCTCATCCCTCTCTCCAGCCCAGCACACTCACATCACCCTCTCCAGTCCAGCACACTCTCATCCCTCTCTCCAGCCCAGCACACTCGCATCCCTCTCTCCAGTCCACCGCACTCACATCCCTCTCTTCAGCCCAGCACACTGACATCACTCTCTCCAGCCCAGCACACACACATCACCCTCTCCAGCCCAGCAAACTCACATCACCCTCTCCAGCCCAGCACACGCACATCACTCTCTCCAGCCCAGCACACTCACATCACCCTCTCCAGCCCAGCACACTCACATCACCCTCTCCAGCCCAGCAATCTCACATCACCCTCTCCAGCCCAGCACACTCTCATCCCTCTCTCCAGCCCAGCACACTCTCATCCCTCTCTCCAGCCCAGCACACTCTCATCCCTCTCTCCAGCCCAGCACACTCTCATCCCTCTCTCCAGCCCAGCACACTCGCGTCCCTCTCTCCAGCCCAGCACACTCTCATCCCTCTCTCCAGCCCAGCACACTCGCATCCCTCTCTCCAGCCCAGCACACTCTCACACCTCTCTCCAGCACAGCACACTCACATCCCTCTCTCCAGCCCAGCACACTCTCATCCCTCTCTCCAGCCCAGCACTCACTTCACTCTCTCCAGCCCTGCACACTCACATCCCTCTCTCCAGCAGAGCACACACACACCACCCTCTCTAGTCCACCGCACTCACATCCCTCTCTCCAGCCCAGCACACTGACATCACTCTCTCAAGCCCAGCACACACACATCACCCTATCCAGCCCAGCAAACTCACATCACCCTCTCCAGCCCAGCACACTCACATTACTCACTCCAGCCCAGCACACTCACATCACCCTCTCCAGCCCAGCACACTCACATCCCTCTCTCCAGCCCAGCACACTCACATCACTCTCTCCGGCCCAGCACTCACTTCACTCTCTCCAGCCCAGCACACACACATCACCCTCTCCAGCCCAGCACACTCGCATCCCTCTCTCCAGTCCACCGCACTCACAACCCTCTCTTCAGCCCAGCACTCACATCACTCTCTCCAGCCCAGCACACTCACATCCCTCTCTCCTGCAGAGCACACACACACCACCCTCTCTAGTCCACCGCACTCACATCCCTCTCTCCAGCCCAGCACACTGACATCACTCTCTCAAGCCCAGCACACACACATCACCCTCTCCAGCCCAGCAAACTCACATCACCCTCTCCAGCCCAGCACACTCACATCACCCTCTCCAGCCCAGCACACTCACATCCCTCTCTCCAGCCCAGCACACTCACATCACACTCTCCGGCCCAGCACTCACTTCACTCTTTCCAGCCCAGTACACTCAGATCACCCTCTCCAGTCCAGCCCACTCGCATCCCTCTCTCCAGCCCAGCACACTCGCATCCCTCTTTCCAGCCCAGCGTACTCACATCCCTCTCTCCAGCCCACCACACTCACATCACCCTCTCCAGTCCAGCACACTCACATCACGCTCTCCAGCCGACCACACTCACATCCCTCTATCCAGCCCAGCACACTCACACCACTCTCCCCAGCCCAGCACACTCGCATCCCTCTCTTCAGCCCAGCACACTCGCATCACTCTCTCCAGCCCAGCACACTCGCATCACTCTCTCCAGCCCAGCACACTCGCATCCCTCTCTCCAGTCCACCGCACTCACATCCCTCTCTCCAGTCCACCGCACTCACATCACTCTCTCCAGCCCAGCACACTCTCATCCCTCTCTCCAGCCCAGCACACTCACATCACCCTCTCCAGTCCAGCACACTCTCATCCCTCTCTCCAGCCCAGCACACTCGCATCCCTCTCTCCAGTCCACCGCACTCACATCCCTCTCTTCAGCCCAGCACACTGACATCACTCTCTCCAGCCCAGCACACACACATCACCCTCTCCAGCCCAGCAAACTCACATCACCCTCTCCAGCCCAGCACACGCACATCACTCTCTCCAGCCCAGCACACTCACATCACCCTCTCCAGCCCAGCACACTCACATCACCCTCTCCAGCCCAGCAATCTCACATCACCCTCTCCAGCCCAGCACACTCTCATCCCTCTCTCCAGCCCAGCACACTCTCATCCCTCTCTCCAGCCCAGCACACTCTCATCCCTCTCTCCAGCCCAGCACACTCTCATCCCTCTCTCCAGCCCAGCACACTCGCGTCCCTCTCTCCAGCCCAGCACACTCTCATCCCTCTCTCCAGCCCAGCACACTCGCATCCCTCTCTCCAGCCCAGCACACTCTCACACCTCTCTCCAGCACAGCACACTCACATCCCTCTCTCCAGCCCAGCACACTCTCATCCCTCTCTCCAGCCCAGCACTCACTTCACTCTCTCCAGCCCTGCACACTCACATCCCTCTCTCCAGCAGAGCACACACACACCACCCTCTCTAGTCCACCGCACTCACATCCCTCTCTCCAGCCCAGCACACTGACATCACTCTCTCAAGCCCAGCACACACACATCACCCTATCCAGCCCAGCAAACTCACATCACCCTCTCCAGCCCAGCACACTCACATTACTCACTCCAGCCCAGCACACTCACATCACCCTCTCCAGCCCAGCACACTCACATCCCTCTCTCCAGCCCAGCACACTCACATCACTCTCTCCGGCCCAGCACTCACTTCACTCTCTCCAGCCCAGCACACACACATCACCCTCTCCAGCCCAGCACACTCACATCACTCTCTCCAGCCCAGCACACTCACATCCCTCTCTCCAGCCCAGCACACTCACATCACTCTCTCTAGTCCACCGCATTCGCATCCCTCTCTCCAGCCCAGCACACTCCCATCCCTCTCTCCAGTCCAACATACTCACATCACTCTCTCCAGTCCAGCACACTCACATCCCTCTCTCCAGCCCAGCACACTCACATCCCTCTCTCCAGCCCAGCACACTCGCATCCCTCTCTCCAGCCCAGCACACTCTCATCCCTCTCTCCAGCCCAGCACACTCACATCCCTCTCTCCAGCCCAGTACACTCACATCCCTCTCTCCAGCCCAGCAAACCCACATCACCCTCTCCAGCCCAGTACACTCACATCCCTCTCTCCAGCCCAGCAAACCCACATCACCCTCTCCAGCCCAGCACACTCACATCCCTCTCTCCAGCCCAGCACACACACATCACCCTCTCCAGCCCAGCACACTCACATCACTCTCTCCCGCCCAGCACACTCACATCACCCTCTCCAGCCCAGCACACACACATCACCCTCTCCAGCCCGGCAAACTCACATAACCCTCTCCAGCCCAGCACACTCACATCACACTCTCCAGCCCAGCACACTCACATCCCTCTCTCCAGCCCAGCACACTCGCATCCCTCTTTCCAGCCCAGCACACTCACATCACACTCTCCAGCGCAGCACACTCACCTCCCTCTCTCCAGCCCAGCAGACTAACATCCCTCTCTCCAGTCCAGCACACTCTCATCCCTCTCTCCAGCCCAGCACACTCGCATCCCTCTCTCCAGTCCACCGCACTCACAACCCTCTCTTCAGCCCAGCACACTGACATCACTCTCTCCAGCCCAGCACACACACATCACCCTCTCCAGCCCAGCAAACTCACATCACCCTCTCCAGCCCAGCACACTCACATCACTCTCTCCAGCCCAGCACACTCACATCACCCTCTCCAGCCCAGCAAACTCACATCACCCTCTCCAGCCCAGCACACTCACATCCCTCTCTCCAGCCCAGCACACTCTCATCCCTCTCTCCAGCCCAGCACACTCACATCCCTCTCTCCAGCCCAGTACACTCTCATCCCTCTCTCCAGCCCAGCACACTCGCATCCCTCTCTCCAGCCCAGCACACTCGCATCCCTCTCACCAGCCCAGCACACTCCCACACCTCTCTCCAGCACATCACACTCACATCCCTCTCTCCAGCCCAGCACAGTCTCATCCCTCTCTCCAGCCCAGCACTCACTTCACTCTCTCCAGTCCAGCACACTCACATCCCTCTCCAGCACAGCACACACACACCACCCTCTCTAGTCCACCGCACTCACATCCCTCTCTCCAGCCCAGCACACTGACATCACTCTCTCCAGCCCAGCACACTCACATCACCCTCTCCAGCCCAGCACACTCACATCACCCTCTCCAGCCCAGCACACACACATCACCCTCTCCAGCCCAGCACACTCACATCACCCTCTCCAGCCCAGCACACACACATCACCCTCTCCAGCCCAGCACACACACATCACCCTCTCCAGCCCAGCACACTCACATCACTCTCTCCAGCCCAGCACACTCACATCCCTCTCTCCAGCCCAGCACACTCACATCACTCTCTCTAGTCCACCACATTCGCATCCCTCTCTCCAGCCCAGCACTCACATCCCTCTCTCCAGCCCAGCACACTCCCATCCCTCTCTCCAGTCCAGCATACTCACATCACTCTCTCCAGTCCAGCACACTCACATCCCTCTCTCCAGCCCAGCACACTCACATCCCTCTCTCCAGCCCAGCACACTCGCATCCCTCGCTTAAGCCCAGCACACTCTCATCCCTCTCTCCAGCCCAGCGCACTCACATCCCTCTCTCCAGCCCAGTACACTCACATCCCTCTCTCCAGCCCAGCAAACCCACATCACCCTCTCCAGCCCAGCACACTCACATCCCTCTCTCCAGCCCAGCACACACACATATCCCTCTCTCCAGCCCAGCACACACACATCACCCTCTCCAGCCCAGCACACTCACATCACTCTCTCCCGCCCAGCACACTCACATCACCCTCTCCAGCCCAGCACACACACATCACCCTCTCCAGCCCAGCAAACTCACATCACCCTCTCCAGCCCAGCACACTCACATCCCTCTCTCCAGCCCAGCACACTCGCATCCCTCTTTCCAGCCCAGCACACTCACATCACTCTCTCCAGCGCAGCACACTCACATCCCTCTCTCCAGCCCAGCAGACTCACATCCCTCTCTCCAGCCCAGCAGACTCACATCACCCTCTCCAGTCCAGCACACTCTCATCCCACTCTCCAGCCCAGCACACTCTCATCCCTCTCTCCAGCCCAGCACACTCTCATCCCTCTCTCCAGCCCAGCACACTCACATCCCTCTCTCCAGCCCAGCACACTCTCATCCCTCTCTCCAGCCCAGCACACTCTCATCCCTCTCTCCAGCCCAGCACACTCACATCCCTCTTTCCAGCCCAGTACACTCGCATCCCTCTCTCCAGCCCAGCACACTCGCATCCCTCTCTCCAGCCCAGCACACTCTCACACCTCTCTCCAGCACAGCACACTCAATCCCTCTCTCCAGCCCAGCACACTCTCATCCCTCTCTCCAGCCCAGCACTCACTTCACTCTCTCCAGCCCAGCACACTCACATCCCTCTCTCCAGCACAGCACACACACACCACCCTCTCTAGTCCACCGCACTCACATCCCTCTCTCCAGCCCAGCAAACCCACATCACCCTCTCCAGCCCAGTACACTCACATCCCTCTCTCCAGCCCAGCAAACCCACATCACCCTCTCCAGCCCAGCACACTCACATCCCTCTCTCCAGCCCAGCACACACACATCACCCTCTCCAGCCCAGCACACTCACATCACTCTCTCCCGCCCAGCACACTCACATCACCCTCTCCAGCCCAGCACACACACATCACCCTCTCCAGCCCGGCAAACTCACATAACCCTCTCCAGCCCAGCACACTCACATCACACTCTCCAGCCCAGCACACTCACATCCCTCTCTCCAGCCCAGCACACTCGCATCCCTCTTTCCAGCCCAGCACACTCACATCACACTCTCCAGCCCAGCACACTCACCTCCCTCTCTCCAGCCCAGCAGACTAACATCCCTCTCTCCAGTCCAGCACACTCTCATCCCTCTCTCCAGCCCAGCACACTCGCATCCCTCTCTCCAGTCCACCGCACTCACAACCCTCTCTTCAGCCCAGCACACTGACATCACTCTCTCCAGCCCAGCACACACACATCACCCTCTCCAGCCCAGCAAACTCACATCACCCTCTCCAGCCCAGCACACTCACATCACTCTCTCCAGCCCAGCACACTCACATCACCCTCTCCAGCCCAGCAAACTCACATCACCCTCTCCAGCCCAGCACACTCACATCCCTCTCTCCAGCCCAGCACACTCTCATCCCTCTCTCCAGCCCAGCACACTCTCATCCCTCTCTCCAGCCCAGCACACTCACATCCCTCTCTCCAGCCCAGCACACTCTCATCCCTCTCTCCAGCCCAGCACACTCTCATCCCTCTCTCCAGCCCAGCACACTCACATCCCTCTCTCCAGCCCAGTACACTCTCATCCCTCTCTCCAGCCCAGCACACTCGCATCCCTCTCTCCAGCCCAGCACACTCGCATCCCTCTCACCAGCCCAGCACACTCCCACACCTCTCTCCAGCACATCACACTCACATCCCTCTCTCCAGCCCAGCACAGTCTCATCCCTCTCTCCAGCCCAGCACTCACTTCACTCTCTCCAGTCCAGCACACTCACATCCCTCTCCAGCACAGCACACACACACCACCCTCTCTAGTCCACCGCACTCACATCCCTCTCTCCAGCCCAGCACACTGACATCACTCTCTCCAGCCCAGCACACTCACATCACCCTCTCCAGCCCAGCACACTCACATCACCCTCTCCAGCCCAGCACACACACATCACCCTCTCCAGCCCAGCACACTCACATCACCCTCTCCAGCCCAGCACACACACATCACCCTCTCCAGCCCAGCACACACACATCACCCTCTCCAGCCCAGCACACTCACATCACTCTCTCCAGCCCAGCACACTCACATCCCTCTCTCCAGCCCAGCACACTCACATCACTCTCTCTAGTCCACCACATTCGCATCCCTCTCTCCAGCCCAGCACTCACATCCCTCTCTCCAGCCCAGCACACTCCCATCCCTCTCTCCAGTCCAGCATACTCACATCACTCTCTCCAGTCCAGCACACTCACATCCCTCTCTCCAGCCCAGCACACTCACATCCCTCTCTCCAGCCCAGCACACTCGCATCCCTCGCTTAAGCCCAGCACACTCTCATCCCTCTCTCCAGCCCAGCGCACTCACATCCCTCTCTCCAGCCCAGTACACTCACATCCCTCTCTCCAGCCCAGCAAACCCACATCACCCTCTCCAGCCCAGCACACTCACATCCCTCTCTCCAGCCCAGCACACACACATATCCCTCTCTCCAGCCCAGCACACACACATCACCCTCTCCAGCCCAGCACACTCACATCACTCTCTCCCGCCCAGCACACTCACATCACCCTCTCCAGCCCAGCACACACACATCACCCTCTCCAGCCCAGCAAACTCACATCACCCTCTCCAGCCCAGCACACTCACATCCCTCTCTCCAGCCCAGCACACTCGCATCCCTCTTTCCAGCCCAGCACACTCACATCACTCTCTCCAGCGCAGCACACTCACATCCCTCTCTCCAGCCCAGCAGACTCACATCCCTCTCTCCAGCCCAGCAGACTCACATCACCCTCTCCAGTCCAGCACACTCTCATCCCACTCTCCAGCCCAGCACACTCTCATCCCTCTCTCCAGCCCAGCACACTCTCATCCCTCTCTCCAGCCCAGCACACTCACATCCCTCTCTCCAGCCCAGCACACTCTCATCCCTCTCTCCAGCCCAGCACACTCTCATCCCTCTCTCCAGCCCAGCACACTCACATCCCTCTTTCCAGCCCAGTACACTCGCATCCCTCTCTCCAGCCCAGCACACTCGCATCCCTCTCTCCAGCCCAGCACACTCTCACACCTCTCTCCAGCACAGCACACTCAATCCCTCTCTCCAGCCCAGCACACTCTCATCCCTCTCTCCAGCCCAGCACTCACTTCACTCTCTCCAGCCCAGCACACTCACATCCCTCTCTCCAGCACAGCACACACACACCACCCTCTCTAGTCCACCGCACTCACATCCCACTCTCCAGCCCAGCGCACTGACATCACTCTCTCAAGCCCAGCACACACACATCACCCTATCCAGCCCAGCAAACTCACATCACCCTCTCCAGCCCAGCACACTCACATTACTCTCTCCAGCCCAGCACACTCACATCACTCTCTCCGGCCCAGCACTCACTTCACTCTCTCCAGCCCAGCACACACACATCACCCTCTCCAGCCCAGCACACTCACATCACTCTCTCCAGCCCAGCACACTCACATCCCTCTCTCCAGCCCAGCACACTCACATCACTCTCTCTAGTCCACCGCATTCGCATCCCTCTCTCCAGCCCAGCACACTCCCATCCCTCTCTCCAGTCCAGCATACTCACATCACTCTCTCCAGTCCAGCACACTCACATCCCTCTCTCCAGCCCAGGACACTCACATCCCTCTCTCCAGCCCAGCACACTCGCATCCCTCTCTCCAGCCCAGCACACTCTCATCCCTCTCTCCAGCCCAGCTCACTCACATCCCTCTCTCCAGCCCAGTACACTCACATCCCTCTCTCCAGCCCAGCAAACCCACATCACCCTCTCCAGCCCAGCACACTCACATCCCTCTCTCCAGCCCAGCACACACACATCCCTCTCTCCAGCCCAGCACACACACATCACCCTCTCCAGCCCAGCATACTCACATCACTCTCTCCCGCCCAGCACACTCACATCACCCTCTCCAGCCCAGCACACACACATCACCCTCTCCAGCCCAGCAAACTCACATAACCCTCTCCAGCCCAGCACACTCACATCACCCTCTCCAGCCCAGCACACTCACATCCCTCTCTCCAGCCCAGCACACTCGCATCCCTCTTTCCAGCCCAGCACACTCACATCACTCTCTCCAGCGCAGCACACTCACATCCCTCTCTCCAGCCCAGCACACTCATATCCCTCTCTCCAGCCCAGCAGACTCACATCACCCTCTCCAGTCCAGCACACTCTCATCCCTCTCTCCAGCCCAGCACACTCGCATCCCTCTCTCCAGTCCACTGCACTCACATCCCTCTCTTCAGCCCAGCACACTGACATCACTCTCTCCAGCCCAGCACACACACATCACCCTCTCCAGCCCAGCAAACTCACATCACCCTCTCCAGCCCAGCAAACTCACATCACCCTCTCCAGCCCAGCACACTCACATCCCTCTCTCCGGCCCA
Source organism: Scyliorhinus torazame (assembly GCF_047496885.1). Classification (NCBI taxonomy): domain Eukaryota; kingdom Metazoa; phylum Chordata; class Chondrichthyes; order Carcharhiniformes; family Scyliorhinidae; genus Scyliorhinus; species Scyliorhinus torazame. The sequence continues at coordinate 87,792,364 of NC_092710.1, read as the reverse complement.
GCACACTCTCATCCCTCTCTCCGGCCAAGCACACTCTCATCCCTCTCTCCAGCCCAGCACACTCACATCCCTCTCTCCAGCCCAGTACACTCGCATCCCTCTCTCCAGCCCAGCACACTCGCATCCCTCTCTCCAGCCCAGCACACTCGCATCCCTCTCACCAGCCCAGCACACTCTCACACCTCTCTCCAGCACAGCACACTCACATCCCTCTCTCCAGCCCAGCACACTCTCATCCCTCTCTCCAGCCCAGCACTCACTTCACTCTCTCCAGCCCAGCACACTCACATCCCTCTCTCCAGCACAGCACACACACACCACCCTCTCTAGTCCACCGCACTCACATCCCTCTCTCCAGCCCAGCACACTGACATCACTCTCTCAAGCCCAGCACACACACATCACCCTATCCAGCCCAGCACACTCACATCACCCTCTCCAGCCCAGCACACTCACATCCCTCTCCAGCCCAGCACACTCACATCACTCTCTCCGGCCCAGCACTCACTTCACTCTTTCCAGCCCAGTACACTCAGATCACCCTCTCCAGCCCAGCCCACTCGCATCCCTCTCTCCAGCCCAGCACACTCGCATCCCTCTTTCCAGCCCAGCACACTCACATCCCTCTTTTCAGCCCAGCACACACACATCACCCTCTCCAGCCCAGCACACACACATCCCTCTCTCCAGCACAGCACACTCACATCACTCTCTCTAGTCCACCGCATTCGTATCGCTCTCTCCAGCCCAGCACACCCCCATCCCTCTCTCCAGTCCAGCATACTCACATCACTCTCTCCAGTCCAGCACACTCGCATCCCTCTCCCCAGCCCAGCACACTCGCATCCCTCTCTCCAGCCCAGCACACTTGCATCCCTCTCTCCAGCCCAGCACACTCTCAACCCTCTCTCCAGCCCAGCACACACACATCCCTCTCTCCAGCCCAGCACACACACATCACCCTCTCCAGCCCAGCACACTCACATCACTCTCTCCCGCCCAGCGCACGCACATCACCCTCTCCAGCCCAGCACACTCACATCCCTCTCTCCAGCCCAGCACACTCGCATCCCCCTCTCCAGCCCAGCAGACTCACATCACCCTCTCCAGTCCAGCACACTCACATCCCTCTCTCCAGCCCAGCACACTCACACCACTCTCCCCAGCCCAGCACACTCCCATCCCTCTCTTCAGTCCAGCACACTCACATCCCTCTCTCCAGCCCAGCACACACACACATCACCCTCTCCAGCCCAGCAAACTCACATCACCCTCTCCAGCCCAGCACACTCACATCACCCTCTCCAGCCCAGCACACTCACATCACCCTCTCCAGCCCAGCACACTCTCATCACCCTCTCCAGCCCAGCACACACACATCACCCTCTCCAGCCCAGCACACTCACATCACCCTCTCCAGCCCAGCACACACACATCACCCTCTCCAGCCCAGCACACACACATCACCCTCTCCAGCCCAGCACACTCACATCACTCTCTCCAGCCCAGCACACTCATCCCTCTCTCCAGCCCAGCACACTCACATCACTCTCTCTAGTCCACCGCATTCGCATCCCTCTCTCCAGCCCAGCACACTCCCATCCCTCTCTCCAGTCCAGCATACTCACATCACTCTCTCCAGTCCAGCACACTCACATCCCTCTCTCCAGCCCAGCACACTCACATCCCTCTCTTCAGCCCAGCACACTCGCATCCCTCTCTCAAGCCCAGCATACTCTCATCCCTCTCTCCAGCCCAGCACACTCACATCCCTCTCTCCAGCCCAGTACACTCACATCCCTCTCTCCAGCCCAGCAAACCCACATCACCCTCTCCAGCCCAGCACACTCACATCCCTCTCTCCAGCCCAGCGCACACACATCCCTCTCTCCAGCCCAGCACACACACATCACCCTCTCCAGCCCAGCACACTCACATCACTCTCTCCCGCCCAGCACACTCACATCACCCTCTCCAGCCCAGCACACACACATCACCCTCTCCAGCCCAGCAAACTCACATCACCCTCTCCAGCCCAGCACACTCACATCACCCTCTCCAGCCCAGCACACTCACATCCCTCTCTCCAGCCCAGCACACTCGTATCCCTCTTTCCAGCCCGGCACACTCACATCACTCTCTCCAGCGCAGCACACTCACATCCCTCTCTCCAGCCCAGCAGACTCACATCCCTCTCTCCAGCCCAGCACACTCGCATCCCTCTCTCCAGTCCACCGCACTCACATCCCTCTCTTCAGCCCAGCACACACACATCACCCTCTCCAGCCCAGCAAACTCACATCACCCTCTCCAGCCCAGCACACTCACATCCCTCTCTCTAGCCCAGCACACTCTCATCCCTCTCTCCAGCCCAGCACACTCTCATCCCTCTCTCCAGCCCAGCACACTCTCATCCCTCTCTCCAGCCCAACACACTCACATCCCTCTCTCCAGCCCAGTACACTCGCATCCCTCTCTCCAGCCCAGCACACTCGCATCCCTCTCTCCAGCCCAGCACACTCACATCCCTCTCTCCAGCCCAGCACACTCTCACACCTCTCTCCAGCACAGCACACTCACATCCCTCTCTCCAGCCCAGCACACTCTCATCCCTCTCTCCAGCCCAGCACTCACTTCACTCTCTCCAGCCCAGCACACTCACATCCCTCTCTCCAGCACAGCACACACACACCACCCTCTCTAGTCCACCGCACTCACATCCCTCTCTCCAGCCCAGCACACTGACATCACTCTCTCAAGCCCAGCACACACACATCACCCTATCCAGCCCAGCAAACTCACATCACCCTCTCCAGCCCAGCACACTCACATTCATCTCTCCAGCCCAGCACACTCACATCACCCTCTCCAGCCCAGCACACTCACATCACTCTCTCCAGCCCAGCACACTCACATCACTCTCTCCGGCCCAGCACTCACTTCACTCTCTCCAGCCCAGCACACACACATCACCCTCTCCAGCCCAGCACACTCACATCACTCTCTCCAGCCCAGCACACTCACATCCCTCTCTCCAGCCCAGCACACTCACATCCCTCTTTTCAGCCCAGCACACACACATCACCCTCTCCAGCCCAGCACACACACATCCCTCTCTCCAGCACAGCACACTCACATCACTCTCTCTAGTCCACCGCATTCGCATCGCTCTCTCCAGCCCAGCACACCCCCATCCCTCTCTCCAGTCCAGCATACTCACATCACTCTCTCCAGTCCAGCACACTCGCATCCCTCTCCCCAGCCCAGCACACTCGCATCCCTCTCTCCAGCCCAGCACACTTGCATCCCTCTCTCCAGCCCAGCACACTCTCAACCCTCTCTCCAGCCCAGCACACACACATCCCTCTCTCCAGCCCAGCACACACACATCACCCTCTCCAGCCCAGCACACTCACATCACTCTCTCCCGCCCAGCGCACTCACATCACCCTCTCCAGCCCAGAACACACACATCACCCTCTCCAGCCCAGCAAACTCACATCACCCTCTCCAGCCCAGCGCACGCACATCACCCTCTCCAGCCCAGCACACTCACATCCCTCTCTCCAGCCCAGCACACTCGCATCCCCCTCTCCAGCCCAGCAGACTCACATCACCCTCTCCAGTCCAGCACACTCACATCCCTCTCTCCAGCCCAGCACACTCACACCACTCTCCCCAGCCCAGCACACTCCCATCCCTCTCTTCAGTCCAGCACACTCACATCCCTCTCTCCAGCCCAGCACACACACACATCACCCTCTCCAGCCCAGCAAACTCACATCACCCTCTCCAGCCCAGCACACTCACATCACCCTCTCCAGCCCAGCACACTCACATCACCCTCTCCAGCCCAGCACACTCACATCACCCTCTCCAGCCCAGCACACTCACATCACCCTCTCCAGCCCAGCACACACACATCACCCTCTCCAGCCCAGCACACACACATCACCCTCTCCAGCCCAGCACACTCACATCACTCTCTCCAGCCCAGCACACTCATCCCTCTCTCCAGCCCAGCACACTCACATCACTCTCTCTAGTCCACCGCATTCGCATCCCTCTCTCCAGCCCAGCACACTCCCATCCCTCTCTCCAGTCCAGCATACTCACATCACTCTCTCCAGTCCAGCACACTCACATCCCTCTCTCCAGCCCAGCACACTCACATCCCTCTCTTCAGCCCAGCACACTCGCATCCCTCTCTCAAGCCCAGCATACTCTCATCCCTCTCTCCAGCCCAGCACACTCACATCCCTCTCTCCAGCCCAGTACACTCACATCCCTCTCTCCAGCCCAGCAAACCCACATCACCCTCTCCAGCCCAGCACACTCACATCCCTCTCTCCAGCCCAGCGCACACACATCCCTCTCTCCAGCCCAGCACACACACATCACCCTCTCCAGCCCAGCACACTCACATCACTCTCTCCCGCCCAGCACACTCACATCACCCTCTCCAGCCCAGCACACACACATCACCCTCTCCAGCCCAGCAAACTCACATCACCCTCTCCAGCCCAGCACACTCACATCACCCTCTCCAGCCCAGCACACTCACATCCCTCTCTCCAGCCCAGCACACTCGTATCCCTCTTTCCAGCCCGGCACACTCACATCACTCTCTCCAGCGCAGCGCACTCACATCCCTCTCTCCAGCCCAGCAGACTCACATCCCTCTCTCCAGCCCAGCACACTCGCATCCCTCTCTCCAGTCCACCGCACTCACATCCCTCTCTTCAGCCCAGCACACACACATCACCCTCTCTTCAGCCCAGCACACACACATCACCCTCTCCAGCCCAGCACACTCACATCCCTCTCTCTAGCCCAGCACACTCTCATCCCTCTCTCCAGCCCAGCACACTCTCATCCCTCTCTCCAGCCCAGCACACTCTCATCCCTCTCTCCAGCCCAGCACACTCACATCCCTCTCTCCAGCCCAGTACACTCGCATCCCTCTCTCCAGCCCAGCACACTCGCATCCCTCTCTCCAGCCCAGCACACTCACATCCCTCTCTCCAGCCCAGCACACTCTCACACCTCTCTCCAGCACAGCACACTCACATCCCTCTCTCCAGCCCAGCACACTCTCACACCTCTCTCCAGCACAGCACACTCACATCCCTCTCTCCAGCCCAGCACACTCTCATCCCTCTCTCCAGCCCAGCACTCACTTCACTCTCTCCAGCCCAGCACACTCACATCCCTCTCTCCAGCACAGCACACACACACCACCCTCTCTAGTCCACCGCACTCACATCCCTCTCTCCAGCCCAGCACACTGACATCACTCTCTCAAGCCCAGCACACACACATCACCCTATCCAGCCCAGCAAACTCACATCACCCTCTCCAGCCCAGCACACTCACATTCATCTCTCCAGCCCAGCACACTCACATCACCCTCTCCAGCCCAGCACACTCACATCACTCTCTCCAGCCCAGCACACTCACATCACTCTCTCCGGCCCAGCACTCACTTCACTCTCTCCAGCCCAGCACACACACATCACCCTCTCCAGCCCAGCACACTCACATCACTCTCTCCAGCCCAGCACACTCACATCCCTCTCTCCAGCCCAGCACACTCACATCACCCTCTCCAGCCCAGCAAACTCACATCACCCTCTCCAGCCCAGCACACTCACATCCCTCTCTCCAGCCCAGCACACTCTCATCCCTCTCTCCAGCCCAGCACACTCTCATCCCTCTCTCCAGCCCAGCACACTCTCATCCGTCTCTCCAGCCCAGCACACTCTCATCCCTCTCTCCAGCCCAGCACACTCACATCCCTCTCTCCAGCCCAGTACACTCGCATCCCTCTCTCCAGCCCAGCACACTCGCATCCCTCTCTCCAGCCCAGCACACTCGCATCCCTCTCACCAGCCCAGCACACTCTCACACCTCTCTCCAGCACAGCACACTGACATCACTCTCTCAAGCCCAGCACACAAACATCACCCTATCCAGCCCAGCAAACTCACATCACCCTCTCCAGCCCAGCACACTCACATTACTCTCTCCAGCCCAGCACACACACATCACCCTCTCCAGCCCAGCACACTCACATCCCTCTCTCCAGCCCAGCACACTCACATCACTCTCTCCGGCCCAGCACTCACTTCACTCTTCCAAGCCCAGTACACTCAGATCACCCTCTCCAGCCCAGCCCACTCGCATCCCTCTCTCCAGCCCAGCACACTCGCATCCCTCTTTCCAGCCCAGCACACTCACATCCCTCTTTCCAGCCCAGCACACTCACATCCCTCTCTCCAGCCCAGCTCACTCACATCACCCTCTCCAGCCCAGCACACTCACATCACTCTCTCCACCCCAGGACTGACTTCACTCTCTCCAGCCCAGCACACTCACATTACTCTCTCCAGCCCAGGACTTACTTCACTCTCTCCAGCCCAGCACACACTCATCCCTCTCTCCAGCCCAGCACACTCACATCACCCTCTCCAGTCCAGCACACTCACATCACGCTCTCCAGCCGACCACACTCACATCCCTCTCTCCAGTCCAGCACACTCACATCACGCTCTCCAGCCGACCACACTCCCATCACTCTCTCCAGCCCAGCACACTCACATCCCTCTCTCCAGCCCAGCACAGTCACATCACTCTCTCTCCAGCCCAGCACACTCACATCCCTCTCTCTAGTCCACCGCACTCACATCCCTCTCTCCAGCCCAGCGCACTCACATCACTCTCTCCAGCCCAGCACACTCACATCCCTCTCTCCAGTCCACCGCACTCACATCACTCTCTCTAGCCCAGCGCACTCACATCACTCTCTCCAGCCCAGCACACTCTCATCCCTCTCTCCAGCCCAGCACACACACATCACCCTCTCCAGCCCAGCGCACTCACATCACCCTCTCCAGCCCAGCACACTCACATCTCTCTCTCCAGCCCAAAATACTCACATCTCCCTCTCTGCAGGCCAGCACACTCACATCACCCTCTCCAGCCCAGCACAGTCACATCACTCTCTCCAGCCAAGCACACTCGCATCACTCTCCCCAGCCCAGCACACTCGCATCACCCTCTCTAGCCCAGCGCACACACATCCACCTCTCTACAGCCCAGCACACACACATCACCCTCTCCAGCCCAGCAAACTCACATCACCCTCGCCAGCCCAGCACACACACATCACCCTCTCCAGCCCAGCACACACACATCACCCTCTCCAGCCCAGCACACTCACATCACCCTTTTCTGCCCAGCACACTCACATCCCCCTCTTCAGCCCAGCACACTCACATCCCTCTCTCCAGCCCAGCACACTCACATCACTCTCTCTAGTACACCGCATTCGCATCCCTCTCTCCAGTCCAGCACACTCACATCCCTCTCTCCAGCCCAGCACACTCCCATCCCTCTCTCCAGCCCAGCAGACTCACATCCCTCTCTCCAGCCCAGCACACTCACATCACTCTCTCCAGCCCAGCACACTCACATCACTCTCTCCACCCCAGGACTCACTTCACTCTCTCCAGCCCAGCACACTCACATACCTCTCTCCAGCCCAGCGCACTCACATCACTCTCTCGAGCCCAGGACTTACTTCACTCTCTCCAGCCCAGCACACTCACATCCCTCTCTCCAGCCCAGCACACTCACATCCCTCTATCCAGCCTAGCACACACACACCACTCTCCTCAGCCCAGCACACTCACATCCCTCTCTTCAGCCCAGCACACTTGCATCACTCTCTCCAGCCCAGCACACTCGCATCCCTCTCTCCAGTCCACCGCATTCACATCCCTCTCTCCAGTCCACCGCACTCACATCACTCTCTCCAGCCCAGCACACTCCCATCACTCTCTCCAGCACAGCACACTCACATCCCTCTCTCCAGCCCAGCACACTCACATTCCTCTCTCCAGCCCAGCACACTCCCATCACTCTCTCCAGCACAGCACACTCACATCCCTCTCTCCAGCCCAGCACACTCACATTCCTCTCTCCAGCCCAGCACACTCACATTCCTCTCTCTAGTCCACCGCACGCACATCACTCTCTCCAGCCCAGCGCACTCACATCACTCTCTCTAGTCCACCGCAGTCGCATCCCTCTCTCCATTTCAGCACACTCTCATCCCTCTCTCCAGCCCAGCACACTCGCATCACTCTCTCCAGTCCAGCACACTCACATCCCTCTCTCCAGCCCAGCACACTCACATCCCTCTCTCCAGCCCAGCACACTCTCATCCCTCTCTCCAGCCCAGCACACTCACATCCCTCTCTCCAGCCCAGCACACTCTCATCCCTCTCTCCAGCCCAGCACACTCACATCCCTCTCTCCAGCCCAGTACACTCGCATCCCTCATTCCAGCCCAGCACACTCGCATCCATCTCTCCAGCCCAGCACACTCGCATCCCTCTCTCCAGCCCAGCACACTCTCACACCTCTCTCCAGCACAGCACACTCACATCCCTCTCTCCAGCCCAGCACACTCTCATCCCTCTCTCCAGCCCAGCACTCACTTCACTCTCTCCAGCCCAGCACACTCACATCCCTCTCTCCAGCACAGCACACTCACATCACTCTCTCCGGCCCAGCACTCACTTCACTCTTTCCAGCCCAGTACACTCAGATCACCCTCTCCAGCCCAGCCCACTCGCATCCCTCTCTCCAGCCCAGCACACTCGCATCACCCTCTCCAGCCCAGCACACTCACATCACTCTCTCCACCCCAGGACTCACTTCACTCTCTCCAGCCCAGCACACTCACATACCTCTCTCCAGCCCAGCACACTCACATCACTCTCTCCAGCCCAGGACTTACTTCACTCTCTCCAGCCCAGCACACTCACATCCCTCTCTCCAGCCCAGCACACTCACATCCCTCTCTCCAGTCCACCGCACTCACATCCCTCTCTCCAGTCCACTGCACTCACATCACTCTCTCCAGCCCAGCACACTCCCATCACTCTCTCCAGCCCAGCACACTCCCATCCCTCTCTCCAGCCCAGCACACTCACATTCCTCTCTCCAGCCCAGCACACTCACATCCCTCTCTCCAGCCCAGCAAACTCACATTCCTCTCTCCAGCCCAGCACACTCACATCACTCTCTCCAGCCCAGCACACTCACATCACCCTCTCTCGAGCCCAGCACACTCACATCCCTCTCTCCAGTCCACCGCACTCACATTTCCTCTCTCCAGCCCTGCGCACTCACATCACTCTCTCCAGCCCAGCACACTCACATCCCTCTCTCCAGTCCACCGCACTCATCACTCTCTCCAGCCCAGCGCACTCACATCACTCTCTCCAGCCCTGCACACACACATCACCCTCTCCAGCCCAGCACACACACATCACCCTCTCCAGCCCAGAAAACAAACATCACCCTCTCCAGCCCAGCGCATACACATCTCTCTCTCCAGCCCAGCACACTCACATCTCCCTCTCTGCAGGCCAGCACACTCACATCACCCTCTCCAGCCCAGCACCGTCACATCACCCTCTGCAGCCCAGCACCGTCACATCACTCTCTCCAGCCAAGCACACTCTCATCACTCTCCCCAGCCCAGCACACTCGCATCACCCTCTCCAGCCCAGCACACACACATCCCTCTCTCCAGCCCAGCACACACACATCACCCTCTCCAGCCCAGCAAACTCACATCACCCTCTCCAGCCCAGCACACTCACATCACCCTCTCCAGCCCTGCACACACACATCACCCTCTCCAGCCCAGCACACTCACATCACCCTCTCCAGCCCAGCACACTCACATCACCCTCTCCAGCCCAGCACACTCACATCACCCTCTCCAGCCCAGCACACTCACATCACCCTCTCCAGCCCAGCACACTCACATCACCCTCTCCAGCCCAGCACACTCACATCACCCTCTCCAGCCCAGCACACACACATCACCCTCTCCAGCCCAGCACACACACATCACCCTCTCCAGCCCAGCACACTCACATCCCTCTCTCCAGCACAGCACACTCACATCACTCTCTCTAGTCCACCGCATTCGCATCGCTCTCTCCAGCCCAGCACACCCCCATCCCTCTCTCCAGTCCAGCATACTCACATCACTCTCTCCAGTCCAGCACACTCACATCCCTCTCCCCAGCCCAGCACACTCGCATCCCTCTCTCCAGCCCAGCACACTTGCATCCCTCTCTCCAGCCCAGCACACTCTCAACCCTCTCTCCAGCCCAGCACACACACATCCCTCTCTCCAGCCCAGCACACACACATCACCCTCTCCAGCCCAGCACACTCACATCACTCTCTCCCGCCCAGCGCACTCACATCACCCTCTCCAGCCCAGAACACACACATCACCCTCTCCAGCCCAGCAAACTCACATCACCCTCTCCAGCCCAGCACACGCACATCACCCTCTCCAGCCCAGCACACTCACATCCCTCTCTCCAGCCCAGCACACTCGCATCCCTCTTTCCAGCCCAGCACACTCACATCACTCTCTCCAGCGCAGCACACTCACATCCCTCTCTCCAGCCCTGCAGACTCACATCCCTCTCTCCAGCCCACCACACTCACACCACTCTCCCCAGCCCAGCACACTCCCATCCCTCTCTTCAGCCCAGCACACTCGCATCCCTCTCTCCACTCCACCGCACTCACATCCCTCTCTCCAGCCCAGCACACTAACATCACTCTCTCCAGCCCAGCACACACACATCACCCTCTCCAGCCCATCAAACTCACATCACTCTCTCCAGTCCAGCACACTCACATCCCTCTCTCCAGCCCAGCACACTCACATCCCTCTCTCCAGCCCAGCACACTCTCATCCCTCTCTCCAGCCCAGCACACTCACATCCCTCTCTCCAGCCCAGCACACTCTCATCCCTCTCTCCAGCCCAGCACACTCACATCCCTCTCTCCAGCCCAGTACACTCGCATCCCTCATTCCAGCCCAGCACACTCGCATCCATCTCTCCAGCCCAGCACACTCGCATCCCTCTCTCCAGCCCAGCACACTCTCACACCTCTCTCCAGCACAGCACACTCACATCCCTCTCTCCAGCCCAGCACACTCTCATCCCTCTCTCCAGCCCAGCACTCACTTCACTCTCTCCAGCCCAGCACACTCACATCCCTCTCTCCAGCACAGCACACTCACATCACTCTCTCCGGCCCAGCACTCACTTCACTCTTTCCAGCCCAGTACACTCAGATCACCCTCTCCAGCCCAGCCCACTCGCATCCCTCTCTCCAGCCCAGCACACTCGCATCACCCTCTCCAGCCCAGCACACTCACATCACTCTCTCCACCCCAGGACTCACTTCACTCTCTCCAGCCCAGCACACTCACATACCTCTCTCCAGCCCAGCACACTCACATCACTCTCTCCAGCCCAGGACTTACTTCACTCTCTCCAGCCCAGCACACTCACATCCCTCTCTCCAGCCCAGCACACTCACATCCCTCTCTCCAGTCCACCGCACTCACATCCCTCTCTCCATTCCACTGCACTCACATCACTCTCTCCAGCCCAGCACACTCCCATCACTCTCTCCAGCCCAGCACACTCACATCCCTCTCTCCAGCCCAGCACACTCACATTCCTCTCTCCAGCCCAGCACACTCACATCACTCTCTCCAGCCCAGCACACTCACATCACCCTCTCTCCAGCCCAGCACACTCACATCCCTCTCTCCAGTCCACCGCACTCACATTTCCTCTCTCCAGCCCAGCACACTCACATCACTCTCTCCAGCCCAGCACACTCACATCACCCTCTCTCCAGCCCAGCACACTCACATCCCTCTCTCCAGTCCACCGCACTCACATTTCCTCTCTCCAGCCCTGCGCACTCACATCACTCTCTCCAGCCCAGCACACTCACATCCCTCTCTCCAGTCCACCGCACTCATCACTCTCTCCAGCCCAGCGCACTCACATCACTCTCTCCAGCCCTGCACACACACATCACCCTCTCCAGCCCAGCACACACACATCACCCTCTCCAGCCCAGAAAACAAACATCACCCTCTCCAGCCCAGCGCATACACATCTCTCTCTCCAGCCCAGCACACTCACATCTCCCTCTCTGCAGGCCAGCACACTCACATCACCCTCTCCAGCCCAGCACCGTCACATCACCCTCTGCAGCCCAGCACCGTCACATCACTCTCTCCAGCCAAGCACACTCGCATCACTCTCCCCAGCCCAGCACACTCGCATCACCCTCTCCAGCCCAGCACACACACATCCCTCTCTCCAGCCCAGCACACACACATCACCCTCTCCAGCCCAGCAAACTCACATCACCCTCTCCAGCCCAGCACACTCACATCACCCTCTCCAGCCCTGCACACACACATCACCCTCTCCAGCCCAGCACACTCACATCACCCTCTCCAGCCCAGCACACTCACATCACCCTCTCCAGCCCAGCACACTCACATCACCCTCTCCAGCCCAGCACACTCACATCACCCTCTCCAGCCCAGCACACTCACATCACCCTCTCCAGCCCAGCACACTCACATCACCCTCTCCAGCCCAGCACACACACATCACCCTCTCCAGCCCAGCACACACACATCACCCTCTCCAGCCCAGCACACTCACATCCCTCTCTCCAGCACAGCACACTCACATCACTCTCTCTAGTCCACCGCATTCGCATCGCTCTCTCCAGCCCAGCACACCCCCATCCCTCTCTCCAGTCCAGCATACTCACATCACTCTCTCCAGTCCAGCACACTCACATCCCTCTCCCCAGCCCAGCACACTCGCATCCCTCTCTCCAGCCCAGCACACTTGCATCCCTCTCTCCAGCCCAGCACACTCTCAACCCTCTCTCCAGCCCAGCACACACACATCCCTCTCTCCAGCCCAGCACACACACATCCCTCTCTCCAGCCCAGCACACACACATCACCCTCTCCAGCCCAGCACACTCACATCACTCTCTCCCGCCCAGCGCACTCACATCACCCTCTCCAGCCCAGAACACACACATCACCCTCTCCAGCCCAGCAAACTCACATCACCCTCTCCAGCCCAGCACACGCACATCACCCTCTCCAGCCCAGCACACTCACATCCCTCGCTCCAGCCCAGCACACTCGCATCCCTCTTTCCAGCCCAGCACACTCACATCACTCTCTCCAGCGCAGCACACTCACATCCCTCTCTCCAGCCCTGCAGACTCACATCCCTCTCTCCAGCCCAGCACACTCACACCACTCTCTTCAGCCCAGCACACTCGCATCCCTCTCTCCACTCCACCGCACTCACATCCCTCTCTCCAGCCCAGCACACTCGCATCCCCCTCTCCAGCCCAGCAGACTCACATCACCCTCTCCAGTCCAGCACACTCACATCCCTCTCTCCAGCCCAGCACACTCACACCACTCTCCCCAGCCCAGCACACTCCCATCCCTCTCTTCAGTCCAGCACACTCACATCCCTCTCTCCAGCCCAGCACACACACACATCACCCTCTCCAGCCCAGCAAACTCACATCACCCTCTCCAGCCCAGCACACTCACATCACCCTCTCCAGCCCAGCACACTCACATCACCCTCTCCAGCCCAGCACACTCTCATCACCCTCTCCAGCCCAGCACACACACATCACCCTCTCCAGCCCAGCACACTCACATCACCCTCTCCAGCCCAGCACACACACATCACCCTCTCCAGCCCAGCACACACACATCACCCTCTCCAGCCCAGCACACTCACATCACTCTCTCCAGCCCAGCACACTCATCCCTCTCTCCAGCCCAGCACACTCACATCACTCTCTCTAGTCCACCGCATTCGCATCCCTCTCTCCAGCCCAGCACACTCCCATCCCTCTCTCCAGTCCAGCATACTCACATCACTCTCTCCAGTCCAGCACACTCACATCCCTCTCTCCAGCCCAGCACACTCACATCCCTCTCTTCAGCCCAGCACACTCGCATCCCTCTCTCAAGCCCAGCATACTCTCATCCCTCTCTCCAGCCCAGCACACTCACATCCCTCTCTCCAGCCCAGTACACTCACATCCCTCTCTCCAGCCCAGCAAACCCACATCACCCTCTCCAGCCCAGCACACTCACATCCCTCTCTCCAGCCCAGCGCACACACATCCCTCTCTCCAGCCCAGCACACACACATCACCCTCTCCAGCCCAGCACACTCACATCACTCTCTCCCGCCCAGCACACTCACATCACCCTCTCCAGCCCAGCACACACACATCACCCTCTCCAGCCCAGCAAACTCACATCACCCTCTCCAGCCCAGCACACTCACATCACCCTCTCCAGCCCAGCACACTCACATCCCTCTCTCCAGCCCAGCACACTCGTATCCCTCTTTCCAGCCCGGCACACTCACATCACTCTCTCCAGCGCAGCACACTCACATCCCTCTCTCCAGCCCAGCAGACTCACATCCCTCTCTCCAGCCCAGCACACTCGCATCCCTCTCTCCAGTCCACCGCACTCACATCCCTCTCTTCAGCCCAGCACACACACATCACCCTCTCCAGCCCAGCAAACTCACATCACCCTCTCCAGCCCAGCACACTCACATCCCTCTCTCTAGCCCAGCACACTCTCATCCCTCTCTCCAGCCCAGCACACTCTCATCCCTCTCTCCAGCCCAGCACACTCTCATCCCTCTCTCCAGCCCAACACACTCACATCCCTCTCTCCAGCCCAGTACACTCGCATCCCTCTCTCCAGCCCAGCACACTCGCATCCCTCTCTCCAGCCCAGCACACTCACATCCCTCTCTCCAGCCCAGCACACTCTCACACCTCTCTCCAGCACAGCACACTCACATCCCTCTCTCCAGCCCAGCACACTCTCATCCCTCTCTCCAGCCCAGCACTCACTTCACTCTCTCCAGCCCAGCACACTCACATCCCTCTCTCCAGCACAGCACACACACACCACCCTCTCTAGTCCACCGCACTCACATCCCTCTCTCCAGCCCAGCACACTGACATCACTCTCTCAAGCCCAGCACACACACATCACCCTATCCAGCCCAGCAAACTCACATCACCCTCTCCAGCCCAGCACACTCACATTCATCTCTCCAGCCCAGCACACTCACATCACCCTCTCCAGCCCAGCACACTCACATCACTCTCTCCAGCCCAGCACACTCACATCACTCTCTCCGGCCCAGCACTCACTTCACTCTCTCCAGCCCAGCACACACACATCACCCTCTCCAGCCCAGCACACTCACATCACTCTCTCCAGCCCAGCACACTCACATCCCTCTCTCCAGCCCAGCACACTCACATCCCTCTTTTCAGCCCAGCACACACACATCACCCTCTCCAGCCCAGCACACTCGCATCCCTCTCCCCAGCCCAGCACACTCGCATCCCTCTCTCCAGCCCAGCACACTTGCATCCCTCTCTCCAGCCCAGCACACTCTCAACCCTCTCTCCAGCCCAGCACACACACATCCCTCTCTCCAGCCCAGCACACACACATCACCCTCTCCAGCCCAGCACACTCACATCACTCTCTCCCGCCCAGCGCACTCACATCACCCTCTCCAGCCCAGAACACACACATCACCCTCTCCAGCCCAGCAAACTCACATCACCCTCTCCAGCCCAGCGCACGCACATCACCCTCTCCAGCCCAGCACACTCACATCCCTCTCTCCAGCCCAGCACACTCGCATCCCCCTCTCCAGCCCAGCAGACTCACATCACCCTCTCCAGTCCAGCACACTCACATCCCTCTCTCCAGCCCAGCACACTCACACCACTCTCCCCAGCCCAGCACACTCCCATCCCTCTCTTCAGTCCAGCACACTCACATCCCTCTCTCCAGCCCAGCACACACACACATCACCCTCTCCAGCCCAGCAAACTCACATCACCCTCTCCAGCCCAGCACACTCACATCACCCTCTCCAGCCCAGCACACTCACATCACCCTCTCCAGCCCAGCACACTCACATCACCCTCTCCAGCCCAGCACACTCACATCACCCTCTCCAGCCCAGCACACACACATCACCCTCTCCAGCCCAGCACACACACATCACCCTCTCCAGCCCAGCACACTCACATCACTCTCTCCAGCCCAGCACACTCATCCCTCTCTCCAGCCCAGCACACTCACATCACTCTCTCTAGTCCACCGCATTCGCATCCCTCTCTCCAGCCCAGCACACTCCCATCCCTCTCTCCAGTCCAGCATACTCACATCACTCTCTCCAGTCCAGCACACTCACATCCCTCTCTCCAGCCCAGCACACTCACATCCCTCTCTTCAGCCCAGCAC
This sequence comes from Scyliorhinus torazame, assembly GCF_047496885.1. Taxonomy (NCBI): domain Eukaryota; kingdom Metazoa; phylum Chordata; class Chondrichthyes; order Carcharhiniformes; family Scyliorhinidae; genus Scyliorhinus; species Scyliorhinus torazame. The sequence goes on along the minus strand of NC_092710.1, from coordinate 87,776,091 downwards.
ACTCGCATCCCTCTCTCAAGCCCAGCATACTCTCATCCCTCTCTCCAGCCCAGCACACTCACATCCCTCTCTCCAGCCCAGTACACTCACATCCCTCTCTCCAGCCCAGCAAACCCACATCACCCTCTCCAGCCCAGCACACTCACATCCCTCTCTCCAGCCCAGCGCACACACATCCCTCTCTCCAGCCCAGCACACACACATCACCCTCTCCAGCCCAGCACACTCACATCACTCTCTCCCGCCCAGCACACTCACATCACCCTCTCCAGCCCAGCACACACACATCACCCTCTCCAGCCCAGCAAACTCACATCACCCTCTCCAGCCCAGCACACTCACATCACCCTCTCCAGCCCAGCACACTCACATCCCTCTCTCCAGCCCAGCACACTCGTATCCCTCTTTCCAGCCCGGCACACTCACATCACTCTCTCCAGCGCAGCGCACTCACATCCCTCTCTCCAGCCCAGCAGACTCACATCCCTCTCTCCAGCCCAGCACACTCGCATCCCTCTCTCCAGTCCACCGCACTCACATCCCTCTCTTCAGCCCAGCACACACACATCACCCTCTCTTCAGCCCAGCACACACACATCACCCTCTCCAGCCCAGCACACTCACATCCCTCTCTCTAGCCCAGCACACTCTCATCCCTCTCTCCAGCCCAGCACACTCTCATCCCTCTCTCCAGCCCAGCACACTCTCATCCCTCTCTCCAGCCCAGCACACTCACATCCCTCTCTCCAGCCCAGTACACTCGCATCCCTCTCTCCAGCCCAGCACACTCGCATCCCTCTCTCCAGCCCAGCACACTCACATCCCTCTCTCCAGCCCAGCACACTCTCACACCTCTCTCCAGCACAGCACACTCACATCCCTCTCTCCAGCCCAGCACACTCTCACACCTCTCTCCAGCACAGCACACTCACATCCCTCTCTCCAGCCCAGCACACTCTCATCCCTCTCTCCAGCCCAGCACTCACTTCACTCTCTCCAGCCCAGCACACTCACATCCCTCTCTCCAGCACAGCACACACACACCACCCTCTCTAGTCCACCGCACTCACATCCCTCTCTCCAGCCCAGCACACTGACATCACTCTCTCAAGCCCAGCACACACACATCACCCTATCCAGCCCAGCAAACTCACATCACCCTCTCCAGCCCAGCACACTCACATTCATCTCTCCAGCCCAGCACACTCACATCACCCTCTCCAGCCCAGCACACTCACATCACTCTCTCCAGCCCAGCACACTCACATCACTCTCTCCGGCCCAGCACTCACTTCACTCTCTCCAGCCCAGCACACACACATCACCCTCTCCAGCCCAGCACACTCACATCACTCTCTCCAGCCCAGCACACTCACATCCCTCTCTCCAGCCCAGCACACTCACATCACCCTCTCCAGCCCAGCAAACTCACATCACCCTCTCCAGCCCAGCACACTCACATCCCTCTCTCCAGCCCAGCACACTCTCATCCCTCTCTCCAGCCCAGCACACTCTCATCCCTCTCTCCAGCCCAGCACACTCTCATCCGTCTCTCCAGCCCAGCACACTCTCATCCCTCTCTCCAGCCCAGCACACTCACATCCCTCTCTCCAGCCCAGTACACTCGCATCCCTCTCTCCAGCCCAGCACACTCGCATCCCTCTCTCCAGCCCAGCACACTCGCATCCCTCTCACCAGCCCAGCACACTCTCACACCTCTCTCCAGCACAGCACACTGACATCACTCTCTCAAGCCCAGCACACAAACATCACCCTATCCAGCCCAGCAAACTCACATCACCCTCTCCAGCCCAGCACACTCACATTACTCTCTCCAGCCCAGCACACACACATCACCCTCTCCAGCCCAGCACACTCACATCCCTCTCTCCAGCCCAGCACACTCACATCACTCTCTCCGGCCCAGCACTCACTTCACTCTTCCAAGCCCAGTACACTCAGATCACCCTCTCCAGCCCAGCCCACTCGCATCCCTCTCTCCAGCCCAGCACACTCGCATCCCTCTTTCCAGCCCAGCACACTCACATCCCTCTTTCCAGCCCAGCACACTCACATCCCTCTCTCCAGCCCAGCTCACTCACATCACCCTCTCCAGCCCAGCACACTCACATCACTCTCTCCACCCCAGGACTGACTTCACTCTCTCCAGCCCAGCACACTCACATTACTCTCTCCAGCCCAGGACTTACTTCACTCTCTCCAGCCCAGCACACACTCATCCCTCTCTCCAGCCCAGCACACTCACATCACCCTCTCCAGTCCAGCACACTCACATCACGCTCTCCAGCCGACCACACTCACATCCCTCTCTCCAGTCCAGCACACTCACATCACGCTCTCCAGCCGACCACACTCCCATCACTCTCTCCAGCCCAGCACACTCACATCCCTCTCTCCAGCCCAGCACAGTCACATCACTCTCTCTCCAGCCCAGCACACTCACATCCCTCTCTCTAGTCCACCGCACTCACATCCCTCTCTCCAGCCCAGCGCACTCACATCACTCTCTCCAGCCCAGCACACTCACATCCCTCTCTCCAGTCCACCGCACTCACATCACTCTCTCTAGCCCAGCGCACTCACATCACTCTCTCCAGCCCAGCACACTCTCATCCCTCTCTCCAGCCCAGCACACACACATCACCCTCTCCAGCCCAGCGCACTCACATCACCCTCTCCAGCCCAGCACACTCACATCTCTCTCTCCAGCCCAAAATACTCACATCTCCCTCTCTGCAGGCCAGCACACTCACATCACCCTCTCCAGCCCAGCACAGTCACATCACTCTCTCCAGCCAAGCACACTCGCATCACTCTCCCCAGCCCAGCACACTCGCATCACCCTCTCTAGCCCAGCGCACACACATCCACCTCTCTACAGCCCAGCACACACACATCACCCTCTCCAGCCCAGCAAACTCACATCACCCTCGCCAGCCCAGCACACACACATCACCCTCTCCAGCCCAGCACACACACATCACCCTCTCCAGCCCAGCACACTCACATCACCCTTTTCTGCCCAGCACACTCACATCCCCCTCTTCAGCCCAGCACACTCACATCCCTCTCTCCAGCCCAGCACACTCACATCACTCTCTCTAGTACACCGCATTCGCATCCCTCTCTCCAGTCCAGCACACTCACATCCCTCTCTCCAGCCCAGCACACTCCCATCCCTCTCTCCAGCCCAGCAGACTCACATCCCTCTCTCCAGCCCAGCACACTCACATCACTCTCTCCAGCCCAGCACACTCACATCACTCTCTCCACCCCAGGACTCACTTCACTCTCTCCAGCCCAGCACACTCACATACCTCTCTCCAGCCCAGCGCACTCACATCACTCTCTCGAGCCCAGGACTTACTTCACTCTCTCCAGCCCAGCACACTCACATCCCTCTCTCCAGCCCAGCACACTCACATCCCTCTATCCAGCCTAGCACACACACACCACTCTCCTCAGCCCAGCACACTCACATCCCTCTCTTCAGCCCAGCACACTTGCATCACTCTCTCCAGCCCAGCACACTCGCATCCCTCTCTCCAGTCCACCGCATTCACATCCCTCTCTCCAGTCCACCGCACTCACATCACTCTCTCCAGCCCAGCACACTCCCATCACTCTCTCCAGCACAGCACACTCACATCCCTCTCTCCAGCCCAGCACACTCACATTCCTCTCTCCAGCCCAGCACACTCCCATCACTCTCTCCAGCACAGCACACTCACATCCCTCTCTCCAGCCCAGCACACTCACATTCCTCTCTCCAGCCCAGCACACTCACATTCCTCTCTCTAGTCCACCGCACGCACATCACTCTCTCCAGCCCAGCGCACTCACATCACTCTCTCTAGTCCACCGCAGTCGCATCCCTCTCTCCATTTCAGCACACTCTCATCCCTCTCTCCAGCCCAGCACACTCGCATCACTCTCTCCAGTCCAGCACACTCACATCCCTCTCTCCAGCCCAGCACACTCACATCCCTCTCTCCAGCCCAGCACACTCTCATCCCTCTCTCCAGCCCAGCACACTCACATCCCTCTCTCCAGCCCAGCACACTCTCATCCCTCTCTCCAGCCCAGCACACTCACATCCCTCTCTCCAGCCCAGTACACTCGCATCCCTCATTCCAGCCCAGCACACTCGCATCCATCTCTCCAGCCCAGCACACTCGCATCCCTCTCTCCAGCCCAGCACACTCTCACACCTCTCTCCAGCACAGCACACTCACATCCCTCTCTCCAGCCCAGCACACTCTCATCCCTCTCTCCAGCCCAGCACTCACTTCACTCTCTCCAGCCCAGCACACTCACATCCCTCTCTCCAGCACAGCACACTCACATCACTCTCTCCGGCCCAGCACTCACTTCACTCTTTCCAGCCCAGTACACTCAGATCACCCTCTCCAGCCCAGCCCACTCGCATCCCTCTCTCCAGCCCAGCACACTCGCATCACCCTCTCCAGCCCAGCACACTCACATCACTCTCTCCACCCCAGGACTCACTTCACTCTCTCCAGCCCAGCACACTCACATACCTCTCTCCAGCCCAGCACACTCACATCACTCTCTCCAGCCCAGGACTTACTTCACTCTCTCCAGCCCAGCACACTCACATCCCTCTCTCCAGCCCAGCACACTCACATCCCTCTCTCCAGTCCACCGCACTCACATCCCTCTCTCCAGTCCACTGCACTCACATCACTCTCTCCAGCCCAGCACACTCCCATCACTCTCTCCAGCCCAGCACACTCCCATCCCTCTCTCCAGCCCAGCACACTCACATTCCTCTCTCCAGCCCAGCACACTCACATCCCTCTCTCCAGCCCAGCAAACTCACATTCCTCTCTCCAGCCCAGCACACTCACATCACTCTCTCCAGCCCAGCACACTCACATCACCCTCTCTCGAGCCCAGCACACTCACATCCCTCTCTCCAGTCCACCGCACTCACATTTCCTCTCTCCAGCCCTGCGCACTCACATCACTCTCTCCAGCCCAGCACACTCACATCCCTCTCTCCAGTCCACCGCACTCATCACTCTCTCCAGCCCAGCGCACTCACATCACTCTCTCCAGCCCTGCACACACACATCACCCTCTCCAGCCCAGCACACACACATCACCCTCTCCAGCCCAGAAAACAAACATCACCCTCTCCAGCCCAGCGCATACACATCTCTCTCTCCAGCCCAGCACACTCACATCTCCCTCTCTGCAGGCCAGCACACTCACATCACCCTCTCCAGCCCAGCACCGTCACATCACCCTCTGCAGCCCAGCACCGTCACATCACTCTCTCCAGCCAAGCACACTCTCATCACTCTCCCCAGCCCAGCACACTCGCATCACCCTCTCCAGCCCAGCACACACACATCCCTCTCTCCAGCCCAGCACACACACATCACCCTCTCCAGCCCAGCAAACTCACATCACCCTCTCCAGCCCAGCACACTCACATCACCCTCTCCAGCCCTGCACACACACATCACCCTCTCCAGCCCAGCACACTCACATCACCCTCTCCAGCCCAGCACACTCACATCACCCTCTCCAGCCCAGCACACTCACATCACCCTCTCCAGCCCAGCACACTCACATCACCCTCTCCAGCCCAGCACACTCACATCACCCTCTCCAGCCCAGCACACTCACATCACCCTCTCCAGCCCAGCACACACACATCACCCTCTCCAGCCCAGCACACACACATCACCCTCTCCAGCCCAGCACACTCACATCCCTCTCTCCAGCACAGCACACTCACATCACTCTCTCTAGTCCACCGCATTCGCATCGCTCTCTCCAGCCCAGCACACCCCCATCCCTCTCTCCAGTCCAGCATACTCACATCACTCTCTCCAGTCCAGCACACTCACATCCCTCTCCCCAGCCCAGCACACTCGCATCCCTCTCTCCAGCCCAGCACACTTGCATCCCTCTCTCCAGCCCAGCACACTCTCAACCCTCTCTCCAGCCCAGCACACACACATCCCTCTCTCCAGCCCAGCACACACACATCACCCTCTCCAGCCCAGCACACTCACATCACTCTCTCCCGCCCAGCGCACTCACATCACCCTCTCCAGCCCAGAACACACACATCACCCTCTCCAGCCCAGCAAACTCACATCACCCTCTCCAGCCCAGCACACGCACATCACCCTCTCCAGCCCAGCACACTCACATCCCTCTCTCCAGCCCAGCACACTCGCATCCCTCTTTCCAGCCCAGCACACTCACATCACTCTCTCCAGCGCAGCACACTCACATCCCTCTCTCCAGCCCTGCAGACTCACATCCCTCTCTCCAGCCCACCACACTCACACCACTCTCCCCAGCCCAGCACACTCCCATCCCTCTCTTCAGCCCAGCACACTCGCATCCCTCTCTCCACTCCACCGCACTCACATCCCTCTCTCCAGCCCAGCACACTAACATCACTCTCTCCAGCCCAGCACACACACATCACCCTCTCCAGCCCATCAAACTCACATCACTCTCTCCAGTCCAGCACACTCACATCCCTCTCTCCAGCCCAGCACACTCACATCCCTCTCTCCAGCCCAGCACACTCTCATCCCTCTCTCCAGCCCAGCACACTCACATCCCTCTCTCCAGCCCAGCACACTCTCATCCCTCTCTCCAGCCCAGCACACTCACATCCCTCTCTCCAGCCCAGTACACTCGCATCCCTCATTCCAGCCCAGCACACTCGCATCCATCTCTCCAGCCCAGCACACTCGCATCCCTCTCTCCAGCCCAGCACACTCTCACACCTCTCTCCAGCACAGCACACTCACATCCCTCTCTCCAGCCCAGCACACTCTCATCCCTCTCTCCAGCCCAGCACTCACTTCACTCTCTCCAGCCCAGCACACTCACATCCCTCTCTCCAGCACAGCACACTCACATCACTCTCTCCGGCCCAGCACTCACTTCACTCTTTCCAGCCCAGTACACTCAGATCACCCTCTCCAGCCCAGCCCACTCGCATCCCTCTCTCCAGCCCAGCACACTCGCATCACCCTCTCCAGCCCAGCACACTCACATCACTCTCTCCACCCCAGGACTCACTTCACTCTCTCCAGCCCAGCACACTCACATACCTCTCTCCAGCCCAGCACACTCACATCACTCTCTCCAGCCCAGGACTTACTTCACTCTCTCCAGCCCAGCACACTCACATCCCTCTCTCCAGCCCAGCACACTCACATCCCTCTCTCCAGTCCACCGCACTCACATCCCTCTCTCCATTCCACTGCACTCACATCACTCTCTCCAGCCCAGCACACTCCCATCACTCTCTCCAGCCCAGCACACTCACATCCCTCTCTCCAGCCCAGCACACTCACATTCCTCTCTCCAGCCCAGCACACTCACATCACTCTCTCCAGCCCAGCACACTCACATCACCCTCTCTCCAGCCCAGCACACTCACATCCCTCTCTCCAGTCCACCGCACTCACATTTCCTCTCTCCAGCCCAGCACACTCACATCACTCTCTCCAGCCCAGCACACTCACATCACCCTCTCTCCAGCCCAGCACACTCACATCCCTCTCTCCAGTCCACCGCACTCACATTTCCTCTCTCCAGCCCTGCGCACTCACATCACTCTCTCCAGCCCAGCACACTCACATCCCTCTCTCCAGTCCACCGCACTCATCACTCTCTCCAGCCCAGCGCACTCACATCACTCTCTCCAGCCCTGCACACACACATCACCCTCTCCAGCCCAGCACACACACATCACCCTCTCCAGCCCAGAAAACAAACATCACCCTCTCCAGCCCAGCGCATACACATCTCTCTCTCCAGCCCAGCACACTCACATCTCCCTCTCTGCAGGCCAGCACACTCACATCACCCTCTCCAGCCCAGCACCGTCACATCACCCTCTGCAGCCCAGCACCGTCACATCACTCTCTCCAGCCAAGCACACTCGCATCACTCTCCCCAGCCCAGCACACTCGCATCACCCTCTCCAGCCCAGCACACACACATCCCTCTCTCCAGCCCAGCACACACACATCACCCTCTCCAGCCCAGCAAACTCACATCACCCTCTCCAGCCCAGCACACTCACATCACCCTCTCCAGCCCTGCACACACACATCACCCTCTCCAGCCCAGCACACTCACATCACCCTCTCCAGCCCAGCACACTCACATCACCCTCTCCAGCCCAGCACACTCACATCACCCTCTCCAGCCCAGCACACTCACATCACCCTCTCCAGCCCAGCACACTCACATCACCCTCTCCAGCCCAGCACACTCACATCACCCTCTCCAGCCCAGCACACACACATCACCCTCTCCAGCCCAGCACACACACATCACCCTCTCCAGCCCAGCACACTCACATCCCTCTCTCCAGCACAGCACACTCACATCACTCTCTCTAGTCCACCGCATTCGCATCGCTCTCTCCAGCCCAGCACACCCCCATCCCTCTCTCCAGTCCAGCATACTCACATCACTCTCTCCAGTCCAGCACACTCACATCCCTCTCCCCAGCCCAGCACACTCGCATCCCTCTCTCCAGCCCAGCACACTTGCATCCCTCTCTCCAGCCCAGCACACTCTCAACCCTCTCTCCAGCCCAGCACACACACATCCCTCTCTCCAGCCCAGCACACACACATCCCTCTCTCCAGCCCAGCACACACACATCACCCTCTCCAGCCCAGCACACTCACATCACTCTCTCCCGCCCAGCGCACTCACATCACCCTCTCCAGCCCAGAACACACACATCACCCTCTCCAGCCCAGCAAACTCACATCACCCTCTCCAGCCCAGCACACGCACATCACCCTCTCCAGCCCAGCACACTCACATCCCTCGCTCCAGCCCAGCACACTCGCATCCCTCTTTCCAGCCCAGCACACTCACATCACTCTCTCCAGCGCAGCACACTCACATCCCTCTCTCCAGCCCTGCAGACTCACATCCCTCTCTCCAGCCCAGCACACTCACACCACTCTCTTCAGCCCAGCACACTCGCATCCCTCTCTCCACTCCACCGCACTCACATCCCTCTCTCCAGCCCAGCACACTAACATCACTCTCTCCAGCCCAGCACACACACATCACCCTCTCCAGCCCATCAAACTCACATCACCCTCTCCAGCCCAGCACACTCACATCACCCTCTCCAGCCCAGCACACTCACATCACTCTCTCCAGTCCAGCACACTCACATCCCTCTCTCCATCCCAGCATTCGCTTCAGTCTCTCCAGTCCAGCACACTCACATCCCTCTCTCCAGCCCAGCACGCTCACATCCCTCTCTCCAGCCCAGCACACTCACATCCCTCTCTCCAGCCCAGCAAACTCACATTCCTCTCTCCAGCCCAGCACACTCGCATCACCCTCTCCAGCCCAGCACACACACATCCCTCTCTCCAGCCCAGCACACACACATCACCCTCTCCAGCCCAGCAAACTCACATCACCCTCTCCAGCCCAGCAAACTCACATCACCCTCTCCAGCCCAGCACACTCACATCCCTCTCTCCAGCCCAGCACACTCTCATCCCTCTCTCCAGCCCAGCACACTCTCATCCCTCTCTCCAGCCCAGCACACTCTCATCCCTCTCTCCAGCCCAGCACACTCGCATCCCTCTCTCCAGCCCAGTACACTCGCATCCCTCTCTCCAGCCCAGCACACTCGCATCCCTCTCTCCAGCCCAGCACACTCACATCCCTCTCTCCAGCCCAGCACACTCTCACACCTCTCTCCAGCACAGCACACTCACATCCCTCTCTCCAGCCCAGCACACTCTCATCCCTCTCTCCAGCCCAGCACTCACTTCACTCTCTCCTGCCCAGCACACTCACATCCCTCTCTCCAGCACAGCTCACACACACCACCCTCTCTAGTCCACCGCACTCACATCCCTCTCTCCAGCCCAGCACACTGACATCACTCTCTCAAGCCCAGCACACACACATCACCCTTTCCAGCCCAGCAAACTCACATCACCCTCTCCAGCCCAGCACACTCACATCACCCTCTCCAGCCCAGCACACTCACATCACTCTCTCCAGCCCAGCACACTCACATCACTCTCTCCGGCCCAGCACACTCACATCACTCTCTCCGGCCCAGCACACACACATCACCCTCTCCAGCCCAGCACACTCACATCACTCTCTCCAGCCCAGCACACTCACATCCCTCTCTCCAGCCCAGCACACTCACATCACTCTCTCTAGTCCACAGCATTCGCATCCCTCTCTCCAGCCCAGCACACTCCCATCCCTCTCTCCAGTCCAGCACACTGACATCACTCTCTCCAGCCCAGCACACTCACATCACCCTCTCCAGCCCAGCAAACTCACATCACCCTCTCCAGCCCAGCACACTCACATCCCTCTCTCCAGCCCAGCACACTCTCATCCCTCTCTCCAGCCCAGCACACTCTCATCCCTCTCTCCAGCCCAGCACACTCTCATCCCTCTCTCCAGCCCAGCACACTCTCATCCCTCTCTCCAGCCCAGCACACTCACATCCCTCTCTCCAGCCCAGTACACTCGCATCCCTCTCTCCAGCCCAGCACACTCGCATCCCTCTCTCCAGCCCAGCACACTCGCATCCCTCTCACCAGCCCAGCACACTCTCACACCTCTCTCCAGCACAGCACACTCACATCCCTCTCTCCAGCCCAGCACTCACTTCACTCTCTCCAGCCCAGCACACTCACATCCCTCTCTCCAGCACAGCACACACACACCACCCTCTCTAGTCCACCGCACTCACATCCCTCTCTCCAGCCCAGCACACTGACATCACTCTCTCAAGCCCAGCACACAAACATCACCCTATCCAGCCCAGCAAACTCACATCACCCTCTCCAGCCCAGCACACTCACATTACTCTCTCCAGCCCAGCACACTCACATCACCCTCTCCAGCCCAGCACACTCACATCCCTCTCTCCAGCCCAGCACTCACTTCACTCTTTCCAGCCCAGTACACTCAGATCACCCTCTCCAGCCCAGCACACTCGCATCCCTCTTTCCAGCCCAACACACTCACATCCCTCTTTCCAGCCCAGCACACTCACATCCCTCTCTCCAGCCCAGCTCACTCACATCACCCTCTCCAGCCCAGCACACTCACATCACTCTCTCCACCCCAGGACTGACTTCACTCTCTCCAGCCCAGCACACTCACATTACTCTCTCCAGCCCAGGACTTACTTCACTCTCTCCAGCCCAGCACACACTCATCCCTCTCTCCAGCCCAGCACACTCACATCACCCTCTCCAGTCCAGCACACTCACATCACGCTCTCCAGCCGACCACACTCACATCCCTCTCTCCAGTCCAGCACACTCACATCACGCTCTCCAGCCGACCACACTCCCATCACTCTCTCCAGCCCAGCACACTCACATCCCTCTCTCCAGCCCAGCACACTCACATTCCTCTCTCCAGCCCAGCACAGTCACATCACTCTCTCTCCAGCCCAGCACACTCTCATCCCTCTCTCTAGTCCACCGCACTCACATCCCTCTCTCCAGCCCAGCGCACTCACATCACTCTCTCCAGCCCAGCACACTCACATCCCTCTCTCCAGTCCACCGCACTCACATCACTCTCTCTAGCCCAGCGCACTCACATCACTCTCTCCAGCCCAGCACACTCTCATCCCTCTCTCCAGCCCAGCACACACACATCACCCTCTCCAGCCCAGCGCACTCACATCACCCTCTCCAGCCCAGCACACACACATCTCTCTCTCCAGCCCAGGATACTCACATCTCCCTCTCTGCAGGCCAGCACACTCACATCACCCTCTCCAGCCCAGCACAGTCACATCACTCTCTCCAGCCAAGCACACTCGCATCACTCTCCCCAGCCCAGCACACTCGCATCACCCTCTCTAGCCCAGCGCACACACATCCACCTCCCTACAGCCCAGCACACACACATCACCCTCTCCAGCCCAGCACACTCACATCACCCTTTTCTGCCCAGCACACTCACATCCCCCTCTTCAGCCCAGCACACTCACATCCCTCTCTCCAGCCCAGCACACTCACATCACTCTCTCTAGTACACCGCATTCGCATCCCTCTCTCCAGTCCAGCACACTCACATCCCTCTCTCCAGCCCAGCACACTCCCATCCCTCTCTCCAGCCCAGCAGACTCACATCCCTCTCTCCAGCCCAGCAGACTCACATCCCTCTCTCCAGCCCAGCACACTCACATCACTCTCTCCAGCCCAGCACACTCACATCACTCTCTCCACCCCAGGACTCACTTCACTCTCTCCAGCCCAGCACACTCACATACCTCTCTCCAGCCCAGCGCACTCACATCACTCTCTCGAGCCCAGGACTTACTTCACTCTCTCCAGCCCAGCACACTCACATCCCTCTCTCCAGCCCAGCACACTCACATCCCTCTATCCAGCCTAGCACACACACACCACTCTCCCCAGCCCAGCACACTCACATCCCTCTCTTCAGCCCAGCACACTTGCATCACTCTCTCCAGCCCAGCACACTCGCATCCCTCTCTCCAGTCCACCGCATTCACATCCCTCTCTCCAGTCCACCGCACTCACATCACTCTCTCCAGCCCAGCACACTCCCATCACTCTCTCCAGCACAGCACACTCACATCCCTCTCTCCAGCCCAGCACACTCACATTCCTCTCTCCAGCCCAGCACACTCACATAACTCTCTCCAGCCCAGCACACTCACATCACCATCTCTCCAGCCCAGCACTCTCACATCCCTCTCTCTAGTCCACCGCACGCACATCACTCTCTCCAGCCCAGCGCACTCACATCACTCTCTCTAGTCCACCGCAGTCGCATCCCTCTCTCCATTCCAGCACACTCACATCCCTCTCTCCAGCCCAGCACACTCCCATCCCTCTCTCCAGTCCAGCATACTCGCATCACTCTCTCCAGTCCAGCACACTCACATCCCTCTCTCCAGCCCAGCACACTCACATCCCTCTCTCCAGCCCAGCACACTCTCTTCCCTCTCTCCAGCCCAGCACACTCACATCCCTCTCTCCAGCCCAGCACACACTCATCCCTCTCTCCAGCCCAGCACACTCACATCCCTCTCTCCAGCCCAGTACACGCGCATCCCTCATTCCAGCCCAGCACACTCGCATCCATCTCTCCAGCCCAGCACACTCGCATCCCTCTCTCCAGCCCAGCACACTCTCACACCTCTCTCCAGCACAGCACACTCACATCCCTCTCTCCAGCCCAGCACACTCTCATCCCTCTCTCCAGCCCAGCACTCACTTCACTCTCTCCAGCCCAGCACACTCACATCCCTCTCTCCAGCACAGCACACTCACATCACTCTCTCCGGCCCAGCACTCACTTCACTCTTTCCAGCCCAGTACACTCAGATCACCCTCTCCAGCCCAGCCCACTCGCATCCCTCTCTCCAGCCCAGCACACTCGCATCACCCTCTCCAGCCCAGCACACTCACATCACTCTCTCCACCCCAGGACTCACTTCACTCTCTCCAGCCCAGCACACTCACATACCTCTCTCCAGCCCAGCACACTCACATCACTCTCTCCAGCCCAGGACTTACTTCACTCTCTCCAGCCCAGCACACTCACATCACCCTCTCCAGTCCAGCACACTCACATCACGCTCTCCAGCCGACCACACTCACATCCCTCTATCCAGCCCAGCACACTCACACCACTCTCCCCAGCCCAGCACACTCGCATCCCTCTCTTCAGCCCAGCACACTCGCATCACTCTCAACAGCCCAGCACACTCGCATCCCTCTCTCCAGTCCACCGCACTCACATCCCTCTCTCCAGTCCACTGCACTCACATCACTCTCTCCAGCCCAGCACACTCTCATCCCTCTCTCCAGCCCAGCACACTCTCATCCCTCTCTCCAGCCCAGCACACTCTCATCCCTCTCTCCAGCCCAGCACACTCTCATCCCTCTCTCCAGCCCAGCACACTCTCATCCCTCTCTCCAGCCCAGCACACTCACATCCCTCTCTCCAGCCCAGTACACTCGCATCCCTCTCTCCAGCCCAGCACACTCGCATCCCTCTCTCCAGCCCAGCACACTCGCATCCCTCTCACCAGCCCAGCACACTCTCACACCTCTCTCCAGCACAGCACACTCACATCCCTCTCTCCAGCCCAGCACTCACTTCACTCTCTCCAGCACAGCTCACACACACCACCCTCTCTAGTCCACCGCACTCACATCCCTCTCTCCAGCCCAGCACACTGACATCACTCTCTCAAGCCCAGCACACAAACATCACCCTATCCAGCCCAGCAAACTCACATCACCCTCTCCAGCCCAGCACACTCACATTACTCTCTCCAGCCCAGCACACTCACATCACCCTCTCCAGCCCAGCACACTCACATCCCTCTCTCCAGCCCAGCACTCACTTCACTCTTTCCAGCCCAGTACACTCAGATCACCCTCTCCAGCCCAGCCCACTCGCATCCCTCTCTCCAGCCCAGCACACTCGCATCCCTCTTTCCAGCCCAGCACACTCACATCCCTCTTTCCAGCCCAGCACACTCACATCCCTCTCTCCAGCCCAGCTCACTCACATCACCCTCTCCAGCCCAGCACACTCACATCACTCTCTCCACCCCAGGACTGACTTCACTCTCTCCAGCCCAGCACACTCACATTACTCTCTCCAGCCCAGGACTTACTTCACTCTCTCCAGCCCAGCACACACTCATCCCTCTCTCCAGCCCAGCACACTCACATCACGCTCTCCAGTCCAGCACACTCACATCACGCTCTCCAGCCGACCACACTCACATCCCTCTCTCCAGTCCAGCACACTCACATCACGCTCTCCAGCCGACCACACTCCCATCACTCTCTCCAGCCCAGCACAGTCACATCACTCTCTCTCCAGCCCAGCACACTCACATCCCTCTCTCTAGTCCACCGCACTCACATCCCTCTCTCCAGCCCAGCGCACTCACATCACTCTCTCCAGCCCAGCACACTCACATCCCTCTCTCCAGTCCACCGCACTCACATCACTCTCTCTAGCCCAGCGCACTCACATCACTCTCTCCAGCCCAGCACACTCTCATCCCTCTCTCCAGCCCAGCACACACACATCACCCTCTCCAGCCCAGCGCACTCACATCACCCTCTCCAGCCCAGCACACTCACATCTCTCTCTCCAGCCCAGGATACTCACATCTCCCTCTCTGCAGGCCAGCACACTCACATCACCCTCTCCAGCCCAGCACAGTCACATCACTCTCTCCAGCCAAGCACACTCGCATCACTCTCCCCAGCCCAGCACACTCGCATCACCCTCTCTAGCCCAGCGCACACACATCCACCTCTCTACAGCCCAGCACACACACATCACCCTCTCCAGCCCAGCAAACTCACATCACCCTCGCCAGCCCAGCACACACACATCACCCTCTCCAGCTCAGCACACTCACATCACCCTTTTCTGCCCAGCACACTCACATCCCCCTCTTCAGCCCAGCACACTCACATCCCTCTCTCCAGCCCAGCACACTCACATCACTCTCTCTAGTACACCGCATTCGCATCCCTCTCTCCAGTCCAGCACACTCACATCCCTCTCTCCAGCCCAGCACACTCCCATCCCTCTCTCCAGCCCAGCAGACTCACATCCCTCTCTCCAGCCCAGCACACTCACATCACTCTCTCCAGCCCAGCACACTCACATCACTCTCTCCACCCCAGGACTCACTTCACTCTCTCCAGCCCAGCACACTCACATACCTCTCTCCAGCCCAGCGCACTCACATCACTCTCTCGAGCCCAGGACTTACTTCACTCTCTCCAGCCCAGCACACTCACATCCCTCTCTCCAGCCCAGCACACTCACATCCCTCTATCCAGCCTAGCACACACACACCACTCTCCCCAGCCCAGCACACTCACATCCCTCTCTTCAGCCCAGCACACTTGCATCACTCTCTCCAGCCCAGCACACTCGCATCCCTCTCTCCAGTCCACCGCATTCACATCCCTCTCTCCAGTCCACCGCACTCACATCACTCTCTCCAGCCCAGCACACTCCCATCACTCTCTCCAGCACAGCACACTCACATCCCTCTCTCCAGCCCAGCACACTCACATTCCTCTCTCCAGCCCAGCACACTCACATAACTC
The DNA here is from genome assembly GCF_047496885.1 of Scyliorhinus torazame. NCBI lineage: Eukaryota > Metazoa > Chordata > Chondrichthyes > Carcharhiniformes > Scyliorhinidae > Scyliorhinus > Scyliorhinus torazame. Next base: position 87,759,901 of record NC_092710.1, on the reverse strand, counting down.
TCTCCAGCCCAGCACTCTCACATCCCTCTCTCTAGTCCACCGCACGCACATCACTCTCTCCAGCCCAGCGCACTCACATCACTCTCTATAGTCCACCGCAGTCGCATCCCTCTCTCCATTCCAGCACACTCACATCCCTCTCTCCAGCCCAGCACACTCCCATCCCTCTCTCCAGTCCAGCATACTCGCATCACTCTCTCCAGTCCAGCACACTCACATCCCTCTCTCCAGCCCAGCACACTCACATCCCTCTCTCCAGCCCAGCACACTCTCATCCCTCTCTCCAGCCCAGCACACTCACATCCCTCTCTCCAGCCCAGCACACTCTCATCCCTCTCTCCAGCCCAGCACACTCACATCCCTCTCTCCAGCCCAGTACACTCGCATCCCTCATTCCAGCCCAGCACACTCGCATCCATCTCTCCAGCCCAGCACACTCGCATCCCTCTCTCCAGCCCAGCACACTCTCACACCTCTCTCCAGCACAGCACACTCACATCCCTCTCTCCAGCCCAGCACACTCTCATCCCTCTCTCCAGCCCAGCACTCACTTCACTCTCTCCAGCCCAGCACACTCACATCCCTCTCTCCAGCACAGCACACTCACATCACTCTCTCCGGCCCAGCACTCACTTCACTCTTTCCAGCCCAGTACACTCAGATCACCCTCTCCAGCCCAGCCCACTCGCATCCCTCTCTCCAGCCCAGCACACTCGCATCACCCTCTCCAGCCCAGCACACTCACATCACTCTCTCCAGCCCAGGACTTACTTCACTCTCTCCAGCCCAGCACACTCACATCCCTCTCTCCAGCCCAGCACACTCACATCCCTCTCTCCAGTCCACCGCACTCACATCACTCTCTCTAGCCCAGCGCACTCACATCACTCTCTCCAGCCCAGCACACTCTCATCCCTCTCTCCAGCCCAGCACACTCACATCTCTCTCTCCAGCCCAGGATACTCTCATCTCCCTCTCTGCAGGCCAGCACACTCACATCACCCTCTCCAGCCCAGCACAGTCACATCACTCTCTCCAGCCAAGCACACTCGCATCACCCTCTCTAGCCCAGCGCACACACATCCACCTCTCTACAGCCCAGCACACACACATCACCCTCTCCAGCCCAGCAAACTCACATCACCCTCGCCAGCCCAGCACACACACATCACCCTCTCCAGCCCAGCACACTCACATCACCCTTTTCTGCCCAGCACACTCACATCCACCTCTTCAGCCCAGCACACTCTCATCCCTCTCTCCAGCCCAGCACACTCACATCACTCTCTCTAGTACACCGCATTCGCATCCCTCTCTCCAGTCCAGCACACTCACATCCCTCTCTCCAGCCCAGCACACTCCCATCCCTCTCTCCAGCCCAGCAGACTCACATCCCTCTCTCCAGCCCAGCACACTCCCATCCCTCTCTCCAGCCCAGCAGACTCACATCCCTCTCTCCAGCCCAGCACACTCACATCACTCTCTCCAGCCCAGCACACTCACATCACTCTCTCCACCCCAGGACTCACTTCACTCTCTCCAGCCCAGCACACTCACATACCTCTCTCCAGCCCAGCGCACTCACATCACTCTCTCGAGCCCAGGACTTACTTCACTCTCTCCAGCCCAGCACACTCACATCCCTCTCTCCAGCCCAGCACACTCACATCCCTCTATCCAGCCTAGCACACACACACCACTCTCCCCAGCCCAGCACACTCACATCCCTCTCTTCAGCCCAGCACACTTGCATCACTCTCTCCAGCCCAGCACACTCGCATCCCTCTCTCCAGTCCACCGCATTCACATCCCTCTCTCCAGTCCACCGCACTCACATCACTCTCTCCAGCCCAGCACACTCCCATCACTCTCTCCAGCACAGCACACTCACATCCCTCTCTCCAGCCCAGCACACTCACATTCCTCTCTCCAGCCCAGCACACTCACATAACTCTCTCCAGCCCAGCACTCTCACATCCCTCTCTCTAGTCCACCGCACGCACATCACTCTCTCCAGCCCAGCGCACTCACATCACTCTCTATAGTCCACCGCAGTCGCATCCCTCTCTCCATTCCAGCACACTCACATCCCTCTCTCCAGCCCAGCACACTCCCATCCCTCTCTCCAGTCCAGCATACTCGCATCACTCTCTCCAGTCCAGCACACTAACATCCCTCTCTCCAGCCCAGCACACTCACATCCCTCTCTCCAGCCCAGCACACTCTCATCCCTCTCTCCAGCCCAGCACACTCACATCCCTCTCTCCAGCCCAGCACACTCTCATCCCTCTCTCCAGCCGAGCACACTCACATCCCTCTCTCCAGCCCAGTACACTCGCATCCCTCATTCCAGCCCAGCACACTCGCATCCATCTCTCCAGCCCAGCACACTCGCATCCCTCTCTCCAGCCCAGCACACTCTCACACCTCTCTCCAGCACAGCACACTCACATCCCTCTCTCCAGCCCAGCACACTCTCATCCCTCTCTCCAGCCCAGCACTCACTTCACTCTTTCCAGCCCAGTACACTCAGATCACCCTCTCCAGCCCAGCCCACTCGCATACCTCTCTCCAGCCCAGCACACTCGCATCACCCTCTCCAGCCCAGCACACTCACATCACTCTCTCCACCCCAGGACTCACTTCACTCTCTCCAGCCAAGCACACTCACATACCTCTCTCCAGCCCAGCACACTCACATCACTCTCTCCAGCCCAGGACTTAATTCACTCTCTCCAGCCCAGCACACTCACATCCCTCTCTCCAGCCCAGCACACTCACATCACCCTCTCCAGTCCAGCACACTCAGATCACGCTCTCCAGCCGACCACACTCACATCCCTCTATCCAGCCCAGCACACTCACACCACTCTCCCCAGCCCAGCACACTCGCATCCCTCTCTTCAGCCCAGCACACTCGCATCACTCTCAACAGCCCAGCACACTCGCATCCCTCTCTCCAGTCCACCGCACTCACATCCCTCTCTCCAGTCCACTGCACTCACATCACTCTCTCCAGCCCAGCACACTCCCATCACTCTCTCCAGCCGAGCACACTCACATTCCTCTCTCCAGCCCAGCACACTCACATCCCTCTCTTCAGCCCAGCACACTCGCATCACTCTCAACAGCCCAGCACACTCGCATCCCTCTCTCCAGTCCACCGCACTCACATCCCTCTCTCCAGTCCACTGCACTCACATCACTCTCTTCAGCCCAGCACACTCCCATCACTCTCTCCAGCCCAGCACACTCACATCCCTCTCTCCAGCCCAGCAAACTCACATTCCTCTCTCCAGCCCAGCACACTCACATCACTCTCTCCAGCCCAGCACACTCACATCACCCTCTCTCCAGCCCAGCACACTCACATCCCTCTCTCCAGTCCACCGCACTCACATTTCCTCTCTCCAGCCCTGCGCACTCACATCACTCTCTCCAGCCCTGCACACACACATCACCCTCTCCAGCCCAGCACACACACATCACCCTCTCCAGCCCAGAAAACAAACATCACCCTCTCCAGCCCAGCGCACACACATCTCTCTCTCCAGCCCAGCACACTCACATCTCCCTCTCTGCAGGCCAGCACACTCACATCACCCTCTCCAGCCCAGCACCGTCACATCACCCTCTCCAGCCGAGCACCGTCACATCACTCTCTCCAGCCAAGCACACTCGCATCACTCTCCCCAGCCCAGCACACTCGCATCACCCTCTCCAGCCCAGCACACACACATCCCTCTCTCCAGCCCAGCACACACACATCACCCTCTCCAGCCCAGCAAACTCACATCACCCTCTCCAGCCCAGCACACGCACATCACCCTCTCGAGCCCTGCACACACACATCACCCTCTCCAGCCCAGCACACTCACATCACCCTCTCCAGCCCAGCACACTCACATCACCCTCTCCAGCCCAGCACACTCACATCACCCTCTCCAGCCCAGCACACTCACATCACCCTCTCCAGCCCAGCACACTCACATCACCCTCTCCAGCCCAGCACACACACATCACCCTCTCCAGCCCAGCACACACACATCACCCTCTCCAGCCCAGCACACTCACATCCCTCTCTCCAGCACAGCACACTCACATCACTCTCTCTAGTCCACCGCATTCGCATCGCTCTCTCCAGCCCAGCACACTCACATCCCTCTCTCCAGCACAGCACACACACATCACCCTCTCCAGCCCAGCACACTCACATCACCCTCTTCAGCCCAGCACACTCACATCCCCCTCTTCAGCCCAGCACACTCACATCCCTCTCTCCAGCCCAGCACACTCACATCACTCTCTCTAGTACACCGCATTCGCATCCCTCTCTCCAGTCCAGCACACTCACATCCCTCTCTCCAGCCCAGCACACTCCCATCCCTCTCTCCAGCCCAGCAGACTCACATCCCTCTCTCCAGCCCAGCACACTCACATCACTCTCTCCACCCCAGGACTCACTTCACTCTCTCCAGCCCAGCACACTCACATACCTCTCTCCAGCCCAGCGCACTCACATCACTCTCTCGAGCCCAGGACTTACTTCACTCTCTCCAGCCCAGCACACTCACATCCCTCTCTCCAGCCCAGCACACTCACATCCCTCTATCCAGCCTAGCACACACACACCACTCTCCCCAGCCCAGCACACTCACATCCCTCTCTTCAGCCCAGCACACTTGCATCACTCTCTCCAGCCCAGCACACTCGCATCCCTCTCTCCAGTCCACCGCATTCACATCCCTCTCTCCAGTCCACCGCACTCACATCACTCTCTCCAACCCAGCACACTCCCATCACTCTCTCCAGCCCAGCACACTCACATTCCTCTCTCCAGCCCAGCACACTCACATAACTCTCTCCAGCCCAGCACACTCTCATCCCTCTCTCTAGTCCACCGCACGCACATCACTCTCTCCAGCCCAGCGCACTCACATCACTCTCTATAGTCCACCGCAGTCGCATCCCTCTCTCCATTCCAGCACACTCACATCCCTCTCTCCAGCCCAGCACACTCCCATCCCTCTCTCCAGTCCAGCATACTCGCATCACTCTCTCCAGTCCAGCACACTCACATCCCTCTCTCCAGCCCAGCACACTCACATCCCTCTCTCCAGCCCAGCACACTCTCATCCCTCTCTCCAGCCCAGCACACTCACATCCCTCTCTCCAGCCCAGCACACTCTCATCCCTCTCTCCAGCCCAGCACACTCACATCCCTCTCTCCAGCCCAGTACACTCGCATCCCTCATTCCAGCCCAGCACACTCGCATCCATCTCTCCAGCCCAGCACACTCGCATCCCTCTCTCCAGCCCAGCACACTCTCACACCTCTCTCCAGCACAGCACACTCACATCCCTCTCTCCAGCCCAGCACACTCTCATCCCTCTCTCCAGCCCAGCACTCACTTCACTCTCTCCAGCCCAGCACACTCACATCCCTCTCTCCAGCACAGCACACTCGCATCACTCTCTCCGGCCCAGCACTCACTTCACTCTTTCCAGCCCAGTACACTCAGATCACCCTCTCCAGCCCAGCCCACTCGCATCCCTCTCTCCAGCCCAGCACACTCGCATCACCCTCTCCAGCCCAGCACACTCACATCACTCTCTCCACCCCAGGACTCACTTCACTCTCTCCAGCCCAGCACACTCACATACCTCTCTCCAGCCCAGCACACTCACATCCCTCTCTCCAGCCCAGCACACTCACATCCCTCTCTCCAGTCCACCGCACTCACATCACTCTCTCTAGCCCAGCGCACTCACATCACTCTCTCCAGCCCAGCACACTCTCATCCCTCTCTCCAGCCCAGCACACACACATCACCCTCTCCAGCCCAGCGCACTCACATCACCCTCTCCAGCCCAGCACACTCACATCTCTCTCTCCAGCCCAGGATACTCACATCTCCCTCTCTGCAGGCCAGCACACTCACATCACCCTCTCCAGCCCAGCACAGTCACATCACTCTCTCCAGCCAAGCACACTCGCATCACTCTCCCCAGCCCAGCACACTCGCATCCCTCTCTCCAGCCCAGCACACTCACATCACTCTCTCTAGTACACCGCATTCGCATCCCTCTCTCCAGTCCAGCACACTCACATACCTCTCTCCAGCCCAGCACACTCCCATCCCTCTCTCCAGCCCAGCAGACTCACATCCCTCTCTCCAGCCCAGCAGACTCACATCCCTCTCTCCAGCCCAGCACACTCACATCACTCTCTCCAGCCCAGCACACTCACATCACTCTCTCCACCCCAGGACTCACTTCACTCTCTCCAGCCCAGCACACTCACATACCTCTCTCCAGCCCAGCGCACTCACATCACTCTCTCGAGCCCAGGACTTACTTCACTCTCTCCAGCCCAGCACACTCACATCCCTCTCTCCAGCCCAGCACACTCACATCCCTCTATCCAGCCTAGCACACACACACCACTCTCCCCAGCCCAGCACACTCACATCCCTCTCTTCAGCCCAGCACACTTGCATCACTCTCTCCAGCCCAGCACACTCGCATCCCTCTCTCCAGTCCACCGCATTCACATCCCTCTCTCCAGTCCACCGCACTCACATCACTCTCTCCTGCCCAGCACACTCCCATCACTCTCTCCAGCACAGCACACTCACATCCCTCTCTCCAGCCCAGCACACTCACATTCCTCTCTCCAGCCCAGCACACTCACATAACTCTCTCCAGCCCAGCACTCTCACATCCCTCTCTCTAGTCCACCGCACGCACATCACTCTCTCCAGCCCAGCGCACTCACATCACTCTCTATAGTCCACCGCAGTCGCATCCCTCTCTCCATTACAGCACACTCACATCCCTCTCTCCAGCCCAGCACACTCCCATCCCTCTCTCCAGTCCAGCATACTCGCATCACTCTCTCCAGTCCAGCACACTGACATCCCTCTCTCCAGCCCAGCACACTCACATCCCTCTCTCCAGCCCAGCACACTCTCATCCCTCTCTCCAGCCCAGCACACTCACATCCCTCTCTCCAGCCCAGCACACTCTCATCCCTCTCTCCAGCCCAGCACACTCACATCCCTCTCTCCAGCCCAGTACACTCGCATCCCTCATTCCAGCCCAGCACACTCGCATCCATCTCTCCAGCCCAGCACACTCGCATCCCTCTCTCCAGCCCAGCACACTCTCACACCTCTCTCCAGCACAGCACACTCACATCCCTCTCTCCAGCCCAGCACACTCTCATCCCTCTCTCCAGCCCAGCACTCACTTCACTCCCTCCAGCCCAGCACACTCACATCCCTCTCTCCAGCACAGCACACTCACATCACTCTCTCCGGCCCAGCACTCACTTCACTCTTTCCAGCCCAGTACACTCAGATCACCCTCTCCAGCCCAGCCCACTCGCATCCCTCTCTCCAGCCCAGCACACTCGCATCACCCTCTCCAGCCCAGCACACTCACATCACTCTCTCCACCCCAGGACTCACTTCACTCTCTCCAGCCCAGCACACTCACATACCTCTCTCCAGCCCAGCACACTCACATCACTCTCTCCAGCCCAGGACTTACTTCACTCTCTCCAGCCCAGCACACTCACATCCCTCTCTCCAGCCCAGCACACTCCCATCACCCTCTCCAGTCCAGCACACTCACATCACGCTCTCCAGCCGACCACACTCACATCCCTCTATCCAGCCCAGCACACTCACACCACTCTCCCCAGCCCAGCACACTCGCATCCCTCTCTTCAGCCCAGCACACTCGCATCACTCTCAACAGCCCAGCACACTCGCATCCCTCTCTCCAGTCCACCGCACTCACATCCCTCTCTCCAGTCCACTGCACTCACATCACTCTCTCCAGCCCAGCACACTCCCATCACTCTCTCCAGCCCAGCACACTCACATCCCTCTCTCCAGCCCAGCGCACTCACATTCCTCTCTCCAGCCCAGCACACTCACATCCCTCTATCCAGCCCAGCACACTCACACCACTCTCCCCAGCCCAGCACACTCGCATCCCTCTCTTCAGCCCAGCACACTCGCATCACTCTCAACAGCCCAGCACACTCGCATCCCTCTCTCCAGTCCACCGCACTCACATCCCTCTCTCCAGTCCACTGCACTCACATCACTCTCTCCAGCCCAGCACACTCCCATCACTCTCTCCAGCCCAGCACACTCACATCCCTCTCTCCAGCCCAGCAAACTCACATTCCTCTCTCCAGCCCAGCACACTCACATCACACTCTCCAGCCCAGCACACTCACATCACCCTCTCTCCAGCCCAGCACACTCACATCCCTCTCTCCAGTCCACCGCACTCACATTTCCTCTCTCCAGCCCTGCGCACTCACATCACTCTCTCCAGCCCTGCACACACACATCACCCTCTCCAGCCCAGCACACACACATCACCCTCTCCAGCCCAGAAAACAAACATCACCCTCTCCAGCCCAGCGCACACACATCTCTCTCTCCAGCCCAGCACACTCACATCTCCCTCTCTGCAGGCCAGCACACTCACATCACCCTCTCCAGCCCAGCACCGTCACATCACCCTCTCCAGCCCAGCACCGTCACATCACTCTCTCCAGCCAAGCACACTCGCATCACTCTCCCCAGCCCAGCACACTCGCATCACCCTCTCCAGCCCAGCACACACACATCCCTCTCTCCAGCCCAGCACACACACATCACCCTCTCCAGCCCAGCAAACTCACATCACCCTCTCCAGCCCAGCACACTCACATCACCCTCTCCAGCCCTGCACACACACATCACCCTCTCCAGCCCAGCACACTCACATAACCCTCTCCAGCCCAGCACACTCACATCACCCTCTCCAGCCCAGCACACTCACATCACCCTCTCCAGCCCAGCACACTCACATCACCCTCTCCAGCCCAGCACACTCACATCACCCTCTCCAGCCCAGCACACACACATCACCCTCTCCAGCCCAGCACACACACATCACCCTCTCCAGCACAGCACACTCACATCACTCTCTCTAGTCCACCGCATTCGCATCGCTCTCTCCAGCCCAGCACACCCCCATCCCTCTCTCCAGTCCAGCATACTCACATCACTCTCTCCAGTCCAGCACACTCACATCCCTCTCCCCAGCCCAGCACACTCGCATCCCTCTCTCCAGCCCATCACACTTGCATCCCTCTCTCCAGCCCAGCACACTCACATCCCTCTCTCCAGCCCAGCACACACACATCACCCTCTCCAGCCCAGCACACTCACATCACTCTCTCCCGCCCAGCGCACTCACATCACCCTCTCCAGCCCAGAACACACACATCACCCTCTCCAGCCCAGCAAACTCACATCACCCTCTCCAGCCCAGCACACGCACATCACCCTCTCCAGCCCAGCACACTCACATCCCTCTCTCCAGCCCAGCACACTCGCATCCCTCTTTCCAGCCCAGCACACTCACATCACTCTCTCCAGCGCAGCACACTCACATCCCTCTCTCCAGCCCTGCAGACTCACATCCCTCTCTCCAGCCCAGCACACTCACACCACTCTCCCCAGCCCAGCACACTCCCATCCCTCTCTTCAGTCCAGCACACTCACATCCCTCTCTCCAGCCCAGCACACTCACACCACTCTCCCCAGCCCAGCACACTCACATCCCTCTCTTCAGCCCAGCACACTCTCATCCCTCTCTCCACTCCACCGCACTCACATCCCTCTCTCCAGCCCAGCACACTAACATCACTCTCTCCAGCCCAGCACACACACATCACCCTCTCCAGCCCATCAAACTCACATCACCCTCTCCAGCCCAGCACACTCACATCACCCTCTCCAGCCCAGCAAACTCACATCACCCTCTCCAGCCCAGCACACTCACATCACTCTCTCCAGTCCAGCACACTCACATCCCTCTCTCCATCCCAGCATTCGCTTCAGTCTCTCCAGTCCAGCACACTCACATCCCTCTCTCCAGCCCAGCACGCTCACATCCCTCTCTCCAGCCCAGCACACTCACATCCCTCTCTCCAGCCCAGCAAACTCACATTCCTCTCTCCTGCCCAGCACACTCACATCACTCTCTCCAGCCCAGCACACTCACATCACCCTCTCCAGCCCAGCACACTCACATCACCCTCTCCAGCCCAGCACACACACATCACCCTCTCCAGCCCAGCACACACACATCACCCTCTCCAGCCCAGCACACTCACATCCCTCTCTCCAGCACAGCACACTCACATCACTCTCTCTAGTCCACCGCATTCGCATCGCTCTCTCCAGCCCAGCACACCCCCATCCCTCTCTCCAGTCCAGCATACTCACATCACTCTCTCCAGTCCAGCACACTCACATCCCTCTCCCCAGCCCAGCACACTCGCATCCCTCTCTCCAGCCCAGCACACTTGCATCCCTCTCTCCAGCCCAGCACACTCTCAACCCTCTCTCCAGCCCAGCACACACACATCCCTCTCTCCAGCCCAGCACACACACATCACCCTCTCCAGCCCAGCACACTCACATCACTCTCTCCCGCCCAGCGCACTCACATCACCCTCTCCAGCCCAGAACACACACATCACCCTCTCCAGCCCAGCAAACTCACATCACCCTCTCCAGCCCAGCACACGCACATCACCCTCTCCAGCCCAGCACACTCACATCCCTCTCTCCAGCCCAGCACACTCGCATCCCTCTTTCCAGCCCAGCACACTCACATCACTCTCTCCAGCGCAGCACACTCACATCCCTCTCTCCAGCCCTGCAGACTCACATCCCTCTCTCCAGCCCAGCACACTCACACCACTCTCCCCAGCACAGCACACTCCCATCCCTCTCTTCAGTCCAGCACACTCACATCCCTCTCTCCAGCCCAGCACACTCACACCACTCTCCCCAGCCCAGCACACTCACATCCCTCTCTTCAGCCCAGCACACTCGCATCCCTCTCTCCACTCCACCGCACTCACATCCCTCTCTCCAGCCCAGCACACTAACATCACTCTCTCCAGCCCAGCACACACACATCACCCTCTCCAGCCCATCAAACTCACATCACCCTCTCCAGCCCAGCACACTCACATCACCCTCTCCAGCCCAGCAAACTCACATCACCCTCTCCAGCCCAGCACACTCACATCACTCTCTCCAGTCCAGCACACTCACATCCCTCTCTCCATCCCAGCATTCGCTTCAGTCTCTCCAGTCCAGCACACTCACATCCCTCTCTCCAGCCCAGCACGCTCACATCCCTCTCCCCAGCCCAGCACACTCACATCCCTCTCTCCAGCCCAGCACACTCACATCCCTCTCTCCAGCCCAGCAAACTCACATTCCTCTCTCCTGCCCAGCACACTCACATCACTCTCTCCAGCCCAGCACACTCACATCACCCTCTCTCCAGCCCAGCACACTCACATCCCTCTCTCCAGTCCACCGCACTCACATTTCCTCTCTCCAGCCCAGCGCACTCACATCGCTCTCTCCAGCCCAGCGCACTCACATCACTCTCTCCAGCCCTGCACACTCATATCCCTCTCTCCAGCCCAGCACACTGGCATCACCCTCTCCAGCCCAGCACACACACATCCCTCTCTCCAGCCCAGCACACACACATCACCCTCTCCAGCCCAGCAAACTCACATCACCCTCTCCAGCCCAGCACACGCACATCACCCTCTCCAGCCCAGCACACTCACATCACCCTCTCCAGCCCAGCACACTCACATCACCCTCTCCAGCCCAGCACACTCACATCACCCTCTCCAGCCCAGCACACTCACATCACCCTCTCCAGCACAGCACACTCACATCACTCTCTCTAGTCCACCGCATTCGCATCGCTCTCTCCAGCCCAGCACACCCCCATCCCTCTCTCCAGTCCAGCATACTCACATCACTCTCTCCAGTCCAGCACACTCACATCCCTCTCCCCAGCCCAGCACACTCGCATCCCTCTCTCCAGCCCAGCACACTTGCATCCCTCTCTCCAGCCCAGGACTCACTTCACTCTCTCCAGCCCAGCACACTCACATCCCTCTCTCCAGCCCAGCACACTCACATCACCCTCTCCAGTCCAGCACACTCACATCACGCTCTCCAGCCGACCACACTCACATCCCTCTATCCAGCCCAGCACACTCACACCACTCTCCCCAGCCCAGCACACTCGCATCCCTCTCTTCAGCCCAGCACACTCGCATCACTCTCAACAGCCCAGCACACTCGCATCCCTCTCTCCAGTCCACCGCACTCACATCCCTCTCTCCAGTCCACTGCACTCACATCACTCTCTCCAGCCCAGCACACTCCCATCACTCTCTCCAGCCCAGCACACTCACATCACTCTCTCCAGCCCAGCACACTCACATCCCTCTCCCCAGCCCAGCACACTCGCATCCCTCTCTCCAGCCCAGCACACTTGCATCCCTCTCTCCAGCCCAGCACACTCTCAACCCTCTCTCCAGCCCAGCACACTCACATCCCTCTCTCCAGCCCAGTACACTCACATCCCTCTCTCCAGCCCAGCACACACACATCCCTCTCTCCAGCCCAGCACACACACATCACCCTCTCCAGCCCAGCGCACTCACATCACTCTCTCCCGCCCAGCGCACTCACATCACTCTCTCCAGCCCAGCACACACACATCACCCTCTCCAGCCCAGCAAACTCACATCACCCTCTCCAGCCCAGCACACGCACATCACCCTCTCCAGCCCAGCACACTCACGTCCCTCTCTCCAGCCCAGCACATTCTCATCCCTCTTTCCAGCCCAGCACACTCACATCACTCTCTCCAGCGCAGCACACTCACATCCCTCTCTCCAGCCCAGCAGACTCACATCCCTCTCTCCAGCCCAGCAGACTCACATCACCCTCTCCAGTCCAGCACACTCACATCCCTCTCTCCAGCCCCGCACACTCACACCACTCTCCCCAGCCCAGCACACTCCCATCCCTCTCTTCAGTCCAGCACACTCACATCACCCTCTCCAGCCCAGCACACGCACATCACCCTCTCCAGCCCAGCACACTCACATCCCTCTCTCCAGCCCAGCACACTCGCATCCCTCTTTCCAGCCCAGCACACTCACATCACTCTCTCCAGCGCAGCACACTCACATCACCCTCTCTCCAGCCCAGCAGACTCACATCCCTCTCTCCAGCCCAGCAGACTCACATCACCCTCTCCAGTCCAGCACACTCACATCCCTCTCTCCAGGCCAGCACACTCGCATCACTCTCTCCAGCCCAGCACACACACATCACCCTCTCCAGCCCATCAAACTCACATCACCCTCTCCAGCCCAGCACACTCACATCACCCTCTCCAGCCCAGCAAACTCACATCACCCTCTCCAGCCCAGCACACTCACATCACTCTCTCCAGTCCAGCACACTCACATCCCTCTCTCCATCCCAGCATTCGCTTCCGTCTCTCCAGTCCAGCACACTCACATCCCTCTCTCCAGCCCAGCACGCTCACATCCCTCTCTCCAGGCCAGCACACTCACATCACCCTCTCCAGTCCAGCACACTCCTATCACGCTCTCCATCCCACCACACTCACATCCCTCTCCCCAGCCCAGCACACTCACATCACCCTCTCCAGTCCAGCACACTCACATCACGCTCTCCAGCCGACCACACTCACATCCCTCTATCCAGCCCAGCACACTCACACCACTCTCCCCAGCCCAGCACACTCGCATCCCTCTCTTCAGCCCAGCACACTCGCATCACTCTCAACAGCCCAGCACACTCGCATCCCTCTCTCCAGTCCACCGCACTCACATCCCTCTCTCCAGTCCACTGCACTCACATCACTCTCTCCAGCCCAGCACACTCCCATCACTCTCTCCAGCCCAGCACACTCACATCCCTCTCCCCAGCCCAGCACACTCGCATCCCTCTCTCCAGCCCAGCACACTTGCATCCCTCTCTCCAGCCCAGCACACTCTCAACCCTCTCTCCAGCCCAGCACACTCACATCCCTCTCTCCAGCCCAGTACACTCACATCCCTCTCTCCAGCCCAGCACACACACATCCCTCTCTCCAGCCCAGCACACACACATCACCCTCTCCAGCCCAGCGCACTCACATCACTCTCTCCCGCCCAGCGCACTCACATCACTCTCTCCAGCCCAGCACACACACATCACCCTCTCCAGCCCAGCAAACTCACATCACCCTCTCCAGCCCAGCACACGCACATCACCCTCTCCAGCCCAGCACACTCACATCCCTCTCTCCAGCCCAGCACACTCTCATCCCTCTTTCCAGCCCAGCACACTCACATCACTCTCTCCAGCGCAGCACACTCACATCCCTCTCTCCAGCCCAGCAGACTCACATCCCTCTCTCCAGCCCAGCAGACTCACATCACCCTCTCCAGTCCAGCACACTCACATCCCTCTCTCCAGCCCCGCACACTCACACCACTCTCCCCAGCCCAGCACACTCCCATCCCTCTCTTTAGTCCAGCACACTCACATCACCCTCTCCAGCCCAGCACACGCACATCACCCTCTCCAGCCCAGCACACTCACATCCCTCTCTCCAGCCCAGCACACTCGCATCCCTCTTTCCAGCCCAGCACACTCACATCACTCTCTCCAGCGCAGCACACTCACATCACCCTCTCTCCAGCCCAGCAGACTCACATCCCTCTCTCCAGCCCAGCAGACTCACATCACCCTCTCCAGTCCAGCACACTCACATCCCTCTCTCCAGCCCAGCACACTCGCATCACTCTCTCCAGCCCAGCACACACACATCACCCTCTCCAGCCCATCAAACTCACATCACCCTCTCCAGCCCAGCACACTCACATCACCCTCTCCAGCCCAGCAAACTCACATCACCCTCTCCAGCCCAGCACACTCACATCACTCTCTCCAGTCCAGCACACTCACATCCCTCTCTCCATCCCAGCATTCGCTTCCGTCTCTCCAGTCCAGCACACTCACATCCCTCTCTCCAGCCCAGCACGCTCACATCCCTCTCTCCAGGCCAGCACACTCACATCACCCTCTCCAGTCCAGCACACTCCTATCACGCTCTCCATCCCACCACACTCACATCCCTCTCCCCAGCCCAGCACACTCACATCACTCTCTTCCGCCCAGCACACTCACATCCCTCTCTCCAGGCCAGCACACTCACATCACCCTCTCCAGTCCAGCACACTCCTATCACGCTCTCCATCCCACCACACTCACATTCCTCTCTCCAGCCCAGCACACTCACACCACTCTCCCCAGCACACTCACATCCCTCTCTTCTGCCCAGCACACTCTCATCACTCTCTCCAGCCCAGTACACTCACATCCCTCTCTCCAGCCCAGCGCACTCACATCACTCTCTCCAGCCCAGCACACTCATCCCTCTCTCCAGCCCAGCACACTCACATCCCTCTCTCCAGCCCAGTACACTCGCATCCCTCTCTCCAGCCCAGCACACTCGCATCCCTCTCTCCAGCCCAGAACACTCGCATCCCTCTCTCCAGCCCAGCACACTCACATCCCTCTCTCCAGCCCAGCACACTCTCATCCCTCTCTCCAGCCCAGCACTCACTTCACTCTCTCCAGCCCAGCACACTCACATCACTCTCTCCAGCCCAGCACACTCACATCACCCTCTCTCCAGCCCAGCACACTCACATCCCTCTCTCTAGTCCACCGCACTCACATCCCGCTCTCCAGCCCAGCGCACTCACATCACTCTCTCCAGCCCAGCACACTCACATCCCTCTCTCCAGCCCAGCACACACACATCACCCACTCCAGCCCAGCACACACACATCACCCTCTCCAGCCCAGAAAACTCACATCACCCTCTCCAGCCCAGCACACTCACATCTCTCTCTCTAGCCCAGCACACTCGCATCTTCCTCTCTGCAGGCCAGCACACTCACATTACCCTCTCCAGCCCAGCACAGTCACATCACTCTCTCCAGCCAAGCACACTCGCATCACTCTCCCCAGCCCAGCACACTCGCATCACCCTCTCCTGCCCAGCGCACACACATCCCTCTCTCCAGCCCAGCACACACACATCACCCTCTCCAGCCCAGCAAACTCACATCACCCTCTCCAGCCCAGCACACTCACATCACCCTCTCCAGCCCAGCACACACACATCACCCTCTCCAGCCCTGCACACTCACATCACCCTTTTCAGCCCAGCACACTCCCAAACCTCTCTCCAGCCCAGCACACTCACATCGCTCTCTCCAGCCCAGCACACTCACATCACCCTCTCCACCCCAGGACTCACTTCACTCTCTCCAGCCCAGCACACTCACATACCTCGCTCCAGCCCAGCACACTCACATCACTCTCTCCAGCCCAGGACTTACTTCACTCTCTCCAGC
The DNA here is from genome assembly GCF_047496885.1 of Scyliorhinus torazame. Classification (NCBI taxonomy): domain Eukaryota; kingdom Metazoa; phylum Chordata; class Chondrichthyes; order Carcharhiniformes; family Scyliorhinidae; genus Scyliorhinus; species Scyliorhinus torazame. Next base: position 87,743,547 of record NC_092710.1, on the reverse strand, counting down.
CCAGCACACTCACATCCCTCTCTCCAGCCCAGCACACTCACATCACGCTCTCCAGCCGACCACACTCACATCCCTCTATCCAGCCCAGCACACTCACACCACTCTCCCCAGCCCAGCACACTCTCATCACTCTCTTCAGCCCAGCACACTCGCATCACTCTCTCCAGCCCAGCACACTCGCATCCTTCTCTCCAGTCCACCGCGCTCACATCCTTCTCTCCAGTCCACCGCACTCACATCACTCTCTCCAGCCCAGCACACTCCCATCCCTCTCTCCAGCCCAGCACACTCACATCCCTCTCTTCTGCCCAGCACACTCACATCACTCTCTCCAGCCCAGTACAGTCACACCACTCTCTCCTGCCCAGCACACTCGCCTCACCCTCTCCAGCCCAGCACACTCGCATCCCTCTCTCCAGCCCAGCACACTCGCATCCCTCTCTCCAGCCCAGCACACTCGCATCCCTCTCTCCAGCCAAGCACACTCGCATCCCTCTCTCCAGCCCAGCACACTCGCATCCCTCTCTCGAGCCCAGGACACTCGCATTCCTCTCTCCAGCCCAGGACTCATTTCACTCTCTCCAGCCCAGCACTCACTTCACTCTCTCCAGCCCAGCACACTCACATTCCTCTCTCCAGCCCAGCACACTCACATCACTCTCTCCAGCCCAGCACACACACATCACCCTCTCTCCAGCCCAGCACACTCACATCCCTCTCTCCAGTCCACCGCACTCACATTTCCTCTCTCCAGCCCAGCGCACTCATATCACTCTCTCCAGCCCAGCACACTCACATCCCTCTCTCCAGTCCACCGCACTCACATCACTCTCTCCAGCCCAGCGCACTCACATCACTCTCTCCAGCCCAGCACACTCATATCCCCCTCTCCAGCCCAGCACACACACATCACCCTCTCCAGCCCAGCACACACACATCACCCTCTCCAGCCCAGAAAACAAACATCACCCTCTCCAGCCCAGCACACACACATCTCTCTCTACAGCCCAGCACACTCACATCTCCCTCTCTGCAGGCCAGCACACTCACATCACCCTCTCCAGCCTAGCATCGTCACATCACTCTCTCCAGCCAAGCACACTCGCATCACTCTCCCCAGCCCAGCACACTCGCATCACCCTCTCCAGCCCAGCGCACACACATCCCTCTCTCCAGCCCAGCAAACTCACATCACCCTCTCCAGCCCAGCACACTCGCATCCCTCTTTCCAGCCCAGCACACTCACATCACTCTCTCCAGCGCAGCACACTCACATCCCTCTCTACAGCCCAGCAGACTCACATCCCTCTCTCCAGCCCAGCAGACTCACATCACCCTCTCCAGTCCAGCACACTCACATCCCTCTCTCCAGCCCAGCACACTCACACCACTCTCCCCATCCCAGCACACTCACATCCCTCTCTTCAGCCCAGCACACTCGCATCCCTCTCTCCAGTCCACCGCACTCACATCCCTCTCTCCAGCCCAGCACACTAACATCACTCTCTCCAGCCCAGCACACACACATCACCCTCTCCAGCCCATCAAACTCACATCACCCTCTCCAGCCCAGCACACTCACATCACCCTCTCCAGCCCAGCAAACTCACATCACCCTCTCCAGCCCAGCACACTCACATCACTCTCTCCAGTCCAGCACACTCACATCCCTCTCTCCATCCCAGCATTCGCTTCAGTCTCTCCAGTCCAGCACACTCACATCCCTCTCTCCAGCCCAGCACGCTCACATCCCTCTCTCTAGGCCAGCACACTCACATCACCCTCTCCAGTCCAGCACACTCCTATCACGCTCTCCATCCCACCACACTCGTATCCCTCTCCCCAGCCCAGCACACTCACATCACTCTCTTCCGCCCAGCACACTCGCATCACTCTCTCTAGTCCACCGCACTCACATCCCTCTCTCCAGCCCAGAACACTCACACCACTCTCCCCAGCACACTCACATCCCTCTCTTCTGCCCAGCACACTCTCATCACTCTCTCCAGCCCAGCACACTCACATCACTCTCTCCAGCCCAGTACACTCACATCCCTCTCTCCAGCCCACCGCACTCACATCCCTCTCTCCAGCCCAGCACACTCACATCACCCTCTCCAGCCCAGCACACTCACATCACCCTCTCCAGCCCAGCACACTCAACATCACCCTCTCCAGCCCAGCACACTCACATCACCCTCTCCAGCACAGCACACTCACATCACTCTCTCTAGTCCACCGCATTCGCATCGCTCTCTCCAGCCCAGCACACCCCCATCCCTCTCTCCAGTCCAGCATACTCACATCACTCTCTCCAGTCCAGCACACTCACATCCCTCTCCCCAGCCCAGCACACTCGCATCCCTCTCTCCAGCCCAGCACACTTGCATCCCTCTCTCCAGCCCAGGACTCACTTCACTCTCTCCAGCCCAGCACACTCACATACCTCTCTCCAGCCCAGCACACTCACATCACTCTCTCCAGCCCAGGACTTACTTCACTCTCTCCAGCCCAGCACACTCACATCCCTCTCTCCAGCCCAGCACACTCACATCACCCTCTCCAGTCCAGCACACTCACATCACGCTCTCCAGCCGACCACACTCACATCCCTCTATCCAGCCCAGCACACTCACACCACTCTCCCCAGCCCAGCACACTCGCATCCCTCTCTTCAGCCCAGCACACTCGCATCACTCTCAACAGCCCAGCACACTCGCATCCCTCTCTCCAGTCCACCGCACTCACATCCCTCTCTCCAGTCCACTGCACTCACATCACTCTCTCCAGCCCAGCACACTCCCATCACTCTCTCCAGCCCAGCACACTCACATCACTCTCTCCAGCCCAGCACACTCACATCCCTCTCCCCAGCCCAGCACACTTGCATCCCTCTCTCCAGCCCAGCACACTTGCATCCCTCTCTCCAGCCCAGCACACTCTCAACCCTCTCTCCAGCCCAGCACACTCACATCCCTCTCTCCAGCCCAGTACACTCACATCCCTCTCTCCAGCCCAGCACACACACATCCCTCTCTCCAGCCCAGCACACACACATCACCCTCTCCAGCCCAGCGCACTCACATCACTCTCTCCCGCCCAGCGCACTCACATCACTCTCTCCAGCCCAGCACACACACATCACCCTCTCCAGCCCAGCAAACACACATCACCCTCTCCAGCCCAGCACACGCACATCACCCTCTCCAGCCCAGCACACTCACATCCCTCTCTCCAGCCCAGCACACTCTCATCCCTCTTTCCAGCCCAGCACACTCACATCACTCTCTCCAGCGCAGCACACTCACATCCCTCTCTCCAGCCCAGCAGACTCACATCCCTCTCTCCAGCCCAGCAGACTCACATCACCCTCTCCAGTCCAGCACACTCACATCCCTCTCTCCAGCCCCGCACACTCACACCACTCTCCCCAGCCCAGCACACTCCCATCCCTCTCTTCAGTCCAGCACACTCACATCACCCTCTCCAGCCCAGCACACGCACATCACCCTCTCCAGCCCAGCACACTCACATCCCTCTCTCCAGCCCAGCACACTCGCATCCCTCTTTCCAGCCCAGCACACTCACATCACTCTCTCCAGCGCAGCACACTCACATCACCCTCTCTCCAGCCCAGCAGACTCACATCCCTCTCTCCAGCCCAGCAGACTCACATCACCCTCTCCAGCCCAGCACACTCACATCACTCTCTCCAGTCCAGCACACTCACATCCCTCTCTCCATCCCAGCATTCGCTTCCGTCTCTCCAGTCCAGCACACTCACATCCCTCTCTCCAGCCCAGCACGCTCACATCCCTCTCTCCAGGCCAGCACACTCACATCACCCTCTCCAGTCCAGCACACTCCTATCACGCTCTCCATCCCACCACACTCACATTCCTCTCTCCAGCCCAGCACACTCACACCACTCTCCCCAGCACACTCACATCCCTCTCTTCTGCCCAGCACACTCTCATCACTCTCTCCAGCCCAGTACACTCACATCCCTCTCTCCAGCCCAGCGCACTCACATCACTCTCTCCAGCCCAGCACACTCATCCCTCTCTCCAGCCCAGCACACTCACATCCCTCTCTCCAGCCCAGTACACTCGCATCCCTCTCTCCAGCCCAGCACACTCGCATCCCTCTCTCCAGCCCAGAACACTCGCATCCCTCTCTCCAGCCCAGCACACTCACATCCCTCTCTCCAGCCCAGCACACTCTCATCCCTCTCTCCAGCCCAGCACTCACTTCACTCTCTCCAGCCCAGCACACTCACATCACTCTCTCCAGCCCAGCACACTCACATCACCCTCTCTCCAGCCCAGCACACTCACATCCCTCTCTCTAGTCCACCGCACTCACATCCCGCTCTCCAGCCCAGCACACTCACATCCCTCTCTCCAGTCCACCGCACTCACATCACTCTCTCCAGCCCAGCGCACTCACATCACTCTCTCCAGCCCAGCACACTCTCATCCCTCTCTCCAGCCCAGCACACACACATCACCCACTCCAGCCCAGCACACACACATCACCCTCTCCAGCCCAGAAAACTCACATCACCCTCTCCAGCCCAGCACACTCACATCTCTCTCTCCAGCCCAGCACACTCGCATCTCCCTCTCTGCAGGCCAGCACACTCACATTACCCTCTCCAGCCCAGCACAGTCACATCACTCTCTCCAGCCAAGCACACTCGCATCACTCTCCCCAGCCCAGCACACTCGCATCACCCTCTCCAGCCCAGCACACTCAACATCACCCTCTCCAGCCCAGCACACTCACATCACCCTCTCCAGCACAGCACACTCACATCACTCTCTCTAGTCCACCGCATTCGCATCGCTCTCTCCAGCCCAGCACACCCCCATCCCTCTCTCCAGTCCAGCATACTCACATCACTCTCTCCAGTCCAGCACACTCACATCCCTCTCCCCAGCCCAGCACACTCGCATCCCTCTCTCCAGCCCAGCACACTTGCATCCCTCTCTCCAGCCCAGGACTCACTTCACTCTCTCCAGCCCAGCACACTCACATACCTCTCTCCAGCCCAGCACACTCACATCACTCTCTCCAGCCCAGGACTTACTTCACTCTCTCCAGCCCAGCACACTCACATCCCTCTCTCCAGCCCAGCACACTCACATCACCCTCTCCAGTCCAGCACACTCACATCACGCTCTCCAGCCGACCACACTCACATCCCTCTATCCAGCCCAGCACACTCACACCACTCTCCCCAGCCCAGCACACTCGCATCCCTCTCTTCAGCCCAGCACACTCGCATCACTCTCAACAGCCCAGCACACTCGCATCCCTCTCTCCAGTCCACCGCACTCACATCCCTCTCTCCAGTCCACTGCACTCACATCACTCTCTCCAGCCCAGCACACTCCCATCACTCTCTCCAGCCCAGCACACTCACATCACTCTCTCCAGCCCAGCACACTCACATCCCTCTCCCCAGCCCAGCACACTTGCATCCCTCTCTCCAGCCCAGCACACTTGCATCCCTCTCTCCAGCCCAGCACACTCTCAACCCTCTCTCCAGCCCAGCACACTCACATCCCTCTCTCCAGCCCAGTACACTCACATCCCTCTCTCCAGCCCAGCACACACACATCCCTCTCTCCAGCCCAGCACACACACATCACCCTCTCCAGCCCAGCGCACTCACATCACTCTCTCCCGCCCAGCGCACTCACATCACTCTCTCCAGCCCAGCACACACACATCACCCTCTCCAGCCCAGCAAACACACATCACCCTCTCCAGCCCAGCACACGCACATCACCCTCTCCAGCCCAGCACACTCACATCCCTCTCTCCAGCCCAGCACACTCTCATCCCTCTTTCCAGCCCAGCACACTCACATCACTCTCTCCAGCGCAGCACACTCACATCCCTCTCTCCAGCCCAGCAGACTCACATCCCTCTCTCCAGCCCAGCAGACTCACATCACCCTCTCCAGTCCAGCACACTCACATCCCTCTCTCCAGCCCCGCACACTCACACCACTCTCCCCAGCCCAGCACACTCCCATCCCTCTCTTCAGTCCAGCACACTCACATCACCCTCTCCAGCCCAGCACACGCACATCACCCTCTCCAGCCCAGCACACTCACATCCCTCTCTCCAGCCCAGCACACTCGCATCCCTCTTTCCAGCCCAGCACACTCACATCACTCTCTCCAGCGCAGCACACTCACATCACCCTCTCTCCAGCCCAGCAGACTCACATCCCTCTCTCCAGCCCAGCAGACTCACATCACCCTCTCCAGTCCAGCACACTCACATCCCTCTCTCCAGCCCAGCACACTCGCATCACTCTCTCCAGCCCAGCACACACACATCACCCTCTCCAGCCCATCAAACTCACATCACCCTCTCCAGCCCAGCACACTCACATCACCCTCTCCAGCCCAGCAAACTCACATCACCCTCTCCAGCCCAGCACACTCACATCACTCTCTCCAGTCCAGCACACTCACATCCCTCTCTCCATCCCAGCATTCGCTTCCGTCTCTCCAGTCCAGCACACTCACATCCCTCTCTCCAGCCCAGCACGCTCACATCCCTCTCTCCAGGCCAGCACACTCACATCACCCTCTCCAGTCCAGCACACTCCTATCACGCTCTCCATCCCACCACACTCACATTCCTCTCTCCAGCCCAGCACACTCACACCACTCTCCCCAGCACACTCACATCCCTCTCTTCTGCCCAGCACACTCTCATCACTCTCTCCAGCCCAGTACACTCACATCCCTCTCTCCAGCCCAGCGCACTCACATCACTCTCTCCAGCCCAGCACACTCATCCCTCTCTCCAGCCCAGCACACTCACATCCCTCTCTCCAGCCCAGTACACTCGCATCCCTCTCTCCAGCCCAGCACACTCGCATCCCTCTCTCCAGCCCAGAACACTCGCATCCCTCTCTCCAGCCCAGCACACTCACATCCCTCTCTCCAGCCCAGCACACTCTCATCCCTCTCTCCAGCCCAGCACTCACTTCACTCTCTCCAGCCCAGCACACTCACATCACTCTCTCCAGCCCAGCACACTCACATCACCCTCTCTCCAGCCCAGCACACTCACATCCCTCTCTCTAGTCCACCGCACTCACATCCCGCTCTCCAGCCCAGCACACTCACATCCCTCTCTCCAGTCCACCGCACTCACATCACTCTCTCCAGCCCAGCGCACTCACATCACTCTCTCCAGCCCAGCACACTCTCATCCCTCTCTCCAGCCCAGCACACACACATCACCCACTCCAGCCCAGCACACACACATCACCCTCTCCAGCCCAGAAAACTCACATCACCCTCTCCAGCCCAGCACACTCACATCTCTCTCTCCAGCCCAGCACACTCGCATCTCCCTCTCTGCAGGCCAGCACACTCACATTACCCTCTCCAGCCCAGCACAGTCACATCACTCTCTCCAGCCAAGCACACTCGCATCACTCTCCCCAGCCCAGCACACTCGCATCACCCTCTCCTGCCCAGCGCACACACATCCCTCTCTCCAGCCCAGCACACACACATCACCCTCTCCAGCCCAGCAAACTCACATCACCCTCTCCAGCCCAGCACACTCACATCACCCTCTCCAGCCCAGCACACACACATCACCCTCTCCAGCCCTGCACACTCACATCACACTTTTCAGCCCAGCACACTCCCAAACCTCTCTCCAGCCCAGCACACTCACATCGCTCTCTCCAGCCCAGCACACTCACATCACCCTCTCCACCCCAGGACTCACTTCACTCTCTCCAGCCCAGCACACTCACATACCTCGCTCCAGCCCAGCACACTCACATCACTCTCTCCAGCCCAGGACTTACTTCACTCTCTCCAGCCCAGCACACTCACATCCCTCTCTCCAGCCCAGCACACTCACATCACGCTCTCCAGCCGACCACACTCACATCCCTCTATCCAGCCCAGCACACTCACACCACTCTCCCCAGCCCAGCACACTCGCATCACTCTCTTCAGCCCAGCACACTCGCATCACTCTCTCCAGCCCAGCACACTCGCATCCTTCTCTCCAGTCCACCGCGCTCACATCCTTCTCTCCAGTCCACCGCACTCACATCACTCTCTCCAGCCCAGCACACTCCCATCCCTCTCTCCAGCCCAGCACACTCACATCCCTCTCTTCTGCCCAGCACACTCACATCACTCTCTCCAGCCCAGTACAGTCACACCACTCTCTCCTGCCCAGCACACTCGCCTCACCCTCTCCAGCCCAGCACACTCGCATCCCTCTCTCCAGCCCAGCACACTCGCATCCCTCTCTCCAGCCCAGCACACTCGCATCCCTCTCTCCAGCCAAGCACACTCGCATCCCTCTCTCCAGCCCAGCACACTCGCATCCCTCTCTCCAGCCCAGCACACTCGCATCCCTCTCTCGAGCCCAGGACACTCGCATTCCTCTCTCCAGCCCAGGACTCATTTCACTCTCTCCAGCCCAGCACTCACTTCACTCTCTCCAGCCCAGCACACTCACATTCCTCTCTCCAGCCCAGCACACTCACATCACTCTCTCCAGCCCAGCACACTCACATCACCCTCTCTCCAGCCCAGCACACTCACATCCCTCTCTCCAGTCCACCGCACTCACATTTCCTCTCTCCAGCCCAGCGCACTCATATCACTCTCTCCAGCCCAGCACACTCACATCCCTCTCTCCAGTCCACCGCACTCACATCACTCTCTCCAGCCCAGCGCACTCACATCACTCTCTCCAGCCCAGCACACTCATATCCCCCTCTCCAGCCCAGCACACACACATCACCCTCTCCAGCCCAGCACACACACATCACCCTCTCCAGCCCAGAAAACAAACATCACCCTCTCCAGCCCAGCACACACACATCTCTCTCTACAGCCCAGCACACTCACATCTCCCTCTCTGCAGGCCAGCACACTCACATCACCCTCTCCAGCCTAGCAACGTCACATCACTCTCTCCAGCCAAGCACACTCGCATCACTCTCTTCAGCCCAGCACACTCGCATCACCCTCTCCAGCCCAGCGCACACACATCCCTCTCTCCAGCCCAGCAAACTCACATCACCCTCTCCAGCCCAGCACACTCGCATCCCTCTTTCCAGCCCAGCACACTCACATCACTCTCTCCAGCGCAGCACACTCACATCCCTCTCTACAGCCCAGCAGACTCACATCCCTCTCTCCAGCCCAGCAGACTCACATCACCCTCTCCAGTCCAGGACACTCACATCCCTCTCTCCAGCCCAGCACACTCACACCACTCTCCCCATCCCAGCACACTCACATCCCTCTCTTCAGCCCAGCACACTCGCATCCCTCTCTCCAGTCCACCGCACTCACATCCCTCTCTCCAGCCCAGCACACTAACATCACTCTCTCCAGCCCAGCACACACACATCACCCTCTCCAGCCCATCAAACTCACATCACCCTCTCCAGCCCAGCACACTCACATCACCCTCTCCAGCCCAGCAAACTCACATCACCCTCTCCAGCCCAGCACACTCACATCACTCTCTCCAGTCCAGCACACTCACATCCCTCTCTCCATCCCAGCATTCGCTTCAGTCTCTCCAGTCCAGCACACTCACATCCCTCTCTCCAGCCCAGCACGCTCACATCCCTCTCTCCAGGCCAGCACACTCACATCACCCTCTCCAGTCCAGCACACTCCTATCACGCTCTCCATCCCACCACACTCGTATCCCTCTCCCCAGCCCAGCACACTCACATCACTCTCTTCCGCCCAGCACACTCGCATCACTCTCTCTAGTCCACCGCACTCACATCCCTCTCTCCAGCCCAGCACACTCACACCACTCTCCCCAGCACACTCACATCCCTCTCTTCTGCCCAGCACACTCTCATCACTCTCTCCAGCCCAGCACACTCACATCACTCTCTCCAGCCCAGTACACTCACATCCCTCTCTCCAGCCCACCGCACTCACATCCCTCTCTCCAGCCCAGCACACTCACACCACTCTCCCCAGCACACTCACATCCCTCTCTTCTGCCCAGCACACTCGCATCCCTCTCTCCAGCCCAGCACACTCGCATCCCTCTCTCCAGCCCAGCACACTCACATCCCTCTCTCCAGCCCAGCACACTCTCATCCCTCTCTCCAGCCCAGCACTCACTTCACTCTCTCCAGCCCAGCACACTCACATCACTCTCTCCAGCCCAGCACACTCACATCACCCTCTCTCCAGCCCAGCACACTCACATCCCTCTCTCTAGTCCACCGCACTCACATCCCTCTCTCCAGCCCAGCGCACTCACATCACTCTCTCCAGCCCAGCACACTCACATCCCTCTCTCCAGTCCACCGCACTCACATCACTCTCTCCAGCCCAGCGCACTCACATCACCCTCTCCAGCCCAGCACAAACACATCACCCTCTCCAGCCCAGAAAACTCACATCACCCTCTCCAGCCCAGCACACTCACATCTCTCTCTCCAGCCCAGCACACTCGCATCTCCCTCTCTGCAGGCCAGCACACTCACATCACCCTCTCCAGCCCAGCACAGTCACATCACTCTCTCCAGCCAAGCACACTCGCATCACTCTCCCCAGCCCAGCACACTCGCATCACCCTCTCCTGCCCAGCGCACACTCATCCCTCTCTCCAGCACAGCACACACACACCACCCTCTCTAGTCCACCGCACTCACATCCCTCTCTCCAGCCCAGCACACTAGCATCACTCTCTCAAGCCCAGCACACACACATCACCCTATCCAGCCCAGCAAACTCACATCACCCTCTCCAGCCCAGCACACTCACATTCATCTCTCCAGCCCAGCACACTCACATCACCCTCTCCAGCCCAGCACACTCACATCACTCTCTCCAGCCCAGCACACTCACATCACTCTCTCCGGCCCAGCACTCACTTCACTCTCTCCAGCCCAGCACACACACATCACCCTCTCCAGCCCAGCACACTCACATCCCTCTCTCCAGCCCAGCACACTCACATCACTCTCTCTAGTCCACAGCATTCGCATCCCTCTCTCCAGCCCAGCACACTCCCATCCCTCTCTCCAGTCCAGCATACTCACATCACTCTCTCCAGTCCAGCACACTCACATTACTCTCTCCAGCCCAGCACACTCACATCCCTCTGTCCAGCCCAGCACACTCTCATCCCTCTCTCCAGCCCAGCACACTCACATCCCTCTCTCCAGCCCAGTACACTCACATCCCTCTCTCCAGCCCAGGAAACCCACATCACCCTCTCCAGCCCAGCACACTCACATCCCTCTCTCCAGCCCAGCACACTCGCATCCCTCTCTCCCGCCCAGCACACTCACATCACCCTCTCCAGCCCAGCACACACACATCACCCTCTCCAGCCCAGCAAACTCACATAACCCTCTCCAGCCCAGCACACTCGCATCCCTCTTTCCAGCCCAGCACACTCACGTCACTCTCTCCAGCGCAGCACACTCACATCCCTCTCTCCAGCCCAGCAGACTCACATCCCTCTCTCCAGCCCAGCAGACTCACATCACCCTCTCCAGCCCAGTAAACTCACATCACCCTCTCCAGCCCAGCACACACACATCACTCTCTCCAGCCCAGCACACTCTCGTCCCTCTCTCCAGCCCAGCACACTCGCATCCCTCTCTCCAGTCCACCGCACTCACATCCCTCTCTTCAGCCCAGCACACTGACATCACTCTCTCCAGCCCAGCACACACACATCACCCTCTCCAGCCCAGCAAACTCACATCACCCTCTCCAGCCCAGCACACTCACATCACCCTCTCCAGCCCAGTAAACTCACATCACCCTCTCCAGCCCAGCACACTCACATCACTCTCTCCAGCCCAGCACACTCTCGTCCCTCTCTCCAGCCGAGCACACTCGCATCCCTCTCTCCAGTCCACCGCACTCACATCCCTCTCTTCAGCCCAGCACACTGACATCACTCTCTCCAGCCCAGCACACACACATCACCCTCTCCAGCCCAGCAAACTCACATCACCCTCTCCAGCCCAGCACACTCACATCACTCTCTCCAGCCCAGCACACTCACATCACCCTCTCCAGCCCAGTAAACTCACATCACCCTCTCCAGCCCAGCACACTCACATCCCTCTCTCCAGCCCAGCACACTCTCATCCCTCTCTCCAGCCCAGCACACTCTCATCCCTCTCTCCAGCCCTGCACACTCTCATCCCTCTCTCCAGCCCAGCACACTCTCATCCCTCTCTCCAGCCCAGCACACTCACATCCCTCTCTCCAGCCCAGTACACTCGCATCCCTCTCTCCAGCCCAGCACACTCGCATCCCTCTCTCCAGCCCAGCACACTCGCATCCCTCTCACCAGCCCAGCACACTCTCACACCTCTCTCCAGCACAGCACACTCACATCCCTCTCTCCAGCCCAGCACTCACTTCACTCTCTCCAGCCCAGCACACTCACATCCCTCTCTCCAGCACAGCACACACACACCACCCTCTCTAGTCCACCGCACTCACATCCCTCTCTCCAGCCCAGCACACTGACATCACTCTCTCAAGCCCAGCACACAAACATCACCCTATCCAGCCCAGCAAACTCACATCACCCTCTCCAGCCCAGCACACTCACATTACTCTCTCCAGCCCAGCACACTCACATCACCCTCTCCAGGCCAGCACACTCACATCCCTCTCTCCAGCCCAGCACACTCACATCACTCTCTCCGGCCCAGCACTCACTTCACTCTTTCCAGCCCAGTTCACTCAGATCACCCTCTCCAGCCCAGCCCACTCGAATCCCTCTCTCCAGCCCAGCACACTCGCATCCCTCTTTCCAGCCCAGCACACTCACATCCCTCTTTCCAGCCCAGCACACTCACATCCCTCTCTCCAGCCCAGCTCACTCACATCACCCTCTCCAGCCCAGCACACTCACATCACTCTCTCCACCCCAGGACTGACTTCACTCTCTCCAGCCCAGCACACTCACATACCTCTCTCCAGCCCAGCACACTCACATCACCCTCTCCAGTCCAGCGCACTCACATCACGCTCTCCAGCCGACCACACTCACATCCCTCTCTCCAGTCCAGCACACTCACATCACGCTCTCCAGCCGACCACACTCCCATCACTCTCTCCAGCCCAGCACACTCACATCCCTCTCTCCAGCCCAGCACACTCACATTCCTCTCGCCAGCCCAGCACACTCACATCCCTCTCTCCAGCCCAGCAAACTCACATCCCTCTCTCCAGCCCAGCAAACTCACATTCCTCTCTCCAGCCCAGCACAGTCACATCACTCTCTCTCCAGCCCAGCACACTCACATCCCTCTCTCTAGTCCACCGCACTCACATCCCTCTCTCCAGCCCAGCGCACTCACATCACTCTCTCCAGCCCAGCACACTCACATCCCTCTCTCCAGTCCACCGCACTCACATCACTCTCTCTAGCCCAGCGCACTCACATCACTCTCTCCAGCCCAGCACACTCTCATCCCTCTCTCCAGCCCAGCACACACACATCACCCTCTCCAGCCCAGCGCACTCACATCACCCTCTCCAGCCCAGCACACTCACATCTCTCTCTCCAGCCCAGGATACTCACATCTCCCTCTCTGCAGGCCAGCACACTCACATCACCCTCTCCAGCCCAGCACAGTCACATCACTCTCTCCAGCCCAGCACACTCGCATCACTCTCCCCAGCCCAGCACACTCGCATCCCTCTCTCCAGCCCAGCGCACACACATCCCTCTCTCCAGCCCAGCACACACACATCACCCTCCCCAGCCCAGCACACTCGCATCACCCTCTCCAGCCCAGCGCACACACATCCCTCTCTCCAGCCCAGCACACACACATCACCCTCTCCAGCCCAGCACACTCACATCACCCTTTTCAGCCCAGCACACTCACATCCCCCTCTTCAGCCCAGCACACTCACATCCCTCTCTCCAGCCCAGCACACTCACATCACTCTCTCTAGTACACCGCATTCGCATCCCTCTCTCCAGTCCAGCACACTCACATCCCTCTCTCCAGCCCAGCACACTCCCATCCCTCTCTCCAGCCCAGCAGACTCACATCCCTCTCTCCAGCCCAGCACACTCACATCACTCTCTCCAGCCCAGCACACTCACATCACTCTCTCCACCCCAGGACTCACTTCACTCTCTCCAGCCCAGCACACTCGCATCCCTCTCTCCAGCCCAGCACACTCGCATCCCTCTCTCCAGCCCAGCACACTCGCATCCCTCTCACCAGCCCAGCACACTCTCACACCTCTCTCCAGCACAGCACACTCACATCCCTCTCTCCAGCCCAGCACTCACTTCACTCTCTCCAGCCCAGCACACTCACATCCCTCTCTCCAGCACAGCACACACACACCACCCTCTCTAGTCCACCGCACTCACATCCCTCTCTCCAGCCCAGCACACTGACATCACTCTCTCAAGCCCAGCACACAAACATCACCCTATCCAGCCCAGCAAACTCACATCACCCTCTCCAGCCCAGCACACTCACATTACTCTCTCCAGCCCAGCACACTCACATCACCCTCTCCAGCCCAGCACACTCACATCCCTCTCTCCAGCCCAGCACACTCACATCACTCTCTCCGGCCCAGCACTCACTTCACTCTTTCCAGCCCAGTTCACTCAGATCACCCTCTCCAGCCCAGCCCACTCGCATCCCTCTCTCCAGCCCAGCACACTCGCATCCCTCTTTCCAGCCCAGCACACTCACATCCCTCTTTCCAGCCCAGCACACTCACATCCCTCTCTCCAGCCCAGCTCACTCACATCACCCTCTCCAGCCCAGCACACTCACATCACTCTCTCCACCCCAGGACTGACTTCACTCTCTCCAGCCCAGCACACTCACATACCTCTCTCCAGCCCAGCACACTCACATCACTCTCTCCAGCCCAGGACTTACTTCACTCTCTCCAGCCCAGCACACACTCATCCCTCTCTCCAGCCCAGCACACTCACATCACCCTCTCCAGTCCAGCGCACTCACATCACGCTCTCCAGCCGACCACACTCACATCCCTCTCTCCAGTCCAGCACACTCACATCACGCTCTCCAGCCGACCACACTCCCATCACTCTCTCCAGCCCAGCACACTCACATCCCTCTCTCCAGCCCAGCACACTCACATTCCTCTCGCCAGCCCAGCACACTCACATCCCTCTCTCCAGCCCAGCAAACTCACATCCCTATCTCCAGCCCAGCAAACTCACATTCCTCTCTCCAGCCCAGCACACTCACATCCCTCTCTCTAGTCCACCGCACTCACATCCCTCTCTCCAGCCCAGCGCACTCACATCACTCTCTCCAGCCCAGCACACTCACATCCCTCTCTCCAGTCCACCGCACTCACATCACTCTCTCTAGCCCAGCGCACTCACATCACTCTCTCCAGCCCAGCACACTCTCATCCCTCTCTCCAGCCCAGCACACACACATCACCCTCTCCAGCCCAGCGCACTCACATCACCCTCTCCAGCCCAGCACACTCACATCTCTCTCTCCAGCCCAGGATACTCACATCTCCCTCTCTGCAGGCCAGCACACTCACATCACCCTCTCCAGCCCAGCACAGTCACATCACTCTCTCCAGCCAAGCACACTTGCATCACTCTCCCCAGCCCAGCACACTCGCATCACCCTCTCCAGCCCAGCGCACACACATCCCTCTCTCCAGCCCAGCACACACACATCACCCTCCCCAGCCCAGCACACTCGCATCACCCTCTCCAGCCCAGCACACACACATCCCTCTCTCCAGCCCAGCACACACACATCACCCTCTCCAGCCCAGCACACTCACATCACCCTTTTCAGCCCAGCACACTCACATCCCCCTCTTCAGCCCAGCACACTCACATCCCTCTCTCCAGCCCAGCACACTCACATCACTCTCTCCAGCCCAGCACACTCCCATCCCTCTCTCCAGCCCAGCAGACTCACATCCCTCTCTCCAGCCCAGCACACTCACATCACTCTCTCCAGCCCAGCACACTCACATCACTCTCTCCACCCCAGGACTCACTTCACTCTCTCCAGCCCAGCACACTCACATACCTCTCTCCAGCCCAGCACACTCACATCACTCTCTCGAGCCCAGGACTTACTTCACTCTCTCCAGCCCAGCACACTCACAACCCTCTCTTCAGCCCAGCACACTCGCATCACTCTCTCCAGCCCAGCACACTCGCATCCCTCTCTCCAGTCCACCGCACTCACATCCCTCTCTCCAGTCCACCGCACTCACATCACTCTCTCCAGCCCAGCACACTCCCATCACTCTCTCCAGCCCAGCACACTCACATCCCTCTCTCCAGCCCAGCACACTCACATTCCTCTCTCCAGCCCAGCACACTCACATAACTCTCTCCAGCCCAGCACACTCACATCACCCTCTCTCCAGCCCAGCACTCTCACATCCCTCTCTCTAGTCCACCGCACGCACATCACTCTCTCCAGCCCAGCGCACTCACATCACTCTCTCCAGCCCAGCAGACTCGCATCACTCTCTCCAGCCCAGAACACTGACATCACTCTCTCTTGTCCACCGCAGTCGCATCCCTCTCTCCATTCCAGCACACTCACATCCCTCTCTCCAGCCCAGCACACTCCCATCCCTCTCTCCAGCCCAGCACACTCTCATCCCTCTCTCCAGCCCAGCACACTCACATCCCTCTCTCCAGCCCAGCACACTCTCATCCCTCTCTCCAGCCCAGTACACTCGCATCCCTCATTCCAGCCCAGCACACTCGCATCCATCTCTCCAGCCCAGCACACTCGCATCCCTCTCTCCAGCCCAGCACACTCTCACACCTCTCTCCAGCACAGCACACTCACATCCCTCTCTCCAGCCCAGCACATCTCACACCTCTCTCCAGCCCAGCTCACTCACTTCACTCTCTCCAGCCCAGCACACTCACATCCCTCTCTCCAGCACAGCACACTCACATCACTCTCTCCGGCCCAGCACTCACTTCACTCTTTCCAGCCCAGTACACTCACATACCTCTCTCCAGCCCAGCACACTCACATCACTCTCTCCAGCCCAGGACTTACTTCACTCTCTCCAGCCCAGCACACTCACATCCCTCTCTCCAGCCCAGCACACTCACATCACCCTCTCCAGTCCAGCACACTCACATCACGCTCTCCAGCCGACCACACTCACATCCCTCTATCCAGCCCAGCACACTCACACCACTCTCCCCAGCCCAGCACACTCGCATCCCTCTCTTCAGCCCAGCATACTCGCATCACTCTCAACAGCCCAGCACACTCGCATCCCTCTCTCCAGTCCACCGCACTCACATCCCTCTCTCCAGTCCACTGCACTCACATCACTCTCTCCAGCCCAGCACACTCCCATCACTCTCTCCAGCCCAGCACACTCACATCCCTCTCTCCAGCCCAGCACACTCACATTCCTCTCTCCAGCCCAGCACACTCACATCCCTCTCTCCAGCCCAGCAAACTCACATTCCTCTCTCCAGCCCAGCACACTCACATCACCCTCTCTCCAGCCCAGCACACACACATCACCCTCTCCAGCCCAGCACACACACATCACCCTCTCCAGCCCAGAAAACAAACATCACCCTCTCCAGCCCAGCACACACACATCTCTCTCTACAGCCCAGCACACTCACATCTCCCTCTCTGCAGGCCAGCACACTCACATCACCCTCTCCAGCCTAGCATCGTCACATCACTCTCTCCAGCCAAGCACACTCGCATCACTCTCTTCAGCCCAGCACACTCGCATCACCCTCTCCAGCCCAGCGCACACACATCCCTCTCTCCAGCCCAGCAAACTCACATCACCCTCTCCAGCCCAGCACACTCGCATCCCTCTTTCCAGCCCAGCACACTCACATCACTCTCTCCAGCGCAGCACACTCACATCCCTCTCTACAGCCCAGCAGACTCACATCCCTCTCTCCAGCCCAGCAGACTCACATCACCCTCTCCAGTCCAGCACACTCACATCCCTCTCTCCAGCCCAGCACACTCACACCACTCTCCCCATCCCAGCACACTCACATCCCTCTCTTCAGCCCAGCACACTCGCATCCCTCTCTCCAGTCCACCGCACTCACATCCCTCTCTCCAGCCCAGCACACTAACATCACTCTCTCCAGCCCAGCACACACACATCACCCTCTCCAGCCCATCAAACTCACATCACCCTCTCCAGCCCAGCACACTCACATCACCCTCTCCAGCCCAGCAAACTCACATCACCCTCTCCAGCCCAGCACACTCACATCACTCTCTCCAGTCCAGCACACTCACATCCCTCTCTCCATCCCAGCATTCGCTTCAGTCTCTCCAGTCCAGCACACTCACATCCCTCTCTCCAGCCCAGCACGCTCACATCCCTCTCTCCAGGCCAGCACACTCACATCACCCTCTCCAGTCCAGCACACTCCTATCACGCTCTCCATCCCACCACACTCGTATCCCTCTCCCCAGCCCAGCACACTCACATCACTCTCTTCCGCCCAGCACACTCGCATCACTCTCTCTAGTCCACCGCACTCACATCCCTCTCTCCAGCCCAGCACACTCACACCACTCTCCCCAGCACACTCACATCCCTCTCTTCTGCCCAGCACACTCTCATCACTCTCTCCAGCCCAGCACACTCACATCACTCTCTCCAGCCCAGTACACTCACATCCCTCTCTCCAGCCCACCGCACTCACATCCCTCTCTCCAGCCCAGCACACTCACACCACTCTCCCCAGCACACTCACATCCCTCTCTTCTGCCCAGCACACTCTCATCACTCTCTCCAGCCCAGCACACTCGCATCCCTCTCTCCAGCCCAGCACACTCGCATCCCTCTCTCCAGCCCAGCACACTCACATCCCTCTCTCCAGCCCAGCACACTCTCATCCCTCTCTCCAGCCCAGCACTCACTTCACTCTCTCCAGCCCAGCACACTCACATCACTCTCTCCAGCCCAGCACACTCACATCACCCTCTCTCCAGCCCAGCACACTCACATCCCTCTCTCTAGTCCACCGCACTCACATCCCTCTCTCCAGCCCAGCGCACTCACATCACTCTCTCCAGCCCAGCACACTCACATCCCTCTCTCCAGTCCACCGCACTCACATCACTCTCTCCAGCCCAGCGCACTCACATCACCCTCTCCAGCCCAGCACAAACACATCACCCTCTCCAGCCCAGAAAACTCACATCACCCTCTCCAGCCCAGCACACTCACATCTCTCTCTCCAGCCCAGCACACTCGCATCTCCCTCTCTGCAGGCCAGCACACTCACATCACCCTCTCCAGCCCAGCACAGTCACATCACTCTCTCCAGCCAAGCACACTCGCATCACTCTCCCCAGCCCAGCACACTCGCATCACCCTCTCCTGCCCAGCGCACACTCATCCCTCTCTCCAGCCCAGCACACACACATCACCCTCTCCAGCCCAGCAAACTCACATCACCCTCTCCAGCCCAGCACACTCACATCACCCTCTCCAGCCCAGCACACTCACATCACCCTCTCCAGCCCAGCACACTCACATCACCCTCTCCAGCCCAGCACACTCACATCACCCTCCCCAGCCCAGCACACACACATCACCCTCTCCAGCCCAGCACACTCACATCTCTCTCTCCAGCCCAGCACACTCGCATCTCCCTCTCTGCAGGCCAGCACACTCACATCACCCTCTCCAGCCCAACACACTCTCATCCCTCTCTCCAGCCCAGCACACTCACATCCCTCTCTCCAGCCCAGTACACTCGCATCCCTCTCTCCAGCCCAGCACACTCGCATCCCTCTCTCCAGCCCAGCACACTCGCATCCCTCTCTCCAGCCCAGCACACTCTCACACCTCTCTCCAGCACAGCACACTCGCATCCCTCTCTCCAGCCCAGCACACTCTCACACCTCTCTCCAGCCCAGCACACTCACATCCCTCTCTCCAGCACAGCACACACACACCACCCTCTCTAGTCCACCGCACTCACATCCCTCTCTCCAGCCCAGCACACTAGCATCACTCTCTCAAGCCCAGCACACACACATCACCCTATCCAGCCCAGCAAACTCACATCACCCTCTCCAGCCCAGCACACTCACATTCATCTCTCCAGCCCAGCACACTCACATCACCCTCTCCAGCCCAGCACACTCACATCACTCTCTCCAGCCCAGCACACTCACATCACTCTCTCCGGCCCAGCACTCACTTCACTCTCTCCAGCCCAGCACACACACATCACCCTCTCCAGCCCAGCACACTCACATCCCTCTCTCCAGCCCAGCACACTCACATCACTCTCTCTAGTCCACAGCATTCGCATCCCTCTCTCCAGCCCAGCACACTCCCATCCCTCTCTCCAGTCCAGCATACTCACATCACTCTCTCCAGTCCAGCACACTCACATTACTCTCTCCAGCCCAGCACACTCACATCCCTCTGTCCAGCCCAGCACACTCTCATCCCTCTCTCCAGCCCAGCACACTCACATCCCTCTCTCCAGCCCAGTACACTCACATCCCTCTCTCCAGCCCAGGAAACCCACATCACCCTCTCCAGCCCAGCACACTCACATCCCTCTCTCCAGCCCAGCACACTCGCATCCCTCTCTCCCGCCCAGCATACTCACATCACTCTCTCCAGCCCAGCACACACACATCACCCTCTCCAGCCCAGCAAACTCACATCACCCTCTCCAGCCCAGCACACTCACATCACTCTCTCCAGCCCAGCACACTCACATCACCCTCTCCAGCCCAGTAAACTCACATCACCCTCTCCAGCCCAGCACACTCACATCCCTCTCTCCAGCCCAGCACACTCTCATCCCTCTCTCCAGCCCAGCACACTCTCATCCCTCTCTCCAGCCCTGCACACTCTCATCCCTCTCTCCAGCCCAGCACACTCTCATCCCTCTCTCCAGCCCAGCACACTCACATCCCTCTCTCCAGCCCAGTACACTCGCATCCCTCTCTCCAGCCCAGCACACTCGCATCCCTCTCTCCAGCCCAGCACACTCTCATCCCTCTCACCAGCCCAGCACACTCTCACACCTCTCTCCAGCACAGCACACTCACATCCCTCTCTCCAGCCCAGCACTCACTTCACTCTCTCCAGCCCAGCACACTCACATCCCTCTCTCCAGCCCAGCACACTCGCATCCCTCTCTCCCGCCCAGCACACTCACATCACCCTCTCCAGCCCAGCACACACACATCACCCTCTCCAGCCCAGCAAACTCACATAACCCTCTCCAGCCCAGCACACTCGCATCCCTCTTTCCAGCCCAGCACACTCACGTCACTCTCTCCAGCGCAGCACACTCACATCCCTCTCTCCAGCCCAGCAGACTCACATCCCTCTCTCCAGCCCAGCAGACTCACATCACCCTCTCCAGCCCAGTAAACTCACATCACCCTCTCCAGCCCAGCACACACACATCACTCTCTCCAGCCCAGCACACTCTCGTCCCTCTCTCCAGCCCAGCACACTCGCATCCCTCTCTCCAGTCCACCGCACTCACATCCGTCTCTTCAGCCCAGCACACTGACATCACTCTCTCCAGCCCAGCACACACACATCACCCTCTCCAGCCCAGCAAACTCACATCACCCTCTCCAGCCCAGTAAACTCACATCACCCTCTCCAGCCCAGCACACTCGCAACCCTCTCTCCAGCCCAGCACACTCTCATCCCTCTCTCCAGCCCAGCACACTCTCATCCCTCTCTCCAGCCCAGCACACTCTCATCCCTCTCTCCAGCCCAGCAAACTCACATCACCCTCTCCAGCCCAGCACACTCACATCACTCTCTCCAGCCCAGCACACTCACATCACCCTCTCCAGCCCAGTAAACTCACATCACCCTCTCCAGCCCAGCACACTCACATCACTCTCTCCAGCCCAGCACACTCTCGTCCCTCTCTCCAGCCGAGCACACTCGCATCCCTCTCTCCAGTCCACCGCACTCACATCCCTCTCTTCAGCCCAGCACACTGACATCACTCTCTCCAGCCCAGCACACACACATCACCCTCTCCAGCCCAGCAAACTCACATCACCCTCTCCAGCCCGGCACACTCACATCACTCTCTCCAGCCCAGCACACTCACATCACCCTCTCCAGCCCAGTAAACTCACATCACCCTCTCCAGCCCAGCACACTCACATCCCTCTCTCCAGCCCAGCACACTCTCATCCCTCTCTCCAGCCCAGCACACTCTCATCCCTCTCTCCAGCCCTGCACACTCTCATCCCTCTCTCCAGCCCAGCACACTCTCATCCCTCTCTCCAGCCCAGCACACTCACATCCCTCTCTCCAGCCCAGTACACTCGCATCCCTCTCTCCAGCCCAGCACACTCGCATCCCTCTCTCCAGCCCAGCACACTCGCATCCCTCTCACCAGCCCAGCACACTCTCACACCTCTCTCCAGCACAGCACACTCACATCCCTCTCTCCAGCCCAGCACTCACTTCACTCTCTCCAGCCCAGCACACACTCACATCCCTCTCTCCAGCACAGCACACACACACCACCCTCTCTAGTCCACCGCACTCACATCCCTCTCTCCAGCCCAGCACACTGACATCACTCTCTCAAGCCCAGCACACAAACATCACCCTATCCAGCCCAGCAAACTCACATCACCCTCTCCAGCCCAGCACACTCACATTACTCTCTCCAGCCCAGCACACTCACATCACCCTCTCCAGGCCAGCACACTCACATCCCTTTCTCCAGCCCAGCACACTCACATCACTCTCTCCGGCCCAGCACTCACTTCACTCTTTCCAGCCCAGTTCACTCAGATCACCCTCTCCAGCCCAGCCCACTCGAATCCCTCTCTCCAGCCCAGCACACTCACATCCCTCTTTCCAGCCCAGCACACTCACATCCCTCTCTCCAGCCCAGCTCACTCACATCACCCTCTCCAGCCCAGCACACTCACATCACTCTCTCCACCCCAGGACTGACTTCACTCTCTCCAGCCCAGCACACTCACATACCTCTCTCCAGCCCAGCACACTCACATCACCCTCTCCAGTCCAGCGCACTCACATCACGCTCTCCAGCCGACCACACTCACATCCCTCTCTCCAGTCCAGCACACTCACATCACGCTCTCCAGCCGACCACACTCCCATCACTCTCTCCAGCCCAGCACACTCACATCCCTCTCTCCAGCCCAGCACACTCACATTCCTCTCGCCAGCCCAGCACACTCACATCCCTCTCTCCAGCCCAGCAAACTCACATCCCTCTCTCCAGCCCAGCAAACTCACATTCCTCTCTCCAGCCCAGCACAGTCACATCACTCTCTCTCCAGCCCAGCACACTCACATCCCTCTCTCTAGTCCACCGCACTCACATCCCTCTCTCCAGCCCAGCGCACTCACATCACTCTCTCCAGCCCAGCACACTCACATCCCTCTCTCCAGTCCACCGCACTCACATCACTCTCTCTAGCGCAGCACACACACATCACCCTCTCCAGCCCAGCGCACTCACATCACCCTCTCCAGCCCAGCACACTCACATCTCTCTCTCCAGCCCAGGATACTCACATCTCCCTCTCTGCAGGCCAGCACACTCACATCACCCTCTCCAGCCCAGCACAGTCACATCACTCTCTCCAGCCCAGCACACTCGCATCACTCTCCCCAGCCCAGCACACTCGCATCCCTCTCTCCAGCCCAGCGCACACACATCCCTCTCTCCAGCCCAGCACACACACATCACCCTCCCCAGCCCAGCACACTCGCATCACCCTCTCCAGCCCAGCGCACACACATCCCTCTCTCCAGCCCAGCACACACACATCACCCTCTCCAGCCCAGCACACTCACATCACCCTTTTCAGCCCAGCACACTCACATCCCCCTCTTCAGCCCAGCACACTCACATCCCTCTCTCCAGCCCAGCACACTCACATCACTCTCTCTAGTACACCGCATTCGCATCCCTCTCTCCAGTCCAGCACACTCACATCCCTCTCTCCAGCCCAGCACACTCCCATCCCTCTCTCCAGCCCAGCAGACTCACATCCCTCTCTCCAGCCCAGCACACTCACATCACTCTCTCCAGCCCAGCACACTCACATCACTCTCTCCACCCCAGGACTCACTTCACTCTCTCCAGCCCAGCACACTCGCATCCCTCTCTCCAGCCCAGCACACTCGCATCCCTCTCTCCAGCCCAGCACACTCGCATCCCTCTCACCAGCCCAGCACACTCTCACACCTCTCTCCAGCACAGCACACTCACATCCCTCTCTCCAGCCCAGCACTCACTTCACTCTCTCCAGCCCAGCACACTCACATCCCTCTCTCCAGCACAGCACACACACACCACCCTCTCTAGTCCACCGCACTCACATCCCTCTCTCCAGCCCAGCACACTGACATCACTCTCTCAAGCCCAGCACACAAACATCACCCTATCCAGCCCAGCAAACTCACATCACCCTCTCCAGCCCAGCACACTCACATTACTCTCTCCAGCCCAGCACACTCACATCACCCTCTCCAGCCCAGCACACTCACATCCCTCTCTCCAGCCCAGCACACTCACATCACTCTCTCCGGCCCAGCACTCACTTCACTCTTTCCAGCCCAGTTCACTCAGATCACCCTCTCCAGCCCAGCCCACTCGCATCCCTCTCTCCAGCCCAGCACACTCGCATCCCTCTTTCCAGCCCAGCACACTCACATCCCTCTTTCCAGCCCAGCACACTCACATCCCTCTCTCCAGCCCAGCTCACTCACATCACCCTCTCCAGCCCAGCACACTCACATCACTCTCTCCACCCCAGGACTGACTTCACTCTCTCCAGCCCAGCACACTCACATACCTCTCTCCAGCCCAGCACACTCACATCACTCTCTCCAGCCCAGGACTTACTTCACTCTCTCCAGCCCAGCACACACTCATCCCTCTCTCCAGCCCAGCACACTCACATCACCCTCTCCAGTCCAGCGCACTCACATCACGCTCTCCAGCCGACCACACTCACATCCCTCTCTCCAGTCCAGCACACTCACATCACGCTCTCCAGCCGACCACACTCCCATCACTCTCTCCAGCCCAGCACACTCACATCCCTCTCTCCAGCCCAGCACACTCACATTCCTCTCGCCAGCCCAGCACACTCACATCCCTCTCTCCAGCCCAGCAAACTCACATCCCTATCTCCAGCCCAGCAAACTCACATTCCTCTCTCCAGCCCAGCACAGTCACATCACACTCTCTCCAGCCCAGCACACTCACATCCCTCTCTCTAGTCCACCGCACTCACATCCCTCTCTCCAGCCCAGCGCACTCACATCACTCTCTCCAGCCCAGCACACTCACATCCCTCTCTCCAGTCCACCGCACTCACATCACTCTCTCTAGCCCAGCGCACTCACATCACTCTCTCCAGCCCAGCACACTCTCATCCCTCTCTCCAGCCCAGCACACACACATCACCCTCTCCAGCCCAGCGCACTCACATCACCCTCTCCAGCCCAGCACACTCACATCTCTCTCTCCAGCCCAGGATACTCACATCTCCCTCTCTGCAGGCCAGCACACTCACATCACCCTCTCCAGCCCAGCACAGTCACATCACTCTCTCCAGCCAAGCACACTTGCATCACTCTCCCCAGCCCAGCACACTCGCATCACCCTCTCCAGCCCAGCGCACACACATCCCTCTCTCCAGCCCAGCACACACACATCACCCTCCCCAGCCCAGCACACTCGCATCACCCTCTCCAGCCCAGCACACACACATCCCTCTCTCCAGCCCAGCACACACACATCACCCTCTCCAGCCCAGCACACTCACATCACCCTTTTCAGCCCAGCACACTCACATCCCCCTCTTCAGCCCAGCACACTCACATCCCTCTCTCCAGCCCAGCACACTCACATCACTCTCTCCAGCCCAGCACACTCCCATCCCTCTTCCAGCCCAGCAGACTCACATCCCTCTCTCCAGCCCAGCACACTCACATCACTCTCTCCAGCCCAGCACACTCACATCACTCTCTCCACCCCAGGACTCACTTCACTCTCTCCAGCCCAGCACACTCACATACCTCTCTCCAGCCCAGCACACTCACATCACTCTCTCGAGCCCAGGACTTACTTCACTCTCTCCAGCCCAGCACACTCACAACCCTCTCTTCAGCCCAGCACACTCGCATCACTCTCTCCAGCCCAGCACACTCGCATCCCTCTCTCCAGTCCACCGCACTCACATCCCTCTCTCCAGTCCACCGCACTCACATCACTCTCTCCAGCCCAGCACACTCCCATCACTCTCTCCAGCCCAGCACACTCACATCCCTCTCTCCAGCCCAGCACACTCACATTCCTCTCTCCAGCCCAGCACACTCACATAACTCTCTTCAGCCCAGCACACTCACATCACCCTCTCTCCAGCCCAGCACTCTCACATCCCTCTCTCTAGTCCACCGCACGCACATCACTCTCTCCAGCCCAGCGCACTCACATCACTCTCTCCAGCCCAGCAGACTCGCATCACTCTCTCCAGCCCAGAACACTGACATCACTCTCTCTTGTCCACCGCAGTCGCATCCCTCTCTCCATTCCAGCACACTCACATCCCTCTCTCCAGCCCAGCACACTCCCATCCCTCTCTCCAGTCCAGCATACTCGCATCACTCTCTCCAGTCCAGCACACTCACATCCCTCTCTCCAGCCCAGCACACTCACATCCCTCTCTCCAGCCCAGCACACTCTCATCCCTCTCTCCAGCCCAGCACACTCACATCCCTCTCTCCAGCCCAGCACACTCTCATCCCTCTCTCCAGCCCAGTACACTCGCATCCCTCATTCCAGCCCAGCACACTCGCATCCATCTCTCCAGCCCAGCACACTCGCATCCCTCTCTCCAGCCCAGCACACTCTCACACCTCTCTCCAGCACAGCACACTCACATCCCTCTCTCCAGCCCAGCACATCTCACACCTCTCTCCAGCCCAGCTCACTCACTTCACTCTCTCCAGCCCAGCACACTCACATCCCTCTCTCCAGCACAGCACACTCACATCACTCTCTCCGGCCCAGCACTCACTTCACTCTTTCCAGCCCAGTACACTCACATACCTCTCTCCAGCCCAGCACACTCACATCACTCTCTCCAGCCCAGGACTTACTTCACTCTCTCCAGCCCAGCACACTCACATCCCTCTCTCCAGCCCAGCACACTCACATCACCCTCTCCAGTCCAGCACACTCACATCACGCTCTCCAGCCGACCACACTCACATCCCTCTATCCAGCCCAGCACACTCACACCACTCTCCCCAGCCCAGCACACTCGCATCCCTCTCTTCAGCCCAGCATACTCGCATCACTCTCAACAGCCCAGCACACTCGCATCCCTCTCTCCAGTCCACCGCACTCACATCCCTCTCTCCAGTCCACTGCACTCACATCACTCTCTCCAGCCCAGCACACTCCCATCACTCTCTCCAGCCCAGCACACTCACATCCCTCTCTCCAGCCCAGCACACTCACATTCCTCTCTCCAGCCCAGCACACTCACATCCCTCTCTCCAGCCCAGCAAACTCACATTCCTCTCTCCAGCCCAGCACACTCACATCACCCTCTCTCCAGCCCAGCACACTCACATCCGTCTCTCCAGTCCACCGCACTCACATTTCCTCTCTCCAGCCCTGCGCACTCACATCACTCTCTCCAGCCCAGCACACTCACATCCCTCTCTCCAGCCCAGCACACACACATCACCCTCTCCAGCCCAGCACACACACATCACCCTCTCCAGCCCAGAAAACAAACATCACCCTCTCCAGCCCAGCGCACACACATCTCTCTCTCCAGCCCAGCACACTCACATCTCCCTCTCTGCAGGCCAGCACATTCACATCACCCTCTCCACCCCAGCACCGTCACATCACTCTCTCCAGCCAAGCACACTCGCATCACTCTCCCCAGCCCAGCACACACACATCCCTCTCTCCAGCCCAGCACACACACATCACCCTCTCCAGCCCAGCAAACTCACATCACCCTCTCCAGCCCAGCACACTCACATCACCCTCTCCAGCCCAGCACACTCACATCACCCTCTCCAGCCCAGCACACTCACATCACCCTCTCCAGCCCAGCACACACACATCACCCTCTCCAGCCCAGCACACACACATCACCCTCTCCAGCCCAGCACACTCACATCCCTCTCTCCAGCACAGCACACTCACATCACTCTCTCTAGTCCACCGCATTCGCATCGCTCTCTCCAGCCCAGCACACCCCCATCCCTCTCTCCAGTCCAGCATACTCACATCACTCTCTCCAGTCCAGCACACTCACATCCCTCTCCCCAGCCCAGCACACTCGCATCCCTCTCTCCAGCCCAGCACACTTGCATCCCTCTCTCCAGCCCAGCACACTCTCAACCCTCTCTCCAGCCCAGCACACTCACATCCCTCTCTCCAGCCCAGTACACTCACATCCCTCTCTCCAGCCCAGCACACACACATCCCTCTCTCCAGCCCAGCACACACACATCACCCTCTCCAGCCCAGCACACTCACATCACTCTCTCCCGCCCAGCGCACTCACATCACCCTCTCCAGCCCAGAACACACACATCACCCTCTCCAGCCCAGCAAACTCACATCACCCTCTCCAGCCCAGCACACGCAAATCACCCTCTCCAGCCCAGCACACTCACATCCCTCTCTCCAGCCCAGCACACTCGCATCCCTCTTTCCAGCCCAGCACACTCACATCACTCTCTCCAGCGCAGCACACTCACATCCCTCTCTCCAGCCCAGCAGACTCACATCCCTCTCTCCAGCCCAGCAGACTCACATCACCCTCTCCAGTCCAGCACACTCACATCCCTCTCTCCAGCCCAGCACACTCACACCACTCTCCCCAGCCCAGCACACTCCCATCCCTCTCTTCAGTCCAGCACACTCACATCCCTCTCTCCAGCCCAGCACACTCACACCACTCTCCCCAGCCCAGCACACTCACATCCCTCTCTTCAGCCCAGCACACTCGCATCCCTCTCTCCAGTCCACCGCACTCACATCCCTCTCTCCAGCCCAGCACACTAACATCACTCTCTCCAGCCCAGCACACACACATCACCCTCTCCAGCCCATCAAACTCACATCACCCTCTCCAGCCCAGCACACTCACATCCCTCTCTCCATCCCAGCATTCGCTTCAGTCTCTCCAGTCCAGCACACTCACATCCCTCTCTCCAGCCCAGCACGCTCACATCCCTCTCTCCAGCCCAGCACACTCACATCCCTCTCTCCAGCCCAGCAAACTCACATTCCTCTCTCCAGCCCAGCACACTCACATCACTCTCTCCAGCCCAGCACACTCACATCACCCTCTCTCCAGCCCAGCACACTCACATCCCTCTCTCCAGTCCACCGCACTCACATTTCCTCTCTCCAGCCCAGCGCACTCACATCACTCTCTCCAGCCCAGCACACTCACATCCCTCTCTCCAGTCCACCGCACTCATCACTCTCTCCAGCCCAGCGCACTCACATCACTCTCTCCAGCCCTGCACACTCATATCCCTCTCTCCAGCCCAGCACACACACACCACCCTATCCAGCCCAGCACACACACATCACCCTCTCCAGCCCAGAAAACAAACATCACCCTCTCCAGCCCAGCGCACACACATCTCTCTCTCCAGCCCAGCACACACACATCTCCCTCTCTGCAGGCCAGCACACTCACATCACCCTCTCCAGCCCAGCACACGTCACATCACTCTCTCCAGCCAAGCACACTCGCATCACCCTCTCCAGCCCAGCACACACACATCCCTCTCTCCAGCCCAGCACACACACATCACCCTCTCCAGCCCAGCAAACTCACATCACCCTCTCCAGCCCAGCACACTCACATCACCCTCTCCAGCCCAGCACACTCACATCACCCTCTCCAGCCCAGCACACTCACATCACCCTCTCCAGCCCAGCACACTCACATCACCCTCTCCAGCCCAGCACACTCACATCACCCTCTCCAGCCCAGCACACTCACATCCCTCTCTCCAGCACAGCACACTCACATCACTCTCTAGTCCACCGCATTCGCATCACTCTCTCCAGTCCAGCATACTCACTTCACTCTCTCCAGTCCAGCACACTCACATCCCTCTCTCCAGCCCAGCACACTCTCATCCCTCTCTCCAGCCCAGCACAGTCACATCACTCTCTCCAGCCAAGCACACTCGCTTCACTCTCCCCAGCCCAGCACACTCGCATCACCCTCTCCTGCCCAGCGCACACACATCCCTCTCTCCAGCCCAGCACACACACATCACCCTCTCCAGCCCAGCAAACTCACATCACCCTCTCCAGCCCAGCACACTCACATCACCCTCTCCAGCCCAGCACACACACATCACCCTCTCCAGCCCTGCACACTCACATCACCCTTTTCAGCCCAGCACACTCACATCCCTCTCTCCAGCCCAGCACACTCACATCACTCTCTCTTGTCCACCGCATTCGCATCCCTCTCTCCAGTCCAGCACACTCGCTTCACTCTCCCCAGCCCAGCACACTCGCATCACCCTCTCCTGCCCAGCGCACACACATCCCTCTCTCCAGCCCAGCACACACACATCACCCTCTCCAGCCCAGCAAACTCACATCACCCTCTCCAGCCCAGCACACTCACATCACCCTCTCCAGCCCAGCACACACACATCACCCTCTCCAGCCCTGCACACTCACATCACCCTTTTCAGCCCAGCACACTCACATCCCTCTCTCCAGCCCAGCACACTCACATCACTCTCTCTTGTCCACCGCATTCGCATCCCTCTCTCCAGTCCAGCACACTTACATCCCTCTCTCCAGCCCAGCACACTCCCATCCCTCTCTCCAGCCCAGCACACTCACATCACCCTCTCCACCCCAGGACTCACTTCACTCTCTCCAGCCCAGCACACTCACATACCTCGCTCCAGCCCAGCACACTCACATCACTCTCTCCAGCCCAGGACTTACTTCACTCTCTCCAGCCCAGCACACTCACATCCCTCTCTCCAGCCCAGCACACTCACATCACCCTCTCCAGTCCAGCACACTCACATCACGCTCTCCAGCCGACCACACTCACATCCCTCTATCCAGCCCAGCACACTCGCATCACCCTCTCCTGCCCAGCGCACACACATCCCTCTCTCCAGCCCAGCACACACACATCACCCTCTCCAGCCCAGCAAACTCACATCACCCTCTCCAGCCCAGCACACTCACATCACCCTCTCCAGCCCAGCACACACACATCACCCTCTCCAGCCCTGCACACTCACATCACCCTTTTCAGCCCAGCACACTCACATCCCTCTCTCCAGCCCAGCACACTCACATCACTCTCTCTTGTCCACCGCATTCGCATCCCTCTCTCCAGTCCAGCACACTTACATCCCTCTCTCCAGCCCAGCACACTCCCATCCCTCTCTCCAGCCCAGCACACTCACATCACCCTCTCCACCCCAGGACTCACTTCACTCTCTCCAGCCCAGCACACTCACATACCTCGCTCCAGCCCAGCACACTCACATCACTCTCTCCAGCCCAGGACTTACTTCACTCTCTCCAGCCCAGCACACTCACATCCCTCTCTCCAGCCCAGCACACTCACATCACCCTCTCCAGTCCAGCACACTCACATCACGCTCTCCAGCCGACCACACTCACATCCCTCTATCCAGCCCAGCACACTCACACCACTCTCCCCAGCCCAGCACACTCGCATCACTCTCTTCAGCCCAGCACACTCGCATCACTCTCTCCAGCCCAGCACACTCGCATCCCTCTCTCCAGTCCACCGCACTCACATCCTTCTCTCCAGTCCACCGCACTCACATCACTCTCTCCAGCCCAGCACACTCCCATCCCTCTCTCCAGCCCAGCACACTCACATCCCTCTCTTCTGCCCAGCACACTCGCATCCCTCTCTCCAGCCCAGCACACTCGCATCCCTCTCTCCAGCCCAGCACACTCGCATCCCTCTCTCCAGCCCAGCACACTCGCATCCCTCTCTCCAGCCAAGCACACTCGCATCCCTCTCTCCAGCCCAGCACACTCGCATCCCTCTCTCCAGCCCAGCACACTCGCATCCCTCTCTCCAGCCCAGCACACTCGCATCCCTCTCTCGAGCCCAGGACACTCACATTCCTCTCTCCAGCCCAGGACTCACTTCACTCTCTCCAGCCCAGCACTCACTTCACTCTCTCCAGCCCAGCACCCTCACATTCCTCTCTCCAGCCCAGCACACTCACATCACTCTCTCCAGCCCAGCACACTCACATCACCCTCTCTCCAGCCCAGCACACTCACATCCCTCTCTCCAGTCCACCGCACTCACATCCCTCTCTCCAGTCCACCGCACTCACATCACCCTCTCCAGCCCATCAAACTCACATCACCCTCTCCAGCCCAGCACACTCACATCACCCTCTCCAGCCCAGCAAACTCACATCACCCTCTCCAGCCCAGCACACTCACATCACTCTCTCCAGTCCAGCACACTCACATCCCTCTCTCCATCCCAGCATTCGCTTCAGTCTCTCCAGTCCAGCACACTCACATCCCTCTCTCCAGCCCAGCACGCTCACATCCCTCTCTCCAGGCCAGCACACTCACATCACCCTCTCCAGTCCAGCACACTCCTATCACGCTCTCCATCCCACCACACTCGTATCCCTCTCCCCAGCCCAGCACACTCACATCACTCTCTTCCGCCCAGCACACTCGCATCACTCTCTCTAGTCCACCGCACTCACATCCCTCTCTCCAGCCCAGCACACTCACACCACTCTCCCCAGCACACTCACATCCCTCTCTTCTGCCCAGCACACTCTCATCACTCTCTCCAGCCCAGCACACTCACATCACTCTCTCCAGCCCAGTACACTCACATCCCTCTCTCCAGCCCACCGCACTCACATCCCTCTCTCCAGCCCAGCACACTCACACCACTCTCCCCAGCACACTCACATCCCTCTCTTCTGCCCAGCACACTCTCATCACTCTCTCCAGCCCAGCACACTCGCATCCCTCTCTCCAGCCCAGCACACTCGCATCCCTCTCTCCAGCCCAGCACACTCACATCCCTCTCTCCAGCCCAGCACACTCTCATCCCTCTCTCCAGCCCAGCACTCACTTCACTCTCTCCAGCCCAGCACACTCACATCACTCTCTCCAGCCCAGCACACTCACATCACCCTCTCTCCAGCCCAGCACACTCACATCCCTCTCTCCAGTCCACCGCACTCACATCACTCTCTCCAGCCCAGCGCACTCACATCACCCTCTCCAGCCCAGCACAAACACATCACCCTCTCCAGCCCAGAAAACTCACATCACCCTCTCCAGCCCAGCACACTCACATCTCTCTCTCCAGCCCAGCACACTCGCATCTCCCTCTCTGCAGGCCAGCACACTCACATCACCCTCTCCAGCCCAGCACAGTCACATCACTCTCTCCAGCCAAGCACACTCGCATCACTCTCCCCAGCCCAGCACACTCGCATCACCCTCTCCTGCCCAGCGCACACTCATCCCTCTCTCCAGCCCAGCACACACACATCACCCTCTCCAGCCCAGCAAACTCACATCACCCTCTCCAGCCCAGCACACTCACATCACCCTCTCCAGCCCAGCACACTCACATCACCCTCTCCAGCCCAGCACACTCACATCACCCTCTCCAGCCCAGCACACTCACATCACCCTCCCCAGCCCAGCACACACACATCACCCTCTCCAGCCCAGCACACTCACATCTCTCTCTCCAGCCCAGCACACTCGCATCTCCCTCTCTGCAGGCCAGCACACTCACATCACCCTCTCCAGCCCAACACACTCTCATCCCTCTCTCCAGCCCAGCACACTCACATCCCTCTCTCCAGCCCAGTACACTCGCATCCCTCTCTCCAGCCCAGCACACTCGCATCCCTCTCTCCAGCCCAGCACGCTCGCATCCCTCTCTCCAGCCCAGCACACTCTCACACCTCTCTCCAGCACAGCACACTCGCATCCCTCTCTCCAGCCCAGCACACTCTCACACCTCTCTCCAGCCCAGCACACTCACATCCCTCTCTCCAGCACAGCACACACACACCACCCTCTCTAGTCCACCGCACTCACATCCCTCTCTCCAGCCCAGCACACTAGCATCACTCTCTCAAGCCCAGCACACACACATCACCCTATCCAGCCCAGCAAACTCACATCACCCTCTCCAGCCCAGCACACTCACATTCATCTCTCCAGCCCAGCACACTCACATCACCCTCTCCAGCCCAGCACACTCACATCACTCTCTCCAGCCCAGCACACTCACATCACTCTCTCCGGCCCAGCACTCACTTCACTCTCTCCAGCCCAGCACACACACATCACCCTCTCCAGCCCAGCACACTCACATCCCTCTCTCCAGCCCAGCACACTCACATCACTCTCTCTAGTCCACAGCATTCGCATCCCTCTCTCCAGCCCAGCACACTCCCATCCCTCTCTCCAGTCCAGCATACTCACATCACTCTCTCCAGTCCAGCACACTCACATTACTCTCTCCAGCCCAGCACACTCACATCCCTCTGTCCAGCCCAGCACACTCTCATCCCTCTCTCCAGCCCAGCACACTCACATCCCTCTCTCCAGCCCAGTACACTCACATCCCTCTCTCCAGCCCAGGAAACCCACATCACCCTCTCCAGCCCAGCACACTCACATCCCTCTCTCCCGCCCAGCACACTCGCATCCCTCTCTCCCGCCCAGCACACTCACATCACCCTCTCCAGCCCAGCACACACACATCACCCTCTCCAGCCCAGCAAACTCACATAACCCTCTCCAGCCCAGCACACTCGCATCCCTCTTTCCAGCCCAGCACACTCACGTCACTCTCTCCAGCGCAGCACACTCACATCCCTCTCTCCAGCCCAGCAGACTCACATCCCTCTCTCCAGCCCAGCAGACTCACATCACCCTCTCCAGCCCAGTAAACTCACATCACCCTCTCCAGCCCAGCACACACACATCACTCTCTCCAGCCCAGCACACTCTCGTCCCTCTCTCCAGCCCAGCACACTCGCATCCCTCTCTCCAGTCCACCGCACTCACATCCCTCTCTTCAGCCCAGCACACTGACATCACTCTCTCCAGCCCAGCACACACACATCACCCTCTCCAGCCCAGCAAACTCACATCACCCTCTCCAGCCCAGTAAACTCACATCACCCTCTCCAGCCCAGCACACTCGCATCCCTCTCTCCAGCCCAGCACACTCTCATCCCTCTCTCCAGCCCAGCACACTCTCATCCCTCTCTCCAGCCCAGCACACTCTCATCCCTCTCTCCAGCCCAGCAAACTCACATCACCCTCTCCAGCCCAGCACACTCACATCACTCTCTCCAGCCCAGCACACTCACATCACCCTCTCCAGCCCAGTAAACTCACATCACCCTCTCCAGCCCAGCACACTCACATCACTCTCTCCAGCCCAGCACACTCTCGTCCCTCTCTCCAGCCGAGCACACTCGCATCCCTCTCTCCAGTCCACCGCACTCACATCCCTCTCTTCAGCCCAGCACACTGACATCACTCTCTCCAGCCCAGCACACACACATCACCCTCTCCAGCCCAGCAAACTCACATCACCCTCTCCAGCCCAGCACACTCACATCACTCTCTCCAGCCCAGCACACTCACATCACCCTCTCCAGCCCAGTAAACTCACATCACCCTCTCCAGCCCAGCACACTCACATCCCTCTCTCCAGCCCAGCACACTCTCATCCCTCTCTCCAGCCCAGCACACTCTCATCCCTCTCTCCAGCCCTGCACACTCTCATCCCTCTCTCCAGCCCAGCACACTCTCATCCCTCTCTCCAGCCCAGCACACTCACATCCCTCTCTCCAGCCCAGTACACTCGCATCCCTCTCTCCAGCCCAGCACACTCGCATCCCTCTCTCCAGCCCAGCACACTCGCATCCCTCTCACCAGCCCAGCACACTCTCACACCTCTCTCCAGCACAGCACACTCACATCCCTCTCTCCAGCCCAGCACTCACTTCACTCTCTCCAGCCCAGCACACTCACATCCCTCTCTCCAGCACAGCACACACACACCACCCTCTCTAGTCCACCGCACTCACATCCCTCTCTCCAGCCCAGCACACTGACATCACTCTCTCAAGCCCAGCACACAAACATCACCCTATCCAGCCCAGCAAACTCACATCACCCTCTCCAGCCCAGCACACTCACATTACTCTCTCCAGCCCAGCACACTCACATCACCCTCTCCAGGCCAGCACACTCACATCCCTCTCTCCAGCCCAGCACACTCACATCACTCTCTCCGGCCCAGCACTCACTTCACTCTTTCCAGCCCAGTTCACTCAGATCACCCTCTCCAGCCCAGCCCACTCGAATCCCTCTCTCCAGCCCAGCACACTCGCATCCCTCTTTCCAGCCCAGCACACTCACATCCCTCTTTCCAGCCCAGCACACTCACATCCCTCTCTCCAGCCCAGCTCACTCACATCACCCTCTCCAGCCCAGCACACTCACATCACTCTCTCCACCCCAGGACTGACTTCACTCTCTCCAGCCCAGCACACTCACATACCTCTCTCCAGCCCAGCACACTCACATCACCCTCTCCAGTCCAGCGCACTCACATCACGCTCTCCAGCCGACCACACTCACATCCCTCTCTCCAGTCCAGCACACTCACATCACGCTCTCCAGCCGACCACACTCCCATCACTCTCTCCAGCCCAGCACACTCACATCCCTCTCTCCAGCCCAGCACACTCACATTCCTCTCGCCAGCCCAGCACACTCACATCCCTCTCTCCAGCCCAGCAAACTCACATCCCTCTCTCCAGCCCAGCAAACTCACATTCCTCTCTCCAGCCCAGCACAGTCACATCACTCTCTCTCCAGCCCAGCACACTCACATCCCTCTCTCTAGTCCACCGCACTCACATCCCTCTCTCCAGCCCAGCGCACTCACATCACTCTCTCCAGCCCAGCACACTCACATCCCTCTCTCCAGTCCACCGCACTCACATCACTCTCTCTAGCCCAGCGCACTCACATCACTCTCTCCAGCCCAGCACACTCTCATCCCTCTCTCCAGCCCAGCACACACACATCACCCTCTCCAGCCCAGCGCACTCACATCACCCTCTCCAGCCCAGCACACTCACATCTCTCTCTCCAGCCCAGGATACTCACATCTCCCTCTCTGCAGGCCAGCACACTCACATCACCCTCTCCAGCCCAGCACAGTCACATCACTCTCTCCAGCCCAGCACACTCGCATCACTCTCCCCAGCCCAGCACACTCGCATCCCTCTCTCCAGCCCAGCGCACACACATCCCTCTCTCCAGCCCAGCACACACACATCACCCTCCCCAGCCCAGCACACTCGCATCACCCTCTCCAGCCCAGCGCGCACACATCCCTCTCTCCAGCCCAGCACACACACATCACCCTCTCCAGCCCAGCACACTCACATCACCCTTTTCAGCCCAGCACACTCACATCCCCCTCTTCAGCCCAGCACACTCACATCCCTCTCTCCAGCCCAGCACACTCACATCACTCTCTCTAGTACACCGCATTCGCATCCCTCTCTCCAGTCCAGCACACTCACATCCCTCTCTCCAGCCCAGCACACTCCCATCCCTCTCTCCAGCCCAGCAGACTCACATCCCTCTCTCCAGCCCAGCACACTCACATCACTCTCTCCAGCCCAGCACACTCACATCACTCTCTCCACCCCAGGACTCACTTCACTCTCTCCAGCCCAGCACACTCGCATCCCTCTCTCCAGCCCAGCACACTCGCATCCCTCTCTCCAGCCCAGCACACTCGCATCCCTCTCACCAGCCCAGCACACTCTCACACCTCTCTCCAGCACAGCACACTCACATCCCTCTCTCCAGCCCAGCACTCACTTCACTCTCTCCAGCCCAGCACACTCACATCCCTCTCTCCAGCACAGCACACACACACCACCCTCTCTAGTCCACCGCACTCACATCCCTCTCTCCAGCCCAGCACACTGACATCACTCTCTCAAGCCCAGCACACAAACATCACCCTATCCAGCCCAGCAAACTCACATCACCCTCTCCAGCCCAGCACACTCACATTACTCTCTCCAGCCCAGCACACTCACATCACCCTCTCCAGCCCAGCACACTCACATCCCTCTCTCCAGCCCAGCACACTCACATCACTCTCTCCGGCCCAGCACTCACTTCACTCTTTCCAGCCCAGTTCACTCAGATCACCCTCTCCAGCCCAGCCCACTCGCATCCCTCTCTCCAGCCCAGCACACTCGCATCCCTCTTTCCAGCCCAGCACACTCACATCCCTCTTTCCAGCCCAGCACACTCACATCCCTCTCTCCAGCCCAGCTCACTCACATCACCCTCTCCAGCCCAGCACACTCACATCACTCTCTCCACCCCAGGACTGACTTCACTCTCCCCAGCCCAGCACACTCACATACCTCTCTCCAGCCCAGCACACTCACATCACTCTCTCCAGCCCAGGACTTACTTCACTCTCTCCAGCCCAGCACACACTCATCCCTCTCTCCAGCCCAGCACACTCACATCACCCTCTCCAGTCCAGCGCACTCACATCACGCTCTCCAGCCGACCACACTCACATCCCTCTCTCCAGTCCAGCACACTCACATCACGCTCTCCAGCCGACCACACTCCCATCACTCTCTCCAGCCCAGCACACTCACATCCCTCTCTCCAGCCCAGCACACTCACATTCCTCTCGCCAGCCCAGCACACTCACATCCCTCTCTCCAGCCCAGCAAACTCACATCCCTATCTCCAGCCCAGCAAACTCACATTCCTCTCTCCAGCCCAGCACAGTCACATCACACTCTCTCCAGCCCAGCACACTCACATCCCTCTCTCTAGTCCACCGCACTCACATCCCTCTCTCCAGCCCAGCGCACTCACATCACTCTCTCCAGCCCAGCACACTCACATCCCTCTCTCCAGTCCACCGCACTCACATCACTCTCTCTAGCCCAGCGCACTCACATCACTCTCTCCAGCCCAGCACACTCTCATCCCTCTCTCCAGCCCAGCACACACACATCACCCTCTCCAGCCCAGCGCACTCACATCACCCTCTCCAGCCCAGCACACTCACATCCCTCTCTCCAGCCCAGGATACTCACATCTCCCTCTCTGCAGGCCAGCACACTCACATCACCCTCTCCAGCCCAGCACAGTCACATCACTCTCTCCAGCCAAGCACACTTGCATCACTCTCCCCAGCCCAGCACACTCGCATCACCCTCTCCAGCCCAGCGCACACACATCCCTCTCTCCAGCCCAGCACACACACATCACCCTCCCCAGCCCAGCACACTCGCATCACCCTCTCCAGCCCAGCACACACACATCCCTCTCTCCAGCCCAGCACACACACATCACCCTCTCCAGCCCAGCACACTCACATCACCCTTTTCAGCCCAGCACACTCACATCCCCCTCTTCAGCCCAGCACACTCACATCCCTCTCTCCAGCCCAGCACACTCACATCACTCTCTCCAGCCCAGCACACTCCCATCCCTCTCTCCAGCCCAGCAGACTCACATCCCTCTCTCCAGCCCAGCACACTCACATCACTCTCTCCAGCCCAGCACACTCACATCACTCTCTCCACCCCAGGACTCACTTCACTCTCTCCAGCCCAGCACACTCACATACCTCTCTCCAGCCCAGCACACTCACATCACTCTCTCGAGCCCAGGACTTACTTCACTCTCTCCAGCCCAGCACACTCACAACCCTCTCTTCAGCCCAGCACACTCGCATCACTCTCTCCAGCCCAGCACACTCGCATCCCTCTCTCCAGTCCACCGCACTCACATCCCTCTCTCCAGTCCACCGCACTCACATCACTCTCTCCAGCCCAGCACACTCCCATCACTCTCTCCAGCCCAGCACACTCACATCCCTCTCTCCAGCCCAGCACACTCACATTCCTCTCTCCAGCCCAGCACACTCACATAACTCTCTCCAGCCCAGCACACTCACATCACCCTCTCTCCAGCCCAGCACTCTCACATCCCTCTCTCTAGTCCACCGCACGCACATCACTCTCTCCAGCCCAGCGCACTCACATCACTCTCTCCAGCCCAGCAGACTCGCATCACTCTCTCCAGCCCAGAACACTGACATCACTCTCTCTTGTCCACCGCAGTCGCATCCCTCTCTCCATTCCAGCACACTCACATCCCTCTCTCCAGCCCAGCACACTCCCATCCCTCTCTCCAGTCCAGCATACTCGCATCACTCTCTCCAGTCCAGCACACTCACATCCCTCTCTCCAGCCCAGCACACTCACATCCCTCTCTCCAGCCCAGCACACTCTCATCCCTCTCTCCAGCCCAGCACACTCACATCCCTCTCTCCAGCCCAGCACACTCTCATCCCTCTCTCCAGCCCAGTACACTCGCATCCCTCATTCCAGCCCAGCACACTCGCATCCATCTCTCCAGCCCAGCACACTCGCATCCCTCTCTCCAGCCCAGCACACTCTCACACCTCTCTCCAGCACAGCACACTCACATCCCTCTCTCCAGCCCAGCACATCTCACACCTCTCTCCAGCCCAGCTCACTCACTTCACTCTCTCCAGCCCAGCACACTCACATCCCTCTCTCCAGCACAGCACAGTCACATCACTCTCTCCGGCCCAGCACTCACTTCACTCTTTCCAGCCCAGTACACTCACATACCTCTCTCCAGCCCAGCACACTCACATCACTCTCTCCAGCCCAGGACTTACTTCACTCTCTCCAGCCCAGCACACTCACATCCCTCTCTCCAGCCCAGCACACTCACATCACCCTCTCCAGTCCAGCACACTCACATCACGCTCTCCAGCCGACCACACTCACATCCCTCTATCCAGCCCAGCACACTCACACCACTCTCCCCAGCCCAGCACACTCGCATCCCTCTCTTCAGCCCAGCATACTCGCATCACTCTCAACAGCCCAGCACACTCGCATCCCTCTCTCCAGTCCACCGCACTCACATCCCTCTCTCCAGTCCACTGCACTCACATCACTCTCTCCAGCCCAGCACACTCCCATCACTCTCTCCAGCCCAGCACACTCACATCCCTCTCTCCAGCCCAGCACACTCACATTCCTCTCTCCAGCCCAGCACACTCACATCCCTCTCTCCAGCCCAGCAAACTCACATTCCTCTCTCCAGCCCAGCACACTCACATCACCCTCTCTCCAGCCCAGCACACTCACATCCGTCTCTCCAGTCCACCGCACTCACATTTCCTCTCTCCAGCCCTGCGCACTCACATCACTCTCTCCAGCCCAGCACACTCACATCCCTCTCTCCAGCCCAGCACACACACATCACCCTCTCCAGCCCAGCACACACACATCACCCTCTCCAGCCCAGAAAACAAACATCACCCTCTCCAGCCCAGCGCACACACATCTCTCTCTCCAGCCCAGCACACTCACATCTCCCTCTCTGCAGGCCAGCACATTCACATCACCCTCTCCACCCCAGCACCGTCACATCACTCTCTCCAGCCAAGCACACTCGCATCACTCTCCCCAGCCCAGCACACACACATCCCTCTCTCCAGCCCAGCACACACACATCACCCTCTCCAGCCCAGCAAACTCACATCACCCTCTCCAGCCCAGCACACTCACATCACCCTCTCCAGCCCAGCACACTCACATCACCCTCTCCAGCCCAGCACACTCACATCACCCTCTCCAGCCCAGCACACACACATCACCCTCTCCAGCCCAGCACACACACATCACCCTCTCCAGCCCAGCACACTCACATCCCTCTCTCCAGCACAGCACACTCACATCACTCTCTCTAGTCCACCGCATTCGCATCGCTCTCTCCAGCCCAGCACACCCCCATCCCTCTCTACAGTCCAGCATACTCACATCACTCTCTCCAGTCCAGCACACTCACATCCCTCTCCCCAGCCCAGCACACTCGCATCCCTCTCTCCAGCCCAGCACACTTGCATCCCTCTCTCCAGCCCAGCACACTCTCAACCCTCTCTCCAGCCCAGCACACTCACATCCCTCTCTCCAGCCCAGTACACTCACATCCCTCTCTCCAGCCCAGCACACACACATCCCTCTCTCCAGCCCAGCACACACACATCACCCTCTCCAGCCCAGCACACTCACATCACTCTCTCCCGCCCAGCGCACTCACATCACCCTCTCCAGCCCAGAACACACACATCACCCTCTCCAGCCCAGCAAACTCACATCACCCTCTCCAGCCCAGCACACGCAAATCACCCTCTCCAGCCCAGCACACTCACATCCCTCTCTCCAGCCCAGCACACTCGCATCCCTCTTTCCAGCCCAGCACACTCACATCACTCTCTCCAGCGCAGCACACTCACATCCCTCTCTCCAGCCCAGCAGACTCACATCCCTCTCTCCAGCCCAGCAGACTCACATCACCCTCTCCAGTCCAGCACACTCACATCCCTCTCTCCAGCCCAGCACACTCACACCACTCTCCCCAGCCCAGCACACTCCCATCCCTCTCTTCAGTCCAGCACACTCACATCCCTCTCTCCAGCCCAGCACACTCACACCACTCTCCCCAGCCCAGCACACTCACATCCCTCTCTTCAGCCCAGCACACTCGCATCCCTCTCTCCAGTCCACCGCACTCACATCCCTCTCTCCAGCCCAGCACACTAACATCACTCTCTCCAGCCCAGCACACACACATCACCCTCTCCAGCCCATCAAACTCACATCACCCTCTCCAGCCCAGCACACTCACATCCCTCTCTCCATCCCAGCATTCGCTTCAGTCTCTCCAGTCCAGCACACTCACATCCCTCTCTCCAGCCCAGCACGCTCACATCCCTCTCTCCAGCCCAGCACACTCACATCCCTCTCTCCAGCCCAGCAAACTCACATTCCTCTCTCCAGCCCAGCACACTCACATCACTCTCTCCAGCCCAGCACACTCACATCACCCTCTCTCCAGCCCAGCACACTCACATC
The DNA here is from genome assembly GCF_047496885.1 of Scyliorhinus torazame. NCBI lineage: Eukaryota > Metazoa > Chordata > Chondrichthyes > Carcharhiniformes > Scyliorhinidae > Scyliorhinus > Scyliorhinus torazame. The sequence goes on along the minus strand of NC_092710.1, from coordinate 87,700,372 downwards.
CCTCTCTCCAGTCCACCGCACTCACATTTCCTCTCTCCAGCCCAGCGCACTCACATCACTCTCTCCAGCCCAGCACACTCACATCCCTCTCTCCAGTCCACCGCACTCATCACTCTCTCCAGCCCAGCGCACTCACATCACTCTCTCCAGCCCTGCACACTCATATCCCTCTCTCCAGCCCAGCACACACACACCACCCTATCCAGCCCAGCACACACACATCACCCTCTCCAGCCCAGAAAACAAACATCACCCTCTCCAGCCCAGCGCACACACATCTCTCTCTCCAGCCCAGCACACACACATCTCCCTCTCTGCAGGCCAGCACACTCACATCACCCTCTCCAGCCCAGCACACGTCACATCACTCTCTCCAGCCAAGCACACTCGCATCACCCTCTCCAGCCCAGCACACACACATCCCTCTCTCCAGCCCAGCACACACACATCACCCTCTCCAGCCCAGCAAACTCACATCACCCTCTCCAGCCCAGCACACTCACATCACCCTCTCCAGCCCAGCACACTCACATCACCCTCTCCAGCCCAGCACACTCACATCACCCTCTCCAGCCCAGCACACTCACATCACCCTCTCCAGCCCAGCACACTCACATCACCCTCTCCAGCCCAGCACACTCACATCCCTCTCTCCAGCACAGCACACTCACATCACTCTCTAGTCCACCGCATTCGCATCACTCTCTCCAGTCCAGCATACTCACTTCACTCTCTCCAGTCCAGCACACTCACATCCCTCTCTCCAGCCCAGCACACACACATCCCTCTCTCCAGCCCAGCACACTTGCATCCCTCTCTCCAGCCCAGCACACTCTCAACCCTCTCTCCAGCCCAGCACACTCACATCCCTCTCTCCAGCCCAGTACACTCACATCCCTCTCTCCAGCCCAGCACACACACATCCCTCTCTCCAGCCCAGCACACACACATCACCCTCTCCAGCCCAGCACACTCACATCACTCTCTCCCGCCCAGCGCACTCACATCACCCTCTCCAGCCCAGCACACACACATCACCCTCTCCAGCCCAGCAAACTCACATCACCCTCTCCAGCCCAGCACACGCACATCACCGTCTCCAGCCCAGCACACTCACATCACCCTCTCCAGCCCAGCACACTAACATCCCTCTCTCCAGCCCAGCACACTCTCATCCCTCTCTCCAGCCCAGCACAGTCACATCACTCTCTCCAGCCAAGCACACTCGCTTCACTCTCCCCAGCCCAGCACACTCGCATCACCCTCTCCTGCCCAGCGCACACACATCCCTCTCTCCAGCCCAGCACACACACATCACCCTCTCCAGCCCAGCAAACTCACATCACCCTCTCCAGCCCAGCACACTCACATCACCCTCTCCAGCCCAGCACACACACATCACCCTCTCCAGCCCTGCACACTCACATCACCCTTTTCAGCCCAGCACACTCACATCCCTCTCTCCAGCCCAGCACACTCACATCACTCTCTCTTGTCCACCGCATTCGCATCCCTCTCTCCAGTCCAGCACACTCACATCCCTCTCTCCAGCCCAGCACACTCCCATCCCTCTCTCCAGCCCAGCACACTCACATCACCCTCTCCACCCCAGGACTCACTTCACTCTCTCCAGCCCAGCACACTCACATACCTCGCTCCAGCCCAGCACACTCACATCACTCTCTCCAGCCCAGGACTTACTTCACTCTCTCCAGCCCAGCACACTCACATCCCTCTCTCCAGCCCAGCACACTCACATCACCCTCTCCAGTCCAGCACACTCACATCACGCTCTCCAGCCGACCACACTCACATCCCTCTATCCAGCCCAGCACACTCACACCACTCTCCCCAGCCCAGCACACTCGCATCACTCTCTTCAGCCCAGCACACTCGCATCACTCTCTCCAGCCCAGCACACTCGCATCCCTCTCTCCAGTCCACCGCACTCACATCCTTCTCTCCAGTCCACCGCACTCACATCACTCTCTCCAGCCCAGCACACTCCCATCCCTCTCTCCAGCCCAGCACACTCACATCCCTCTCTTCTGCCCAGCACACTCGCATCCCTCTCTCCAGCCCAGCACACTCGCATCCTTCTCTCCAGCCCAGCACACTCGCATCCCTCTCTCCAGCCCAGCACACTCGCATCCCTCTCTCCAGCCAAGCACACTCGCATCCCTCTCTCCAGCCCAGCACACTCGCATCCCTCTCTCCAGCCCAGCACACTCGCATCCCTCTCTCCAGCCCAGCACACTCGCATCCCTCTCTCGAGCGCAGGACACTCACATTCCTCTCTCCAGCCCAGGACTCACTTCACTCTCTCCAGCCCAGCACTCACTTCACTCTCTCCAGCCCAGCACACTCACATTCCTCTCTCCAGCCCAGCACACTCACATCACTCTCTCCAGCCCAGCACACTCACATCACCCTCTCTCCAGCCCAGCACACTCACATCCCTCTCTCCAGTCCACCGCACTCACATCCCTCTCTCCAGTCCACCGCACTCACATCACCCTCTCCAGCCCATCAAACTCACATCACCCTCTCCAGCCCAGCACACTCACATCACCCTCTCCAGCCCAGCAAACTCACATCACCCTCTCCAGCCCAGCACACTCACATCACTCTCTCCAGTCCAGCACACTCACATCCCTCTCTCCATCCCAGCATTCGCTTCAGTCTCTCCAGTCCAGCACACTCACATCCCTCTCTCCAGCCCAGCACGCTCACATCCCTCTCTCCAGGCCAGCACACTCACATCACCCTCTCCAGTCCAGCACACTCCTATCACGCTCTCCATCCCACCACACTCGTATCCCTCTCCCCAGCCCAGCACACTCACATCACTCTCTTCCGCCCAGCACACTCGCATCACTCTCTCTAGTCCACCGCACTCACATCCCTCTCTCCAGCCCAGCACACTCACACCACTCTCCCCAGCACACTCACATCCCTCTCTTCTGCCCAGCACACTCTCATCACTCTCTCCAGCCCAGCACACTCACATCACTCTCTCCAGCCCAGTACACTCACATCCCTCTCTCCAGCCCACCGCACTCACATCCCTCTCTCCAGCCCAGCACACTCACACCACTCTCCCCAGCACACTCACATCCCTCTCTTCTGCCCAGCACACTCTCATCACTCTCTCCAGCCCAGCACACTCGCATCCCTCTCTCCAGCCCAGCACACTCGCATCCCTCTCTCCAGCCCAGCACACTCACATCCCTCTCTCCAGCCCAGCACACTCTCATCCCTCTCTCCAGCCCAGCACTCACTTCACTCTCTCCAGCCCAGCACACTCACATCACTCTCTCCAGCCCAGCACACTCACATCACCCTCTCTCCAGCCCAGCACACTCACATCCCTCTCTCTAGTCCACCGCACTCACATCCCTCTCTCCAGCCCAGCGCACTCACATCACTCTCTCCAGCCCAGCACACTCACATCCCTCTCTCCAGTCCACCGCACTCACATCACTCTCTCCAGCCCAGCGCACTCACATCACCCTCTCCAGCCCAGCACAAACACATCACCCTCTCCAGCCCAGAAAACTCACATCACCCTCTCCAGCCCAGCACACTCACATCTCTCTCTCCAGCCCAGCACACTCGCATCTCCCTCTCTGCAGGCCAGCACACTCACATCACCCTCTCCAGCCCAGCACAGTCACATCACTCTCTCCAGCCAAGCACACTCGCATCACTCTCCCCAGCCCAGCACACTCGCATCACCCTCTCCTGCCCAGCGCACACTCATCCCTCTCTCCAGCCCAGCACACACACATCACCCTCTCCAGCCCAGCAAACTCACATCACCCTCTCCAGCCCAGCACACTCACATCACCCTCTCCAGCCCAGCACACTCACATCACCCTCTCCAGCCCAGCACACTCACATCACCCTCTCCAGCCCAGCACACTCACATCACCCTCCCCAGCCCAGCACACACACATCACCCTCTCCAGCCCAGCACACTCACATCTCTCTCTCCAGCCCAGCACACTCGCATCTCCCTCTCTGCAGGCCAGCACACTCACATCACCCTCTCCAGCCCAACACACTCTCATCCCTCTCTCCAGCCCAGCACACTCACATCCCTCTCTCCAGCCCAGTACACTCGCATCCCTCTCTCCAGCCCAGCACACTCGCATCCCTCTCTCCAGCCCAGCACGCTCGCATCCCTCTCTCCAGCCCAGCACACTCTCACACCTCTCTCCAGCACAGCACACTCGCATCCCTCTCTCCAGCCCAGCACACTCTCACACCTCTCTCCAGCCCAGCACACTCACATCCCTCTCTCCAGCACAGCACACACACACCACCCTCTCTAGTCCACCGCACTCACATCCCTCTCTCCAGCCCAGCACACTAGCATCACTCTCTCAAGCCCAGCACACACACATCACCCTATCCAGCCCAGCAAACTCACATCACCCTCTCCAGCCCAGCACACTCACATTCATCTCTCCAGCCCAGCACACTCACATCACCCTCTCTAGTCCACCGCACTCACATCCCTCTCTCCAGCCCAGCACACTAGCATCACTCTCTCAAGCCCAGCACACACACATCACCCTATCCAGCCCAGCACACTCACATCACTCTCTCCAGCCCAGCACACTCACATCACTCTCTCCGGCCCAGCACTCACTTCACTCTCTCCAGCCCAGCACACACACATCACCCTCTCCAGCCCAGCACACTCACATCCCTCTCTCCAGCCCAGCACACTCACATCACTCTCTCTAGTCCACAGCATTCGCATCCCTCTCTCCAGCCCAGCACACTCCCATCCCTCTCTCCAGTCCAGCATACTCACATCACTCTCTCCAGTCCAGCACACTCACATTACTCTCTCCAGCCCAGCACACTCACATCCCTCTGTCCAGCCCAGCACACTCTCATCCCTCTCTCCAGCCCAGCACACTCACATCCCTCTCTCCAGCCCAGTACACTCACATCCCTCTCTCCAGCCCAGGAAACCCACATCACCCTCTCCAGCCCAGCACACTCACATCCCTCTCTCCAGCCCAGCACACTCGCATCCCTCTCTCCCGCCCAGCACACTCACATCACCCTCTCCAGCCCAGCACACACACATCACCCTCTCCAGCCCAGCAAACTCACATAACCCTCTCCAGCCCAGCACACTCGCATCCCTCTTTCCAGCCCAGCACACTCACGTCACTCTCTCCAGCGCAGCACACTCACATCCCTCTCTCCAGCCCAGCAGACTCACATCCCTCTCTCCAGCCCAGCAGACTCACATCACCCTCTCCAGCCCAGTAAACTCACATCACCCTCTCCAGCCCAGCACACACACATCACTCTCTCCAGCCCATCACACTCTCGTCCCTCTCTCCAGCCCAGCACACTCGCATCCCTCTCTCCAGTCCACCGCACTCACATCCCTCTCTTCAGCCCAGCACACTGACATCACTCTCTCCAGCCCAGCACACACACATCACCCTCTCCAGCCCAGCAAACTCACATCACCCTCTCCAGCCCAGTAAACTCACATCACCCTCTCCAGCCCAGCACACTCGCATCCCTCTCTCCAGCCCAGCACACTCTCATCCCTCTCTCCAGCCCAGCACACTCTCATCCCTCTCTCCAGCCCAGCACACTCTCATCCCTCTCTCCAGCCCAGCAAACTCACATCACCCTCTCCAGCCCAGCACACTCACATCACTCTCTCCAGCCCAGCAAACTCACATCCCTCTCTCCAGCCCAGCACACTCACATCACTCTCTCCAGCCCAGCACACTCACATCACCCTCTCCAGCCCAGTAAACTCACATCACCCTCTCCAGCCCAGCACACTCACATCACTCTCTCCAGCCCAGCACACTCTCGTCCCTCTCTCCAGCCGAGCACACTCGCATCCCTCTCTCCAGTCCACCGCACTCACATCCCTCTCTTCAGCCCAGCACACTGACATCACTCTCTCCAGCCCAGCACACTCTCGTCCCTCTCTCCAGCCGAGCACACTCGCATCCCTCTCTCCAGTCCACCGCACTCACATCCCTCTCTCCAGCCCAGCAAACTCACATCACTCTCTCCAGCCCAGCACACTCTCATCCCTCTCTCCAGCCCAGCACACACACATCACCCTCTCCAGCCCAGCAAACTCACATCACCCTCTCCAGCCCAGCACACTCACATCACCCTCTCCAGCCCAGCACACTCACATCACCCTCTCCAGCCCAGCACACTCACATCACCCTCTCCAGCCCAGCACACTCACATCACCCTCCCCAGCCCAGCACACACACATCACCCTCTCCAGCCCAGCACACTCACATCTCTCTCTCCAGCCCAGCACACTCGCATCTCCCTCTCTGCAGGCCAGCACACTCACATCACCCTCTCCAGCCCAACACACTCTCATCCCTCTCTCCAGCCCAGCACACTCACATCCCTCTCTCCAGCCCAGTACACTCGCATCCCTCTCTCCAGCCCAGCACACTCGCATCCCTCTCTCCAGCCCAGCACGCTCGCATCCCTCTCTCCAGCCCAGCACACTCTCACACCTCTCTCCAGCACAGCACACTCGCATCCCTCTCTCCAGCCCAGCACACTCTCACACCTCTCTCCAGCCCAGCACACTCACATCCCTCTCTCCAGCACAGCACACACACACCACCCTCTCTAGTCCACCGCACTCACATCCCTCTCTCCAGCCCAGCACACTAGCATCACTCTCTCAAGCCCAGCACACACACATCACCCTATCCAGCCCAGCAAACTCACATCACCCTCTCCAGCCCAGCACACTCACATTCATCTCTCCAGCCCAGCACACTCACATCACCCTCTCTAGTCCACCGCACTCACATCCCTCTCTCCAGCCCAGCACACTAGCATCACTCTCTCAAGCCCAGCACACACACATCACCCTATCCAGCCCAGCACACTCACATCACTCTCTCCAGCCCAGCACACTCACATCACTCTCTCCGGCCCAGCACTCACTTCACTCTCTCCAGCCCAGCACACACACATCACCCTCTCCAGCCCAGCACACTCACATCCCTCTCTCCAGCCCAGCACACTCACATCACTCTCTCTAGTCCACAGCATTCGCATCCCTCTCTCCAGCCCAGCACACTCCCATCCCTCTCTCCAGTCCAGCATACTCACATCACTCTCTCCAGTCCAGCACACTCACATTACTCTCTCCAGCCCAGCACACTCACATCCCTCTGTCCAGCCCAGCACACTCTCATCCCTCTCTCCAGCCCAGCACACTCACATCCCTCTCTCCAGCCCAGTACACTCACATCCCTCTCTCCAGCCCAGGAAACCCACATCACCCTCTCCAGCCCAGCACACTCACATCCCTCTCTCCAGCCCAGCACACTCGCATCCCTCTCTCCCGCCCAGCACACTCACATCACCCTCTCCAGCCCAGCACACACACATCACCCTCTCCAGCCCAGCAAACTCACATAACCCTCTCCAGCCCAGCACACTCGCATCCCTCTTTCCAGCCCAGCACACTCACGTCACTCTCTCCAGCGCAGCACACTCACATCCCTCTCTCCAGCCCAGCAGACTCACATCCCTCTCTCCAGCCCAGCAGACTCACATCACCCTCTCCAGCCCAGTAAACTCACATCACCCTCTCCAGCCCAGCACACACACATCACTCTCTCCAGCCCAGCACACTCTCGTCCCTCTCTCCAGCCCAGCACACTCGCATCCCTCTCTCCAGTCCACCGCACTCACATCCCTCTCTTCAGCCCAGCACACTGACATCACTCTCTCCAGCCCAGCACACACACATCACCCTCTCCAGCCCAGCAAACTCACATCACCCTCTCCAGCCCAGTAAACTCACATCACCCTCTCCAGCCCAGCACACTCGCATCCCTCTCTCCAGCCCAGCACACTCTCATCCCTCTCTCCAGCCCAGCACACTCTCATCCCTCTCTCCAGCCCAGCACACTCTCATCCCTCTCTCCAGCCCAGCAAACTCACATCACCCTCTCCAGCCCAGCACACTCACATCACTCTCTCCAGCCCAGCAAACTCACATCCCTCTCTCCAGCCCAGCACACTCACATCACTCTCTCCAGCCCAGCACACTCACATCACCCTCTCCAGCCCAGTAAACTCACATCACCCTCTCCAGCCCAGCACACTCACATCACTCTCTCCAGCCCAGCACACTCTCGTCCCTCTCTCCAGCCGAGCACACTCGCATCCCTCTCTCCAGTCCACCGCACTCACATCCCTCTCTTCAGCCCAGCACACTGACATCACTCTCTCCAGCCCAGCACACTCTCGTCCCTCTCTCCAGCCGAGCACACTCGCATCCCTCTCTCCAGTCCACCGCACTCACATCCCTCTCTCCAGCCCAGCAAACTCACATCACTCTCTCCAGCCCAGCACACTCTCATCCCTCTCTCCAGCCCAGCAAACTCACATCACCCTCTCCAGCCCAGCACACTCACATCACTCTCTCCAGCCCAGCACACTCACATCACCCTCTCCAGCCCAGTAAACTCACATCACCCTCTCCAGCCCAGCACACTCACATCACTCTCTCCAGCCCAGCACACTCTCGTCCCTCTCTCCAGCCGAGCACACTCGCATCCCTCTCTCCAGTCCACCGCACTCACATCCCTCTCTTCAGCCCAGCACACTGACATCACTCTCTCCAGCCCAGCACACACACATCACCCTCTCCAGCCCAGCAAACTCACATCACCCTCTCCAGCCCAGCACACTCACATCACTCTCTCCAGCCCAGCACACTCACATCACCCTCTCCAGCCCAGTAAACTCACATCACCCTCTCCAGCCCAGCACACTCACATCCCTCTCTCCAGCCCAGCACACTCTCATCCCTCTCTCCAGCCCAGCACACTCTCATCCCTCTCTCCAGCCCTGCACACTCTCATCCCTCTCTCCAGCCCAGCACACTCTCATCCCTCTCTCCAGCCCAGCACACTCACATCCCTCTCTCCAGCCCAGTACACTCGCATCCCTCTCTCCAGCCCAGCACACTCGCATCCCTCTCTCCAGCCCAGCACACTCGCATCCCTCTCACCAGCCCAGCACACTCTCACACCTCTCTCCAGCACAGCACACTCACATCCCTCTCTCCAGCCCAGCACTCACTTCACTCTCTCCAGCCCAGCACACTCACATCCCTCTCTCCAGCACAGCACACACACACCACCCTCTCTAGTCCACCGCACTCACATCCCTCTCTCCAGCCCAGCACACTGACATCACTCTCTCAAGCCCAGCACACAAACATCACCCTATCCAGCCCAGCAAACTCACATCACCCTCTCCAGCCCAGCACACTCACATTACTCTCTCCAGCCCAGCACACTCACATCACCCTCTCCAGGCCAGCACACTCACATCCCTCTCTCCAGCCCAGCACACTCACATCACTCTCTCCGGCCCAGCACTCACTTCACTCTTTCCAGCCCAGTTCACTCAGATCACCCTCTCCAGCCCAGCCCACTCGAATCCCTCTCTCCAGCCCAGCACACTCGCATCCCTCTTTCCAGCCCAGCACACTCACATCCCTCTTTCCAGCCCAGCACACTCACATCCCTCTCTCCAGCCCAGCTCACTCACATCACCCTCTCCAGCCCAGCACACTCACATCACTCTCTCCACCCCAGGACTGACTTCACTCTCTCCAGCCCAGCACACTCACATACCTCTCTCCAGCCCAGCACACTCACATCACCCTCTCCAGTCCAGCGCACTCACATCACGCTCTCCAGCCGACCACACTCACATCCCTCTCTCCAGTCCAGCACACTCACATCACGCTCTCCAGCCGACCACACTCCCATCACTCTCTCCAGCCCAGCACACTCACATCCCTCTCTCCAGCCCAGCACACTCACATTCCTCTCGCCAGCCCAGCACACTCACATCCCTCTCTCCAGCCCAGCAAACTCACATCCCTCTCTCCAGCCCAGCAAACTCACATTCCTCTCTCCAGCCCAGCACAGTCACATCACTCTCTCTCCAGCCCAGCACACTCACATCCCTCTCTCTAGTCCACCGCACTCACATCCCTCTCTCCAGCCCAGCGCACTCACATCACTCTCTCCAGCCCAGCACACTCACATCCCTCTCTCCAGTCCACCGCACTCACATCACTCTCTCTAGCCCAGCGCACTCACATCACTCTCTCCAGCCCAGCGCACACTCATCCCTCTCTCCAGCCCAGCACACACACATCACCCTCTCCAGCCCAGCGCACTCACATCACCCTCTCCAGCCCAGCACACTCACATCTCTCTCTCCAGCCCAGGATACTCACATCTCCCTCTCTGCAGGCCAGCACACTCACATCACCCTCTCCAGCCCAGCACAGTCACATCACTCTCTCCAGCCCAGCACACTCGCATCACTCTCCCCAGCCCAGCACACTCGCATCCCTCTCTCCAGCCCAGCGCACACACATCCCTCTCTCCAGCCCAGCACACACACATCACCCTCCCCAGCCCAGCACACTCGCATCACCCTCTCCAGCCCAGCGCACACACATCCCTCTCTCCAGCCCAGCACACACACATCACCCTCTCCAGCCCAGCACACTCACATCACCCTTTTCAGCCCAGCACACTCACATCCCCCTCTTCAGCCCAGCACACTCACATCCCTCTCTCCAGCCCAGCACACTCACATCACTCTCTCTAGTACACCGCATTCGCATCCCTCTCTCCAGTCCAGCACACTCACATCCCTCTCTCCAGCCCAGCACACTCCCATCCCTCTCTCCAGCCCAGCAGACTCACATCCCTCTCTCCAGCCCAGCACACTCACATCACTCTCTCCAGCCCAGCACACTCACATCACTCTCTCCACCCCAGGACTCACTTCACTCTCTCCAGCCCAGCACACTCGCATCCCTCTCTCCAGCCCAGCACACTCGCATCCCTCTCTCCAGCCCAGCACACTCGCATCCCTCTCACCAGCCCAGCACACTCTCACACCTCTCTCCAGCACAGCACACTCACATCCCTCTCTCCAGCCCAGCACTCACTTCACTCTCTCCAGCCCAGCACACTCACATCCCTCTCTCCAGCACAGCACACACACACCACCCTCTCTAGTCCACCGCACTCACATCCCTCTCTCCAGCCCAGCACACTGACATCACTCTCTCAAGCCCAGCACACAAACATCACCCTATCCAGCCCAGCAAACTCACATCACCCTCTCCAGCCCAGCACACTCACATTACTCTCTCCAGCCCAGCACACTCACATCACCCTCTCCAGCCCAGCACACTCACATCCCTCTCTCCAGCCCAGCACACTCACATCACTCTCTCCGGCCCAGCACTCACTTCACTCTTTCCAGCCCAGTTCACTCAGATCACCCTCTCCAGCCCAGCCCACTCGCATCCCTCTCTCCAGCCCAGCACACTCGCATCCCTCTTTCCAGCCCAGCACACTCACATCCCTCTTTCCAGCCCAGCACACTCACATCCCTCTCTCCAGCCCAGCTCACTCACATCACCCTCTCCAGCCCAGCACACTCACATCACTCTCTCCACCCCAGGACTGACTTCACTCTCTCCAGCCCAGCACACTCACATACCTCTCTCCAGCCCAGCACACTCACATCACTCTCTCCAGCCCAGGACTTACTTCACTCTCTCCAGCCCAGCACACACTCATCCCTCTCTCCAGCCCAGCACACTCACATCACCCTCTCCAGTCCAGCGCACTCACATCACGCTCTCCAGCCGACCACACTCACATCCCTCTCTCCAGTCCAGCACACTCACATCACGCTCTCCAGCCGACCACACTCCCATCACTCTCTCCAGCCCAGCACACTCACATCCCTCTCTCCAGCCCAGCACACTCACATTCCTCTCGCCAGCCCAGCACACTCACATCCCTCTCTCCAGCCCAGCAAACTCACATCCCTATCTCCAGCCCAGCAAACTCACATTCCTCTCTCCAGCCCAGCACAGTCACATCACACTCTCTCCAGCCCAGCACACTCACATCCCTCTCTCTAGTCCACCGCACTCACATCCCTCTCTCCAGCCCAGCGCACTCACATCACTCTCTCCAGCCCAGCACACTCACATCCCTCTCTCCAGTCCACCGCACTCACATCACTCTCTCTAGCCCAGCGCACTCACATCACTCTCTCCAGCCCAGCACACTCTCATCCCTCTCTCCAGCCCAGCACACACACATCACCCTCTCCAGCCCAGCGCACTCACATCACCCTCTCCAGCCCAGCACACTCACATCTCTCTCTCCAGCCCAGGATACTCACATCTCCCTCTCTGCAGGCCAGCACACTCACATCACCCTCTCCAGCCCAGCACAGTCACATCACTCTCTCCAGCCAAGCACACTTGCATCACTCTCCCCAGCCCAGCACACTCGCATCACCCTCTCCAGCCCAGCGCACACACATCCCTCTCTCCAGCCCAGCACACACACATCACCCTCCCCAGCCCAGCACACTCGCATCACCCTCTCCAGCCCAGCACACACACATCCCTCTCTCCAGCCCAGCACACACACATCACCCTCTCCAGCCCAGCACACTCACATCACCCTTTTCAGCCCAGCACACTCACATCCCCCTCTTCAGCCCAGCACACTCACATCCCTCTCTCCAGCCCAGCACACTCACATCACTCTCTCCAGCCCAGCACACTCCCATCCCTCTCTCCAGCCCAGCAGACTCACATCCCTCTCTCCAGCCCAGCACACTCACATCACTCTCTCCAGCCCAGCACACTCACATCACTCTCTCCACCCCAGGACTCACTTCACTCTCTCCAGCCCAGCACACTCACATACCTCTCTCCAGCCAAGCACACTCACATCACTCTCTCGAGCCCAGGACTTACTTCACTCTCTCCAGCCCAGCACACTCACAACCCTCTCTTCAGCCCAGCACACTCGCATCACTCTCTCCAGCCCAGCACACTCGCATCCCTCTCTCCAGTCCACCGCACTCACATCCCTCTCTCCAGTCCACCGCACTCACATCACTCTCTCCAGCCCAGCGCACTCACATCACTCTCTCCAGCCCAGCAGACTCGCATCACTCTCTCCAGCCCAGAACACTGACATCACTCTCTCTTGTCCACCGCAGTCGCATCCCTCTCTCCATTCCAGCACACTCACATCCCTCTCTCCAGCCCAGCACACTCCCATCCCTCTCTCCAGTCCAGCATACTCGCATCACTCTCTCCAGTCCAGCACACTCACATCCCTCTCTCCAGCCCAGCACACTCACATCCCTCTCTCCAGCCCAGCACACTCTCATCCCTCTCTCCAGCCCAGCACACTCACATCCCTCTCTCCAGCCCAGCACACTCTCATCCCTCTCTCCAGCCCAGTACACTCGCATCCCTCATTCCAGCCCAGCACACTCGCATCCATCTCTCCAGCCCAGCACACTCGCATCCCTCTCTCCAGCCCAGCACACTCTCACACCTCTCTCCAGCACAGCACACTCACATCCCTCTCTCCAGCCCAGCACATCTCACACCTCTCTCCAGCCCAGCTCACTCACTTCACTCTCTCCAGCCCAGCACACTCACATCCCTCTCTCCAGCACAGCACACTCACATCACTCTCTCCGGCCCAGCACTCACTTCACTCTTTCCAGCCCAGTACACTCACATACCTCTCTCCAGCCCAGCACACTCACATCACTCTCTCCAGCCCAGGACTTACTTCACTCTCTCCAGCCCAGCACACTCACATCCCTCTCTCCAGCCCAGCACACTCACATCACCCTCTCCAGTCCAGCACACTCACATCACGCTCTCCAGCCGACCACACTCACATCCCTCTATCCAGCCCAGCACACTCACACCACTCTCCCCAGCCCAGCACACTCGCATCCCTCTCTTCAGCCCAGCATACTCGCATCACTCTCAACAGCCCAGCACACTCGCATCCCTCTCTCCAGTCCACCGCACTCACATCCCTCTCTCCAGTCCACTGCACTCACATCACTCTCTCCAGCCCAGCACACTCACATCCCTCTCTCCAGCCCAGCACACTCACATTCCTCTCTCCAGCCCAGCACACTCACATCCCTCTCTCCAGCCCAGCAAACTCACATTCCTCTCTCCAGCCCAGCACACTCACATCACCCTCTCTCCAGCCCAGCACACTCACATCCGTCTCTCCAGTCCACCGCACTCACATTTCCTCTCTCCAGCCCTGCGCACTCACATCACTCTCTCCAGCCCAGCACACTCACATCCCTCTCTCCAGCCCAGCACACACACATCACCCTCTCCAGCCCAGCACACACACATCACCCTCTCCAGCCCAGAAAACAAACATCACCCTCTCCAGCCCAGCGCACACACATCTCTCTCTCCAGCCCAGCACACTCACATCTCCCTCTCTGCAGGCCAGCACATTCACATCACCCTCTCCACCCCAGCACCGTCACATCACTCTCTCCAGCCAAGCACACTCGCATCACTCTCCCCAGCCCAGCACACACACATCCCTCTCTCCAGCCCAGCACACACACATCACCCTCTCCAGCCCAGCAAACTCACATCACCCTCTCCAGCCCAGCACACTCACATCACCCTCTCCAGCCCAGCACACTCACATCACCCTCTCCAGCCCAGCACACTCACATCACCCTCTCCAGCCCAGCACACACACATCACCCTCTCCAGCCCAGCACACACACATCACCCTCTCCAGCCCAGCACACTCACATCCCTCTCTCCAGCACAGCACACTCACATCACTCTCTCTAGTCCACCGCATTCGCATCGCTCTCTCCAGCCCAGCACACCCCCATCCCTCTCTCCAGTCCAGCATACTCACATCACTCTCTCCAGTCCAGCACACTCACATCCCTCTCCCCAGCCCAGCACACTCGCATCCCTCTCTCCAGCCCAGCACACTTGCATCCCTCTCTCCAGCCCAGCACACTCTCAACCCTCTCTCCAGCCCAGCACACTCACATCCCTCTCTCCAGCCCAGTACACTCACATCCCTCTCTCCAGCCCAGCACACACACATCCCTCTCTCCAGCCCAGCACACACACATCACCCTCTCCAGCCCAGCACACTCACATCACTCTCTCCCGCCCAGCGCACTCACATCACCCTCTCCAGCCCAGAACACACACATCACCCTCTCCAGCCCAGCAAACTCACATCACCCTCTCCAGCCCAGCACACGCAAATCACCCTCTCCAGCCCAGCACACTCACATCCCTCTCTCCAGCCCAGCACACTCGCATCCCTCTTTCCAGCCCAGCACACTCACATCACTCTCTCCAGCGCAGCACACTCACATCCCTCTCTCCAGCCCAGCAGACTCACATCCCTCTCTCCAGCCCAGCAGACTCACATCACCCTCTCCAGTCCAGCACACTCACATCCCTCTCTCCAGCCCAGCACACTCACACCACTCTCCCCAGCCCAGCACACTCCCATCCCTCTCTTCAGTCCAGCACACTCACATCCCTCTCTCCAGCCCAGCACACTCACACCACTCTCCCCAGCCCAGCACACTCACATCCCTCTCTTCAGCCCAGCACACTCGCATCCCTCTCTCCAGTCCACCGCACTCACATCCCTCTCTCCAGCCCAGCACACTAACATCCCTCTCTCCAGCCCAGCACACTAACATCACTCTCTCCAGCCCAGCACACACACATCACCCTCTCCAGCCCATCAAACTCACATCACCCTCTCCAGCCCAGCACACTCACATCCCTCTCTCCATCCCAGCATTCGCTTCAGTCTCTCCAGTCCAGCACACTCACATCCCTCTCTCCAGCCCAGCACGCTCACATCCCTCTCTCCAGCCCAGCACACTCACATCCCTCTCTCCAGCCCAGCAAACTCACATTCCTCTCTCCAGCCCAGCACACTCACATCACTCTCTCCAGCCCAGCACACTCACATCACCCTCTCTCCAGCCCAGCACACTCACATCCCTCTCTCCAGTCCACCGCACTCACATTTCCTCTCTCCAGCCCAGCGCACTCACATCACTCTCTCCAGCCCAGCACACTCACATCCCTCTCTCCAGTCCACCGCACTCATCACTCTCTCCAGCCCAGCGCACTCACACCACCCTATCCAGCCCAGCACACACACATCACCCTCTCCAGCCCAGAAAACAAACATCACCCTCTCCAGCCCAGCGCACACACATCTCTCTCTCCAGCCCAGCACACACACATCTCCCTCTCTGCAGGCCAGCACACTCACATCACCCTCTCCAGCCCAGCACACGTCACATCACTCTCTCCAGCCAAGCACACTCGCATCACCCTCTCCAGCCCAGCACACACACATCCCTCTCTCCAGCCCAGCACACACACATCACCCTCTCCAGCCCAGCAAACTCACATCACCCTCTCCAGCCCAGCACACTCACATCACCCTCTCCAGCCCAGCACACTCACATCACCCTCTCCAGCCCAGCACACTCACATCACCCTCTCCAGCCCAGCACACTCACATCACCCTCTCCAGCCCAGCACACTCACATCACCCTCTCCAGCCCAGCACACTCACATCCCTCTCTCCAGCACAGCACACTCACATCACTCTCTAGTCCACCGCATTCGCATCACTCTCTCCAGTCCAGCATACTCACTTCACTCTCTCCAGTCCAGCACACTCACATCCCTCTCTCCAGCCCAGCACACACACATCCCTCTCTCCAGCCCAGCACACTTGCATCCCTCTCTCCAGCCCAGCACACTCTCAACCCTCTCTCCAGCCCAGCACACTCACATCCCTCTCTCCAGCCCAGTACACTCACATCCCTCTCTCCAGCCCAGCACACACACATCCCTCTCTCCAGCCCAGCACACACACATCACCCTCTCCAGCCCAGCACACTCACATCACTCTCTCCCGCCCAGCGCTCTCACATCACCCTCTCCAGCCCAGCACACACACATCACCCTCTCCAGCCCAGCAAACTCACATCACCCTCTCCAGCCCAGCACACGCACATCACCGTCTCCAGCCCAGCACACTCACATCACCCTCTCCAGCCCAGCACACTAACATCCCTCTCTCCAGCCCAGCACACTCTCATCCCTCTCTCCAGCCCAGCACAGTCACATCACTCTGTCCAGCCAAGCACACTCGCATCACTCTCCCCAGCCCAGCACACTCGCATCACCCTCTCCTGCCCAGCGCACACACATCCCTCTCTCCAGCCCAGCACACACACATCACCCTCTCCAGCCCAGCAAACTCACATCACCCTCTCCAGCCCAGCACACTCACATCACCCTCTCCAGCCCAGCACACACACATCACCCTCTCCAGCCCTGCACACTCACATCACCCTTTTCAGCCCAGCACACTCACATCCCTCTCTCCAGCCCAGCACACTCACATCACTTTCTCTTGTCCACCGCATTCGCATCCCTCTCTCCAGTCCAGCACACTCACATCCCTCTCTCCAGCCCAGCACACTCCCATCCCTCTCTCCAGCCCAGCACACTCACATCACCCTCTCCACCCCAGGACTCACTTCACTCTCTCCAGCCCAGCACACTCACATACCTCGCTCCAGCCCAGCACACTCACATCACTCTCTCCAGCCCAGGACTTACTTCACTCTCTCCAGCCCAGCACACTCACATCCCTCTCTCCAGCCCAGCACACTCACATCACCCTCTCCAGTCCAGCACACTCACATCACGCTCTCCAGCCGACCACACTCACATCCCTCTATCCAGCCCAGCACACTCACACCACTCTCCCCAGCCCAGCACACTCGCATCACTCTCTTCAGCCCAGCACACTCGCATCACTCTCTCCAGCCCAGCACACTCGCATCCCTCTCTCCAGTCCACCGCACTCACATCCTTCTCTCCAGTCCACCGCACTCACATCACTCTCTCCAGCCCAGCACACTCCCATCCCTCTCTCCAGCCCAGCACACTCACATCCCTCTCTTCTGCCCAGCACACTCGCATCCCTCTCTCCAGCCCAGCACACTCGCATCCCTCTCTCCAGCCCAGCACACTCGCATCCCTCTCTCCAGCCCAGCACACTCGCATCCCTCTCTCCAGCCAAGCACACTCGCATCCCTCTCTCCAGCCCAGCACACTCGCATCCCTCTCTCCAGCCCAGCACACTCGCATCCCTCTCTCCAGCCCAGCACACTCGCATCCCTCTCTCGAGCCCAGGACACTCACATTCCTCTCTCCAGCCCAGGACTCACTTCACTCTCTCCAGCCCAGCACTCACTTCACTCTCTCCAGCCCAGCACACTCACATTCCTCTCTCCAGCCCAGCACACTCACATCACTCTCTCCAGCCCAGCACACTCACATCACCCTCTCTCCAGCCCAGCACACTCACATCCCTCTCTCCAGTCCACCGCACTCACATCCCTCTCTCCAGTCCACCGCACTCACATCACTCTCTCCAGCCCAGCGCACTCACATCACTCTCTCCAGCCCAGCACACTCATATCCCTCTCTCCAGCCCAGCACACACACATCACCCTCTCCAGCCCAGCACACACACATCACCCTCTCCAGCCCAGAAAACAAACATCACCCTCTCCAGCCCAGCACACACACATCTCTCTCTCCAGCCCAGCACACTCACATCTCCCTCTCTGCAGGCCAGCACACTCACATCACCCTCTCCAGCCTAGCATCGTCACATCACTCTCTCCAGCCAAGCACACTCGCATCACTCTCCCCATCCCAGCACACTCGCATCACCCTCTCCAGCCCAGCGCACACACATCCCTCTCTCCAGCCCAGCACACACACATCACCCTCTCCAGCCCAGCAAACTCACATCACCCTCTCCAGCCCAGCACACTCACATCACTCTCTCCCGCCCAGCGCACTCACATCACCCTCTCCAGCCCAGCACACACACATCACCCTCTCCAGCCCAGCAAACTCACATCACCCTCTCCAGCCCAGCACACGCACATCAACCTCTCCAGCCCAGCACACTCACATCCCTCTTTCCAGCCCAGCACACTCGCATCCCTCTTTCCAGCCCAGCACACTCACATCACTCTCTCCAGCGCAGCACACTCACATCCCTCTCTCCAGCCCGGCAGACTCACATCCCTCTCTCCAGCCCAGCAGACTCACATCACCCTCTCCAGTCCAGCACACTCACATCCCTCTCTCCAGCCCAGCACACTCACACCACTCTCCCCAGCCCAGCACACTCACATCCCTCTCTTCAGCCCAGCACACTCGCATCCCTCTCTCCAGTCCACCGCACTCACATCCCTCTCTCCAGCCCAGCACACTAACATCACTCTCTCCAGCCCAGCACACACACATCACCCTCTCCAGCCCATCAAACTCACATCACCCTCTCCAGCCCAGCACACTCACATCACCCTCTCCAGCCCAGCAAACTCACATCACCCTCTCCAGCCCAGCACACTCACATCACTCTCTCCAGTCCAGCACACTCACATCCCTCTCTCCATCCCAGCATTCGCTTCAGTCTCTCCAGTCCAGCACACTCACATCCCTCTCTCCAGCCCAGCACGCTCACATCCCTCTCTCCAGGCCAGCACACTCACATCACCCTCTCCAGTCCAGCACACTCCTATCACGCTCTCCATCCCACCACACTCGTATCCCTCTCCCCAGCCCAGCACACTCACATCACTCTCTTCCGCCCAGCACACTCGCATCACTCTCTCTAGTCCACCGCACTCACATCCCTCTCTCCAGCCCAGCACACTCACACCACTCTCCCCAGCACACTCACATCCCTCTCTTCTGCCCAGCACACTCTCATCACTCTCTCCAGCCCAGCACACTCACATCACTCTCTCCAGCCCAGTACACTCACATCCCTCTCTCCAGCCCAGCGCACTCACATCACTCTCTCCAGCCCAGCACACTCACATCCCTCTCTCCAGCCCAGTACACTCGCATCCCTCTCTCCAGCCCAGCACTCTCGCATCCCTCTCTCCAGCCCAGCACACTCGCATCCCTCTCTCCAGGCCAGCACTCTCGCATCCCTCTCTCCAGCCCAGCGCACTCACATCACTCTCTCCAGCCCAGCACACTCACATCCCTCTCTCCAGTCCACCGCACTCGCATCACTCTCTCTAGCCCAGCGCACTCACATCACTCTCTCCAGCCCAGCACACTCTCATCCCTCTCTCCAGCCCAGCACACACACATCACCCTCTCCAGCCCAGCGCACTCACATCACCCTCTCCAGCCCAGCACACTCACATCTCTCTCTCCAGCCCAGCACACTCACATCACCCTCTCCAGCCCAGCACAGTCACATCACTCTCTCCAGCCAAGCACACTCGCATCACTCTCCCCAGCCCAGCACACTCGCATCACCCTCTCCAGCCCAGCGCACACACATCCCTCTCTCCAGCCCAGCACACACACATCACCCTCTCCAGCCCAGCGAACTCACATCACCCTCGCCAGCCCAGCACACACACATCACCCTCTCCAGCCCAGCACACTCACATCACCCTTTTCAGCCCAGCACACTCACATCCCCCTCTTCAGCCCAGCACACTCACATCCCTCTCTCCAGCCCAGCACACTCACATCACTCTCTCTAGTACACCGCATTCGCATCCCTCTCTCCAGTCCAGCACGCTCACATCCCTCTCTCCAGCCCAGCACACTCCCATCCCTCTCCCCAGCCCAGCAGACTCACATCCCTCTCTCCAGCCCAGCACACTCACATCACTCTCTCCACCCCAGGACTCACTTCACTCTCTCCAGCCCAGCACACTCACATACCTCTCTCCAGCCCAGCACACTCACATCACTCTCTCGAGCCCAGGACTTACTTCACTCTCTCCAGCCCAGCACACTCACATCCCTCTCTCCAGCCCAGCACACTCACATCCCTCTATCCAGCCTAGCACACACACACCACTCTCCCCAGCCCAGCACACTCACATCCCTCTCTTCAGCCCAGCACACTCGCATCACTCTCTCCAGCCCAGCACACTCGCATCCCTCTCTCCAGTCCACCGCACTCACATCCCTCTCTCCAGTCCACCGCACTCACATCACTCTCTCCAGCCCAGCACACTCCCATCACTCTCTCCAGCCCAGCACACTCACATCCCTCTCTCCAGCCCAGCACACTCACATTCCTCTCTCCAGCCCAGCACACTCACATAACTCTCTCCAGCCCAGCACACTCACATCACCCTCTCTCCAGCCCAGCACTCTCACATCCCTCTCTCTAGTCCACCGCACGCACATCACTCTCTCCAGCCCAGCGCACTCACATCACTCTCTCCAGCCCAGCAGACTCGCATCACTCTCTCCAGCCCAGAACACTCACATCACTCTCTCTAGTCCACCGCAGTCGCATCCCTCTCTCCATTCCAGCACACTCACATCCCTCTCTCCAGCCCAGCACACTCCCATCCCTCTCTCCAGTCCAGCAGACTCGCATCACTCTCTCCAGTCCAGCACACTCACATCCCTCTCTCCAGCCCAGCACACTCACATCCCTCTCTCCAGCCCAGCACACTCTCATCCCTCTCTCCAGCCCAGCACACTCACATCCCTCTCTCCAGCCCAGTACACTCGCATCCCTCATTCCAGCCCAGCACACTCGCATCCATCTCTCCAGCCCAGCACACTCGCATCCCTCTCTCCAGCCCAGCACACTCTCACACCTCTCTCCAGCACAGCACACTCACATCCCTCTCTCCAGCCCAGCACACTCACATCACTCTCTCCGGCCCAGCACTCACTTTACTCTTTCCAGCCCAGTACACTCAGATCACCCTCTCCAGCCCAGCCCACTCGCATCCCTCTCTCCAGCCCAGCACACTCGCATCCCTCTTTCCAGCCCAGCACACTCACATCCCTCTTTACAGCCCAGCACACTCACATCCCTCTCTCTAGCCCAGCTCACTCACATCACCCTCTCCAGCCCAGCACACTCACATCACTCTCTCCACCCCAGGACTCACTTCACTCTCTCCAGCCCAGCACACTCACATACCTCTCTCCAGCCCAGCACACTCACATCACTCTCTCCAGCCCAGGACTTACTTCACTCTCTCCAGCCCAGCACACTCACATCCCTCTCTCCAGCCCAGCACACTCACATCACCCTCTCCAGTCCAGCACACTCACATCACGCTCTCCAGCCGACCACACTCACATCCCTCTATCCAGCCCAGCACACTCACACCACTCTCCCCGGCCCAGCACACTCGCATCCCTCTCTTCAGCCCAGCACACTCGCATCACTCTCAACAGCCCAGCACACTCGCATCCCTCTCTCCAGTCCACCGCACTCACATCCCTCTCTCCAGTCCACTGCACTCACATCACTCTCTCCAGCCCAGCACACTCCCATCACTCTCTCCAGCCCAGCACACTCACATCCCTCTCTCCAGCCCAGCACACTCACATTCCTCTCTCCAGCCCAGCACACTCACATCCCTCTCTCCAGCCCAGCAAACTCACATTCCTCTCTCCAGCCCAGAACACTCACATCACTCTCTCCAGCCCAGCACACTCACATCACCCTCTCTCCAGCCCAGCACACTCACATCCCTCTCTCCAGTCCACCGCACTCACATTTCCTCTCTCCAGCCCTGCGCACTCACATCACTCTCTCCAGCCCAGCACACTCACATTCCTCTCTCCAGTCCACCGCACTCATCACTCTCTCCAGCCCAGCGCACTCACATCACTCTCTCCAGCCCTGCCCACACACATCACCCTCTCCAGCCCAGCACACACCCATCACCCTCTCCAGCCCAGAAAACAAACATCACCCTCTCCAGCCCAGCGCACACACATCTCTCTCTCCAGCCCAGCACACTCATATCTCCCTCTCTGCAGGCCAGCACACTCACATCACCCTCTCCACCCCAGCACCGTCACATCACTCTCTCCAGCCAAGCACACTCGCATCACTCTCCCCAGCCCAGCACACTCACATCACCCTCTCCAGCCCAGCACACACACATCCCTCTCTCCAGCCCAGCACACACACATCACCCTCTCCAGCCCAGCAAACTCACATCACCCTCTCCAGCCCAGCACACTCACATCACCCTCTCCAGCCCTGCACACACATATCACCCTCTCCAGCCCAGCACACTCACATCACCCTCTCCAGCCCAGCACACTCACATCACCCTCTCCAGCCCAGCACACTCACATCACCCTCTCCAGCCCAGCACACACACATCCCTCTCTCCAGCCCAGCACACTCGCATCCCTCTTTCCAGCCCAGCACACTCACATCACTCTCTCCAGCGCAGCACACTCACATCCCTCTCTCCAGCCCAGCAGACTCACATCCCTCTCTCCAGCCCAGCAGACTCACATCACCCTCTCCAGTCCAGCACACTCACATCCCCCTCTCCAGCCCAGCACACTCGCACCACTCTCCCCAGCCCAGCACACTCCCATCCCTCTCTTCAGTCCAGCACACTCACATCCCTCTCTCCAGCCCAGCACACTCACACCACTCTCCCCAGCCCAGCACACTCACATCCCTCTCTTCAGCCCAGCACACTCGCATCCCTCTCTGCAGTCCACCGCACTCACATCCCTCTCTCCAGTCCACCGCACTCACATCACTCTCTCCAGCCCAGCACACTCCCATCACTCTCTCCAGCCCAGCACACTCACATCCCTCTCTCCAGCCCAGCACACTCACATTCCTCTCTCCAGCCCAGCACACTCACATAACTCTCTCCAGCCCAGCACACTCACATCACCCTCTCTCCAGCCCAGCACTCTCACATCCCTCTCTCTAGTCCACCGCACGCACATCACTCTCTCCAGCCCAGCGCACTCACATCACTCTCTCCAGCCCAGCAGACTCGCATCACTCTCTCCAGCCCAGAACACTCACATCACTCTCTCTAGTCCACCGCAGTCGCATCCCTCTCTCCATTCCAGCACACTCACATCCCTCTCTCCAGCCCAGCACACTCCCATCCCTCTCTCCAGTCCAGCATACTCGCATCACTCTCTCCAGTCCAGCACACTCACATCCCTCTCTCCAGCCCAGCACACTCACATCCCTCTCTCCAGCCCAGCACACTCACATCCCTCTCTCCAGCCCAGCACACTCTCATCCCTCTCTCCAGCCCAGCACACTGTCATCCCTCTCTCCAGCCCAGCACACTCTCATCCCTCTCTCCAGCCCAGCACACTCACATCCCTCTCTCCAGCCCAGTACACTCGCATCCATCATTCCAGCCCAGCACACTCGCATCCATCTCTCCAGCCCAGCACACTCGCATCCCTCTCTCCAGCCCAGCACACTCTCACACCTCTCTCCAGCACAGCACACTCACATCCCTCTCTCCAGCCCAGCACACTCTCATCCCTCTCTCCAGCCCAGCACTCACTTCACTCTCTCCAGCCCAGCACACTCACATCCCTCTCTCCAGCACAGCACACTCACATCACTCTCTCCGGCCCAGCACTCACTTCACTCTTTCCAGCCCAGTACACTCAGATCACCCTCTCCAGCCCAGCCCACTCGCATCCCTCTCTCCAGCCTAGCACACTCGCATCCCTCTTTCCAGCCCAGCACACTCACATCCCTCTTTCCAGCCCAGCACACTCACATCCCTCTCTCTAGCCCAGCTCACTCACATCACCCTCTCCAGCCCAGCACACTCACATCACTCTCTCCACCCCAGGACTCACTTCACTCTCTCCAGCCCAGCACACTCACATCCCTCTCTCCAGCCCAGCACACTCACATCACCCTCTCCAGTCCAGCACACTCACATCACGCTCTCCAGCCGACCACACTCACATCCCTCTATCCAGCCCAGCACACTCACACCACTCTCCCCAGCCCAGCACACTCGCATCCCTCTCTTCAGCCCAGCACACTCGCATCCCTCTCTCCAGCACACCGCACTCACATCCCTCTCTCCAGTCCACTGCACTCACATCACTCTCTCCAGCCCAGCACACTCCCATCACTCTCTCCAGCCCAGCACACTCACATCCCTCTCTCCAGCCCAGCACACTCACATTCCTCTCTCCAGCCCAGCACACTCACATCCCTCTCTCCAGCCCAGCAAACTCACATTCCTCTCTCCAGCCCAGAACACTCACATCACTCTCTCCAGCCCAGCACACTCACATCACCCTCTCTCCAGCCCAGCACACTCACATCCCTCTCTCCAGTCCACCGCACTCACATTTCCTCTCTCCAGCCCTGCGCACTCACATCACTCTCTCCAGCCCAGCACACTCACATTCCTCTCTCCAGTCCACCGCACTCATCACTCTCTCCAGCCCAGCGCACTCACATCACTCTCTCCAGCCCTGCACACACACATCACCCTCTCCAGCCCAGCACACACCCATCACCCTCTCCAGCCCAGAAAACAAACATCACCCTCTCCAGCCCAGCGCACACACATCTCTCTCTCCAGCCCAGCACACTCACATCTCCCTCTCTGCAGGCCAGCACACTCACATCACCCTCTCCACCCCAGCACCGTCACATCACTCTCTCCAGCCAAGCACACTCGCATCACTCTCTCCAGCCCAGCACACTCGCATCACCCTCTCCAGCCCAGCACACACACATCCCTCTCTCCAGCCCAGCACACACACATCACCCTCTCCAGCCCAGCAAACTCACATCACCCTCTCCAGCCCAGCACACTCACATCACCCTCTCCAGCCCTGCACACACATATCACCCTCTCCAGCCCAGCACACTCACATCACCCTCTCCAGCCCAGCACACTCACATCACCCTCTCCAGCCCAGCACACTCACATCACCCTCTCCAGCCCAGCACACACACATCCCTCTCTCCAGCCCAGCACACTCGCATCCCTCTTTCCAGCCCAGCACACTCCCATCACTCTCTCCAGCGCAGCACACTCACATCCCTCTCTCCAGCCCAGCAGACTCACATCCCTCTCTCCAGCCCAGCAGACTCACATCACCCTGTCCAGTCCAGCACACTCACATCCCTCTTTCCAGCCCAGCACACTCACACCACTCTCCCCAGCCCAGCACACTCCCATCCCTCTCTTCAGTCCAGCACACTCACATCCCTCTCTCCAGCCCAGCACACTCACACCACTCTCCCCAGCCCAGCACACTCACATCCCTCTCTTCAGCCCAGCACACTCGCATCCCTCTCTCCAGTCCACCGCACTCACATCCCTCTCTCCAGCCCATCAAACTCACATCACCCTCTCCAGCCCAGCACACTCACATCACCCTCTCCAGCCCAGCATACTCACATCACTCTCTCCAGTCCAGCACACTCACATCCCTCTCTCCATCCCAGCATTCGCTTCAGTCTCTCCAGTCCAGCACACTCACATCCCTCTCTCCAGCCCAGCACGCTCACATCCCTCTCTCCAGCCCAGCACACTCACATCCCTCTCTCCAGCCCAGCAAACTCACATTCCTCTCTCCAGCCCAGCACACTCACATCACTCTCTCCAGCCCAGCACACTCACATCACCCTCTCTCCAGCCCAGCACACTCACATCCCTCTCTCCAGTCCACCGCACTCACATTTCCTCTCTCCAGCCCAGCGCACTCACATCACTCTCTCCAGCCCAGCACACTCACATCCCTCTCTCCAGTCCACCGCACTCATCACTCTCTCCAGCCCAGCGCACTCACATCACTCTCTCCAGCCCTGCACACTCATATCCCTCTCTCCAGCCCAGCACACACACACCACCCTCTCCAGCCCAGCACACACACATCACCCTCTCCAGCCCAGAAAACAAACATCACCCTCTCCAGCCCAGCGCACACACATCTCCCTCTCTGCAGGCCAGCACACTCACATCACCCTCTCCAGCCCAGCACCGTCACATCACCCTCTCCAGCCCAGCACACACACATCCCTCTCTCCAGCCCAGCACACACACATCACCCTCTCCAGCCCAGCAAACTCACATCACCCTCTCCAGCCCAGCACAATCACATCACCCTCTCCAGCCCAGCACACTCACATCACCCTCTCCAGCCCAGCACACTCACATCACCCTCTCCAGCCCAGCACACTCACATCACCCTCTCCAGCCCAGCACACTCACATCACCCTCTCCAGCCCAGCACACTCACATCACCCTCTCCAGCCCAGCACACTCACATCACCCTCTCCAGCCCAGCACACACACATCACCCTCTCCAGCCCAGCACACACACATCACCCTCTCCAGCCCAGCACACTCACATCCCTCTCTCCAGCACAGCACACTCACATCACTCTCTCTAGTCCACCGTATTCGCATCGCTCTCTCCAGCCCAGCACACCCCCATCCCTCTCTCCAGTCCAGCATACTCACATCACTCTCTCCAGTCCAGCACACTCACATCCCTCTCCCCAGCCCAGCACACTCGCATCCCTCTCTCCAGCCCAGCACACTTGCATCCCTCTCTCCAGCCCAGCACACTCTCAACCCTCTCTCCAGCCCAGCACACTCACATCCCTCTCTCCAGCCCAGTACACTCACATCCCTCTCTCCAGCCCAGCACACACACATCCCTCTCTCCAGCCCAGCACACTCACATCACTCTCTCCTGCCCAGCGCACTCACATCACCCTCTCCAGCCCAGCACACACACATCACCCTCTCCAGCCCAGCAAACTCACATCACCCTCTCCAGCCCAGCACACGCACATCACCCTCTCCAGCCCAGCACACTCACATCACCCTCTCCAGCCCAGCACACTCACATCCCTCTCTCCAGCCCAGCACACTCTCATCCCTCTCTCCAGCCCAGCACAGTCACATCACTCTCTCCAGCCAAGCACACTCGCATCACTCTCCCCAGCCCAGCACACTCGCATCCCCTCTCCTGCCCAGCGCACACACATCCCTCTCTCCAGCCCAGCACACACACATCACCCTCTCCAGCCCAGCACACTCACATCACCCTTTTCAGCCCAGCACACTCACATCCCTCTCTCCAGCCCAGCACACTCACATCACTCGCTCTTGTCCACCGCATTCGCATCCCTCTCTCCAGTCCAGCACACTCACATCCCTCTCTCCAGCCCAGCACACTCCCATCCCTCTCTCCAGCCCAGCACACTCACATCGCTCTCTCCAGCCCAGCACACTCACATCACCCTCTCCACCCCAGGACTCACTTCACTCTCTCCAGCCCAGCACACTCACATACCTCGCTCCAGCCCAGCACACTCACATCACTCTCTCCAGCCCAGGACTTACTTAACTCTCTCCAGCCCAGCACACTCACATCCCTCTCTCCAGCCCAGCACACTCACATCACCCTCTCCAGTCCAGCACACTCACATCACGCTCTCCAGCCGACCACAATCACATCCCTCTATCCAGCCCAGCACACTCACACCACTCTCCCCAGCCCAGCACACTCGCATCACTCTCCTCAGCCCAGCACACTCGCATCACTCTCTCCAGCCCAGCACACTCCCATCCCTCTCTCCAGTCCACCGCACTCACATCCTTCTCTCCAGTCCACCGCACTCACATCACTCTCTCCAGCCCAGCACACTCCCATCCCTCTCTCCAGCCCAGCACACTCACATCCCTCTCTTCTGCCCAGCACACTCGCATCACTCTCTCTAGTCCACCGCACACGCATCCCTCTCCCCAGCCCAGCACACTCACATTCCTCTCTTCTGCCCAGCACACTCTCATCACTCTCTCCAGCCCAGCACACTCACATCACTCTCTCCAGCCCAGTACAGTCACACCACTCTCTCCAGCCCAGCACACTCGCCTCACCCTCTCCAGCCCAGCACACTCGCATCCCTCTCTCCAGCCCAGCACACTCGCATCCCTCTCTCCAGCCCAGCACACTCGCATCCCTCTCTCCAGCCAAGCACACTCGCATCCCTCTCTCCAGCCCAGCACACTCGCATCCCTCTCTCCAGCCCAGCACACTCGCATCCCTCTCTCCAGCCCAGCACACTCGCATCCCTCTCTCGAGCCCAGGACACTCACATTCCTCTCTCCAGCCCAGGACTCACTTCACTCTCTCCAGCCCAGCACTCACTTCACTCTCTCCAGCCCAGCACACTCACATTCCTCTCTCCAGCCCAGCACACTCACATCACTCTCTCCAGCCCAGCACACTCACATCACCCTCTCTCCAGCCCAGCACACTCACATCCCTCTCTCCAGTCCACCGCACTCACATTTCCTCTCTCCAGCCCAGCGCACTCACAATACTCTCTCCAGCCCAGCACACTCACATCCCTCTCTCCAGTCCACCGCACTCACATCACTCTCTCCAGCCCAGCGCACTCACATCACTCTCTCCAGCCCAGCGCACTCACATCACTCTCTCCAGCCCAGCACACGCACATCACCCTCTCCAGCCCAGCACACTCACATCCCTCTTTCCAGCCCAGCACACTCGCATCCCTCTTTCCAGCCCAGCACACTCACATCACTCTCTCCAGCGCAGCACACTCACATCCCTCTCTCCAGCCCAGCAGACTCACATCCCTCTCTCCAGCCCAGCAGACTCACATCACCCTCTCCAGTCCAGCACACTCACATCCCTCTCTCCAGCCCAGCACACTCACACCACTCTCCCCAGCCCAGCACACTCACATCCCTCTCTTCAGCCCAGCACACTCGCATCCCTCTCTCCAGTCCACCGCACTCACATCCCTCTCTCCAGCCCAGCGCACTAACATCACTCTCTCCAGCCCAGCACACACACATCACCCTCTCCAGCCCATCAAACTCACATCACCCTCTCCAGCCCAGCACACTCACATCACCCTCTCCAGCCCAGCAAACTCACATCACCCTCTCCAGCCCAGCACACTCACATCACTCTCTCCAGTCCAGCACACTCACATCCCTCTCTCCGTCCCAGCATTCGCTTCAGTCTCTCCAGTCCAGCACACTCACATCCCTCTCTCCAGCCCAGCACGCTCACATCCCTCTCTCCAGGCCAGCACACTCACATCACCCTCTCCAGTCCAGCACACTCCAGTCCAGCACACTCCTATCACGCTCTCCATCCCACCACACTCGTATCCCTCTCCCCAGCCCAGCACACTCACATCACTCTCTTCCGCCCAGCACACTCGCATCACTCTCTCTAGTCCACCGCACTCACATCCCTCTCTCCAGCCCAGCACACTCACACCACCCTCCCCAGCACACTCACATCCCTCTCTTCTGCCCAGCACACTCTCATCACTCTCTCCAGCCCAGCACACTCACATCACTCTCTCCAGCCCAGTACACTCACATCCCTCTCTCCAGCCCAGCGCACTCACATCACTCTCTCCAGCCCAGCACACTCACATCCCTCTCTCCAGCCCAGTACACTCGCACCCCTCTCTCCAGCCCAGCACTCTCGCATCCCTCTCTCCAGCCCAGCACACTCGCATCCCTCTCTCCAGCCCAGCACACTCACATCCCTCTCTCCAGCCCAGCACACTCTCATCCCTCTCTCCAGCCCAGCACTCACTTCACTCTCTCCAGCCCAGCACACTCACATCACACTCTCCAGCCCAGCACACTCACATCACCCTCTCTCCAGCCCAGCACACTCACATCCCTCTCTCTAGTCCACCGCACTCACATCCCTCTCTCCAGCCCAGCGCACTCACATCACCCTCTCCAGCCCAGCACACACACATCACCCTCTCCAGCCCAGAAAACTCACATCACCCTCTCCTGCCCAGCGCACACTCATCCCTCTCTCCAGCCCAGCACACACACATCACCCTCTCCAGCCCAGCAAACTCACATCACCCTCTCCAGCCCAGCACACTCACATCACCCTCTCCAGCCCAGCACACTCACATCACCCTCTCCAGCCCAGCACACTCACATCACCCTCTCCAGCCCAGCACACTCACATCACC
The DNA here is from genome assembly GCF_047496885.1 of Scyliorhinus torazame. Taxonomy (NCBI): domain Eukaryota; kingdom Metazoa; phylum Chordata; class Chondrichthyes; order Carcharhiniformes; family Scyliorhinidae; genus Scyliorhinus; species Scyliorhinus torazame. Next base: position 87,669,527 of record NC_092710.1, on the reverse strand, counting down.
CTCCCCAGCCCAGCACACACACATCACCCTCTCCAGCCCAGCACACTCACATCTCTCTCTCCAGCCCAGCACACTCGCATCTCCCTCTCTGCAGGCCAGCACACTCACATCACCCTCTCCAGCCCAACACACTCTCATCCCTCTCTCCAGCCCAGCACACTCACATCCCTCTCTCCAGCCCAGTACACTCGCATCCCTCTCTCCAGCCCAGCACACTCGCATCCCTCTCTCCAGCCCAGCACACTCGCATCCCTCTCTCCAGCCCAGCACACTCTCACACCTCTCTCCAGCACAGCACACTCACATCCCTCTCTCCAGCCCAGCACACTCTCATCCCTCTCTCCAGCCCAGCACTCACTTCACTCTCTCCAGCCCAGCACACTCTCATCCCTCTCTCCAGCCCAGCACTCACTTCACTCTCTCCAGCCCAGCACACTCACATCCCTCTCTCCAGCCCAGCACACTGACATCACTCTCTCAAGCCCAGCACACACACATCACCCTATCCAGCCCAGCAAACTCACATCACCCTCTCCAGCCCAGCACACTCACATTCATCTCTCCAGCCCAGCACACTCACATCACCCTCTCCAGCCCAGCACACTCACATCACTCTCTCCAGCCCAGCACACTCACATCACTCTCTCCGGCCCAGCACTCACTTCACTCTCTCCAGCCCAGCACACACACATCACCCTCTCCAGCCCAGCACACTCACATCACTCTCTCCAGCCCAGCACACTCACATCCCTCTCTCCAGCCCAGCACACTCACATCCCTCTCTCTAGTCCACAGCATTCGCATCCCTCTCTCCAGCCCAGCACACTCCCATCCCTCTCTCCAGTCCAGCACACTCGCATCACTCTCTCCAGTCCAGCACACTCACATCACTCTCTCCAGCCCAGCACACTCACATCCCTCTCTCCAGCCCAGCACACTCGCATCCCTCTCTCCAGCCCAGCACACTCTCATCCCTCTCTCCAGCCCAGCACACTCACATCCCTCTCTCCAGCCCAGTACACTCACATCCCTCTCTCCAGCCCAGGAAACCCACATCACCCTCTCCAGCCCAGCACACTCACATCCCTCTCTCCAGCCCAGCACACACACATCCCTCTCTCCAGCCCAGCACACACACATCACCCTCTCCAGCCCAGCACACTCACATCACTCTCTCCCGCCCAGCACACTCACATCACCCTCTCCAGCCCAGCACACACACATCACCCTCTCCAGCCCAGCAAACTCACATAACCCTCTCCAGCCCAGCACACTCACATCCCTCTCTCTAGTCCACCGCACTCACATCCCTCTCTCCAGCCCAGCGCACTCACATCACCCTCTCCAGCCCAGCACACACACATCACCCTCTCCAGCCCAGAAAACTCACATCACCCTCTCCTGCCCAGCGCACACTCATCCCTCTCACCAGCCCAGCACACACACATCACCCTCTCCAGCCCAGCAAACTCACATCACCCTCTCCAGCCCAGCACACTCACATCACCCTCTCCAGCCCAGCACACTCACATCACCCTCTCCAGCCCAGCACACTCACATCACCCTCTCCAGCCCAGCACACTCACATCACCCTCCCCAGCCCAGCACACACACATCACCCTCTCCAGCCCAGCACACTCACATCTCTCTCTCCAGCCCAGCACACTCGCATCTCCCTCTCTGCAGGCCAGCACACTCACATCACCCTCTCCAGCCCAACACACTCTCATCCCTCTCTCCAGCCCAGCACACTCACATCCCTCTCTCCAGCCCAGTACACTCGCATCCCTCTCTCCAGCCCAGCACACTCGCATCCCTCTCTCCAGCCCAGCACACTCGCATCCCTCTCTCCAGCCCAGCACACTCTCACACCTCTCTCCAGCACAGCACACTCACATCCCTCTCTCCAGCCCAGCACACTCTCATCCCTCTCTCCAGCCCAGCACTCACTTCACTCTCTCCAGCCCAGCACACTCTCATCCCTCTCTCCAGCCCAGCACTCACTTCACTCTCTCCAGCCCAGCACACTCACATCCCTCTCTCCAGCCCAGCACACTGACATCACTCTCTCAAGCCCAGCACACACACATCACCCTATCCAGCCCAGCAAACTCACATCACCCTCTCCAGCCCAGCACACTCACATTCATCTCTCCAGCCCAGCACACTCACATCACCCTCTCCAGCCCAGCACACTCACATCACTCTCTCCAGCCCAGCACACTCACATCACTCTCTCCGGCCCAGCACTCACTTCACTCTCTCCAGCCCAGCACACACACATCACCCTCTCCAGCCCAGCACACTCACATCACTCTCTCCAGCCCAGCACACTCACATCCCTCTCTCCAGCCCAGCACACTCACATCCCTCTCTCTAGTCCACAGCATTCGCATCCCTCTCTCCAGCCCAGCACACTCCCATCCCTCTCTCCAGTCCAGCACACTCGCATCACTCTCTCCAGTCCAGCACACTCACATCACTCTCTCCAGCCCAGCACACTCACATCCCTCTCTCCAGCCCAGCACACTCGCATCCCTCTCTCCAGCCCAGCACACTCTCATCCCTCTCTCCAGCCCAGCACACTCACATCCCTCTCTCCAGCCCAGTACACTCACATCCCTCTCTCCAGCCCAGGAAACCCACATCACCCTCTCCAGCCCAGCACACTCACATCCCTCTCTCCAGCCCAGCACACACACATCCCTCTCTCCAGCCCAGCACACACACATCACCCTCTCCAGCCCAGCACACTCACATCACTCTCTCCCGCCCAGCACACTCACATCACCCTCTCCAGCCCAGCACACACACATCACCCTCTCCAGCCCAGCAAACTCACATAACCCTCTCCAGCCCAGCACACTCACATCACCCTCTCCAGCCCAGCACACTCACATCCCTCTCTCCAGCCCAGCACACTCGCATCCCTCTTTCCAGCCCAGCACACTCACATCACTCTCTCCAGCGCAGCACACTCACATCCCTCTCTCCAGCCCAGCAGACTCACATCCCTCTCTCCAACCCAGCAGACTCACATCACCCTCTCCAGTCCAGCACACTCTCGTCCCTCTCTCCAGCCCAGCACACTCGCATCCCTCTCTCCAGTCCAACGCACTCACATCCCTCTCTTCAGCCCAGCACACTGACATCACTCTCTCCAGCCCAGCACACTCTCATCCCTCTCTCCAGCCCAGCACACTCTCATCCCTCTCTCCAGCCCTGCGCACTCACATCACTCTCTCCAGCCCAGCACACTCACATTCCTCTCTCCAGTCCACCGCACTCATCACTCTCTCCAGCCCAGCGCACTCACATCACTCTCTCCAGCCCTGCACACACACATCACCCTCTCCAGCCCAGCGCACACACATCTCTCTCTCCAGCCCAGCACACTCACATCTCCCCCTCTGCAGGCCAGCACACTCACATCACCCTCTCCACCCCAGCACCGTCACATCACTCTCTCCAGCCAAGCACACTCGCATCACTCTCCCCAGCCCAGCACACTCGCATCACCCTCTCCAGCCCAGCACACACACATCACTCTCTCCAGCCCAGCACACTCACATCACTCTCTCCAGCCCAGTACAGTCACACCACTCTCTCCAGCCCAGCACACTCGCCTCACCCTCTCCAGCCCAGCACACTCGCATCCCTCTCTCCAGCCCAGCACACTCGCATCCCTCTCTCCAGCCCAGCACACTCGCATCCCTCTCTCCAGCCAAGCACACTCGCATCCCTCTCTCCAGCCCAGCACACTCGCATCCCTCTCTCCAGCCCAGCACACTCGCATCCCTCTCTCCAGCCCAGCACACTCGCATCCCTCTCTCGAGCCCAGGACACTCACATTCCTCTCTCCAGCCCAGGACTCACTTCACTCTCTCCAGCCCAGCACTCACTTCACTCTCTCCAGCCCAGCACACTCACATTCCTCTCTCCAGCCCAGCACACTCACATCACTCTCTCCAGCCCAGCACACTCACATCACCCTCTCTCCAGCCCAGCACACTCACATCCCTCTCTCCAGTCCACCGCACTCACATTTCCTCTCTCCTGCCCAGCGCACTCACAATACTCTCTCCAGCCCAGCACACTCACATCCCTCTCTCCAGTCCACCGCACTCACATCACTCTCTCCAGCCCAGCGCACTCACATCACTCTCTCCAGCCCAGCGCACTCACATCACTCTCTCCAGCCCAGCACACGCACATCACCCTCTCCAGCCCAGCACACTCACATCCCTCTTTCCAGCCCAGCACACTCGCATCCCTCTTTCCAGCCCAGCACACTCACATCACTCTCTCCAGCGCAGCACACTCACATCCCTCTCTCCAGCCCAGCAGACTCACATCCCTCTCTCCAGCCCAGCAGACTCACATCACCCTCTCCAGTCCAGCACACTCACATCCCTCTCTCCAGCCCAGCACACTCACACCACTCTCCCCAGCCCAGCACACTCACATCCCTCTCTTCAGCCCAGCACACTCGCATCCCTCTCTCCAGTCCACCGCACTCACATCCCTCTCTCCAGCCCAGCGCACTAACATCACTCTCTCCAGCCCAGCACACACACATCACCCTCTCCAGCCCATCAAACTCACATCACCCTCTCCAGCCCAGCACACTCACATCACCCTCTCCAGCCCAGCAAACTCACATCACCCTCTCCAGCCCAGCACACTCACATCACTCTCTCCAGTCCAGCACACTCACATCCCTCTCTCCGTCCCAGCATTCGCTTCAGTCTCTCCAGTCCAGCACACTCACATCCCTCTCTCCAGCCCAGCACACTCACATCACCCTCTCCAGTCCAGCACACTCCTATCACGCTCTCCATCCCACCACACTCGTATCCCTCTCCCCAGCCCAGCACACTCACATCACTCTCTTCCGCCCAGCACACTCGCATCACTCTCTCTAGTCCACCGCACTCACATCCCTCTCTCCAGCCCAGCACACTCACACCACCCTCCCCAGCACACTCACATCCCTCTCTTCTGCCCAGCACACTCTCATCACTCTCTCCAGCCCAGCACACTCACATCACTCTCTCCAGCCCAGTACACTCACATCCCTCTCTCCAGCCCAGCGCACTCACATCACTCTCTCCAGCCCAGCACACTCACATCCCTCTCTCCAGCCCAGTACACTCGCATCCCTCTCTCCAGCCCAGCACTCTCGCATCCCTCTCTCCAGCCCAGCACACTCGCATCCCTCTCTCCAGCCCAGCACACTCACATCCCTCTCTCCAGCCCAGCACACTCTCATCCCTCTCTCCAGCCCAGCACTCACTTCACTCTCTCCAGCCCAGCACACTCACATCACTCTCTCCAGCCCAGCACACTCACATCACCCTCTCTCCAGCCCAGCACACTCACATCCCTCTCTCTAGTCCACCGCACTCACATCCCTCTCTCCAGCCCAGCACACTCACATCACCCTCTCCAGCCCAGCACACACACATCACCCTCTCCAGCCCAGAAAACTCACATCACCCTCTCCAGCCCAGCACACTCACATCTCTCTCTCCAGCCCAGCACACTCGCATCTCCCTCTCTGCAGGCCAGCACACTCACATCACCCTCTCCAGCCCAGCACAGTCACATCACTCTCTCCAGCCAAGCGCACTCGCATCACTCTCCCCAGCCCAGCACACTCGCATCACCCTCTCCTGCCCAGCGCACACTCATCCCTCTCTCCAGCCCAGCACACACACATCACCCTCTCCAGCCCAGCAAACTCACATCACCCTCTCCAGCCCAGCACACTCACATCACCCTCTCCAGCCCAGCACACTCACATCACCCTCTCCAGCCCAGCACACTCACATCACCCTCTCCAGCCCAGCACACTCACATCACCCTCCCCAGCCCAGCACACACACATCACCCTCTCCAGCCCAGCACACTCACATCTCTCTCTCCAGCCCAGCACACTCGCATCTCCCTCTCTGCAGGCCAGCACACTCACATCACCCTCTCCAGCCCAACACACTCTCATCCCTCTCTCCAGCCCAGCACACTCACATCCCTCTCTCCAGCCCAGTACACTCGCATCCCTCTCTCCAGCCCAGCACACTCGCATCCCTCTCTCCAGCCCAGCACACTCGCATCCCTCTCTCCAGCCCAGCACACTCTCACACCTCTCTCCAGCACAGCACACTCACATCCCTCTCTCCAGCCCAGCACACTCTCATCCCTCTCTCCAGCCCAGCACTCACTTCACTCTCTCCAGCCCAGCACACTCTCATCCCTCTCTCCAGCCCAGCACTCACTTCACTCTCTCCAGCCCAGCACACTCACATCCCTCTCTCCAGCCCAGCACACTGACATCACTCTCTCAAGCCCAGCACACACACATCACCCTATCCAGCCCAGCAAACTCACATCACCCTCTCCAGCCCAGCACACTCACATTCATCTCTCCAGCCCAGCACACTCACATCACCCTCTCCAGCCCAGCACACTCACATCACTCTCTCCAGCCCAGCACACTCACATCACTCTCTCCGGCCCAGCACTCACTTCACTCTCTCCAGCCCAGCACACACACATCACCCTCTCCAGCCCAGCACACTCACATCACTCTCTCCAGCCCAGCACACTCACATCCCTCTCTCCAGCCCAGCACACTCACATCCCTCTCTCCAGCCCAGCACACTCACATCCCTCTCTCTAGTCCACAGCATTCGCATCCCTCTCTCCAGCCCAGCACACTCCCATCCCTCTCTCCAGTCCAGCACACTCGCATCACTCTCTCCAGTCCAGCACACTCACATCACTCTCTCCAGCCCAGCACACTCACATCCCTCTCTCCAGCCCAGCACACTCGCATCCCTCTCTCCAGCCCAGCACACTCTCATCCCTCTCTCCAGCCCAGCACACTCACATCCCTCTCTCCAGCCCAGTACACTCACATCCCTCTCTCCAGCCCAGGAAACCCACATCACCCTCTCCAGCCCAGCACACTCACATCCCTCTCTCCAGCCCAGCACACACACATCCCTCTCTCCAGCCCAGCACACACACATCACCCTCTCCAGCCCAGCACACTCACATCACTCTCTCCCGCCCAGCACACTCACATCACCCTCTCCAGCCCAGCACACACACATCACCCTCTCCAGCCCAGCAAACTCACATAACCCTCTCCAGCCCAGCACACTCACATCACCCTCTCCAGCCCAGCACACTCGCATCTCCCTCTCTGCAGGCCAGCACACTCACATCACCCTCTCCAGCCCAGCACAGTCACATCACTCTCTCCAGCCAAGCACACTCGCATCACTCTCCCCAGCCCAGCACACTCGCATCACCCTCTCCTGCCCAGCGCACACTCATCCCTCTCTCCAGCCCAGCACACACACATCACCCTCTCCAGCCCAGCAAACTCACATCACCCTCTCCAGCCCAGCACACTCACATCACCCTCTCCAGCCCAGCACACTCACATCACCCTCTCCAGCCCAGCACACTCACATCACCCTCTCCAGCCCAGCACACTCACATCACCCTCCCCAGCCCAGCACACACACATCACCCTCTCCAGCCCAGCACACTCACATCTCTCTCTCCAGCCCAGCACACTCGCATCTCCCTCTCTGCAGGCCAGCACACTCACATCACCCTCTCCAGCCCAACACACTCTCATCCCTCTCTCCAGCCCAGCACACTCACATCCCTCTCTCCAGCCCAGTACACTCGCATCCCTCTCTCCAGCCCAGCACACTCGCATCCCTCTCTCCAGCCCAGCACACTCGCATCCCTCTCTCCAGCCCAGCACACTCTCACACCTCTCTCCAGCACAGCACACTCACATCCCTCTCTCCAGCCCAGCACACTCTCATCCCTCTCTCCAGCCCAGCACTCACTTCACTCTCTCCAGCCCAGCACACTCTCATCCCTCTCTCCAGCCCAGCACTCACTTCACTCTCTCCAGCCCAGCACACTCACATCCCTCTCTCCAGCCCAGCACACTGACATCACTCTCTCAAGCCCAGCACACACACACCACCCTATCCAGCCCAGCAAACTCACATCACCCTCTCCAGCCCAGCACACTCACATTCATCTCTCCAGCCCAGCACACTCACGTCACCCTCTCCAGCCCAGCACACTCACATCACTCTCTCCAGCCCAGCACACTCACATCACTCTCTCCGGCCCAGCACTCACTTCACTCTCTCCAGCCCAGCACACACACATCACCCTCTCCAGCCCAGCACACTCACATCACTCTCTCCAGCCTAGCACACTCACATCCCTCTCTCCAGCCCAGCACACTCACATCCCTCTCTCTAGTCCACAGCATTCGCATCCCTCTCTCCAGCCCAGCACACTCCCATCCCTCTCTCCAGTCCAGCACACTCGCATCACTCTCTCCAGTCCAGCACACTCACATCACTCTCTCCAGCCCAGCACACTCACATCCCTCTCTCCAGCCCAGCACACTCGCATCCCTCTCTCCAGCCCAGTACACTCACATCCCTCTCTCCAGCCCAGGAAACCCACATCACCCTCTCCAGCCCAGCACACTCACATCCCTCTCTCCAGCCCAGCACACACACATCCCTCTCTCCAGCCCAGCACACACACATCACCCTCTCCAGCCCAGCACACTCACATCACTCTCTCCCGCCCAGCACACTCACATCACCCTCTCCAGCCCAGCACACACACATCACCCTCTCCAGCCCAGCAAACTCACATAACCCTCTCCAGCCCAGCACACTCACATCACCCTCTCCAGCCCAGCACACTCACATCCCTCTCTCCAGCCCAGCACACTCGCATCCCTCTTTCCAGCCCAGCACACTCACATCACTCTCTCCAGCGCAGCACACTCACATCCCTCTCTCCAGCCCAGCAGACTCACATCCCTCTCTCCAACCCAGCAGACTCACATCACCCTCTCCAGTCCAGCACACTCTCGTCCCTCTCTCCAGCCCAGCACACTCGCATCCCTCTCTCCAGTCCAACGCACTCACATCCCTCTCTTCAGCCCAGCACACTGACATCACTCTCTCCAGCCCAGCACACTCTCATCCCTCTCTCCAGCCCAGCACACTCTCATCCCTCTCTCCAGCCCTGCGCACTCACATCACTCTCTCCAGCCCAGCACACTCACATTCCTCTCTCCAGTCCACCGCACTCATCACTCTCTCCAGCCCAGCGCACTCACATCACTCTCTCCAGCCCTGCACACACACATCACCCTCTCCAGCCCAGCACACACACATCACCCTCTCCAGCCCAGAAAACAAACATCACCCTCTCCAGCCCAGCGCACACACATCTCTCTCTCCAGCCCAGCACACTCACATCTCCCCCTCTGCAGGCCAGCACACTCACATCACCCTCTCCACCCCAGCACCGTCACATCACTCTCTCCAGCCAAGCACACTCGCATCACTCTCCCCAGCCCAGCACACTCGCATCACCCTCTCCAGCCCAGCACACACACATCCCTCTCTCCAGCCCAGCACACACACATCACCCTCTCCAGCCCAGCAAACTCACATCACCCTCTCCAGCCCAGCACACTCACATCACCCTCTCCAGCCCTGCACACACATATCACCCTCTCCAGCCCAGCACACTCACATCACCCTCTCCAGCCCAGCACACTGACATCACCCTCTCCAGCCCAGCACACTCACATCACCCTCTCCAGCCCAGCACACACACATCCCTCTCTCCAGCCCAGCACACTCGCATCCCTCTTTCCAGCCCAGCACACTCACATCACTCTCTCCAGCGCAGCACACTCACATCCCTCTCTCCAGCCCAGCAGACTCACATCCCTCTCTCCAGCCCAGCAGACTCACATCACCCTCTCCAGTCCAGCACACTCACATCACTCTCTCTAGTCCACCGCATTCGCATCGCTCTCTCCAGCCCAGCACACCCCCATCCCTCTCTCCAGTCCAGCATACTCACATCACTCTCTCCAGTCTAGCACACTCACATCCCTCTCCCCAGCCCAGCACACTCGCATCCCTCTCTCCAGCCCAGCACACTTGCATCCCTCTCTCCAGCCCAGCACACTCTCAACCCTCTCTCCAGCCCAGCACACTCACATCCCTCTCTCCAGCCCAGTACACTCACATCCCTCTCTCCAGCCCAGCACACACACATCCCTCTCTCCAGCCCAGCACACTCACATCACTCTCTCCTGCCCAGCGCACTCACATCACCCTCTCCAGCCCAGCACACACACATCACCCTCTCCAGCCCAGCAAACTCACATCACCCTCTCCAGCCCAGCACACGCACATCACCCTCTCCAGCCCAGCACACTCACATCCCTCTCTCCAGCCCAGTACACTCGCATCCCTCTCTCCAGCCCAGCACACTCGCATCCCTCTCTCCAGCCCAGCACACTCGCATCCCTCTCTCCAGCCCAGCACACTCTCACACCTCTCTCCAGCACAGCACACTCACATCCCTCTCTCCAGCCCAGCACACTCTCATCCCTCTCTCCAGCCCAGCACTCACTTCACTCTCTCCAGCCCAGCACACTCTCATCCCTCTCTCCAGCCCAGCACTCACTTCACTCTCTCCAGCCCAGCACACTCACATCCCTCTCTCCAGCCCAGCACACTGACATCACTCTCTCAAGCCTAGCACACACACATCACCCTATCCAGCCCAGCAAACTCACATCACCCTCTCCAGCCCAGCACACTCACATTCATCTCTCCAGCCCAGCACACTCACATCACCCTCTCCAGCCCAGCACACTCACATCACTCTCTCCAGCCCAGCACACTCACATCACTCTCTCCGGCCCAGCACTCACTTCACTCTCTCCAGCCCAGCACACACACATCACCCTCTCCAGCCCAGCACACTCACATCACTCTCTCCAGCCCAGCACACTCACATCCCTCTCTCCAGCCCAGCACACTCACATCCCTCTCTCTAGTCCACAGCATTCGCATCCCTCTCTCCAGCCCAGCACACTCCCATCCCTCTCTCCAGTCCAGCACACTCGCATCACTCTCTCCAGTCCAGCACACTCACATGACTCTCTCCAGCCCAGCACACTCACATCCCTCTCTCCAGCCCAGCACACTCGCATCCCTCTCTCCAGCCCAGCACACTCTCATCCCTCTCTCCAGCCCAGCACACTCACATCCCTCTCTCCAGCCCAGTACACTCACATCCCTCTCTCCAGCCCAGGAAACCCACATCACCCTCTCCAGCCCAGCACACTCACATCCCTCTCTCCAGCCCAGCACACACACATCCCTCTCTCCAGCCCAGCACACACACATCACCCTCTCCAGCCCAGCACACTCACATCACTCTCTCCCGCCCAGCACACTCACATCACCCTCTCCAGCCCAGCACACACACATCACCCTCTCCAGCCCAGCAAACTCACATAACCCTCTCCAGCCCAGCACACTCACATCACCCTCTCCAGCCCAGCACACTCACATCCCTCTCTCCAGCCCAGCACACTCGCATCCCTCTTTCCAGCCCAGCACACTCACATCACTCTCTCCAGCGCAGCACACTCACATCCCTCTCTCCAGCCCAGCAGACTCACATCCCTCTCTCCAACCCAGCAGACTCACATCACCCTCTCCAGTCCAGCACACTCTCGTCCCTCTCTCCAGCCCAGCACACTCGCATCCCTCTCTCCAGTCCAACGCACTCACATCCCTCTCTTCAGCCCAGCACACTGACATCACTCTCTCCAGCCCAGCACACTCTCATCCCTCTCTCCAGCCCAGCACACTCTCATCCCTCTCTCCAGCCCTGCGCACTCACATCACTCTCTCCAGCCCAGCACACTCACATTCCTCTCTCCAGTCCACCGCACTCATCACTCTCTCCAGCCCAGCGCACTCACATCACTCTCTCCAGCCCTGCACACACACATCACCCTCTCCAGCCCAGCACACACACATCACCCTCTCCAGCCCAGAAAACAAACATCACCCTCTCCAGCCCAGCGCACACACATCTCTCTCTCCAGCCCAGCACACTCACATCTCCCCCTCTGCAGGCCAGCACACTCACATCACCCTCTCCACCCCAGCACCGTCACATCACTCTCTCCAGCCAAGCACACTCGCATCACTCTCCCCAGCCCAGCACACTCGCATCACCCTCTCCAGCCCAGCACACACACATCCCTCTCTCCAGCCCAGCACACACACATCACCCTCTCCAGCCCAGCTAACTCACATCACCCTCTCCAGCCCAGCACACTCACATCACCCTCTCCAGCCCTGCACACACATATCACCCTCTCCAGCCCAGCACACTCACATCACCCTCTCCAGCCCAGCACACTGACATCACCCTCTCCAGCCCAGCACACTCACATCCCTCTCTCCAGCCCAGCACACTCACATCCCTCTCTCCAGCCCAGCACACTCACATCCCTCTCTCTAGTCCACAGCATTCGCATCCCTCTCTCCAGCCCAGCACACTCCCATCCCTCTCTCCAGTCCAGCACACTCGCATCACTCTCTCCAGTCCAGCACACTCACATCACTCTCTCCAGCCCAGCACACTCACATCCCTCTCTCCAGCCCAGCACACTCGCATCCCTCTCTCCAGCCCAGCACACTCTCATCCCTCTCTCCAGCCCAGCACACTCACATCCCTCTCTCCAGCCCAGTACACTCACATCCCTCTCTCCAGCCCAGGAAACCCACATCACCCTCTCCAGCCCAGCACACTCACATCCCTCTCTCCAGCCCAGCACACACACATCCCTCTCTCCAGCCCAGCACACACACATCACCCTCTCCAGCCCAGCACACTCACATCACTCTCTCCCGCCCAGCACACTCACATCACCCTCTCCAGCCCAGCACACACACATCACCCTCTCCAGCCCAGCAAACTCACATAACCCTCTCCAGCCCAGCACACTCACATCACCCTCTCCAGCCCAGCACACTCGCATCTCCCTCTCTGCAGGCCAGCACACTCACATCACCCTCTCCAGCCCAGCACAGTCACATCACTCTCTCCAGCCAAGCACACTCGCATCACTCTCCCCAGCCCAGCACACTCGCATCACCCTCTCCTGCCCAGCGCACACTCATCCCTCTCTCCAGCCCAGCACACACACATCACCCTCTCCAGCCCAGCAAACTCACATCACCCTCTCCAGCCCAGCACACTCACATCACCCTCTCCAGCCCAGCACACTCACATCACCCTCTCCAGCCCAGCACACTCACATCACCCTCTCCAGCCCAGCACACTCACATCACCCTCCCCAGCCCAGCACACACACATCACCCTCTCCAGCCCAGCACACTCACATCTCTCTCTCCAGCCCAGCACACTCGCATCTCCCTCTCTGCAGGCCAGCACACTCACATCACCCTCTCCAGCCCAACACACTCTCATCCCTCTCTCCAGCCCAGCACACTCACATCCCTCTCTCCAGCCCAGTACACTCGCATCCCTCTCTCCAGCCCAGCACACTCGCATCCCTCTCTCCAGCCCAGCACACTCGCATCCCTCTCTCCAGCCCAGCACACTCTCACACCTCTCTCCAGCACAGCACACTCACATCCCTCTCTCCAGCCCAGCACACTCTCATCCCTCTCTCCAGCCCAGCACTCACTTCACTCTCTCCAGCCCAGCACACTCTCATCCCTCTCTCCAGCCCAGCACTCACTTCACTCTCTCCAGCCCAGCACACTCACATCCCTCTCTCCAGCCCAGCACACTGACATCACTCTCTCAAGCCCAGCACACACACATCACCCTATCCAGCCCAGCAAACTCACATCACCCTCTCCAGCCCAGCACACTCACATTCATCTCTCCAGCCCAGCACACTCACGTCACCCTCTCCAGCCCAGCACACTCACATCACTCTCTCCAGCCCAGCACACTCACATCACTCTCTCCGGCCCAGCACTCACTTCACTCTCTCCAGCCCAGCACACACACATCACCCTCTCCAGCCCAGCACACTCACATCACTCTCTCCAGCCCAGCACACTCACATCCCTCTCTCCAGCCCAGCACACTCACATCCCTCTCTCTAGTCCACAGCATTCGCATCCCTCTCTCCAGCCCAGCACACTCCCATCCCTCTCTCCAGTCCAGCACACTCGCATCACTCTCTCCAGTCCAGCACACTCACATCACTCTCTCCAGCCCAGCACACTCACATCCCTCTCTCCAGCCCAGCACACTCGCATCCCTCTCTCCAGCCCAGCACACTCTGATCCCTCTCTCCAGCCCAGCACACTCACATCCCTCTCTCCAGCCCAGTACACTCACATCCCTCTCTCCAGCCCAGGAAACCCACATCACCCTCTCCAGCCCAGCACACTCACATCCCTCTCTCCAGCCCAGCACACACACATCCCTCTCTCCAGCCCAGCACACACACATCACCCTCTCCAGCCCAGCACACTCACATCACTCTCTCCCGCCCAGCACACTCACATCACCCTCTCCAGCCCAGCACACACACATCACCCTCTCCAGCCCAGCAAACTCACATAACCCTCTCCAGCCCAGCACACTCACATCACCCTCTCCAGCCCAGCACACTCACATCCCTCTCTCCAGCCCAGCACACTCGCATCCCTCTTTCCAGCCCAGCACACTCACATCACTCTCTCCAGCGCAGCACACTCACATCCCTCTCTCCAGCCCAGCAGACTCACATCCCTCTCTCCAACCCAGCAGACTCACATCACCCTCTCCAGTCCAGCACACTCTCGTCCCTCTCTCCAGCCCAGCACACTCGCATCCCTCTCTCCAGTCCAACGCACTCACATCCCTCTCTTCAGCCCAGCACACTGACATCACTCTCTCCAGCCCAGCACACTCTCATCCCTCTCTCCAGCCCAGCACACTCTCATCCCTCTCTCCAGCCCTGCGCACTCACATCACTCTCTCCAGCCCAGCACACTCACATTCCTCTCTCCAGTCCACCGCACTCATCACTCTCTCCAGCCCAGCGCACTCACATCACTCTCTCCAGCCCTGCACACACACATCACCCTCTCCAGCCCAGCACACACACATCACCCTCTCCAGCCCAGAAAACAAACATCACCCTCTCCAGCCCAGCGCACACACATCTCTCTCTCCAGCCCAGCACACTCACATCTCCCCCTCTGCAGGCCAGCACACTCACATCACCCTCTCCACCCCAGCACCGTCACATCACTCTCTCCAGCCAAGCACACTCGCATCACTCTCCCCAGCCCAGCACACTCGCATCACCCTCTCCAGCCCAGCACACACACATCCCTCTCTCCAGCCCAGCACACACACATCACCCTCTCCAGCCCAGCAAACTCACATCACCCTCTCCAGCCCAGCACACTCACATCACCCTCTCCAGCCCTGCACACACATATCACCCTCTCCAGCCCAGCACACTCACATCACCCTCTCCAGCCCAGCACACTGACATCACCCTCTCCAGCCCAGCACACTCACATCACCCTCTCCAGCCCAGCACACACACATCCCTCTCTCCAGCCCAGCACACTCGCATCCCTCTTTCCAGCCCAGCACACTCACATCACTCTCTCCAGCGCAGCACACTCACATCCCTCTCTCCAGCCCAGCAGACTCACATCCCTCTCTCCAGCCCAGCAGACTCACATCACCCTCTCCAGTCCAGCACACTCACATCACTCTCTCTAGTCCACCGCATTCGCATCGCTCTCTCCAGCCCAGCACACCCCCATCCCTCTCTCCAGTCCAGCATACTCACATCACTCTCTCCAGTCTAGCACACTCACATCCCTCTCCCCAGCCCAGCACACTCGCATCCCTCTCTCCAGCCCAGCACACTTGCATCCCTCTCTCCAGCCCAGCACACTCTCAACCCTCTCTCCAGCCCAGCACACTCACATCCCTCTCTCCAGCCCAGTACACTCACATCCCTCTCTCCAGCCCAGCACACACACATCCCTCTCTCCAGCCCAGCACACTCACATCACTCTCTCCTGCCCAGCGCACTCACATCACCCTCTCCAGCCCAGCACACACACATCACCCTCTCCAGCCCAGCAAACTCACATCACCCTCTCCAGCCCAGCACACGCACATCACCCTCTCCAGCCCAGCACACTCACATCCCTCTCTCCAGCCCAGTACACTCGCATCCCTCTCTCCAGCCCAGCACACTCGCATCCCTCTCTCCAGCCCAGCACACTCGCATCCCTCTCTCCAGCCCAGCACACTCTCACACCTCTCTCCAGCACAGCACACTCACATCCCTCTCTCCAGCCCAGCACACTCTCATCCCTCTCTCCAGCCCAGCACTCACTTCACTCTCTCCAGCCCAGCACACTCTCATCCCTCTCTCCAGCCCAGCACTCACTTCACTCTCTCCAGCCCAGCACACTCACATCCCTCTCTCCAGCCCAGCACACTGACATCACTCTCTCAAGCCTAGCACACACACATCACCCTATCCAGCCCAGCAAACTCACATCACCCTCTCCAGCCCAGCACACTCACATTCATCTCTCCAGCCCAGCACACTCACATCACCCTCTCCAGCCCAGCACACTCACATCACTCTCTCCAGCCCAGCACACTCACATCACTCTCTCCGGCCCAGCACTCACTTCACTCTCTCCAGCCCAGCACACACACATCACCCTCTCCAGCCCAGCACACTCACATCACTCTCTCCAGCCCAGCACACTCACATCCCTCTCTCCAGCCCAGCACACTCACATCCCTCTCTCTAGTCCACAGCATTCGCATCCCTCTCTCCAGCCCAGCACACTCCCATCCCTCTCTCCAGTCCAGCACACTCGCATCACTCTCTCCAGTCCAGCACACTCACATCACTCTCTCCAGCCCAGCACACTCACATCCCTCTCTCCAGCCCAGCACACTCGCATCCCTCTCTCCAGCCCAGCACACTCTCATCCCTCTCTCCAGCCCAGCACACTCACATCCCTCTCTCCAGCCCAGTACACTCACATCCCTCTCTCCAGCCCAGGAAACCCACATCACCCTCTCCAGCCCAGCACACTCACATCCCTCTCTCCAGCCCAGCACACACACATCCCTCTCTCCAGCCCAGCACACACACATCACCCTCTCCAGCCCAGCACACTCACATCACTCTCTCCCGCCCAGCACACTCACATCACCCTCTCCAGCCCAGCACACACACATCACCCTCTCCAGCCCAGCAAACTCACATAACCCTCTCCAGCCCAGCACACTCACATCACCCTCTCCAGCCCAGCACACTCACATCCCTCTCTCCAGCCCAGCACACTCGCATCCCTCTTTCCAGCCCAGCACACTCACATCACTCTCTCCAGCGCAGCACACTCACATCCCTCTCTCCAGCCCAGCAGACTCACATCCCTCTCTCCAACCCAGCAGACTCACATCACCCTCTCCAGTCCAGCACACTCTCGTCCCTCTCTCCAGCCCAGCACACTCGCATCCCTCTCTCCAGTCCAACGCACTCACATCCCTCTCTTCAGCCCAGCACACTGACATCACTCTCTCCAGCCCAGCACACTCTCATCCCTCTCTCCAGCCCAGCACACTCTCATCCCTCTCTCCAGCCCTGCGCACTCACATCACTCTCTCCAGCCCAGCACACTCACATTCCTCTCTCCAGTCCACCGCACTCATCACTCTCTCCAGCCCAGCGCACTCACATCACTCTCTCCAGCCCTGCACACACACATCACCCTCTCCAGCCCAGCACACACACATCACCCTCTCCAGCCCAGAAAACAAACATCACCCTCTCCAGCCCAGCGCACACACATCTCTCTCTCCAGCCCAGCACACTCACATCTCCCCCTCTGCAGGCCAGCACACTCACATCACCCTCTCCACCCCAGCACCGTCACATCACTCTCTCCAGCCAAGCACACTCGCATCACTCTCCCCAGCCCAGCACACTCGCATCACCCTCTCCAGCCCAGCACACACACATCCCTCTCTCCAGCCCAGCACACACACATCACCCTCTCCAGCCCAGCTAACTCACATCACCCTCTCCAGCCCAGCACACTCACATCACCCTCTCCAGCCCTGCACACACATATCACCCTCTCCAGCCCAGCACACTCACATCACCCTCTCCAGCCCAGCACACTGACATCACCCTCTCCAGCCCAGCACACTCACATCACCCTCTCCAGCCCAGCACACACACATCCCTCTCTCCAGCCCAGCACACTCGCATCCCTCTTTCCAGCCCAGCACACTCACATCACTCTCTCCAGCGCAGCACACTCACATCCCTCTCTCCAGCCCAGCAGACTCACATCCCTCTCTCCAGCCCAGCAGACTCACATCACCCTCTCCAGTCCAGCACACTCACATCCCTCTCTCCAGCCCAGCACACTCACACCACTCTCCCCAGCCCAGCACACTCCCATCCCTCTCTTCAGTCCAGCACACTCACATCCCTCTCTCCAGCCCAGCACACTCACACCACTCTCCCCAGCCCAGCACACTCACATCCCTCTCTTCAGCCCAGCACACTCGCATCCCTCTCTCCAGTCCACCGTACTCACATCCCTCTCTCCAGCCCAGCACACACACATCACCCTCTCCAGCCCATCAAACTCACATCACCCTCTCCACCCAGCACACTCACATCACCCTCTCCAGCCCAGCATACTCACATCACTCTCTCCAGTCCAGCACACTCACATCCCTCTCTCCAGCCCAGCAAACTCACATTCCTCTCTCCAGCCCAGCACACTCACATCACTCTCTCCAGCCCAGCACACTCACATCACCCTCTCTCCAGCCCAGCACACTCACATCCCTCTCTCCAGTCCACCGCACTCACATTTCCTCTCTCCATCCCAGCATTCGCTTCAGTCTCTCCAGTCCAGCACACTCACATCCCTCTCTCCAGCCCAGCACGCTCACATCCCTCTCTCCAGCCCAGCACACTCACATCCCTCTCTCCAGCCCAGCAAACTCACATTCCTCTCTCCAGCCCAGCACACTCACATCACTCTCTCCAGCCCAGCACACTCACATCACCCTCTCTCCAGCCCAGCACACTCACATCCCTCTCTCCAGTCCACCGCACTCACATTTCCTCTCTCCAGCCCAGCGCACTCACATCACTCTCTCCAGCCCAGCACACTCACATCCCTCTCTCCAGTCCACCGCACTCATCACTCTCTCCAGCCCAGCGCACTCACATCACTCTCTCCAGCCCTGCACACTCATATCCCTCTCTCCAGCCCAGCACACACACATCACTCTCTCCAGCCCAGGACTTACTTAACTCTCTCCAGCCCAGCACACTCACACCACTCTCCCCAGCCCAGCACACTCGCATCACTCTCTTCAGCCCAGCACACTCCCATCCCTCTCTTCTGCCCAGCACACTCGCATCACTCTCTCTAGTCCACCGCACTCGCATCCCTCTCCCCAGCCCAGCACACTCACATCCCTCTCTTCTGCCCAGCACACTCACATCACTCTCTCCAGCCCAGTACAGTCACACCACTCTCTCCAGCCCAGCACACTCGCCTCACCCTCTCCAGCCCAGCACACTCGCATCCCTCTCTCCAGCCCAGCACACTCGCATCCCTCTCTCCAGCCCAGCACACTCGCATCCCTCTCTCCAGCCAAGCACACTCGCATCCCTCTCTCCAGCCCAGCACACTCGCATCCCTCTCTCCAGCCCAGCACACTCGCATCCCTCTCTCCAGCCCAGCACACTCGCATCCCTCTCTCCAGCCCAGCACACTCGCATCCCTCTCTCGAGCCCAGGACACTCACATTCCTCTCTCCAGCCCAGGACTCACTTCACTCTCTCCAGCCCAGCACTCACTTCACTCTCTCCAGCCCAGCACACTCACATTCCTCTCTCCAGCCCAGCACACTCACATCACTCTCTCCAGCCCAGCACACTCACATCACCCTCTCTCCAGCCCAGCACACTCACATCCCTCTCTCCAGTCCACCGCACTCACATTTCCCTCTCTCCAGCCCAGCACACTCACATCCCTCTCTCCAGTCCACCGCACTCACATTTCCTCTCTCCAGCCCAGCGCACTCACATCACTCTCTCCAGTCCACCGCACTCACATCACTCTCTCCAGCCCAGCGCACTCACATCACTCTCTCCAGCCCAGCACACTCATATCCCTCTCTCCAGCCCAGCACACACACATCACCCTCTCCAGCCCAGCACACACACATCACCCTCTCCAGCCCAGAAAACAAACATCACCCGCTCCAGCCCAGCACACACACATCTCTCTCTCCAGCCCAGCACACTCACATCTCCCTTTCTGCAGGCCAGCACACTCACATCACCCTCTCCAGCCTAGCATCGTCACATCACTCTCTCCAGCCAAGCACACTCGCATCACTCTCCCCAGCCCAGCACACTCGCATCACCCTCTCCAGCCCAGCGCACACACATCCCTCTCTCCAGCCCAGCACACACACATCACCCTCTCCAGCCCAGCAAACTCACATCACCCTCTCCAGCCCAGCACACTCACATCACTCTCTCCCGCCCAGCGCACTCACATCACCCTCTCCAGCCCAGCACACACACATCACCCTCTCCAGCCCAGCAAACTCACATCACCCTCTCCAGCCCAGCACACGCACATCACCCTCTCCAGCCCAGCACACACACATCACCCTCTCCAGCCCAGCACACTCACATCCCTCTCTCCAGCACAGCACACTCACATCACTCTCTCTAGTCCACCGCATTCGCATCGCTCTCTCCAGCCCAGCACACCCCCATCCCTCTCTCCAGTCCAGCATACTCACATCACTCTCTCCAGTCTAGCACACTCACATCCCTCTCCCCAGCCCAGCACACTCGCATCCCTCTCTCCAGCCCAGCACACTTGCATCCCTCTCTCCAGCCCAGCACACTCTCAACCCTCTCTCCAGCCCAGCACACTCACATCCCTCTCTCCAGCCCAGTACACTCACATCCCTCTCTCCAGCCCAGCACACACACATCCCTCTCTCCAGCCCAGCACACTCACATCACTCTCTCCTGCCCAGCGCACTCACATCACCCTCTCCAGCCCAGCACACACACATCACCCTCTCCAGCCCAGCAAACTCACATCACCCTCTCCAGCCCAGCACACGCACATCCCTCTCTCCAGCCCAGCACACTCTCATCCCTCTCTCCAGCCCAGCACAGTCACATCACTCTCTCCAGCCAAGCACACTCGCATCACTCTCCCAGCCCAGCACACTCGCATCACCCTCTCCTGCCCAGCGCACACACATCCCTCTCTCCAGCCCAGCACAGTCACATCACTCTCTCCAGCCAAGCACACTCGCATCACTCTCCCAGCCCAGCACACTCGCATCACCCTCTCCTGCCCAGCGCACACACATCCCTCTCTCCAGCCCAGCACACACACATCACCCTCTCCAGCCCAGCAAACTCACATCACCCTCTCCAGCCCAGCACACTCACATCACCCTCTCCAGCCCAGCACACACACATCACCCTCTCCATCCCTGCACACTCACATCACCCTTTTCAGCCCAGCACACTCCCATCCCTCTCTCCAGCCCAGCACACTCACATCACTCTCTTGTCCACCGCATTCACATCACCCTCTCCATCCCTGCACACACACATCACCCTCTCCAGCCCAGCAAACTCACATCACCCTCTCCAGCCCAGCACACTCACATCACCCTCTCCAGCCCAGCAAACTCACATCACCCTCTCCAGCCCAGCACACTCACATCACCCTCTCCAGCCCAGCACACACACATCACCCTCTCCATCCCTGCACACTCACATCACCCTTTTCAGCCCAGCACACTCACATCCCTCTCTCCAGCCCAGCACACTCACATCACCCTCTCCAGCCCAGCACACTCACATCACCCTCTCCAGCCCAGCACACTCACATCACCCTCTCCAGCCCAGCACACTCACATCACCCTCTCCAGCCCAGCACACTCACATCACCCTCTCCAGCCCAGCACACTCACATCACTCTCTCCAGCCCAGCACACTCACATCACCCTCTCCAGCCCAGCACACACACATCACCCTCTCCATCCCTGCACACTCACATCACCCTTTTCAGCCCAGCACACTCACATCCCTCTCTCCAGCCCAGCACACTCACATCACTCTCTCTTGTCCACCGCATTCGCATCCCTCTCTCCAGTCCAGCACACTCACATCCCTCTCTCCAGCCCAGCACACTCCCATCCCTCTCTCCAGCCCAGCACACTCACATCGCTCTCTCCAGCCCAGCACACTCACATCACCCTCTCCACCCCAGGACTCACTTCACTCTCTCCAGCCCAGCACACTCACATACCTCGCTCCAGCCCAGCACACTCACATCACTCTCTCCAGCCCAGGACTTACTTAACTCTCTCCAGCCCAGCACACTCACATCCCTCTCTCCAGCCCAGCACACTCACATCACCCTCTCCAGTCCAGCACACTCACATCACGCTCTCCAGCCGACCACAATCACATCCCTCTATCCAGCCCAGCACACTCACACCACTCTCCCCAGCCCAGCACACTCGCATCACTCTCTTCAGCCCAGCACACTCGCATCACTCTCTCCAGCCCAGCACACTTGCATCCCTCTCTCCAGTCCACCGCACTCACATCCTTCTCTCCAGTCCACCGCACTCACATCACTCTCTCCAGCCCAGCACACTCCCATCCCTCTCTTCTGCCCAGCACACTCTCATCACTCTCTCTAGTCCACCGCACTCGCATCCCTCTCCCCAGCCCAGCACACTCACATCCCTCTCTTCTGCCCAGCACACTCACATCACTCTCTCCAGCCCAGTACAGTCACACCACTCTCTCCAGCCCAGCACACTCGCCTCACCCTCTCCAGCCCAGCACACTCGCATCCCTCTCTCCAGCCCAGCACACTCGCATCCCTCTCTCCAGCCCAGCACACTCGCATCCGTCTCTCCAGCCAAGCACACTCGCATCCCTCTCTCCAGCCCAGCACACTCGCATCCCTCTCTCCAGCCCAGCACACTCGCATCCCTCTCTCCAGCCCAGCACACTCGCATCCCTCTCTCGAGCCCAGGACACTCACATTCCTCTCTCCAGCCCAGGACTCACTTCACTCTCTCCAGCCCAGCACTCACTTCACTCTCTCCAGCCCAGCACACTCACATTCCTCTCTCCAGCCCAGCACACTCACATCACTCTCTCCAGCCCAGCACACTCACATCACCCTCTCTCCAGCCCAGCACACTCACATCCCTCTCTCCAGTCCACCGCACTCACATTTCCTCTCTCCAGCCCAGCGCACTCACATCACTCTCTCCAGCCCAGCACACTCACATCCCTCTCTCCAGTCCACCGTACTCACATCACTCTCTCCAGCCCAGCGCACTCACATCACTCTCTCCAGCCCAGCACACTCATATCCCTCTCTCCAGCCCAGCACACACACATCACCCTCTCCAGCCCAGCACACACACATCACCCTCTCCAGCCCAGAAAACAAACATCACCCTCTCCAGCCCAGCACACACACATCTCTCTCTCCAGCCCAGCACACTCACATCTCCCTTTCTGCAGGCCAGCACACTCACATCACCCTCTCCAGCCTAGCATCGTCACATCACTCTCTCCAGCCAAGCACACTCGCATCACTCTCCCCAGCCCAGCACACTCGCATCACCCTCTCCAGCCCAGCGCACACACATCCCTCTCTCCAG
Organism: Scyliorhinus torazame; assembly: GCF_047496885.1. Classification (NCBI taxonomy): domain Eukaryota; kingdom Metazoa; phylum Chordata; class Chondrichthyes; order Carcharhiniformes; family Scyliorhinidae; genus Scyliorhinus; species Scyliorhinus torazame. Next base: position 87,645,842 of record NC_092710.1, on the reverse strand, counting down.
CCCAGCACACACACATCACCCTCTCCAGCCCAGCAAACTCACATCACCCTCTCCAGCCCAGCACACTCACAACACTCTCTCCCGCCCAGCGCACTCACATCACCCTCTCCAGCCCAGCACACACACATCACCCTCTCCAGCCCAGCAAACTCACATCACCCTCTCCAGCCCAGCACACGCACATCACCCTCTCCAGCCCAGCACACTCACATCCCTCTTTCCAGCCCAGCACACTCGCATCCCTCTTTCCAGCCCAGCACACTCACATCACTCTCTCCAGCGCAGCACACTCACATCCCTCTCTCCAGCCCAGCAGACTCACATCCCTCTCTCCAGCCCAGCAGACTCACATCACCCTCTCCAGTCCAGCACACTCACATCCCTCTCTCCAGCCCAGCACACTCACACCACTCTCCCCAGCCCAGCACACTCACATCCCTCTCTTCAGCCCAGCACATTCGCATCCCTCTCTCCAGTCCACCGCACTCACATCCCTCTCTCCAGCCCAGCACACTAACATCACTCTCTCCAGCCCAGCACACACACATCACCCTCTCCAGCCCATCAAACTCACATCACCCTCTCCAGCCCAGCACACTCACATCACCCTCTCCAGCCCAGCAAACTCACATCACCCTCTCCAGCCCAGCACACTCACATCACTCTCTCCAGTCCAGCACACTCACATCCCTCTCTCCATCCCAGCATTCGCTTCAGTCTCTCCAGTCCAGCACACTCACATCCCTCTCTCCATCCCACCACACTCGTATCCCTCTCCCCAGCCCAGCACACTCACATCACTCTCTTCCGCCCAGCACACTCGCATCACTCTCTCTAGTCCACCGCACTCACATCCCTCTCTCCAGCCGAGCACACTCACACCACTCTCCCCAGCACACTCACATCCCTCTCTCCAGCCCAGTACACTCGCATCCCTCTCTCCAGCCCAGCACTCTCGCATCCCTCTCTCCAGCCCAGCACACTCGCATCCCTCTCTCCAGCCCAGCACACTCACATCCCTCTCTCCAGCCCAGCACACTCTCATCCCTCTCTCCAGCCCAGCACTCACTTCACTCTCTCCAGCCCAGCACACTCACATCACTCTCTCCAGCCCAGCACACTCACATCACCCTCTCTCCAGCCCAGCACACTCACATCCCTCTCTCTAGTCCACCGCACTCACATCCCTCTCTCCAGCCCAGCGCACTCACATCACCCTCTCCAGCCCAGCACACACACATCACCCTCTCCAGCCCAGAAAACTCACATCACCCTCTCCAGCCCAGCACACTCGCATCTCCCTCTCTGCAGGCCAGCACACTCACATCACCCTCTCCAGCCCAGCACAGTCACATCACTCTCTCCAGCCAAGCACACTCGCATCACTCTCCCCAGCCCAGCACACTCGCATCACCCACTCCTGCCCAGCGCACACTCATCCCTCTCTCCAGCCCAGTACACTCGCATCCCTCTCTCCAGCCCAGTACACTCGCATCCCTCTCTCCAGCCCAGCACTCTCGCATCCCTCTCTCCAGCCCAGCACACTCGCATCCCTCTCTCCAGCCCAGCACACTCACATCCCTCTCTCCAGCCCAGCACACTCTCATCCCTCTCTCCAGCCCAGCACTCACTTCACTCTCTCCAGCCCAGCACACTCACATCACTCTCTCCAGCCCAGCACACTCATATCACCCTCTCTCCAGCCCAGCACACTCACATCCCTCTCTCTAGTCCACCGCACTCACATCCCTCTCTCCAGCCCAGCGCACTCACATCACCCTCTCCAGCCCAGCACACACACATCACCCTCTCCAGCCCAGAAAACTCACATCACCCTCTCCAGCCCAGCACACTCGCATCTCCCTCTCTGCAGGCCAGCACACTCACATCACCCTCTCCAGCCCAGCACAGTCACATCACTCTCTCCAGCCAAGCACACTCGCATCACTCTCCCCAGCCCAGCACACTCGCATCACCCTCTCCTGCCCAGCGCACACTCATCCCTCTCTCCAGCCCAGCACACACACATCACCCTCTCCAGCCCAGCAAACTCACATCACCCTCTCCAGCCCAGCACACTCACATCACCCTCTCCAGCCCAGCACACTCACATCACCCTCTCCAGCCCAGCACACTCACATCACCCTCTCCAGCCCAGCACACTCACATCACCCTCCCCAGCCCAGCAGACACACATCACCCTCTCCAGCCCAGCACACTCACATCTCTCTCTCCAGCCCAGCACACTCGCATCTCCCTCTCTGCAGGCCAGCACACTCACATCACCCTCTCCAGCCCAACACACTCTCATCCCTCTCTCCAGCCCAGCACACTCACGTCCCTCTCTCCAGCCCAGTACACTCGCATCCCTCTCTCCAGCCCAGCACACTCACATCCCTCTCTCCAGCCCAGTACACTCACATCCCTCTCTCCAGCCCAGGAAACCCACATCACCCTCTCCAGCCCAGCACACTCACATCCCCCTCTCCAGCCCAGCACACTCACATCCCTCTCTCCAGCCCAGCACACACACATCCCTCTCTCCAGCCCAGCACACACACATCACCCTCTCCAGCCCAGCACACTCACATCACTCTCTCCCGCCCAGCACACTCACATCACCCTCTCCAGCCCAGCACACACACATCACCCTCTCCAGCCCAGCAAACTCACATAACCCTCTCCAGCCCAGCACACTCACATCACCCTCTCCAGCCCAGCACACTCACATCACCCTCTCCAGCCCAGCACACTCACATCCCTCTCTCCAGCCCAGCACACTCGCATCCCTCTTTCCAGCCCAGCACACTCACATCACTCTCTCCAGCGCAGCACACTCACATCGCTCTCTCCAGCCCAGCAGACTCACATCCCTCTCTCCAGCCCAGCACACACACATCACCCTCTCCAGCCCAGCAAACTCACATCACCCTCTCCAGCCCAGCACACTCACATCACTCTCTCCAGCCCAGCACACTCACATCACCCTCTCCAGCCCAGCAAACTCACATCACCCTCTCCAGCCCAGCACACTCACCTCCCTCTCTCCAGCCCAGCACACTCTCATCCCTCTCTCCAGCCCAGCACACTCTCATCCCTCTCTCCAGCCCAGCACACTCTCATCCCTCTCTCCAGCCCAGCACACTCTCATCCCTCTCTCCAGCCCAGCACACTCACATCCCTCTCTCCAGCCCAGTACACTCGCATCCCTCTCTCCAGCCCAGCACACTCGCATCCCTCTCTCCAGCCCAGCACACTCGCATCCCTCTCACCAGCCCAGCACACTCTCACACCTCTCTCCAGCACAGCACACTCACATCCCTCTCTCCAGCCCAGCACTCACTTCACTCTCTCCAGCCCAGCACACTGACATCACTCTCTCAAGCCCAGCACACAAACATCACCCTATCCAGCCCAGCAAACTCACATCACCCTCTCCAGCCCAGCACACTCACATCACCCTCTCCAGCCGAGCACACTCACATCCCTCTCTCCAGCCCAGCACACTCACATCCCTCTCTCCAGCCCAGCACACTGACATCACTCTCTCAAGCCCAGCACACAAACATCACCCTATCCAGCCCAGCAAACTCACATCACCCTCTCCAGCCCAGCACTCTCACATTACTCTCTCCAGCCCAGCACACTCACATCACCCTCTCCAGCCGAGCACACTCACATCCCTCTCTCCAGCCCAGCACACTCTCATCACTCTCTCCACCCCAGGACTGACTTCACTCTCTCCAGCCCAGCACACTCACATACCTCTCTCCAGCCCAGCACACTCACATCACTCTCTCCAGCCCAGGACTTACTTCACTCTCTCCAGCCCAGCACACACTCATCCCTCTCTCCAGCCCAGCACACTCACATCACCCTCTCCAGTCCAGCACACTCACATCACACTCTCCAGCCGACCACACTCACATCCCTCTCTCCAGTCCAGCACACTCACATCACGCTCTCCAGCCGACCACACTCCCATCACTCTCTCCAGCCCAGCACACTCACATCCCTCTCTCCAGCCCAGCACACTCACATTCCTCTCGCCAGCCCAGCACACTCACATCCCTCTCTCCAGCCCAGCAAACTCACATCCCTCTCTCCAGCCCAGCAAACTCACATTCCTCTCCAGCCCAGCACAGTCACATCACTCTCTCCAGCCCAGCACACTCACATCCCTCTCTCTAGTCCACCGCACTCACATCCCTCTCTCCAGCCCAGCGCACTCACATCACTCTCTCCAGCCCAGCACACTCACATCCCTCTCTCCAGTCCACAGCACTCACATCACTCTCTCTAGCCCAGCGCACTCACATCACTCTCTCCAGCCCAGCACACTCTCATCCCTCTCTCCAGCCCAGCACACACACATCACCCTCTCCAGCCCAGCGCACTCACATCACCCTCTCCAGCCCAGCACACTCACATCTCTCTCTCCAGCCCAGGATACTCACATCTCCCTCTCTGCAGGCCAGCACACTCACATCACCCTCTCCAGCCCAGCACAGTCACATCACTCTCTCCAGCCAAGCACACTCGCATCACTCTCCCCAGCCCAGCACACTCGCATCACCCTCTCCAGCCCAGCGCACACACATCCCTCTCTCCAGCCCAGCACACACACATCACCCTCGCCAGCCCAGCACACACACATCACCCTCTCCAGCCCAGCACACTCACATCACCCTTTTCAGCCCAGCACACTCACATCCCCCTCTTCAGCCCAGCACACTCACATCCCTCTCTCCAGCCCAGCACACTCACATCACTCTCTCTAGTACACCGCATTCGCATGCCTCTCTCCAGTCCAGCACACTCACATCCCTCTCTCCAGCCCAGCACACTCCCATCCCTCTCTCCAGCCCAGCAGACTCGCATCCCTCTCTCCAGCCCAGCGCACTCACATCACTCTCTCCAGCCCTGCACACTCACATCACTCTCTCCACCCCAGGACTCACTTCACTCGCTCCAGCCCAGCACACTCACATACCTCTCTCCAGCCCAGCACACTCACATCACTCTCTCGAGCCCAGGACTTACTTCACTCTCTCCAGCCCAGAACACTCGCATCACTCTCTCCAGCCCAGCACACTCGCATCCCTCTCTCTAGTCCACCGCACGCACATCACTCTCTCCAGCCCAGCGCACTCACACCACTCTCTCCAGCCCAGCAGACTCGCATCACTCTCTCCAGCCCAGAACACTCACATCACTCTCTCTAGTCCACCGCAGTCGCATCCCTCTCTCCATTCCCGCACACTCACATCCCTCTCTCCAGCCCAGCACACTCCCATCCCTCTCTCCAGTCCAGCATACTCGCATCACTCTCTCCAGTCCAGCACACTCACATCCCTCTCTCCAGCCCAGCACACTCACATCCCTCTCTCCAGCCCAGCACACCCTCATCCCTCTCTCCAGCCCAGCACACTCACATCCCTCTCTCCAGCCCAGCACACTCTCATCCCTCTCTCCAGCCCAGCACACTCACATCCCTCTCTCCAGCCCAGTACACTCGCATCCCTCATTCCAGCCCAGCACACTCGCATCCATCTCTCCAGCCCAGCACACTCGCATCCCTCTCTCCAGCCCAGCACACTCTCACACCTCTCTCCAGCACAGCACACTCACATCCCTCTCTCCAGCCCAGCACACTCTCATCCCTCTCTCCAGCCCAGCACTCACTTCACTCTCTCCAGCCCAGCACACTCACATCCCTCTCTCCAGCACAGCACACTCACATCACTCTCTCCGGCCCAGCAATCACTTCACTCTTTCCAGCCCAGTACACTCAGATCACCCTCTCCAGCCCAGCCCACTCGCATCCCTCTCTCCAGCCCAGCACACTCGCATCCCTCTTTCCAGCCCAGCACACTCACATCCCTCTTTCCAGCCCAGCACACTCACATCCCTCTCTCCAGCCCAGCTCACTCACATCACCCTCTCCAGCCCAGCACACTCACATCACTCTCTCCACCCCAGGACTCACTTCACTCTCTCCAGCCCAGCACACTCACATCACTCTCTCCAGCCCAGGACTTACTTCACTCTCTCCAGCCCAGCACACTCACATCCCTCTCTCCAGCCCAGCACACTCACATCACCCTCTCCAGTCCAGCACACTCACATCACGCTCTCCAGCCGACCACACTCACATCCCTCTATCCAGCCCAGCACACTCACACCACTCTCCCCAGCCCAGCACACTCGCATCCCTCTCTTCAGCCCAGCACACTCGCATCACTCTCAACAGCCCAGCACACTCGCATCCCTCTCTCCAGTCCACCGCACTCACATCCCTCTCTCCAGTCCACTGCACTCACATCACTCTCTCCAGCCCAGCACACTCCCATCACTCTCTCCAGCCCAGCACACTCACATCCCTCTCTCCAGTCCACCGCACTCATCACTCTCTCCAGCCCAGCGCACTCACATCACTCTCTCCAGCCCTGCACACTCATATCCCTCTCTCCAGCCCAGCACACACACATCACCCTCTCCAGCCCAGCACACACACATCACCCTCTGCAGCCCAGAAAACAAACATCACCCTCTCCAGCCCAGCGCACACACATCTCTCTCTCCAGCCCAGCACACTCACATCTCCCTCTCTGCAGGCCAGCACACTCACATCACCCTCTACACCCCAGCACCGTCACATCACTCTCTCCAGCCAAGCACACTCGCATCACTCTCCCCAGCCCAGCACACTCGCATCACCCTCTCCAGCCCAGCACACACACATCCCTCTCTCCAGCCCAGCACACACACATCACCCTCTCCAGCCCAGCAAACTCACATCACCCTCTCCAGCCCAGCACACTCACATCACCCTCTCCAGCCCTGCACACACACATCACCCTCTCCAGCCCAGCACACTCACATCACCCTCTCCAGCCCAGCACACTCACATCACCCTCTCCAGCCCAGCACACTCACATCACCCTCTCCAGCCCAGCACACTCACATCACCCTCTCCAGCCCAGCACACTCACATCACCCTCTCCAGCCCAGCACACACACATCACCCTCTCCATCCCAGCACACACACATCACCCTCTCCAGCCCAGCACACTCACATCCCTCTCTCCAGCACAGCACACTCACATCACTCTCTCTAGTCCACCGCATTCGCATCGCTCTCTCCAGCCCAGCACACCCCCATCCCTCTGTCCAGTCCAGCATACTCACATCACTCTCCCCAGCCCAGCACACTCACATCCCTCTCCCCAGCCCAGCACACTCGCATCCCTCTCTCCAGCCCAGCACACTTGCATCCCTCTCTCCAGCCCAGCACACTCTCAACCCTCTCTCCAGCCCAGCACACTCACATCCCTCTCTTCAGCCCAGCACACTCGCATCCCTCTCTCCAGTCCACCGCACTCACATCCCTCTCTCCAGCCCAGCACACTAACATCGCTCTCTCCAGCCCAGCACACACACATCACCCTCTCCAGCCCATCAAACTCACATCACCCTCTCCAGCCCAGCACACTCACATCACCCTCTCCAGCCCAGCACACTCACATCACTCTCTCCAGTCCAGCACACTCACATCCCTCTCTCCATCCCAGCATTCGCTTCAGTCTCTCCAGTCCAGCACACTCACATCCCTCTCTCCAGCCCAGCACGCTCACATCCCTCTCTCCAGGCCAGCACACTCACATCACCCTCTCCAGTCCAGCACACTCCTATCACGCTCTCCATCCCACCACACTCACATCTCTCTCCCCATCCCAGCACACTCACATCACTCTCTTCCGCCCAGCACACTCGCATCACTCTCTCTAGTCCATCGCACTCACATCCCTCTCTCCAGCCCAGCACACTCACACCACTCTCCCCAGCACACTCACTTCCCTCTCTTCTGCCCAGCACACTCTCATCACTCTCTCCAGCCCAGCACACTAACATCACTCTCTCCAGCCCAGTACACTCACATCCCTCTCTCCAGCCCAGCGCACTCACATCACTCTCTCCAGCCCAGTACACTCGCATCCCTCTCTCCAGCCCAGCACTCTCGCATCCCTCTCTCCAGCCCAGCACACTCGCATCCCTCTCTCCAGCCCAGCCACTCACATCCCTCTCTCCAGCCCAGCACACTCACATCACTCTCTCCAGCCCAGCACACTCACATCACCCTCTCTCCAGCCCAGCACACTCACATCCCTCTCTCCAGTCCACCGCACTCACATCACTCTCTCCAGCCCAGCGCACTCACATCACTCTCTCCAGCCCAGCACACTCTCATCCCTCTCTCCAGCCCAGCACACACACATCACCCTCTCCAGCCCAGCACACACACATCACCCTCTCCAGCCCAGAAAACTCACATCACCCTCTCCAGCCCAGCACACTCACATCTCTCTCTCCAGCCCAGCACACTCGCATCTCCCTCTCTGCAGGCCAGCACACTCACATTACCCTCTCCAGCCCAGCACAGTCACATCACTCTCTCCAGCCAAGCACACTCTCATCACTCTCCCCAGCCCAGCACACTCGCATCACCCTCTCCTGCCCAGCGCACACACATCCCTCTCTCCAGCCCAGCACACACACATAACCCTCTCCAGCCCAGCAAACTCACATCACCCTCTCCAGCCCAGCACACTCACATCACCCTCTCCAGCCCAGCACACACACATCACCCTCTCCAGCCCTGCACACTCACATCACCCTTTTCAGCCCAGCACACTCACATCCCTCTCTCCAGCCCAGCACACTCACATCACTCTCTCTTGTCCACCGCATTCGCATCCCTCTCTCCAGTCCAGCACACTCACATCCCTCTCTCCAGCCCAGCACACTCCCACCCCTCTCTCCAGCCCAGCACACTCACATCGCTCTCTCCAGCCCAGCACACTCACATCACCCTCTCCACCCCAGGACTCACTTCACTCTCTCCAGCCCAGCACACTCACATACCTCGCTCCAGCCCAGCACACTCACATCACTCTCTCCAGCCCAGGACTTACTTCACTCTCTCCAGCCCAGCACACTCACATCCCTCTCTCCAGCCCAGCACACTCACATCACCCTCTCCAGTCCAGCACACTCACATCACGCTCTCCAACCGACCACACTCACATCCCTCTATCCAGCCCAGCACACTCACACCACTCTCCCCAGCCCAGCACACTCGCATCACTCTCTTCAGCCCAGCACACTCGCATCACTCTCTCCAGCCCAGCACACTCCCATCCCTCTCTCCAGCCCAGCACACTCACATCCCTCTCTTCTGCCCAGCACACTCGCATCACTCTCTCTAGTCCACCGCACTCGCATCCCTCTCCCCAGCCCAGCACACTCACATCCCTCTCTTCTGCCCAGCACACTCTCATCACTCTCTCCAGCCCAGCACACTCACATCACTCTCTCCAGCCCAGTACAGTCACACCACTCTCTCCTGCCCAGCACACTCGCCTCACCCTCTCCAGCCCAGCACACTCGCATCCCTCTCTCCAGCCCAGCACACTCGCATCCCTCTCTCCAGCCCTGCACACTCGCATCCCTCTCTCCAGCCAAGCACACTCGCATCCCTCTCTCCAGCCCAGCACACTCGCATCCCTCTCTCCAGCCCAGCACACTCGCATCCCTCTCTCCAGCCCAGCACACTCGCATCCCTCTCTCGAGCCCAGGACACTCACATTCCTCTCTCCAGCCCAGGACTCACTTCACTCTCTCCAGCCCAGCACTCACTTCACTCTCTCCAGCCCAGCACACTCACATCACCCTCTCTCCAGCCCAGCACACTCACATCACTCTCTCCAGCCCAGCACACTCACATCACTCTCTCCACCCCAGGACTCACTTCACTCTCTCCAGCCCAGCACACTCAAATCCCTCTCTCCAGTCCACCGCACTCACATCACTCTCTCCAGCCAAGCACACTCGCATCACTCTCCCCAGCCCAGCACACTCGCATCACTCTCTCCAGCCCAGCACACACACATCCCTCTCTGCAGCCCAGCACACACACATCACCCTCTCCAGCCCAGCAAAGTCACATCACCCTCTCCAGCCCAGCACACTCACATCACTCTCTCCAGCCCAGCACACACACATCACCCTCTCCAGCCCAGCAAACTCACATCACCCTCTCCAGCCCAGCAGACTCACATCCCTCTCTCCAGCCCAGCACACTCACATCACCCTCTCCAGCCCAGCACACTCACATCACTCTCTCCAGCCCAGCACACTCGCATCACTCTCTCCAGCCCAGCACACTCACATCTCCCTCTCTCCAGCCCAGCACACTCACATCACCCTCTCCAGTCCAGCACACTCACATCACTCTCTCCAGCCAAGCACACTCGCATCACTCTCCCCAGCCCAGCACACTCGCATCACCCTCTCCAGCCCAGCGCACACACATCCCTCTCTCCAGCCCAGCACTCTCACATCACCCTCTCCAGCCCAGCGAACTCACATCACCCTCTCCAGCCCAGCCCACTCACATCACCCTCTCCAGCCCAGCACACACACATCACCCTCTCCAGCCCAGCACACTCACATCACCCTCTCCAGCCCAGCACACCCGCATCCCTCTCTCCAGCCCAGCACACTCGCATTCCACTCTCCAGCCCAGCATACTAGCGCATCCCTCTCTCCAGCCCAGCACACTCGCATCCCTCTCTCGAGCCCAGGACACTCACATTCCTCTCTCCAGCCCAGGACTCACTTCACTCTCTCCAGCCCAGCACACTCACATTACGCTCTCCAGCCCACCATACTCACATCCCTCTCCCCAGCCCAGCACACTCACATCACTCTCTCTAGTCCACCGCATTCGCATCCCTCTCTCCAGTCCAGCATACTCGCATCACTCTCTCCAGTCCAGCACACTCACATCCTTCTCTCCAGCCCAGCACACTCACATCCCTCTCTCCAGTCCAGCACACTCTCATCCCTCTCTCCAGCCCAGCACACTCGCATCCCTCTCTCGAGCCCAGGACACTCACATTCCTCTCTCCAGCCCAGGACTCACTTCACTCTCTCCAGCCCAGCACTCACTTCACTCTCTATAGCCCAGCACACTCACATTCCTCTCTCCAGCCCAGCACACTCACATCACTCTCTCCAGCCCAGCACACTCACATCACCCTCTCTCCAGCCCAGCACACTCACATCACTCTCTCCAGCCCAGCACACTCACATCACTCTCTCCACCCCAGGACTCACTTCACTCTCTCCAGCCCAGCACACTCAAATCCCTCTCTCCAGTCCACCGCACTCACATCACTCTCTCCAGCCAAGCACACTCGCATCACTCTCCCCAGCCCAGCACACTCGCATCACTCTCTCCAGCCCAGCACACACACATCCCTCTCTGCAGCCCAGCACACACACATCACCCTCTCCAGCCCAGCAAACTCACATCACCCTCTCCAGCCCAGCACACTCACATCACTCTCTCCAGCCCAGCACACACACATCACCCTCTCCAGCCCAGCAAACTCACATCACCCTCTCCAGCCCAGCACACTCACAACACTCTCTCCAGCCCAGCACACTCACATCACCCTCTCCATCCCAGCACACTCACATCCTTCTCTCCAGCCCAGCACACTCGCATCCCTCTTTCCAGCCCAGCACACTCACATCACTCTCTCCAGCCCAGCACACTCACATCCCTCTCTCCAGCCCAGCAGACTCACATTCCTCTCTCCAGCCCAGCAGACTCACATCCCTCTCTCCAGCCCAGCACACTCACATCACCCTCTCCAGCCCAGCACACTCACATCACTCTCTCCAGCCCAGCACACTCACATCACTCTCTCCAGCCCAGCACACTCACATCTCCCTCTCTCCAGCCCAGCACACTCACATCACCCTCTCCAGTCCAGCACACTCACATCACTCTCTCCAGCCAAGCACACTCGCATCACTCTCCCCAGCCCAGCACACTCGCATCACCCTCTCCAGCCCAGCGCACACACATCCCTCTCTCCAGCCCAGCACTCTCACATCACCCTCTCCAGCCCAGCACACTCACATCACCCTCTCCAGCCCAGCACACACACATCACCCTCTCCAGCCCAGCACACTCACATCACCCTCTCCAGCCCAGCACACTCACATCACCCTCTCCAGCCCAGCACACTCACATCACCCTCTGCAGCCCAGCACACTCACATCACCCTCTCCAGCCCAGCACACTCACATCACCCTCTCCAGCCCAGCACACACACATCACCCTCTCCAGCCCAGCACACTCACATCACCCTCTCCAGCCCAGCACACACACATCACCCTCTCCAGCCCAGCACACTCACATCACTCTCTCCAGCCCAGCACACTCACATCCCTCTCTCCAGCCCAGCACACTCACATCACTCTCTCTAGTCCACCGCCTTCACATCCCTCTCTCCAGCCCAGCACACTCTCATCCCTCTCTCCAGCCCAGCACACTCACATCCCTCTCTCCAGCCAAGCACTCACTTCACTCTCTCCAGCCCAGCACACTCACATCCCTCTCTCCAGCCCAGCACACACACATCCCTCTCTCCAGCCCAGCACACACACATCACCCTCTCCAGCCCAGCACACTCACATCACCCTCTCCAGCGCAGCACACTCACATCCCTCTCTCCAGCCCAGCAGACTCACATCCCTCTCTCCAGCCCAGCAGACTCACATCACCCTCTCCAGTCCAGCACACTCACATCCCTCTCTCCAGCCCAGCACACTCACATCCCTCTCTCCAGTCCACCGCACTCACATCCCTCTCTCCAGCCCAGCACACTGATATCACTCTCTCCAGCCCAGCACACACACATCACCCTCTCCAGCCCTGCAAACTCACATCACCCTCTCCAGCCCAGCACACTCACATCACCCTCTCCAGCCCAGCAAACTCACATCACCCTCTCCAGCCCAGCACACTCAAATCCCTCTCTCCAGTCCACCGCACTCACATCACTCTCTCCAGCCAAGCACACTCGCATCACTCTCCCCAGCCCAGCACACTCGCATCACTCTCTCCAGCCCAGCACACACACATCCCTCTCTGCAGCCCAGCACACACACATCACCCTCTCCAGCCCAGCAAACTCACATCACCCTCTCCAGCCCAGCACACTCACATCACTCTCTCCAGCCCAGCACACACACATCACCCTCTCCAGCCCAGCAAACTCACATCACCCTCTCCAGCCCAGCACACTCACAACACTCTCTCCAGCCCAGCACACTCACATCACCCTCTCCATCCCAGCACACTCACATCCTTCTCTCCAGCCCAGCACACTCGCATCCCTCTTTCCAGCCCAGCACACTCACATCACTCTCTCCAGCGCAGCACACTCACATCCCTCTCTCCAGCCCAGCAGACTCACATCCCTCTCTCCAGCCCAGCACACTCGCATCCCTCTCTCGAGCCCAGGACACTCACATTCCTCTCTCCAGCCCAGGACTCACTTCACTCTCTCCAGCCCAGCACACTCACATTACGCTCTCCAGCCCACCATACTCACATCCCTCTCCCCAGCCCAGCACACTCACATCACTCTCTCTAGTCCACCGCATTCGCATCCCTCTCTCCAGTCCAGCATACTCGCATCCCTCTCTCCAGTCCAGCACACTCACATCCCTCTCTCCAGCCCAGCACACTCACATCCCTCTCTCCAGCCCAGCACACTCTCATCCCTCTCTCCAGCCCAGCACACTCTCATCCCTCTCTCCAGCCCAGCACACTCACATCCCTCTCTCCAGCCCAGCACACTCTCATCCCTCTCTCCAGCCCAGCACACTCTCATCCCTCTCTCCAGCCCAGCACACTCACATCCCTCTCTCCAGCCCAGTACACTCGCATCCCTCTCTCCAGCCCAGCACACTCGCATCCCTCTCTCCAGCCCAGCACACTCGCATCCCTCTCTCCAGCCCAGCACACACTCACACCTCTCTCCAGCACAGCACACTCACATCCCTCTCTCCAGCCCAGCACACACTCATCCCTCTCTCCAGCCCAGCACTCACTTCACTCTCTCCAGCCCAGCACACTCACATCCCTCTCTCCAGCCCAGCACACACACATCACCCTCTCCAGCCCAGCACACACACATCACCCTCTCCAGCCCAGCACACACTCACACCTCTCTCCAGCACAGCACACTCACATCCCTCTCTCCAGCCCAGCACACACTCATCCCTCTCTCCAGCCCAGCACACACTTCACTCTCTCCAGCCCAGCACACTCACATCCCTCTCTCCAGCACAGCACACACACACCACCCTCTCTAGTCCACCGCACTCACATCCCTCTCTCCAGCCCAGCACACTGACATCACTCTCTCAAGCCCAGCACACACACATCACCCTCTCCAGCCCAGCAAACTCACATCACCCTCTGCAGCCCAGCACACTCACATTACACTCTCCAGCCCAGCACACTCACATCACCCTCTCCAGCCCAGCACACTCACATCACTCTTTCCAGCCCAGTACACTCAGATCACCCTCTCCAGCCCAGCCCACTCGCATCCCTCTCTCCAGCCCAGCACACTCGCATCCCTCTTTCCAGCCCAGCACACTCACATCCCTCTTTCCAGCCCAGCACACTCACATCCCTCTCTCCAGCCCAGCTCACTCACATCACCCTCTCCAGCCCAGCACACTCACATCACTCTCTCCACCCCAGGACTCACTTCACTCTCTCCAGCCGACCACACTCACACCACTATCCCCAGCCCAGCACACTCGCATCACCCTTTTCAGCCCAGCACACTCACGCCCCCCTCTTCAGCCCAGCACACTCACATCACTCTCTTCAGCCCAGCACACTCGCATCCCTCTTTCCAGCCCAGCACACTCACATCACTCTCTCCAGCCCAGCACACTCACATCCCTCTCTCCAGCCCAGCACACTCACATCACTCTCTCTAGTCCACCGCCTTCACATCCCTCTCTCCAGCCCAGCACACTCTCATCCCTCTCTCCAGCCCAGCACACTCACATCCCTCTCTCCAGCCCAGCACTCACTTCACTCTCTCCAGCCCAGCACACTCACATCCCTCTCTCCAGCCCAGCACACACACATCCCTCTCTCCAGCCCAGCACACACACATCACCCTCTCCAGCCCAGCACACTCACATCACCCTCTCCAGCGCAGCACACTCACATCCCTCTCTCCAGCCCAGCAGACTCACATCACTCTCCCCAGCCCAGCACACTCGCATCACCCTCTCCAGCCCAGCGCACACACATCCCTCTCTCCAGCCCAGCACTCTCACATCACCCTCTCCAGCCCAGCGAACTCACATCACCCTCTCCAGCCCAGTCCTCTCACATCACCCTCTCCAGCCCAGCACACACACATCACCCTCTCCAGCCCAGCACACTCACATCACCCTCTCCAGCCCAGCACACCCGCATCCCTCTCTCCAGCCCAGCACACTCGCATTCCACTCTCCAGCCCAGCATACTAGCGCATCCCTCTCTCCAGCCCAGCACACTCGCATCCCTCTCTCGAGCCCAGGACACTCACATTCCTCTCTCCAGCCCAGGACTCACTTCACTCTCTCCAGCCCAGCACACTCACATTACGCTCTCCAGCCCACCATACTCACATCCCTCTCCCCAGCCCAGCACACTCTCATCCCTCTCTCCAGCCCAGCACACTCTCATCCCTCTCTCCAGCCCAGCACACTCTCATCCCTCTCTCCAGCCCAGCACACTCACATCCCTCTCTCCAGCCCAGCACACTCTCATCCCTCTCTCCAGCCCAGCACACTCTCATCCCTCTCTCCAGCCCAGCACACTCACATCCCTCTCTCCAGCCCAGTACACTCGCATCCCTCTCTCCAGCCCAGCACACTCGCATCCCTCTCTCCAGCCCAGCACACTCGCATCCCTCTCTCCAGCCCAGCACACACTCACACCTCTCTCCAGCACAGCACACTCACATCCCTCTCTCCAGCCCAGCACACACTCATCCCTCTCTCCAGCCCAGCACTCACTTCACTCTCTCCAGCCCAGCACACTCACATCCCTCTCTCCAGCCCAGCACACACACATCACCCTCTCCAGCCCAGCACACACACATCACCCTCTCCAGCCCAGCACACACTCACACCTCTCTCCAGCACAGCACACTCACATCCCTCTCTCCAGCCCAGCACACACTCATCCCTCTCTCCAGCCCAGCACACTCACATCCCTCTCTCCAGCACAGCACACACACACCACCCTCTCTAGTCCACCGCACTCACATCCCTCTCTCCAGCCCAGCACACTGACATCACTCTCTCAAGCCCAGCACACACACATCACCCTCTCCAGCCCAGCAAACTCACATCACCCTCTGCAGCCCAGCACACTCACATTACACTCTCCAGCCCAGCACACTCACATCACCCTCTCCAGCCCAGCACACTCACATCACTCTTTCCAGCCCAGTACACTCAGATCACCCTCTCCAGCCCAGCCCACTCGCATCCCTCTCTCCAGCCCAGCACACTCGCATCCCTCTTTCCAGCCCAGCACACTCACATCCCTCTTTCCAGCCCAGCACACTCACATCCCTCTCTCCAGCCCAGCTCACTCACATCACCCTCTCCAGCCCAGCACACTCACATCACTCTCTCCACCCCAGGACTCACTTCACTCTCTCCAGCCGACCACACTCACACCACTATCCCCAGCCCAGCACACTCGCATCACCCTTTTCAGCCCAGCACACTCACGTCCCCCTCTTCAGCCCAGCACACTCACATCACTCTCTCCAGCCCAGCAAACTCACATCACCCTCTCCAGCCCAGCACACTCACATCACTCTCTCCAGCCCAGCACACTCACATCACCCTCTCCATCCCAGCACACTCACATCCCTCTCTCCAGCCCAGCACACTCGCATCCCTCTTTCCAGCCCAGCACACTCACATCACTCTCTCCTGCCCAGCACACTCACATCCCTCTCTCCAGCCCAGCACACTCTCATCCCTCTCTCCAGCCCAGCACACTCACATCCCTCTCTCCAGCCCAGCACTCACTTCACTCTCTCCAGCCCAGCACACCCACATCCCTCTCTCCAGCCCAGCACACACACATCCCTCTCTCCAGCCCAGCACACACACATCACCCTCTCCAGCCCAGCACACTCACATCACCCTCTCCAGCGCAGCACACTCACATCCCTCTCTCCAGCCCAGCAGACTCACATCCCTCTCTCCAGCCCAGCAGACTCACATCACCCTCTCCAGTCCAGCACACTCACATCCCTCTCTCCAGCCCAGCACACTCACATCCCTCTCTCCAGTCCACCGCACTCACATCCCTCTCTCCAGCCCAGCACACTGATATCACTCTCTCCAGCCCAGCACACACACATCACCCTCTCCAGCCCTGCAAACTCACATCACCCTCTCCAGCCCAGCACACTCACATCACCCTCTCCAGCCCAGCAAACTCACATCACCCTCTCCAGCCCAGCACACTCAAATCCCTCTCTCCAGTCCACCGCACTCACATCACTCTCTCCAGCCAAGCACACTCGCATCACTCTCCCCAGCCCAGCACACTCGCATCACTCTCTCCAGCCCAGCACACACACATCCCTCTCTGCAGCCCAGCACACACACATCACCCTCTCCAGCCCAGCAAACTCACATCACCCTCTCCAGCCCAGCACACTCACATCACTCTCTCCAGCCCAGCACACACACATCACCCTCTCCAGCCCAGCAAACTCACATCACCCTCTCCAGCCCAGCACACTCACAACACTCTCTCCAGCCCAGCACACTCACATCACCCTCTCCATCCCAGCACACTCACATCCTTCTCTCCAGCCCAGCACACTCGCATCCCTCTTTCCAGCCCAGCACACTCACATCACTCTCTCCAGCGCAGCACACTCACATCCCTCTCTCCAGCCCAGCAGACTCACATCCCTCTCTCCAGCCCAGCAGACTCACATCCCTCTCTCCAGCCCAGCACACTCACATCACCCTCTCCAGCCCAGCACACTCACATCACTCTCTCCAGCCCAGCACACTCGCATCACTCTCTCCAGCCCAGCACACTCACATCTCCCTCTCTCCAGCCCAGCACACTCACATCACCCTCTCCAGTCCAGCACACTCACATCACTCTCTCCAGCCAAGCACACTCGCATCACTCTCCCCAGCCCAGCACACTCGCATCACCCTCTCCAGCCCAGCGCACACACATCCCTCTCTCCAGTCCACCGCACTCACATCCCTCTCTCCAGCCCAGCACACTGATATCACTCTCTCCAGCCCAGCACACTCACATCCCTCTCTCCAGCCCAGCAGACTCACATCCCTCTCTCCAGCCCAGCAGACTCACATCCCTCTCTCCAGCCCAGCAAACTCACATCACCCTCTCCAGTCCAGCACACTCACATCCCTCTCTCCAGCCCAGCACACTCACATCACTCTCTCCAGCCCAGCAAACTCACATCACCCTCTCCAGCCCAGCACACTCACATCACTCTCTCCAGCCCAGCACACTCACATCACCCTCTCCATCCCAGCACACTCACATCCCTCTCTCCAGCCCAGCACACTTGCATCCCTCTTTCCAGCCCAGCACACTCACATCACTCTCTCCAGCGCAGCACACTCACATCCCTCT
The DNA here is from genome assembly GCF_047496885.1 of Scyliorhinus torazame. NCBI lineage: Eukaryota > Metazoa > Chordata > Chondrichthyes > Carcharhiniformes > Scyliorhinidae > Scyliorhinus > Scyliorhinus torazame. The sequence continues at coordinate 87,627,247 of NC_092710.1, read as the reverse complement.
CTCCAGCCCAGCAGACTCACATCCCTCTCTCCAGCCCAGCAGACTCACATCCCTCTCTCCAGCCCAGCACACTCACATCACCCTCTCCAGCCCAGCACACTCACATCACTCTCTCCAGCCCAGCACACTCCCATCACTCTCTCCAGCCCAGCACACTCACATCTCCCTCTCTCAAGCCCAGCACACTCACATCACCCTCTCCAGTCCAGCAGACTCACATCACCCTCTCCAGTCCAGCACACTCACATCCCTCTCTCCAGCCCAGCACACTCACACCACTCTCCCCAGCCCAGCACACTCACATCCCTGTCTCCAGTCCACCGCACTCACATCCCTCTCTCCAGCCCAGCACACTGATATCACTCTCTCCAGCCCAGCACACACACATCACCCTCTCCAGCCCTGCAAACTCACATCACCCTCTCCAGCCCAGCACACTCACATCACCCTCTCCAGCCCAGCAAACTCACATCACCCTCTCCAGCCCAGCACACTCGCATCCCTCTCTCCAGCCCAGCACACTCGCATTCCTCTCTCCAGCCCAGCATACTAGCATCCCTCTCTCCAGCCCAGCACACTCACATTCCTCTCTCCAGCCCAGGACTCACTTCACTCTCTCCAGCCCAGCACACTCACATTACGCTCTCCAGCCCACCATACTCACATCCCTCTCCCCAGCCCAGCACACTCACATCACTCTCTCTAGTCCACCGCATTCGCATCCCTCTCTCCAGTCCAGCATACTCGCATCCCTCTCTCCAGTCCAGCACACTCACATCCCTCTCTCCAGCCCAGCACACTCACATCCCTCTCTCCAGTCCAGCACACTCTCATGCCTCTCTCCAGCCCAGCACACTCTCATCCCTCTCTCCAGCCCAGCACACTCACATCCCTCTCTCCAGCCCAGCACACTCTCATCCCTCTCTCCAGCCCAGCACACTCTCATCCCTCTCTCCAGCCCAGCACACTCACATCCCTCTCTCCAGCCCAGTACACTCGCATCCCTCTCTCCAGCCCAGCACACTCGCATCCCTCTCTCCAGCCCAGCACACTCACATCCCTCTCTCCAGCCCAGCACACACTCACACCTCTCTCCAGCACAGCACACTCACATCCCTCTCTCCAGCCCAGCACACACTCACACCTCTCTCCAGCACAGCACACTCACATCCCTCTCTCCAGCCCAGCACACTCACATCACTCTCTCCAGCCCAGCACACTCACATCACCCTCTCTCCAGCCCAGCACACTCACATCCCTCTCTCTAGTCCACCGCACTCACATCACCCTCTCCTGCCCAGCGCACACACATCACCCTCTCCAGCCCAGAAAACTCACATCACCCTCTCCAGCCCAGCACACTCACATCTCTCTCTCCAGCCCAGCACACTCGCATCTCCCTCTCTGCAGGCCAGCACACTCACATCACCCTCTCCAGCCCAGCACAGTCACATCCCTCTTTCCAGCCCAGCACACTCACATCCCTCTCTCCAGCCCAGCTCACTCACATCACCCTCTCAGGCCCAGCACACTCACATACCTCTCTCCAGCCCAGCACACTCACATCACTCTCTCCAGCCCAGGACTTACTTCACTCTCTCCAGCCCAGCACACACTCATCCCTCTCTCCAGCCCAGCACACTCGCATCACCCTCTCCAGTCCAGCACACTCACATCACGCTCTCCAGCCGACCACACTCACATCCCTCTATCCAGCCCAGCACACTCTCACCACTATCCCCAGCCCAGCACACTCGCATCCCTCTCTTCAGCCCAGCACACTCGCATCTCTCACTCCAGCCCAGCACATTCGCATCCCTCTCTCCAGTCCACCGCACTCCCATCCCTCTCTCCAGTCCACCGCACTCACATCACTCTCTCCAGCCCAGCATACTCCCATCACTCTCTCCAGCCCAGCACACTCACATCCCTCTCTCCAGCCCAGCACACTCACATCCCTCTCTCCAGCCCAGCACACTCACATTCCTCTCTCCAGCCCAGCACACTCACATCCCTCTCTCCAGCCCAGCAAACTCACATTCCTCTCTCCAGCCCAGCACACTCACATCACTCTCTCCAGCCCAGCACACTCACATCAGCCTCTCTCCAGCCCAGCACACTCACATCCCTCTCTCTAGTCCACCGCACTCACATCCCTGTCTCCAGCCCAGCGCACTCACATCACTCTCTCCAGCCCAGCACACTCACATCCCTCTCTCCAGTCCACCGCACTCACATCACTCTCTCCAGCCCAGCGCACTCACATCACTCTCTCCAGCCCAGCACACTCTCATCCCTCTCTCCAGCCCAGCACACTCTCATCCCTCTCTCCAGCCCAGCACACTCACATCCCTCTCTCCAGTCCACCGCACTCACATCACTCTCTCCAGCCCAGCGCACTCACATCACTCTCTCCAGCCCAGCACACTCACATCTCTCTCTCCAGCCCAGCACACTCGCATCTCCCTCTCTGCAGGCCAGCACACTCACATCACCCTCTCCAGCCCAGCACAGTCACATCCCTCTCTCCAGCCCAGCACACACACATCACCCTCTCCAGCCCAGCAAACTCACATCACCCTCTCCAACCCAGCACACTCACATCACCCTCTCCAGACCAGCACACACACATCACCCTCTCCAGCCCTGCACACTCACATCACCCTTTTCAGCCCAGCACACTCACATCCCCCTCTTCAGCCCAGCACACACACATCCCTCTCTCCAGCCCAGCACACTCACATCGCTCTCTCTAGTCCACCGCATTCGCATCCCTCTCTCCAGTCCAGAACACTCACATCCCTCTCTCCAGCCCAGCACACTCCCATCCCTCTCTCCAGCCCAGCAGACTCACATCCCTCTCTCCAGCCCAGCACACTCACATCACTCTCTCCAGCCCAGCACACTCACATCACTCTCTCCACCCCAGGACTCACTTCACTCTCTCCAGCCCAGCACACTCAAATCCCTCTCTCCAGTCCACCGCACTCACATCACTCTCTCCAGCCATGCACACTCGCATCACTCTCCCCAGCCCAGCACACTCGCATCACTCTCTCCAGCCCAGCACACACACATCCCTCTCTGCAGCCCAGAACACACACATCACCCTCTCCAGCCCAGCAAACTCACATCACCCTCTCCAGCCCAGCACACTCACATCACTCTCTCCAGCCCAGCACACACACATCACCCTCTCCAGCCCAGCAAACTCACATCACCCTCTCCAGCCCAGCACACTCACAACACTCTCTCCAGCCCAGCACACTCACATCACCCTCTCCAGCCCAGCACACTCACATCACCCTCTCCATCCCAGCACACTCACATCCTTCTCTCCAGCCCAGCACACTCGCATCCCTCTTTCCAGCCCAGCACACTCACATCACTCTCTCCAGCGCAGCACACTCACATCCCTCTCTCCAGCCCAGCAGACTCACATCCCTCTCTCCAGCACAGCACACTCACATCCCTCTCTCTAGTCCACCGCACTCACATCACCCTCTCCTGCCCAGCACACACACATCACGCTCTCCAGCCCAGAAAACTCACATCACCCTCTCCAGCCCAGCACACACACATCTCTCTCTCCTGCCCAGCACACTCGCATCTCCCTCTCTGCAGGCCAGCACACTCACATCACCCTCTCCAGCCCAGCAAACTCACATCACCCTCTCCAGTCCAGCACACTCACATCCCTCTCTCCAGCCCAGCACACTCACATCACTCTCTCCAGCCCAGCAAACTCACATCACCCTCTCCAGCCCAGCACACTCACATCACTCTCTCCAGCCCAGCACACTCACATCACCCTCTCCATCCCAGCACACTCACATCCCTCTCTCCAGCCCAGCACACTCGCATCCCTCTTTCCAGCCCAGCACACTCACATCACTCTCTCCAGCGCAGCACACTCACATCCCTCTCTCCAGCCCAGCAGACTCACATCCCTCTCTCCTGCCCAGCAGACTCACATCCCTCTCTCCAGCCCAGCACACTCACATCACCCTCTCCACCCCAGCACACTCACATCACTCTCTCCAGCCCAGCACACTCCCATCACTCTCTCCAGCCCAGCACACTCACATCTCCCTCTCTCCAGCCCAGCACACTCACATCACCCTCTCCAGTCCAGCAGACTCACATCACCCTCTCCAGTCCAGCACACTCACATCCCTCTCTCCAGTCCAGCACACTCACATCCCTCTCTCCAGCCCAGCACACTCACACCACTCTCCCCAGCCCAGCACACTCACATCCCTCTCTCCAGTCCACCGCACTCACATCCCTCTCTCCAGCCCAGCACACTGATATCACTCTCTCCAGCCCAGCACACACACATCACCCTCTCCAGCCCTGCAAACTCACATCACCCTCTCCAGCCCAGCACACTCACATCACCCTCTCCAGCCCAGCAAACTCACATCACCCTCTCCAGCCCAGCACACTCGCATCCCTCTCTCCAGCCCAGCACACTCGCATTCCTCTCTCCAGCCCAGCATACTAGCATCCCTCTCTCCAGCCCAGCACACTCACATTCCTCTCTCCAGCCCAGGACTCACTTCACTCTCTCCAGCCCAGCACACTCACATTACGCTCTCCAGCCCACCATACTCACATCCCTCTCCCCAGCCCAGCACACTCACATCACTCTCTATAGTCCACCGCATTCGCATCCCTCTCTCCAGTCCAGCATACTCGCATCCCTCTCTCCAGTCCAGCACACTCACATCCCTCTCTCCAGCCCAGCACACTCACATCCCTCTCTCCAGTCCAGCACACTCTCATCCCTCTCTCCAGCCCAGCACACTCTCATCCCTCTCTCCAGCCCAGCACACTCACATCCCTCTCTCCAGCCCAGCACACTCTCATCCCTCTCTCCAGCCCAGCACACTCTCATCCCTCTCTCCAGCCCAGCACACTCACATCCCTCTCTCCAGCCCAGTACACTCGCATCCCTCTCTCCAGCCCAGCACACTCGCATCCCTCTCTCCAGCCCAGCACACTCACATCCCTCTCTCCAGCCCAGCACACACTCACACCTCTCTCCAGCACAGCACACTCACATCACTCTCTCCAGCCCAGCACACACTCACACCTCTCTCCAGCACAGCACACTCACATCCCTCTCTCCAGCCCAGCACACTCACATCACTCTCTCCAGCCCAGCACACTCACATCACCCTCTCTCCAGCCCAGCACACTCACATCCCTCTCTCTAGTCCACCGCACTCAGATCACCCTCTCCTGCCCAGCGCACACACATCACCCTCTCCAGCCCAGAAAACTCACATCACCCTCTCCAGCCCAGCACACTCACATCTCTCTCTCCAGCCCAGCACACTCGCATCTCCCTCTCTGCAGGCCAGCACACTCACATCACCCTCTCCAGCCCAGCAAACTCACATCACCCTCTCCAGTCCAGCACACTCACATCCCTCTCTCCAGCCCAGCACACTCACATCACTCTCTCCAGCCCAGCAAACTCACATCACCCTCTCCAGCCCAGCACACTCACATCACTCTCTCCAGCCCAGCACACTCACATCACCCTCTCCATCCCAGCACACTCACATCCCTCTCTCCAGCCCAGCACACTCGCATCCCTCTTTCCAGCCCAGCACACTCACATCACTCTCTCCAGCGCAGCACACTCACATCCCTCTCTCCAGCCCAGCAGACTCACATCCCTCTCTCCTGCCCAGCAGACTCACATCCCTCTCTCCAGCCCAGCACACTCACATCACCCTCTCCACCCCAGCACACTCACATCACTCTCTCCAGCCCAGCACACTCCCATCACTCTCTCCAGCCCAGCACACTCACATCTCCCTCTCTCCAGCCCAGCACACTCACATCACCCTCTCCAGTCCAGCAGACTCACATCACCCTCTCCAGTCCAGCACACTCACATCCCTCTCTCCAGTCCAGCACACTCACATCCCTCTCTCCAGCCCAGCACACTCACACCACTCTCCCCAGCCCAGCACACTCACATCCCTCTCTCCAGTCCACCGCACTCACATCCCTCTCTCCAGCCCAGCACACTGATATCACTCTCTCCAGCCCAGCACACACACATCACCCTCTCCAGCCCTGCAAACTCACATCACCCTCTCCAGCCCAGCACACTCACATCACCCTCTCCAGCCCAGCAAACTCACATCACCCTCTCCAGCCCAGCACACTCGCATCCCTCTCTCCAGCCCAGCACACTCGCATTCCTCTCTCCAGCCCAGCATACTAGCATCCCTCTCTCCAGCCCAGCACACTCACATTCCTCTCTCCAGCCCAGGACTCACTTCACTCTCTCCAGCCCAGCACACTCACATTACGCTCTCCAGCCCACCATACTCACATCCCTCTCCCCAGCCCAGCACACTCACATCACTCTCTATAGTCCACCGCATTCGCATCCCTCTCTCCAGTCCAGCATACTCGCATCCCTCTCTCCAGTCCAGCACACTCACATCCCTCTCTCCAGCCCAGCACACTCACATCCCTCTCTCCAGTCCAGCACACTCTCATCCCTCTCTCCAGCCCAGCACACTCTCATCCCTCTCTCCAGCCCAGCACACTCACATCCCTCTCTCCAGCCCAGCACACTCTCATCCCTCTCTCCAGCCCAGCACACTCTCATCCCTCTCTCCAGCCCAGCACACTCACATCCCTCTCTCCAGCCCAGTACACTCGCATCCCTCTCTCCAGCCCAGCACACTCGCATCCCTCTCTCCAGCCCAGCACACTCACATCCCTCTCTCCAGCCCAGCACACACTCACACCTCTCTCCAGCACAGCACACTCACATCACTCTCTCCAGCCCAGCACACACTCACACCTCTCTCCAGCACAGCACACTCACATCCCTCTCTCCAGCCCAGCACACTCACATCACTCTCTCCAGCCCAGCACACTCACATCACCCTCTCTCCAGCCCAGCACACTCACATCCCTCTCTCTAGTCCACCGCACTCAGATCACCCTCTCCTGCCCAGCGCACACACATCACCCTCTCCAGCCCAGAAAACTCACATCACCCTCTCCAGCCCAGCACACTCACATCTCTCTCTCCAGCCCAGCACACTCGCATCTCCCTCTCTGCAGGCCAGCACACTCACATCACCCTCTCCAGCCCAGCACAGTCACATCCCTCTTTCCAGCCCAGCACACTCACATCCCTCTCTCCAGCCCAGCTCACTCACATCACCCTCTCAGGCCCAGCACACTCACATACCTCTCTCCAGCCCAGCACACTCACATCACTCTCTCCAGCCCAGGACTTACTTCACTCTCTCCAGCCCAGCACACACTCATCCCTCTCTCCAGCCCAGCACACTCGCATCACCCTCTCCAGTCCAGCACACTCACATCACGCTCTCCAGCCGACCACACTCACATCCCTCTATCCAGCCCAGCACACTCTCACCACTATCCCCAGCCCAGCACACTCGCATCCCTCTCTTCAGCCCAGCACACTCGCATCTCTCACTCCAGCCCAGCACATTCGCATCCCTCTCTCCAGTCCACCGCACTCCCATCCCTCTCTCCAGTCCACCGCACTCACATCACTCTCTCCAGCCCAGCATACTCCCATCACTCTCTCCAGCCCAGCACACTCACATCCCTCTCTCCAGCCCAGCACTCTCACATCCCTCTCTCCAGCCCAGCACACTCACATTCCTCTCTCCAGCCCAGCACACTCACATCCCTCTCTCCAGCCCAGCAAACTCACATTCCTCTCTCCAGCCCAGCACACTCACATCACTCTCTCCAGCCCAGCACACTCACATCACCCTCTCTCCAGCCCAGCACACTCACATCCCTCTCTCTAGTCCACCGCACTCACATCCCTCTCTCCAGCCCAGCGCACTCACATCACTCTCTCCAGCCCAGCACACTCACATCCCTCTCTCCAGTCCACCGCACTCACATCACTCTCTCCAGCCCAGCGCACTCACATCACTCTCTCCAGCCCAGCACACTCTCATCCCTCTCTCCAGCCCAGCACACTCTCATCACTCTCTCCAGCCCAGCACACTCACATCCCTCTCTCCAGTCCACCGCACTCACATCACTCTCTCCAGCCCAGCGCACTCACATCACTCTCTCCAGCCCAGCACACTCACATCTCTCTCTCCAGCCCAGCACATTCGCATCTCCCTCTCTGCAGGCCAGCACACTCACATCACCCTCTCCAGCCCAGCACAGTCACATCCCTCTCTCCAGCCCAGCACACACACATCACCCTCTCCAGCCCAGCAAACTCACATCACCCTCTCCAACCCAGCACACTCACATCACCCTCTCCAGACCAGCACACACACATCACCCTCTCCAGCCCTGCACACTCACATCACCCTTTTCAGCCCAGCACACTCACATCCCCCTCTTCAGCCCAGCACACACACATCCCTCTCTCCAGCCCAGCACATTCACATCGCTCTCTCTAGTCCACCGCATTCGCATCCCTCTCTCCAGTCCAGAACACTCACATCCCTCTCTCCAGCCCAGCACACTCCCATCCCTCTCTCCAGCCCAGCAGACTCACATCCCTCTCTCCAGCCCAGCACACTCACATCACTCTCTCCAGCCCAGCACACTCACATCACTCTCTCCACCCCAGGACTCACTTCACTCTCTCCAGCCCAGCACACTCAAATCCCTCTCTCCAGTCCACCGCACTCACATCACTCTCTCCAGCCATGCACACTCGCATCACTCTCCCCAGCCCAGCACACTCGCATCACTCTCTCCAGCCCAGCACACACACATCCCTCTCTGCAGCCCAGCACACACACATCACCCTCTCCAGCCCAGCAAACTCACATCACCCTCTCCAGCCCAGCACACTCACATCACTCTCTCCAGCCCAGCACACACACATCACCCTCTCCAGCCCAGCAAACTCACATCACCCTCTCCAGCCCAGCACACTCACAACACTCTCTCCAGCCCAGCACACTCACATCACCCTCTCCAGCCCAGCACACTCACATCACCCTCTCCATCCCAGCACACTCACATCCTTCTCTCCAGCCCAGCACACTCGCATCCCTCTTTCCAGTCCAGCACACTCACATCACTCTCTCCAGCGCAGCACACTCACATCCCTCTCTCCAGCCCAGCAGACTCACATCCCTCTCTCCAGCACAGCACACTCACATCCCTCTCTCTAGTCCACCGCACTCACATCACCCTCTCCTGCCCAGCACACACACATCACGCTCTCCAGCCCAGAAAACTCACATCACCCTCTCCAGCCCAGCACACTCACATCTCTCTCTCCTGCCCAGCACACTCGCATCTCCCTCTCTGCAGGCCAGCACACTCACATCACCCTCTCCAGCCCAGCACAGTCACATCCCTCTTTCCAGCCCAGCACACTCACATCCCTCTCTCCAGCCCAGCTCACTCACATCACCCTCTCAGGCCCAGCACACTCACATACCTCTCTCCAGCCCAGCACACTCACATCACTCTCTCCAGCCCAGGACTTACTTCACTCTCACCAGCCCAGCACACACTCATCCCTCTCTCCAGCCCAGCACACTCGCATCACCCTCTCCAGTCCAGCACACTCACATCACGCTCTCCAGCCGACCACACTCACATCCCTCTATCCAGCCCAGCACACTCTCACCACTATCCCCAGCCCAGCACACTCGCATCCCTCTCTTCAGCCCAGCACACTCGCATCTCTCACTCCAGCCCAGCACACTCGCATCCCTCTCTCCAGTCCACCGCACTCCCATCCGTCTCTCCAGTCCACCGCACTCACATCACTCTCTCCAGCCCAGCACACTCCCATCACTCTCTCCAGCCCAGCACACTCACATCCCTCTCTCCAGCCCAGCACACTCACATCCCTCTCTCCAGCCCAGCACACTCACATTCCTCTCTCCAGCCCAGCACACTCACATTCCTCTCTCCAGCCCAGCACACTCACATCCCTCTCTCCAGCCCAGCAAACTCACATCCCTCTCTCCAGCCCAGCACACTCACATCACCCTCTCCAGCCCAGCACACTGATATCACTCTCTCCAGCCCAGCACACACACATCACCCTCTCCAGCCGTGCAAACTCACATCACCCTCTCCAGCCCAGCACACTCACATCACCCTCTCCAGCCCAGCAAACTCACATCACCCTCTCCAGCCCAGCACACTCGCATCCCTCTCTCCAGCCCAGCACACTCGCATTCCACTCTCCAGCCCAGCATACTAGCGCATCCCTCTCTCCAGCCCAGCACACTCGCATCCCTCTCTCGAGCCCAGGACACTCACATTCCTCTCTCCAGCCCAGGACTCACTTCACTCTCTCCTGCCCAGCACACTCACATTACGTTCTCCAGCCCACCATACTCACATCCCTCTCCCCAGCCCAGCACACTCTCATCCCTCTCTCCAGCCCAGCACACTCTCATCCCTCTCTCCAGCCCAGCACACTCTCATCCCTCTCTCCAGCCCAGCACACTCTCATCCCTCTCTCCAGCCCAGCACACTCACATCCCTCTCTCCAGCCCAGTACACTCGCATCCCTCTCTCCAGCCCAGCACACTCGCATCCCTCTCTCCAGCCCAGCACACTCGCATCCCTCTCTCCATCCCAGCACACACTCACACCTCTCTCCAGCACAGCACACTCACATCCCTCTCTCCAGCCCAGCACACACTCATCTCTCTCTCCAGCCCAGCACTCACTTCACTCTCTCCAGCCCAGCACACTCACATCCCTCTCTCCAGCACAGCACACACACACCACCCTCTCTAGTCCACCGCACTCGCATCCCTCTCTCCAGCCCAGCACACTGACATCACTCTCTCCAGCCCAGCACACTCACATCACCCTCTCCAGCCCAGCACACTCACATCACTCTTTCCAGCCCAGTACACTCAGATCACCCTCTCCAGCCCAGCCCACTCGCATCCCTCTCTCCAGCCCAGCACACTCGCATCCCTCTTTCCAGCCCAGCACACTCACATCCCTCTTTCCAGCCCAGCACACTCACATCCCTCTCTCCAGCCCAGCTCACTCACATCACCCTCTCCAGCCCAGCACACTCACATCACTCTCTCCACCCCAGGACTCACTTCACTCTCTCCAGCCGACCACACTCACACCACTATCCCCAGCCCAGCACACTCGCATCACCCTTTTCAGCCCAGCACACTCACGTCCCCCTCTTCAGCCCAGCACACTCACATCCCTCTCTCCAGCCCAGCACACTCACATCACTCACTCTAGTCCACCGCATTCGCATCCCTCTCTCCAGTCCAGCACACTCACATCCCTCTCTCCAGCCCAGCACACTCACATCACTCTCTCCAGCCCAGCACACTCACATCACCCTCTCCAGTCCACCGCACTCACATCACTCTCTCCAGCCCAGCGCACTCACATCACTCTCTCCAGCCCAGCACACTCTCATCCCTCTCTCCAGCCCAGCACACTCTCATCCCTCTCTCCAGCCCAGCACACTCACATCCCTCTCTCCAGTCCACCGCACTCACATCACTCTCTCCAGCCCAGCGCACACACATCACTCTCTCCAGCCCAGCACACTCACATCTCTCTCTCCAGCCCAGCACACTCGCATCTCCCTCTCTGCAGGCCAGCACACTCACATCACCCTCTCCAGCCCAGCACAGTCACATCCCTCTCTCCAGCCCAGCACACACACATCACCCTCTCCAGCCCAGCAAACTCACATCACCCTCTCCAACCCAGCACACTCACATCACCCTCTCCAGACCAGCACACACACATCACCCTCTCCAGCCCTGCACACTCACATCACCCTTTTCAGCCCAGCACACTCACATCCCCCTCTTCAGCCCAGCACACACACATCCCTCTCTCCAGCCCAGCACACTCACATCGCTCTCTCTAGTCCACCGCATTCGCATCCCTCTCTCCAGTCCAGAACACTCACATCCCTCTCTCCAGCCCAGCACACTCCCATCCCTCTCTCCAGCCCAGCAGACTCACATCCCTCTCTCCAGCCCAGCACACTCACATCACTCTCTCCAGCCCAGCACACTCACATCACTCTCTCCACCCCAGGACTCACTTCACTCTCTCCAGCCCAGCACACTCAAATCCCCCTCTCCAGTCCACCGCACTCACATCACTCTCTCCAGCCATGCACACTCGCATCACTCTCCCCAGCCCAGCAAACTCACATCACCCTCTCCAGCCCAGCACACTCACAACACTCTCTCCAGCCCAGCACACTCACATCACCCTCTCCATCCCAGCACACTCACATCACTCTCTCCAGCCCAGCACACACACATCCCTCTCTGCAGCCCAGCACACACACATCACCCTCTCCAGCCCAGCAAACTCACATCCCTCTCTCCAGCCCAGCACACTCACATCACCCTCTCCAGCCCAGCACACTCACATCACTCTCTCCAGCCCAGCACACTCGCATCACTCTCTCCAGCCCAGCACACTCACATCTCCCTCTCTCCAGCCCAGCACACTCACATCACCCTCTCCAGTCCAGCACACTCACATCACTCTCTCCAGCCAAGCACACTCGCATCACTCTCCCCAGCCCAGCACACTCGCATCACCCTCTCCAGCCCAGCGCACACACATCCCTCTCTCCAGCCCAGCACACACATATCACCCTCTCCAGCCCAGCGAACTCACATCACCCTCTCCAGCCCAGCACACTCACATCACCCTCTCCAGCCCAGCACACACACATCACCCTCTCCAGCCCAGCACACTCACATCACCCTCTCCAGCCCAGCACACTCACATCACCCTCTCCAGCCCAGCACACTCACATCACCCTCTCCAGCCCAGCACACTCACATCACCCTCTCCAGCCCAGCACACTCACATCACCCTCTCCAGCCCAGCACACACACATCACCCTCTCCAGCCCAGCACACTCACATCACCCTCTCCAGCCCAGCACACACACATCACCCTCTCCAGCCCAGCACACACACATCACCCTCTCCAGCCCAGCACACTCACATCACTCTCTCTAGTCCACCGCATTCACATCCCTCTCTCCAGCCCAGCACACTCTCATCCCTCTCTCCAGCCCAGCACACTCACATCCCTCTCTCCAGCCCAGCACTCACATCCCTCTCTCCAGCCCAGCACACTCACATCCCTCTCTCCAGCCCAGCACACACACATCCCTCTCTCCAGCCCAGCACACACACATCACCCTCTCCAGCCCAGCACACTCACATCACCCTCTCCAGCGCAGCACACTCACATCCCTCTCTCCAGCCCAGCAGACTCACATCCCTCTCTCCAGCCCAGCAGACTCACATCACCCTCTCCAGTCCAGCACACTCACATCCCTCTCTCCAGCCCAGCACACTCACATCCCTCTCTCCAGTCCACCGCACTCACATCCCTCTCTCCAGCCCAGCACACTGATATCACTCTCTCCAGCCCAGCACACACACATCACCCTCTCCAGCCGTGCAAACTCACATCACCCTCTCCAGCCCAGCACACTCACATCACCCTCTCCAGCCCAGCAAACTCACATCACCCTCTCCAGCCCAGCACACTCGCATCCCTCTCTCCAGCCCAGCACACTCGCATTCCACTCTCCAGCCCAGCATACTAGCGCATCCCTCTCTCCAGCCCAGCACACTCGCATCCCTCTCTCGAGCCCAGGACACTCACATTCCTCTCTCCAGCCCAGGACTCACTTCACTCTCTCCAGCCCAGCACACTCACATTACGCTCTCCAGCCCACCATACTCACATCCCTCTCCCCAGCCCAGCACACTCTCATCCCTCTCTCCAGCCCAGCACACTCTCATCCCTCTCTCCAGCCCAGCACACTCTCATCCCTCTCCCCAGCCCAGCACACTCTCATCCCTCTCTCCAGCCCAGCACACTCACATCCCTCTCTCCAGCCCAGTACACTCGCAACCCTCTCTCCAGCCCAGCACACTCGCATCCCTCTCTCCAGCCCAGCACACTCGCATCCCTCTCTCCATCCCAGCACACACTCACACCTCTCTCCAGCACAGCACACTCACATCCCTCTCTCCAGCCCAGCACACACTCATCTCTCTCTCCAGCCCAGCACTCACTTCACTCTCTCCAGCCCAGCACACTCACATCCCTCTCTCCAGCACAGCACACACACACCACCCTCTCTAGTCCACCGCACTCGCATCCCTCTCTCCAGCCCAGCACACTGACATCACTCTCTCCAGCCCAGCACACTCACATCACCCTCTCCAGCCCAGCACACTCACATCACTCTTTCCAGCCCAGTACACTCAGATCACCCTCTCCAGCCCAGCCCACTCGCATCCCTCTCTCCAGCCCAGCACACTCGCATCCCTCTTTCCAGCCCAGCACACTCACATCCCTCTTTCCAGCCCAGCACACTCACATCCCTCTCTCCAGCCCAGCTCACTCACATCACCCTCTCCAGCCCAGCACACTCACATCACTCTCTCCACCCCAGGACTCACTTCACTCTCTCCAGCCGACCACACTCACACCACTATCCCCAGCCCAGCACACTCGCATCACCCTTTTCAGCCCAGCACACTCACGTCCCCCTCTTCAGCCCAGCACACTCACATCCCTCTCTCCAGCCCAGCACACTCACATCACTCACTCTAGTCCACCGCATTCGCATCCCTCTCTCCAGTCCAGCACACTCACATCCCTCTCTCCAGCCCAGCACACTCACATCACTCTCTCCAGCCCAGCACACTCACATCACCCTCTCCAGCCGAGCACACACACATCACCCTCTCCAGCCCAGCAAACTCACATCACCCTCTCCAGCCCAGCACACTCACATCACTCTCTCCAGCCCAGCACACTCACATCACCCTCTCCATCCCAGCACACTCACATCCCTCTCTCCAGCCCAGCACACTCGCATCCCTCTCTCCAGCCCAGCAGACTCACATCCCTCTCTCCAGCCCAGCAGACTCACATCCCTCTCTCCAGCCCAGCACACTCACATCACTCTCTCCAGCCCAGCACACTCACATCACTCTCTCCAGCCCAGCACACTCACATCTCCCTCTCTCCAGCCCAGCACACTCACATCACCCTCTCCAGTCCAGCACACTCACATCACTCTCTCCAGCCAAGCACACTCGCATCACTCTCCCCAGCCCAGCACACTCGCATCACCCTCTCCAGGCCAGCGCACACACATCCCTCTCTCCAGCCCAGCACACACACATCACCCTCTCCAGCCCAGCAAACTCACATCACCCTCTCCAGCCCAGCACACTCACATCACCCTCTCCAGCCCAGCACACACACATCACCCTTTCCGGCCCAGCACACTCACATCACCCTCTCCGGCCCAGCACACTCACATCACCCTCTCCAGCCCAGCACAGTCACATCACCCTCTCCAGCCCAGCACACACACATCACCCTCTCCAGCCCAGCACACTCACATCACCCTCTCCAGCCCAGCACACACACATCACCCTCTCCAGCCCAGCACACACACATCACCCTCTCCAGCCCAGCACACTCACATCACTCTCTCCAACCCAGCACACTCACATCACTCTCTCTAGTCCACAGCATTCACATCCCTCTCCCCAGCCCAGCACACTCGCATCCCTCTCTCCAGCCCAGCACACTCGCATCCCTCTCTCCAGCCCAGCACACTCTCATCCCTCTCTCCAGCCCAGCACACTCACATCCCTCTCTCCAGCCCAGTACACTCACATCCCTCTCTCCAGCCCAGCACACACACATCCCTCTCTCCAGCCCAGCACACACACATTACCCTCTCCAGTCCAGCACACTCACATCACTCTCTCCCGCCCAGCACACTCACATCACCCTCTCCAGCCCAGCACACACACATCACCCTCTCCAGCCCAGCAAACTCACATCACCCTCTCCAGCCCAGCACACTCACATCCCTCTCTCCAGCCCAGCAGACTCACATCCCTCTCTCCAGCCCAGCAGACTCACATCACCCTCTCCAGTCCAGCACACTCACATCCCTCTCTCCAGCCCAGCACACTCACACCACTCTCCCCAGCCCAGCACACTCGCATCCCTCTCTCCAGTCCACCGCACTCACATCCCTCTCTCCAGCCCAGCACACTGATATCACTCTCTCCAGCCCATCACACACACATCACCCTCTCCAGCCCAGCAAACTCACATCACCCTCTCCAGCCCAGCACACTCACATCACCCTCTCCAGCCCAGCAAACTCACATCACCCTCTCCAGCCCAGCACACTCGCATCCCTCTCTCCAGCCCAGCACACTCGCATCCCTCTCTCCAGCCCAGCATACTCGCATCCCTCTCTCCAGCCCTACACTCGCATCCCTCTCTCGAGCCCAGGACACTCACATTCCTCTCTCCAGCCCAGGACTCAATTCACTCTCTCCAGCCCAGCACTCACTTCACTCTCTCCAGCCCAACACACTCACATTACGCTCTCCAGCCCACCATACTCACATCCCTCTCCCCAGCCCAGCACACTCACATCACTCTCTCTAGTCCACCGCATTCGCATCCCTCTCTCCAGCCCAGCACACTCCCATTCCTCTCTCCAGTCCAGCATACTCACATCACTCTCTCCAGTCAAGCACACTCACATCCCTCTCCCCAGCCCAGCACACTCACATCCCTCTCTCCAGCCCAGCACACTCGCATCCCTCTCTCCAGCCCAGCACACTCTCATCCCTCTCTCCAGCCCAGCACGCTCACATCCCTCTCTCCAGCCCAGTACGCTCACATCACCCTCTCCAGTCCAGCACACTCACATCCCTATCTCCAGCCCAGCACATTCACACCACTCTCCCCAGCCCAGCACACTCACATCCCTCTCTTCAGCCCAGCACACTCGCATCACTCTCTCCAGCCCAGCACACTCGCGTCCCTCTCTCCAGTCCACCGCACTCGCATCCCTCTCTCCAGCCCAGCACACTGATATCACTCTCTCCAGCCCAGCACACACACATCACCCTCTCCAGCCCTGCAAACTCACATCACCCTCTCCAGCCCAGCACACACACATCACCCTCTCCAGCCCAGCAAACTCACATCACCCTCTCCAGCCAAGCACACACACATCTCCCTCTCCAGCCCAGCACACTCGCATCACTCTCTCCAGCCCAGCACACTCCGATCCCTCTCTCCAGCCCAGCACACTCACATCCCTCTCTCCAGCCCAGCACTCACTTCACTCTCTCCAGCCCAGCACTCACTTCACTCTCTCCAGCCCAGCACACTCAGATCCCTCTCTCCAGCCCAGCACACTCCCATCACCCTCTCCAGCCCAGCACACTCACATCCCCCTCTCCAGCCCAGCACACTGCCATCACCCTCTCCAGCCCAGCACACTCACATCCCTCTCTCCAGCCCAGCACACTCACTTCACTCTCTCCAGCCCAGCACACTCACATCCCTCTCTCCAGCCCAGCACTCACTTCACTCTCTCCAGCCCAGCACACACATCACTCTCTCCAGCCCAGCAAACTCACTTCACTCTCTCCAGCCCAGCACACTCCCATCACTCTCTCCAGCCCAGCACTCACTTCACTCTCTCCAGCCCAGCACTCACTTCACTCTCTCCAGTCCAGCACACTCACATCCCTCTCTCCAGCCCAGCACACTCACATCACTCTCTCCAGCCCAGCACACTCACATCACCCTCTCCAGCCGAGCACACACACATCACCCTCTCCAGCCCAGCAAACTCACATCACCCTCTCCAGCCCAGCACACTCACATCACTCTCTCCAGCCCAGCACACTCACATCACCCTCTCCATCCCAGCACACTCACATCCCTCTCTCCAGCCCAGCACACTCGCATCCCTCTCTCCAGCCCAGCAGACTCACATCCCTCTCTCCAGCCCAGCAGACTCACATCCCTCTCTCCAGCCCAGCACACTCACATCACTCTCTCCAGCCCAGCACACTCACATCACTCTCTCCAGCCCAGCACACTCACATCTCCCTCTCTCCAGCCCAGCACACTCACATCACCCTCTCCAGTCCAGCACACTCACATCACTCTCTCCAGCCAAGCACACTCGCATCACTCTCCCCAGCCCAGCACACTCGCATCACCCTCTCCAGGCCAGCGCACACACATCCCTCTCTCCAGCCCAGCACACACACATCACCCTCTCCAGCCCAGCAAACTCACATCACCCTCTCCAGCCCAGCACACTCACATCACCCTCTCCAGCCCAGCACACACACATCACCCTTTCCGGCCCAGCACACTCACATCACCCTCTCCGGCCCAGCACACTCACATCACCCTCTCCAGCCCAGCACAGTCACATCACCCTCTCCAGCCCAGCACACACACATCACCCTCTCCAGCCCAGCACACTCACATCACCCTCTCCAGCCCAGCACACACACATCACCCTCTCCAGCCCAGCACACACACATCACCCTCTCCAGCCCAGCACACTCACATCACTCTCTCCAGCCCAGCACACTCACATCACTCTCTCTAGTCCACAGCATTCACATCCCTCTCTTCAGCCCAGCACACTCCCATCCCTCTCCCCAGCCCAGCACACTCGCATCCCTCTCTCCAGCCCAGCACACTCGCATCCCTCTCTCCAGCCCAGCACACTCTCATCCCTCTCTCCAGCCCAGCACACTCACATCCCTCTCTCCAGCCCAGTACACTCACATCCCTCTCTCCAGCCCAGCACACACACATCCCTCTCTCCAGCCCAGCACACACACATTACCCTCTCCAGCCCAGCACACTCACATCACTCTCTCCCGCCCAGCACACTCACATCACCCTCTCCAGCCCAGCACACACACATCACCCTCTCCAGCCCAGCAAACTCACATCACCCTCTCCAGCCCAGCACACTCACATCCCTCTCTCCAGCCCAGCAGACTCACATCCCTCTCTCCAGCCCAGCAGACTCACATCACCCTCTCCAGTCCAGCACACTCACATCCCTCTCTCCAGCCCAGCACACTCACACCACTCTCCCCAGCCCAGCACACTCGCATCCCTCTCTCCAGTCCACCGCACTCACATCCCTCTCTCCAGCCCAGCACACTGATATCACTCTCTCCAGCCCATCACACACACATCACCCTCTCCAGCCCAGCAAACTCACATCACCCTCTCCAGCCCAGCACACTCACATCACCCTCTCCAGCCCAGCAAACTCACATCACCCTCTCCAGCCCAGCACACTCGCATCCCTCTCTCCAGCCCAGCACACTCGCATCCCTCTCTCCAGCCCAGCATACTCGCATCCCTCTCTCCAGCCCAGCACACTCGCATCCCTCTCTCGAGCCCAGGACACTCACATTCCTCTCTCCAGCCCAGGACTCACTTCACTCTCTCCAGCCCAGCACTCACTTCACTCTCTCCAGCCCAACACACTCACATTACGCTCTCCAGCCCACCATACTCACATCCCTCTCCCCAGCCCAGCACACTCACATCACTCTCTCTAGTCCACCGCATTCGCATCCCTCTCTCCAGCCCAGCACACTCCCATTCCCCTCTCCAGTCCAGCATACTCACATCACTCTCTCCAGTCAAGCACACTCACATCCCTCTCCCCAGCCCAGCACACTCACATCCCTCTCTCCAGCCCAGCACACTCGCATCCCTCTCTCCTGCCCAGCACACTCTCATCCCTCTCTCCAGCCCAGCACGCTCACATCCCTCTCTCCAGCCCAGTACGCTCACATCACCCTCTCCAGTCCAGCACACTCACATCCCTATCTCCAGCCCAGCACATTCACACCACTCTCCCCAGCCCAGCACACTCACATCCCTCTCTTCAGCCCAGCACACTCGCATCACTCTCTCCAGCCCAGCACACTCGCATCCCTCTCTCCAGTCCACCGCACTCGCATCCCTCTCTCCAGCCCAGCACACTGATATCACTCTCTCCAGCCCAGCACACACACATCACCCTCTCCAGCCCTGCAAACTCACATCACCCTCTCCAGCCCAGCACACTCACATCACCCTCTCCAGCCCAGCAAACTCACATCACCCTCTCCAGCCAAGCACACACACATCTCCCTCTCCAGCCCAGCACACTCGCATCACTCTCTCCAGCCCAGCACACTCCGATCCCTCTCTCCAGCCCAGCACACTCACATCCCTCTCTCCAGCCCAGCACTCACTTCACTCTCTCCAGCCCAGCACTCACTTCACTCTCTCCAGCCCAGCACACTCAGATCCCTCTCTCCAGCCCAGCACACTCCCATCACCCTCTCCAGCCCAGCACACTCACATCCCCCTCTCCAGCCCAGCACACTGCCATCACCCTCTCCAGACCAGCACACTCACATCCCTCTCTCCAGCCCAGCACACTCACTTCACTCTCTCCAGCCCAGCACACTCACATCCCTCTCTCCAGCCCAGCACTCACTTCACTCTCTCCAGCCCAGCACACACATCACTCTCTCCAGCCCAGCAAACTCACTTCACTCTCTCCAGCCCAGCACACTCCCATCACTCTCTCCAGCCCAGCACTCACTTCACTCTCTCCAGCCCAGCACTCACTTCACTCTCTCCAGCCCAGCACACTCACATCACTCTCTCCAGCCCAGCACGCTCACATCCCTCTCTCCAGTCCAGCACAC
This sequence comes from Scyliorhinus torazame, assembly GCF_047496885.1. NCBI lineage: Eukaryota > Metazoa > Chordata > Chondrichthyes > Carcharhiniformes > Scyliorhinidae > Scyliorhinus > Scyliorhinus torazame. The sequence continues at coordinate 87,606,647 of NC_092710.1, read as the reverse complement.
TCACATCACCCTCTCCAGTCCAGCACACTCCTATCACGCTCTCCATCCCACCACACTCACATCCCTCTCCCCAGCCCAGCACACTCACATCCCTCTCTTCCGCCCAGCACACTCGCATCACTCTCTCTCGTCCACCGCACTCACATCCCTCTCTCCAGCCCAGCACACTCACACCACTCTCCCCAGCCCAGCACACTCACATCCCTCTCTTCTGCCCAGCACACTCTCATCACTCTCTCCAGCCCAGCACACTCACATCACTCTCTTCTGCCCAGCACACTCGCATCACCCTCTCCAGCCCAGCACACTAACATCCCTCTCCCCAGCCCAGCACACTCGCACAACTCTCTCTAGCCCAGCACACTCTCATCACTCTCTCCAGCCCAGCACACTCTCAACCCTCTCTCCAGCCCAGCACACTCAAATCCCTCTTTCCAGCCCAGCACACACTCATCCCTCTTTCTAGCCCCGCACGCTCACATCCCTCTCTCCAGCCCAGTGCACTCGCATCACCCTCTCCAGCCCACCACACTCACATCCATCTCTCCAGCCCAACACACACACATCACTCTCTCCAGCCCAGCACACTCACATCCCTCTCTCCAGCCCAGCACACTCACATCACTCTCTCCAGCCCAGCACACACATCACTCTCTCCAGCCCAGCACTCACTTCACTCTCTCCAGCCCAGCACACTCACATCACTCTCTCCAGCCCAGCACTCTCGCATCCATCTCCCCAGCGCACTCACATCCCTCTCTCCAGCCAAGCACACACACATCTCCCTCTCCAGCCCAGCACACTCACATCCCTCTCTCCAGCCCAGCACTCACTTCACTCTCTCCAGCCCAGCACTCACTTCACACTCTCCAGCCCAGCACACTCACATCACTCTCTCCAGACCAGCACACTCACATCCATCTCTCCAGCGCACTCACATATCACCCTCTCCTGCCCAGCACACTCACATCAGTCTCTCCAGCCCAGCACACTCCGATCCCTCTCTCCAGCCCAGCACACTCATATCCCTCTCTCCAGCCCAGCACACTCACACCACTCTCCCCAGCCCAGCACACTCACATCAGTCTCTCCAGCCCAGCACACTCCGATCCCTCTCTCCAGCCCAGCACACTCACATCACTCTCTCCAGCCCAGCACTCTCGCATCCATCTCCCCAGCGCACTCACATCCCTCTCTCCAGCCAAGCACACACACATCTCCCTCTCCAGCCCAGCACACTCACATCACTCTCTCCAGCCCAGCACACTCCGATCCCTCTCTCCAGCCCAGCACACTCAGATCCCTCTCTCCAGCCCAGCACACTCCCATCACCCTCTCCAGCCCAGCACACTCTCATCCCTCTCTCTAGCCCAGCACACTCCCATCACCCTCTCCAGCCCAGCACACTCACATCCCTCTCTCCAGCCCAGCACACTCACTTCACTCTCTCCAGCCCAGCACGCTCACATCCCTCTCTCCAGCCCAGCACTCACTTCACTCTCTCCAGCCCAGCACACACATCACTCTCTCCAGCCCAGCAAACTCACTTCACTCTCTCCAGCCCAGCACACTCCCATCACTCTCTCCAGCCCAGCACTCACTTCACTCTCTCTAGCCCAGCACTCACTTCACACTCTCCAGCCCAGCACACTCACATCACTCTCTCCAGCCCAGCACACTCACATCCATCTCCCCAGCGCACTCACATATCACCCTCTCCTGCCCAGCACACTCACATCAGTCTCTCCAGCCCAGCACACTCCGATCCCTCTCTCCAGCCCAGCACACTCATATCCCTCTCTCCAGCCCAGCACACTCACACCACTCTCCCCAGCCCAGCACACCCACATCCCTCTCTTCAGCCCAGCACACTCGCATCACTCTCTCCAGCCCAGCACACTCGCATCCCTCTCTCCAGCCCAGCACACTCGCATCCCTCTCTCCAGTCCACCGCAATCACATCCCTCTCTCCAGCCCAGCAAACTCACATCACCCTCTCCAGCCCAGCACACTTACATCACCCTCTCCAGCCCAGCAAACTCACATCACCCTCTCCAGCCCAGCACACTTACATCACCCTCTCCAGCCCAGCAAACTCACATCACCCTCTCCAGCCCAGCACACTCACATCACACTCTCCAGTCCAGCACACTCACATCCCTCTCTCCATCCCAGCATTCGCTTCAGTCTCTCCAGTCCAGCATACTCCTATCACGCTCTCCATCCCACCACACTCACATCCCTCTCCCCAGCCCAGCACACTCACATCCCTCTCTTCCGCCCAGCACACTCGCATCACTCTCTCTAGTCCACCGCACTCACATACCTCTCTCCAGCCCAGCACACTCACACCACTCTCCCCAGCCCAGCACACTCACATCCCTCTCTTCTGCCCAGCACACTCTCATCACTCTCTCCAGCCCAGCACACTCACATCACTCTCTCCAGCCCAGTACACTCACACCACTCTCTCCAGCCCAGCACACTCGCATCACCCTCTCCAGCCCAGCACACTCGCATCCCTCTCTCCAGCCCAGCACACTCGCATCCCTCTCTCCAGCCCAGCACACTCGCATCCCTCTCTCCAGCCCAGCACACTCGCATCCCTCTCTCCAGCCCAGCACACTCGCATCCCTCTCTCCAGCCCAGCACACTCGCATCCCTCTCTCGAGCCCAGGACACTCCCATTCCTCTCTCCAGCCCAGGACTCACTTCACTCTCTCCAGCCCAGCACACTCACATTACGCTCTCCAGCCCACCATACTCACATCCCTCTCCCCAGCCCAGCACACTCACATCTCTCTCTCCAGCCCAGGACTCACTTCACTCTCTCCAGCCCAGCACACTCACATCCATATCCCCATCCCAGCACACTCGCATCCCTCTCTCCAGCCCAGCAGACTCACATCCCTCTCTCCAGCCCAGCACGCTCACATCCCTCTCTCCAGCCCAGCACGCTCACATCCCTCTCTCCAGCCCAGCACACTCACATCACTCTCTCCAGCCCAGCACACTCCCATCACTCTCTCCAGCCCAGCACACTCCCATCACTCTCTCCAGCCCAGCACTCACTTCACTCTCTCCAGCCCAGCACACTCACATCCATCTCCCCAGCGCACTCACATCCATCTCCCCAGCGCACTCACATCCCTCTCTCCAGCCCAGCGCACACACATCACCCTCTCCAGCCCAGCACACTCACATCACTCTCTCCAGCCCAGCACACTCAGAACCCTCTCTCCAGCCCAGCACACTCACATCCCTCTCTCCAGCCCAGCACTCACTTCACTCTCTCCAGCCCAGCACACTCAGATCCCTCTCTCCAGCCCAGCACACTCACATCCCTCTCTCCAGCCCAGCACACTCACTTCACTCTCTCCAGCCCAGCACACTTGCATCACTCTCCCCAGCCCAGCACTCACATCCCTCTCTCCAGCCCAGCACACTCACATCCCTCTCTCCAGCCCAGCACACTCACATCCCTCTCTCCAGGGCAGCATGGTAGCATTTTGGATAGCACAATTGCTTCACAGTTCCTGGGTCCCAGGTTCGATTCTGACTTTGGTCACTGTCTGTGCGGAGTCTGCATGTTCTCCCCGTGTGTGCGTGAGTTTTCTCCGTGTGCTCCGGTTTCCTCCCACAGTCCAAAGATGTGCGGGTCAGGTGGATTGGCCATGATAAATTGCCCTTAGTGAACAAAATTGCCCTTGGTGTTAGGTGGGGTTATTGGGTTATGGGGACAGGTTGGAAGGGTTGACCTTGGGTAGAGTGCTCTTTCCAGGAGCCGGTGCAGACTCGATGGGCCGAATGGCCTCCTTCTGCACTGAAAATTCTAGGAAATCACTCTCCCCAGCCCAGCACACTCATCACTCTCTCCGGCCCAGCACTCACTTCACTCTTTCCAGCCCAGCGCACTCACATCCCTCTCCAGCCCAGCACACTCACATCCCTCTCCCAGCCCAGCACACTCGCACAACTCTCTCTAGCCCAGCACACTCTCATCACTCTCTCCAGCCCAGCACACTCTCAACCCTCTCTCCAGTCCAGCACACTCAAATCCCTCTTTCCAGCCCAGCACGCTCACATCCCTCTCTCCAGCCCAGTGCACTCACATCACCCTCTCCACCCCACCACACTCACATCCATCTCTCCAGCCCAGCACTCACTTCACTCTCTCCAGCCCAGCACACTCGCATCCATCTCCCCAGCGCACTCACATCCCTCTCTCCAGCCCAGCACACACACATCTCCCTCTCCAGCCCAGCACACTCACATCACTCTCTCCAGCCCAGCACACTTAGATCCCTCTCTCCAGCCCAGCACACTCCCATCACCCTCTCCAGCCCAGCACACTCACATCCCTCTCTCCAGCCCAGCACACTCGCATCCCCCTCTCTAGCCCAGCACACTCCCATCACCCTCTCCAGCCCAGCACACTCACATCCCTCTTTCTAGCCCAGCACACTCACAACCCTCCCTCCAGCCCAGCGCACTCACATCACCCTCTCCAGCCCAGCACACTCACATCACCCTCTCCAGCCCAGCACACTCACATCACACTCTCCAGACCAGCACACTCAGATCCCTCTCTCCAGCCCAGCACACTCACAACACTCTCTCCAACCCAGCACACTCGCATCACTCTCTCCAGTCCAGCACAATCTCATCCCTCTCTCCAGCCCAGCACACTCACATCACCCTCTCCAGCCCAGCACACTCGCATCACTCTCCCCAGCACAGCACTCACATCCCTCTCTCCAGCCCAGCACACACACATCACTCTCTCCAGCCCAGCACACTCACATCACTCTCTCCAGCCCAGCACACTCGCATCCATCTCCCCAGCGCACTCACATCCCTCTCCCCAGCCCAGCACACTCACATCCCTCTCTTCCGCCCAGCACACTCGCATCACTCTCTCTAGTCCACCGCACTCACATACCTCTCTCCAGCCCAGCACACTCACACCACTCTCCCCAGCCCAGCACACTCACATCCCTCTCTTCTGCCCAGCACACTCTCATCACTCTCTCCAGCCCAGCACACTCACATCACTCTCTCCAGCCCAGTACACTCACACCACTCTCTCCAGCCCAGCACACTCGCATCACCCTCTCCAGCCCAGCACACTCGCATCCCTCTCTCCAGCCCAGCACACTCGCATCCCTCTCTCCAGCCCAGCACACTCGCATCCCTCTCTCCAGCCCAGCACATTCGCATCCCTCTCTCCAGCCCAGCACACTCGCATCCCTCTCTCCAGCCCAGCACACTCGCATCCCTCTCTCGAGCCCAGGACACTCCCATTCCTCTCTCCAGCCCAGGACTCACTTCACTCTCTCCAGCCCAGCACACTCACATTACGCTCTCCAGCCCACCATACTCACATCCCTCTCCCCAGCCCAGCACACTCACATCTCTCTCTCCAGCCCAGGACTCACTTCACTCTCTCCAGCCCAGCACACTCACATCCATATCCCCATCCCAGCACACTCGCATCCCTCTCTCCAGCCCAGCAGACTCACATCCCTCTCTCCAGCCCAGCACGCTCACATCCCTCTCTCCAGCCCAGCACGCTCACATCCCTCTCTCCAGCCCAGCACACTCACATCTCTCTCTCCAGCCCAGCACTCACCTCTCTCTCTCCAGCCCAGCACTTACATCTCACTCTCCAGCCCAGCACACTCACATCACTCTCACCAGTCTAGCACACACATCACTCTCTCCAGCCCAGCAAACTCACTTCACTCTCTCCAGCCCAGCACACTCCCATCACTCTCTCCAGCCCAGCACTCACTTCACTCTCTCCAGCCCAGCACACTCACATCCATCTCCCCAGCGCACTCACATCCATCTCCCCAGCGCACTCACATCCCTCTCTCCAGCCCAGCGCACACACATCACCCTCTCCAGCCCAGCACACTCACATCACTCTCTCCAGCCCAGCACACTCAGAACCCTCTCTCCAGCCCAGCACACTCACATCCCTCTCTCCAGCCCACTGCACTCACATCACCCTCTCCAGCCCACCACACTCACATCCATCTCTCCAGCCCAGCACACACACATCACTCTCTCTCTCCAGCCCAGCACACTCACATCACTCTCTCCAGCCCAGCACACTCACATCACTCTCTCCAGCCCAGCACACTCACATCACTCTCTCCAGCCCAGCACACACATCACTCTCTCCAGCCCAACACTCACTTCACTCTCTCCAGCCCAGCACACTCACATCACTCTCTCCAGCCCAGCACACTCGCATCCATCTCCCCAGCGCACTCACATCCCTCTCTCCAGCCCAGCACACACATCTCCCTCTCCAGCCCAGCACACTCACATCCCTCTCTCCAGCCCAGCACACTCATATCCCTCTCTCCAGCCCAGCACACTCACATCCCTCTCTCCAGCCCAGCACACTCACTTCACTCTCTCCAGCCCAGCAAACTCACTTCACTCTCTCCACCCCAGCACACTCCCATCACTCTCTCCAGCCCAGCACTCACTTCACTCTCTCCAGCCCAGCATTCACTTCACTCTCTCCAGCCCAGCACACTCACATCACTCTCTCCAGCCCAGCACACTCGCATCCATCTCCCCAGCGCACTCACATATCACCCTCTCCTGCCCAGCACACTCACATCACTCTCTCCAGCCCAGCACACTCCGATCCCTCTCTCCAGGCCAGCACACTCACATCCCTCTCTCCAGCCCAGCACTCACTTCACTCTCTCCAGCCCAGCACACTCAGATCCCTCTCTCCAGCCCAGCACTCTCCCATCACCCTCTCCAGCCCAGCACACTCTCATCCCTCTCTGCAGCCCAGCACTCGCTTCACTCTTTCCAGCCCAGCACACTCACATCCCTCTCTCCAGCCCAGCACACTCACATCCCTCTCTCCAGCCCAGCACACTCACATCCCTCTCTCCAGCCCAGCACACTCACATCCCTCTCTCCAGGGCAGCATGGTAGCATTTTGGATAGCACAATTGCTTCACAGCTCCTGGGTCCCAGGTTCGATTCCGACTTTGGTCACTGTCTGTGCGGAGTCTTCATGTTCTCCCCGTGTGTGCGTGGGTTTTCTCCGGGTGCTCCGGTTTCCTCCCACAGTCCAAAGATGTGCGGGTCAGGTGGATTGGACATGCTAAATTGCCCTTAGTGAACAAAATTGCCCTTGGTGTTGGGTGGGGTTATTGGGTTATGGGGACAGGTTGGAAGGGTTGACCTTGGGTAGAGTGCTCTTTCCAGGAGCCGGTGCAGAATCGATGGTCCGAATGGCCTCCTTCTGCACTGAAAATTCTATGAAATCACTCTCCCCAGCCCAGCACACTCACTTCACTCTCTCCGGCCCAGCACTCACTTCACTCTTTCCAGCCCAGCACACTCACATCACTCCAGCCCAGCAAACTCACATCCCTCTCTCCAGCCCAGCACACTTCCATCCCTCTCCCCAGCCCAGCACAATCACAAAACTCACTCTAGCCCAGCACACTCACATCACTCTCTCCAGCCCAGCACACTCATATCACTCTCTCCAGCCCAGCACACTCACAACCCTCTCTCCAGCCCAGCACACTCACATCCCTCTTTCTAGCCCAGCACACTCACATCCCTCTTTCTAGCCCAGCACACTCACAACCCTCCCTCCAGCCCAGCGCACTCACATCACCCTCTCCAGCCCAGCACACTCACATCACCCTCTCCAGCCCAGCACACTCACACCACACTCTCCAGCCCAGCACACTCGCATCACTCTCTCCAGTCCAGCACAATCACATCCCTCTCTCCAGCCCAGCACACTCACATCACCCTCTCCAGCCCAGCACACTCACATCACCCTCTCCAGCCCAGCACACTCACATCCCTCGCTCCAGCCCAGCACACACATCACTCTCTCCAGCCTAGCACACTTCCATCCCTCTCTCTTGCCCAGCACACACACAGCACCCTCTCCAGTCCAGCACACTCTCATCACTCTCTCCAGCTCAGCGCACTCACATCCCTCTCTCCAGCGCACTCACATCCCTCTCTCCAGCCCAGCACACACACATCACCCTCTCCAGCCCAGCACACTCACATCCCTCTCTCCAGCCCAGCACTCACTTCACTCTCTCCAGCCCAGCACACTCAGATCCCTCTCTCCAGCCCAGCACACTCACATCCCTCTCTCCAGCCCAGCACACTCACTTCACTCTCTCCAGCCCAGCACACTCGCATCACTCTCCCCAGCCCAGCACTCACATCCCTCTCTCCAGCCCAGCACACTCACATTCCTCGCTCCAGCCCAGCACACTCACATCCCTCTCTCCAGGGCAGCATGGTAGCATTTTGGATAGCACAATTGCTTCACAGCTCCTGGGTCCCAGGTTCGATTCCGACTTTGGTCACTGTCTGTGCGGAGTCTGCATGTTCTCCCCGTGTGTGCGTGAGTTTTCTCCGCGTGCTCCGGTTTCCTCCCACAGTCCAAAGATGTGCGGGTCAGGTGGATTGGCCATGCTAAATTGCCCTTAGTGAACAAAATTGCCCTTGGTGTTAGGTGGGGTTATTGGATTATGGGGACAGGTTGGAAGGGTTGACCTTGGGTAGAGTGCTCTTTCCAGGAGTCGGTGCAGACTCGATGGGCCGAATGGCCTCCTTCTGCACTGAAAATTCTAGGAAATCACTCTCCCCAGCCCAGCACACTCATCACTCTCTCCGGCCCAGCACTCACTTCACTCTTTCCAGCCCAGCATACTCACATCCCTCTCCAGCCCAGCACACTCACATCCCTCTCCCCAGCCCAGCACACTCGCACAACTCTCTCTAGCCCAGCACACTCTCATCACTCTCTCCAGCCCAGCACACTCTCTTTTTTTTTTTTTTTTTTTTTTTTTTTTTTTTTATAAATGTTTTATTGAAAATTTTTTCCCAAACAACAATTTTTCCCCTCTTACAAAGCAAACGCAACAATAACAATACAGAAATTTTAAACAATACACAAGTAACAAAACCCCTTTATCTTTGACCTAAACTAAACCCCCCCTCCCCCCCCCCCCCCCCCTCCCCCTGGGTTGCTGCTGCTGGTCATCTGTCTTCCCTCTAACGTTCCCCTAGGTGGTCGAGAAATGGCTGCCACCGCCTGGTGAACCCTTGAGCCGATCCTCTCAGGGCAAACTTTATCTGCTCCAGTTTAATGAACCCCGCCATATCATTTACCCAGGCCTCCAGTCCGGGGGGTTTCGCCTCCTTCCACATGAGTAGGATCCTGCGCCGGGCTACTAGGGACGCAAAGGCCACAACGTCGGCCTCTTTCGCCTCCTGCACTCCCGACTCTTCCGCAACTCCAAATAGAGCTAACCCCCAGCCTGGTTTGACCCGGGCCCTCACCACCCGCGAAATCACTCCCGTCACTCCCTTCCAATACCCTTCTAGTGCCGGGCATGCCCAAAACATATGTGCGTGGTTTGCCGGGCTCCCGCCACACCTCCCACATTTGTCCTCCACTCCAAAGAACCTGCTCAATCTTGCTCCCGTTATGTGTGCTCTATGTAGCTGCCCAGCACACTCTCAACCCTCTCTCCAGCCCAGCACACTCTCAACCCTCTCTCCAGCCCAGCACACTCAAATCCCTCTTTCTAGCCCAGCACGCTCACATCCCTCTCTCCAGCCCACTGCACTCACATCACCCTCTCCAGCCCACCACACACACATCACTCTCTCCAGCCCAGCACACTCACATCCCTCTCTCCAGCCCAGCACACTCACATCACTCTCTCCAGCCCAGCACACACATCACTCTCTCCAGCCCAGCACTCACTTCACTCTCTCCAGCCCAGCACACTCACATCACTCTCTCCAGCCCAGCACACTCGCATCCATCTCCCCAGCGCACTCACATCCCTCTCTCCAGCCCAGCACACACATCTCCCTCTCCAGCCCAGCACACTCACATCACTCTCTCCAGCCCAGCACACTCCGATCCCTCTCTCCAGCCCAGCACACTCACATCCCTCTCTCCAGCCCAGCACTCACTTCACTCTCTCCAGCCCAGCACACTCAGATCCCTCTCTCCAGCCCAGCACACTCACATCCCTCTCTCCAGCCCAGCACACTCGCAACACTCTCTCCAGTCCAGCACACTCACAACCCTCTCTCCAGCCCAGCACACTCACATCCCTCTCTCCAGCCCAGCACACTCACATCCCTCTCTCCAGCCCAGCACACTCACTTCACTCTCTCCAGCCCTGCACACTCATCCCTCTCTCCAGCCCAGCACACTCGCATCCCTCTCTCTAGCCCAGCACACTCGCAACACTCTCTCCAGTCCAGCACACTCACAACCCTCTCTCCAGCCCAGCACACTCACATCCCTCTCTCCAGCCCAGCACACTCAGATCCCTCTCTCCAGCCCAGCACACTCACATCCCTCTCTCCAGCCCAGCACACTCGCAACCCTCTCTCCAGCCCAGCACACTCACATCCCTCTCTCCAGCCCAGCACACTCACATCCCTCTCTCCAGCCCAGCACACTCACTTCACTCTCTCCAGCCCTGCACACTCACATCCCTCTCTCCAGCCCAGCACACTCGCATCCCTCTCTCTAGCCCAGCACACTCGCAACACTCTCTCCAGTCCAGCACACTCACAACCCTCTCTCCAGCCCAGCACACTCACATCCCTCTCTCCAGCCCAGCACACTCACTTCACTCTCTCCAGCCCTGCACACTCCCATCCCTCTCTCCAGCCCAGCACACTCACAACACTCTCTCCAGCCCAGCACACTCGCATCACTCTCTCCAGTCCAGCACAATCACATCCCTCTCTCCAGCCCATCACACTCCCATCACCATCTCCACCCCAGCACACTCACATCACTCTCTCCTGCCCAGCACACACACATCACCCTCTCCAGCCCAGCACACTCACATCACTCTCTCCGGCCCAGCACTCACTTCACTCTTTCAAGGCTAGCACACTCACATCACTCTCTCCAGTCCAGCACACTCACATCACTCTCTCCAGCTCAGCGCACTCACATCCCTCTCTCCAGCCCAGCACACTCACATCACTCTCTCCAGTCCAGCACACTCACATCACTCTCTCCAGCCCAGCGCACTCACATCCCTCTCTCCAGCCCAGCAGACTCTCATCCCTCTCTCCAGCCCAGCGCACTCACATCCCTCTCTCCAGCCCAGCACACTCTCATCCCTCTCTCCAGCCCAGCACACTCACACCCCTCTCTCCAGCCCAGCACACTCACAACCCTCTCTCCAGTCCAGCACACTCGCAACACTCTCTCCAGTCCTGCACACTCACAACCCTCTCTCCAGCCCAGCACACTCACAACCCTCTCTCCAGTCCAGCACACTTGCAACACTCTCTCCAGTCCAGCACACTCACAACCCTCTCTCCAGCCCAGCACACTCACATCCCTCTCTCCAGCCCAGCACACTCACAACCCTCTCTCCAGTCCAGCACACTCCGAGCCCTCTCCAGCCCATCACACTCCCATCACCATCTCCAGCCCAGCACACTCGCATCCCTCTCTCCAGACCAGCACACTCCGAGCCCTCTCCAGCCCATCACACTCCCATCACCATCTCCAGCCCAGCACACTCCCATCCCTCTCTCCAGCCCAGCACACACGCATAACCCTCTCCAGCCCAGCACACACTCACCACTCTCTCCAGCCCGGCACTCACATCACTCTCTTCAGCCCAGCACACTCACAGCTTGTTCCAAGCACCCACCACCCTTTGTAAAAGACACTTGCCTCCTCATCTCCCCTAAACGTTGCCCCACGGTCCTTAAATATATACCCTCTAGCGACTGATGTCTATAGCTGCCTGCCCATCTACTCTATCCATGCCCCTCATAATCTTGTAGTTCTCTATCAGGTCGCTCCTCAACCTCTGTCGTTCTAATGAAAACAGTCCGAGTCCATTCGGACTCCGCATAGCTAACACCCTGCAGACCAGACAACATCCTGGTAAACCTCCTCTGCACCCTCTCTAAAGCCTCCACATCCTTCTGGTAGTGTGGCGAACAAAATTGTGCGCAGTATTCCAAGTGCTGCCTTACCAGGTTCTGTACATCTATAGCACGGCTTGCCAGTTTTTATACTCAATGACTCGTCCAATGAAGGCGAACATTCCGTATGCTTTCTTGACTACCTTGTCCATTTATATTGCCACTTTCAGAGATCTGTGGACCTGCACACCCAGACCTCTCTGAACCTGCACACACAGCTCTCTCTGACGTTCTATATTTCTAAGAGTTTTGCCATTTACAGTATATTCCCCATCCATGTTAGATCTACCAAAATGCATTACCTCACATGTCTCTGGATTGAATACCCATTTGCCATTTCTCTGCCCAAGTCTCCAACCTATCTATGTCCTGCTGTATCCTCTGACAGTCTTCAACACTATCTGCCACTCCACCAATCTTAGTACCATCTTTCGAATCAGACCAGCTGCATTTTCCTCCAAATAATTTATGTATACTACAAACGACAGGCCTAAGCACAGATCCCTGTGGAACACCACTAGTTACAACCTTCCATTGAGAAAAACAGCCTTCCACTGGTACCCTTTGCCTTCTGTGACCGAGCCAGTTATGTATCCATCTTACCACCTCACCTCTGATCCCATGTGATTATCCTTTAGTACCAGTCTGCCATGAGGCACCTTATGAAGTCTTACAACACCAGGTTAAAGTCCAACAGGTTGTTTCGAATCACTACCTTTTGGAGCACAGTTTCTTCCTCAGGTGAATGAAGAGGTGGGTTCCAGAAACTCATCTATGGACAACATCAATGATGCAAGATGATACTTTGAATGCGAGTCTTTGCAGGTAATTAAATCTTTACAGGTCCAGACGGAGCGATTGGAGAGAGGGATAGTCGCAGATTAACGAGGTGTGAATTGTCTCAAGCCAGGACAGTTGGTAGGATTTCGCAAGCCCAGGCCAGATGGTGGTGGGTGAATGTAATGCAACATAAGAACATAAGAACTAGGAGCAGGAGTAGGCCATCTGGCCCCTCGAGCCTGCTCCACCATTCAATGAGATCATGGCTGATCTTTTGTGGACTCAGCTCCACTTTCCGGCCCAAACACCATAACCCTTAATCCCTTTATTCTTCAAAAAACTATCTATCTTTATCTTAAAAACATTTAATGAATGAGCCTCTACTGCTTCACTGGGCAAGGAATTCCATAGATTCACAACCCTTTGGGTGAAGAAGTTTCTCCTAAACTCAGTCCTAAATCTACTTCCCCTTATTTTGAGGCTATGCCCCCTAGTTCTGCTTTCACCCAGCAGCGCTCCGAAAGCTAGTGACATCGAAACAAACCTGTTGGACTTTAACCTGGTGTTGTAAGACTTCGTACTGCTTTCACCCGCCAGTGGAAACAACCTGCCCGCATCTATCCTATCTATTCCCTTCATAATCTTATGTTTCTATAAGATCCCCCCTCATCCTTCTAAATTCCAACGAGTACAGTCCCAGTCTACTCAACCTCTCCTCGTAATCCAACCCCTTCAGCTCTGGGATTAACCTAGTGAATCTCCTCTGCACACCCTCCAGTGCCAGTACGTCCTTTCTCAAGTAAGGAGACCAAAACTGAACACAATACTCCAGGTGTGGCCTCACTAACACCTTATACAATTGCAGCAGAATCTCCCTCGTCTTAAACTCCATCCCTCTAGCAATGAAGGACAAAATTCCATTTGCCTTCTTAATCACCTGTTGCACCTGTAAACCAGCTTTTTGCGACTCATGCACTTGCACACTCAGGTCTCTCTGCACAGCAGCATGTTTTAATATTTTATCATTTAACTAATAATCACTTTTGCTGTTATTCCTACCAAAATGGATAACCTCACATTTGTCAACATTGTATTCCATCTGCCAGACCCTAGCCCATTCACTTAGCCTATCCAAATTCCTCTGCAGACTTCCAGTACCCTCTGCACTTTTTGCTTTACCACTTATCTTAGTGTCGTCTGCAAACTTGGACACATTGCCCTTGGTCCCCAACTCCAAATCATCTATGTAAATTGTGAACAGTTGTGGGCCCAACACTGATCCCTGAGGGACACCACTAGCTACTGATTGTCAACCAGAGAATGTCCCATTAATCCCCACTCTTTGCTTTCTATTAATTAACCAATCCTCTATCCATGCTCCTACTTTCCCCTTAATGCCATGCATCTTTATCTTATGCAACAACCTTTTGTGTGGCACCTTGTCAAAGGCTTTCTGGAAATCCAGATATACCACATCCATTGGCTCCCCGTTATCTACCGCACTGTTAATGTCCTCAAAAAATTCCACTAAATTAGTTAGGCACGACCTGCCCATTATGAACCCATGCTGCGTCTGTCCAATGGGACAATTTCCATCCAGATGCCTCGCAATTTCTTCCTTGATGATAGATTCCAGCATCTTCCCTACTACCGAAGTTAAGCTCACTGGCCTCTAATTACCCACTTTCTGCCTACTTCCTTTTTTAAACAGTGGTGTCACGTTTGCTAATTTCCAATCCGCCGGGACCACCCCAGAGTCTAGTGAATTTTGGTAAATTATCACTAGTGCATTTGCAATTTCCCTAGACATCTCTTTTAGCACTCTGGGATGCATTCCATCAGGTCCAGGAGACTTGTCTACCTTTAGCCCCATTAGCTTGCCCATCACTACCTCCTTGGTGATAACGATCCTCTCAAGGTCCTCACCTGTCATAGCCTCATTTCCATCAGTCACTGGCATGTTATCTGTGTCTTCCACTGTGAAGACCGACCCGAAAAACCTGTTCAGTTCCTCAGCCATTTCCTCATCTCCCATTACTAAATCTCCCTTCTCATCCTCTAAAGGACCAATATTTACCTTAGCCACTCTTTTTTGTTTTATGTATTTGTAGAAACTTTTACTATCTGTTTTTATATTCTGAGCAAGTTTACTCTCATAATCTATCTTACTCTTCTTTATAGCTTTTTTAGTAGCTTTCTGTTGACCCCTAAATATTTCCCAGTCCTCTAGTCTCCCACTGATCTTTGCTACTTTATGTTTTTTCCTTCAATTTGATACTCTCCCTTATTTCCTTAGATATCCACGGTCGATTTTCCCTCTTTTTACTGCCCTTCCTTTTTGTTGGTATAAACCTTTGCTGAGCACTGTGAAAAATCACTTGGAAGGTTCTCCACTGTTTCTCAACTGTTTCACTATAAAGTCTTTGCTCCCAGTCTACCTTAGCTAGTTCTTCTCTCATCCCATTGTAATCTCCTTTGTTTAAGCACAAAACTCTAGTGCTTGATTTTACCTTCTCACCCTCCATCTGTATTTTAAATTCCACCATATTGTGATCGCTCCTTCCGAGAGGATCCCTAACTATGAGATCGTGAATCAATCCTGTCTCATTATACAGGACCAGATCTAGGACCGCTTGTTCCCTTGTAGGTTCCATTACATACTGTTCTAGGAAACTATCGCGGATACATTCTATAAACTCCTCCTCAAGGCTGCCTTGACTGACCTGGTTAAACCAATCGACATGTAGATTAAAATCCCCCATGATAACTGCTGTACCATTTCTACATGCATCTGTTATTTCTTTGTTTATTGCCTGCCCCACCATAATGTTATTATTTGGTGGCCTATAGATTACTCCTATCAGTGACTTTTTCGCCTTACTATTCCTGATTTCCACCCAAATGGATTCAACCTTATCCTCCATAGCACCGATGTCATCCCTTACTGTTGCCCGGATGTCATCCTTAAATAACAGAGCTACACCACCTCCCTTACCATCCACTCTGTCCTTCCAAAAGGTTTGATACCCTTGGATATTTAACTCCCAGTCGTGACCATCCTTTAACATGAATCTAAGGTCCCGGTTGAAGCCGTACTCATGTGTGCGGAACCTGGCTATAAGTTTCTGCTCGGTGATTCTGCATTGTGGTGCCTCCTGAAGGCCGCCTTGGAGAACGCTTACCCAAAGATCAGAGGCTGAATGTCCTTGACTGCTGAAGTGTGCCCCGACTGGAAAGGAACATTCCTGTCTGGCGATTTTTCTTCCAGTCGCTCCGTCTGGACCTGTAAAGACTTAATTACCTGCAAAGACTCGCATTCAAAGTATCGTCTTGCATCATTGAATTTGTCCTGATGTGTGTTTCTGGAACCCACCTCTTCATTCACCTGAGGAAGGAGGAGTGCTCCAAAAGCTAGTGATTTGAAATAAATCTGTTGGACCTTAACCTGGTGTTGTAAGACGTCTTACTGTGCTCACCCCAGTCCAACACTGGCACCTCCACATCTTGAGGCATCTTGTCAAAGGCTTTACTGAAGTCCTTTGACTAATTGAAGCTATTCTCGCAGTGAAGGCAATAGGGTAAAAAAGCAAAAATGTAAGAGGTGGAATTGGAGAACTGAGGGTGAATTCTCCAAGTGGGTTGAGTTTTTTATAAATTTAGAGTACGCAATTGTTTTTTCCAATTAAGGGGCAATTAGTGTGGCCGATTATCCTACTGTGCACATCTTTGGGTTGTGGGGGTGAGACCTACACAGACAGGGGGAGAATGTGCAAACTCCACACGGACAGTGACCCGGGGCCGGGATTGAACCCGGGTTCTTGGCGCCATGAGGCAGCAGTGCTAGCCACTGTGCCTCAATGCTGCCCAAACCAAGTGGGTAGAGTTAACATTGCAGACTGAAATGTGTTATGATAGATGGCCATATCAGGCCTGAATGGAATTGTGTTGAAATTAATTACTAAAACAGTTTGAGAAACATGAAAGTTACGGAGCTGTGATTGGGAGAGAAAGGAGGGGCAAACTCGGAACTGCAATTTCTGCTGGGGAGTTAGCTGGAGAATGCAGATCCCAGTTTCCAATGTGTCGGGACA
This sequence comes from Scyliorhinus torazame, assembly GCF_047496885.1. NCBI lineage: Eukaryota > Metazoa > Chordata > Chondrichthyes > Carcharhiniformes > Scyliorhinidae > Scyliorhinus > Scyliorhinus torazame. The sequence continues at coordinate 87,589,770 of NC_092710.1, read as the reverse complement.
GATGAGGCTCCTGACCTGACACGTGCAGGCGGAAAATGATCGCCTTCCCCTGGTCTCTAGCTCTTCATGAACTGCTTCAGCGCAATTCCCTTTGTGTTTCCGTGTTAGGTTGAGCGATATGTATGAAATGTTCATTGCTGTTACAGGGGCTGGTTTAACATAGAGCTAAAGAGCTGGCTTTTAAAGCAGACCAAGGCAGGTCAGCAGCACGGTTCAATTCCCGTACCAGCCTCCCCGAACAGGCACTGGAATATGGCGACTAGGGGCTTTTAACAGTAACTTCATTTTTTTTCTGTGGGGAGTCTGCACATCCTCCCCGTGTGTGCGTGGGTTTCCTCCGGGTGCTCCGGTTTCCTCCCACAGTCCAAAGATGTGCAGGTTAGGTGGATTGGCCATGATAAATTGCCCTTCGTGTCCAAAATTGCCCTTGGTGTTGGGTGGGGTTACTGGGTTATGGGGATAGGGTGGAGGTGTTGACTTTGGGTAGGGTGCTCTTTCCAAGAGCCGGTGCAGACTCGATGGGCCGAATGGCCTCCTGCACTGTAAATTCTATGATAATCTATGATAATCTATGCTGATTTAAATCTCATGGAAAGATTTATCACAGTCTATTCAGGATGTGCACCAAGAATCCTGTAATTGTCATACATGGAGGCTGTGGAAAATACAAGGAGGATTTTCAGGAGATCTGTCTGCTGCTCGTGAAGGAGGCTGCCCTCCAAGCATATCGCCGGAGCCAGCAGGGAGGCACTGCCCTGGACATGGTGGAAGAAGCTTCAATGTTTTTAGAAAACGACCCTCATTTTAATGCTGGTAAGTTCATTCCATTCATCTGCTTTAAATTCTAGTGCAGTCAATATTTTCATCCAGTGGTTAAGTTTTTGAGAGGACCAGTTGTGAATTTTCAAATATAAACATGGCAACAGAAACCCGTTATCTCCACATTTCTCCCCTTAGTTTTTTTTAAATTTAGAGTACCCAATTCATTTTAAGGGCAATTTAGCGTGGCTAATCCACCTAGCTTGCACATCTTTGGGTTGTGGGGGTGAAACCCACGCAAACACTGAGACAAGCTCAACCTGACAGTGACCCGGGATAGAACCCGGGTCGTCGGCGCCGTGAGGCAGCAGTGCTAACCACGGTGCCACCATGCTGCCCGATCCTTTTATTTTTATTAATATTTTCTTCCCCTTTCACCTCTGTTGTTTGTGTGTGTGAGAGAGAGAATGGAGGGTAGTTCAGAAGGGGGAGTGGTGCTAACCACTGCGCCACCATGCCACCAACCTCTTAGTATGATCTGGCTGCATTCCGTATTCAAATTCTAAACAGATAGTCGTCACTTTGCAAACATATCCCATATCCACATGTTGGTGGATTGGGCAGACAAGTGGCAGATGAAGTTCAATTCAGAGAAGTGTGAGGTGATTCATTTTGGCAGGAAGAATGCAAAGCGACTGTACAAAATAATGGGGAGAAGAAGGTTAAGAGGAGACTTAATAGAGGCATACAAAATGATCAGGGGGTTGGATAGGGTGGACAGTGAGAGCCTTCTCCCGCGGATGGATATGGCTGGCACGAGGGGACATAACTTTGAACTGAGGGGTAATAGATATAGGACAGAGGTCAGAGGTAGGTTCTTTACGCAAAGAGTAGTGAGGCCGTGGAATGCCCTACCTGCTACAGTAGTGAACTCGCCAACATTGAGGGCATTTAAAAGTTTATTGGATAAACATATGGATGATAATGGCATAGTGTAGGTTAGATGGCTTTTGTTTCGGTGCAACATCGTGGGCCGAAGGGCCTGTACTGCGCTGTATTGTTCTATGTTCTATTTATCTCTAAAGGAATAAAGGGTATACGTACATAAGTCCCTGAAGATGGCTAGGCATGTTAGAAGAATAAGACCGAATCATAGAATACTGAGGGTGCAGAAGTGCCTATCGAGTCTGCACCGACCCACTGAAAGAGCACCCTATCTCGGCCAAATGCCCAGCCCTATTGTTGATAGTCATCTAACCGTTGGACACTAAGGGACAGTTTAGCATGGCCAATCCACCCAACCTGCACATCTTTGGACTGTGGGAGGAAACTGGAGCACCCGGAGGAAACCCACGCAGACACGGGGAGAAAGTGCAAACTCAATGCAGACAGTAAGAAATCTTACAACGCCAGGTTAAAATCCAACAGGTTTGTTTCAAAACACTAGCTTTCGGAGCACTGCTCCTTCCTCAGGTGAATGAAGAGGTATGTTCCAGAAACATGTATATCGACAAAGTCAAAGATGCAAAACCATGCACAGACAGTTATCCAAGGCCTGAATTGAACCCGTGCTGTTGAGAGAGCAGTTAATAGCATATCGTATCCTAGGTTTTATTATGGGGAGGCAATGGTGTAGTGATATTGTCACTGGACTAGTAATCCAGCGACCCAGTGTAATGCTCTGGTGACCTGGGTTAAAATCCTACCACGATGGTGGAATTTAAACTCCATAAAATATCTGGAATTAAAAGTAATGAAGTCTTTAGGGAAGGAGACCTGCTGTCCTTGGCTCATATAACTCCATACCCACAGAAATGTGGTTTACTCTTAATTACCCTCTGAAATGGCCCAGATAACCATTCAGTTGTATTCAATTGCTTCAAAGGAAACAAAAAGGAATGATACTGGACGGATCATCAGGCATCGGCCCAGGCCTGGAAACGATAACTGCAAACTCAGCCCAGCCGACACTACAAATCATCCTTACTAACATCTGGTTATGCCAAAATTTGGAGAGCTAACTCACAGACTAGTCAAGCAATAGCCTGACTTAGTCATGCTCACGGAATCATACCTTACAGATAATGACCCAGACGCCGCAAGCACTGTTCCTGGGAATGTCCTGCCCCACTGGCAGGGCAGAACCAGTAGAGGTGGCAGAGTCGTTAACATCGACTTTGGACCCCGGCCCATGAAGTTTTATTGTACCAGGTCAAATATGGCAAGTTTGTGGACAACACGAAGGTTAGTGGACTTGTGGATAGGGGTGGGGACGGTCAGAGGACACAGCAGGATATAGATTGATTGGAGACTTAGGCAGAGAGATAGCAGGTGGAGATTAATTCGTACAAATGTGAGGTAATGCATTTTGGAAGGTCTAATACAGGTGGGAAATATACAGTAAATAGCAGAACCCTTAAGAGTAATGTTAGGCAGAGGGATATGGTGTACACAAGTCACTGAAAGTGTCAATGCAGGTGGAAAAGATAGCCAAGAAAGCAGATGGTAAGTGGGCAGCATGGTGGCACAGTGGTTAGCCTGCTGCCTCACGGCGCTGAGGTCCCAGGTTCGATCCCGACTCTGGGTCACTGCCCATGTGGAGTTTGCACATTCTCCCCGTCTTTGCGTGGGTTTTGTCCCCACAACCTAAAAATGTACCGTGGAGGTGGATTGGTTATGCTAAATTGCCCCTTATTTGGAAAAAAATAATTGGGTACACTAAATTTATTTTAAAAATAAATAAATAATAATAAAAAAAAGCAGATGGCATGCTTGCCTTCATTGGACAGGGCATTGAGTATAAAAATTGGCAAATCATGCTGCAGCTGTACAGAACCTTAGTTAGGCCACACTTGGAATATAGTGTTCAATCCTGGTCACCACACTACCAGAAGGATGTGGAGGCTTTGGAGAGGGAACAGAAGAGGTTTACAAGGACGTTGCCTGGTATGAAGAGCATTAGCTATGAGGAGAGGTTGGATAAACTCGATTTGTGCTCACTGGAACGACGGAGGTTGTGGAGCGACCTGATAGAAGTCTACAAAATTATGAGGGGCATGGACAGAGCGGATAGTCAGAGGCTTTTTCCCAGAGTAGAAGAGTCAGTTACTATGGTTTAAGGTGCAGGGGGCAAAGTTTAGAGGAGATGTGTGAGAGAAGTTTTTTTCTCACCGCGTAATGGGAGGATATGGCAGGGACAGGTACGATAGTGACGTTTAAGGGGCGTCTTGACAAATACATGATTAGGATGGAAATAGAGGGATACAGGCCCCAGAAGTGTTAAAGGGTTTAGGTTGGATGGGCTGGTGTGGTGTTTATACATTCTCCCCGTGTCTGTGTGATGTACAGGGTAGGTGGATTGGCCACGCTACATTGCCCCTTCATAAAAAAATAAATAAAAATAATTGATTCCACAGACCTTTTAAAGAAACCATGTTGACTCTGCCTAATCATACGACTTTCAAAGTACCGAGTTCTGCTTTCTGAATAATGAATTTTCTTGATGGCTAATGTCAGGCTAATGGACCATAGTTACCCGCTTTCACTTTCCCTCTTTTCTTGACTTGCAATGTTACCTTTGCTGGAACCATTCCCAAATACCAAAAGTTTTGGAAGATGACTGCATTCACTAATTCACTATTTCCAAAGCCACTTTTTTCCGACCCCCTAGGATATACACCACCATGTCCGGGAGTTTTGTCATCTTTCAGTCCTGTTCATTCCTTCAGTTCTTTTTCTTTGCTATTATTAATTACTTTCAAGTCATCACTCTAATTAGATCCTTGATTCCCCAATATTCCTGGTTTGTTTGTGTTTTCTACTGTGAAGTCAGACACAATTTTTTGACATCTCCTTATTCCACATAACATCTACCTCAATCACAAAAGGTCCCACATTTACATTTTTCTTTTTTTAGGTGAGAAATTCTTAGAATCGATATTCATATTTCTGACAAGTTAACTCACTTGTATTTTCTCCCTCTTTGAAAATTCTTTTGTCAACATTTGTTCGTATCTAAAACCTTCCCAATCATCGGGTTGACCACTTGGCAATTTATCAGCCTGGCTATTATCCATGATGGTTCTTTATGACACGAGTGTTCTGAACAAGACTCCCAGAACTGAGAGTAACTACAAATTTCCAAATGCTTTACCATCTGAGCATGTAACAAATCACCCTGAGCACATTGATAAAATCAAATTGCTGGAATCGGAAATAAAAATCAAGTGCTGGAAAATCTCAGCAGGGGACTTCCGGTGGCGACCATGGAGTGAAAGGTCGCACATTCAGCAGCTCTCGCCCTTAGTGTTCTTTTTAATGGTTTTTATGCCGAATGTTTCAGGAAATTTCTCAACATAAGTTGATCGAAGGGAGAGGAAAAGGAGGTGACCATCAATTTATGGAATTGTGTCCAAATAAGAGTCAAAAAAGAAGAAACCAAAAGATGAGTGAAAGCAAGAATCAGAGGTCATCGAGCTCAATGGTAATGAGACAAAGCGTGTCCGCGCCAGCTCACTGGTCGATGGAGCAATGGGTCGAGTACCTGGATGAGAAGTTTGCCCGGCATCGCAAGAAGTGTGGAGAAGACATGACCCAGGCGATAGCCTCGATTTAAGGTGGAGGAGAAAATGACGACCCAGGGACAGGAGATTTTAAAGCTGCAGGAGCTGGCGACCGAACGAGCGGAGGAGTCCACTGCAATGGCTTTGGAAATTAGCATTCTACAGGACATAACAACTGCTTGATAAGGTAGAAGACTTGGAGAACCGGTCTCGCAGGCAAAATATCCGAATCGTCGGGCTGCCAGGGGGGAAAGGAGGGATCCGATGCGGGTACGTATGTGGGGAAGGTGTTGCAGGAGATGGTCGGGGCCGATGTGTTTGACCATCCGTTGGAGGTGGACCAAGCGCATAGGGCGCTCGTACGTAAGCCCCAGGGTCGTGAGCCCCCGAGGGCCATGGTGGTGAGGCTACATCGATTCCTCGACCAGGAGCGTATCATGAAGTGGGCCAGGCAGACGAAACGGTACATGTGGGAAGAATCAGAGATCCGGGTGTACCAAGATTGGGACAAGAACTCAAAGAGGAGAGCAAGTTTCAACAAAGTTAAGGTGGCCCTGTTTGCGAAAGACATTAAATTTGGACTGCTATACCCGGCTCGTCTTTGGGTGACCTATGAGAACCGGGAGCTGTACTTTAATTCTACGGAAGAGGTGGCTACATTTATGAAGGACAATAATCTGGTTTAAGGGCTTTTAAATTCAAACTGTGGTGGACTGAGTTTGGGCGAAGGGATAAAGTGGGGGTGGGGGGTGGGGTGGGGTGGTGAGAAATAGTTATGTGTTTTGTTTTATCTTTAAAATTTCAGTCTTTCTAATTCAGTGGGTTAAGTCGCAATGTTTGGGAAGAATCTTGTCTAATTTGATTTTGATTCATTGCTTCATATACTGGATTACAAAGGAAAAAACTTTTAAGTTGCGACGGGGGGTTTTCTTTTCTGTAACAAAGATGGTTGATTCTTGCATGCATAATTTTGCTTAAGCTGCTTGAAGCTGCTTCTATTGTCTTTGATTCTGTTTGAAGGTGATGGGACTGATAAGAATCGGTTAAAAGGGGGGGCCCTGGTGCCTGTGCGTTGGGGGATGGTATGTTTGCTATTGGGGATTGTTGTTACTGTGTTGAGTGCTTGTGCTATGTTTAGGGGGGATAGAATCTGGCAGATGGCAGGCTTGTTGATGCCAGAGGGTGGGAGATGTTGGCTAGCTGGATAGCTAGTTCACGAGAACAAAGTGGGGGGAGAGATGAGGAAAGACAAAGTGGGAGGGGGGTACTGCTGATGGGTAAGAGACAGCTAGCAGACTGGAGATGGAGATCAGATGGTGGTCGCCGCCAAGGGGCGGATCAAGTGAGGTGTGGAAAACGGCTAGGAGCTGGCCTAGGAAAGGTCATGGGGCAAGGGCCCCCCGACCAGACTGGTCACGTGGAATGTTAGTGGACTGAACGGGCTGGTTAAGAGAGCCCGTGTGTTCGCACACGTGAGACAGTTAAAAGCGGACATGGCCATGTTACAGGAGACACACCTGAAGCTGGGAGACCAAATTAGATTAAAGAAGGGATGGGTCGGGCAAGTGTTTCATTCAGGACTGGATTTTAAAACAAGGGGGGTGGCTATCCTGATGAACAAAAGGGTGACATTCGAGGTGGGGAAGATAGAGGTAGACCCGAGAGACAGATTTGTTATGGTTAGTGGGAAGCTAGAGGGAATGGCAGTGGTGCTGGTGAATATATATGCCCCAAACTGGGATGGTGTTGCGTTTGTCAGGAAGGTGCTGGGGAAGATCCCAGACCTTGACTGACACCGGCTGAACTTGGATGGTGACTTTAATACGGTCCTGGACCCGAGGTTAGACCAGTCGAGTGCTGGGTCGAGGAAGCTATCGGCAATGGCAAAGGAACTGCGGGGATTCATGGAGCGCATGGGAGGGGTGGATCCGTGGAGATTTGAGAGACCAAAGAGCAGGGAATATTCATTCTACTCCCATGTACATAAGGCGTACTCCAGGATAGATTTCTTCGTGCTAGATAAAACACTGCTAGCACGGGTTGAGGACACTCAGTACTCAGCAATTGTGGTTTCAGATCAGGCACCACACTGGATAGATCTACAGGCAGGCACGGGAATGTCCCAGCGCCCACAGTGAAAACTAGATACAGGGCTGTTAGCGGAGGAAGAGATCTGTGAGCGAGTGAGAGAGGCCATTCAGGCGTACATAAAGATCAATGGTACGGGAGAGACTACAGCTGGGGTGGTCTGGGAGGCACTGAAATCGGTCATTAGAGGGGAATGTATTTCGATTCGAGCCCACAGGGATAAAACTGAGCGGTTGGATCTGGACAGGTTGGGAGGAGAAATCCTACAGGTGGACAGGAGATACTCGGAGTCTCCAAATGAGGAGCTCCTGAAGGAGCGTCAGAGACTTCAAATGAAGTTTGGGCTCCTTTCCACAGGAAAGGCGGAGGGTCAGCTGAGGAGGGTGAAAGGGGCAATATATGAGCATGGAGAGAAAGCTAGCAGGATGCTGGTGCATCAGCTGAGGAAACTGGAGGCGGCGAGAGAAATAGGGAAAATAAAGGATTTGAGGGGGAAGACGGTGATGGACCCGGGGGGCGGTGAATGACGTGTTCCGGGAATTTTATAGCTAGCTATACGAGCCGGAACCCCCGGTTGGGGAGGAGGGCATGAATCAATTCCTGGGGAGGCTGGAGTTCCCGAAGGTAAATGAGGAGCTGGTGGAGGCCCTGGGTGACCAGATTAGGCTTGGGGAGGTGATAGATGAACTGGGGTAAAGCCCCGGGACCTGACGGATTCCCAGTGGAATTTTATAAGAAGTTCTCTGGGTTACTGGGGCCGCTCGTGGTTAAGGCTTTCAACGAATCCAAGGAGCTGGGAGTGCTACCCCCAACGTTATCACTGGCATCAATTTCTCTCATCCTGAAGCGAGACAAGGATTCGGAGAGCTGTGGATCGTACAGGCCAATCTCCCTCTTGAATGTAGATGCCAAATTATTGGCAAAGATCCTGGCCACTTGAATAGAGGATTGTGTCTCTGAGATAATTGGGGAGGATCAGACGGGATTTGTAAAGGGCAGGCACCTGACATCTAACATTAGACGGCTTCTTAATGTAATTATGATGCCAGCGGAGGGGCGCAAGGCTGAGATGGTAGTTGCCATGGACGCGGAGAAGCCTTTCGACCGAGTGGAGTGGAAGTATCTATGGGATATTTTAGGCAGGTTTGGGTTTGGGCAGGGATTTGTGGAGTGGGTCCGGCTACTGTACCAGGCCCCGGTGTCAAACGTAAGAACTAACTGAGTTTGGTCGGAATACTTTAGTCTTTGTCGGGGGACAAGGCAGGGATGCCCGCTCTCCCCATTACTGTTTGCCATGGCCATAGAACCCTTAGCAATGGCCCTGAGAGCAGCGAATGCCTGGCGGGGTATAGTGAGGGGGTGGGGGGTTGGAACACAGGGTCTCTCTATGTGGACGGTTTGCTGCTTTATATCACGGATCCAGTGGGCGGGATGACCAAAATCATGGAAGTATTAGGAGAATTTGGGCGATTATCAGGCTATAAGTTAAATATGGGAAAAGCGAGATGTTCGTGATCCAGGCACGGGGGCAGGAAAGGAGGCTGAAGGAGCTACCTTTTAAAGTGGTTGGGAGGAGTTTTAGGTATCTGGGGATTCAAGTGGCCAAGGATTGGGGGCAGCTTCACAAGTTAAATTTGGGCAAAGCAGTGGATCAAATGAGATGGGATATTTGTAGATGGGACATGCTCCCACTAACGCTGGCGGGGAGGGTTCAGACGGTGAAGATGACTCTCCTTCCGAGACTGCTTTTCTTTTTTCAGTGTCTCCCGATTTTTATCCCAAAGGCTTTTTTCAGAAGTATTAATGCGGCGATGACGAGATTTATATGGATGGGTAAAACCCCGAGAGTAAAGAGGACACTCCTGGAACGGACCTGCGGAGAAGGGGGCTTGGCTCTCCCGAGCTTTATTAACTATTACTGGGCTGCCAACATATCGATAGTCAGGAAGTGGGTTGTGGGGAGGGGTCAGTTTGGGAGCGGATGGAGGCAGCATCCTGCAAGGTACGAGTTTGGAGGCTTTACTGACGGCGCCCCTGCCGTTCCCGCCGGCTCGGTGCTCTACAGGTGGCAGCCCGAAGGGTGTGGGGGCAATGGAGGCAGCATATGAGACTGGAGTGTGGTCACTGATCTGTGACAATCACCGGTTTGTCCCGGGGGGCTGGATGGGGGCTTTAAGGTATGGCAGCGGGCAGGGATTGAGAGGTTTGAGGATCTATTCATCCAGGAGGGCTTTCCGACCTTGGAGACGTCAGAGGAGGAGTTTGATTTGCCGGGTGGGAACGGGTTTCAGTACCTTCAAGTGCGGGACTTTGTACGGAGGCAGGTCCCAAGCTTTCCTCGCCCCCTGAGGGGACTACAGGATAAAAGTGCTGTCAAAAACAGGAGTTGGAGGTTGGAAGGTTTCGGAGATATACAGGGAATTGTTAGAGTGGGAAAGGGACCCCTATCAGAGAGGTAAAGAGGAGCTAGATGGGGAGCTGGAAACTGAACTGTGGGAAAAAGCCTTGAAAAGGGTGAATACATCCTCGTCCTATGCTGGACTTAGCTTGATTGAGTTCAAGGTAGTCCACAGGGCCCACAAAACGACCAAGCCCGCGATCTAGGGCTACCAATTGGCGGGTGCAATCTGGGGGGTGGGGGTGGGGGGGTGGAGGCCTATCTTCTTCTGCGCCTGCCCGCTGTGTGGCTCCGCCATGTTGCTCGGGGGCCAGAGCGAAAACGGCCGCCGTGGCCGGTACTGCAGGGCCCCTTTTTGGCAGCAGGAGCTGTGGGGCGCACGCCGGAGCCCTGCTGTCCCTCTTGAAATCGGAGAATCACTCCGGACTTTTTGAGAAAAGTCTGGAGTGATTTGCGCCCTTTTTCCGGCGGGCGTGGGGACATAGCCCCATTTTCAGAGAATCCCAGCTGACGTTTCAGTATTACTTGAAATGATTGCTCCATTCTCTCTCCATGGTAGCACAGTGGTTAGCACTGTTGCATCACAGCGCCAGGGTCCCAGGTTCGATTCCCGGCTTGGGCCACTGTCTGTGCGGAGTCTGCACGTTCTCCCTGTGTTTGCGCGGGTTTCCTCCGGGTGCTCCGGTTTCCTCCCACAAGTCCCGAAAGATGTGCTGTTAGGTAATTTGGACATTCTGAATTCTCCCTCTTTGTATCCGAACAGGTGCCGGATTGTGGCGACGAGAGGATTTACACAGTAGTTTCATTGCAGTGTTAATGTAAGCTTACTTGTGACACTAATAAAGATTATTTAATTAGATTATTATTAGACCTGCTGAGATTGTCAAGCGTTTTTTTTTAACCCTGAGCACATTGTCTATTTCCTTATCTCAAAATAGGTCTTCGCTAACTCCTTTCACGATCCAGTGATGAAAATAGGTCAACAGACATTAATTACATTCTGCCCTTTCAGCAGAAGCTAAGTAGTATAGTTAAATCTACTTGTACCCTGACACATTGAACTTTAAAGCACACTGCTAATGAGTAACTTCAACCATTTAATTATTGCATGCTACAGTACAGATTCCCAAGGTGAGTGTGGTCCCGGTTGGTTGCTGGGTTTCCTGCCTTCCATCATGTGTGTGTATAAAGCTTCTTTAATATAATAAAACATCGCAAGAGACTTTGCAGGAGCATTCAAAAACAAAGCATTGCACAAGGCCACATAAGGGGGCGTCACAATGGCGTGGCAAGGGGACCTGTTGGAATTCTTGACTCTTGAGAAGGTTAAGTTTGAACTGAGGGGAAGGATGGAGGGGTTCTACAATTCATGGGCATTATTCATTATGCACTTTCAAGAATTGGATAACATCGAACATTAGTTTGAGGGGGGTTGGAGGAAGGGGGACTGTGTGTGGGAATGGTGACTAGGGGTGATTCCTGATTCCTTTTTGTTATTTGTTTATGTTAACATGCAGGAAGTTGTTTGGGGGTTGGTGGGAGGATGGGATTGTTGTTACTGATATGGGGATTGACATATTCGTTACTGATTATTAGTTATTGTTGGTGGGTGTTAATTTGAGAGAAAATGTGAAAAAGGAGAATAAAAGTTTTTTTTTAAAACGGGCGTTACGATAGTACAGTGGTTAGCAATGCTGCCTCTCAGCGCCAGGGACCCTGGTTCAATTCCGACCTCGGCTGACTGTGTGGAGTTTGCACATTCTTGCCGTGTCTGCGTGGGTTTCCTCCGGGTGCTCCGGTTACCTCCCACAGTCCAAAGATGTGTAGGTTAGGTGGATTGGCCATGATAAATTGTCCTTTGGTGTCCAGGCATTTGCAGGTTAAATGGGGTCACAGGGATGGGGTGGGAGCTTAGTTAAGGTGCTCAAGGGTCAATGCAGACTCGCTGAAGAGATTAGGGGAGATGTCTTCAAGGAGGAAAGCAAGGTGGAGAGACCGTGAGATGTCGGGAAGGAACTCTAAAGCTTGGGACCGTAGGCAGCTAAAGACATGGCCACCAGTGGTGGAACAATTTGAAAAAGGATGGGACGCTCAACGGGCCAGAATTAGATGAACATAGTTATCTCGGAGGATTGTGGCCGTTTTAAAATCAAGGCATTGCTTGATTGGGAGCCATTGTAGGTCAGCAAACATGGAGATAATAGGAAATAGGATGTGGTGCAAGCTATTTTAGATCTAGTATACAGCAAGGCTGTGTTAATTAATAATTTAATCTGGTATAATGCAATATGACAGGGTTAATTAGTAACCTCCCAGTAAAAGATGTAGTAGAAAAACTAATTATATTACAGCTGAATTCTGTATGAAGTTTGAAAGTGACCTACTCCAGTCCCAAGCAAGAATCTTAAACTTACTACCAATTAAGTATGGACATGGGGAGAACTGGGTGAGGTGATTGGATAAATTGACTATCGGGTATGGCAGTAATTAAACAATGAGAAGCATTTGAAGAAGCAATTCAAAATGTTCGACAGAAATACATTCTATGAAAAAATGTTTTGGCAAGAATGATCCATCTGAGCTTACGAAGGAAATGTAAAGTTGCAAAGAATAGTAGTGAGCCTGAGGATTGCGGGTGATTTGGTAACCTGCAAATGGTCCCCAGAAAGCTGATGAGGGACAAACAGAATGAAAAGCTAGGCAGGAATATAAAAGATAGTAAAAGCTTTTGAAATATATAAAAAGGACAGTAACTAAAGTAAACATTTACCATCAGAGACTGGAGAAAGAGGATGGGGAAAGAGGAAACAGCATTGAATAAATATTGTGTGCATAGAAGAAACCAGTTGCAGATCAGAAATAGAGGCTAACCATGGGCTGATAATTACTTAATTGAAGAAGCGAGGGATGCATATTCCATTGGATCTCCAGGACTCAATGGCCTACATGCAACGGTTCTGTTCCAAACTTCAAGATTCTAGATTGGTCCCAGTGGATAGGAAGTTGGCAAGAAAGGAGGGGGAGAAAAAGTAGGTAACTGCACCCAGTTAGCCAGACTACAATCATGGAGGGTAAATGGTGAAACCTGTTATTAAGAAAGTCTTAGCAATGCACTTAGAAAATCATAGTATGATCAGACAAGAGAAATTCTGTTTCAGATCAAGGGGAACTAATAGATGTAGAAACCTGCATTTCCAAAAGACATTTGATAAGGTTCCACACAAAAGGTTAATAGGCAAGATAAGGGCTCTTGGAAATGGGGGTGATATATTAGGATGGATAAAAGATTGGTTGATGGACTGGAAACGCAGTGGAATGTTGTAACTAATGATTAATGGGTATCCAGTTATTTACAATCTGTATCAATGACTTAAAGTCACAGAGAGTATTGACTTTGATGTTGCAGTCCTGATAGCACTGATAAGTTTGTCACTGATAGTCTGACAGGTTGATTGCCTGGGTGTATACTGGTATTTACACTGAGATACATGGGCCTGCTCTGGAGCACAGCATCCCCAGCTTTGCTCCCAAACCCATCTCCACAACTGACTCTGCTTACACCATCTTCACCCGTCCGCAATCCTGGTTGATTTGACTAATGTTTCGATCCAAATCCTACCTCGACTTATATTTTCAGTGAATTCAATAACAAGAATTGAAGTTAGATATGGCCGCTGGTATCAGAGTGGAGCAGGGGTGGGGTGGACCTTGTTCCACTGGTTGGGGAATCATTTAATTATAGAATTCCTACAGTGCAGAAGGAAGCCATTCTGCCCATCTGGATTTCACTTGGCTGGTTCGAAGAAAGTGGCTCTGTCTCTGCTGGGCTCATCCGTCAGGTAGCGATCGTTGGTCTTGAACTTAGCTGGCTGTTCCTGCTGTAATTGGGTTGGCACAGGCCGGATCCAAAAGAGACAGAACACATGGCTGTGTCCTCTTTCATCCCTCTGGGATTTTGCGTTCTTTGGGGCGGTCCTTAACCTTGGGCCCAATAGTTCGACAGGCCTCTGATCACTGTCTTCGATTTCGGCCAATAAAGGGGCGGGTGCCTTGGTGGCTGGGCGGGTCCTTAGCGGTCATTGACCTTGGCAGTTGTGCTTTCTGAGTAAGGGGAGTGGCGCTGGTCAGTCTGTGACTGTACCGGTTGCTTGATTGGAGTTCTATTGTCCTGGGAAAATGGGCCATTAAAATATAAACGAGCGGGGGTTTCGGTCAGGACTGGTTGCCTGTGTTTTAGATACACATAGGCTGTGTATCTGTCTGAGTACTGGGTTGGCTATAATTCCCATGGTCCTTTGCAGGTGGCCATCTTTGATGGCTACAATCCGTCCTTTTGATCCTGAACGCGAAGCGTGGTGGATCACACTATTGATCCCTGTTCATCCTTGGTGGCCCGGTCACCCTTGGTCAAGGCAAGGTTCTACTCTACTCTATCTTATGGTTTGGGACATTTACCTAATCATTAGTACATTCATAAATTAATTAATCTCTAACGGTTATTATAATTTACGTCACTATAATATTTAATTTGCCTGCACAGTTGATCTCTAGCTAATGCTATCTAAGCTACTCTCATGCTGCTGGTGTTGCTAACTTTTGGTTGGCTCTTAAATCGTAATTTGCTCTGTTTGTTTAACCTTTGCTCTAGAGTCGCCAGGTATCTTTATGATACCGCCACGAGGTTCAAGTAATGATCAATAACTCAACACACCAATTAGTAAGATTCAAATCAAAACACATTTATTATACACAGTAAATCACTACTCATGCATAAACTCTACTTTCTAGGCTATTCCTATCACTAAAAGGCCTATACTTAGCTTCGGACTGGCCCACCAGGTCAGTGGAACAAATGGCTTTTCGTTCAGGTCCTGAGTCTGCAGGATTTAAAAGCTGGTATGGACTTGTAGCTAGGAGCGCCTATCCCGTAGCGAGTGTTGACTTGAGACTTACTTGGTTGGCGGCAGCTGAGACAGGTCACTCTCACGGGTTGATTCAAGTTGCTGAGTGACCCTGCCAAAGAAGGACGATTTGAACTTGGAGGCTTTACTTTATAGTCCCTTCGGGGCGCACCCCATACCTGGTTCCAAATGATTGGACTACTTTGCGATCACTTGGATCGATTTCTCCAATGCTGGAGCGGTCCCTGATCGCTGGGCGGTCCCCAAGTGTCAGTTGGCCTTCCTTTGTCTTGGCTCCTGCTGGCGCCGAGGAGTCTGGCTTGGCTTTATTCACCTTAACTGTTGCCATTGTGCCTTGGAAATCGCTCATTACCATGCAGATGGCTGCTGCATTACTATGCAGATGGCTGCTGGTTTCAGTGCTGTCTGGTTGTTTTGCAGGTTTCAATATACATGATTTGTGCACCTGCTAGTCTTTGCCTGTTGGCTGAATTTCCCTTCAGCCTTTGCGGTTCTCCATTTTAAGCAGGTGGCTACACTGGTGAATATCAAAGAACTTGTATACAGTACAAAATTTAAAACAGCAGCATCACATTTCGACTTAATCCTAATAAAGTTAAAGGGGTACATGGTTTATCTTTAGCAGCGATTGTTACATGAGTTCAATTTTATTGAATTCCAAAGAAGGGGGCTCGGACTGTATATATCGGGGAGCGGGAGGCTTTTGCTCGCCATTTACGGAATCGGAGTGTCTGAATGACACTAGATTATTGCAATTACTAGAAGGGCCTCTACTATGTACGAAAGGGTGTTCCATTTGGCAATGTTTTCGTACCAGGTGGGGGTTTTGATGTCTGTCTTTGTGTGTGGTGTAATGTCCGTGCTGGTGGTGGCCTGTTGGTTGGTAGTGTTCGGGGCTGGTGTGGGGTTTGTAACAAAAGTTTGTTGTGCGCCCAGTTGCAGAAGTCCAGCGATGATCCAAACGCATGTCAGCAGTCCTTGCTTCATCCTGTGTTTTCTGTTTTCCGTGTAATCCTGGGGATGCAAGCATAGTATCTGTTATTATCTTTGGTTAATATCTTGTTTTATTAGTGTTTCTCTCCTTACTCCAATTACCCGTTATGATTGTCACCATGCGTGACTCCCTCATTTTTTGGGGGGGGAAATACCATTTTGAGAGACAAGAAATGCAAGTTTTTAAAGTACAGAGACTCTCGCAGCTTGTGGTCGATGCGGGGAGTGGGCGGACAATTTCTTCCACCAGTCTTTTCTTTACTTACAACCAGTGGTGGTTGAGGCTTATCGTAACCAGTCGAATTTCAGGGCGGCCAGTTTTATAGAGTTTCGTCACAAAGCTCAGAGGTAGTTCGCGTATAGCAGCGTGTATAACAGCAGTGAGCAGCGACCAATTGTGTCATATGTGTAAATAGCATGTGGGGAACGACCAGGTAAAGGGAAGAAGGGGTGATCGTATGGAACGTGGCAAAATACATTCTTTATACCACAACCAAAGAGAGAGTAGAGAAGGTGAAACTAAGGGCTTGCCACAGGCAATGCAGAGTGTAGAGAACCATTCCAGAGCATATGAAGTGAAGGGAACATGAGGTGCGTGTGGGCTGCTGCGGGAGAAGAATGAGTGGAATCCCCGGATAGGGCGGGGGTTAGTGCCGTTACTCCACTACCCAAGCTTAACTGACTGGAAGAATTTGGGGTCCTCAGGTAGGGCAGGGATCAGTGCCATGATTCCCGACCTGGGTGGACGGGAAGAGTTTGTAGTTACGTGGAAACCTGTCATAAAGACTGGGAGAACAGTGATCTGTTTCCCAACAAATGTGTGCCTTTAACTGACATTGGGCATCTTACCCTGGAATCAGAAGAGTAATTCTGTGTCTTGCGACATGAATTAAAACCATGTAGTAGAAGAAGGAAAAAAAAGCAGACAGGCTCCATCAGAACTTTGGACACCTTAATACTTAGGCGGTGTCTCTTTCTCATCATCTGGACACCTCCGGGTTCTGTACCAAACAGTGTTGTAAAAGCGTCACTGAAACGAGAGTCAGTATCTGAATCATCACCATCTCCCGGTTGCCAGACTCGTGTCTGCCGTTACTGTGCCTTGTCCGCGTGGGCCGTCTGATGGTCCGAATCGTCGTGCCTGACCAGTCTGCAAGAGTTGTCGCGGTGCCAAAGAGGGGCTTGTTTGTTGTGAGGTGTAGAGGCGGTGGGAGTGGAGGGCACGTTATCGTGGTCGGGCGGTGGATGTGGCGGTGTCTGGGGAAGGGCATATAGGGGGTCAAAGATATCTAAGTCGGGGACTGGGGTGACGAGGTGAATGTCTGTCCCTGTGGGTGGAGACAAGTTTGGGTCTGTGAGTGTACATAAGAACATAAGAACTAGGAGCAGGAGCGGGCCATCTGGCTCCTCGAGCCTGCTCCGCCATTCAATGAGATCATGGCTGATCTTTTGTGGACTCAGCTCCACTTTCCGGCCCGAACACCATAACCCTTAATCCCTTTATTCTTCAAAAAACTATCTATCTTTATCTTAAAAACATTTAATGAAAGAGCCTCTACTACTACACTGGACAAAGAATTCCATAGATTCACAACCCTTTGGGTGAAGAAGTTCCTCCTGAACTTAGTCCTAAATCTACTTCCCCTTATTTTGAGGCTATGCCCCCCAGTTCTGCTTTCACCCGCCAGTGGAAACAACCTGCCCGCATCTATCCTATCTATTCCCTTCATAATTTTATATGTTTCTATAAGATCCCCCTTCATCCTTCTAAATTCCAACGAGTACAGTCCCAGTCTACTCAACCTCTTGTCGTAATCCAACCCCTTCAGCTCTGGGATTAACCTAGTGAATCTCCTCTGCACACCCTCCAGCGCCAGTACGTACTTTCTCAAGTAAGGAGACCAAAACTGAACACAATACTCCAGGTGTGGCCTCACTAACACCTTATACAATTGCAGCATAACCTCCCTAGTCTTAAACACCATCCCTCTAGCAATGAAGGACAAAATTCCATTTGCCTTCTTAATCACCTGTTGCACCTGTAAACCAACTTTTTGCGACTCATGCACTAGCACACCCAGGTCTCTCTGCACAGCAGCATGTTTTAATATTTTATCATTTAAATAATAATCCCTTTTGTTGTTATTCCTACCAAAATGGATAACCTCACATTTGTCAACATTGTATTCCATCTGCCAGACCCTAGCCCATTCATTTAGCTTATCCAAATTCCTCTGCAGACTTCCAGTATCTTCTGCACTTTTTGCTTTACCACTTATCTTAGTGTCGTCTGCAAAGTTGGACACATTGCCCTTGGTCCCCAACTCCAAATCATCTATGTAAATTGTGAACAGTTGTGGGCCCAACACTGATCCCTGAGGGACACCACTAGCTACTGATTGCCAACCAGAGAAACACCCATTATTCCCCGCTCTTTGCTTCCTATTAATTAACCAATCCTCTATCCATGCTACTACTTTCCCCTCAATGCCATGCACCTTTATCTTATGCAGCACCTTTTGTGTGGCACCTTGTCAAAGGCTTTTTGAAATCCAGATATACCACATCCATTGGCTCCCTGGTATCTGCCGCACTGGTAATGTCCTCTCAAAATTCCACTAAATTTAGATAAGCACGACCTGCCCTTTATGAACCCATGCTGCGTCTGTCAATGGGACAATTTCCATCCAGGTGCCTCGATCTTTCTTCCTTGATGATAGATTCCAGCATCTTCCCTACTACCGAAGTTAAGCTCACTGGCCTATAATTACCCGCTTTCTGCCTACCTCCTTTTTTAAACAGTAGTGTCATGTTTGCTAATTTCCAATCCGCCGGGACCACCCCAGAGACTAGTGAATTTTGGTAAATTATCACTAGTGCATTTGAAATTTCCCTAGCCATCTCTTTTAGCACTCTGGGATGCATTCCATCAGGGCCAGGAGACTTATCTACCTTTAGCCCCATGAGCTTGCTCATCACTACCTCCTTAGTGATAACAATCCTCTCCAGGTCCTCACCTGTCATAGCCTCATTTCTTTTTTTAAAAATAATTTTTATTAAAGGTTTTCATAAAATATCAATAACAAAATGAGAAAGAAAAAAGAACCCAACAGGGTTAAGTACAAAACACAATCTAAAAAAGCAACCCCCCAAACCCCCCCCCCCCCCGCGGTACCTAAATAATAAATTAACATTAACACCCCGACTTAAGACAACAGGTGTATACACCCCCTCAGACCCTTACAGTGTAAATAACATGAACAAAAATAAAGTAAACCCCCCCCCCCCCCCCCCCAACCGCTGCTGCCATTGACCAATGTCTATCGTTCTGCCAGAAAGTCTAAGAACGGTTGCCACCGCCTAAAGAACCCTCGTACCGACCCTCTCAAGGCGAATTTCACCCTCTCCAATTTAATGAACCCTGCCATATCGCTGATCCAGGATTCCACGCTTGGGGGCCTCGCATCTTTCCACTGAAGGAGAATCCTTCGCCGGGCTACCAGGGATGCAAAGGCCAGAATTCCGGCCTCTTTCGCCTCCTGCACTCCCGGCTCCTCTGCCACCCCAAATATTGCGAGCCCCCAGCCCGGTTTGACCCTGGATCCGACAACCCTCGACATCGTCCTCGCTACGCCCTTCCAAAATTCCTCCAGCGCTGGGCATGCCCAGAACATATGGGTGTGATTTGCTGGGCTCCCTGAGCGCCTCATACAGCTGTCCTCACCCCCAAGGAACCTGCTCATCCTTGTCCCTGTCATGTGTGCCCTGTGCAGCACCTTAAACTGTATGAGGCTGAGCCTCGCGCATGAAGAGGAAGAGTTCACCCTCCCTAGGGCATCTGCCCACGTCCCCTTTTCGATCTCCTCTCCCAACTCCTCCTCCCACTTACCTTTCAACTCCACCACCGAGGCCTCCTCCTCCTCCTGCACCACCTGGTAAGTTTCCGAGATCTTCTCCCCCCCCCCCCCCCCCCCCCGAGAGCACCCTGTCCTGTACTGTGTGTGGCAGTAGCCGTGGGAATTCCACCACCTGCCGTCTGGCAAACGCCCTAACCTGTAAGTACCTGAAGGTGTTCCCCAGGGGGAGCCCGTACTTCTCCTACAGCTCACCCAAGCTCGCGAACCTCCCGTCCACAAACAGGTCCCCCAACTTTCGTATCCCTGCCCTGTGCCACCCCGAAAACCCTCCACCTGTTCTTCCTGGGGCGAACCGGTGGTTCCCCCGTAATGGGGTCCACGCGAGGCCCTAACTTCCCCCCCTATGCCGCCTCCACTGCCCCCAAATTTTGAGGGCCGCCACCACCACCGGGCTCGTGGTATACCTCCTTGGAGGGAGCGGCAGCGGCGCCGTTGCCAGCGCCCCCAGACTCGTACCCACACAGGACGCCGTCTCCAGCCTCTTCCATGCAGCCCCCTCCCCCTCCATCACCCACTTGCGCACCATTGTCGCATTGGCGGCCCAGTAGTACCCACAGAGGTTGGGCAGCGCCAGCCCCCCCCCCTATCTCTACTCCGCTCTAGGAACACCCTTCTCACCCTCGGAGTCCCTCGCGCCCAAACAAACCCCATTGTATAACCCGCCTGAAAAAAGCCTTCACAGGGAGGCACTGGAACAGGAACGAAATCCTTGGGAGCACCGTCATTTTGATTGACTGCACCCTACCTGCCAGGGACAGCGGCAGCGCGTCCCACCTCTTGAACTCCTCCTCCATTTGCTCCACCAGCCTTGTAAAGTTAAGCCTATGCAGGGCCCCCCAGCTCCTGGCCAACTGGATCCCCAAATATCTGAAACTCCTCTCCGCCCTTTTTAGTGGGAGCTCGCCAATCCCCCTCTCCTGGTCCCCTAGCTGAACTACGAACAGCTCGCTCTTCCGCATATTGAGCTTATAGAACATAGAACAATACAGCGCAGTACAGGCCCTTCGGCCCACGATGTTGCACCGAAACAAAAGCCATCTAACCTACACTATGCCATTATCATCCATATGTTTATCCAATAAACTTTTAAATGCCCTCAATGTTGGTGAGTTCACTACTGTAGCAGGTGGGGCATTCCACGGCCTCACTACTCTTTGCGTAAAGAACCTACCTCTGACCTCTGTCCTATATCTATTACCCCTCAGTTTAAAGTTATGTCCCCTCGTGCCAGCCATATCCATCCGCGGGAGAAGGCTCTCACTGTCCCCCCTATCCAACCCCCTGATTATTTTGTATGCCTCTATTAAGTCTCCTCTTAACCTTCTTCTCTCCAACGAAAACAACCTCAAGTCCATCAGCCTTTCCTCATAAGATTTTCCCTCCATACCAGGCAACATCCTGGTGAATCTCCTCTGCACCCGCTCCAAAGCCTCCACGTCCTTCCTATAATGCGGTGACCAGAACTGTACGCAATACTCCAAATGCGGCCGTACCAGAGTTTTGTACAGCTGCAACATGACCTCCCGACTCCGGAACTCAATCCCTCTACCAATAAAGGCCAACACTCCATAGGCCTTCTTCACAACCCTATCAACCTGGGTGGCAACTTTCAGGGATCTATGTACATGGACACCTAGATCCCTCTGCTCATCCACACTTTCAAGAACTTTACCATTAGCCAAATATTCCGCATTCCTGTTATTCCTTCCAAAGTGAATCACCTCACACTTCTCTACATTAAACTCCATTTGCCACCTCTCAGCCCAGCTCTGCAGCTTATCTATATCCCTCTGTAACCTGCTACATCCTTCCACACTATCGACAACACCACCGACTTTAGTATCGTCTGCAAATTTACTCACCCACCCTTCTGCGCCTTCCTCTAGGTCATTGATAAAAATGACAAACAGCAACGGCCCCAGAACAGATCCTTGTGGTACTCCACTTGTGACTGTACTCCATTCTGAACATTTCCCATCAACCACCACCCTCTGTCTTCTTTCAGCTAGCCAATTTCTGATCCACATCTCTAAATCACCCTCAATCCCCAGCCTCCGTATTTTCTGCAATAGACTACCGTGGGGAACCTTATCAAACGCTTTGCTGAAATCCATATACACCACATGAACTGCTCTACCCTCGTCTGCCTGTTCAGTCACCTTCTCAAAGAACTCAATAAGGTTTGTGAGGCATGACCTACCCTTCACAAAGCCATGCTGACTATCCCTGATCATATTATTCCTATCTAGATGATTATAAATCTTGTCTCTTATAATCCCCTCCAAGACTTTACCCACTACAGACGTGAGGCTCACCGGTCTATAGTTGCCGGGGTTGTCTCTGCTCCCCTTTTTGAACAAAGGGACCACATTTGCTGTCCTCCAGTCCTCTGGCACTATTCCTGTAGCCAATGATGACATAAAAATCAAAGCCAAAGGTCCAGCAATCTCTTCCCTGGCCTCCCAGAGAATCCTAGGATAAATCCCATCAGGTCCCAGGGACTTATCTATTTTCAGCCTGTCCAGAATTGCCAACACCTCTTCCCTACGTACCTCAATGCCATCTATTCTATTAGCCTGGGGCTCAGCATTCTCCTCCACAACATTATCTTTTTCCTGAGTGAATACTGACGAAAAATATTCATTTAGTATCTCGCCTATCTCTTCAGACTCCACACACAATTTCCCATCCCTGTCCTTGACTGGTCCTACTCCTTCCCTCGTCATTCGCTTATTCCTGACATACCTATAGAAAGCTTTTGGGTTTTCCTTGATCCTTCCTGCCAAATACTTCTCATGTCCCCTCCTTGCTCGTCTTAGCTCTCTCTTTAGATCCTTCCTCGCTACCTTGTAACTATCCATCGCCCCAACCGAAACTTCACACTTCATCTTCACATAGGCCTCCTTCTTCCTCTTAACAAGAGATTCCACTTCCTTGGTAAACCACGGTTCCCTCGCTCGACGCCTTCCTCCCTGTCTGACCGATACATACTTATCAAGAACACGCAGTAGCTGATCCTTGAACAAGCCCCACTTATCCAGTGTGCCCAACACTTGCAGCCTACTTCTCCACCTTATCCCCCCCAAGTCACGTCTAATGGCATCATAATTGCCCTTCCCCCAGCTATAACTCTTGCCCTGCGGTGTATACTTATCCCTTTCCATCATTAATGTAAACGTCACCGAATTGTGGTCACTGTCCCCAAAGTGCTCTCCTACCTCCAAATCCAACACCTGGCCTGGTTCATTACCCAAAACCAAATCCAACGTGGCCTCGCCTCTTGTTGGCCTGTCAACATATTGTTTCAGGAAACCCTCCTGCACACACTGTACAAAAAAACGACCCATCTATTGTACTCGAACTATATCCTTTCCAGTCAATATTTGGAAAGTTAAAGTCTCCCATAATAACTACCCTGTTACTTTCGCTCATATCCAGAATCATCTTCGCCATCCTTTCCTCTACATCCCTAGAACTATTAGGAGGCCTATAAAAAAACTCCCAACAGGGTGACCTCTCCTTTCATGTTTCTAACCTCAGCCCATACTACCTCGGAAGATGAGTCCCCATCTAGCATCCTCTCCGCCACCGTAATACTGCTCTTGACTAGCAGCGCCACACCTCCCCCTCTTTTGCCTCCTTCTCTGAGCTTACTAAAACACCTAAACCCCGGAACCTGCAACATCCATTCCTGTCCCATGTCTCCGAAATGGCCACAACATCGAAGTCCCAGGTACCAACCCATGCTGCCAGTTCCCCGACCTTGTTTCGTATACTCCTGGCATTGAAGTAGACACACTTCAAACCACCTACCTGAACACTGGCCCCCTCCTGCGACGTCAAATCTGTGCTCCTGACCTCTATACTCTCATTCTCCCTTACCCTAAAACTACAATCCAGGTTCCCATGCCCCTGCTGCATTAGTTTAAACCCCCCCAAAGAGCACTAACAAATCTCCCCCCCAGGATATTTGTGCCCCTCAGGTTCAGATGTAGACCATCCTGTCTGTAGAGGTCCCACCTTCCCCAGAAAGAGCCCCAGTTATCCAAAAATCTGAATCCCTCCCGCCTGCACCATCCCTGTAGCCACGTGTTTAAATGCTCTCTCTCCCTATTCCTCATCTCACTATCACGTGGCATGGGCAACAACCCAGAGATAACAACTCTGTTTGTTCTAGTTCTGAGCTTCCATCCCTGCACTGACTGCTTTTTCCCAGTCCCTCTTACAGTTACCCACCTATCTCCAATCTTTGGTGTAACTAATTCCCTGAAGCTGCTATCTATGACCCCTTCTGCCTCCCGAATGATCCGAAGTTCTTCCAACTCCAGCTCCAGTTCCCTAACTCGGTCTTGGAGGAGCTGGAGATGGCAGCACTTCCTGCAGGTAAAATCAGCAGGGACACTAACTGCATCCCTCACCTCAAACATCCTGCAGGAGGAACATTGCACTCCCTTCCCTGCCATTCCTCTAACTTTCTACCAAGATCTGGCTAACAACTAAATTAATTTTTTATAAAAAATAATAATAATATAATAAAATATGGTACTTACCTCTGACCAATGGGTTTTATTATTAGGTTAGAGGAGGAGGGTGGGTGGGAGACACTACACGTGTAGTGTCTCGGGTTTCCTCTCCTCCAGAATTTATTGGTGAGGGTCTTCCCAGACGTCCGCGGGTCGACTTCCTGTTCCCGCCTAAAAAACTAATTAAAAAAAAAAGAAAAATTCTCAGCTCCTGCTGAAATTGACTAACCAGCCAGCTCCACTCCCGCCGAAATCGACTGGCCTGCCCCTGCAAAGACAAGTGCTTTTAAAGGTTGACTTACCTCCCAGCAACCTCCTTCCGCAATGCTCCCACTGAAACTGACTCACCAGCTGTTCTCACGCCGAAATCGACTGGCCTGCCCCTGCAAAGACAAGTGCTTTTAAAGGTTGACTTACCTCCCAGCAACCTCCTTCCGCAATGCTCCCGCTGAAACTGACTCACCAGCTGTTCTCACGCCGAAATCGACTGGCCTGCCCCTGCAAAGACAAGTGCTTTTAAAGGTTGACTTACCTCCCAGCAACCCAGCTTGTACCCCGAAAAGTCCCCAAATTCCCTAAGGATCCTCATTACCTCTGGCATTCCTCCCACCGGGTCCGCCACATACAGCAGCAGGTCGTCCGCATAAAGCGACACCCTATGCTCCTCCCCACCCCGCACCAACCCCCTCCAGTTCCTCGACTCTCTCAGTGCCATAGCCAGGGGTTCAATCGCCAGTGCGAAGAGCAAGGGGGACAGGGGACACCCCTGTCTCGTCCCTCGGTGCAACCGAAAGTACTCTGACCTCCTCCTATTTGTGGCCACACTCGCCATCGGGACCTCATACAAGAGCCTAACCCACCTGAAAAACCCCTCCCCAAACCCGAACCTCTTCAGCACCTCCCACAGGTACCCCCACTCTACCCTATCGAAGGCTTTCTCAGCGTCCATCGCCACCACTATCTCCGCCTCCCCCTCCCTCGCCGGCATCATGATAACGTTCAAAAGCCTCCGCACATTCGCGTTCAACTGTCTCCCCTTCACAAACCCCGCCTGGTCTTCATGGATGATCTGCGGCACACAATCCTCAATCCTCGTGGCTAAGACCTTCGCCAGCACCTTGGCATCTACATTTAGCAAGGAAATCGGTCTGTAAGACCCACATTGCAAGGGATCTTTGCCCCGCTTCAGGATCAAGGAGATCAGTGCCCGGGACATCGTCGGGGGTAAAGCCCCCCCCTCCCTTGCCTCATTGAAGGTCCTAACTAACAGCGGGCCCAACAGGTCCATATATTTTTTAGAGAACTCGACCGGGAAACCGCCTGGCCCCGGTGCCTTCCCCACCTGCAAGCTTCCTATCCCTTTGATCAGCTCCTCCAGCCCAATCGGGGCCCCCAGTCCCGCCACCAGTCCCTCTTCCACCTTTGGAAACCTCAATTGGTCCAGGAAACGGCCCATCCCTCCCTCCTCCCGTGGGGGCTCGGATCGGTACAATTCCTCGTAGAAGTCCCTGAAGACCCCATTGATGACAACCCCACTCCGCACCACGCTCCCTCCCCTGTCGTTAACTCCCCCGATCTCCCTAGCTGCGTCCCGCTTCCGAAACTGATGCGCCAGCATCCGGCTTGCCTTTTCCCCATACTTGTAGACCGCCCCCTGGGCCTTCCTCCACTGCACCTCCGCCTTCCTGGTGGTCACCAGGTCGAATTCGGCCTGGAGGCTGCGCCTCTTCCTCAACAATCCTTCCTCAGGTTCTTCCGCATACCTCCTGTCTACCCTCACCATCTCCCCCAGCAGCCTCTCCCTCGCCCTCCGCTCCTTGTGGGCCCTGATGGAGATCAGCTCTCCCCTCACCACCGCCTTCAGTGCCTCCCATACCATCCCCACTCGGACCTCCCCGTTGTCGTTGGTCTCCAAGTACCTCTCTATACTTCCTCGGATCCGCTCGCTCACCTCCTCGTCCGCCAACAGCCCCACCTCCAAGCACCACAGCGGGCGCTGGTCCCTCTGCTCCCCCACCTCCAAGTCCACCCAATGCGGGACGTGGTCCGAAATGGCTATTGCCGAATACTCTGTATCCTCTACTCTCGCTATCAGCGCCCTACTCAAAATGAAAAAGTCGATTCGAGAATAAGCCTGATGGACATGTGAGAAGAATGAAAATTCCCTAGCCCCCGGCCTTGCAAATCTCCAAGGGTCCACCCCTCCCATTTGGTCCATAAATCCCCTCAACACTCTAGCCGCCGCCGGCTTCCTACCCATCCTAGACCTGGAGCGATCCAGTGCCGGATCCAACACCGTGTTAAAGTCTCCCCCCATTATCAGGCCCCCCACTTCCAAGTCTGGGATCCGACCCAACATACGCCGCATGAAACCCGCATCATCCCAGTTCGGAGCATACACATTGACCAGTACCACCCTCTCTCCCTGCAACTTATCACTTACCATTATGTACCTACCGCCATTATCTGCCACAATGCTCGACGCCTCGAATAACACCTTCTTTCCCACCAAGATCGCCACCCCTCGATTTTTGGCATCTAGCCCCGAATTAAACACCTGACCTACCCACCCTCTCCTCAGTCTTACCTGGTCTGCCACCTTCACGTGTGTCTCCTGGAGCATAACCACATCCGCCTTGAGCCCCTTCAGGTGCGCGAACACGCGGGCCCGCTTAACCGGCCCATTCAGTCCCCTTACATTCCAGGTTATCAGCCGGATCAGGGGGCTACCCGCCCCCCTCCCCTGCCGACTAGCCATGACCCCCTCCTTGGCCAGCCACACGCCCGCACCCCACACCCGGCCCGTTCCCCACAGCGGCATACCCCCGTCTCGACCCACCCCACTCGCTCCAGCTCCTCCTTGATCTTGGCAGCAGCAACTTGATTCCCCCCCCCCGGGCTAGGACCCATCCTAGCTGGTTTACTCCCCCCATTGCACTTCCGCAAGTCAGCTGAGTCCTGCTGACCCCGGCTACTCCCACCTCCCCTTCGACTCCTCCCATTGTGTGGCACACCCTCCGCTCCCCATTCACAGGCTCTCCCCCTCCTTTCTAAGCGCGGGAAACAATCCTCGCTTCCCCGCCCCGCCCCCCCCCCCCCCGCCCCCCCCAGTCTTCGGCGCGGGAATAAAATCCCGCGCTCTCCACCTACCAGGCCCCGCCACCAACCAAAACAGTGCCCAACCCGCCCCATCCACCCTCCCCAACCCGAAAGAGAAAAACACAGAGAAAAAGAAACCCAAAACAATGCAAAGGCCCCCCCACCCCCCCACCAAACCAAAAATATGCATAACATGTCCACCACAGTCCCCAATCGCCCATCCCGACCCTCAGTCTGTGTCCAGCTTCTCGGCCTGAACAAAGGCCCGCGCCTCCTCCGGAGACTCAAAATAATGGTGCCGGTCCTTGTAGGTAACCCACAGTCGCGCCGGCTGCAACATGCCAAACTTCACCCCCCTCCTGTGCAGCACCGCCTTCGCTCGATTGTACCCGGCCCTCCTCTTCGCCACCTCCGCACTCCAGTCCTGATATATCCGAACCTCCGCGTTCTCCCACCTGCTGCTCCTCTCCTTCTTGGCCCACCTGAGCACACACTCCCGATCGACGAAGCGATGGAACTGCACCAGCACCGCCCGCGGAGGCTCGTTAGCCTTGGGCCTCCTCGCCAACACTCTATGGGCCCCTTCCAGCTCCAGGGGCCCCTGGAAGGACCCCGCTCCCATCAGTGAGTTTAACATGGTGACCACATAGGCCCTCACGTCCACAGCCCCTCCGGGAGGCCCAGAATCCGCAGATTCTTCCGCCTCGACCGATTCTCCATCTCCTCGAACCGCTCCTGCCATTTCTTGTGGAGCGCCTCGTGTGCCTCCACCTTTACCGCCAGGACTAAGATCTCGTCCTCATTGTCAGAGATCTTTTGTTGTGCCTCTCGGATCGCCACCCCCTGGGCCGTCTGTGTCTCCAGCAGCTTATCAATAGAAGCCTTCATCGGCTCTAGCAGGTCCGTTTTAATCTCTCTGAGGCAGCGCTGGATACCCTCCTGTTGCTCCTCTGCCCACTGCCTCCACGCTGCCTCGTCTCTGCCCGCCGCCATTTTGTCCTCCCTCCCTCCCTTCTTCTGGTCCACCACCACCTTTTTTGTCACCCCGCTCCTAGTTAAAGCCATATACTGACGGGGAGCTATTATTAACTCCTTCCCACACCGGGAAACGTCGAAAAAGTGCCCTTGGGGGGGGCCAGAAAAGAGCCCAAAAGTCCGTTTTTGCGGGAGCCGCCGAATGTGCGACTTAGCTCCGCATAGCCGCAACCGGAAGTCTCGTGAGGGAATCCTTTTGGCAGTGTTCGCTTCACCAATCTGCCCCAAAATGTCTGTGGAAACACCTGAAACAGGTCTAAGAGTCCGTTCCAGACGGGAGTTGCCGAATGCGCGACCTACTCCTCCATGGCCGCCACCGCAACCCGCTTCTTCAGTGGCCTTGGTGAGATCTTTTCACAGTTGTTCCCTCTGCTGTTAGAATTCAACTTTGATAAAGGCCCTCCGGTCAGTTTGCAGCTTTAAGCTTGCCCTTCCCCCGCCTGCATGCTGGAAGAGGCCCTGTTTATCCTGTTGCAGCCAAATCTTTTACTGTTTCTGAAGGGTCTGGTAGCCAAAAGACATAACATTCCTGGGGGACACTGTCAGGGGAATGTTGCAGTCTTCCTGCCACACCGGGAAATGTCAAACAAATGCTGTGGGGGCCCTACAAAAGAGACCAAAGGTCCATTCCAAGCGGGAGCGACCGAATATGCAACCTATTCTGCATAGCCGCACCCGGAAGTCTCCATAGCCTCATTTCTATCAGTCACTGGCATGTTATTTGTGTCTTCCATTGTGAAGACCGACCCAAAAAACCTGTTCAGTTCCTCAGCCATTTCCTCATCTCTCATTATTAAATCTCCCTTCTCATCCTCTTGAGGGTGGATGGGAAGAGTTTGTAGGTATGTGGAAACCTGTCATAAAGACTGGGAGAACAGTGATCTGTTTCCCAACAAACGTGTGTCTTTAACTGACATTGGGCATCTTACCCTGGAATCAGAAGAGTAATTCTGTGTCGTGTGACATGAATTAAAACCATGTAGTAGAAGAAGAAGAAGGAAAATAAGCAGGCAGGCTCCATCAGAACTTTGGACACCTTAATACTTAGGCGGTGTCTCTTTCTCATCATCTGGACACCTCGGGGTTCTGTACCAAACCGTGTTGTAAAAGCGTTACCGAAACGAGAGTCAGTATCTGAATCATCACCATCTCCCGGTTACCAGACTCGTGTCTGCCGTTTCTGTGCCTTGGCCATGTGGTCCATCGGATGGTCTGAATCGTCATGTCTTACTAGTCTGCAAGAGTTGTCGCGGTGCCAAAGAGGGGCTTGTTTGTTGTGAGGTGTAGAGGCAGTGGGAGTGGAGGGCAAGTTATCGTTGTCGGGCGGTGGATGTGGCGGTGGCTGGGGGAGGGCATATAGGGGGTCAAAGATATCTAAGTCGTGGTTCCGGGGGCGCGGATGACGAGGTGAATGTCTGTACCTGTGGGCGGAGACAAGTTCGGGTCTGTGGGTGTAGACAAGAGATAAATGCCGACATGGCTGGGGAGGGTTGGCGTAGGGGTCGGACTAGGTTGTCGATGGGCGGGGTGTAATCGCCTCCTATTGCCAGAGTGTGGCTACATTGTGATCCGTAGACTCCGAGTTGGTTGTTGTGGGACCAATCAGTTTTACCGTTGGGGTACGTTATCTTGTACATGGAGGGGCTCATTTTGTCAGAAATGGAGTAGTGTCCTGCTAATTTGGGGGAGCGGAAGAACTGGGATTGTAAAGTTAAACCATTACTTGCTGACTGACTGTGTACGGGGTGGACGGTTTTGTCAAATCAGGCTTTACTCTGCTTCTTTCTAGCGCCTAATCGGACAGCTGCAGCGAGTTATGCCACTTTAATGTTATCTGTAACCTGTTGGACTGCTTTTTCATGGGTGAGGGCAGGTACTGTCGGGCTTGCCAGATCGAGGCCTAATAAATATTCAATACCCTACATGGGCCGTCCGGTCATGAGTGTGGGGGGTGAAACCTGTGGAACTGTAAACGGTGTTCCAAATAAACATGAGAGCAAATGGGAGGACCGTGTCCCACGTGGTATTGTTCTGTTGCACCATCTTCCTAATGGTCGCTTTTAAAGTTCGATTCATTAGAACATAGAACATAGAACGATACAGCGCAGTACAGGCCCTTCGGCCCACGGTGTTGCACCAAAACAAAAGCCATCTAACCTACACTATGCCATTATCATCCATGTGTTTATCCAATAAACTTTTAAATGCCCTCAATGTTGGCGAGATCACTACTGTTGCAGGTAGGGCATTCCACGGCCTCACTACTCTTTGCATAAAGAACCTACCTCTGACCTCTGTCCTATATCTATTACCCCTCAGTTTAAAGTTATGTCCCCTCGTGCCAGCCATTTCCATCCGCGGTAGAAGGCTCTCACTGTCCACCCTATCCAACCCCGTGATCATTTTGTATTCCTCTATTAAGTCTCCTCTTAACCTTCTTCTCTCCAACAAAAACAACCTCAAGTCCATCAGCCTTTCCTCAAGAGATTTTCCCTCCATACCAGGCAACATCCTGGTAAATCTCCTCTGCACCCGCTCCAAAGCCTCCACATCCTTCCTGTAATGCGGTGAC
Source organism: Scyliorhinus torazame (assembly GCF_047496885.1). NCBI lineage: Eukaryota > Metazoa > Chordata > Chondrichthyes > Carcharhiniformes > Scyliorhinidae > Scyliorhinus > Scyliorhinus torazame. The sequence goes on along the minus strand of NC_092710.1, from coordinate 87,558,902 downwards.
CAGAACTGTACGCAATACTCCAAATGCGGCCGTACCAGAGTTTTGTACAGCTGCGACATGACCTCCTGACTCCAGAACTCAGTCCCTCTACCAATAAAGGCCAACACTCCATAGGCCTTCTTCACAACCCTATCAACCTGGGTGGCAACTTTCAGGGATCTATGTACATGGACACCTAGATCCCTCTGCTCATCCACACTTCCAAGAACTTTACTATTAGCCAAATATTCCGCATTCCTGTTATTCCTTCCAAAGTGAATCACCTCACACTTCTCTGCATTAAACTCCATTTGCCACCTCTCAGCCCAGCTCTGCAGCTTATCTATATCCCTCTGTAACCTGCTACATCCTTCCACACTGTCGACAACACCACCGACTTTAGTATCGTCTGCAAATTTACTCACCCACCCTTCTGCGCCTTCCTCTAGGTCATTGATAAAAATGACAAACCGCAACGGCCCCAGAACAGATCCTTGTGGTACGCCACTTGTAACTGAACTCCATTCTGAACATTTCCCATCAACCACCACCCTCTGTCTTCTTTCAGCTAGCCAATTTCTGATCCACATCTCTAAATCTCCCTCAATCCCCAGCCTCCGTATTTTCTGCAATAGCCTACCGTGGGGAACCTTATCAAACACTTTACTGAAATCCATATACACCACATCAACTGCTCTACCCTCGTCTACCTGTTCAATCACCTTCTCAAAGAACTCGATAAGGTTTGTGAGGCATGACCTACCCTTCACAAAGCCATGCTGACTATCCCTGATCATATTATTCCTATCTAGATGATTATAAATCTTGTCTCTTATAATCCCCTCCAAGACTTTACCCACTACAGACGTGAGGCTCACCGGTCTATAGTTGCCGGGGTTGTCTCTGCTCCCCTTTTTGAACAAAGGGACCACATTTGCTATCCTCCAGTCCTCTGGCACTATTCCTGTAGCCAATGATGACATAAAAATCAAAGCCAAAGGTCCAGCAATCTCTTCCCTGGCCTCCCAGAGAATCCTAGGATAAATCCCATCAGGCCCCGGGGACTTATCTATTTTCAGCCTGTCCAGAATTGCCAACACCTCTTCCCTACGTACCTCAATGCCATCTATTCTAATAGCCTGGGTCTCAGCATTCTCCTCCACAACATTATCTTTTTCCTGAGTGAATACTGACGAAAAATATTCATTTAGTATCTCTCCTATCTCTTCAGACTCCACACACAACTTCCCATCCCTGTCCTTGACTGGTCCTACTCTTTCCCTAGACATTCGCTTATTCCTGACATACCTATAGAAAGCTTTTGGGTTTTCCTTGATCCTACCTGCCAAATACTTCTCATGTCCCCTCCTTGCTCGTCTTAGCTCTCTCTTTAGATCCTTCCTCGCTACCTTGTAACTATCCATCACCCCAACTGAAACTTCACACCTCATCTTCACATAGGCCTCCTTCTTCCTCTTCATTCTCTCGACAATGCCACTGGATTGGGGGTGATATGCTGTATGGAATTTCTGCCTGATCCCAAAAATTGTTAAAACATTTTGCATGACTCTGCCGGTGAAGTGGGAACCTTGGTCTGCCTCGATGCTCCGGGGGAGACCCCAGTGTGTGAATATCTGTTGGGTCAAAATCTTAGCAGTGGCCTTTGCTGTGTTTGTCCGTGAGGGAAATTCTTCTACCCATTTAGTAAAGGTGTCAATTACAACCAACACGTACTTGAAACCGTTTCTGCAAGGGGGAAGGGGGCCAATGTAATCGATTTGCAAATTTGTCCAAGGGCCATTAACAGGTCGGGTGTGACGTAATTGTCCTTTCTTTGAGTAACGTTCAGGATTGTTCTGAGCACAGATAAGGCAATTCTTGACATAATGGGTTCCATCGCTTTTTAAATTGGGCCACCAACACAAAGGTCTTAAATGGACAATGGTATTGTCTATCCCCTGATGTCCGTCATGAAATTGGTAAATGAGCTGGCTTCTGTCCTGGGTGGGGACCACATAAATTCCGTTTTTTAAAACTATGCCGCCCTGTACAGTCGGTGCGTCCTTCCATTTATCATAGGGAGCTGGGAAGGTGCCGTCTAAAACCTGTGTGAGGGTGCCGTCTGCTTCTTGGGCTTGGGATCCTCAATATTGGCCTGGGAAACCTGGACTGAGTGTATCGGTTCGCTTTCGGGTGGCTGCCAGAAGTGGCCATGGCATGATCTTGCTTTAGCTAGGGCGTCTGCCTTTACATTATCAGGTAGGGAGGAGTGATGATGGCTTCTTACTTTAATGATACAGTATGTGCAATCTGAGGCTGTCTTGAGAATGTGCTTTAACAATGGGGTAGAGGGTAGGGCTTTCCATCGGCTGAAACAAAACCTCGAGATTCCCACAGGGGCAGGAATTCTGTTAAACGGTTGCACACATACAGTTGTCTGTGTGTATGTCTGTGGGGATTGGAAAAGAGTCTGGGTGCTGAATTATTTAGGCTATGGCTGCGAGTTCTGCTGCTTGTGAACCTAGGTGGCCGGGCAATTTTAAAGAGATCTCTTCTAGTGGGCGTCCCTGCGCGTCTTCCACATAAATTCCACAACCAGCAATTCTAACTCCATTTTTGATTGTGGACGAACCGTCGACATACATTTTTAAAGTATCCCCTGTGGTTTGGGAATCCTGTGTCTTACTGCCTACTCGTGGGTGTAGTGACTTTGGGATAAAGTGTCCAGTGTGGTGTTGGGCTGCTATTATCTGGGACTCGTGGGGTCCCTGCATATTGTAGATTATCGGCCAGAAATGTGTGGGCATTTTACCGTAATGTAACAGAAGAACTAGGAGCAGGAATAGGCCATCTGGCCCCTCGAGCCTGCTCCACCATTCAATGAGATCATGGCTGATCTTTTGTGGACTCAGCTCCACTTTCCGGCCTGAACACCATAACCCTTAATCCCTTTATTCTTCAAAAAACTATCTATCTTTATATTAAAAACATTTAATGAAGGAGCCTCTACTGCTTCACTGGACAAGGAATTCCATAGATTCACAACCCTTTGGGTGAAGAAGTTCTTCCTAAACTCAGTCCTAAATCTACTTCCCCTTATTTTGAGGCTATGCCCCCTAGTTCTGCTTTCACCCACCAGTGGAAACAACCTGCCCGTATCTATCCTATCTATTCCCTTCATAATCTTATATGTTACTATAAGATCCCCCCTCATCCTTCTAAATTCCAAAGAGTACAGTCCCAGTCTTCTCAACCTCTCCTCGTAATCCAACCCCTTCAGCTCTGTGATTAACCTAGTGAATCTCCTCTGCACACCCTCCAGTGCCAGTACTTCCTTTCTCAAGTAAGGAGACCAAAACTGAACACAATACTCCAGGTGTGGCCTCACTAACACCTTATACAATTGCAGCAGAACCTCCCTAGTCTTAAACTCCATCCCTCTAGCAATGAAGGACAAAATTCCATTTGCCTTCTTAATCACCTGTTGCACCTGTAAACCAACCTTTTGCGACTCATGCACGAGCACACCCAGGTCTCTCTGCACAGCAGCATGTTTTAATATTTTATCATTATCATAATCATTTTATCATAAATAATAATCCCTTTTGTTGTTATTCCTACCAAAATGGATAACCTCACATTTGTCAACATTGTATTCCATCTGCCAGACCCTAGCCCATTCACTTAGCTTATCCAAATTCCTCTGCAGACTTCCAGTATCTTCTGCACTTTTTGCTTTACCACTTATCTTAGTGTCGTCTGCAAAGTTGGACACATTGCCCTTGGTCCCCAACTCCAAATCATCTATGTAAATTGTGAACAGTTGTGGGCCCAACACTGATCCCTGAGGGACACCACTAGCTACTGATTGCCAACCAGAGAAACACCCATTAATCCCCACTCTTTGCTTTCTATTAATTAACCAATCCTCTATCCATGCTTAATGCCATGCATCTTTATCGTATGCAGTAACCTTTTGTGTGGCATCTTGTCAAAGGCTTTCTGGAAATCCAGATATACCACATCCATTGGCTCCCCGTTATCTACCGTACTGGTAATCTCCTCACAAAATTCCACTAAATTAGTTAGGCACGACCTGCCCTTTATGAACCCATGCTGCGTTTGTCCAATGGGACAATTTCCATCCAGATGCCTCGCTATTTCTTCCTTGATGATAGATTCCAGCATCTTCCCTACTACCGAAGTTAAGCTCACTGGCCTCTAATTACCCACTTTCTGCCTACCTCCTTTTTTAAACAGTGGTGTCACGTTTGCTAATTTCCAATCCGCCTGGACCACCCCAGAGTCTCGTGAATTTTGGTAAATTATCACTAGTGCATTTGCAATTTCCCTAGCCATCTCATTTAGCACTCTGGGATGCATTCCATCAGGTCCAGGAGACTTGTCTACCTTTAGCCCCATTAGCTTGCCCATCACTACCTCCTTGGTGATATCAATTCTCTCAAGGTCCTCACCTGTCATAGCCTCATTTCCATCAGTCACTGGCATGTTATTTGTGTCTTCCACTGTGAAGACCGACCCGAAAAACCTGTTCAGTTCCTCAGCCATTTCCTCATCTCCCATTATTAAATCTCCCTTCTCATCCTCTAAAGGACCAATATTTACCTTAGCCACTCTTTTTTGTTGAAATTAGTGAAATGAAAATCGCTTATTGTCACAAGTAGGCTTCAAATGAAGTTACTGTGAAAAGCCCCTAGTTGCCACAGTCCACCGCCTGTTCGGGGAGGCTGGTACGGGAATTGAACCGTGCTGCTGGCCTGCCTTGGTCTGCTTTAAAAGCCAGCGATTTAGCCCAGTGTGCTGAACCAGCCCCAGTGTTTTATGTATTTGTAGAAACTTTTGCTATCTGTTTTTATATTCTGAGCAAGTTTACTCTCATAATCTATCTTACTCTTCTTTATAGCTTTTTTAGTAGCTTTCTGTTGCCGCCTAAAGATTTCCCAGTCCTCTAGTCTCCCACTGATCTTTGCTACTTTGTATGTTTTTTCCTTCAATTTGATACTCTCCCTTATTTCCTTAGATATCCACGGTCGATTTCCCTCTTTTTACCGTCCTTCCTTTTTATTGGTATAAACCTTTGCTGAGCACTGTGAAGAATCACTTGGAAGGTTCTCCACTGTTTCACTATAAAGTCTTTGCTCCCAGTCTACCTTAGCTACTACTTCTCTCATCCCATTGTAATCTCCTTTGTTTAAGCACAAAACACTAGTGCTTGATTTTACCATCTCACCCTCCGTCTGTATTTTAAATTCCACCATATTGTGATCGCTCCTTCCGAGAGGATCCCTAACTATGAGATCCTGAATCAATCCTGTCTCATTACACAGGATCAGATCTAGGACCGCTTGTTCCCTTGTAGGTTCCATTATATACTGTTGCCCGGATGTCATCCTTAAATAACAGAGCTACACCACCTCCCTTACCATCCACTCTGTCCTTCCGAATAGTTTGATGACCTTGGATATTTAACTCCCAGTCGTGACCATCCTTTAACCATGTTTCAGTAATGGCCACTAAATCATAGTCATTCACGATGATTTGCGCCATCAACTCATTTACCTTATTCCGAATACTACGAGCATTCAGGTAAAGTACACTTATGTTGTTTTTTTTTACCTCTATTCTGAATCTTAACACCTCGATCAGTAACCTCTCCTAAGTTATATTTCCTCTTAACCTTTCTCCTAATTTTCCTTGTCGTTGAACCCATATCTTCATGTAACAACCTGCCGCGTCGCTTACCATTCATGTTGTCACTTCCCGTTTTATTTCTTTTAGTATTCCTGGTCCTATTCACTGAGATCCCCTCAGGCACTGTACCTTGTACTGTCGCCCTTTTTGATTTTTGACTATGGCTTCTCTGCCTTACACTTTCCCCCTTACTGCCTTTTATTTCTGTCCCTGTTTTACTACCTTCCAACTTCCTGCATCGGTTCCCATCCCCCTGCCACATTAGTTTAAACTCTCCCCAACAGCTCTAGCAAACCCCCCCCCCCCCCCCCCCAGGACATCGGTTCCAGTCCTGCCCAGGTGCAGACCTTCCGGTTTGTACTGGTCGCACCTCCCCCAGAACCGGTTCCAATGGCCCAGGAATTTGAATCCCTCCCTCTTGCACCATCTCTCGAGCCACGCATTCATCCTCTCTATCCTGACATTCCTACTCTGACTAGCTCGTGGCACTGGTAGCAATCCTGAGATTACTACCTTTGAGGTCCTACTTTTTAGTTTAACTCCTAACTCCCTAAATTCAGCTTGTAGGACCTCGTCCCCTTTTTTACCTATATCGTTGGTGCCTATGTGCACCACGACAGCTGGCTGTTCACCCCCCCCCCCAGAATGTCCTGCAGCCGCTCCGAGATATCCTTGACCCTTGCACCAGGGAGGCAACATACCATCCTGGAGTCTTGATTGCGTCCGCAGAACCGCCTGTCTATTCCCCTTACAATTGAGTCCCCTATCACTATAGCCCTGCCATTCTTCTTACTGCCCAGCTACGCAGCAGAGCCAGCCATGGTGCCATGAACCTGGCTGCTGCTGCCTCCCCCTGGTGAGCCATCTCCCTCAACAGTATCCAAAGCAGTATATCTGTTTTGCAGGGAGATGACCGCAGAGGACACCTGCACTTCCTTCCTACTCTTGCTCTGTCTTTTGGTCACCCATTTTCTATCTCCTTCAGTACCTTTCACCTGCGGTGTGACCAACTCGCTAAACGTGCTATCCACGACGTCCTCAGCATCGCGGATGCTCCAAAGTGAGTCCATCCGCAGCTCCAGAGCCATCAAGCGGTCTAACAGGAGCTGCCACTGGACACACTTCTTGCACGTGAAGGAGCCAGGGACAGTGGATGTGTCCCTGAGCTCCCACATCGCACACGAGGCGCATGACACGGGTCTGAGATCTCCTGCCATGTCTTAAACCTTCGGTTAACTTCAACAATTACAATTCCCCCCCCCCAAATTAAATAAATAAACAACGAAGAAAAAATAAATAAATATACCAATGAAAAGAAACAGAAAAATTGAAAAACTACTTACCAGGGATAAAAAGCACTTCCTCCCCACCCAGCTTCAAATTCCCACCTAGATTCAAATTCCCAAACTCACTCTTGGTTCTGTCTCACTCTGGCTGTGTCTTCTCTGGCTCACTGGGAGAACAGTAGTGTCCAACGAACTGCTCTGATTTGGCTGACTGAACCGTCCTTTAATCTATCGTCTAGTAATAGGTGCGTGGGGGTGTGCTCGGTCAAGATCGTGACTGGGTTGAGGCCTGTGATGTACTGTACTGCCCAAAAGACTGCAAGCAAGTGCTGTTCGCAGGCTGAGAATCCTTGCCCTACGGGGTCTAATACTCTTGAGGCATAGGCTACGGGTCCTCAGTGATCGTGTCGTTCTTGCAGGAGCACTGCTGATAGGGTTCGGTCGGTGGTTCCTACTTCTATGGCATAGGGCAAGTCTGGGTCTGGAACTTGTAAAGCGGTGGCTGTGCCTAGGGTGTGTTTTAAATCCTCAATGGCGGCTGTGTGCTGCGGGAGCCATTCCCATGGGGCGTTCTTTTTAAGGAGCTCTGAGAGTGGGGCTGCTTTGGTGGCAAAACCATCTGTATGATTTCGGCAATATCCTACTGTAGCGCACAAAGACTCACGAGAGACGAATAGAGATGAAGTCTCTATTCGTGACTTGTTCACTTGTGACTTGTTCCCGGCAGTTCAGCAACAGACTGGCCTGCGGGGGAGAACTCCTGGTTCTTATACTCCGCCTTCAGGGCGGAGCTAGGGATCAACAGCCAACCAGGACCCGGGATCTGTCAGCCAATGACATCACGGCTTCACAGTCCCACATGACCCCTAATGCATACTACCACATTCACCCCTTGTTAAAAATGAACCCAGCGGGGTGGTGCTTCGCATGGTGGTAGGGGTTTACAAGGCTGGTCCTGGGAGGAAAAAAAACTTTTGCATGTCATCACAGTGCCCTACACTGGGCTATGTACAGGGTTTTTTTTTGTTTTGAACTATTTACAGTATTCGTAAGAGGGGGAAAAAAAGGAAAAAAAATTCTCGTGAAAGTCCACAACATTCTAGTGTTACACCGATGCCACGAGTCGGTCGGGCGGTCTGGTCGTCCTTGTCGATCGCCTCAGCCCCGGTGGTGGTGGTGCTTGTTCCAGTGTTGTCGTCTCCGGGAGCTTTACGGTTTCTGTTTCAGCTTCACTTCTGGTCGGACCTGGGAGGAGGATCGATCCTCCCGGGAAGGGGGCTGTCGCGGGGCGCGCCGGTGGCAGGGAGGGGGTGATTGGTGTCGAGGGGGTGTGCATGTTGCCGGCGGGCGCCAGATCTCGCAGGGAGACCGTGTCCTGTCGGCCGTCAGGGTACTCCACGTAGGCGTACTGCGGGTTCACGTGGAGGAGGTGAACCCTCTCGACCAACGGGTCCGACTTGTGCGCCCGCACATGTTTCCGGAGCAAAATGGGTCCTGGGGCCGCCAGCCAGGTCGGCAGCGACGTTCCAGAGGAGGACTTCCTGGGGAAGACAAGGAGGCGCTCATGAGGCGTTTGGTTAGTGGTGGTACACAGTAGCGACCGGATGGAGTGGAGGGCGTCCGGGAGGACCTCCTGCCACCGTGAAACTGGGAGATCCCTGGACCGTAGGGCCAGTAGGACGGTCTTCCAGACCGTGCCGTTCGCCCTCTCTACTTGCCCGTTCCCCCGGGGGTTGTAGCTGGTCGTCCTGCTCGAGGCTATACCCTTGCTGAGCAGGAACTGGCGCAGCTCGTCACTCATGAAGGAGGACCCCCTGTCGCTATGGACGTATACGGGGCAACCGAACAGTGTGAATATGGTGTTAAGGGCTTTAATGACTGTGGCCGCTGTCATATCAGGGCAGGGGATGGCGAAGGGGAAACGGGAGTACTCGTCCACCACGTTCAGGAAGTATGTGTTGCAGTCGGTGGAGGGGAGGGGCCCTTTGAAATCCAGACTGAGGCGTTCAAAGGGACGGGGAGGCCTTGATCAGGTGCGCACTATCCGGCCTGAAAAAATGCGGTTTGCACTCTGCGCAGCTGTGGCAGTTCCTTGTGACTGTACGGACCTCCTCCACGGAGTAGGGGAGGTTGCGGGACTTTATAAAATGGTAGAACCGAGTGACCCCCCGGGTGGCAGAGGTCCTCGTGGAGGGTTTGGAGACGGTTAATTTGTGCGTTGGCACATGTGCCGCGGGATAGGGCATCGGACGGCTCGTTCAGCTTTCCGGGACGGTACAAGATCTCATAGTTGAAGGTGGAGAGCTCGATCCTCCACCTTAAGATCTTGTCATTTTTAATTTTGCCCCGCTGTGCATTATCGAACATGAAAGCTACTGACCGTTGGTCAGTGAGGAGAGTGAATCTCCTGCCGGCCAGGTAATGCCTCCAATGTCGCACAGCTTCCACTATGGCTTGGGCTTCCTTTTCCACTGAGGAGTGGCGGATTTCTGAGGCGTGGAGGGTTCGGGAGAAAAAGGCCACGGGTCTGCCCGCTTGGTTAAGGGTGGCCGCTAGAGCTACATCGGAGGCGTCGCTCTCGACCTGGAAGGGGAGGGACTCGTCGATGGCGCGCATCGTGGCCTTCGCGATATCCGCTTTGATGCGGCTGAAGGCCTGGCAAGTCTCTGTCGACAGAGGGAAGGTCGTGGTCTGTATTAGGGGGCGGGCCTTGTCTGCGTACTGGGGGACCCACTGGGCGTAATATGAAAAGAACCCCAGGCAGCATTTTAGGGCTTTTGAGCAGTGAGGGAGGGGAAATTCCATGAGGGGGCGCATACGTTCGGGGTCGGGGCCTATTATCCCATTGCGCACTACATATCCCAAGATGGCTAGCCGGTTTGTGCTAAAAACGCACTTGTCCTCGTTGTATGTGAGGTTCAAGGCTTTAGCGGTCTGGAGGAATATTTGGAGGTTGGCGTCGTGGTCCTGCTGATCGTGGCCGCAGGTGGTTACGTTGTCGAGATACGGGAACGTGGCCTGCAACCCGTGTTGATCAACCATTCGGTCCATCTCTCGTTGGAAGACCGAGACCCCGTTTGTGACGCCAAATGGGACCCTTAGGAAGTGGTATAATCGCCCGTCTGCCTCGAAGGCTGTGTACTTGCGGTCACTTGGGCGGATGGGGAGCTGATGGTAGGCGGACTTGAGGTCCACGGTGGAGAAGACCTTAAATTGGGCAATCCGATTGACCATGTCGGAAATGCGGGGGAGAGGGTACGCATCTAGCTGTGTGTACCTGTTGATGGTCTGGCTATAGTCTATGACCATCCTTTGCTTCTCCCCTGTCTTTACTACTACCACCTGTGCTCTCCAGGGACTATTGCTGGCCTGGATTATGCCTTCCTTCAGTAGCCGCTGGACTTCGGACCGAATGAATGTCCGGTCCTGGACGCTGTACCGTCTGCTCCTAGTGGCGACAGGTTTGCAATCCGGGGTGATGTTTGCAAACAAGGATGGGGGCTCAACTTTGAGGGTTGCGAGGCCGCAGATAGTGAGTGGGGGTATTGGGCCGCCGAATTGGAAAGTTAGGCTCTGCAGATTGCACTGGAAGTCTAATCCCAGTAATGTGGGTGCGCAGAGTTGGGGAAGGACGTAGAGCCTGTAGTTTTTAAACTCCCTCCCTTGCACCGTTAGGGTCACTATGCAGAAGCCTTTGATCAGTACGGAGTGGGATCCTGCAGCTAGGGAAATCTTTTGCGCACTGGGACGGATGGTCAAAAAACAGCGTCTTACAGTGTCGGGGTGGATGAAGCTTTCTGTGCTCCCGGAGTCGACCAGGCATGGTGTCTCGTGCCCGTTGATCAGCACCGTTGTTGTCGTCGTCTGGAGCGTCCGGGGCCGTGCTTGGTCCAGCGTCATTGAGGCCAGATGTGGTCGTAGTGCTTCAGCGTCTTCCTCGAACCCCGTGGAGCCGTCGATGCTGGGGTCCATTGTTGCCGTCCAAGATGGCGGCGGGGGTGAACAAAATGGCCGCCCCCATGCATCGCACATGGCTGGGGGGTCACAAGATGGCGGCGGGGGTGGACAACATGGCCGCCCCCATGCATCGCACAGGGCTGGGGGGTCCCAAGATGGTGGCGCCCCTCCTCCCTCGTGGTGGCCGGGACCCAAAATGGCGGCGCCTGCGGGTCGCACATGGGGCGCTGGGGGAGTTGGGGAGCGTTTGAAACGCGCAGGACACCTTGTTCTCCGGGGACAGCGGTGGCCGGGACCCCAAAAGGCTGCGCCTGCGGGTCGCACATGGGGCGCTGGGGGGGTTGGGGAGCGTTTGAAACGCGCAGGACTCCTTCTTCTCCGGGGACAGCGGCGACCTCCCGGGACCGGCCCACAGCCGCGAAATGGCCCTTTTTCCCGCAGCTCTTGCAAATCGCTGCACGGGCTGGGCAGTGCTGCCGGGGGTGTTTCGTCTGGCCGCAGAAATAGCAGCGGGCTCCCCCGGGACGACTCGGCGTCTGAACCGCGCAAACCTGTGGGGTGGGGGGGGGGGTTTGTCGCGACGGGTGTCCACGGAGCCCAAGGGGCTGCCGCGCGGTCGGGGCCGTACGCGCGGGCGTTTCGCGCGGCCACATCTAGTGAGGCTGCAAGGGCCCGTGCCTCTGAGAGTCCTAGTGACTCTTTTTCTAAGAGTCTTTGGCGGATTTGGGGAGAGTTCATACCAGCCACGAACGCATCGCGAATTAACATGTCCGTGTGTTCAATCGCGTTTACCGGCGGGCAGCTGCAGGCCCGTCCCAAAGTTAGCAGCGCGGCGTAGAATTCGTCTAGCGATTCTCCGGGACTTTGCCGTCTCGTTGCGAGTTGGTAGCGTGCGTAGATCTGGTTCACTGGGCGAACATAGATGCTCTTTAGTGCTGCGAACGCCGTCTGGAAATCCTCTGCGTCTTCTATGAGAGGGAAAATTTCCGGGCTTACCCTCGAGTGCAGGACCTGTAGTTTCTGGTCTTCTGTGACCCGGCCGGGGGCCGTTCGGAGGTATGCTTCGAAACAAGTCTGCCAGTGTTTGAAAACTGCTGCTGAGTTCACAGCGTGGGGGCTGATCCTCAGGCATTCCGGGATGATCCTGAGCTCCATAGTCCTTTAAGCATGCTTAATAAATTGTAGCGCACAAAAACTCACGAGAGACGAATAGAGATGAAGTCAATGAGGCTTTATTAAGCGTGACTTGTTCCCCGCAGTTCAGCAACAGACTGGCCTGCGGGGGAGAACTCCTGGTTCTTATACTCCGCCTTCAGGGCGGAGCTAGGGATCAACAGCCAACCAGGACCCGGGATCTGTCAGCCAATGACATCACGGCTTCACAGTCCCACATGACCCCTAATGCATACTACCACACCTACGTAACCTAGGAATGACCGGAGTGCAGTGACATTTTGGGGCAGGGGCAATTTAACGATGGATTTGATCCGTTTTTGCTCAATTTCTCTCTTCCCGTGGGTGATGATGGTGCCTAAATAAAGAACCTTTTCCTTTAAAGTCTGGGCCTTTTTGGGGTTTACCTTGCATCCGATTGATTGCAGTAAGCCTAGTCATTCAGATGTGTTCTTCTTTTGTCTCTGTTTGCAAGAGCAGATTGTCTCCATATTGGTCGGGAAAATGTGGAAAGTCCGTTGGCCAATTGTCGGTGGAAAATGGAGAGGGGAGTTATGGAATCCTTGTGGGAGGCATGTCCACGTGTACTGCTGCCCTTGAAATGTAAATGCGAATTTATACTGGCAGGCCCTGTCTAATGGGATGGACCAAAAGCCATTGCTGATGTCCAGCGCTGTGAAGTACTTTGCCTGTATTCCCTGTTTGAGCATGGTGACCACAGTGGGGGCTGCTAAAGGGGTTACCTTATTAAGTTCTCGGTAGTCGATCGTTAGTCGCCATGAACCATCAAGGTTTTTTATGGGCCAAATTAGGGCATTATTTGTGGACGCTATGGGTCGAATAAATCCTTGGTCTAACAAACTGTTAATAACCTTCAAACTCTCACTCTTGGCTTGCTGTGGGAAACCGTATTGCTTTTGCGGCTTTGGATCGGGACCTGAAATCTTCACTGTACCTGGGATCTTCCCACAGTCGTGTTTGTGTTGTGCGAACAAAGCTTTGTGATTTATGAAGATCTCTCTAATCGTCTGGCCTGCACTAATTGTTTGCGGATTAAACCAATAGTCCCCTACTGAGCAAATCCTGTTTTCATAATCCCCTACTATGAGCGTAGCGGGAGCCCTAGCTGTTTTAGCCATTCATCAGACACATTTGTTTACTGGGTCAAAAGAAAGGTGATGGGAGTTCATAAAGTCAATGCCTAAGATGTGCTCTGCGGTTTGGGGTAAGTCAACTAAAATGACGGGTTGTTTGGTGCTAATGTTCCCTATCTGGATGGGTACGGGAGCTGTGATATATCCTTGTTGCATGTGGCCGGTGAATCCACACAGGGTGATGGTGTCTGTGGTGGGCCATTTTTCCTGTTGAAATATGGTGGAGGAGTTCATAGTGGTGCGGGATCCTCCTGTGTCCCAAAGAAAATCGACTGTATGTCCCCGGACTGTGCCTGTAACTAGTGGTCTGCCTGATTTGTCCCAGCGTGTTTCACAGATCCAAGTTGGGGAGTCCGAACACAGTCAATCTCGGGAGTTAAACGCTAAGTCGTCTGAACGGGCGCTAACATTATGCATGGGCCGAACATTGTTCCTAGGTGGGGGGTTTGGTTGTTGGTATCGTTGATGGTTCGGGAGGTTTTGTCGGCAATCGCGTGAGTAATGTCCCATGTGGCCACAATTGTCACAACCTCGTAGTTTCTGTGCTCTGGGGTGCTGTCCCTCGTGTCTACCCTCGTTTATCCATGCTGGGTCCTAGCTAGTCCTAACTGGGTGCATGTTTGCTTCTATCTCGTCCTGATCTGTCTGTCGGTGTAGGGTTTGTTCCCATGCTCTAGAAAGTCGTTAAGTACCCAAACCTCATTGCGTGTGTGATCTGCGGGGTCGTAGTTTACACAAGTCTTTTGACCTGCGTCTGTGGCATGCGAGACTTAAGGTGCAGGACCATTTAGTGGTGTCGTCCTCATTTAGGTGTGCACGGTTCAATTGTCCGTAGACTGCCATGAAATGAATCCACAGACGACTAGGAAACGCGGTCGGGTGTTCTTCCTTCAGTGATTTCAACCCTCGACTGGATCTCCTTTGTTATACCCGATGGCATCTAATATGGCTGTTTTCATTTCCTGTAGGGTTCCTCCTGCTAAATTTTGGGGTTCTGGCAAAGCTGACCTTACGGACTGACTGAGGCTCATAACTATTAACTTTACTTCCTCTCTCTCGTCTAGGCCGTACATAACCTTTTGTTGGTGCACCTCCTCAAAGAAGCTGTGCGGGTCTGCGGTGGGCTGGAATGGACTAATTTACGTGCAAGCTTCTCTTAATTGGGTTATGGATAGTGGGGTGGTGTAAACGATATTGGGCTCCTCCTGATCCGATGACCTGCGTTCTGTGGTAACCGGATTCATGGGGGTCGAATTGTGAGCCTGGGGGTTCGATTTTGATTTCCCGTGTCCTCTACGTATTTTCGGGCGCTTTCGTTTAACTCTTGCCAATCGGGAGCATCTTCCTTATCTAAATCTTGCCCAAAAGTGTACCTGAAGCCATTCTGTACTGAGAGTAGCGACTGTAACTTTTCTATCTGCTGTCGGCATTTAGCATCGTCAACGGTACTCTGCCCCTGTTCCTTAGTGGAGTTGTGGAGCACTGTCAAAGCTGCGTTTAAATCTGCGCATTTGCAAGTTAGCTGGGCAACCTGTTATTCTGTTTTCTCTCTGATCAGGACTGCGCTCTGTGTATCTTGGTAGGCTTTATCATACTGGGTCTGGAAGCTACTAAGGTGAACTAGACAAGATTGATGTGCGTGTTTTACATCAACCATTTCCTTGTCTTTAGCTGCTAACTTTTCCCAGAGTTGCTCAAGTATCTTCTTGCTTTCGTTACTGTTACCCTCGTTCTTTTCTTCCTTCTCTATTAACTGTCTTCACGACCTCCTCTGTGCCTCGCAACTGTGCCAAACAGGGCACTATTGCCATCGGCTTTCTGACTTTCCCTACGTTTTTCTTGTGAACCTCGCTTAGGTTCTTCCACCAAGTCTGTCCTATCTTTCCTGGACATGACTCATCATTAGCGCAAAAATTCGACCAAAGGGGCCATCCTTTCCCCTTTAAGTATTTCCTTAACTCTTCCTCCCATACGGGGCATTGCTCTGCTGGTTGGTCGCTGTGCCCTCGGGTTCCTGTGGATTCATCAATCTTTCCATTGCTTTAGTGGCCATTACTTCTCTTATCTCTTTCTCGACTTTTAATTTGGGACAGGGGAATATGGCGGCGATTTGAACAATGGGTATGGTTTAAGCTATTTTCCGGCTCACAATCCCTCGAAAGTTGTACACAATTCTAACGAGTTTACCTTGCTCTTCCTGTTAGGTACGCATGTGGGTTAGTACACACTGCCGAAATTCGGTTATTTGGTAGATATGGGACTTGCACTTGTGGTTCTTTCTCTTTCTCGCAACTGGATTCAAAGTTTGTGGGTTCTCTCGGAGTGACAAAGTCACTTCTAATCGAGTCCCGTCAGAGGTTGCCAATAATGTTGCTCTATTTAGGTCCCAACAGCGTCGCCAATACTGTGGGTATTTCTATTTATCTCGGTGAACCACAAGCCTTTCCCTTATATCGATCAAATGACCACACAACCAAAAGATGGTTTATTTACATACTCAAGAATTATCTCAACATGCAAACACAATATCTACTACGAGTTAAACTACACCTATCAGCTACAATAACCTATACTTTAGGGCGACCAGCACTGTGCAAATGGATAAAGGCCTTTATCTGGATTTCACTTGGCTGGTTCGAAGAAAGTGGCTCTGTCTCTGCTGGACTCATCCGTCAGGTTGCGATCGTTGGTCTTGAACTTAGCTGGCTGTTCCTGCTGCAATTGGGTTGGCACAGGCCGGATCCAAAAGAGACAGAACACATGGCTGTGCTCTCTTTCATCCCTCTGGGATTTTGCGTTCTTTGGGGCGGTCCTTAACCTTGGGCCCAATAGTTCGACAGGGCTCTGATCACTGGCTTCGATTTCGGCCAATAAAGGGGCGGGTGCCTTCGTGGCTGGGCGGGTCCTTAGCGGTCATTGACCTTGCCAGTTGTGCTTCTGAGTAAGGGGAGTGGTGCCGATCAGTCTGTGACTGTACCGGTTGCTTGATTGGAGTTCTATTGTCCTGGGAAAATGGGCCATTAAAATATAAACGAGCGGGGGTTTCGGTCAGGTCTGGTTGCCTGTGTTTTAGATACACATAGGCTGTGTATCTGTCTGAGTCCTGGGTTGGCCATAATTCCCATGGTCCTTTGCAGGTGGCCATCTTTGATGGCTACAATCCGTCCTTTTGATCCTGAACGCGAAGCGTAGTGGATCATACTATCGATCCCTGTTCATCCTTGGTGGTCCGGTCACCCTTGGTCAAGGCAAGGTTCTACTCTACTCTGTCTTGTGGTTTGGGACATTTACAACCCTATCCCCGTAACCTAACCTGTACTTCAAGGGGCAATTTATCATGACCAATCCACCAAACCTGCACATCTTTGGACTGTGGAAGTAAACCGGAGCACCCGGAGGAAACCCACGCAGATACGTAGATAACTCCACACAATAACCGAAGGCGGGAATTGAACCCGGCTCCTTGGCACTATGAGGCATCAGTGCTAACCACTGTGCCATCGTGCCACCGATATGAATGTGTGACTGTGCGTGAATCTAGGGGCACAGTCTTGGGATAAGGATCTGATCATTTTGAACTGATATGTGGAGAAATGTCTGCACCCAAAGGGATGTGAATCTTTGGAATCCTCCACTGAAGAACTGTGGATGCACCACTGTTGAATATATTTAAGGCTGAAGTAGATTTTGAGGAATTGAGGGACATTGGAGGCCAGTGGGAAAGTGGATTTGAGGCTTTTTGCATTTTACAACCAACTTGTCCAACCTTGTCATCATTTTTAAGGACTCCTCCAGTCAGCTATGTTTCTTTTTCTTTTAAAGCACATTCTACCCGTGCCTGCGTGGGTCTCACCCCTACAACCCAAAGATGTGTAGGATAGGTGGATTGGCCACACTAAATTGTCCCTTAATTGGAATAAAATTGAATTGGATACATTACATTTATTTTTAAAAGTCTCTTTTTAAATAAACATGTCCTAACCTATTCCGTTATTCCCAATCACTGTAACCTATCAGTTCCAGGTAAGAGTTTTGCATTTAGCAGGACTTTGTCCTGTTTCTCTTATGGAGGTTGGAACTGGTCACTGTCTCGGGTTCTGTGCAAACTTGCCCCATCACCCATTCCTTTCAGCCCTGTCATTCAGTCGCTCCTGTCGTCTTATCACACACTTTCCTTTTATCTGTGTATTACTCATCCGTTGCTCAAAATCTACCACATCTCGAGCTTTTCCCAGTTCCGATGACCTAAAACATTGACTCTGTTTCTCACTCCACAGATGCTGCTTGCTTGCTGAGCATTTTCTGTTTTAATTTTAGCATAACTACTTTTGAATGTTATGTTGTGCTATTTTTAATTGCTTCACTTGTGAGAGTATTTTTAATGATTTGTCAGCCTGCATCTATAGACCCCATTCATAGAGTCATAGATGTTTACAGCATGAAAACAGGCCTTTGTCCCAACTTGTCCATGCCGCCCAGTTTTTAACCACTAAGCTAGTCTCAATTGCCCGCATTTGGCCCATATCCTTCTATACCCAGCTTTCCCATATGACTGTCTAAATGCTTTTTAAAAGACAGAATTGCACCCACCTCTACCACTGCATCTAGCAGCTTGTTACAGCCACTCACCACCCTCTGTGAAAAAAGTGCCCCTCTGGACCCTTTTGTATCTCTCCCCTCTCACCCTAAACCTGTGCCCTCTAGTTTTAGTCTCCCCTAGCTTTGGGAAAAGATGTTGACTATCTACCTTATCTGTGCCATTCATCATTTTATAAACCTCTAAGTTCACCCCTAAGCCTCCTATGCTCCAGGGAAAAAAGTCCCAGCCTATCCAGTCTCTCCTTATAGCTCAGACCATCAAGTCCTGGTAGCATCCTAGTAAATCTTTTCTGCATTCTTTCTATTTTAATAATATCCTTTCTATAACAGAGTGTCCAAACTGTACACAGTATTACAAGTGTGGCCTTACTAATGTCTTATCTTGCACAATTTCAGCAAGACGTCCCAACTCCTGTATTCCGTGTTCTGACCAATGAAACCAAGCATGCCGAATGCCTTCTTCACCACCCTGTCCACCTGTGACTCCACTTTCAAGGAGCTATGAACCTGTGCTCCTAGATCTCTTTGTTCGATAACGCTCCCCAAAACCTCACCATTAACTGATTATGTGCTGCCCCGATTCGATCTACCAAAATTAATCACCTCACATTTATCTAAATTGAACTCCACCTGCCATTCATCGGCCCACTGGCCCAATTGATCAAGATCCCGTTGCAATCCTAGATAACTTTCTTTTCCCAAGGGTAGAGGAGTCTAGAACTAGAAGGCATAGGTTTAAGGTGAGAGGGGAGAGATACAAAAGAGACCAGAGGGGCAATTTTTTCACACACAGGCTGGTGAGCATCTGGAATGGGCTGCCGGAGGCAGTGGTAGTGTTGATTCCCAAAATTCTTTCTCCGTCAGTCTGGCCTCAATAAAAGTCGAGATGGCTTTGCACGTAAAAAGAAGTTATTTTATTCAGCTTGCAAGCTTGATTCATTTCACAGAAACATAAGAGACATCCAGTCTCCTACATCCCAGAAAGCGAATGAACAAAGAGACAAAGGGATCTCTGCAAATCAATTCAAATGGTATCAAGTTTCACATACTCGACACCCATAGGTCATCCTATGTCCCTCCTGACTTGTTTGATCTATTCTGATTGGCTCACTTCCAATCCCTTTCTCTGGCCCCTATCAATGCAGCATCACTCTCGTAGACACACCTCTTCCTGCTTTTTCCATGCGGTCTCAAATCCCTTTGTCTCTACCTGCCAGAATCAAAGTGGCTTATTTCTACAATACATTAACTAATATCTCTAAAGTAACTATTTTATATCACATTCGTCAGTAGAGGCAGATATATTTTTTTCCTTTAAAAAGCAGTTAGACAGTTACCTGGGCAGCGTGGGTATAGAGGGATATGGACCAAATGCAGGCAAGTGGGACTAGCTTAGTGATAGAAACTGGGCGACATGGACAAACTGGGCCTAAGGCTGTTCCCATGCTGTAAACATCTATGACTATATGTCACATGTCTCCTTCCTATTTTTGACCAGGGCCTCAACATTCCGAGTCATCCAGGGTTCCCTGCTGTCAGCAGCCTTGCCTTTCACTCTAAAAGGAATGTGCTTACCATGAACTCTGGTTAACACACTTTTGAATCCTCCCACTTATCAGCGTTCCCTTTGCCTGCCAACAAACTCCCCCAATCAACTTTGAAAAGTTCCTGTCTAATACCATCAAAATTGGTCTTGCCCCAATTTAGAATTTTAACTTTTTGCAAATCACTCTCTTTCAATATGTCCTGCCACCTTCAAAGATCTACCCACATGAACACTCCAGATCACCCTGGACCTGTACACTGAGTCATTAAGTCGATAGTCAACATCTTTTCCCAAAGGTAGGGGAGTCTAAAACTAGAGGGCATAGGTTTAAGGTGAGAGGGGAGAGATTCAGAAGGGCCCAGAGGGGCAATTTCTTCACTCGAGGGTAGTGAGTGTCTGGAATGTGCTGCCAGAGGTAGTAGTAGAGGCGGGTACAATTGTGTCTTTTAAAAAGCATTTAGATGGGTATAGAGGGTTATGGGCCAAGTGCGGGCAACTGGGACTAGCTTAATGGTAAAAACTGGGCGGCATGGACTGGTTGGGCCGAAGGGCCTGTTTCCATGCTGTAAACTTCTATGATTCTATGATTCTAAGTCACCTTCCCCCAGCCCTTCTGCCAAAATGCATGTCACATCTCTTGTTAAATTCTATCTGCTATCTGTCTGGCAACTCTGCAAGCCTATCTATGTCTATTGCAGTCGATTCGTATCCTCCTCACTGTTTGCTGCCACTAAGTTTGGTGCATCAGCAATTCTACTGTTTATTCAAATATCTCAAGTCATTTATATATATCAAAAGAAAACTGACCCCTAGGCAGCACCACTGTTCACGATTCTCCAATTTGAAGAACAAAGGTTGAACTTGGATGCTAATTTCATAGAATCTCTACAGTGCAGAAGGAGGCCATTCGACCCATTGAGTTTTCACCGTCCCCCCGAAAGAGCACTCGACCTAGGCACACTCCCCCGCCCTATCCCCATAACCCCACGCATTGATCATGACCAATCTAACTAACCTGTACATCTTTTGACTGTAATTATAGACCACTTTGTTCTTCTACCCCATTCAGTTCCTTATTCTTTTGTGTGGATGGAAACTGGATATTCATTGGAAAATATAGCACCAAAATAAACTATTAATTGAGAAAAAAAGCTGAAACTGGGAGTTTCCCTCTTTGACAGAAAAACAAGAGCAGGGATCTCAAATGAGACAATGTGACTGTGAATTTCTTTCCTGTTGGACTTAGGTTGTGGAGCTGTGCTCAATGAATGTGGTGAAGTTGAGCTTGATGCCTTTATCATGGATGGAAAAAACCTTAATGCCGGAGCAGTTGCTGCTGTCAGAAACATAGCTAATCCAACAAAGCTTGCTCGACTGATTATGGAACAGGTAGAGTTTACTCCTAAAATATACTGACATAACTTTCCCTCTCTGGTTGGGCTTTGGCGGGGGAAGGTCAGGGATGGGAGGAAAGATCAGGGGTCGGGGATGGGTGGAAATGTCAGGGGTCAGGTACGGGGCAAGGTCAGGGATCCTGATTTGGGGGGAGGGGTCAGGTGTGGCTTGTGGGGGGACTTGAGTCGGAGGGAAGCCAGCAGTCTGAGCTGGTGGAAGGGATTGCGGGGGGCGCTAGCCTCATTCCCAGGTGCTGGGAGCTTCTTCCTTTAACTGGAAAACCTGAACTGCTGCAGTGAACTTTAAATTGGGCTCTGTTTCTTGAGGACCCTACCATGTGGCACTTAATATCGAAGATAAACTATTTTAATCTGATGTCTGGGTACTCTCACCAGTCTAATTAAGCTGGTCCAGAGCTGGTTGGTTGCTGAACTAAAGTTTATTTAGCAATAAATGCTGGTTTATTCCATCTGTCAGACTCTGTGCGATGGTGTCTCAATCTGATTTATTATCTGTTTCCAGTGTCCTTTACTCTCAAGGTTACCCCTCCAGATTCTTTGGCATTTCAGATTCTCCTGACGAATGTGATATAAAATAGTTAGTTCACATATTAGTTACAGCAATGTAGATGTGGGCCAGTCTAATAGTAGTGAGTTCACAAAGGACAAAGGAATTCAGAAAGCATGGCAAGGATGGGGAAAAGGATGCTGGGTAACAAGAGGCCCAGGGTTAAGGAATGCAAAGTGAGCCAATCAGGATATATGGCCAGGTCAGGAGGTGTATAGGATGACCTATGGGAATCTTGTATGTGAAACTTGATGCCATTTGAATGTATTTGCAGAGATCTCTTTGTCTCCGACCTCACTCGGTTCCTAGGGTTTCAGAAGACAGCTTGTGTGTTCTGAGGCTCATTGTGAAGCGAGTCAGCCTTGCAAGTTGCTTAAAAATAGATAATACTATACCTACAAATCCATCTCGAGTTTTATTGAGGCCAGACTGACGGGTAAGGAATTCAATATTGTCATTTGGTGCCGAAACCCGGGGTTTCTCCAGACGGTCACCAGCCAGCTGCGAAATCAGAATTAGACCGATGTTGGACAAGGAAAGTGGAAATGGGCCCACACTGTGTGTAGCTGGAAAATGACCACATTGATTTTCCCCTCTTATGGTCTGATTGGTCTGGCCACTCGCGGTTGGTACGGAAAGATCGTCTCGACAAAGTCAAAGGTCAGTCTGGGGATTAGAAAATTAAACTGATGGGATATCAGAATATTGATAGTTCAGTTTTGGGTAAATTGTGGAATTGATGGGACATTGAGAGGATGGTTTAATTCCACGTGTGTGTGTTTTGGAATTGATGGGACATCGAAAGGATGGTTTAATTCCACGTGTGTGTGTTTTGGAATTGGTGGGACATCGAAAGGATGGTTTAATTCCACGTGTGTGTGTTTTGGAAACTAGTTGATTAAGCTAAAATCGTATCCTTGGACTGTAGTGGCGAAAATACGCAGTCTTGAGGACTAGTTTGAGATGATGGGGAATTGCTTGGATAACACGAGTGATCCAAACAGTTAGAACATAGAACATAGAACAATACAGCGCAGTACAGGCCCTTCGGCCCACGATGTTGCACCGAAACAAAAGCCATCTAACCTACACTATGCCATTATCATCCATATGTTTATCCAATAAACTTTTAAATGCCCTCAATGTTGGCGAGTTCACTACTGTTGCAGGTAGGGCATTCCACGGCCTCACTACTCTTTGCGTAAAGAACCTACCTCTGACCTCTGTCCTATATCTATTACCCCTCAGTTTAAAGTTATGTCCCCTCGTGCCAGCCATATCCATCCGCGGGAGAAGGCTCTCACTGTCCACCCTATCCAACCCCCTGATCATTTTGTATGCCTCTATTAAGTCTCCTCTTAACCTTCTTCTCTCCAACGAAAACAACCTCAAGTCCATCAGCTTTTCCTCATAAGATTTTCCCTCCATACCAGGCAACATCCTGGTAAATCTCCTCTGCACCGCTCCAAAGCCTCCACGTCCTTCCTATAATGCGGTGACCAGAACTGTACGCAATACTCCAAATGCGGCCGTACCAGAGTTCTGTACAGCTGCAACATGACCTCCCGACTCCGGAAACAATCCCTCTACCAATAAAGGCCAACACTCCATAGGCCTTCTTCACAACCCTATCAACCTGCAAATATTATGTGATATTTATCCAGACAAAGCGAGAGATTTTAGGAAAATGTCAGCAACTTTAAGGAAGAAATTGGGTGACGAATGGCCACTAGGGGTCACTAAAGATCTGGACATCATTAAGAAAATTCAGGGTGAAATCTGCAAAAAGCCAAAGTATTAAAGCAAAAGAGTTAATTGGATTATGGAGACAATATTGCCAAGAGGAGAGGGATAAAATCATGTTATCAAGTTGGCAAGAAAATGCCCTTAAAATGGGGAATCCAATTAGTGAAGTGGGGAACCAGAAAACTCTGGCGATCTTGAAAAAGGAGTGTGCATTCAAAAAACGTGCAAGTAAAGAGAGAGTGGACTTGAGTTTTAAAAATGGACTACGTGGTTCAATGGCTGGCCTTGCATTGACAGAGGCAGATGGTGACCTAGAGAATTGGACCATGTCGGGTAGAGTCCTGGCTGCGCCAGTAGCATTGTCTGCACTAATTCCAGAACCACCAGGGTATCATAATTTATATCCAGTCACTGCTCCCCAGATTCAAATCATGCCAGCCTCTCCAGTCCCTTTGGTTGATAGTTTGGGTCCTATTTCTGCACCTTCACCGTCTGTTGGAGAAGGGGAGCTCTGTTCCACAAGCCCAGTTAGCTCTAGGACCTGATCTCTGACAATGAGAGAGGGGCCTGATCCTATCCAGAAACAATTACGCATACCACCTAGATCCCTTAAGACCGATATGATAGGACAGAAAAGTATGAGAACAAAGAAAGAGGACAGGAATGGTTCTGAGGAGCCGGAGCTCCCCCTATCGGAAGGGAAGGACGTCGAAGTCTTTGAAGAGCCAGAGGAAACCATTAAAGCGCCCCCTAATGAGACTCTGAGACAGTTGCCGATTAGGAAAATAGCCAACCCTGCAGCAGCAGCCCAGCCCACGATAGACGTTTATTTCCCATGGAGACCCAGTGAGATGATGGCTATTCTGGCTGCAATCCCAGACAGAAAGAAAACTCCTGCTGCTTTTGTGGACTATCTTGAGAACTACCATCTCAGTTATCAAGCTGATTATAGGGACTTCTGGGCCCTAGTCCAGCAGCTTTTAACCCTAGTAGAGTACCGCAGTCACCTCAACCACTTGAATTATGCTATCTATGCCGCACTTCAGCAAGCCCATGCCTTGGACGATGATAGACGGGCACAAATCCTGAATGTGTTGAATGCCACATTTCAAAAGCCCATAAACATCTTTGCTATCTTAGACCTCAAACCTAAAAAGACTGAGGAGCCAGAGGAATTTCTGGAACGTTTTAATGAAATCTACCGTGGGCAGTCAGGCGACTTGCTGTACCAAAATGGTCAGAATTCCCCTCAATATTGGTAATGCATTGCCTACCACCTTCCGTGACTACTGCTGTGAAATGTAATAACATGAATTGGACAGAGAACGACCCTTCCCAGATGGCCCGGGCAGTCAGATTTTATTGGAAGGAGGGTGTAGGCCAGGAAGGAGGCTCAGTTACAAAGATTAAGACCGAGTATGTAATGATGGGGGCGGATGTTTGAGGGCAAATCAACATCTGACATGTGGGAGGCTTTCAAGTGTCAGTTGATAGGAATACAGGACAGGCATGTTCCTGTGAGGAAGAAAGACAAATACGGCAATTTTCGGGAACCTTGGATGACGAATGATATTGTAGGCCTCGTCAAAAAGAAAAAGGAGGCATTTGTCAGGGCTAAAAGGCTGGGAACAGACGAAGCCTGTGTGGCATATAAGGAAAGTAGGAAGGAACTTAAGCAGGGAGTCAGGAGGGCTAGAAGGGGTCATGAAAAGTCATTGGCAAATAGGGTTAAGGAAAATCCCAAGGCTTTTTACACTTACATAAAAAGCAAGAGGGTAGCCAGGGAAAGGGTTGGCCCACTGAAGGATAGGCAAGGGAATCTATGTGTGGAGCCAGAGGAAATGGGCGAGGTACTAAATGAATACTTTGCATCAGTATTCACCAAAGAGAAGGAATTGGTAGATGTTGAGTCTGGAGAAGGGGGTGTAGATAGCCTGGGTCACATTGTGATCCAAAAAGACGAGGTGTTGGGTGTCTTAAAAAATATTAAGGTAGATAAGTCCCCAGGGCCGGATGGGATCTACCCCAGAATACTGAAGGAGGCTGGAGAGGAAATTGCTGAGGCCTTGACAGAAATCTTTGGATCCTCGCTGTCTTCAGGGGATGTCCCGGAGGACTGGAGAATAGCCAATGTTGTTCCTCTGTTTAAGAAGGGTGGCAGGGATAATCCCGGGAACTACAGGCCGGTGAGCCTTACTTCAGTGGTAGGGAAATTACTGGAGAGAATTCTTCGAGACAGGATCTACTCCCATTTGGAAGCAAATGGACGTATTAGTGAGAGGCAGCACGGTTTTGTGAAGGGGAGGTCGTGTCTCACTAACTTGATAGAGTTTTTCGAGGAGGTCACTAAGATGATTGATGCAGGTAGGGCAGTAGATGTTGTCTATATGGACTTCAGTAAGGCCTTTGACAAGGTCCCTCATGGTAGACTAGTACAAAAGGTGAAGTCACACGGGATCAGGGGTGAACTGGCAAGGTGGATACAGAACTGGCTAGGCCATAGAAGGCAGAGGGTAGCAATGGAGGGATGCTTTTCTAATTGGAGGGCTGTGACCAGTGGTGTTCCACAGGGATCAGTGCTGGGACCTTTGCTCTTTGTAGTATATATAAATGATTTGGAGGAAAATGTAACTGGTCTGATTAGTAAGTTTGCAGACGACACAAAGGTTGGTGGAATTGCGGATAGCGATGAGGACTGTCTGAGGATACAGCAGGATTTAGATTGTCTGGAGACTTGGGCGGAGAGATGGCAGATGGAGTTTAACCTGGACAAATGTGAGGTAATGCATTTTGGAAGGGCTAATGCAGGTAGGGAATATACAGTGAATGGTAGAACCCTCAAGAGTATTGAAAGTCAAAGAGATCTAGGAGTACAGGTCCACAGATCACTGAAAGGGGCTACACAGGTGGAGAAGGTAGTCAAGAAGGCATACGGCATGCTTGCCTTCATTGGCCGGGGCATTGAGTATAAGAATTGGCAAGTCATGTTGCAGCTGTATAGAACCTTAGTTAGGCCACACTTGGAGTATAGTGTTCAATTCTGGTCGCCACACTACCAGAAGGATGTGGAGGCTTTAGAGAGGGTGCAGAAGAGATTTACCAGAATGTTGCCTGGTATGGAGGGCATAAGCTATGAGGAGCGATTGAATAAACTCGGTTTGTTCTCACTGGAACGAAGGAGGTTGAGGGGCGACCTGATAGAGGTATACAAAATTATGAGGGGCATAGACAGAGTGGATAGTCAGAGGCTTTTCCCCAGGGTAGAGGGGTCAATTACTAGGGGGCATAGGTTTAAGGTGAGAGGGGCAAAGTTTAGAGTAGATGTACGAGGCAAGTTTTTTACGCAGAGGGTAGTGGGTGCCTGGAACTCACTACCGGAGGAGGTAGTGGAGGCAGGGACGATAGGGACATTTAAGGGGCATCTTGACAAATATATGAATAGGATGGGAATAGAAGGATACGGACCCAGGAAGTGTAGAAGATTGTAGTTTAGTCGGGCAGTATGGTCGGCACGGGCTTGGAGGGCCGAAGGGCCTGTTCCTGTGCTGTACGTTTCTTTGTTCTTTGTTCTTTGTTCTTTGAAAAAGGATGATCTGAGACCCCAACCGGCAGCAATTACAGTAGCTTACCAGCTGAAAGCCCAATATTGTGACCTTGGGTGGGTGGATCAACACGGGGGAGGACCTTCAGCCCCTCTTTATGGCCCACCGTAAGCACCAACAGCTTTACAACTGCCACCCCCTCTGAGGGGCCATTGGTCTACTGGGAAAAGAGGATGGGGCAGATATAGAGGGAGCAATACATGTTTTAATTGTGGCCGTACAGATCACTGGTATCAGGAATGCCCCTTTAAAAGACAGGCAGCAGAAGGAGACTACTCAACCCAACGGAGGGGGTACCCACCAAGGGGAGGACAGACGAGGTACACTGACTTCTCCCAGGCAAACACTTTCCCAACACAAGATTGACTAGCTAATTTAGTCATAAGGACTCTCCAATCGGACAGGGAACCTATTATTTCTCTGCAGATAGGAGATCAACATTACCCATTTGTAATCGACACTGGAGCAGCCATGTCTTCGTTGCAATCAGAACTTCGACTACCACTACCCGACCACACCCAGCATTTGTAGGGGCGCCAAGGACAGGTGTGTGAGTATCCTATTTCTGAACCTGTGACAGTCACTTATGAGAATAAGTCTACAGATCATCAGTCTGTGGTGACTACTGGATTGGACTGTAACTTGTTGGCCCGAGATTTACTGTGCATCTTCCAGCTACAGTTCGAGTGCGGAGATGAAGGGGTAACGGTTCAATCATGGAGGATGGGACAACAGTGTTATATTTCTATCACACCCCAGTGGTGGACATTAGACATTGAACATTCACTGCATCACGTTACCCTGGCCTATGACAGAACCGGACAAAACAGGGAGTTGGAGGCAAATACCAGCCGTTAATTGGGACCGAATGGCCAGTCAAGATTACAGCCACAGTAACGGGAAAAGAAGCGCTGTTTTACAGGTGTGGAGCATGATGGGGTGGCTACGCACCGCCTATGTAATCTTCCGCCTCGCCTCGCTTGGCGTGACTTCTGCGACGGAAATGGAAAAGGGAAATATCATCTACACCTGTAACCCCAACCAAACTACAAGGATATTTCACTTATGCAGAGGTGACGTCCCCATATCCAAGGACATGGTAACGACTCATGGAAGGTCATCAGGTTAACGGACAATGCAGGACTCATGAAGCAATTGCACCGGTCCCGGCGATGGGAAGGGAACATTACATGGACATTGCCTTGTTTTTGGAGTACATGTAAATTTGATGTTGGATGTGTTAAGATTGGTGCCATAATGGTAAAGTCAGACTGTGAAGAGAGGGTAGGAAGAGGTTGTGAGAGAGAGAGGGGGACTAGAGAGAGGACGGAGCGTGTGAGAAGGGGAGTACAACTAGAAGGTAGGTTATCAGGAGATATACTTAATTCATTTAGGACTGAAGGAAACCTGGGTAAAATGCAGGGTGCCCTGGAACAGATAGATGCCCCTAGAATCTTGGCTGTCAGGACCAAGAGGGTGCAGCGGATGACGGGAGACTGCAATAGGAATTGGAAATGTAGCGACAAATCTTCTTAGATGAGGGGCCATAGCTACGGATTGGACAGATAGGTTATCATGAAATGATAAAAGGAGGGAATGACAAATGTGATATAAAATAGTTAGTTCACATATTAGTTACAGTAATGTAGATGTGGGCCAGTCTAATAGTAGTGAGTTCACAAAGGACAAAGGAATTCAGAAAGCATGGCAAGGATGGGGAAAAGGATGCTGGGTAACAAGAGGCCCAGGGTTAAGGAATGCAAAGTGAGCCAATCAGGATATATGGCCAGGTCAGGAGGTGTATAGGATGACCTATGGGAATCTTGTATGTGAAACTTGATGCCATTTGAATGTATTTGCAGAGATCTCTTTGTCTCCGACCTCACTCGGTTCCTAGGGTTTCAGAAGACAGCTTGTGTGTTCTGAGGCTCATTGTGAAGCGAGTCAGCCTTGCAAGTTGGTTAAAAATAAATAATACTATACCTACAAATCCATCTCGAGTTTTATTGAGGCCAGACTGACGGGTAAAGAATTCAATACTGTCACTCCTAAACCCATTTGTTTGGCTCGTTTAAATCCCATATCAGATTCATTTTTAAATGTGATGAAATGCTGATGAGAACCTGCTTCTTTTCTAGACCAAGCATGTGATGCTGAGTGACCGAGGTGCATCACGATTCGCTAAAGCAGTGGGGTTCCCAGAAGTCCCAATGGAGTCTTTGATTACTGAAAGGTCGAGAGAAAGGTTGAAGAAAAATCTTGCAGCAGTGGATTCACAGATGTAAATTAATTTAATTCCGGTCTCCTGTCTTAACTGGACAAGGCTTAATAATCTGTACCTTGGGCAGAATCCTACACATATACTTTTAATACCTTCAGTATAAATTGAGTTGTGTGGTTCATTTGGTATCAATTAGCTTTGATTTATTCCAGTCAATGATGCTGCTTGATTGCACTCATTCTTGGGAGTTTTTTTGTTTGTGTTTATCTCAATCAGGCTGTACAGAAACTGAGTATAGCTTCAGCAAAACCCCTCGCAGTAACTCCATGCCATGAAGTTTTGAGATTTAAGCAGCTACAAATTTGCATCATAATTGGAACATCTGTTCAGTTCAAACATATAAACATATGAGTCTATGAAGTAATTTTAATCAGGCCGTTCTGTTTCATAGATTCATTTTTAAAAAAAATATATTTTATTCAACTTTTTCGGCCATACAAAACAGTACAAAGGTTTTTCCCCTTTTTACAACAGCAAAACAATATAAATAACCGTGACCGTATTTTAACAAATAAATAAATAATATATAAACTAAATGGCAACTGCCATAACAAAAATAATAGCTCTCCCAAATAATAAAATCAGCAATTCAATATACATAACCAAGTACCAATATCTTTACAAAAACACCCCTGAGGACCCACCTGAGCCCCCCCCCCTCCCCCCTGGGTTGCTGCTGTTACCTTCCCATTTCCTTTATCGTTCTGCGAGGCAGTTAATGAACGGTTGCCACCGCCTGGTGAACCCCTGAGCCGAACCCCTTAGTGCAAACTTTATCCGTTCCAGTTTTATAAACCCTGCCATGTCGTTTATCCAGGTCTCCATGCCCGGAGGCTT
Source organism: Scyliorhinus torazame (assembly GCF_047496885.1). Lineage (NCBI taxonomy): Eukaryota > Metazoa > Chordata > Chondrichthyes > Carcharhiniformes > Scyliorhinidae > Scyliorhinus > Scyliorhinus torazame. The sequence continues at coordinate 87,529,068 of NC_092710.1, read as the reverse complement.
GGCTTCCTTCCACATAAGCAGTATCCTTCGCCGGGCTACTAGGGACGCAAAGGCCAAAACATCAGCCTCTCTCGCCTCCTGCACTCCCGGCTCTTCTGCAACCCCGAATATAGCCAGCCCCCAGCCTGGCTCGACCCGGACCCCCACCACCTTTGAAAGCACCTTCGCCACCCCTACCCAGAACCCCTGCAGTGCCGGGCATGACCAAAACATGTGGGTGTGGTTTGCTGGGCTTCTCGAGCATCTCCCACACCTATCCTCTACCCCGAAAAATTTACTGAGCCTTGCTCCGGTCATATGTGCCCTGTGCAAAACCTTAAATTGTATCAGGCTAAGCCTGGCGCACGAGGACGAAGAGTTTACCCTACGTAGGGCATCTGCCCACAGCCCCTCTTCAATCTCTTGCCCCCAGCTCTTCCTCCCATTTTCCCTTCAGCTCATCCACCATGTTCTCCCCCTCGTCTCTCATTTCCCTGTATATATCTGACACCCTACCATCCCCCACCCATGTCCCTGAGATCACTCTATCCTGAATCTCCTGCGTCGGGAGCTGCGGGAATTCCCTCACCTGTTGCCTCGCAAAAGCCCTCCGTTGCATGTATCGAAATTCATTCCCTTGGGGCAACCCATATTTTTCCGTCAGCGCTCCCAGACTCGCAAACGTCCCGTCCAAGAACAGATCCCTCAGTTGCACAATCCCAGCTCTCTGCCATGCTCCGAATCCCCCATCTATTCTCCCCGGGACAAACCTATGATTTCTTATCGGGGACCGCACCGAGGCTCCCGTCATTCCCCTATGCCGTCTCCACTGCCCCCAAATTGTCAGTGTTGCCACCACCACTGGACTTGTGGTGTATTTCTTCGGGGTGAACGGTAACGGCGCCGTCACCAGCGCTTGTAGGCTGGTTCCTTTGCAGGACGCCATCTCCAATCTCTTCCACGCCTCTCTCTCCCCTTCTCCCATCCACTTACACACCATTGAAATATTCGCGGCCCAATAGTACTCACTTAAGCTCGGTAGTGCCAGTCCCCCCCTCTCCCTGCTACGCTGCAAGAGCCCCCTCCTCACACTCGGGGTCTTCCCAGCCCACACAAAACTCATAACGCTTTTCTCGATCTTCTTGAAAAAAGCCTTCGTGACCATCACCGGGAGGCACTGAAACACAAAAAGGAATCTCGGGAGGACTACCATTTTGACCGCCTGCACCCTACCCACCAGTGACAGGGGCACCATGTCCCATCTCTTAAAATCCTCCTCCATCTGTTCCACCAATCGTGTTAAATTAAGCCTATGTAAGGTTCCCCAACTCCTGGCTATCTGGATCCCCAAGTACCGGAAATCTCTTGTTACCTTCCTCAGCGGTAAATCCGCTATTCCCCTGCTCTGCTCCCCCGGATGTACCACAAACAACTCACTCTTCCCCATGTTCAATTTGTACCCCGAGAATTCCCGAAACTCCCCGAGCGTCTGCATTATCTCAGGCATCCCCTCCACCGGGTCCGCAACATACAGCAGTAAATCATCTGCATACAATGATACCCGGTGTTCTTCTCCTCCCCTGAGTACTCCCCTCCACTTCCTGGAGCCCCTCAGTGCTATGGCCAGGGGCTCAATTACCAATGCAAACAGTAACGGAGACAGGGGACACCCCTGCCTCGTCCCTCTATAAAGACGGAAGTAGTCAGACCTCTGCCTGTTCGTGATCACATTTGCCACCGGGGCCCTATATAGCAGCTGTACCCATCCAATGAACCCTTCACCGAAACCAAATCTCCTCAACACTTCCCACAGGTAGTTCCACTCGACCCTGTCAAATGCTTTCTCGGCATCCATCGCCACCACTATCTCCGCCACCCCCTCTGGTGGGGGCATCATCATCACCCCTAGCATCCTCCGTATGTTCGTGTTCAGCTGTCTCCCCTTAACGAACCCAGTTTGATGGCTTTGTGAAGGGTAGGTCATGCCTCACAAACCTTATCGAGTTCTTTGAGAAGGTGACTGAACAGGTAGACGAGGGTAGAGCAGTTGATATGGTGTACATGGATTTCAGCAAAGCGTTTGATAAGGTTCCCCACGGTAGGCTTTGCAGAAAATACGGAGGCTGGGGATTGAGGGTGATTTAGAGATGTGGATCAGAAATTGGCTAGCTGAAAGAAGACAGAGGGTGGTGGTTGATGGGAAATGTTCAGAATGGAGTTCAGTCACAAGTGGAGTACCACAAGGATCTGTTCTGGGGCCGTTGCTGTTTATCATTTTTATCAATGACCTAGAGGAAGGCGCAGAAGGGTGGGTTAGTAAATTTGCAGACAATACTAAAGTCGGTGGTGTTGTCGATAGTGTGGAAGGATGTAGCAGGTTACAGAGGGATATAGATAAGCTGCAGAGCTGGGCTGAGAGGTGGCAAATGGAGTTTAATGTAGAGAAGTGTGAGGTGATTCACTTTGGAAGGAATAACAGGAATGCGGAATATTTGGCTAATGGTAAAGTTCTTGAAAGTGTGGATGAGCAGAGGGATCTAGGTGTCAATGTACATAGATCCCTGAAAGTTGCCACCCAGGTTGATAGGGTTGTGAAGAAGGCCTATGGAGTGTTGGCCTTTATTGGTAGAGGGATTGAGTTCCGGAGTCGGGAGGTCATGTTGCAGCTGTACAGAACTCTGGTACGGCCGCATTTGGAGTATTGCGCACAGTTCTGGTCACCGCATTATAGGAAGGACGTGGAGGCTTTGGAGCGGGTGCAGAGGAGATTCACCAGGATGTTGCCTGGTATGGAGGGAAAATCTTATGAGGAAAGGCTGATGGACTTGAGGTTGTTTTCGTTGGAGAGAAGAAGGTTAAGAGGAGACTTAATAGAGGCATACAAAATGATCAGGGGGTTGGATAGGGTGGACAATGAGAACCTTCTCCCGCGGATGGAAATGGCTGGCACGAGGGGACATAGCTTTAAACTGAGGGGTAATAGATATAGGACAGAGGTCAGAGGTAGGTTCTTTACGCAAAGAGTAGTGAGGCCGTGGAATGCCCTACCTGCTACAGTAGTGAACTCGCCAACATTGAGCGCATTTAAAAGTTTATTGGATAAACATATGGATGATAATGGCATAGTGTAGGTAGATGGCTTTTGTTTCGGTGCAACATTGTGGGCTGAAGGGCCTGTACTGCGCTGTATTGTTCTATGTTCTATGATCCTCATGGACCACCCCCGGGACACAATCCTCTATCCTCGTCGCCATTACCTTGGCCAGGTGCTTAGCATCTACATTCAAAAGGGAAATGGGCCTGTAGGACCCACACTGTAGCGGGTCTTTATCCTTCTTCAAAAGTAACGATATTGTCGCCTCCGACATAGTCGGGGGCAACTTCCCCCTTTCCCTGGCCTCATTAAAGGTTCTCATCAAAAGCGGGGCCAGTAGATCTATATATTTCCTATAAAATTCCACCGGGAACCCATCCGGTCCCGGGGCCTTCCCCGCCTGCATGCTCCCAATCCCCTTTACCACCTCCTCCACATCAATCTGTGCTCCCAGTCCCGCCCTCTCCTGCTCCTCCACCTTCGGGAATTCCAGCTGATCCAGGAAATGCATCATTCCCTCCTTCCCTTCCGGGGGCTGAGCCTTATACAACCTCTCATAGAATGTCTTAAACACCCCATTCACTCTCTCCGCTCCCCGTTCCGTCTCTCTCTCCTCATCCCTCACCCCACCTATCTCCCTCGCCGCTCCCCTCTTCCTCAATTGTTGGGCCAGCAACCGACTCACCTTCTCTCCATACTCATACTGCACTCCCTGTGCCCTCCTCCACTGTGCCTCTGCCTTACCCGTGGTCAGCAGGTCAAATTCCACATGTAACCTTTGTCTTTCCCTGTACAGTCCCTCCTCCGGTGCCTCTGCATATTGCCTGTCCACCCTCCGAAGTTCTCTCAGCAATCGCTCCCTTTCTTTACTCTCTTGCTTCCCTTTATGTGCCCTTATGGATATCAGTTCCCCTCTGACCACCGCCTTCAACGCCTCCCAGACCACTCCCACCTGAACCTCTCCATTGTCATTAAACTCCAAGTACCTTTCGATACACCCCCTCACCCTTAGACATATCCCCTCATCTGCCAACAGGCCCATATCCATTCTCCAGAGTGGGTGCTGTTCCTTTTCCTCTCCTACCTCCAGATCTACCCAGTGTGGAGCGTGGTCCGAGATGGCTATGGCCGTGTACTCAGTCCCTGTCACCTTCGGAATCAGTGCCCTTCCCAGGTCAATAAATTCTATCCGTGAATATACCTTGTGAACATGGGAGAAGAATGAGAACTCCTTACTCCTAGGTCTGATAAATCTCCAAGGGTCCACTCCTCCCATCTGCTCCATGAAGTCCTTAAGCACCTTGGCCGCTGCCGGCCTCCTCCCGGTCCTGGACCTCGACCGGTCCAGCCCTGGATCAATCACTGTATTGAAATCGCCCCCCATTACCAACTTTCCCGCCTCCAGGTCCGGGATACGCCCCAACATACGCCTCATGAAGTTTGCATCATCCCAGTTCGGGGCGTACACGTTCACCAGAACCACCGCCTTCCCTTGCAGTCTGCCACTCACCATCACGTATCTACCCCCACTGTCCGCCACTATGGTCTTTGCCTCAAACAGTACCTGTTTCCCCACTAAAATAGCCACCCCCCTATTCTTCGCATCCAAACCCGAATGAAACACCTGTCCCACCCATCCTTTACGTAGTCTGACCTGATCTGTCAATTTCAGGTGCGTCTCCTGCAACATAACCACATTTGCCTTTAATTTCTTTAGGTGTGCAAGTACCCTTTTAATCGGCCCATTCAGCCCTCTCACGTTCCACGTGATCAACCGGGTTGGGGGGGCTCTTTACCCCCCCCCACCTTGTCGACTAGCCATCCCCTTTTTTACCCCAGCTCCTCACCCGGTTCCCACGTGCCCGTATATCCCACCGACGGTGCCCTCCCGCCTCGACCACCCCGCCCCATAACAGCTCCCCCTTCCCCTTAGCAGCAGCAACCCAGTTAGCTCCCCCCCCACCCCCCACCCTCCGCTAGATCCCCCTCTAGCGTAATTACACCCCCCATGTTGCTCCCAGAAGTCAGCGAACTCTGGCTGACCTCGGCTTCCCAGTTTGCCCTCGGCCTCTCACTGTGCGAGGCCCCCACCTTCCTGCGTCCCTGTTCCCGCCTTAATTACCATAGCACGGGAACGAGGCCCGTGTTTCCTACTCAGCCCCACATTCCTACCCACCGGCGCCCACAGTTCCTCATACTCTCCCCCCCCCCACCCCCAAACGAGGGGAAGAGAGAAAATTTACAGGATTAAAGAGTTAACAATTGAAAAATCATCCCCCTCCCCCTTCCTCGTCCCACATAGTCACCCCACCACTTTGTCCCAGAAGCTCTTTCTCTCGCCAGACTATTCCAGCTCCTCGTCCACTATGACTGTCCACGCCTCTTCTGCCGTCTCAAAGTAGTGGTGCTTCCCTTGGTATGTGACCCACAGTCTCGCCGGTTGCAGCATTCCAAATTTCACCTTTTTGTGAAGCACCGCCTTAGCCCGATTGAAACTTGCCCTCCTTCTCGCCACCTCCGCACTCCAATCCTGGTATACGTAGATCACCGCGTTCTCCCACCTGCAGCTACGAGTTTTCTTCGCCCATCTTAGGACCATCTCTCTGTCATTATAGCGGTTAAACCTCACCACTATGGCTCGAGGTATTTCTCCTGCCCTTGGTCTTCGCGCCATAACTCGATAAGCTCCCTCCACCTCCAAAGGGCCCGTCGGGGCCTCCGATCCCATTAGCAAGTGAAGCATCGTGCTCACATATGCCCCGACGTCCGCCCCCTCTGCGCTCTCGGGAAGACCTAAGACTCTTAGATTCATCCTCCTCGAATTATTCTCCAGGGCTTCCAACCTCTCCACACACCTTGTGCTGCGCCTCATGCGTTTCTGCCTTCACCACCAGGCCCTGAATTTCATCTTCATTTTCAGCAGCCTTTGCCTTCACAACCCGAAGCTCCAGCTCCTGGGTCCTCTGCGCCTCCTTTAGCCCTTCAATCGCCTGTAGCATCGGGGCCAACGCCTCCTTCTTCAGCTCTTCCACACAGCGCCGCAGGAACTCTTGTTGCTCCGGGCCCCATATCGAACGGCCACCTTCCGACGCCATCTTGCTTCGAGCTTCCCTTCCTTGCCGCTGCTCCGAAGGATCCACTGCAATCCTGCCGCTATCCTCTCCTTTTTCCATCAGTATCCGGGGGGATTCCCTTCTATTTCACCGCACAGTGATTTTTGGCCATTTAAAATTGCCGTTAGGGCTCTTATCAAGAGCCCAAAAGTCCGTTCCAACGGGAGCTGCCGAAACATGCAACTTAGCTGGTCATCACCGCACCCGGAAGCCGTTTCATAGATTCATAAGATATGGGAGCAAAATAAGGCTATTTGGCCCATTGAGTCTGCTCCGCCATTCAATCATCGTTGATCTCAACCTCGCCTTAACTCCACCGTTCTGCCTATTCTCCATAACCCTTCAACCCATTCCCAATTAAAAATCTGGCTAATCCTTACATTTACTCGCTGTCCCAGCATCCACTGCTCTCTGGGGTAGCGGATTCTGTCGATTTACAACCCTTTGGGAGAGGTCATTTCTCCTCAACTCTTTTTGCTACCTCTTATCTTAAGACTGACCTCTCAGTCTTGACGGTCCAAGTCTACTTTATCCATATCTTTTGTCTCCCCTCATTACATAGAACATAGAACATACAGTGCAGAAGGAGGCCATTCGGCCCATCGAGTCTGCACCGACCCACTTAAGCCCTCACTTCCACCCTATTCCCGTAACCCAATAACCCCTCCTAATCTTTTGGACACTCAGGACAATTTAGCATGGCCAATCCACCTAACCTGCACGTCTTTGGACTGTGGGAAGAAACTGGAGCACCCGGAGGAAACCCACGCACACACGGAGAGAACGTGCAGACTCCGCACAAACAGTGACCCAGCAGGGAATAGAACCTGGGACCTTGACACTGTGAAGCCACAGTGCTAGCCATTCTTCTAAACTGTAGAGAGTAAAGGCCTAAACTTGTCAATCTCTCCTCGTACGACAAACCCCGCCTCTGGAATCAACCCACTTAAAATGACAATGTAATACTGAAGGATGTTGCATTAACACTTAGTTTAAGATATTATAAATCTCATAAACTTTGCCTTTGATTCTTTCGCTAACACAGTGAGCATGAGACAATTGGTGCTGTCGCATTAGACACTGCTGGGAATGTGGCCTGTGCCACCTCTACTGGAGGACTAAGCAACACGTTGATGGGTCGAATTGGTGATACTCCTTGCATTGGTACAGTATTTCCTCTTGTTTCCTGCATGGTATTCCTAAATTATCTTCTTTCAAGTTCTGTCTGTATGTATTCACAATTCCCAAGGGGAGAAAACAGCGATCACATGCCTCCCTCCATTTATCAATTGGGCGGGGGAAGGTGGGGTTGGGGTGCATGGTGGAAGGTGAAATAAGGCAAGAGGGGTAATATGTTTCCACCAATTATCTTATTCGTTATTAGAAATGTTTTTGAACACCTCTCTCAAATCTTCCCCCAACCGACTCTGCTGTAAGAAGAACAATTCCAGCTCCTCCGGTCCCTCCACATAACTGTAGCCTGTATCCTCAGTACCATTTTGTTAAATATCTTCGCTAGAACTTGACACTGTCGTAATTTATGATTCAACACAATCAAGCACAGGTTCCATTTGGCTGCTATCGAATGATTTATGAAGATTTGGAGGATATCTTGATTTTTCTTGTACTTTACCTTCATTTATACATCTCGTGTTCTTTTAATCTTTACAGCTTGTTTCACTTTCAACGATTTATTTACATAATCCACATCTTTCTGTACACTCTTTCAAATTATGTCACTCATTTTGTGCTGCCCCTCCTCGCTCTTCCCATCAATATGTATCATTTCCCACTCCTCTGCATTCAGCCCTGTCTGTGCATTTTGTCCGTCTGTGTGTGATGTTCGAATTGTACAGTTTACTGATTCCGATTTACACTTGGCTGATGCAGCCATCAATCTGGGTTTATTTTACCAGTGCTGCTTAATATTTTAGACATTTATTTTCGAAGTGCAGCAAGAATCCCCCTACAGTGTTCAAGGTGTGGTCAGATACCACAGTAGCTGCCACTTTTAATAGACTCCCTTCTCTACGAGTATCAAGAAATACTGCTGATATTGAAAATATGAAATTAAAGTTAAACTGCTGCAACTATTCAGGTCTGGCAGCATATGTCGAAACAGAATCAATGACCCTGTTTTTCTCTCTCGACGCATGCTGATAAACCTGGATAATTATAGCATTATTCTGATTCATTTTCTCTCCCTCTATCCTTGGATTGATTTGGACGCTGGCTGTGTGCAGAGGTTCGCTCTGAGCTGGGAATCTGAATCTGAGTCTGAGCGAATGTCATTTCTGGCAGATTGAGCTGAGAAATTTTGGGGGAATATTTGCATCCTACTGCTTTGTGATTCCATGCGCCGGAGAAACTTTGCAGAAGCTGTCAGTGTGTGTTATATATGTGTCTGCTCAACAGGCAGATGCAATCCTCTACCCCAGCTCCACAGGCTGATTCTGATCCAGTGCTGTGTTTGAGACAGTGTCTAGCTTTACATTTGTGTCTTTCTTTTTGAACAGGAAGTGGTGGCTATGCCGATAACCTGAGCGGTGCCGTATCTACTACAGGAACAGGGGAGGCAATTATGAAGATTACCCTGGCTAGATTGATTACATTTAACATGGAACGAGGTAGTCTAATTTAGCAACTCTCTATTGAATGTTATGTGGTGAGTCAGCACGATGTACAAATTGGGAAATCACAGCTTGGCGTAAGGTTATGATCCTGAAAATCCTCGAGGATATGATGCCAACAGGGTGGTGCTTTTTGGTGACCATCTCACATTAACTAGTGCAGTGTTTTTTAAACTTTTTTGCTCCGGATTCATTTTTGCCACCTGGCTGACCTTCACAACCCACGCCGCCCGACCTTCGCAACCCACCATTTTCACTTACCTCTAATGTGACAGGTGAGCCTGCTTGGTCCTCATGATCTCACTTGCTTTGTTATTCTACGTTACATTTCTGCTAATGACTTCAGCTGATGATTTACGGTCTCACTAAATCCATTGATAAAAATAAAGAGGTATGTCTTCGAACTCGTCTTAAAATGTCTTTGAAGTTTTGAGGATTTTAAACTTGCATTTGCCAGTGCTTCCCTGCATATAACACACATGAACTTTGCATCCTGATTTGCATTTGCACAATTAATAACCCACTCCTTAAGTAATCATCTTTATGCTGCTTTGGTCCTGTCATCAGCATTTTCATGGGTTGTTCACCAGAGGCCCTGGAGCTCACGCCAGCTATGCTGGCAGCTGCAAAATGGAGGAATCGCTCTCATGCACTCGGAGCACGTGACCTCCGCGTTCGAGGCGAGTGATCTTCTCTATGTCACCGTGCCAGGCAGGAAGACTCCAGCGATTATTAGCCGGCCATGGCCAGCATTTTTAAAAGCCCCGGTTGCGCTGTTGAGCACTTCCTCGTGCGATTGAGAATGCCGCGACACATGGCCCCGTGACCCTCGTAGAATCATAGAATCTCTACAGTGCTAAAGGAGGCCATTTGGTCCATTGAGTCTGCACCAACTCTTGGAAAGAGTACCCTACCCAGCCCCACGCCCTGACCCTTTCTCCGTAACCCAGTAACCCCACCTAATCTTTTTGGACACTAAGGGGCAATTTAGCATGGCCAATCCACCAAACCTGCACATCTTTAGACTGTGGGAGGAAACCCACACAGACACTGGGAGAAAGTGCAAACTCCACATAGACAGTCACTTGAGGCCGGAATTGAACCCAGGTTCCTGCTGCTATGAGACAACAGTGCTAACCTACCGATACCCGCCCGCGACCCACCCACGGTTCGCGACCCTGAGTTAAAAAGTTACTGGAGTAGCAAATGAACTTGCTCAAATCTTCCTCCCCTGCAACTTAAAACCCTCATCCCCTGCACCGTGGACTTTTACATGCAAGCTTTGCATTTGTATTTTTTTAGCAGGAAGTAGAGGCTATGCTGATTAACTGTGGTGCAGTCTCAAGTGCATAACTGCATATGTACCTCTCCATTAAAAGACCCTGCTTGTATATCTTTTTTTAAATTTGGAATACCCAATTCATTTTTTCCAATTAAGGGGCAATTTAGTGTGGCCAATCCACCTACTCTGCGCATCTTTGGGTTGTGGGGGCGAAACCCACGCAAACACGGGGAGAATGTGCAAACTCCACACGGACAGTGACCCAGAGCCAGGATCGAACCTGGGACCTCGGTGCCGTGAGGCAGCCGTGCTGACCACTGCGCCACCGTGCTGCCCTCCCTTATGCAAATCCAGTTGCAATGTACTTTCCTTGTTTAAGCTCCTATGTTGACCATGTAATTCAAAGCCATCCACAGATTAAATTACAGTGCTCACTGAGCTGTCGTCCATATCAGATGGTGAATAGAAATAAGCACGAGTAAACTCCACTAATCACCAGACCCATTGCAAAGCTATTATCTTTAAAATTACTCTTTGTTGAAGGCCGTTTCTCCAATTTGTGATCCATGTAGCCATCTCGCTCTTTATCCCATGAAGCATAACATTTGCACAGAGCACCTCATGAGGCACTTAATAGATGCTTTTTAGAAATCTTCATCTGTTTGAACCACCCAAGTAACTTCTACAAAACCCTGGATTTGCTTTCTCAAATATTATCTGTTGTTTGCATCGGCTTCGTGGCAAGATATATTGGACGGGTACGTGGCTGGAAAGATGGTGCAAGGGGGAGGGTTTCAGATTCCTGGGACCTTAGGACTGGTTCTGGGGGAGGTGGGACCAGTACAAATGGGGTGGGTTATACCTGGGCAGGACCAGGACTGATGTCCAAGGGTGAATGTTTGCTAATGTGGTTGTGGAGGGTTTAAACTGGAATGGCAGGGGAATGTAAGCAGGGTGACAAGGGAAAGAGAAACAAGGGCAGTGATACAAGAAAGAAGATTAAAATGCAAAAAAGGTAGGTAGGGTAATCAAGGGTGAGAGGCAAATAGGGCTGCAGTACAAAGAAAAGTTAGAATGATTAAGAATAGAAAAAGTGCTAGCCTAAAGGCTTTCTATCTGAATGCACAAGACATTCGAATAAGGTGGACTAACTGACGGCGCAGATCAAATTAAATGCATTTAATCTCAGTTATTATGGAAACACGGATCAAAACTGGGCACTTAATATTCGGGCATATTTGACCTTTCGGAAGGACAGGTGGGCAGGAAAAGATGGTGGGGTAGCACTGTTAAGAAGAGATAAAATGAGGACAGTGGTGAGAAATGATCCAGACTCTGATGATGTGGAGTCCATTTGGGTGTAGGTAAACAACAGCAAGGGAAAGAAGACATTGGCAGGAGTAGTCCCCAAAACAGTATCCCCACTGTACCAAAGGGTATAAATCAACAAATAATAGGAGCATGTAAAAAGAATAGAGCAATAATTATGGGTGATTTTAATCTTCATGTCGATTGATTCATCAAGTTGGAAAGGGGTAAGACCTCCGGTGACGGTGATGTGCTGAGTAGTCGACATCGGGTGGCTCTCTTATGAACCCGAAAATAGGCTCTTTTACTCGAAATAGCTGCTAAAACATGGGGAAAAATATTCCTGCACCCTAACGAACAACAATAAGAATGAAGATGCTGAACACCAAGTCCAGAGGCCACAAAGAGACAAGAAATGGGAAAAGCCAGGAGAAGCAAATGGCTGAGCCGGCGGGTGCATGAAGCGACGAAGCGCTGGCCACGCAAGAACGGTGGATGGAGGATGTTCCTGTTCACTCAAATACATAGAGAGGAGACAAAGACTGATATCCAGGCTAAGGTCAAGGTAATGGTTGCGGAGGCTCTGGTGAGCATGCAAGTGGCGCAGGACAAGGCAGAGAGGCGATTGAAAGCCCTGGGAGACACCATAAACAAATTAGAAAAAGCCTCAACAGACCAGAGCGACTGGATTGCCACTCTGGAGGAGCAAATAGCGAGATTGATCGTGTAGCAGGGGAGTCTAAAAGGGAAGATAGAGAATCAGGAGAACCAGATACGGCACCAGAATTTAAGAATAACGGACCAGCCGGAAGGAATCGAAGGCAGTGACCCAAAGGACTATGTAGCCCAGATACTGAGTGATCTGGTGGGAAGGGATAGCTTTCCCAGCCCGCCAGAAATTGACAGAGCCCACCAGTCGCTCCATCCAAGAACAAATGCTGGAGAGCCACTAAAGGCGATAATTGCCAAAATGCACCGGCACCAAGACAAGGAAAGAATCCTGTGCTGGGCAAGACCGACCAGGAACTGTAACTGGGAAGGTCACTGGATCAGGATCTACCAGAACACTGGGGCTGACCTGGCCAAGCGCTGGGCCGAGTTCAACAGGGCAAAGGCAGCCCCTGTACAAAAACATGGTACAATTTGAGATACTGTATGCGGCCAAACTCTGGGTCACATTCCAGGACAGGGAGCCCTTCTTCACGGCCCCTGAGGACACAGACCAATTTGTCCGGGAGAATGGGCTGGGAAACAGCAGTGAACACATCACCTGAAGAGACTTTATTCATTTACACAACCAATCCGAAAGACACTTTGCGCGGGACTGCATTGTCTCACTTTGAGGACGGGAGCTACAGCATAGGAAGGAAGAGGCGAGGGCACCAGAGAGCAGGAAATGGTGAGGAGAATGGCAGGAGGGGAAACAGATAGCAGGCGAATGGTAGATAAGAAGCCGACCACTGGAGGGCGACCATCACACTCATGGGAAAGCTAGCACCAGGAAGCATGAGTGAGAGGGGGACCGTGGTACGTTTCCTGCAAGGGAGAGAACGCCTGGCAATGGGGGGACACCTAGGGGAAGAAACTAGGAGCAGGGAACACGGGCGGGGGGGGGGACAGCAACAGGAAGGGGGGGGGGGGGGGAAATAGGATGGGGGAAAGAACTATAGGGAAAACATGAACAAAGGTAGTAAGGACATTAGGCTGGCTACAACAGGCCACATGTGGCGACTTGGAACACAATGGCACCGCAAGCAACTACAGCAACAACTTTGGAGAGTCTCTGAACAAAGGGAAACCCTGAAGCGCAAGGGCTTACCCACATGGCGTACACACAGTCGATGGCCATATTGGGTGGGCCCTGGACAAAGGGAAACCCCGAGCTCAGGGGCCCGGCCTCATGGGGTGAACGACGACCGTGGCCATTTTGGGTGGCCCCCTAACAAAAGGAAACCCCGGAGTGCAGGGGCGCATCTACTAGGTAAGTATGGTTGATCTCACTGGGAGGCAAATACCCCCCCGCCCCCCCCATCAGAATAGTCACCTGGAAAGTCATGGGACTTATGGCTCAGTAAAAAGATCCAGAGTCTTCAGCCGCCCAAAAAGTATGAATGCCAACATAGTCTTCCTCGAAGAGACACATCTGAGGGAGAAGGACTGACTGCGGGTAAGGAAGGGCTGGGTGGGACAGACCTACCATTCCTGCTACGGGAAAGGGCCAGGGAGGTAGCCAAATTACTAAATAAGTGGACGGTGTTTACCGCGATGAAGACAGTTACAGACCCAGTGGGACGGTACATCATGGTCAGCGATGTCTTGGACGGGGCACCGGTGGTCCTGATGAACGTGTAGGCTCCCAACTGGGATGACATGGGGTGTATAAAAAAGACCATGGTGGAAATCCCCGATGTCGATGCGCACCAACAAATCATGCGGGGTGTATTTAACTGTGTACAGGACTCACGGTCGAACCCCAAAATGGGGAAGTTGTCTAAAATGGCAAGAGAACTCACTCAGGGGAGAAGGAGTTCTTCTCCCAAGAACACAATGTATGCACACGGATCAACTTCTTTGTAGTGGAGAAATCTGTGTTTCCAGGGATAGTAAGAGCAGAATACTCCGTGATTGTAATCATAGATTATCATAGAATTTACAGTGCAGAACGAGGCCATTCGGCCCATCGTGTCTGCACCGGCTCTTGGAAAGAGCACCCTACCCAAGGTCAACACCTCCACCCTATCCCCATAACCCAGTAACCCCACCCAACACTAAGGGCAATTTATCATGGCCAATCCACCTAACCTGCACATCTTTGGACTGTGGGAGGAAACCCACGCACACACTGGGAGGATGTACAGACAGTGACCGAAGCCGGAATCGAACCTGGGACCCTGGAGCTGTGAAGCAATTGTGCTATCCATAATGCTACCATGCTACAAATTATGTGGACGTGAAGTTGGAGACAGGCCGTGCCTGTTGGATATGGCCCTCCTGGCCGATGAGGCTTTCTGCGAGAAAATATCAGACCACAGACGAGTACATTACTAATAACCAGAATCAGGTCTCTGAGAGGGGCTGAGTGCTGTGATCAGGACGAAATTGTTGTGTAAAAAGCACAAAGAGCTGAGGAAGAGATGAGGCAATAGCTAGTCAACTCCATCTTGGAGGTAGACCGGCAATACTCTTGAGGCCCTGACTATAGAGCACCTGGCAGAGAGAAAAAAGCTACAAATGGACTTTGACCTTCTCTCCATGAGGAAAGCAGTGCACCAACTCCACCAGGCCAAGGGGACCCTATATGAACATGGTGACAAGGCAAGCCGCCTGCTGGTTCACCAGCTGAGAAAGCAGGCAGCCACGAGAGGAAATGGCACAGGTTGGAGACAACAGAGCCAAACGAGTAGCAGAGCTGGAAAAGGTCAACAAAGCAATCGAGGCCTCCTACTGGGGGCTGTACACCTCCGAGCCCACCACAGAGGACTTGGGGATCAAACGGTTCCTCGATGGACTGGACATACAGTTGTAGGGGTGAATAGGAAACTGGCTGGAAGCATCACTAGAACTGGGAGAAGTTATTGAGAGCATCAGCTCCTTGCAGACTGAGAAGGCGCCGGGATCAGAAGGATTGCTGGTGGACCTCTACAAATGATTTGCAACAGCACTGGACCCGCACATGCAGGAGATGTTCACAGACCTGCTGATGAGGGCCATCAACACTAGCACAAGGTCAACCCTGCTGATTCCCAAGAAAGAGACAGACCCAACAGAATATGGGTCCTACAGACCCATTTCGCTGCTAAACGTAGAAGTGAAATGGGTCTGTAGGACCCATATTCTGTTGGGTCTTTGGCCAAGATCCTAGCCAAGAGATAGAGGACTGCATACCGGAGGTGGTAGCAGAGGACCAAGTGGGCTTTTAAAGGTAGACAGCTAACATCGAACATCAGACGCCTGCTGAACATGATAATGCCCCCACCCAAGGAGAGAACACCAGAGGTGATCATCTCCCTGGACGCAGAAAAGGCCTTCGACAGAGTCGAATGGAAGTACCACATCGAGATATTGGAGCGGTTTGGACTCGGAACGGGATTCACTGCCTGGGTGAAGCTCCTGTACAACGCTCCCATGGCGAGCGTACAGACAAAAACCACCAGCTCTATGTATTTCCAGCTGCACATAGGCACCAGGGAGGGATGCCCGCTGTCCCTGCTGCTGTTTGCCCTAGCAATCGAACCACCAGCGAATGCGTTCTGGGCGACAAAGAGTTGGAAGGGGATCCAGATAGGAGACAGCACAGAGTCTCGCTCTATGCGAATGACCTGCTCCTCTACATCTTGGAGCCGCAAAGCAGCATGGAGGGAATCATGGCACTCTTGAAAGAGTTTGGTACCTTCTCCGGCTACTAACCCAACCAGATCAAAAGTGAAATCTTCCCTGTGAATCCACAAGGAGGAGGGCAGAGCTTGAGGGACTACCGGTTAAACAGGCTCAGCACAAATTCTGGGATTTGGAAACTGGGGATCCAAATGACTCCTGACTGGACAGGGATACATTAGCGGAACCTGACCAGTCTGGTGGAGGAAGTTTAAAAAAGAGCTGCAGAGGTGGGACACACTCCCACTCTCCCTGATAGGGAGAGTGCAGGCAATCAAGATGAACGTGCTGCCCAGGTTCCGAACGCCGCAACAATTGCTGTTTGAGGACCTACTGGACGCGGACATCTTAGGGAGGAGAAACTGTGGCGACCTGTATGGGTGATTACTGGGAAGGCAAACACACAACTGGACGAGACAACGGAAAGGTGGGAGGACGACCTGGGGTTTGAAATAGGGTGGGAACTCTGGAGTGAAGCACTGCACAGGGTCAACTCCGGCTCCACATGCCCAAGACTAAGTCTAATGCAGCTGAAAGTGGTACACAGAGCCCACTTAAACAGAACCCGCATGAGAAGGTTCTTCCCGGAGGTGGAGGACAAATATGAATGGTACAAGGAACCCCGGCCAACCACGCGCACATGTTCTGGTCGTGCCCCAGACCTGTCAGTTCTGGACCTTCGAGGCAGTGTCCAAGGTGGTGGGGATGACGGTGGAGCCATGCCCTAGAGTGACAGTCTTCAGGGTATCAGAACAGCCAGATCTGTTCATGGGGAGGAGGGCCGATGCCTTCGCCTCCCTAATCGCCTGCCAGAGAATCCTGCTCGGCTGTCAATCAACAGCACCACCTAAAGTTGCAGACTGGCTGTCCGACGTGTCGGAATTTCTCCAGATGGAAAAAATTAAATTCAGCATACAAGAGTGAGACGAGGGCTTCAACAAAACTATTCACCCAATTGTTCCAAGACCTGTTTGTAGGAAATAGCTAATAAGCCAGAGGGATGGAGGGGGAATGCCACAGTAAAACTACAAACACAAACAGAAAAGAAAGGGGATGGAAATAAATAGGCATGGAGCCCAACAATGCCCAACACATAACACGACACACGGCGTCACCCCACTCCAACAGGGACCGGTTAAAAGATCCGACGAGGGGAGAGGACATGACAGATGACTAGAAGGGGAGGGGATCAGGAAAAGAGGGAAGCAGGGGGTCTAACCAAAACTAAGCGCCTACTGAAAAACAAGAAATTATAACTGATGTAAATAATAAAAGACAAGCGATGTACATAACGGAAGACAACTAATGTATATATTTTCTCTGTCTATGTGTGAACATAGACATCTTTGCTCTGTTTAAATATGAAAAACACTATTAAAACATTTTTTTTTAAGTTGGAAAGGGTAGCCACGACAATGAATTCACTGAGTGCATTAGGGATTGTTTCCTTGAGCAATATGTAGCTCAACCATGGAACAAGCTATCGTAGATCTGGTAATGGGTAGTGGGGCAGGTTTAATAAATGACCTCCAAGTAAAAGATCCCTGAGAAGTAGTGATCATAAGATGGTAGAATTTAATATTGTTTGAAAATGAGAAACATGGGTCGGAAACAACTGTGTTTAATTTGAGGATAGAGTTAGCTGAAGTGGACAGGGTGAATAGATTAGCAGGAAAGACAGTAAACAAGCAGTGGCAGACATTTGAGACTTTCAGCAAAGATATATCTCAGTAAGCAGGAAAGATTCTAAGAGGGGGGTGAACCAAGGTTCACCAAGGAAGTTGAGGAGAGTATTAAGTTGAAAGAAAAAGCATATAAGAAGGCAAAAGTCAGTGATTGCCCCAAAGACTGGGAAAAATTCAGAATCCAGCAAAGGAGGATGAAAAGGTAATACATTTAAAAAAAAAAAAAAACATTTTTTTAGGGTATTTGTAGTTTTTATAATAACGATAACAGCAACATAAACATGGTACATAAAACAATTCCATCCCTATCCCGTTCTTCGCACCCCTAACAGTAAGACAGTAGCCTAGCCCCCCCACCCAAGATTTCTGCTTCTGCTGACATTTTAAATTTCTCCGAGTAAGTCGACGAATGGCTGCCACCTCCGGACGAACCCGAACATTGATCCTCTCAGGGCGAACTTTATTTTCTCAAGTCTGAGAAACCCAGCCATGTTGCTAACCCAGGTCTCTACTTTTGGGGGCTTCGAATCCCTCCACATTAACAGTATCAGCCTCCGGGCTACCAGGGATGCAAAAGCCAGGACGTCGGCCTCTCTCGCCCCCTGGACTCCTGGCTCTTCCCACGCTCCAAAGATCGCCACTGCTGGACTCGGCACCACCCGTGTTTTTAGTACCATGGACATAGCCTTAGCAAAGCCCTGCCAAAACCCTCTAAGCTTCGGGCATGCCCAAAACATGTGGGCATTATTTGCTGGACCTCCCGTGCACCTCGCAAACCTGTCCTCTACCCCAAAAAACTTGCTTATCCAGGCCAACGTCGTGTGTGCCCGGTGGACTACCTTGAATTGTATCAGGCTAAACCTAGCACATGATGAGGATGTGTTAACCCTACTTAAAGCATCCACCCACAGACCCGCCTCTTTCTCTCCCCCAGCTCGTCTTCCCACTTGCCCTTTAGTTCCTCTTTCGGAGTCTCCTCCGACTCCATAAGTTCTTGGTAGATATCTGATACCTTCCCCTCTCCTACCCATGTTCTGGAAACTACCATGTCCTGTATCCCCTGTGGTGGCAGGAGCGGGAATATCGGAACCTGCCTTCCCAAAAAATCTCGTACCTGCAGATATCTAAACCCATTCCCTGCTGCCAATTCAAATGTCTCCTCCAAAGTCTTCAAGCTGGGGAAGCTCCCGTCTATAGACTTCCCATCCTCCCATTTCCTGCTCTCTGCCATCTCCGGAACCCACCATCCAGTCTACCCGATACAAACCGATGGTTGTTGTAGATCGGGGCCCAGACCGATGCTCCCTCTGCTCTCCTATATTTCCTCCACTGCCCCCAGACTCTCAGAGCCGGCACTACCATGGGGCTTATGGAGTACCGAGCCGGTGATAACGGGAGAGGTGCCGTTATCAGTGCTCCCAGACTTGTGTCCTTGCATGATGTCGCCTCTACTCACTCACAAGCCCACCCCCACCCCACACCCACTACCCACTTCCTAATCATGGCTATATTTGCACTGTTTGTTTGCACTGAGTGCTGAATTTGGTGCTTTTTGAGTGCGATAGTGAGAGTTTGGTGACCGAGGGAGTATAAGGCTTCATTTTTATCTAAAGTTTAGTCTTTCTTTTATTTAGTTAATTAACTTAAAAGTTGCTGTTTGGTTTAGAAGAAGGTGAATTTTCAATCAGCTTGAAACAGGCTTCTACTTCTAGGCACTTGCAGCTGGAGCTTGTTAATTAGTTAATTGGATTAGGCCAGTTTTTCAGAGGCTAGATTCACAGTATAAAAGTGATCCCCTACAGTGCGGACTTTGTTTGCACCGAGTGCTGAATTTGGTTCATTCGAGTGCTATAGTGAGAGTTTGGTGACTGAGGGAGTGCTGAATTTGGTGCATTCGAGTGCTATAGTGAGAGTTTGGTGACCGAGGGAGTTAGGTGAGGAGGGAGTAAGGCGCTCCTTTCATTTTGTTTCCGACATTTCCGCAAAGAGTGCGAAGAGATCCAGGAGTTTACAGAAAGTGTAGCTGACTGGGAGCAGGGTCGGAGGGCGGAGATCTAGTTAGTCCACACAGCAGCTATATTCTTTAAGGTAAGAGGGGATGGAGGCTAGGCCAGTTACATGCTCCTCCTGTAGGATGTGGGTGGTGAGGGATACCACCGGTGTCCCCACTGACTATACCTGCGGGAAGTGCACCCAACTTCAGCTCCTCAAAGACCGTGTTAGGGAACTGGAGCTGAAGCTGGATGAACTTCGGATCATCCGGGAGGCAGAGGGGGTGATTGAGAAGAGTTACAGGGAGGTAACCACACCCAAGGTACAGGACAAGAATAGCTGGGTTACAGTCAGGGGGAAAAAAACAAACAGGCAGACAGTGCAGGGATCCCTCGTGGCCGTTCCCCTTCAAAACAAGTATACCGTTTTGGATGCTGTTGGGGGGGATGACCTACCGGGGGAAGGCCCTAGCGGTCAGGTCTCTGGCACGGAGTCTGGCTCTGGGGCTCAGACTGGAAGGGGGGAGAATAGAAAAGCAATAGTTGTAGGAGATTCAATGGTTAGGGGAATAGATAGGAGATTCTGTGGTCGCGAGCGAGACTCCCGGAAGGTATGTTGCCTCCCGGGTGCCAGGGCCAGGGATGTCTCGGATCGTGTCTTCAGGATCCTTAAGGGGGAGGGTGAGCAGCCAGAAGTCGTGGTGCACATTGGTACCAACGACATAGGTAGGAAAAGGGGTGTGGAGGTAATAAACAAGTTTAGGGAGTTAGGCTGGAAGTTGAAAGCCAGGACAGACAGAGTTGTCATCTCTGGTTTGTTGCCGGTGCCACGTGATAGCGAGGCTAGGAATAGGGAGAGAGTGCAGTTGAACACGTGGCTGCAGGAATGGTGTAGGAGGGAGGGCTTCAGGTATTTGGATAATTGGAGCGCATTCTGGGGAAGGTGGGACCTGTACAAGCAGGACGGGTTGCATCTGAACCAGAGGGGCACCAATATCCTGGGAGGGAGGTTTGCTAGTACTCTTCGGGAGGGTTTAAACTGATTTGGCAGGGGAATGGGAACCGGATTTGTAGTCCAGCAACTAAGGTAGCCGATATTCAGGACGCCAAAGCATGTAATGAGGCAGTGGGGAAGGGAACACTGACAAAGGAGAGTGTTTGCAGGCACGGAGATGGGTTGAAGTGTGTATACTTTAACGCAAGAAGCATCAGGAATAAGGTGGGTGAACTCAAGGCATGGATCGGTACTTGGGACTACGATGTGGTGGCCATCACGGAAACTTGGATAGAAGAGGGACAGAAATGGTTGTTGGAGGTCCCTGGTTAATGATGTTTCAATAAGATTAGGGAGGGTGGTAAAAGAGGTGGGGGGGTGACATTATTAATTAGAGATAGTAGAACAGCTGCAGAAAGGCAGTTCGAGGAGTATCACCCTATTGAGGTATGGGTTGAAGTCAGAAATAGGAAAGGAGCAGTCACCTTGTTAGGAGTTTTCTATAGGCCCCCCAATAGTAACAGAGATGTGGAGGAACAGATTGGGAAACAGATTTTGGAAAGGTGCAGAAGTCATAGGGTAGTAGTCATGGGCGACTTTAACTTCCCAAATATTGAGTGGAAACTCTTTAGATCAAATAGTTTGGATGGGGTGGTGTTTGTGCAGTGTGTCCAGGAAGCTTTTCTAACACAGTATGTAGATTGTCCGACCAGAGGAGGGGCAATATTGGATTTAGTACTGGGTAATGAACCAGGGCAAGTGATAGATTTGTTAGTGGGGGAGCATTTTGGAGATAGTGACCACAATTCTGTGACTTTCACTTTAGTAATGGAGAGGGATAGGTACGTGCAACAGGGCAAGGTTTACAATTGGGGGAAGGGTAAATACGATGTTGTCAGACAAGAATTGAAGTGCATAAGTTGGGAACATAGGCTGGCAGGGAAGGACACAAGTGAAATGTGGAACTTGTTCAAGGAACAGGTGCTACGTGTCCTTGATATGTATGTCCCTGTCAGGCAGGGAAGAGATGGTCGAGTGAGGGAACCATGGTTGACAAGAGAGGTTGAATGTCTTGTTAAGAGGAAAAAGGTGACTTATGTAAGGCTGAGGAAACAAGGTTCAGACAGGGCATTGGAGGGATACAAGATAGCCAGGAGGGAACTGAAGAAAGGGATTAGGAGAGCTAAGAGAGGGCATGAACAATCTTTGGCGGGTAGGATCAAGGAAAACCCCAAGGCCTTTTACACATATGTGAGAAATATGAGAATGACTAGAGCGAGGGTAGGTCCGATCAAGGACAGTAGCGGGAGATTGTGTATTGAGTCTGAAGAGATAGGAGAGGTCTTGAACGAGTATTTTTCTTCTGTATTTACAAATGAGAGGGGCGATATTGTTGGAGAGGACAGTGTGAAACAGATTGGTAAGCTCGAGGAAATAATTGTTAGGAAGGAAGATGTGTTGGGCATTTTGAAAAACTTGAGGATAGACAAGTCCCCCGGGCCTGACGGGATATATCCAAGGATTCTATGGGAAGCAAGAGATGAAATTGCAGAGCCGTTGGCAATGATCTTTTCGTCCTCACTGTCAACAGGGGTGGTACCAGGGGATTGGAGAGTGGCGAATGTTGTGCCCCTGTTCAAAAAAGGGACTAGGGATAACCCTGGGAATTACAGGCCAGTTAGTCTTACTTCGGTAGTAGGCAAAGTCATGGAAAGGGTACTGAAGGATAGGATTTCTGAGCATCTGGAAAGACACTGCTTGATTAGGGATAGTCAGCACGGATTTGTGAGGGGTAGGTCTTGCCTTACAAATCTTATTGAATTCTTTGAGGAGGAGCATGTGGATGAAGGTAAAGCAGTGGATGTAGTGTACATGGATTTTAGTAAGGCATTTGATAAAGTTCCCCATGGTAGGCTTATGCAGAAAGTAAGGAGGCATGGGATAGTGGGAAATTTGGCCAGTTGGATAACGAACTGGCTAACCGATAGAAGTCAGAGAGTGGTGGTGGATGGCAAATATTCAGCCTGGATCCCAGTTACCAGTGGCGTACCGCAGGGATCAGTTCTGGGTCCTCTGCTGTTTGTGATTTTCATTAATGACTTGGATGAGGGAGTTGAAGGGTGGGTCAGTAAATTTGCAGACGATACGAAGATTGGTGGAGTTGTGGATAGTAAGAAGGGCTGTTGTCGGCTGCAAAGAGACATAGATAGGATGCAGAGCTGGGCTGAGAAGTGGCAGATGGAGTTTAACCCTGAAAAGTGTGAGGTTGTCCATTTTGGAAGGACAAATATGAATGCGGAATATAGGGTTAACGGTCGAGTTCTTGGCAATGTGGAGGGGCAGAGAGATCTTGGGGTCTATGTTCATACATCTTTGAAAGTTGCCACTCAAGTGGATAGAGCTGTGAAGAAGGCCTATGGTGTGCTCGCGTTCATTAACAGAGGGATTGAATTTAAGAGCCGTGAGGTGATGATGCAGCTGTACAAAACTTTGGTAAGGCCACATTTGGAGTACTGTGTACAGTTCTGGTCGCCTCATTTTAGGAAGAATGTGGAAGCTCTGGAAAAGGTGCAAAGAAGATTTACCTGGATGTTGCCTGGAATGGAGAGTAGGTCTTACGAGGAAAGGTTGAGGGTGCTAGGCCTTTTCTCATTAGAGCGGAGAAGGATGAGGGGCGACTTGATAGAGGTTTATAAGGTGATCAGGGGAATAGATAGAGTAGACAGTCAGAGACTTTTTCCCCGGGTGGAACACACCATTACAAAGGGACATAAATTTAAGGTGAAAGGTGGAAGATATAGAAGGGATATCAGAGGTAGGTTCTTTACCCAGAAAGTAGTGGGGGCATGGAATGCACTGCCTGTGGAAGTAGTTGAATCGGAAACATTAGGGACCTTCAAGCAGCTATTGGATAGGTACATGGATGACGGTAAAATGATATAGTGTAGATTTATTTGTTCTTAAGGGCAGCACGGTAGCATTGTGGATAGCACAATTGCTTCACAGCTCCATGGTCCCAGGTTCGATTCCGGCTTGGGTCATTGTCTGTGCGGAGTCTGCACGTCCTCCCCGTGTCTGCGTGGGTTTCCTCCGGGTGCTCCGGTTTCCTCCCACAGTCCAAAGATGTGCGGGTTAGGTGAATTGGCCAATGATAAATTGCCTTTAATGTCCAAATTGCCCTTGGTGTTGGGTGAAGGTGTTGAGTTTGGGTGGGGTGCTCTTTCCAAGAGCCGGTGCGGACTCGGGGGGCCGGGTGGCCTCCTTCTGCACTGTAAATTCCATGATAATCTATGATTAATCTAGGACAAAGGTTCGGCACAACATCGTGGGCCGAAGGGCCTGTTCTGTGCTGTATTTTCTATGTTCTATGTTCTATTTGCTGCCCAGTAGTAGTTACAAAAGTTTGGCAGTGCTAACCCTCCCACCCCACCCCCCCCCGACTACGCTCCAGCAACACTTTTTTCACTCACGCGGTTTTACCCGCCTACACAAAACCCGAAATCACCTTACACAGCCGTTTGAAAAAGGCTGTTGGGATGAAGATGGGGAGGCACTGAAAGACAAACAGGAATCTGGGGAGGACCGTCATTTTCACGGTCAATACCCTCCCCGCCAGTGATAGCGGGAGCATGTCCATAAAAGTCCTTCATTTGTTCTATTAGTCGGGACACGTTTAACTTGTGCATTACCTCCCATTCCCGGGCCACATGGATTCCCAGATATTGAAAGCTCTTCCCTACCATTCTAAGCGGCAGCTCTCCCAGTCTCCACTCCTGCCCTCTCACCTGGATCGCAAACATCTCGCATTTCCCCATGTTCAATTTATACCCCGAGAACCTGCCAAATTCCCCTAAAATCCGTATAATTTCCCCCATCCCCCTAACGGGTCCGAAATGTACTGGAGCAGGTCATCCGCGTAAAGCGAGACCGGATGTTCCATCCCCTCCCCGAACCAGTCCTTTCCAGTTCCTAGAAGCACTTAACGCCATGGCCAGTGGCTCTATGGCCAGATCAAACAACAGCGGGGAGAGGGGACACCCTTGCCTTGTCCCTCGGTGCAGTTTAAAATAGCCCGACATCAACCGATTCGTTCATACACTTACTACTGGTGCCTGATACTGTAACTGCACCCAGTCAATGAAGCCCTGACCAAACCCGAACCTTCCTAACACCTTCCACAAGTAATTCCACGCCACCCGATCAAAAGTCTTCTCCGCATCCATCGCAACCACCACCTCCATCTCCCCCCCCCCCCCCTTTAGGTCATCATGAGGACACTTAAGTGCCTCCTAACATTGGCCGTAAGTTGCCTGCCCTTTGCAAATCCTGTCAGGTCTTCCCCTATCACTCCGGGACACAGTCCTCTATCCTTGTGACCTTTACCATATTCAGTAGAGAAATTGGCCTGTATGACCCGCATTGCTCAGGGTCCTTCTCCCGTTTCAGAATCAGTGAAATCGAGGCCTGTGACATTGTTGGGGGAACCCCTCTCCCTTGCCTTATTAAATGACCTCAGCAGCTGTGGGCCCAATACCTCCGAAAACTTCTTGTAGAATGCCACCGGGTAGCCGTCTGGCCCCGGCCCCGGCCCCAGCCCCTCCATTATTTCCTCAATTTCAATTGGGGATCCCAGCTTTTAGAACATAGAACATAGAACGATACAGCGCAGTACAGGCCCTTCGGCCCACGATGTTGCACCGAAACAAAAGCCATCTAACCTACACTATACCATTATCATCCATATGTTTATCCAATAAACTTTTAAATGCCCTCAATGTTGGCGAGTTCACTACTGTTGCAGGTAGGGCATTCCACGGCCTCACTACTCTTTGCGTAAAGAACCTACCTCTGTCCTATATCTATTACCCCTCAGTTTAAAGCTATGTCCCCTCGTGCCAGCCATTTCCATCCGCGGGAGAAGGCTCTCACTGTCCACCCTATCCAACCCCCTGATCATTTTGTATGCCTCTATTAAGTCTCCTCTTAACCTTCTTCTCTCCAACGAAAACAACCTCAAGTCCATCAGCCTTTCCTCATAAGATTTTCCCTCCATACCAGGCAACATCCTGGTAAATCTCCTCTGCACCCGCTCCAAAGCCTCCACGTCCTTCCTATAATACGGTGACCAGAACTGTACGCAATACTTCAAATGCGGCCGTACCAGAGTTCTGTACAGCTGCAACATGACCTCCTGACTCCGGAACTCAATCCCTCTACCAATAAAGGCCAACACTCCATAGGCCTTCTTCACAACCCTATCAACCTGGGTGGCAACTTTCAGGGATCTATGTACATGGACACCTAGATCCCTCTGCTCATCCACACTTTCAAGAACTTTACCATTAGCCAAATATTCCACATTCCTGTTATTCCTTCCAAAGTGAATCACCTCACACTTCTCTACATTAAACTCCATTTGCCACCTCTCAGCCCAGCTCTGCAGCTTATCTATATCCCTCTGTAACCTGCTACATCTTTCCACACTATCAACAACACCACCGACTTTAGTATCGTCTGCAAATTTACTCCCCCACCCTTCTGCGCCTTCCTCTAGGTCATTGATAAAAATGACAAACAGCAACGGCCCCAGAACAGATCCTTGTGGTACTCCACTTGTGACTATACTCCATTCTGAACATTTCCCATCAACCACCACCCTCTGTCTTCTTTCAGCTAGCCAATTTCTGATCCACATCTCTAAATCACCCTCAATCCCCAGCCTCCGTATTTTCTGCAATAGCCTACCGTGGGGAACCTTATCAAACGCTTTGCTGAAATCCATATACACCACATCAACTGCTCTACCCTCGTCTACCTGTTCAGTCACCTTCTCAAAGAACTCGATAAGGTTTGTGAGGCATGACCTACCCTTCACAAAGCCATGCTGACTATCCCTGATCATATTATTCCTATCTAGATGATTATAAATCTTGTCTCTTATAATCCCCTCCAAGACTTTACCCACTACAGACATGAGGCTCACCGGTCTATAGTTGCCGGGGTTGTCTCTGCTCCCCTTTTTGAACAAAGGGACCACATTTGCTATCCTCCAGTCCTCTGACACTATTCCTGTAGCCAATGATGACATAAAAATCAAAGCCAAAGGTCCAGCAATCTCTTCCCTGGCCTCCCAGAGAATCCTAGGATAAATCCCATCAGGTCCCGGGGACTTATCTATTTTCAGCCTGTCCAGAATTGCCAACACCTCTTCCCTACATACCTCAATGCCATCTAATCTATTTACCTGGAGCTCAGCATTCTCTTCCACAACATTATCTTTTTCCTGAGTGAATACTGACGAAAAATATTCATTTAGTATCTCGCCTATCTCTTCAGACTCTACACACAACTTCCCATCCCTGTCCTTGACTGGTCCTACTCTTTCCCTAGTCATTCGCTTATTCCTGACATACATATAGAAAGCTTTTGGGTTTTCCTTGATCCTTCCTGCCAAATACTTCTCATGTCCCCTCCTTGCTCGTCTTAGCTCTCTCTTTAGATCCTTCCTCGCTACCTTGTAAATATCCATCGCCCCAAATGAAACTTCACACCTCATCTTCACATAGGCCTCCTTCTTCCTCTTAACAAGAGATTCCACTTCCTTGGTAAACCACGGTTCCCTCGCTCGACGCCTTCCTCCCTGCCTGACCGGTACATACTTATCAAGAACACGCAGTAGCTGATCCTTGAACAAGCTCCACTTATCCAGTGTGCCCAACACTTGCAGCCTACTTCTCCACCTTATCCCCCCAAGTCATGTCTAATGGCATCATAATTTCCCTTCCCCCAGCTATGAACTGGTTTTCCACCAGTTCATCCTCCACCCTCGGGAACCTCAACTGATCCAAAAACTACCTCATCCCCTCCACACCAGCCGGGGGTTCCGACTCATATAATTTACTGTCGAAGTCCTTACACACTTCATTTACCCCCACTGGGTCCAGATCGCATTCCCACCTCTGTTATTTACTCTCCCTATTTCCCTGGCCGCTTCCCTTTTCCTAAGCTGGTGCGCTAGCATTCTGCTTGCCTTTCCCTGTACTCATAGATCGCTCCCCTTGCCTTCCTCAGTTGGTCCTCCGCCTTCCCTGTAGTCAGCAGCCCAAGCTCCACCTGTAGTCTCCGTCGCTCCTTCAGTAACCCCGCGTCCGGGGCCTCTGAGTATCTCCTATCCACCTGGAGTATCTCCCCAACCAACCTATCCTTCTCTGCTCGTTCCACCTTTTCCCTATGGGCCCGTATCGAGATTAATTCCCCTCTGTCCACTGCCTTCAGAGCTTCCCACACCGTTGCTGCCGAGACCTCCCCGTATCATTTATTTCCAGATAGTTCTGGGTGGACTTACTCGCCCGCCCACAGACCGCCTCATCTGCTAATAGTCCCACATCCAACCGCCATGACGGACGCTGCCCTCTTCCATACTAACCTGTAGATCCACCCAATGTGGGGCATGATCCGACACTGCAATTGCCGAGTACTCGGTATCCGCCACCCCAGGCAGTAGAGCCCTGCTCAGAATAAAAAAGTTGATCCGGTAATATACTTTGTGGACATGGGAGAAAAAAGAAAACTCCTGCACTCTTGGACGTCCAAACCTCCATGGGTCCACTCCCCCCATCTGTTCCATAAATCCCTCCAATTCCCTCCCTGACTTAGATTTTGACCGGTCCAACCCTGGATCAATGATTGTTGAAGTCTCCCCCATGATCAAACTATGTGACTCTAGGTCTGGGATCTTACCCGCCTCATAAATTCCCCATCATCCCAGTTTGGTGCATAGATGTTCACAAGAACCACCCGCATCCCCTCCAGCTTCCCACTCACTATTATGTACCTGCCCCCCGTATCTGACACGATTCTCCCTGCTTCAAATGACACCCGTTTGTTAATCAGGATCGCAACCTCTCTGCTCTTCGAGTCCAGCCCTGAGCGGAATACCTGGCTAATCCACCCCTTCCTCAATCTGGTCTGATCTATAACCCTGAGGTGTGTCTCTTGCAGCATTGCCACGTCTGTCTACAGCCCCTGAGATGCGCGAACACTTGAGCCCTCTTGACCGGCCCGATTTGCCCTCTGACGTTCCAAGTGATCAACCTGGTCGGGGGACTCTCTCTCTCTCTCAGCCCCCCCCCCCCCCCCCCCCCCCCCCCCCCTCCCACGCCCACTGCCGACTAGCCAGTACCCTTCTTAGGCCAGCCTCCCACATCCATCGCAATCACGTGTCCTTCGCCTCCTCGAGCCCGCCCTTGGGCATCCAAAGAAGGTAATAAAGAGGAAGAAAATAAACTACGAGGCAAACTACTAGCGCAAAATATTAAAAATTGATGATAAGCGCTTCTTTAAATATATAAATAAGAAGAGAGAGGTCAAACTGAATATTGGCCCCTTAGAAAATGAATCTTCGGAGATGGTTCTTGGAAACAAGGAAATTGAAGAGTTAAACAGATACTTGGCATCAGTCTTTATGACGGGAGATACTTTGAATACCCTATTAATATTAAGGAATTCGGGGAGGAATTAGGGCGGCATGGTAGCACTGTTGCTTCACAACTCCAGGGACCCGGGTTCGATTCCCGGCTTGGGTCACTGCCTGTGTGGAGTCTGCGTATTCTCCCCTTGGCTGGGTGGATTTCCTCCGGGTGCTCCAGTTTCCTCCCACAAGTCCTGAAAGACGTGCTGTTAGGTAAATTGGATCTTCTGAATTCTTCCTTTGTGAACCCAACCAGGTGCAGGAATGTGTGCGACTAGGGGCTTTTCACAGTAACTTCATTGCACTGTTAATGAAAGCCTACTTGTGACACGAATAAAGATTACTATAAATATTATCACCATCACTGGAGAAGTAGTATTAAACAAACTAATGAGGCTAAAAGCAGATAGGTCCCCTGGCCCTGGTGGCTTGAAGCCTAGGATCCTAAAAGAAGTAGCTCCAGAGCTAGTGGATGCACGAGTTGTAATTTTCCAAAAATCCTTGGATTCTGGAGAAATACCGGAGGATTGGAAAACTGCCAATAGAACATAGAGCATACAGTGCAGTAGGAGACCATTTGGCCCATCGAGTCTGCACCGACCCACTTAAGCCCTCACCCACCCTATCCCGGTAACCCACTAACCCCTCCTAACTTTTTTTGGTCACTAAGGGGCAATTTAACATGGCCAATCCAGCTAATCTGCACATGTTTGGACTGTGGAGAGGAAACCGGAGCACCCGGAGGAAACCCACGCAGACACGGGGAGAACGTGCAGACTCCGCACAGACAGCGAACCAGCAGGGAATTGAACCTGGTAGCCTGGCGCTGTGAAGCCACAGTGCTAATCACTTGTGCTGCCCATAATTTCCAAATGTAATTTTCTTTTTTTTTTAAACAAACAATTTTTAATGAGGTATTTTTGGCATAACAGACAATCACAGTACAAAAACAATAGAGTACAAAGAACAGTAATCAAAAAGCAACCGTCGACATCCATCCCTCCCAAGGCCTGCCTATTTAACCCCCTACTCTATACTACCCTTAAACCGCCCCCCCTCCGCCCCCTGCTGACGATCAGTTCTCCGCAAAGATGTCAATGAATGGTTGCCACCTCCGGGCGAACCCTGACACCGACCCTCTCAAGGCGAACTTGATCTTTTCCAGGCCGAGAAAGCTCGCCATGTCGGTTAACCAGGCCTCTGACTTCGGAGGCCTAGACTCCCTCCAAGCCAGTAATATCCGCCACCGGACTACCAAGGCAGAAAAGACCAGAACATCTGCCTCTCGCTCCTCCTGGACACCCGGGTCCTCCAACATCCCAAAGATCTCTACCCCTGGACTCATTTCCACCCTTGACTTCAATACCCTGGACATGACATCCGCGAACCCCTGCCAATATCCCCTAAGTTTTGGGCATGCCCAGTACATATGGACATGGTTCGCTGGTCCACCCGCACACCTGACACACTTGTCTTCCACCCCAAAAAATCACTCATCCTGGTCGCTGTCATGTACGCCTGCCCTGCTCAGCGCCTCCGGCCATTGGCCGTCTTCCATCTCACCCCCCAGTTGCTCCTCCCACTTATGCTTCAGCTCCTCTATATGCGTCTCCTGCGCCCCCATTAATTCTTTGTAGATGTCCGAGATGCTCTCCTCCCCCACCCATCCCCTCGACACTATCCTATATTGAATCCCTCTTAGTGGCAGGAGTGGGAAGGATGATACCTGCCTGCACAAAAAGTCCCCCACCTGAAGATATCTAAAATCATTCCCTGCTGCCAGCCCAAATTTCTCCTCCAGCGCCCTCAAGCTGTGGAAACTCCTTTCCAGAAACAGGTCTCCCATCTTCTCAATTCCCGCCCTTTGCCATACCCGAAACCCCCCATCTAAGCTCCCAGGAGCGAACCGATGATTGTCACATATTGGGGACCAAACCGATGCACCCACTGCACCAACATACCTGCTCCACTGACCCCAGATCCTCAGGGCCGCCACCACCACGGGACTGGCAGAATATCTCGCTGGTGGGAACGGCAAAGGAGCCGTTATCAGCGCCGCCAAGCTGGTGCCCCTGCATGAGGCTGCCTCCATCCGCTCCCAAGCCGCCCCCGTCCCCACCACCCACTTCCTTACCATCGCAATATTGGCCGCCCAATAATAATTACTAAAATTTGGCAGGGCCAGCCCCCCCTCACCCCGATTCCTCACGAGCATCACCTTTTTCAACCGTGGGGACTTACCTGCCTAAACAAAGCCCAAAATAATCTTGTTGATCCTCTTAAAAAAGGATGAAAATCGGGAGGCATTGGAACACAAATAAAAATCTCGGCAATACTGTCATCTTAACCAGTGACAGCGGGAGCGCATCCCATCTCCAAAACTCGCCCCTCATCTGCTCAACCAGCGGGGCAAGCTCAACCTCTGTAACCGGCCCCAGTCGTGCACCACTTGTATCCCCAGATATCTAAAATTGTCTCCCACTAACCTGAACGGTTAATCCCCCAGCTGGCCCTCCTGACCCATTGCCTGGACTAATAACTTCGTCATAGTCAATTTGTATCCCAAAAAACGGCCGAATTCCCCCAGAATCGCCATAATCTCCCTCATCCCTGCCCCTGGATCTGCTACATATCGGAGTAAGTCACCCGCATACAGCGATACCCTATGCTCCACCCCCCCCCCCCCCCCCCCAACCAGCCCTTTCCAGCCCCTAGAAGCTCTTAGAGCAATTGCCAGCGGCTCTATGGCTAACGCAGTGGGGAGAGGGGACATCCCTGCCTTGTCCCGGTGCAGCCTAAAATAGTCCGAGGTCGTCTTATTTGACCTTACACTGGCTTCTGGGGCCTGGTACAACAGCCTGACCCAGTCGACAAAGCGCCTACCAAACTCAAACCATCCCAGCACCTCCCATAGTTAGTCCCACTCTACCCGGTCAAACACCTTCACCGCGTCCATGGCCACAACTACCTCAACTTCCCTTCTCTCCGGGGGCATCATAATCACATTAAGCAGCCTTCTTATATTGGCTACCAACTGCCTACCCTTGACAAATCCGGTTTGGTCCTCCATAATCACCCCCGGCACACAATCTTCAATCCTGGAGGCCAACACCTTGGCCAGCAACTTAGCGTCCACATTAAGTAACGAGATCGGCCTACCAGACCCACATAGCTCTGGGTTCTTGTCCCGCTTCAATATTAGCGAGATGGTGGCCTGTGACATCGTCGGGGGAAGCACCCCTCTATCCCTCGCCTCGTTAAAAACCTCGCCTCGTTAAAAACCTTAACCAGCAACGGCCCTAATATCCCCGAAAATTTCTTGGAGAATTCCACCGGGATCCCGTCTGGCCCCGGAGCTTTACTCTACTGCATCGCCTTCAAGCCCTCAGATATTTCTTCGGCCCTAATCGTCCAACCCGTCCAAAAAGCGTCTCATCTCCTCAGGCCCCGTGGGGGGTTCCGAGCGATAGAGTCCGCTATAAAAGTCCCTAAACGCCGTGTTTAGCCCAGCCGAGTCCCCTACCAGGTTCCCATCTCCGTTGACCACCTTATCAATTCCCCTGGCCGCCTCCCTCTTCCTCAACTGCTGTGCCAGCATTCTGCTGGCCTTCTCTCCATATTCATACAGCGTCCCCCTCGCCTTTCTAAGCTGCTCCACTGCCTTGCCTGTGGACAGTATCCCAAACTCAGCCTGCAGCCTCCGGCGTTCCCTTAACGGTTCCGCCCCTGGGGTCACCGCATACCTCCTATCTACCCGTAGGATATCCGTAGGATATATTATTATTGATCAGTCGGTCCGTCTCTGCCCTGTCCGGCTTGTCCCTATGAGCTCGGATTGAGATCAGCTCCCCTCTCACCACTGCCTTCAGCGCCTCCCAGACCACCGCTGCTGAGGCTTCCCCCGTGTCGTTGACCTGCAGGTAGTCCTGCATGCACTTCCCTACTCTCTCGCACACTGCCTCGTCCGCCAAAAAGCCCACATCCAATCGCCACTGCGGGCGTTGGAAACTCTCCTCACTAACCTGTAGTTCCACCCAGTGTGGGGCCTGGTCCGAGATAGTGATGGCCGAGTACCCAGAGTCCACCACCCCCGCCAGCAGATCCCTGCTCAAAATGAAAAACCTACAGATTCACCTGAGGAGGGAGCAGCGCTCCGAAAGCTAGTGACATCGAAACAAACCTGTTGGACTTTAACCTGGTGTTGTAAGACTTCGTACTCAAAATGAAAAAGTCAATCTGGGAATACACTTTATGTACATGCGAGTACAAAGAATACTCCCTAACCGTCGGCTCCCTAAACCTCCTCGGGTTGACCCACCCCCCCATCTGCTCCATGAACCCTATCAGCTCCTTTGCCATCACTGGCACCCTCCCCATTTTCGAGCACGACCGGTCCAGGCCGGGGCCGATAACCGTATTAAAATCCCCTCCCATCACCAGCTTGTGCGAGTCCAGATCCGGTATCTTCCCCAGTACCCTCTTAATGAATTCAACATCGTCCCACTTCAGCGCATAGACATTAACCAATACCACCTTCCTCCCCTCCAGCTTACCGCTCACCATAACATAACGGCCCCCCCCCCGTCCGAAGCTATACTGCCCGCCTGGAATTGCACCCGCTTATTATTTAAAATCGCCACCCCTCTTGTCTTGGTATCCAGCCCCGAATGGAAGACCTGACTGACCAAGCCCTTCCTCAGCATAACTTAATCTGCTACTTTCAGGTGTGTCTCTTGCAACATCACCATGTCCGCCTTCAGAACCCTCAGGTGCGCGAACACACGGGCCCTCTTGACAGGCCCATTCAACCCTCTAACGTTCCAGGTGATCAGCCTGGTTGGGGGGCACCGCGCCTCCCCATCCCCGCCGATCAGCCATCCCCCTTTCTGGGCCCGCCCATGCGCAGCGCCGCCACCTGCCGGCCTCCAGGTAGCCCTCACCCCCGACCTCCACTCTGTCCCCGAACCCAGGTCCCTCCCTCGTCAGCAGAGTAACTCCTCACCCCAGCAACATTAGCCTATAACCCAACCCCTGCCCCGTATTGAACCAATACACAACCCCCACTGTGCTTGCGTGGACTAGTTCACCGAGCTAGCCTGGTGACCCTCGCCTCCAGCGCCAGAAAGTCTCCCACCTATTGTTCCCTACAACCCTCCCCCCGCCCATCGAAACCGCTTCCCGCATCAAACCAAAACCGAACAATCTCCTAATTACCAGAGGAGACAGCCCAAGAGAGACAGAGGCCCCCACAAGAAAACCCCTCAATAATACAATTTAAAGTAATACAAAATAAAGAAAGCCCCCACCAACCACCCCCATCAAAACACCGAAAAAAACAACAAAAACCAAATAGCTTTTACTCCCCCACCTTCATCCAAACTTCAAAGACAAAAAAAAGGGCAACAATCAAGCCATATATACATCGTTCAAGGAAAGAGAAAGATACTGCCACTGAAGTCCAAACAGTTCTCAGTCCTGCGCCAGACCCTTCTTCTTGGCAAAGTCCATCACCTCTTCGGGCGACTTGAAGTAATGCTGCTGGTTCTCATGAGTGACCCAGAGGCGCGCCAGGTAGAGGAGCCCGAACTTCACTTTCTTCTTGAACAGGATCTCCTTCACTTGCCTGATGCCTGCCCTCCTTCTGGCCACATCCACACTCAGGTCCTGATAGACGCGCAGTAAACTATTGTCCCACTTGCAGCTCCAGGTACATTTGGCCCACTGGAGGACGCACTCTTTATCCAAAAATCTGTGGAACCAAACCACCATCGCTCTTGGTGGGGTTCCCCGACCGTGGCTTCCTCACCATCGCCCTGTACTGTAGCCACCTAAATTGGCTCCCGATTTAAAATGGCGAACGGCAAAGGCTGATGGGAAAGTTAACCAACACAGGCAGAAAGCAGCAGGTGCAGGTTTGCTGTGTATTTAACTCTGCAAAAGCCCAGACAGCATCGATACCAGCGACCATCAGCATAACAATGTAGCAGCCATCTACATACTGATGAGCAATCCCCGGGAACAATGGCAACATTTGGGACACTCAAAACTAAGCCAGACTCCCCGGCGCCAGCAGGAGCCAACACAAAAGAGGTTAACAAACACCTCGACCACCCATCGATCAGGGAACCGCTCCAGTATTGGAGAAATCGAACCAAGCGATTGGAACGAAGTCCAATCACCTAGAACCAGGTCCAGGGTCCGCCCCGAAAGGCGGGAAGTCCCTGGGGACCATAAGAGTTAAGCCCCAAGTTCAAATCGCTCTCTTCATCTCTTCGTCTGCCCGGGTCACCCAGCAACGTGAACCAACCATGACCGGTGCAGTGACCACCGAAAGAAGTAAGTCTTAATTCAACGCTCGCTACGAGATAGGCGCTCCTAGGTACCAACCCGTACCAACTTCGAATCCCGCAAACTCAGAACCCGAACGAAAGGCCATTTGTTCCCCTGACCTGGTGGGCCAGTCCGAAGTTAAGTATAGGCCTGTTAGTTGTAGAAGTAGCTTAGACGTAGAATTTGTGCATGAGTAGCGATTACTGTGTACAATAAATGTGCTTTGATTTGAATCTTACTAATCGGTGTATTGAGTTATTGATCATTACTTGGACTTGAACCTCGTGGCGGTACATAAGATACCTGGTGACTCGAGAGCAAAGGTAATAAAACCGAGCAATTGAACCAACCGGAAAGTTAGCAACAGTACGACCTGTCCACCTCCAACGGTTGGGGAAAAGCCCCCTTCCCCAGAAGCTTCTGGAACATATTTACTACAAAAGCGCCAGCATCAGTCCCCTCAGCTCCTTCAGGGAGACTGACAATTCTTAAGTTCTGCCGACGCGTGCTGTCTCCAGCTCTTCCACCTTTTCTAACAGCTTTTTCTGCTGATCCTTCAGCACCCCCACCTCCTGCTCCATTACCGTTTGGTGCTCCTCCTGGTCCGCCAGCGCTTTCTCCAACTTCTGCATCGTCCGATCCTGGGCATCCAGCCTGCGTTCCAGCCGATCGATAGACTCCTTTATTGGGTCGAGACAATCTTGTTTCTGTCTGGCGAAGCCCTCTTGTGTGACTTGCAGCAGCTCCTCCATCGATGGCTGGGCCGTCGCAGCAGGGGTCCGAACCTCGGCCATGTTAGCTTCAGCAGCCACTTCTACCCAGCCCTTGCTTATCTTTCTATTTCTTCGCATACGATCCCTTTGGGTTCTCCGTTCCATGCACCACTGTGTGGATGCAGTGCTTAAATGCCCAACTTTCAAAATCAGAACTCAAAGCCACAAAAGATGTTGGGGGAAAAGGTACAAAAGCCCGGCCAGAGCCAAGTGTGCGACTTACTCCCTCATAGCTGCCACCGGAAGACCCCAAATGTAATTTTCAATGTAATTTTCAAACCCAGGATCGCGGGCGGGTATCGGGAGTGTTGCGGGGCCATGCGTCGCTGTGTTCCCGATCGCAGGAAGAATTGCTCAGTGGTATGACTGGTATTGAAAAATGCTGGTCATAACCGGCTTTCAGAATGTCGGCCGTTCCGCGTGCCCCCTCAGCAGTGTGCAGGTCCGCTGCCCAGTGGAGCAGAACGCCTGATCCAGTGGCAGATTTTTGTTTTTATTTAAATCGCTGGAGTGGTGGCAGAGAGCAGGTCATGCGCCCCGAACGAACACTGACAACACGTGTTCTGGGCGCGCGAGAGCGATTCCTCCATTTTACAGCTGCCAGCAGAGCTGGTGTGAGCTGCAGGGCCTCTGGTGAACAACCCAGGAAGAAGAAGCTAAAAACAGCACCAAAGCAGCATAAAGATGATGGCTTGAGGAGTGGGTTATTCATAGAATTTACAGTGCAGAACAAGGCCATTCGGCCCATTCAGCCTGCACTGGCCTTGGAAAGAGCACCCTTGAAAATCCCACTTCTCCACCCTATCCCTGTAACCCAGTAACCCCACCTGACCTTTTGGACGAAAGGGCAATTCACCTAACCTGCACATCTTTGGACTGTGGGAGGAAAGTGGAGCACCCGGAGGAACCCTACGCAGACACGGGGAGAAAGTGCAGACTCCACACAGTCACCTGAGGCCATAATTGAACCTGGGACCCTGGAGCTGTGAGGCAGCAGCGCTAACCCCTGTGCCTCCATGCCCCCCCACTGCAAATCAGGATGCAGTTCATGTCTGTTCATGTCTGTTATATGCAGGGAAGCACTTGCAAATGAAAGTTTAAAACCCCCAAAACTTCAAAGACATTTTAAGACGAAGCATACCGAGTTCGAGGACAAACCTCTTTATTTTCTTCAATGGATTTAGTGAGACCTTAAATTATCAGCTGAAGTCATTATCAGAAATGTAACATTGAATAACAAAGCAAATGGGATTGTGAGGACCAAGCAGGCTCACCTGTCACATTAAAGGGGAAAATGATGGGTTGTGAAATAAAAGAAGATGGTTGTAGTTGTTGGAAGCCAGTCATCTTTGCCCTAGAGCATCACTGCTGGAGTCTTTCAACTGGTCCAATCACTTTTGTATACGTTCATGGGACATGGGCATCGCCAGCATTTATTGTCCATCACTAATTGCTGTGGGTCTGGAATCACATGTAGGCCAGACCAGGTAGAGTTGGCAGATTTCCTTCCCTAAAACCCAGAAGGGTTTTTACAACAAGCTGCATTGGTTTCATGGTCATCATTAGATTTTTAATTCCAGATTCTTATTGAATTCAAATTTCACCGTCTGCAGTGGTGGGATTCGACCCCGTGTCCCCAGAGCATTATCCTGGGTTTCTGGTTCACTAATCCAGTGACAATACCACTACGCCACAATACCACTATGCCACCGCCTTCTCTTACCTCTCATTCAACATTCTAGAGATCATCATTGACCAGAAATACAATTAAACTAGCCCCATAAATGCCATGGTTTATTACAGCTATTCAGACACTGGGTTCTGAGACACAAGGTTCCCACTGGTGCACATAATAAAATCAAAGTTGACACAACACAAGCTTCATAAGAGTGGCTTAATATTGTATTACTCTGACAAGTATCTCACCACCTGACTTGCCATGCCTGTCCATGCTTCCAGGACACAAATTACTAAAACAGTGAAATACTCTCCACTTACCTGGTCCCCTAACAGAGATATATGAATCATCGGCAGCCACAGGTGAGGTGCCTGAAGATTGGAGAATGGCGACTGTTGTGCCCTTGTTTAAGAAGGGCAGCAGGGAAAAGCCTGGGAACTACAGACCGGTGAGCCTAACGTCTGTAGTAGGTAAGTTGCTAGAAGGTATTCTGAGAGACAGGATCTACAAGCATTTAGAGAGGCAAGGACTGATTCGGGGCAGTCAGCATGGCTTTGTGCGTGGAAAATCTAGTCTCACAAATTTGATTGAGTTTTTTGAGGGGGTGACCAAGAAGGTAGATGAGGGCAGTGCAGTAGACGTTGTCGACATGGACTTTAGCAAAGCCTTTGACAAGGTACCGCATGGTAGGTTGTTGCAGAAGGTTAAAGCTCACGGGATCCAGGGTGAGGTTGCCAATTGGATTCAAAATTGGCTGGACGACAGAAGACAGAGGGTGGTTGTAGAGGGTTGTTTTTCAAACTGGAGGCCTGTGACCAGTGGTGTGCCTCAGGGATCGGTGCTGGGTCCACTGTTATTCGTGATTTATATTAATGATTTGGATGAGAATTTAGGAGGCATGGTTAGTAAGTTTGCAGATGACACCAAGATTGGTGGCACAGTGGATAGTGAAGAAGGTTATCTAGCATTGCAACGGGATCTTGATCAATTAGGCCAGTGGGCCGACGAATGGCAGATGGAGTTTAATTTAGATAAATGTGAGGTGATGCATTTTGGCAGATCGAATCAGGCCAGGACCTACTCAGTTAATGGTATGGCGTTGGGGAGAGTTATAGAACAAAGAGATCTAGGAGTACAGGTTCATAGCTCCTTGAAGGTGGAGTCGCAGGTGGACAGGGTGGTGAAGAAGGCATTCGGCATGCTTGGTTTCATTGGTCAGAACATTGAATACAGGAGTTGGGACGTCTTGTTGAAGTTGTACAAGACATTGGTACGGCCACACTTGGAATACTGTGTGCAGTTCTGGTCACCCTATTATAGAAAGGATATTATTAAACTAGAAAGAGTGCAGAAAAGATTTACTAGGATGTTACCGGGACTTGATGGTTTGAGTTATAAGGAGAGGCTGGATAGACTGGGACTTTTTTCCCAGGAGCGTAGGAGGCTTAGGGGTGATCTTATAGAGGTCTATAAAATAATGAGGGGCATAGATAAGGTAGATAGTCAACATCTTTTCCCAAAGGTAGGGGAGTCTAAAACTAGAGGGCATAGGTTTAAGGTGAGAGGGGAGAGATTCAGAAGGGCCCAGAGGGGCAATTTCTTCACTCAGAGGGTAGTGAGTGTCTGGAATGTGCTGCCAGAGGTAGTAGTAGAAGCGGGTACAATTGTGTCTTTTAAAAAGCATTTAGATAGTTACATGGGTAAGATGGGTATAGAGGGTTATGGGCCAAGTGCGGGCAACTGGGACTAGCTTAATGGTAAAAACTGGGTGGCATGGACTGGTTGGGCCGAAGGGCCTGTTTCCATGCTGTAAACTTCTATGATTCTATGCAGCTGTCACAACCATCAAGAACCTCAACATTGTCAAAATCAAATGCAGTCTGCCTCAGGAACCACGGCAGCAACTTGCCAAGGCTGCTGCTTCCAAGCAGGGAATCATGAGAGAGAGAAGGGCAGCAGATGCATGGGGACACAAGTTCCTTGTCAATCCATACTCCATCCTGACCTAGAACTGTATCATTGAGCCTGCATTGTCGCTGGATCAAAATCTTGGAACTCCCTGTCTCTCACCATTTTGGAATCACCACATGGATAAAGAAGGCAGCTGACTACCATCACCTTCTCAATGGCAATAGATGCTGGTCTTTCTGGCAATTCCCATGTCCCTAAAAATGAATTAACAAAATAAAAATAATGGATGGGTAATCATTTGATGTGTGCCAAATTTCCTTGATACAGGAGCATGTATTGTAAAGTTGAATCTTAAATTGACGGCCTAATTTGTGCTATAAGGATCACAGACGGTCTGTAGCTGCACCATTTAGTTCCTGCTAAAACCCAACTAAAAACAGTAATCAGTAGGGCGCTCGAGAGTTACAAGTTAGCTAGGAAGGACCTAAAGAGAGAGCTAAGAAGAGCCAGGAGGGGACATGAAAAGTCTTTGGCAGGTAGGATCAAGGATAACCCTAAAGCTTTCTATAGATATGTCAGGAATAAACAAATGACTAGGATAAGAGTAGGGCCAGTCAAGGACAGTAGTGGGAAGTTGTGCGTGGAGTCCGAGGAGATAGGAGAGGTGCTAAATTAATATTTTTCGTCAGTATTCACACAGGAAAACGACAATGTTGTCGAGGAGAATACTGAGATTCAGGCTACTAGACTAGAAGGGCTTGAGGTTCAGAAGGAGGGGGTGTTAGCAATTCTGGAAAGTGTTAAAATAGATAAGTCCCCTGGGCCGGATGGGATTTATCCTAGGATTCTCTGGGAAGCTAGGGAGGAGATTGCTGAGCCTTTGGCTTTGATCTTTAATTCATCTTTGCCTCCAGGAATAGAGCCAGAAGACTGGGGGATAGCAAATGTTGTCCCCTTGTTCAAGAAGGGAAGTAGAGACAACCCCGGTAACTATAGACCAGTGAGCCTTACTTCTGTTGTGGGCAAAATCTTGGAAAGGTTTATAAGAGATAGGATGTATAATCATCTGGAAAGGAATAATTTGATTAGAGATAGTCAACACTGTTTTGTGAAGGGTAGGTCGTGCCTCACAAACCTTATTGAGTTCTTTGAGAAGGTGACCAAACAGGTGGATGAGGGTTAAAGCAGTTGATGTGGTTTATATGGATTTCAGTAAAGCATTTGATAAGGTTCCCCACGGTAGGCTACAGCAGAAAATACGGAGGCATGGGATTCAGGGAGATTTAGCAGTTTGGATCAGAAATTGGCTAGCTGGAAGAAGACAAAGGGTGGTGGTTGATGGGGAATGTTCAGACTGGAGTCCATAGAACATAGAACAATACAGCGCAGTACAGGCCCTTCGGCCCACGATGTTGCACCGAAACAAAAGCCATCTAACCTACACTATGCCATTATCATCCATATGTTTATCCAATAAACTTTTAAATGCCCTCAATGTTGGCGAGTTCACTACTGTAGCAGGTAGGGCATTCCACGGCCTCACTACTCTTTGCGTAAAGAACCTACCTCTGACCTCTGTCCTATATCTATTACCCCTCAGTTTAAAGTTATGTCCCCTCGTGCCAGCCATTTCCATCCGCGGGAGAAGGCTCTCACTGTCCACCCTATCCAACCCCCTGATCATTTTGTATGCCTCTATTAAGTCTCCTCTTAACCTTCTTCTCTCCAACGAAAACAACCTCAAGTCCATCAGCCTTTCCTCATAAGATTTTCCCTCCATACCAGGCAACATCCTGGTAAATCTCCTCTGCACCCGCTCCAAAGCCTCCACGTCCTTCCTATAATGCGGTGACCAGAACTGTACGCAATACTCCAAATGCGGCCGTACCAAAGTTCTGTACAGCTGCAACTTGACTTCCCGACTCCGGAACTCAATCCCTCTACCAATAAAGGCCAACACTCCATAGGCCTTCTGCACAACCCTATCAACCTGGGTGGCAACTTTCAGGGATCTATGTACATGGACACCTAGTCCAGTTACTAGTGGTGTCCCACAAGGTTCTGTTTTGGGGCCACTGCTGTTTCTCATTTTTATAAATGACCCCGGAGGAGGGCGTAGAAGGATGGGTGAGTAAATTTGCAGATGACACTAAAGTCGGTGGAGTTGTGGACAGTGCGGAAGGATGTTACAAGTTACAGAGGGACATAGATAAGCTGCAGAGCTGGGCTGAGAGGTGGCAAATGGAGTTCAATGCAGAAAAGTGTGAGGTGATTCATTTTGGAAGGAATAACAGGAAGACAGAGGACTGGGCTAATGGTAAGATTCTTGGCAGTGTGAGTGAGCAGAGAGATCTCGGTGTCCATGTACATAGATCCCTGAAAGTTGCCACCCAGGTTGAGAGGGTTGTTAAGAAGGCGTACGGTGTGTTAGCTTTTATTGGTAGAGAGATTGAGTTTCGGAGCCACGAGGTCATGTTGCAGCTGTACAAAACTCTGGTGCAGCCGCATTTGGAGTATTGCGTGCAATTCTGGTCGCCGCATTATAGGAAGGATGTGGAAGCATTGGAAAAGATGCAGAGGAGATTTACCAGAATGTTGCCTGTATGGAGGGAAGATCTTATGAGGAAAGGCTGAGGGACTTGTGGCTGTTTTCGTTAAGAGAGAAGAAGGTTAAGAGGTGACTTAATTGAAGCATACAAGATGATCAGAGGATTGGATAGGGTGGACAGTGGGAGCCTTTTTCCTCGGATGGTGATGTCTAGCACGAGGGGACATAGCTTTAAATTGAGGGGAGATAGATATGAGGGGAGTCAGAGGTAGGTTCTTTACTCAGAGAGTAGTAAGGGCGTGGAATGCCCTGCCTGCAACAGTAGTGGACTCGCCAACACTAAGGGCATTCAAATGGTCATTGGATAGACATATGGACGATAAGGGAATAGTGTAGATTGGCTTTATAATGGTTTCACAGGTCGGCGCAACATCGAGGGCCGAAGGGCCTGTACTGCGCTGTGATGTTCTA
Organism: Scyliorhinus torazame; assembly: GCF_047496885.1. Taxonomy (NCBI): domain Eukaryota; kingdom Metazoa; phylum Chordata; class Chondrichthyes; order Carcharhiniformes; family Scyliorhinidae; genus Scyliorhinus; species Scyliorhinus torazame. Next base: position 87,486,437 of record NC_092710.1, on the reverse strand, counting down.
TGTTCTAAATAAAATAGGCAATCCTTTTGCCTGTGCTCTGCAAATGGACACAAATCACAGCTGAGGTGAAGAGAAAACAAGGCCCATTCACGTGAGCTGATTAACCAGTTGTGTCTTCGGAGTGTTTCAAAATGCGGCCATTGTGGGTAAGACTGTCATTGATTAAAACCATCTGAAATGTCTCCATGATTCTGAGCAGCCAACGAAGCACTTTGGCCTATAACAGTCTTTCTCTTATTTTCCTTCTGGATGCTCCTTGTAGGTGTATCAATTTTTTTTATTTTTTATTATTCATTGGATGTGGGTGTCGCAGGCTGTGCCAGCATTTATTTATTTAATTAACCTTGTGGGGGCAGTTAAGATTGTATATCCATTGCTGTGGATCTGGAGTCACACGTAGGTCAGACCAGGTAAGGACGGCAGATTTCCTTCATGAGTGAACCAGATGGGTTTTTACGACAGTCATCAATGGTCATCATTGGACTTTTAATTGAGCTTAAATTCCATCACCTGCCACGGTGGGATTCGAACTCGGGTCCCCAGATCATTACCCTGGATTACTCATCCAGCGACAATACCACTGTGCCACCATCTCCCTTCAAAATACTTGTTTTTCAGTCAACTTTGAGCAAAGGAAGTTTTAATTCACAGCAAGTTAAAATAACAGTTGTGTAAGAACTAGTTTATTTTTTAGAATGGTTCCATTCCAAACTTTATGGAAAAAAAGCAACATAAGAATTTATGGTTCACGAAATTCCTAACTGAAGGCTGGAATGTGGCATGACTGATTAATCTTCGCACATGGAATTCTCAGTATGGGGCATATTTTCTCTTCACCTCAGCTGTGACTTGGGCTCTGAGCACAGGGTGCAAGTAAAGATATTCCACATTTAATTTGATTTTTATTTAGTTAGTTTCTGCCCTGACTAACTTCATTAAATGCTCCTTTTAAAAGCCCTTGTGAAAGCAATTTGAACCAACAATGAAAAGTGTTCTTTGACCTTGCAGCAATGTCGATTACAGCTTTTGTTTGTTGGTTAAAGATTAATTTTGTCGTCAATTATTTGAAGGAACTCTGTTTCCGTGAATGCAAAAATAATCAGAATGAGAAGAATAACTTCCACGAAGTTTACTTGAGATTTTCAAAACTTGTTTCTTTAAAAAGCCCCAACCTATGTTTCTTCAATCAAAGAACAAAGAAAAGTACAGCACAGGAACAGGCCCTTCGGCCCTCCAAGCCTGTAACGACCATGTTGCCCGTCTAAACTAAAATCTTGTACACTTCCGGGGTCCGTAGACGTGCAGGTTAGGTGGATTGACCATGATAAATTGCCCTTAGTGACGGTTAGATGGGGTTATTGGGTTACGGGAATAGGGTGGAAGCGAGGGCTTAAGTGGCTCAGTGCAGACTCGATGGGCCGAATGGCCTCCTTCTGCACTTGCAGGTTCTATGTATCCCTCTATTCCCATCCTATTCATGTATTTGTCAAGATGCCCCTTAAACGTCACTATAGTCCTTGCTTCCACCACCTCCTCCGACAGCGCATTCCAGGCACCCACTAACCTCGGTGTATAAAATTTGCCACGTACATCTCCTTTAAACCTTGCCCCTCGCACCTTAAACCTATGCCCCCTCGGAATTGACCACTCTACCCTGGGAAAAAGTCTCTGACTATCCACTCTGTCTATGCCCCTCATAATTCTGTCGATCTCTATCGGGTCGGCCCTCAACCTTTGTCGTTCCAGTGAGAACACACTAAGTTTATTCAACCTCTCCTCATAGCTAATGCCCTCCATACCAGGCAGCATCCTGGTAAATCTCTTCTGCACCCTCTCTAAAGCCTCCACATCCTTCTGGCAGTGTGGCGACCAGAATTGAACATTATACTCCAAGTAGGCCTGTTGTACCATCAATTCACTGCAAGACGATGAGAACGAGTGAACAGAGGCTTTATGAACCGAGAACTTGCCTGCCTGTGAGTTCAGTAACAATGCCCACAGGTGGCCAGGTCTATATACAGCCATGGGGGGGGGGGGCGGAGCCCACCTGGACTCCTGTAAAATACATGGTGGTAGATCGTATTACTATTTTCTGGTCATAGGCCACAGTACTAAACCGACAGTTTATACTATGGTGAATACATTCACCCCCTGTTAAAAAATGACGTCCGGCGGGGGTGAAGTGGGGTCATCATATATTCAGTCTGCCTGGAGGTCGGATTGTTCTTTTGGACCTCCTCAGCTCTGGCGGTGCAGCGGGTGCGGACGCTGCAGTTGATGACTCCGAGAGCGTGTTGTCTGGAGCTTCAGTCCGGCGTGTCGGCGTCGGTTGAGGGGAGGGTGTCGGCAGGGGGGTGGTGGATGGCGCCAGTGTAGGCGCGGGACAGTACATGAGCCCCAGGGGGGGCGTGGAGGGTGACGGGGGTGGGCGTTGGCTGGGGAACCAGCGGGCGCCAGGTCCCGTAGGGAGACCATATCTTGCCGTCCGTCTTGGTGCGCGACGTAGGCATATTGGGGGTTGGCATGCAGCAGCTGGACCCTCTCGACCAGGGGGTCGGTCTTATGGCTCCTCGTATGCTTCCGGAGATGGACGGGCCCCGGAGTTGTCAGCCAGGATGGAAGCGAGACCCTGGAGATGGACTTCCTAGGGAAGACAAACACACGGTCGTGAGGGGTCTCATTCGTGGCTGTGCAGAGGAACGACCTAAGCACGTCGGGGAGGACCTCCTGCCAGCGGGGAATCGGGAGACTTCTAGACCGGAGGGCAAGTAGAACGGCCTTTCATACTGTCGCGTTCTCCCTCTCCACCTGCCCGTTTCCCTGCAGTTGTAGCTCGTAGTCCTGCTCGAGGCGATGCCCTTACTGAGCGGGTACTGACGCAGCTCATCACTCATGAATGATGTGCCCCGGTCACTGTGGATGTATGCAGGGAAACCGAACAGGGTGAAGATGCTGTGCAGTGCCTTTATAACAGTGGCCGAGGTCATGTCAGGGCAAGCGACAGCGAAGGGGAAGCGGGAATACTCGTCAATGATGGCCAGGAAGTATATATTGCGGTTGGTGGATGGGAGGGGCCCTTTAAAGTCAATACTGAGGTGCTCAAAGGGCCGGGAGGCCTTTACCAGATGAGCCTTGTCTGGCCGATAGAAGTGCGGTTTGCACTCTGCGCAGACGTGGCAGTCCCTGGTCATTGCCCTGACCTCCTCGGTGGAGTAGGGCAGGTTGCAGGCCTTAATAAAGTGGGTAAGCCGGGTGACCCCCTGGTGACAGAGGTCATCGTGGATAGCTCGAAGTCGGTCATCTTGCGTGCTGGCACATGTGCCGCGGGACAGGGCATCTGAGGTCTCGTTGAGCTCCCCAAGACGATACTTGATATCGTAATTGTAGGTGGAGAGTTCGATCCTCCACCTCAAGATTTTGTCATTTTTACTTTTGCCCCGTTGTGCGTTGTCAAACATAAAGGCTACCGACCGTTGGGCGGTGACGAGTGTGAACCTCCTACCGGATAGGTAGTGCCTCCAATGCCGCACAGCTTCCACAATGGCTTGTGCTTCCTTCTCGACAGAGGCGTGTCGGATCTCGGAGGTGTTGAGGGTTCGGAAAAAGAAGCCTACTGGCCTGCCCGCCTGGTTGAGGGTGGCGGCCAGGGCGACGTCTGACGCATCGCTCTCTATCTGGAAGGGGACGGAATCGTCCACCACGTGCATTGCGGCATAGTTGGGGACCCACTGGGCAAAGTAGGAGAATAGCCCCAGGCATCGTTTGAGGTCCTTGAGGCTGTCGGGAAGGGGAAGTTCCGTGAGGGGGCGCATGCGGTCAGGGTCGGGCCCTCAGATCCCGTTTTCCAGGACATCGCCGAGGATGGCTAGCCGGGTGGTGCGGAAAACGCACTTGTTATATGTGAGGTTGAGGGATTGGGCGGTTTGGCAGAACCTCTGAAGGTTGGCGTCGTGGTCCTGCTGATCATGGCCGCAGATGGCCACATTGTCCAAGTACGGGTATGTAGCCCGCAGTCCATACTGGTCCACCATTTGGTCCATTGTTCTCTGGAAGACCGACACCCCATTAGTGACGCCGAAAGGGACCCTGAGGAAGTGGAAGAGCTGGCCGGCTGCTTCAAAAGCCGTGCAGTGCCGATCTTCCGGGCGGATCGGGAGCTGGTGGTAGGCTGACTTCAGATCTACCGTGGAGAAAACCCGGTATTGCGCGATTTAGTTGACCATCTCGGCAATGCGGGGGAGGGGGTACGCATCCAGTTGCGTGAACCGGTTTATAGTTTGGCTGTAGTCCACAACCATCTGATTATTTCCCCCGGTCCTGACAACTACCACTTGTGCCCTCCAGGGGCTGTTGCTGGACTCAATGACCCCCTCTCTCAAGAGTTGCTGGACCTCTGACTTGAAATAAGTCATGTCTTGTGCACTGTACCGTCTGCTCCTGGTGGCGACGGGTTTACAGTCGGGGGTGAGGTTCGCAAAGAGCGGGGGGGGGGGGGGGGGGGGGCGACCTTAAGGGTCGCAAGGCTACACACCATGAGGGGGGGGTAAGGGTCCGCCGAACTTTAGGGTCAGACTTCGGTGACTGCATTGGAAGTCTAGTCCAAGAGGTAGGGGGGCGCAGAGGTGAGGGAGGACATACATTTTAAATTTGGTGTACTCTGAGCCCTGTATCACGAGGTTCGCGACACAGTACCCCCGGATCTGCACCGAATGGGATCCGGAGGCAAGGGAGATTGTCTGGAATGCGGGGTAGAAGTGGAGGGAGCAGTGCCTTACCATGTCGGGGTGGACGAAGCTCTCTGTGCTCCCGGAGTCGAAAAGACTCTCTTGCCCATTGACCCGGACGACCATCATTGAATTTATAGGTGCTTTGGCTGCGACTGGTCGAGGGTGACGGTGCCGAGCTGCGGGTAGTCTGCTTGGTCGGATTATCGGAGTCACAAGATGGCGGTCCCCACGAGTCGCACGTGTCGGGCTGAGTTGAATATGGCGACGAAGATGGCCGCCCCATCGATCACACTTATCGATTGGTGTTGAAGATGGCGGCCCCCACGAGTTGCACAAGGCGGATGACGCGTCTGAAGGGGGCATTCCCAGCCGACACGCAGCCTCATTGCGGGGTCTGTGGGCCTGTGAATCCGTGGATCGGGCCTGGTACGCTCTAGACTTCGGGGCTTTATGTCGGGCCAGGCAGACTGGCAAAATGTCCCTTTCTGCGGCAGACGCTGCATGTTGCGGTGCGGGCTGGGCAACGCTGCTGGGGGTGTTGGCCCTGACCGCAGAAGTAGCACGGCGGACCCCTGGTCTCGATGGACAGCCGCGCGGCACAGGCCTGAGACGTAGTCGGACCTGGTGAGGGCCGCGTCGGTGATGCCCACGAGGGGTTCGCTTGGTCCGCGGGAACGCGCTGAGGCTCTGGCAGACCACCTCTAATGAGGTGGCTGGTTTTACCGTGACCTGCAGGTCCGAGGCCCCGTTTTCCAGCAGTCGCTGCCTGACGTAGTTAGACCGGACCCCAGCCACGTAGGTGTCCCGGGTCTGCAGCTTCATGTGCTCCTCGGCCTTCACATCCTGGTAGTTGCAGTTTCTAGCGAGTAGGGGCAGGTTCACCAGGTACTCGTCCAGCGATTCCCCGGTGCGTTGAAGGCGGGTAATGAGCAGGTGCCGCCTGAACACCTCAGTTATGGGCTTCACGAAACGGCTTCCATAGTGATGTCTTCGGTTAATAAATTGTTATATCATCAATTCACTGCAAGACGATGAGAACGAGTGAACAGAAGCTTTATTAACCAAGAACCTGCCTGCCTGTGAGTTCAGTAACAATGAGTGCCGCCCACAGGTGGCCAGTCTATACACAGCCCCGGCGGGGGGGGGGGGGGGGGGGGGGGGGGGGAGCCGAGCCCACCGGGGCTCCTGTACAATACATGGTGGTAAATCATGACAGTGATCGCCCAGAACGTACCTCACAGTGCCAGTAGCCCAGGTTCATTTCCGGCTTGGGTGGGTGTGTGGAGTTTGCACTTTCTCCCCGTGTCTGCGTGGGTTTCCTCCGGGTGCTCCAGTTTCCTCCCACAGTCCAAAGACATGCAGGTTAGGTGGGGTTATCTGATTACGGGGATAGGGCGGGGGCGTGGGCCTAGGTAGGGTGCTGTATCAGAGGGCTAGTGCAGGCTCAATATGCCAAATATTTTGGACTGTTGTGCAGCACAGTAGCACAAGTGGATAGCACTGTGGCTTCACAGCGCCAGGGTCCCAGGTTCGATTCCCCGCTGGGTCACTGTCTGTGCGGAGTCTGCACGTTCTCCCTGTATCTGCGTGGGTTTCCTCCGGGTGCCCTGGTTTCCTCCTACAGTCCAAAGACGTGCAGGGTAGGTGGATTGGCCATGCTAAATTGCCCTTAGTGACCAAAGTGGTTAGGAGAGGTTATTGGGTTCCGGGAATGGGGTCGGTGCAGACTCAATGGGCCGAATGGCTTCCTTCTGCACTGTATGTTCTATGTTCTATATACTGGTTCCCCTTTATCCACCCTGCTTGTTACATCCTCAAAGAACTCCAATAAATTTGTCAAATACGATTTCCCTTTCACAAGAACATGTTGGCTCTGTCTGATTGTGTTATGATTTTCGGAATGTTCGATTACTACTTCCTTAATAGTAGTGTTATAACCTGCCTACTTACGATTGGCTGGGGACTAATGACTATCCCACAATCCTATGGGAGTATGAACTTCCCCAATGAGGGGGGGCGGAGAAACTCCTAGTATAAATAAGCTGGCCAGTTCAGGAACCAGCAGGAAGGAGAAGGTAGCAAGGGAAGTTACTGCTACTGTTATGTATATATTGTTATAGTAAATAAATGTTATTATTTTGTATCCTTAAAACGCGTGCTGGATTCTTCGTGGCCCTTATAAAACTGGCGACGAAGGTTAAAGTGAATAGCTGTCTACACTGCTGAAGCCACCTCCCTGGATTTTTGTTGGATACAGGTTGAAAGTTGTTTTCTATTATACCATGCCTCTGTACGGACGTTTGGATGTTTTTGATGCTGCGCTGGAAAGCTGGAACCAGTACACACAACGGATGCGTTACTATTTCCGGGCAAACAATATCACTGAAAACGAGCGCCAGGTGGTCATATTGCTCACCGCCATTGGGCCACAGACGTTTGGGGTGATTAGGAGCCTTACGTACCCAGCTGCGCCGGACACCAAAACATTTGACGAACTTGTGAATATAGTGGGGCAACACTTTAACCCAACCCCGTCCACGTTACCGGTTTAATACCGCTGAGAGGACCCCTGGAGAATCCCTTGCCGATTTTTTTTTTTATCCAGGCTACGCGGGATTGCGGAATACTGTGACTATGGTGAGACCTTGTCAGAAATGTTACGTGACTGTTTGGTTTGCGGTATTAACAATGCAGCAACCCAGAGAAAGTTGTTAGCGGAGCCAACATTGACTTTTCAACAGGCAATACAAATAGTCTTGTCCTGAGAGAGCGCAGAGCGAGGGGTACAGGAGCTACAGGGAATGGAAGTGCATGCCTTGGGGCGCAACCCTTTCTGCCCAAAAACGTCCCCCCGCACTCCTGCGGTACCTTGGGCGAGGCAACGACTGGACCGACGCCAGTGGCCATCGGACATTCCTCCCCGAGGGGAGCCTTCTCCAGAGCCAATGGATGAGGAGCCATGTCCGTATCAGACTTGTAGGCGCCGACCCCGTCGCGGACGGCGGTCCTGGGGACGCCAGAGGCACCGTCGTTCCGACCGAAACTGGGACCAGCCCAGGGGCCGTAACTGGGACCAGCCCAGAGGCCGTACCTTCCATGTGGATGAACCTGCGGCGACCACTCCTGAGGACGTGGAGACGGAGGACGACTGCCTGCAGCTGCATTGTGTGGCAGCTCCCTGTGTGGCCCCCATTAAGGTGACAGTACGGGTCAATGGCCACCCGCTGGAGATGGAGTTGGATACTGGTGCAGCGGTCTCCGTGATCGCCCAGAGGACATTCGACCGCATCAAGCAGGGTATACAGACCCTTACGTTAACTGACTCACAGGCCAGGTTGGCCACCTACACGGGGGAACCACTGGACATTGCAGGAACTACAATGACCCCTGTTGTCTATGGACGCCAGGAGGGGCGTTTCCCACTTATCGTAGTGCGTGGCCATGGGCCCAGCCTGTTGGGTCGGGACTGGTTGCGCCATTTGCGGTTGCAATGGCAGCACATCCTCCAAACAGTTTCTGGAGGGTTGACTGAGGTGCTAGGACGATACCCAGAGGTATTCCAGCCTGGTTTGGGGAAAATAAAAGGGGCCGTAGCCCGTATCCACGTTGAACCAGGAGCCACGCCGCGCTATTTCCGGGCACGCCCAGTGCCTTACGCTTTGCTCGAGAAGGTAGAAGGGGAGCTCACTCGTTTGGAGAGTTTGGGTATTATCAGGCCCGTCCGTTTTGCTGACTGGGCAGCACCAATTGTACCAGTAATGAAGCCAGATGCCACAGTTCGCTTGTGTGGCGACTATAAACTTACAGTGAATACAGTTTCCCGACTCGACCGATACCCAATGCATAGAGGATCTCTACGCGAAACTTGCAGGTGGACTCTCATTCACAAAATTAGATGTGAGTCACGCCTACCTGCAGTTGGAGCTGGACCCTGCCTCCCGACCATATGTAACAATTAACACACACCGGGGCCTGTATGAATATACACGGTTGCCCTTTGGAGTATCCTCTGCCTGCGCAATTTTTCAACGTGTTATGGAGGGCATTTTGAGTGGTTTACCACGTGTGCTGTCTACCTAGATGATGTGTTGATTACAGGGACGTCGGAGCAAGAGCATTTGGAAAATCTGGAGACTGTCCTTAGACGCCTTTCGGAGGCTGGAGTCCGTTTACGTCACACAAAGTGCGTATTTCAGGCAAAAGAAGTAGTCTACCTAGGTTATCGGGTGGACCGCGAGGGTCTGCACCCCGTCGCAGAGAAGGTGCGTGCAATTCAACATGCCCCCACCCCGACTGACACTTCGCATCTTCGTTCTTTTCTCGGTCTCGTAAACTATTACGGGAAGTTCCTCCCCAATCTGGCAACTACGCTGGCCCCTTTGCACCTGCTGCTAAAGAAAAATCACACCTGGGTTTGGGGTCAGCCGCAAGAAACCGCTTTCCGGCGGGTAAAGCAACAATTGTCGTCGTCTGGGTTACTAACCCACTATGATCCGGGAAAGCCTTTGCTCGTCACATGTGATGCATCCCCGTATGGTATTGGGGCTGTCCTGTCCCACAAGATGGAGAACGGGGCCGAGCGACCGATAGCTTTCGCCTCCCGCACATTGACTGCAGCGGAGAAAAAGTACGCGCAGATCAAGAAGGAGGGCCTGGCAGTGGTTTTCGCGGTGAAACGCTTCCACCAGTATGTGTACGGCTGCCATTTCACTATCATGACTGATCATAAGCCCCTGCTGGGACTCTTCAGAGAGGATAAGCCAATACCGCCCATTGCTTCTGCACGGATCCAGCGCTGGGCTTTGTTGCTTGCTGCATATGAGTATTCTCTGGAGCACAAACCAGGTACACAGATAGCAAATGCCGACGCACTGAGCCGATTGCCTTTATCGACCGGCCCCATGTCGACCCCCACGACCAGTGAGATGGTTGCAACCCTAAATTTTATGGACACCTTGCCTGTCACGGCATCACAGATCCGTGAGTGGACCCAGACGGAGCCAGTCTTGTCAAAGGTTCGGCACATAGTCCTGTATGGTGGGCAGCATAGACAGCTCCCAGGCGAGTTGCGGGCATTTTCCTCCAAGCTGTCAGAGTTCAGCGTGGAAGACGGCATCCTCTTGTGGGGGACGCGTGTGATTGTCCCGGAAAAAGGCCAGGAGCTGATATTATCAGACTTGCACATTGGGCATCCGGGCGTGACCGAGATGAAAATGTTGGCCCTGAGTTATGTCTGGTGGCCAGGCCTCGACACCGACATTGAGAAGGTGGCCCAAAACTGCTCCATTTGCCAGGAGCATCAGAAGCTTCTGCCGGCCGCGCCCCTACATCACTGGGAATGGCCAGGGCGGCCTTGGGCACGCTTACATGCAGATTTCGCAGGCCCTTTTCAGGGATCCATGTTCCTTCTACTAATTGACGCCCAGTCCAAATGGCTGGAGGTGCATAAGATGCAGGGGACAACGTCCTGTGCAACAATTGAAAAGATGCGTTTATCATTTAGTACGCATGGCCTCCCCGAGGTGCTGGTCACGGATAATGGCACTCCATTCATGAGTGAGGAATTTGCTAGGTTTACAAAGATGAACGGCATCCGCCATATCCGCACTGCCCCTTACCACCCGGCTTCAAATGGGTTGGCAGAGCGTGCAGTGCAAACATTCAAAAGAGGCCTAAAGAAGCAGTCTTCCGGATCAATGGACACGAGACTGGCTCGCTTTTTGTTTACGTACAGGACCACCCCCCATGCAGTGACTGGGGTAGCTCCCGCAGAACTCCTAATGGGCCGAAGACTTCGCACCCGCCTTAGTATGGTCTTCCCGGACATTGGCGCAAAAGTACGCCGCACACAAGAACGGCAGGGACAGGGATTGTCTCGGCATCGTCCGATTCGGCAGTTTGCGCCCGGTGACCCAGTATTCGTGCGGAATTTTGCTGGTGGTGCCCAATGGGTTCCTGGTGTAATCTTTCGCCAAACGGGCCCTATATCTTACCAAGTGCAAGCCCAGGGTCGTCTCCAGCGCAAACATGTAGACCACGTCCGGTCCAGAAGATCATCCCCTCAAAAGATTCCCCGCCCCCGGAGCTCATTTCAACAGCCGCAAAGACCAGAGACAAGGGAAGGTAGTCCTCAAAATCTTCCACTGGTGCCTCACTTGAAGCCTGCGCAGGTCGTTATGGGACCGAATGGAGATAGAGACGCTGACATGACGGAGGCAGCAGACTCTGACTCCGAGATGGAGACACAGGATGAATCAGAGGGGGAATCCTCAGGTCCATAGGCCATGGATGTACAACCGCGCCGTTCATCACGGAAGCACCGGTCTCCGTCTCGTTACACGCCGCCTGATCCAGCACCGCGTGCAAATGGCGTCCGGCCTGCGGCCAAACGAGTTCGACGCTTTCCTTCGCCAGGGTCTTCGGTGGATTTCTTGGACTTTGGGGGGGGAGGGATGTTATAACCTGCCTACTTACGATTGGCTGGGGACTAATGACTATCCCACAATCCTATGGGAGTATGAACTTCCCCAATGAGGGGGGCGGAGAAACTCCTAGTACAAATAAGCTGGCCAGTTCAGGAAGGAGAAGGTAGCAAGGGAAGTTACTGCTACTGTTATGTATATATTGTTATAGTAAATAAATGTTATTATTTTGTATCCTTAAAACTCGTGCTGGATTCTTCGTGGCCCTTACAAAAAGTAGTTTCAAGCATTTTCCCAATGACAGACATTGGTGTAACTGGCTGATAGTTTCCTGCTTTCTCTCCCTCATTTCTTGAATTGGAGTACTACATTAGCGATTTTCCAATTCACTGGGGCCTTTCCAGAATTTTGGAAGACTACAGGTAATGCATTAAACATCTCTGTGGCCACTTCTCTTCATTGAACATACAGTGCAGAAGGAGGTCATTCAGCCCATCGAGTGCACTGATCCACTTAAGGTCTCACTTCCACCCTATCCCTGTCAGACCCCAGGATGCAGACCATCAGGTCCAGGGGACATGCCAGCCTTTAGGCTGTTGGATTTCCTAGTACTTGTATTTCTAATGAAGCCATGCCCTGCTAAACGTATGTCTTTCTTTCACGTTCTGCTTGCTGCTAATTACAGGATTGTGGTTATGCAATTGTGTTTATATTCCCAGGAAACTGCATTTTATGAATGAAGGACTGTGAGTTAATTTTGCAGTCCCCAACTGGTGGGGTTGGTTGAAGGTGGGCCTTAAAATTCCCTGGGTGGCTTTCCTGTGTTCCCCTACTTGTCACAATTGTATGTGGGCCGGGAGAGGCCTTCCCTCCTGCTCTCAATTTTCAGGGTCAGGGTGGGGGTGGGGGGGGGGGACCTGGCAAGTTTATCCTGCTCCAGCTTCGTGCAGGAAGTGGAGCAGCGCCTCGTCCAAGATCAGACTTCATCATACCACCTCTCCTCCGCGTTGACCGCTCACCTCCACGCCCCGCCCCCCCTCCCCCAGTAGAAGTAACAGGATAAATAAGGGGTACTGTAATGGGTGTACAAACCTAGTCTTCTAAAAAGCCGGTTAATAGTAGACTCAACTATCGTCAGCACATGGAGTAAAGGTGCAAGTGGCAGAATGAATAACAATGTGTTTACAAAACAGAGACCAGAGGTTAATTTTAATTTCCCAGGCTGGCTGAATATGATTTTCTACAGGGAATTAGTCCTGAAGCTACTTTTCATCAGTTACTTCAATAATTATTTTAAATTCAGGATAGCATGGTGGCGCAGTGGGTTAGCCCTGCTGCCTCACGGCGCCGAGGTCCCAGGTTCGATACCGGCTCTGGATTACTGTCCATGTGGAGTTTGCACATTTTCCCCGTGTTTGCGTGGGTTTCGCCCTCACATCCCAAAGATGTGCAGGCTAGTTGGATTGGCCACGCTAAATTGCCCCTTAATTGGAAAACATGAATTGGGTACTCTAAATTTATTTTAAAAAATATATAATTATTTAAAATTCATTCACGTAATGTGGATGTCGCTGGCTAAGCCAACATTTTTTCCCATACCTGATTGCCCTTGAGAAGGTGGTGGTGAGGTGCCTTCTTGAACCGCTGCAGTCCATGTGCTGTTGAAGTTCCAATATTTTGATCCAGGGACAGTGAAGGAGCGTCAATATATTTCCACCAGGATAGTGAGTAGCTTTGTGGGGAACTTCCAGTTGGTGGTGTTCCCCTGTATCTGCTATCCTTGTCGTTCTGGATGGTAGAGATCATGGGTTTGGAAGGTGTTGCCTAAAAAGCTTTGGCGAGTTTGTATTTGGGAATCAGAAGTATAATTATATGGATATCATCAAATGGAGGTTATAGTTTTTTAAAATAAATTTAGAGTACTCAATTTCTTTTGCCAATTGAGGGGCAATTTAGCATGTCCAATCCACCTACCCCGCACGGCTTTGGGTTTTGGGGGTGAGACACGGGGAGAATGTGCAAACTCCACACAGCCAGTGACCCGGGGCCAGGATCGAATCCGGGTCCTCAACGCCATGAAGCAACAATGCTAACCACTGCCCATCGTGCTACCCCAAATGGGCGTTATAGTTGATACTGACATATTACAGGAAAACTTGCAGAATTGGCGTGTCAATGGGTAATAATTAAATGTAATTATTTGTTACATTTAATTTTGGTGGAACCATGCCAAGGACACCTACTTGGATTTGTCTTTAAAATGAAGAAGGGATTTGGTCGAGAAGGTGGAGAGTCCCAAATTTAGATGATCTGAATATAAGATGTTCACTAATAAAACATCAATGAATGAATTAGTCTTTTACCCAGAATGTTTTATTAGATAATAGAACTCAGTCCAGGGTGTAGCTGAGATGAATAACATAGGTGCCTTTATTAGAATGCCAGGTACGTAGATAAGGGGCAAAGGAATAGAAGGATGGATGAAATGTGATGGATGAGTCCCTTAGGAGCATAAACCCTGACGTGGAGTAATATCTAATAGCCAATAACGTAAAATTTGAAGTATATTGTTCATAATCTGTCCAAGGAAATTTGGACAGTTTGGGTAAAATGTAACATTTGTGTTTTTTCTGCATCCCCCCCCCCCCCTCATAGGCATGTCTCCAGCAGAGGCTGCTGATACTGGCCTTAAGTGCCTATGGACCAGATTACAGAATACTGCTGGAGTGATAGTCGTCAACAATGCTGGGGACTGGGCAGCCAAGTTCACCACTGACAATATGCCATGGGCTGCAGTGGCAGGTGGCAAGTTGTATTATGGCATTGCGCTGGGAGAGGTCCGCACTTCCCCCATTGAAGATATTTGCCAGTGAAGTCAGCACGGAGGAAGAAACAAGACCCACGTATTCATTCCTACTGTTCTCCTGTTTGTTTTGAACTGTTGATGAGTAACCTCAGCCACCAAATGAGTGATGAGTGGAAAGCAATCAGACTCTTCGGATCGCAGTGCTTTTTAATGTGCCCCTCCCTGTGAATGTCCATGAAGACATTCCTTTGATAATCGAACAGCTTGGTGCCACACACTACTTCGGATCCCACAGGAACAGTATTACTGGAAAGTCGGCAACTTCAGGTGCTAAATAAAATACTGGACAAAATGAAACATCATGGATCAACATATTCCCTCCACCAGGGCTGTTCTTGAGATTTTCTCCAGGCCACTCTTTGGTTTAGAGAGGCTTCTCACAGAATAATATAGTGGTTCGAGTCTGCACCAACGCATGAAAAACACCTGGCCTGCCCCCCTACTCCCATTTGCCAGCACTTGGTCCATATCCTTGAATGTTAAGACGTGCCAAGTGCTCATCCAGGTACTTTTTGAAGGATGTGAGGCAACCCACCTCTACCACCCTCCCAGGCAGTGCATTTCAGACCATCACCACCCTCTGGATAAAAAGCTTTTTCCTCAAATCCCCCCTAAACCTCCTGCCCCTCAACTTGAACTTGTGTCCCCTCGTAAATGACCCTTCAACTAAGGGGAACAGCTGCTCCCTAGCCACTCTGTCCATGCCCCTCATAATCGTGTACACCTCAATCAGGTCACCCCTCAGTCTTTGCTCCAACGAAAACAACCCAAGCCTATCCAACCTCTTTTCATAACTTAAATGTTCCATCCCAGGCAACATCCTGGTGAATCGCCTCTGCACCCTCTCCAATTTAATCACAGCCTTCCCATAATGTGGCGACCAGAATTGCACACAGTACTCCAGCTGTGGCCTCACCAAAGTTCTATACAACTCCAACATGACCTCTTTGCTTTTGTAATCTTTGCCTCGATTGATAAATCCAAGTGTCTCATATGCGTTTTTCACCACCCTATTAACCTGCTCTTCAGAGATCTATGGACAAACCCGCCAAGGTCCCTTTGTTCCACGGAACTTCCCATTGTCAGACCATTTATTGAATATTTCCTTGTCACATTACTCCTTCCAAAGTGTAACACCTCACACTTTTCAGGGTTAAATTCCATCTGCCACTTTTCTGCCCATTTGACCATCCCGTCTATATCTTCCTGTCGCCCAAGACACTCAACCTCACTGTTAATCACCCAGCCAATCTTTGTGTCACCCACAAACTTACTGATGCTACCCCCCACATAGCCATCTATGTCATTTATGTAAATTCCAAACAATAGGGGACCCAGCCCAGATCCCTGTAGTATGCCACAGGACACTGACTTCCAGTCACTAATGTAGCCGTCTGTCATCACCCTCTGTCTCCTACAGCTAAAACAAAACACAGAAGCTATGCTGATTCTAGGTCACAATGAGAACATTGTGCCTGGTTCTGGTCACCACACTTCAGGAAGGATGTGAGCATCCGGAGGGGATTTACCAGAATGGATCCAGGGTCCCAGATTTGATCCCCGGCTTTGGTCACTGTGCGGAGTCTGCACGTTCTCCCCGTGTCTGCGTGGGTTTCCTCCGGGTTCTCTGGTTTCCTCCCACAAGTCCCGAAAGACGTGCTGTTAGGTGAATTGGACATTCTGAATTCTCCCTCAGTGTACCCGAACAGGCACCAGAATGTGGCGACAAGGGGCTTTTCACAGTAACTTCATTGCAGTGTTAATGTAAGCCTACTTGTGACAATAAAGATTATTATTCTTATCAATATCATCAGGTTTGTTTTTTCAAGATAACTGACATGTACTTCTACAGACAAAGCCATCACTCCGAACATCCCTCAGTAGGCCACGGTATATGCAACGAAAGAGGATTTTAACCAGGCAATTACTACTCTTTTCATTGCATCTCAAATGGGTTAAATGTAACAATTGACCCGCATTGACAGTCATTGAGGATCAATTGCTCTTTGCGGAAGAGACTTCCAACCTTCTGCCAGCCCTTGTGTAGAAGTGCTTCTAATTTCACTCCTGAAATTAGATGGCACAGTAGCACAGTGGTTAGCACAGTTGTTTCACAGCTCCAGGATCCCAGGTTCGATTCCCAGCTTGGGTCATTGTCAGTGTGGGGTCTGCACTTTCTCCCCGTGTCTGCGTGGGTTTCCTCCGGATCCTCCGGTTTCCTCTCACGGTCCAAAGGTGTGCAGGTTAGGTGGATTGACCATGCTAAATTACCCTTCGGCTGCCAATTAGCTGTGTGTTGACAGGTTTAAAACTGTCTTCCCGCACCTGTCCCCCCACAGCCTCTCTGCAAACACTCTCACTTCTGACCGGCAGCCTCACTTTCTTCCTCGCCTCCACCCCTGGCAGCTCATTTCGCCCTTTACCTTCCCGCTACCTTTAATCCTGTATTTGCTGCACTTATCACTGGGTTACGGGATAGGATGTAGGTGTGGGCTTAGGTAGGGTGCTCTTTCCAAGGGCCGGTGCAGACTCAATGGGCCGAATGGCCTTCTTCTGCACTGTAAATTCTATGATCTAAGATCTGCTTCTAGTTTTCAGATTATACACCCAACATTTAGTTCATTGCAGTGACTGCACTTCCAAAGTATGTCATTGACCTTAGATGTCCTATGGTCATGGAAAGCACTATAACAATGGAAGTCATCCATTGGGATTTGGGATCGCAGTATCTGTAAAATGGTTGCATGTTTCTCTTTAACACAGTCACAGCAATTTGGTATTGGAATTATTTGAGATGTGATGACATAAATGCAAATTATTCTAATGAAATAAAATTATTCATTCAATTATCCAATTAAGTGTTAATCACACTAGCATCCACTGTTTCTTTCTCCCATACAGCAGGTCCTAAATTTATGCAGCCTTTAAGTAGAGATTCCTCAATCATTTACAAGGAATTCAATACCTCAGTGACTTCCATTTTTCCTGGCTGCCAATTAGCTGTGTGTTGACAGGTTTAAAACTGTCCTTCTGCACTCGTTCCCCACAGCCTCTCTGCAAACACTCCCACTCCTGACCAGCAGCCTCACTTTCTTCCTCCCCTCCACCCCTGGCAGCTCGTTTCCCCCTTTACCTTCCGCTGCCTTCAATCACTGACTGTTTCTCTCCTGTATTTGCTGCATTTATCAGCAGCAAGTGCAGGGGAGAAATGGTCTGTGATTGGCGAGTAGCTCCTCACAGATTGTCTCACTTCCACATGCAGGGGACAACTTACCTCTCATTGGTCAACCTCAGTGTTTAAATTTTCCAGGGCTTTTGTTATTTCAGTAATGAAGGAATACTGCATTACCGAAGGTTCAACCATCTGCATGAAGCATTCAGCGTAGACCCTGTCTACCAAGTTAAGACTTTGCTGTAATTACCTGCAGCAGGGAGTTCTGCTGGTGATCAAAGCCACATTCATCCTTTATTCAAGATCAGCAAAACTGATCATATCTTGCAGTCAGTGGGATCTTGCTGTGTGAAAATTGGCAGGTATGTTTTATGTGCAGAATAGTGACAGCACCTCCGAAGTGATTAATTAGCTGTAAAGAAAGGTTTCCTGAGATGTTGATTTACACCACACCACACTACACTGTGTAATGAAAAGGGTTTCCTTTACTCCACAACAGGCTGGCATTGGGTGTCTCTCTCCTGCAGGTGTTGAATCCACGACCCGGAAGTGTTGCACTGGGACAGCTTCGCAAGAGAGAGGGGGCAAGTCTCACTGTTTATACCTAACCAGTGAGGTTGTCCTTATGCCACACCAGTTACCTTGACTGCCACCTACGCCTGTGTGAGTCTCTCTCCTGTGATGGTGAAATGTCACCCAGTAGTGCCCCACTAGTGCAACTTCACAAGAGAGAGAAAACGAGGGACCACTGTTTATTCCTGACCAGTAGCCTCTCTTGAGTGAGCGTGTTCGAAGCGCTCAGATTCCATATTCCGGTCCTTGACTACGTGATTATGTCCTGGCAATTATTGTGACTTGACCAGAACGGACTGTGAAAGGAAGGTGAGACCACAATAATGGTAGTTTTAAAATAATTGATTTATTCAAGAGAAATTAAGTCTTCTGCAACTCAGATTACCCCACACACACAAACACCGATTATGAAATACTATGTGTAAAACAAGAGACTAAATGGCACATCGAAAATTCTTACAGCTTACACAGATTTACTTTAGCGACACAAACACAGATACACACCCACCCCAAACCTCAACAAGCTATACTAATTGGGAGTTTTCTGTGAGTGGGAGTAAAATACTCACCGCTCCAGGGACAGGATAGTTAAAAAACCATTGGCACAGATTTCTTTAGATCGTCTTCCAAGCTGGCCGGTCCTTGCGGCTATTGCTCCTCCGGTTCTCGTGGTCTGTTGTCAGCAAGGCGAAGCGTGTGTCAGGTCAGGAGAGTAGAGTTCTTCCAACAGTTCCTCAGACTTGACTTTTTAAGGGCAAAACCCTGAATGGGTCAAATACTGACCCTCCCACAGGTGAGTTCCAGGACAAAGGAAGCCTTTCTGATTGTTGACAGGATGGAAGTGATCAAGTTCCCCAATCAAAAGGTGTCATAATGTAATTTGATTTTAAGTAGTGCCCTTACAAAAGCTTGCAATGTCTCTGGTCTCTTGACAATGGTCGCTGGAGACAACTTTAATCGTTATCTCGTTAAGGTATTGTGCTTCCGTCTGGCCAGGGCAACAAGTGATTTGCATTTCAACTGCCCCTGGTCTCTTGACAATGGTCGCTGGAGATAACTTTAATTGTTATCCCATTAAGGTATTGTGAGTCTTTCTGGCCAGGGCCGCAAGTAATTTGCATTTCAACTGCCCCTCTTTGAATGAATCAGATGGGTTTTTACCCATTATAAGACTTGATATTTTCTTGAGGACCAACGTTCTAGGTGGTCATCTTTCGACTTTTAAATCCATATTTTATTGCTTTCAAATTTCACAATATGCCATGGTGCGATTCACACCCAAGTCCCCAGAGCATTACCCCTGGTCTCTGGATTACTAGTTCAGTGACAATACCGCTATGCTACTGCTTCCTCTTCGAGTGTACTTTTACTCCCCGAGTAAATGTTTGTTGGTTCTTTTGAAATCCTGGTTGGACCCTGGCACATAGTGCCGCAAGTACTCAGCTGGGCACCTTTGGGCACCTCCGGTGTTAATCTATTAATTAGGTAAATAGTATATTAATGTGTTAATTAGGTAAATAGTATATTTGGGTTGGCTTTTTAGAATTTGCCTTTCTGAAATGGGATTCAGTGAAGATTTAAAGCTTGTTGCGCCAATACGGCATTAACTGTGTTTGCATAGGTATCGCCCCCGCACCCTAAAGGTATGCACGGTAGGTGGATTGACCACGTTAAATTGCCCCTTAATTGGAAGAAAATAATTGAGCACTCTAAATTTACTTTAAAAGGGAAGCACGGTGGCAAAGTGGTTAGCACTGCTGCCTCACAGCGCCGAGGTCCCAGGTTCGATCCCGGCTCTGGGTCATTGTCCATGTGAAGTTTGCACATTCTCCCCGTGTTTGCGTGGGTTTCGCCCTCACAACCCAAAGATGTGCAGGGTAGGTGGATTGGCCACACTAAATTGCTCCTTAACTGGAAAAAATGAATTGGGTACTCTAAATTTTTTTAAAATTATTTAAAAAAACAGCATTAACTGCAGTTGGAATCAAATTTGTGCCCAGCAAATTTGGAATGTTTTAACCTTAAAGGCAGCGTAGGTACTGAAAAAACTCACGCTGTGCCCACATTTGATGATCTTCCTTCCTGTGATTTTGAAGACAGCTTTGACCAGAACAGAAAACAAGTTACAGAAAAGCCAAATAAATTGTCAAAAGGTGCATTTGCTCAATGGGATATTACATTTCTAAACTAGATGATAGCCACATGGAATGAAATTGAACATGATATTGGATTGAAGATGTTTGATGTTACGGTGATCAAATATCCATGTTGTAAATACAGTTGTTCTGTGGTTACAATGCACATTGCCCCATAAGGAGATGTGGCGGAGAAACAAATGACACCCACTTGTGAATTAGACTTTCCCTTGTCTCTTTAATATCCATATTTTGCATTGCAGAAAATCAAAGGCTCTCATCACCTCAACAATTGATTAAATTAGAAGGTAACGGCCCTGACCAAGCAATTGAATAAATTAGCAGCTTGAAAACTCCTTGAACACCAGCTGAGTCTGGGAGTTGTGAAGATTGCTGAGTGTAACACAAGCTGAATAAAGAGTGATGTCTGAAATTTATAATCAATCACAGAGTTGCGGGAAATAAGCTTTGGATGTGTATAAAGAAGAACACTACGATTCAAGCTGTGTTACGCTCTGAAGAGCTTGTGCCTTACTGTATCCTGCCTATTGTAATATAACATTGAAATAAAGCCATGACATCGTCCAATAGAGGCGGCAGAATGGGATTCTGGGGGATGTCAACTCAAGTCACCTTGACTGTACTGTGGATAGCCGAACAATTGGCGTCAAAGGCGAAAGACAAAATTCTGGAAAATCTCAGCATCTGTAGGGTAGGGAGAGAAAAGAGCTAACGTTTCGAGTCCAATGACTCTTTGTCAAAGATAACAGACAGAGAAAGCGGGAAATATTTATACTGTGGAGTGAGAATAAAAGATGAGTCATAGCCGCAAAAACCCAGGGAAACCGGGTGCTAATAGCCACAGAAAGCAAGGGGAAAGAGTGCTAATGACTAATGGCTAATACCCAGAGGGAACAAAAGCTGTGAAAGGCCAAACAGCAGAGAAACTGACATCAGAGGGTAAATTGTGACAGATGGCGATGTGGGGTGAGGGGAAGGGGGAAGGAAAGGAGAGAAAGGGGTAAAGAAAGGTGGATAAGATGGGGGGGGGGGGTTAAATATATATTAAGAAAGAAGAAAGAAATGGTGAAAGACAGTTGAAATGAAATGGGATGAAAACAAATGGGTCGAGGTGGGGTAGAGCTAATCATCTGAAGTTGTTGAATTCGATGTTGAGACCGGAAGGCTGTAGTGTGCTGCCAGACCTGCTGAGATTTTCCAACATTTTTTCGTTAGTTTCAGATTCCAGCAACCGCAGTTATTTGCTTTTATTAACTGGTGTCAAAGAGCGGTTAAGCCCGAAGCACCACATGAATATTTCTCTCCCTCCCTCTTTCTTTGCTCTCTGTTTGTAATTCCACGTGGGGTCCTTCCCTGTGGCTCAACTCAGTACAGAGAGCAACAAACTACGACAACAGAGAAACTACGACATCTTCTTCGCAGCCTTCAACATGTCATCGATGAAGACGAACATCTTCCCACACCCCCACTGCTTGCCTTCAAACAACCGCGCAACCTCAAACAAACCATTGTATGCAGCAAACGACCCAGCCTTCAGAACAGCGACCACGATACCACACCCTGCCATGGCAATCTCTGCAAGACGTGCCAGGTCATCGACATGGGTACCACCATTACACATGAGAGCACCACCCAACAGGTACGTGGTACATAATCGTTTGACTCGGCCAACGTTGTCTACCTCATAAGCAGCAGGAAAGGATGTCCCGAAGCGTGGTACATTGGCGAGACCATGCAGAAGCTGTGACAACGGATGAACGGACACCGTAAGACAATCGCCAGGCAGGAATGTTCCTTCCAGTCGGGGAACACTTCAGCAGTCAAGGGCATTCAATCTTTGATCTTCGGGTGAGCGTTCTCCAAGCTGGCCTTCAGGACGCACGACAACGCAGAATCGCCGAGCAGAAACTTATAGTCAAGTTCTGCACGCATGAGTACGGCCTCAACTTGGACCTTGGATTCATGTCACATATTCACCCCGCACCATCCGGTCTGGGTTTGCGAAATCCTACCAACTTTCCTGGCTTGAGACAATTCACACCTCTTTAACCTGGGGTTACCCCTCTCTCCAGTTGCTCCGCCTGGACCTGTAGACTTAATTACCTGCAAAGACTCGCATTCAAAGTATCGTATTGCATCTTTGACTTTGCCAAAAAAATGTTTCTGGAACCCAGCTCTTCACTCACCTGAGGAAGGAGCAGTGCTCCAAAAGCCAGTGATTCGAAACAAACCTGGTGGACTTTAACCTGATGTTGTCATAATTATGTTGTGCACCGATTGTCTTACAGTGTTCTTACTGTCCCTCTGTGGCGGTCCACCTCTATTAAAGGCTAATCAGAACTGATTTTATAGTCAATCATC
Organism: Scyliorhinus torazame; assembly: GCF_047496885.1. NCBI lineage: Eukaryota > Metazoa > Chordata > Chondrichthyes > Carcharhiniformes > Scyliorhinidae > Scyliorhinus > Scyliorhinus torazame. Next base: position 87,464,160 of record NC_092710.1, on the reverse strand, counting down.
TATTCTCTTTATATTAAAAGCTGATCAGAGCTGATGCTATATTAAATCATGTATATAATCCTACATTAAAAACTGATGATTGATGAGTCCATTATCAATGTAAACCATTACTTATCACAATAATGTTTTTTAATATGTATTATCTTTTTAAGAGTCCAAATGCAGTGAACTCATTAAGTCTAATGGCCTTGCCACTAAGGGAGGTTATTGCTTGTCTAGTGGCCTTGTCACTAAGGGAGGCTACTGCTTGGCAAGAGACCCTGCCAAGAAGGGAGACTGGTGTTTTTCTGGAGATAGCTACCGGAGGTATCAACCCCGTATCTTTAGGAACAGGTGCCTTGTTAGGCCTCCCTGAAATTAAGGCCTTGCCAACCAAGAGAGAGACTGTTCTTTGTCTCAAAATAACTGTGGGGAGTTAACTTGTTTTTCAGAAGAAGGGGCTATGCTAAAACTCCTCTCGAACTCCCTAGCTCTCCCTGAGTGTAAAAACTATCAATATTCAAGCAAAAGCTGCAAAAGTTAGAGTTTCACCGAGAGAGCTGTTTAGGAGATTAATGGGTGTTTACTGGAGTAAACTGACATACCTCGACTCGTTGAGTTCTGCTTTTGATTGAGTATGGAACTCTGAGACAACCAGTCGATGTGAGTATGAGATGTTAATAGTTTAAGCAAATATGTAGTTAAAGAAGCTCAGAGGCTAACTCATCACGTATCCTGTATCTGTCAAACTGTATCATTTATCAAAACACTTGTATTACCCTTTTTTCTTTAAATAAATTGCGTATATATTTTACCATACAGATCCATGTCTATTTTAATAGATAAGAGTGACATTTAACTAAGACTCATCATATTCTCACCCTTTGAGGCTATCTGGAGGGTCACTTGCCCATGCCTAGCTCTCAAGAATTAGAACTATTTAGTCACGTTAAGGATAAGATAGTCATCTACGGCACAGCCTCTCCTATACACTGAAGGCAATGAACGCAAGGCACATTGTGTATACTATAATTAGATCTCCCATATAGCGAGTCTTACTTTAGATATTCACAAGACCTTGTCTAGTAGCTTACAACCTCGACTAATCAGGCAGATCTTAGATAAATACTCCTCAACTGTCACATCTGGCGCCTCCAACGTGGTGGCCTGAGATTTATTCTTGGGTCTTAACAAATAGACACAATAGCTCTGTCGCTAAGATATAGGTAATTTATAACCTAAACTAAAACAGTGCACTTTGACCCTTAAGGTCAGAACAATATAAAATAAAGCACTAATTCCAGCAAAATCAAACCGAATTTGGCTACTATTGTTAAACATTGTTTACTAGTAGAAAAGACAAGTATATATTTTTAAACAATACCTTGGCTATGGCAGCTCAAGTTCAGGCACATTTCTGGCGTGATCCGCCAGCAAACCTTGATCCCCTTGTAAATCAAACAGTTATTGTTCCCAAGGGAACATTACTGGTGGATCATTTACTTGCATTCCAACCTTCCTTCGCAGATGGGCAGAGATTTACGCTTGAAATAACAAAATTTTTTCCGGGGAAAAACTATAGACAGGATTGTCAGTTTGAACAGCAGCCAAAAGTTTTCGACTGCAAACCAGTGCTTATCAGACAGGGTTTTGAGATAACAAAAGTGTAATTCAACACTTTTCTTTCGAGTCAGAGAAATTCCAGCGTATTAAGTTACACAAAAGGAAACCAGTGGATTGTGAGTTCTCCACCTCTCTGATAAATGTTAACTATTTTAAACAAGCAGTTGATTGGAATTGCCAGAATCTTAAGTTTGAATTACTTGAAATAAGGTTCATTTCATTCTATTTGTAAATTAATAGAAACTTTTTTAAAAACTCGGTGACATCATTTTAAAAGTGTAAATCGGGAAATGACAGTTGGTTTTACTACGGTATAAATCACCGCAGCTAACTCCTACCTCCCAAAAACTGCCAACATTTTTGTGAATGTTAAGATAAAGAAATTAATTAAATTGTAAAGGTTATACAAGCTCTTGTTAAGCATAACTTAAATTCAGTTCTGAGTTAAGATCAGAACGAAGCTTGCAGTTTGAATTTGAATTTTCAAACATTTTAAGTTTCAAAAGAAAACTTAAAACCTTTTTCAAACTTTGCCAAGTAACAAAAATATTGCCATTGGTTATGAATAGGCAAATAGTTATTCTTAAGTGACTTTAATATCAGTCACTGACTCAGCCCACCATCTGCACCTGTCATTTCAGCCCAACTCCTGCTAAAAGAATATAGACATAAACTTGACCTCCAAAAAACAGTGGCATCTGCTATCAGACAGCTGAAATTGACCTCTCCCCAGCTGAAGCTTGCTCAATGAGAAGGTGACTGAACAGGTAGACGAGGGTAGAGCAGTTGATGTGGTGTATATGGATTTCAGCAAAGCATTTGATAAGTTTCCCCACGGTAGGCTATTGCAAAAAACACGGAGGCTGGGGATTGAGGGTGATTTAGAGATGTGGATCAGAAATTGGCTAGCTGAAAGAAGACAGAGGGTGGTGGTTGATGGGAAATGTTCAGAATGGAGTACAGTCACAAGTGGAGTACCACAAGGATCTGTTCTGGGGCCGTTGCTGTTTGTCATTTTTATCAATGACCTAGAGGAAGGCGCAGAAGGGTGGGTGAGTAAATTTGCAGACGATACTAAAGTCGGTGGTGTTGTCGATAGTGTGGAAGGATGTAGCAGGTTACAGAGGGATATAGATAAGCTGCAGAGCTGGGCTGAGAGGTGGCAAATGGAGTTTAATGTGAGGTGATTCACTTTGGAAGGAATAACAGGAATGCGGAATATTTCCTCGCTGTCTTCAGGTGATGTCCCGGAGGACTGGAGAATAGCCAATGTTGTTCCTCTGGTTAAGAAGGGTGGCAGGGATAATCCCGGGAACTACAGGCCGGTGAGCGTTACTTCAGTGGTAGGGAAATTACTGGAGAGAATTCTTCGAGACAGGATCTACTCCCATTTGGAAGCAAATGGACGTATTAGTGAGAGGCAGCACGGTTTTGTGAAGGGGAGGTCGTGTCTCACTAACTTGATAGAGTTTTTCGAGGAGGTCACTAAGATGATTGATGCAGGTAGGGCAGTAGATGTTGTCTATATGGACTTCAGTAAGGCCTTTGACAAGGTCCCTCATGGTAGACTAGTACAAAAGGTGAAGTCACACGGGATCAGGGGTGAACTGGCAAGGTGGATACAGAACTGGCTAGGCCATAGAAGGCAGAGGGTAGCAATGGAGGGATGCTTTTCTAATTGGAGGGCTGTGACCAGTGGTGTTCCACAGGGATCAGTGCTGGGACCTTTGCTCTTTGTAGTATATATAAATGATTTGGAGGAAAATGTAACTGGTCTGATTAGTAAGTTTGCAGACGACACAAAGGTTGGTGGAATTGCGGATAGCGATGAGGACTGTCTGAGGATACAGCAGGATTTAGATTGTCTGGAGACTTGGGCGGAGAGATGGCAGATGGAGTTTAATCCGGACAAATGTGAGGTAATGCATTTTGGAAGGTCTAATGCAGGTAGAGAATATACAGTGGATGGGAGAACCCTCAAGAGTATTGAAAGTCAAAGAGATCTAGGAGTACAGGTCCACAGGTCATTGAAAGGGGCAACACAGGTGGAGAAGGTAGTCAAGAAGGCATACGGCATGCTTGCCTTCATTGGCCGGGGCATTGAGTATAAGAATTGGCAAGTCATGTTGCATCTGTATAGAACCTTAGTTAGGCCACACTTGGAGTATAGTGTTCAATTCTGGTCGCCACACTACCAGAAGGATGTGGAGGCTTTAGAGAGGGTGCAGAAGAGATTTACCAGAATGTTGCCTGGTATGGAGGGCATAAGCTATGAGGAGCGATTGAATAAACTCGGTTTGTTCTCACTGGAACGAAGGAGGTTGAGGGGCGACCTGATAGAGGTATACAAAATTATGAGGGGCATAGACAGAGTGGATAGTCAGAGGCTTTTCCCCAGGGTAGAGGGGTCAATTACTAGGGGGCATAGGTTTAAGGTGAGAGGGGCAAAGTTTAGAGTAGATGTACGAGGCAAGTTTTTTACGCAGAGGGTAGTGGGTGCCTGGAACTCACTACCGGAGGAGGTAGTGGAGGCAGGGACGATAGGGACATTTAAGGGGCATCTTGACAAATATATGAATAGGATGGGAATAGAAGGATACGGACCCAGGAAGTGTAGGAGATTGTAGTTTAGTCGGGCAGTATGGTCGGCACGGGCTTGGATGGCCGAAGGGCCTGTTCCTGTGCTGTACATTTCTTTGTTCTTTGTTCTTTGTTCTATTTGGCTAATGGTAAAGTTCTTGAAAGTGTGGATGAGCAGCGGGATCTAGGTGTCCATGTACATAGATCCCTGAAAGTTGCCACCCAGGTTGATAGGGTTGTGAAGAAGGCCTATGGAGTGTTGGCCTTTATTGGTAGAGGGATTGAGTTCCGGAGTCGGGAGGTCATGTTGCAGCTGTACAGAACTCTGGTACGGCCGCATTTGGAGTATTGCGTACAGTTCTGGTCACCACATTATAGGAAGGACGTGGAGGCTTTGGAGCGGGTGCAGAGGAGATTTACCAGGATGTTGCCTGGTATGGAGGGAAAATCTTATGAGGAAAGGCTGATGGACTTGAGGTTGTTTTCGTTGGAGAGAAGAAGGTTAAGAGGAGACTTAATAGAGGCATACAAAATGATCAGGGGGTTGGATAGGGTGGACAGTGAGAGCCTTCTCCCGCGGATGGATATGGCTGGCACGAGGGGACATAACTTTAAACTGAGGGGTAATAGATATAGGACAGAGGTCAGAGGTAGGTTCTTTACGCAAAGAGTAGTGAGGCCGTGGAATGCCCTACCTGCTACAGTAGTGAACTCGCCAACATTGAGGGCATTTAAAAGTTTATTAGATAAACATATGGATGATAATGGCATAGTGTAGGTTAGATGGCTTTTGTTTCGGTGCAACATCGTGGGCCGAAGGGCCTGTACTGCGCTGTATTGTTCTATGTTCTATGTTCTAATTCACTGAACCAGAAGAATACACATAGAACATGGAAAAATACAGCACAGAACAGGCCCTTCGGACCACGATTTTGTGCCGAACATTTGTCCTAGATTAATCATAAATTATCATAGCATTTACAGTGCAGAAGGAGGCCATACGGCCCATCGAGTCTGCACCGGCTCTCGGAAAGAGCACCCTCCCCTAGGTCAACACCTCCACCCTATCCCCATAACCCAGTAACCCCACCCAATACTAAGGGCAATTTTGGACACTTAAGGTCAATTTATCATGGCCAATCCACCTAACCTGCACATCTTTGGACTGTGGGAGGAAACCGGAGCACCCGGAGGAAACCCAGGCACACACGGGGAGGATGTGCAGACTCCGCACAGACAGTGACCCAAGCCGGAATCGAACCTGGGACCCTGGAGCTGTGAAGCAATTGTGCTATCCACAATGCTACCGTGCTGCCCTTAAGAACAAACTAATCTACACTATATCGTTCTACCGTAATCCATGTACCTATCCAATAGCTTCTTGAAGGTCCCTAATGTTTTCGACTCAACTCCTTCCACAGGCAGTGCATTCCATGCCCCCATTAATCCATGTCCCCTTGTAATGGTTTGTTCCACCCGGGGAAAAAGTCTCTGACTATCTATTCCCCTGATCATCTTATAAACCTCTATCAAGTCGCCCCTCATCCTTCTCCGTTCTAATGAGAAAAGGCCTAGCACCCTCAACCTTTCCTCCTAAGACCTACCCTCCATTCCAGGCAACATCCTGGTAAATCTCCTTTGCACCTTTTCCAAAGCTTCCACATCCTTCCTAAAATGAGGCGACCAGAACTGTACACAGTCCTCCAAATGTGGCCTTACCAAAGTTTTGTACAGCTGCATCATCACCTCACGGCTCTTAAATTCAATCCCTCTGTTAATGAACACCAGCACACCATATGCCTTCTTCACAGCTCTATCCACTTGAGTGGCAATTTTCAAAGATGTATGAACATAGACCCCAAGATCTCTCTGCTCCTCCACATTGCCAAGAACTCTACCGTTAACCCTGTATTCTGCATTCATATTTGTCCTTCCAAAATGGACAACCTCACACTTTTCAGGGTTAAACTCCATCTGCCACTTCTCAGCCCAGCTCTGCATCCTATCTATGTCTCTTTGCAGCCGACAACAGCCCTCCTTACTATCCACAACTCCACCAATCTTCGTATCGTCTGCAAATTTACTGACCCACCCTTCAACTCCCTCATCCAAGTCATTAATGAAAATCACAAACAGCAGAGGACCCAGAACTGATCCCTGTGGTACGCCACTGGTAACTGGGATCCAGGCTGAATATTTGCCATCCACCACCACTCTCTGACTTCTATCGGTTAGCCAGTTCGTTATCCAACTGGCCAAATTTCCCACTATCCCATGCCTCCTTACTTTCTGCAGAAGCCTACCATGGGGAACCTTATCAAATGCATTTATATCGTCACACTGCCCGAAGCCTGACCACCGGTCATGCTAAAAGCGGACCAATGTACTCCGCTACTACCCTTAGATGAATACGCATTTTCGGACAATGGACGATGATCAGTCATAAATTTCTTCTCTCTCCGCATAGAGAAGGTGCAGTGCCAAATGGCATATTTACGTAATTACGGAATTAATTCCTACTGTTCCTCTCCAGGCTCTAACAGGGCCCACATTCAAAATTTCATCAATCACTTGACCCCTGACTACCATATGCCTCAACTCACGGCTGGCGAACATATTATTTGTTCCACTTCCTTCTATGGACCTTGGTACAAAGAATCCAGAGATCCCGTTAAAGATTCTATTAATTTCCTCAAATCACTAGCACAAAATTTGTCCAACAGCAACCTTCCCGATACGTGCCTACATAGTCTCCAAGGCACCAATCACTCAGGTTCATGCCAAGATTTCTTTCAACCTATCACTTTTTGTGACATTTGCAGGCACCCCCTATGGGTTGCCCTCCTCAATCAATCCTTATCAAACCATACGATTGGCATGAGATTGAACAGAAAAAGTATGGGAGCTTGTCCACTGGAAAACAGCACCATTATAAACCCTATTGGCATTGTACTAATAACCTCACAGCTTCTACCTGGCCAGATAACAGTAACCAGAATATCACCCTCAGATCTCTCTATCTTATCCGATTAGAAAATGAGACCCTCCTACACTCGCTTCACCAAGCGTTAACTCCTATTCCCTTTTGGAACACTACCCTGGCAGATAGCGCAGGAAATTCAACTGCAGCAATTGACTGTGCCTGGCTCCAACAGCTTGATTGCCACCTCAGGAATAAACTTCCCTCTTTCATCTCTAACTTCAAACACGACGTTCACCTTCTTGATCTTCCCTCAGTCCTCGCACATACCGCATACAATCTCACCACGCCTCAGCCCATTTCCACTCAAATAGTTAAGGGACAACAAATCTCAACAGACCTTTTCTCCAGGTTTTTATCCTGGAACAAGGAACTGACGAACAATCAGCAGAATATTGCTCACCATATTATTTCCCTTGGAAAACATTCGGCCCAGGGACTTGCCCTCTCAGCAGCAGCTGTTACATTTAGGGGCCAAACTATCGATCACTAAAACTTATACGCAACTACTTAGAATTATTAACACTATCCAGATGGGCCATGTCCCCTGGGAAGAGTTAGAACAATCAATCGATGAATATATGTCTTTAGACAAACATCTGGCTGGTTTACAAAGAGGAGGAACTACTGTAAAATTTTATAACGTCATTACTTCTAATCCCGAAGATCCTGCTGGGGATATATTAGGTGGTATGATAACTCGATATTACCAAAGATGTCGGTATAAGACTCAGCTTGCATTCTCAATACCTATGTTTCATGAAAATGGAGTGTCATTATTTATCTACCTGTTGGCCAACATTGGCATTCCCCACTGTAGAGCCAAACACTGTACTCTGATACAGATAAAACCCGACTATAATGTTAGTATAAGTGAGCTGCCCCTTAAAAACCAGACGGCCTTATTACACGCCTCAACTAACACTACTTGGCTCACGGCTAAATTACGCCCTCAGGGATCCTTCTACATCGCTGCTGACTGGACACTGTTAACCTCTGCGATACCAGTGCACATGATTGTCCATCACACAGTTGTTACGCTCCTACTTCTCCATGGCCAACGGCTCAACCATTATAGCCACAGCAAACTTTTGCGAGGATTGCTCACTTCCAGTCGGCACCTGGCTAATTACCCCAACGATTAACCATACCAGGTGTTGTGACTATTTATTACCGCCAGTCACACAACATAAGCAGTCTACCTACTGCCCCCCAGTGGTAGATCCATTTCTAAGGCTGCTTATCTCACAAATACTGGACGCTGCAATGGTCATCATACAGGAGCCATTAGTCCTTACATATACTAATTGGGACATCGAGAAACAGATAAAACACCTCCAGGCTCACTTGGAGTCAATGGACACCAATGGACTTCCTATATGGGAGCCATGAGAGAATTCTTTACTGTATTAGGCGAGACCATGAAAAACACCTTCCCGAGACGACCACATGTATTCTCCTCTATTATTGATTTCGCCGTCAACACTCCAGAATGCTTAACTGGTTTGGCGATATGTTAGGAATGGGAAAATACCTGAAATATGGTTCAATTGGGGTTGGAGGCACAGTACTAATACATTTTCTTCACCCAAATAGATAATTGACAGTTATGGATCAATTATTACCTTACCCCTCCACGTGCTGCGCCTTTGACGCCACACGTCTCGTACAATGTAGTTTCTACCTCTGCTTTATTGACATATAGAACATAAAACATAGAACATTACAGCGCAGTACAGGCCCTTCGGCCCTCGATGTTGCGCCGACCTGTGAAACCAATCTAAAGCCCATCTACACTATTCCCTTATCATCCATATGTTTATCCAATGACCATTTAAATGCCCTTAATGTTGGCGAGTCCGCTACTGTTGCAGACAGGACATTCCACGCCCTTACTACTCTCTGAGTAAAGAACCTACCTCTGACATCTGTCCTATATCTATCTCCCCTCAATTTAAAGATAATCGTGACTCTTCGCGGAGAGAAGAACCTAGCATTGGACTTAGACTGGATGTACTTCCAGGACTAGAAGGCCTTGGTGTCAATACGTTCGACGGTGACTTCTATGTGTCTCTCTCTGACTAAAAATTATAAGATGAAAAAACAGTTTTTCCGATTCTTCCACTTGCCCTTTTTGGTTCCTTGGACACTAGTATTTCCACCGGTCTGCTCAGCAGCCTAGGTGACCAAGAGGAGGATATGACCAGCAACTTGTGAATTATGACTTGCAGATTATGTCCCCCTGACTTGCAGATTATGTCCCCCTAGTCTGCCTCACCTTTCTGTAACACTTTCCCAATTTCCCAATATATAGTATTGACCTCATACTTTCCCAATCTTGCATTCTCCATTGCCATATGAACAAAGAACTTTGATATTATTAAAGGAGGATATATTGTGGCATTTGCCTTTATACCTCTTACCCTGATTATAATGCGCCTTATCAATACTAGCTTGGCCCAGATCACCTTGGAGCTCCAACTGCCAAAGCCAAAATTTGAACCAAAGCAGAAGACCAACCGAAAACAAATCTACAAACCATTATGTCTGACAATCCAACCTTCTGCTCCCCCTACTGCACCATCCTCCAGCAATGGGGCTCAGCAAATCAATACTATTCATCCAGCAGAGGGCAGTAGAGCAGAGCTGCTGATTGGCCGTTGCAGGGGAAATGTGCATACGTCCGTGTGCTCACCCTAACTTGGAGGTGGTTTGTGGAGGAGCTCTTGTCAAGTGACACTTAAACCCAAATCACTTCGTCAGTGTTTCCCTCCATAATCCCTCCTCTAACCAAAAAAACAACCGCTGTAAGGATCAAGAGGAATGCTCGAGGCAGGTAGAAGTGGAAAGTTGAACCGTGATGTCACAGCCTGCAGGTAAGGGATTGGCTGGTGACTGGTAAGTAGTTTTTATTTATTTTCCCTCAGGTGTTATCGTGCGGCGCGCAGAGGTTGCTGAGTGAGTGCTTGCTGAGAAGGGGAGTGAATAACAGGTAAGCTCTTTCTTTCTTTCTTTTTTATCTAGAGGGGATGACAGGGAAGGTAGTGCAATGTTCCTCCTGCAGAATGTTTGAGCTGAGGGACGCCGTCAGTGTCCCTGCTGATTTCATCTGTGGGAAGTGCACCCATCTCTAGCTCCTTAGAAACCGCGTTAGGGAACTGGAGCTGGAGTTAGATGAACTTCGGATCATTCGGGAGGCAGAGGTGGTCATAGATAGAAGCTTCAGGGATGTGGTTACTCCGAAGAATAAAGATAGATGGGTGACAGTGAGAGGGGCTGGGAGGAAGCAGTCAGTACAGGGATCCCCTGTGGCCATTCCTCTTAGTAACAAGTATACCGCTTTGGATACTGTTGGGGGGGATGACTTACCAGGGTTAAGCCATGGGGTACAGGTCTCTGGCACAGAGTCTGTCCCTGTTGCTCAGAAGGGAAGTGGGGGAGAGGAGTAGCGCATCAGTCATTGGAGACTCCATAGTTAGGGGGATAGATAGGAGATTCTGTGGGAACGAGAGAGACTCACGGTTGGTGTGTTGCCTCCCAGGTGCCAGGGTGCGTGATGTTTCGGATCGTGTTTTCGGGATCCTTAAGGAGGAGGGGGAGCAACCCCAAGTCGTGGTCCAACATAGGTATCAACGACATAGATCGGGATGGGGATGTAAGGCAGGAATTCAGGGAGCTAGGGTGGAAACTTAGATCTAGGACAAACAGAGTTATTATCTCTGGGTTGTTACCCGTGCCACGTGATAGCGAGACGAGGAATAGGGAGAGAGAGCAGTTGAACACGTGGCTACAGGGATGGTGCAGGAGGGAGGGTTTCAGATTTCTGGATAATTGGGGCTCATTCTGGGGTCGATGGGACCTCTACAAACGGGATGGTCTGCACCTGGACCAGAGGGGTACCAATATTCTGGGGGGGAAATTTGCTAATGCTCATCGGGAGGATTTAAACTAGTTCAGCAGGGTCTTGGGAACCTGAATTGTAGCTCCAGTATACAGGAGGTTGAGAGTAGTGAGGTCATGAGTAGGGTTTCAAAGTTGCAGGAGTGTACCGGCAGGCAGGAAGGTGGTTTAAAGTGTGTCTCCTTCAATGCCAGGAGCATCCGGAATAAGGTGGGTGAACTTGCGGCATGGGTTGGTACCTGGGACTTCGATGTTGTGGCCATTTCGGAGACATGGATAGAGCAGGGACAGGAATGGTTGTTGCAGGTGCCGGGATTTAGATATTTCAGTAAGCTCAGGGAAGGTGGTAAAAGAGGGGGAGGGGTGGCATTGTTAGTCAAGGACAGTATTACGGTGGCAGAAAGGACTTTTGATGAGGACCCGTCTACTGAGGTAGTATGGGCTGAGGTTAGAAACAGGAAAGGAGAGGTCACCCTGTTAGGGGTTTTCTATAGGCCTCCGAAATGTTCCAGAGATGTAGAGGAGTGGATTGCAAAGATGATTCTGGATAGGAGCGAAAGCAACAGGGTAGTTGTTATGGGGGACTTTAACTTTCCAAATATTGACTGGAAACGCTATAGTTCGAGTACATTAGATGGGTCCGTTTTTGTCCAATGTGTGCAAGAGGGTTTCCTGACACAGTATGTAGATAGGCCAATGAGAGGCGAGGCCATATTGGATTTGGTACTGGGTAATGAACCAGGACAGGTGTTAGATTTGGAAGTAGGTGAGCACTTTGGTGATAGTGACCACAATTCGATTACGTTTACTTTAGTGATGGAAAGGGATAGGTATATACCGCAGGGCAAGAGTTGTATCTGGGGGAAAGGCAATTATGATGCGATGAGGCAAGGCTTAGGATACATCGGATGGAGAGGAAAACTGTAGGGGAGGGGTTGGTTAGCACAGTGATAAATCGCTGGCTTTGAAAGCATACCAAAGCAGGCCAGCAGCCAATTCCCGTACCAGCCTCCCCGAACAGGCGATATAGGGGCTTTTCACAGTAACTTCATTTGAAGCCTACTTGTGACAATAAGCGATTTTCATTTCATTTCAATGGAAATGTGGAGCTTGTTCAAGGAACAGCTACTGCATGTCCTTGATAAGTATGTACCTGTCAGGCAGGGAGGAAGTGGTCGAGTGAGGGAACCGTGGTTTACTAAAGCAGTCGAAACACTTGTCAAGAGGAAGAAGGAGACATTATGTAAAGATGAGACATGAAGGTTCAGTTAGGGCGCTCGAGAGTTACAAGTTAGCTAGGAAGGACATAAAGAGAGAGCTAAGAAGAGCCAGGAGGGGACATGAGAAGTATTTGGCAGGTAGGATCAAGGATAACCCTAAAGCTTTCTATAGATATGTCCGGAATAAAAGAATGACTAGCGTAAGAGTAGGCCCAGTCAAGGACAGTAGTGGGAAGTTGTGCTTGGAGTCAGAGGAGATAGGAGAGGTGCTAAATGAATATTTTTTGTCTGTATTCACACAGGAAAAAGACAATGTTGTCGAGGAGAATACTGAGATTCAGGCTACTAGACTAGAAGGGCTTGAGGTTCATAAGGAGGAGGTGTTAGCAATTCTGGAAAGTGTGAAAATAGATAAGTCACCTGGGCTGGATGGGATTTACCTTAGGATTCTCTGGGAAGCTAAGGAGGAGATTGCTGAGCCTTTGGCCTTGATCTTTAGGTCATCTTTGTCTACAGGAATAGTGCCAGAAGACTGGAGGATAGCAAATGTTGTGCCCTTGTTCAAGAAGGGGAGTAGAGACAACCCCGGTAACTATAGACCAGTGAGCCTTACTTCTGTTGTGGGAAAAATCTTGGAAAGGTTTACAAGAGATAGGATGTATAATCATCTGGAAAGGAATAATTTGATTAGAGATAGTCAACACGGTTTTGGGAAGGGTAGGTCGTGCCTCTCAAACCTTATAGAGTTCTTTGAGAAGGTGACCAAACAGGTGGATGAGGGTAAAGCAGTTGATATGGTGTATATGGATTTCAGTAAAGCGTTTGATAAGGTTCTCCACGGTAGGCTACTGCAGAAAATACGGAGGCATGGGATTCAGGGTGATTTAGCAGTTTGGATCAGAAATTGGCTTGCTGGAAGAAGACAAAAGGTGGTGGTTGATGGGAAATGTTCAGACTGGAGTCCAGTTACTAGTGGTGTACCACAAGAATCTGTTTTGGGGCCACTGCTGTTTGTCATTTTTATAAATGACCTGGAGGAGGGCGTAGAAGGATGGGTGAGTAAATTTGCAGATGACACTAAAGTCGGTGGAGTTGTGGACAGTGCGGAAGGATGTTACAAGTTACAGAGGGACATAGATAAGCTGCAGCGCTGGGCTGAGAGGTGGCAAATGGAGTTTAATGCAGAAAAGTGTGAGGTGATTCATTTTGGAAGGAATAACAGGAAGGCTGAGTACTGGGCTAATGGTAAGATTCTTGGCAGTGTGGATGAGCAGAATGATCTCAGTGTCCATGTAAATAGATCCCTGAAAGTTGCCACCCAGGTTGAGAGGGTTAAAATGAGGGTCTCAGTTAAAATGAGATAAACATTATTTCAAGTAATTCAAACTTAAAGATTCTGGCAATTTCAATCAATTGCTTGCTTCAAATAATTAACTTTTATCAAAGAGGTAGAGAAATCCACTGGTTTCCTTTAATTAATTCAAAACGTAACTTTGCTGGAGTTTCACTGACTTGAAAGGAAGGTATCCAATTACATCACAAGCTGCCTGTTATCTCAAGCTGCTATTAACCCCTTGAGAGACTTCTGCTTTAACTAACATACAGCACTCAGTTTGTTTTAAAATTTATCGTTTCTCGCCACTACAGTCCAAGGATACAATTTTAGCTTAATCAACTATAGTTTTAAAAACACTCTCGTGGAACTAAACAATCTTTCCAGATGTCCCGTCAGTTCAATTTTCTAATCCCCAGACTGACCTTTGATTTCGTCGAGACAATCTTTCTGTACCAACCGCGAGTGACCAGACCAATCAGACCATAAGAAGAGGGGAAAACCAATGTGGTCATTTTCCAGCTACACACATTGTGGGCCCGTTCCACTTTCCTTGTCCAAAATCAGTCTAATTCTGATTTCGCAGTTGGTCAATAACCGTCTGGAGAAATCCCGGGTTTCCGGCACCAAATGACAAAACATTGAATTCTTTACCCGTTAGTCTGGCCTCAATAAAACTCGAGATGGATTTGTAGGCATAGTATTATTTATTTTTAACCAACTTGTAAGTCTGACTCGCTTCTCAGGGACACAGAACACAGTACCAGTCTCCTGCACCCCTTGGAAACGAATGAGGTCCGAGACAAAGGGATCTCTGCAAATACATTCAAATGGCATCACATTTCACATACAGATTCCCATAGGTCATCCTATACCCCTCCTGACCTGGCCATACATCCTAATTGGCTCACTTCTCATTCCTTAATCCTGGGCCTCTTGTTACCCAGCATCCTTTTCCCTCCTCCACCAGACACCCCTCCCCCCCTTCCTATGCTTTCTGAAATCCTTTGTCTGTGAACTCACTAGAATTAGACTGGCCTACATCTACATTACTGTAACTAATATATTTAAACTAACTATTTTATATCACATTCGTCAGAGCTTCCCAGGAAGATATAGTATATCGTAATTATAGGTGCAGAGTTCGATTCTCCACCTCAAGATCTTATCATTCTTGATTTTGCCCCGCTGCATATTGCCGAATATGAAGGCTACCGATCGTTGGTCGGTGAAGAGGGTCCTACCAGCGAGGTAGTGCCTCCAGTGCCGCACGGCTTCCACGATGGATTGAGGAGGGGAGGGGAGGGAGGGGGGAGTGAAGGGAGAGAGGGGAGGGATGGGGAGCGGAGGGGAGGGGAGTGGAGGGAGGTTAGGGAGAGAGGGGAGGGAAGGGAGAGGGATGGAGGGGGGTTGGATGGAGGGGGGAGGGAGAAGAGGGGAGGGGAGGGGAGAGGAGGGGAGGGGTGGGGAGGAGGAGGGGAGGGGGAGGGGAAGGAGGGGAGGGGAGGGAGGCGAGGGGAGGAGGTGGAGGGAGAGGGGGAGGGGGAGGGAGGGGGAGGGGGGATGAGGGAGAGGATGTGGAGGGAGAGAGGGAGGGGGAGGGAGGGTTGGGAGGGGAGGTGGGAGGCAGGGGAGAGGGAGGGAGGAGGAAGGGAGGGAGGGAGTGTGGTAGGGGGAGTGGGGGAGGAGGGAGGGGAGGGAGGAAAGGGGGAGGGAGGGGAGGGAGGGAAGGGAGGGTGGGGAGTGTGGTAGGGGGAGTGGGGGAGGAGGGAGGGGAGGGGGAGCGAGGGGAGGGAGGGAGGGGGTGGGAGTGGAGGGAGGGGAGGGAGGGAGGGGCGGAGTGAGGGGAGGAGGAGAGGGAGGGAGGGGGAGGGAGGGGAGGGTAGTGAGGGAGGGGAGCGAGGGGAGGGAAGGAGGGGAGGGGAAGGTAAGTGGAGGGAGGTGAGGGAGAGAGGGGAGGGAGGGGAGATGGAGGGAGGGGGAGGGGAGAGGGAGGGAGGGGGAGGTGGGTAGGGAGGGAGGGGGAGGGATGGGAGGTGGGGGGGAGGAAGGGAATGGGGGAGGGGAGGGAGGGAAGAGAGGGAAGGGAGGGGGAGGGAGGGAAGAGAGGGAAGTGAGGAAAGGGAGAGGGAGGGATGGATGGATGGAGGGGGATGGGGGAGGGGGAGGTGGGGTGGGGGGACGGGGAGGTTAGCGGGGTGGTGGGGGAGTGTCGGGGAAGGAAGGGGAGGGAGGAGGGAGGGCTGGAGGGAGGGGGAGGGTGGTGATGCACGATCAATTACACTCGAGATGAAATGATTTCATAACTGAAGGCTTTAATCGACTAGAACTTGTTCCCCAGCAGCTTCGGTACAAAAAGTGAAGGCTGCTGGGATGGCACCAGTTCTTATACTCCGCCTGTCAGGGCGGAACTATGTATCAACAGCCAATGGTAAACTCCTAGGTTTAACCAATGGTCATCAGCCTCTTAGGTACAGCAATACCTGATAATACCACTTTCACCCCCTGGTAAAAAAGAGTCCGGCAGGGGTGGTGGCCAGTGGTAACAGTCGCCTTTAACATGGTATGATCAGATATGGAGGTACCGTGATACCTCCTTACAGAGCTGTCGAGAATATTTACAAAGTGTTCGTTCACGGTTAAAGTCACAGCGAAGCAATCAATTGATCGGGTGGCCTGGTCGTCCTTCTGGATCGTCTGGGCTTCGGTGGTGATTCTGGTGGGGGTCCCGGTAGTTGCGACTCCGGGAGCGTGGATTCTGCCTCCCTGGCAGCTTTGTCACCCCTAGGCGGAGCTGTTGGGGCAAACGGTTGACATGGGGGGGGGGCCTGTATGGTGCGTCGGTGGGTGGGCGAGCCTAGGCAGGAGCGGCGGGAGTACTGACCCTCCAGTGAGGTGCTGTGGGGGCGGGCGGGTAATGGATCGGGTGCGCGTGGGGTTCCGGTGGGTGCCAGATCCCGGAGGGAGACTGTATCTTGCCTGCCGCCAGGCAATGCCACGTAGGCGTACTGGGGGTACAGCAATATCTGATAATACCACAGGAGGGAGGGGGGGAGGGAGGGAGGAGGGAGGGAGGAAAGGGAGGGAGGGAGGGGGGAGGGATGGGGGAGGGAGGGAGTGGGGGGGAGGGAGGGGGAGGAGGGAGGGAGGGGAGTGGAGGGGAGGAGGGAGGGAGACGAGGGAGGGAGGGGGAGGAGGGAGAGTGGGATGGGGAGGGTGGGATGGGGAGGGGAGGGATGGAGGGTGGGGGAGGGAGGGGAGGAGGGAGGGAGGGGAGTGGAGGGGAGGAGGGCGGGAGGGAGAGGAGGGAGGGAGGGGGAGGAGGGAGGGAGGGAGAGGAGGGAGGGAGGGGGAGGAGGGACAGTGGGATGGGGAGGGTGGGATGGGGGAGGGGAGGGATGGAGGGTGGGGGAGGGAGTGGGGGTGGGAAAGGGGAGGGAGTGGGGGAGGGAGGGAGGGGGAGGGGTGGGGGGAGGGAGGGGGGGAGGGAGGTGATGCACGATCAATTACACTCAAGACAAAATGATTTCATAACTGAAGGCTTTAATCGAGGGAGGGAAGGGGAGGGGTAAGGGGGGAGGGAGTGAGGGAGGGAGGGGGGGAGGGATGAGGGTGGAGGGAGGGAGGGGAGGGATGGGTGGGAGGGGAGGGAGGGGAGGGGAGGGAGGGAGGGGAGGAGAGGCAGGGGAGGGAGGGGAGGGGAGGCAGTGGAGGGGTAGGGAGGGCAGGGGAGGGAGGCAGGGAGAGGAGGGAGGGAGGCAAGAGAGGGAAGGGAGAAGGGAGAGAGGCGGGAGGGGGAGGGTTAGGGAGGGGAGGGAGGAAGGGGGGAGGGAGGGAGTGGAGAGAGGGATAGGGAGGGATGGGAGGGTGGGATGGAGTCAGGGAGCGAGGGTGGGGGGTGGGGAGAGAGGGTGGACGGAGGGGGAGGGAGGGAGGGGGAGGGGATGGAGGAAGGGAAAGGAGGGAGGGAGGAGGGAAGGAGGGGAGGGAGGCGGGGGGAGGGAGGGGAGGGAGGCAGGGAGGGAGGATGGAGGGAGGAAGGGAAGGGGTGGGAGGGAGGAGTGGAGGGAGGGAGGTAATTTTTTTTTTAAATCACTTATTGTCACAAGTAGGCTTCAATGAAGTTACTGTGAAAAGCCGCTAGTCGCCACATTCCGGCACCTGTTCGGGGAGGCTGGCACGGGAATTGAACCGTACTGCTGGCCTGCCTTGGTCTGCTTTCAAAGCCAGCGATTTAGCCCGGTGCTAAAGAGCCCCTGGCTGTTTAGGTAGGATGAAGGGAGGGAGGGGGTATATGAGGGGGGAGGGGGAGTGAGGGGGGAGGGAGGAGGGGAGGGAGGGCAGGGAAAGGGGGAGGGAGGGAGGGGAGGGAAGGGAGGGAAGGGAAGGGAGCGGAGGGAAGGGTGGAGGGAGAGGAGACAGTGGAGGGGGAGGGAGGGGGGGAGGGGAGTGAGGGGGAGGGAGGGAGGAGGGAGGGAAGGGGAGGGGAGGGAGGGAAGGGGAGGGAGGAAGGGGGGAGCGTAGGGGAGGGAGAGGGAGGGTAGCGGAGGGAGGGAGGGGGAGGGAGGGGAGGGAGGGGGAGGTTAGGGGAGGGAGGAAGGGGGAGGGAGGGGGAGGGAGGGGTGGGGAGGGAGGGAGGGAGGGAGGGAAGGGGAGGGAGAGAAGGGAAGGTGGGGTGGGTGGGAGGGAGGGTAGGGAGGGTGGTGGGAGGGAGGGGGGAGGGAGAGGAGGGAGGGCAGTAGGGAAGGGCGGGAGGTAGGGGAGGGAGGGAGGGGTGAGGGAGGGAGGAGGTGAGGGAGGGAGGAGGGGAGGGAGGGAGGAGAGGAGGGAATGTGTGAAGGGGCAGAGGGGAGAGGGGGAGTGAGGGGATTAAGGAGGAGGGAGGGAAGGAGGGGAGGGGAGGGAGGGGAGGGAGGGGAGGGGAGGGAAGGGAAGTGAGCGGAGGGAAGCATGGAGGGGAAGGGGGCAGATGGAGGAGAGGGGGAATGGAGGGGAGGGAAGGGAGGGAACTGGAGGGGGAGGGTGGGAAGGGGGAGGGAGGGGGAGGGGGAGGGAGGGAGTGAAGGGAGGACGGGAGGGAGTGAAGGGAGGGGAGGGAGGGGAGAGAGGGAGGGAGGGAGGGAGGAGGGAGGGAAGGGGGAGGGGAGGGAGTGAAGGGAGGGGGAGGGAGGGGAGAGAGGGAGGGAGGGAGGAGGGGGGAGGAGGGAGGGAAGGGGGAGGGAGGAAGGGGGAAGGGAGGGTGGGGAGGGGGAGCGTAGGGGAGGGAGGGGGAGAGTAGGCGAGGGAGGGAGGGGGAGGGAAGTGAGGGAGGAGGAAGGGGGTGACGGGTGGGAGGAGGGGAGGGGGAAGGGAGGGGAATGGAGGGAGGGAGAGGAGGGAGTGGAGGGAGGGGGCGGGTAGTGGAGGGAGTGGAGGGGGAAGCCAGCAGGGGAGGGAGGGGAGTGGGGGGACGGCAGGGGGGGGGTGAGGGGGGAGGGAGGGGTGGGGAGGGAGGGGGAGAGAGGGGATGGGGAGGGGAGGGAGGGGGAGGGAGAGGGGGGAGGGGGAGGGAGGAGGGAGGGGTGGATGGAGGGAGGGGGTATGGGAGGGAGGGGTGGGGTGTGGTGAGGGGGAGGGAGGGGAAGGGAGTGGGAGGGAGGGGGAGGGTGGGGGAAGAAGGATTGGTCCCACTGCATGTCCATCAGTGTGTCAGTGTGTGTGTGTCTGCACCATGATATGCCATGACAGGGTTGCGGCAGCGAATGGAGCGACTCGGCCAACGTTGTCTACCTCATACTCTGCAGGAAAGGATGTCCCGAAGTGTGGTACATTGGCGAGACCATGCAGACGCTGCGACAACGAATGAACGGACATCGCGCAACAATCACCAGGCAGGAATGTTCCCTTCCAGTCGGGGAACACTTCAGCAGTCAAGGGCATTCAGCCTCTGATCTCCGGGTAAGCGTTCTCCAAGGCGGCCTTCAGGACCCGCGACAACGCAGAATCGCCGAGCAGAAACTTATAGCCAAGTTCCGCACACATGAGTGCGGCCTCAACCGGGACCTGGGATTCATGTCACATTACATTCATCCCCCACCATCTGGCCTGCAAAATCCTACCAACTGTCCTGGCTTGATACAATTCACACCTCTTTAACCTGGGGTTACCCCATCTCTGGATCTGTAAAGATTTAATCACCTGCTAATGCTCGCATTCGTAGCATTGTTTGGCATCTTTGAATTTGTCTATATATGTGTTTCTGGATCAGACCTCTTCATTCACCTGATAGAAGTCAGAGAGTGATGGCGGATGGCAAATATTCAGCCTGGATCCCAGTTACCAGTGGCGTACCGCAGGGATCAGTTCTGGGTCCTCTGCTGTTTGTGATTTTCATTAATGACTTGGATGAGGGAGTTGAAGGGTGGGTCAGTAAATTTGCAGACGATACGAAGATTGGTGGAGTTGTGGATAGTAAGGAGGGCTGTTGTCGGCTGCAAAGAGACATAGATAGGATGCAGAGCTGGGCTGAGAAGTGGCAGATGGAGTTTAACCCTGAAAAGTGTGAGGTTGTCCATTTTGGAAGGACAAATATGAATGCGGAATACAGGGTTAACGGTAGAGTTCTTGGCAATGTGGAGGAGCTTGGGGTCTATGTTCATACATCTTTGAAAGTTGCCACTCAAGTGGATAGAGCTGTGAAGAAGGCCTATGGTGTGCTCGCGTTCATTAACAGAGGGATTGAATTTAAGAGCCGTGAGGTGATGATGCAGCTGTACAAAACTTTGGTAAGGCCACATTTGGAGTACTCTGTACAGTTCTGGTCACCTCATTTTAGGAAGGATGTGGAAGCTTTGGAAAAGGTGCAAAGAAGATTTACCAGGATGTTACCTGGAATGGAGAGTAGGTTTTACGAGGAAAGGTTGAGGGTGCTAGGCCTTTTCTCATTAGAACGGATGAGGGGCGACTTGATAGAGGTTTATAAGATGATCAGGGGAATAGATAGAGTAGACAGTCAGAGACTTTTTCCCCAGGTGGAACAAACCATTACAAGGGGACATAAATTTAAGGTGAAAGGTGGAAGATATAGGAGGGATATCAGAGGTAGGTTCTTTACCCAGAGAGTAGTGGGGGCATGGAATGCACTGCCTGTGGAAATAGTTGAGTCTGAAACATTAGGGACCTTCAAGCAGCTATTGGATAGGTACATGGATTACGGTAAAATGATATAGTGTAGATTTATTTGTTCTTAAGGGCAGCACGGTAGCATTGTGGATATCACAATTGCTTCACAGCTCCAGGGTCCCAGGTTCGATTCCGGCTTGGGTCACTGTCTGTGCGGAGTCTGCACGTTCTCCCCGTGTCTGCGTGGGTTTCCTCCGGGTGCTCCGGTTTCCTCCAAAGATGTGCACGGTAGGTGGATTGGCCATGATAAATTGCCCTTAGTGTCCAAAATTGCCCTTGGTGTTGGGTGGTGGTGTTGAGTTTGGGTAGGGTGCTCTTTCCAAGAGCCGGTGCAGACTCAGGGGGCCGAATGGCCTCCTTCTGCATTGTAAATTCAATGATAATCTATGATTAATCTAGGACAAAGGTTCGGCACAACATCGTGGGCCGAAGGGCCTGTTCTGTGCTGTATTTTCTATGTTCTATGTTCTATGTCTGCTATGATCAGGTCCTTACCCGGAGTGTATACAAGTTGGAAGTCGTACCTCCGGAGTTTGAGCAGAATGCGCTGGAGGCGAGGGGTCATGTCATTAAGGTCCTTTTGGATGATGCCAACCAGCGGGCGATGGTCGGTCTCCACAGTGAACTGGGGAAGGCCATACACATAATCGTGGAACTTGTCAACGCCAGTCAACAGGCCTAGGCACTCTTTCTCAATTTGCGTATAGCGCTGCTCTGTGGGGTCATGGCCCGTGACGCATAGGCGACAGGGCCCATGATGAAGCGTTGTAGGAGGACCACCCCAATGCCGGATTGGCTGGCATCAGTCGAGATCTTCATCTCCCTTGCAGGATCGAAGAACGCCAATACCGGGGCGGTGGTGAGCTTTATCTTGAGCTCCTCCCATTCACGCTGGTGGGTGGGAAGCCACTGGAATTCAGTTGTCTTCCTGACAAGGTGCGAGAGAGCTGTGGTGTGGGAAGCGAGGTTAGGGATAAATTTTCCCAGGAAGTTGATCATTCCTAGAAAGCGTAGCACTGCCTTCTTGTCTGTCTGCTTCTGCATAGCCATGATGACTGCCACCTTGTCGGCATTCGGCCACACACTCAACCGGGAGATGTGGTCCCCCAAGAACTTGAGCTTGGTTTGGCCAAAAGAACATTTGGCTCTGTTAAGGCGCAGGCCCTGGTCCCGTATCCGTTGAAAGACGCCTTGGAAGCGACTGATATGCTCCTGCGGTGTGGTAGACCAAATAATGATATCGTCCACATAGACGCGCACGCCTTTGATGCCCTCCATCATCTGTTCCATGGTGCGATGGAAAACTTCAGAGGCCGATATGATTCTAAATGGCATTCTATTGAAAGTGAAATGAAATGAAAATCGCTTATTGTCACAAGTAGGCTTCAAATGAAGTTACTGTGAAAAGCCCCTAGTCGCCACATTCCGGCGCCTGGTACGGGAATCAAACCGTGCTGCTGGCCTGCCTTGGTCTGCTTTAAAAGCCAGCGATTTAGCCCAGTGTGCTAAACCAGCCCCTATTGTAGCAGTATCTGCCAAATGGAGTGTTGAAGGTACACAGCTTCCTGCTGGACTGATACAATTGAATCTGCCAGAAGCCCTTTGAGGCATTAAGCTTGGTGAATATTTTTGCCCGAGCCATCTCGCACGTGATCTCCTCACGTTTGGGTAATGTTCCCTCATTATATTGCGATTTAAGTCTTTCGGGTCAAAAAAGATCCGGAGCTCGCCGGAAGGCTTCTTGACGCACACCATGGAGCTGTCCCATGCAGTTGGCTCCGTCACCCGGGAAAGCACTCCTTGGTCCTGAAGGTCCTACAGCTGCTGCTTGAGGCGGTCCTTGAGGGGTGCTGGGACTCTGCAAGGTGCATGAACTACCGGGGTGGCATCCTGTTTGAGCAGGATTTTGTATGTGTAGGGCAGTGTACCCATGCCCTTGAAAGCATCCTGGTTGTGAGAGAGGATTGAGTTTAGTTGCGCCCTGAATTCCGCATCTTGGAAGTCAGACGTGCCTTCTGGAGAGAGAGTGTACTCGCTGAACGAGGTGGAGGAGTTTGCACACCTGTGCGCCTAGCAGAGAGTCCTTTGAAGAGCTCACGATCTCGAAGGGTAGGATGGCTTTACGCGAGTTGTGCGTCACTTCGAGTTGGCACGACCCGTGGCGGGGATGACGTTGCCATTATAGTCGACCAGTTGACAGATGGATGGAAGAATTGCTGGTTTGACCCTCAGGGTTTGAAATGCTGATCATGCGAGGAAATTTGCGGAAGCACCAGTGTCCAGGCGGAATGTGATCTGGGATTGGTTGACCGTCAGGGTGGCACACCACTCGTCGTCCGGATCAATGCTGTGCACCAACAGCGGCTGGTGCGTTTGACTCGGGGACAGCTTGTCATTGTTGATGACAGCAATGCGGAAAGGCTCCCTGTCCTCAGTGTCACTGGTCTGTATGATGTCAGGATCGGACTCGGTGACCGTGGGTAGAATTGCCTGAACATTTCTGCGA
The DNA here is from genome assembly GCF_047496885.1 of Scyliorhinus torazame. Taxonomy (NCBI): domain Eukaryota; kingdom Metazoa; phylum Chordata; class Chondrichthyes; order Carcharhiniformes; family Scyliorhinidae; genus Scyliorhinus; species Scyliorhinus torazame. Next base: position 87,440,878 of record NC_092710.1, on the reverse strand, counting down.
GGCTGGTTAAACTGTTGCGAGTTGGCAGGCTGAGGTGCTCGACAGCAGGCAGCATAGTGGCCAAGCCTGCTACAGCAGGTAGGCATTGTCGCACTTTGGCCGGACATTGCCACTTTAAATGGGCGGAGCCACAGTTGCCGCATGTCATGACGTCAGTGCGTTTGTTGCACCACCGCCCATGCGCGGTGCAGTCTTGCATAGTGCGCGCCTGCGCATCGCGTTCCTCCGCGTCAACGTCCCCTCTTTTGGCGCGTACAAGCGCGGGAGGCCTCGGAAAGCGCGCAAAATGGCCACCCTTCTCCGGGCTGCAGGCCGGGAGGTACTCGATCATCTGGACCCACTCCGCCTCGTGGGGCCCCTGCCGCACTGTTTCAGCCGCTTGGATGTGTGAGTACCGGCTGGTGGCGTTCTCATGCAGGACGCAGATCTCGATGGCCGTCGCTCGGGTCAGTTGCTTGATTTTAAGGAGCTGCTGGCGCAGGGTGTCCGACGTGACCCCGAAAACTATCTGGTCGCGTATCATGGAGTCAGAGGTGGTCCCATAGCCGCAGGACTGCGCGAGGATGCGGAGGTGCGTTAAATAAGACTGGAAAGGCTCGTCCTTACCCTGCAGGCGCTGCTGGAACAGGTACCTTTCGAAGCTTTCGTTGACTTCAAAGCTGAAGTGTTCATCAAATTTTAGGAGCACCGCCTTGTATTTGGTTTCGTCCTCGCCATCCGCGAATGTCAGGGAGTTAAAGATGTGGATGGCGTTTTTCACTGCCGTGGAGAGAAGAAGGGCAATCTTCCTGGTGTCCGATGCATTCTCCCTGTCTGTAGCCTCTAGGAAGAGCTGGAAGCGCTGTTTAAAAAGCTTCCAATTCACCCCGAGATTGCCAGCGATGCGTAGCAGCGGCAGCGGGTTGATGTTCTCCATGCTGCAGGATGGCGGATTGCTGATAAGTTGCAGGTAGGTCTCACAGGGGCTAGTATGCGTTTACTCCTGGAACCATGTTGTGTTGGGTGTTCTGGTCTACAAACAGGTCAACGCGGCTGGAGATGGTGTAACTCTATTTTATTAACAACTCAACTGTAATAACATACTGTAAGCTTGGGTACGTGCATTACCAGCTTATCTGTGGACCCTGTCCTATCACTATCTAGGTGAGGCACTCAGGTGAATGTCTGAGAGGCAGGCTGTGAGCTCTGTGCTCTGAGCTGACTTCTGGTAGAATGAGCGGGAACTCTGGTGTCCCATGTCTTTATAGTGCATGTGCTCTCACTGGTGATTGGCTGCAATGTTGTGTATGCTGGTTGGTCCTACTGTATGTCCATCATTGTGTCAGTGTGTGTGTGATTGCATCATTATATGCTGATGTATATCATGACAACATGAGCATGGGATTAAATCAAAAATCTTCATATGATTATGGGTTCATTCTGATTCTGTCGAATGAAGGATTGCCAAATCAGGTTAATAAAATTGGAAAAGATTTTCTAATTTGCATTTTGTACTTTGGTAATCGAGATGAAAAATCATCGTTGCGGTTTACTTGAAGTTTTCATTGAATCACTGGCACTGTTCCTGTCTGTTTTTGATCATTTGTTGAAAATCCTAAAGTGCGATAAGGGTACATCATACTTTTTAAATGAGTGAAATGGAGCTGCAAAGTGCGATTAAATGTGTACAATATTTCCATTTAAAAACTACTGAAACCCACTAAAAGTCCCACAGGCATTGGTTTAAAACTAAGCTTTCTGTTGTTTTCTCATCAATGTTGTGAGATCAGCAGTTCAGAGGTTTGGATTCTTGGCCCTGAAATCACACAAGTGTTATTTATGAGCGCTAGCTCTAGTGGATTTGCCATCTGTTGAAATTATGCCTTTTGTTGTTGGAGAAGGTGTTTAAGATGATGTGCAAGACAGATATGGAGAAACCGTTTTTGAATGTTCAGGGGGTCAAGAAGCAGAAGACACCAATTTTAAATAATTTGGCGAAAAGGCATGTTTTTAGAGTCAGTTGTGATCGGGAATGCACTGACTGAAAGGGAGGGGGACGTAGATTAAACAGTAACTTTCAAATTAGCTCCCTGCTTAAAATGGGAACAGTTGTGCGGGGAAAAAAATCAGAGGACTAGAATTAGGGTCATAGAATGGTTACAGTATAGAAGGAGGCCATTTGGCCCATTGCATTTTTGCTGGCTCACTGCAAGCGTATCTCACCAAGTTCCGCAACTCACCGAGTTCCACGCCCCCCTATCTGTTTCCCTTTCGCCCTGCGATTTTCAATTCCCCTTTGAAAGTCATGATCGAATCTCTCCGCACCCCAATTGCAGGCAGTGCATTCCAGGTCCTAACCACTCGCTGTGCCTTTTTCCTCGGGTCGCCATTGCTTCTTTGGGAAATCACCTTAAATCTGTGCCCTCTGGTACTCTATCCTTCTGCCAATGGGTGTGCTTTCTTCCCGTCGACTCTGCCTGGAAGCATCATGATTTTGGACACCTCTACTAAATCTCCTCTCAAAAGTCATTTCTGTCCGGAAAAGCGCCCCAACTTCTCCAATCGTAGCACAGTGGTTAGCACTGTTGCTTCACAGCACCAAGGTCCCAGGTTCGATTCCCGGCTTGGGTCACTGTTTCTCCCTTGTGTCTAGTGTGGGTTTCCTCCGGGTGCTCCGGTTTCCTCCCACAAGGTGAATTGGACATTCTGAATTCTCCTTCGGTGTATTCGAACAGACGCCGGAATGTGGCGACTAGGGGATTTTCACAGTAACTTCATTGCAGTGTTAATATAAGCCTACTTGTGACACTAATAAAGATTATTATTATTACCTGACCGAGATCCCTCATTCCTGAAACCATTCTCGTGAATCTTTTCTGCACTCTCTCCAATGCCTTCACGTTTTTCCTAAAATACGGTACCAGAAATGGATGTGATACTCCAGCTGAGGCTGAACCAGTGTCTTACACAATTGAACCTAACCTCCTTGCTTTTGTACTCTCCGCTTCAATTAATTGGATAGCCCTTTCAGAGAGGCACTCCTATCTATTCATGGTGAAATGTTGAAAGTTCTTGGTTTAAGGAGAAAAATAGTGGCTTAAGTGTAATGACCTAAATGGCATCATCCTCTGCTGTGACTGACTCTGCAGAAGCTGAATTTTTACTGAGGAATCATCAAACATCAGACAGAAAGAGCTTTTTAATATTGTGTCCAGCTGTTGTGTACTGAGCTACTGTTGAATCTTAATGACCCTTGCTCCAATGGGACATGCATGCAAACTTTTGCAAATTGCTAACGTCTACTGAGTGAACCTTTTTGCAGTTCCGAATCACACAGGTCTCTGATGGGGTAGAGTGGGAATTCTTTTTAGTGAATTTCTCATATCAAATATTTCCTGGTACATAGCACGTCAGTTGAGTTGCTTTTATTTGAAGGGAATTTTTGTTCCCTTGATTTGCAGGTTAGATGGATTGGCCATGCTACAAATTGCCCCTTCGTGTTCAAAGATGTGCAGGTTAGGTGGGGTTATGGGGATAGGGTGAGGGAGTGGGCCTAGGTAGGGTGCTCTTTCAGAGGATCGGTGGTCCGAATGGCCTCCTATTGCACTGAGGATTCTATGAAAATACCTGCGTTACATTTTTATTTCACGCTCAAACTCAGACCTCTCTTTTTTTTAAAACCCAGATTGTTTTTGGGTTGTGTTACTTTGTGTCCCATGTATAGGCGAAGTCAGCACTTCTTGTTCAAACTAGGTGAGAATTTGTGACCTGTTCCAGTATGGAACAGCAGAAGTCAATGGATTGAATCAGTTGTAGGCGTCGGCATTTTCCCCACTCAAGTTTGGAGGTGACAATTTCAATAATTTTCCCTGACTGTTCCTCATCTGCCTATGTTGTTAGCTCTCCACCTTTCAGTCAGATAGTCTTGGGTTTTAGCCCAGTCCCTGGATTTACTCTGTAATCTCCAGTGAAATACTTAGGGATTCACGGGTGCTGCCTTTTGATTGAGGTGTTAAGTTGGATATTAAAGATCTAATAGTACAATTCAAACATGAAAAGTGGGAAATGACCTGGCCAGAAGAACTATTCAGAAAATTATCCATTAAAAGCCAATGTAATCTCATTGTTGTTGAATCATTAAATGTTCCGGAGCTGCCCTGTGTAATTTTGTGATCTAGTTATTGGGATAGTAGGATATTGTACACACAAAAAACCGTGTGTATGTTTTTTTATTTATTCACTGGATGTGGGGGTTGCTGGTTAGGCCAGCATTTATTGCCCAGCCATAGTTGTCCTTCAGAAGTTGCTGGTGAGTTGCCTTCCCTGAGATATAGGTACACCCACAGTACTATTACTGGAGAGTTCCAGGATTATGGCCAAGCGACAGTGAAGGAGCGGGGATATATTTCCAAGTCAGGGTGGTGAGTGACGTGGTGGGGTACCTCCAGGTGGTGGGGTTCCCAGGTATCTGTTCTCTTATCCTTCTAGATGGTAGTGGTTGTGGGTTTGGAAGGTGCTGTCTAAAGAACCTTGACGAGTTCCTGCAGTGCATCTTGTAGATGGTACACATGGCTGCCTCTGTGCATTGGTGGTGGAGAGAGTGAATGTTTGTGGAATGGGGAGCAATCAATCGGGCTGCTTTGTCATGGATGGGTTGAGCTTCTTGAGTGTTGTTGGAGCTGCGCTCATCCAGGCAAATGGAGAATATTCCATTCACTCCTGACTTGTGCCTTATAGATGGTGGACAGGCTTTTGGGGGTCAGGAAGGGTGTTACTCACTGTCAGATTCCTAGCCTTTGACCTGCTCAGGTAGCCACAGTATTAATATGGCTAATTCAGTTATGATCAATGGTAACCCGAGGATGTTGACTGTGGGGGATTCAGTGATGGTAATGCCATTGAATATCAAAGGGCAATAGTTAGATCCTCTCATTGCCTGACACTTATGTGGTGTGAATGTAACTTGTCAGCCCAAGCCTGGATATTGTCCAGGTCTTGCCGCATTTGGACATCGACTGCTTCATTATCTGAGGAGCCATGAATGGTGCTGAACATTGTGCAGTCATCCGCAAACATCCCCACTTCTGACCTTGTGAAAGAAAGGAGGTCATTGATGAAGCAGCTGAAGATGGTTGGGCCGAGGACGCTACCCTGAGGAACTCCTGTAGTGTTGTCCTGGAGCTGAGATCATTGACCTTCAACCTCGAAAATCATCTTCCTTTGTGCCAGTATGACTCCAACCAGTGGAGAGATTCCCCCTCATTCCCATTGACTCCCAGGTTTTGCTAGGGCTCCTTGATGCCGCACTCGGTCAAATGCTGTCTTGATATCAAGGTCAGTGACTTTCACCACCCCAAGTTCTGTAGTAAACTAACATATATATCATCGCTGTCTGATTTGTTGTCTTCTGACGTCTTCAAGCAGTCTTCTTGGACATCAGAGCTAGAACTGTCTACTCTGCCATTGGAGCCTGCTCTGGTATTTAATACATTAAATACAAATCTAGACTGAAATGAATGGGCCAGGTTATGTTTCTTTTTACTGTGGTAGAGGGTGTGACATGACATGACTTACGTGAAGGTGAATAATGGATGTTCTACCAGAAATAACTCCTCCAAACCTTTCATGCTACACTTGAAATCTTTGCATTGGTAAACCCTTAATGCTTTCCCTTTTAACAATTTACATGGACACCGAAATCAGGTGGGTGAACTTGCGGCATGGGTTGGTACCTGGGACTTCGATGTTGTGGCCATTTCGGAAACATGGATAGAGCAGGGGCAGGAATGGTTGTTGCAGGTGCCGGGGTTTAGATATTTCAGTAAGCTCAGGAAAGGTGGTAAAAGAGGGGGAGGGGTGGCATTGTTAGCCAAGGACAGTATTACGGTGGAAGAAAGGACTTTTGATGAGGACTCGTCTACTGAGGTAGTATGGGCTGAGGTTAGAAACAGAAAAGGAGAGGTCACACTGTTAGGGGTTTTCTATAGGCCTCCAAAAGGTTCCAGAGATGTAGAGGAAAGGATTGCAAAGATGATCCTGGATAGGAGGGAAAGCAACAGGGTAGTTGTTATGGGGACTTTAACTTTCCAAATATTGACTGGAAACGCTATAGTTCAAGTACTTTAGATGGGTCCGTTTTTGTCCAATGTGTGCAGGAGGGTTTCCTGACACATGTAGATAGGCCAACGAGAGGCGAGGCCATATTGGATTTGGTACTGGGTAATGAACCAGAACAGGTGTTAGATTTAGAGGTAGGTGAGCACTTTGGTGATAGTGACCACAATTCAATTACGTTTACTTTAGTGATGGAAAGGGATAGGTATATACCGCAGGGCAAGAGTTATATCTGGGCGAAAGGCAATTATGATGCGATGAGGCAAGACTCAGGATGCATCGGATGGAGAGGAAACTGCAGGGGATGGGCACAATGGAAATGTGGAGCTTGTTCAAGGAACAGCTACTGCGTGTCTTTGATAGGAATGTACCTTCAGGCAGGGAGGAAGTGGTCGAGCAAGGGAACCGTGGTTTACTAAGGCAGTCGAAACACTTGTCAAAAGGAAGAAGGAGACATTATGTAAAGATGAGACATGAAGGTACAGTTAGGGCGCTCGAGAGTTACAAGTTTGCTAGGCAGGACATAAAGAGAGAGCTAAGAAGAGCCAGGAGGGGACATGAGAAGTCTTTGGCAGGTAGGATCAAGGATAACCCTAAAGCTTTCTATAGGTATGTCAGGAATAAAAGAATGACCAGGGTAAGAGTAGGGCCAGTCAAGGACAGTAGTGGGAAGTTGTGCTTGGAGTCCGAGGAGATAGGAGAGGTGCTAAATTAATATTTCTCGTAAGTATTCCCACAGGAAAAGGACAATGTTGTCGAGGAGAATACTGAGATTCAGGTTACTAGACTAGAAGGGCTTGAGGTTCATAAGGAGGAGGTGTTAACAATTCTGGAAAGTGTGAAATAGATAAGACCCCTGGGCTGGATGGGATTTATCCAAGGATTCTCTGGGAAGCTAGGGAGGAGTTTGCTGAGCCTTTGGCTTTGATCTTGAAGTCATCTTTGTCTACAGGAATAGTGCCAGAAGACTGGAGGATAGCAAATGTTGTCCCCTTGTTCAAGAAGGGGAGTAGAGACAACCCCGGTAACTATAGATCAGTGAGCCTTACTTCTGTTGTGGGCAAAATCTTTGAAAGGTTTACAAGAGATAGGGTGTATAATCATCTGGAAAGGAATAATTTGATTAGACATAGTCAACACGGTTTTGTGAAGGGTAGGTCGTGCCTCTCAAACCTTATTGAGTTCTTTGAGAAGGTGACCAAACAGGTGGATGAGGGTAAAGCAGTTGATGTGGTGTATATGGATTTCAGTAAAGCGTTTGATAAAGTTCCCCACGGTAGGCTACTGCAGAAAATACGGAAGCATGGGATTCAGGGAGATTTAACAGTTTGGATCAGAAATTGGTTAGCTGGAAGAAGACAAAGGGTGGTGGTTGATGGGAAGTGTTCAGACTGGAGTCCAGTTACTAGTGGTGTACAACAAGGATCTGTTTTGGGGCCACTGCTGTTTGTCATTTTTATAAATGACCTGGAGGAGGGCGTAGAAGGATGTGTGAGTAAATTTGCAGATGACACTAAAGTCGGTGGAGTTGTGGACAGTGCTGAAGGATGTTACAAGTTACAGAGGGACATAGATAAGCTGCAGTGCTGGGCTGAGAGGTGGCAAATGGAGTTTAATGCAGAAAAGTGTGAGGTGATTCATTTTGGAAGGAATAACAGGAAGACAGAGTACTGGGCTAATGGTAAGATTCTTGGCAGTGTGGGTGAGCAGAGAGATTTCGGTGTCCATGTACATAGATCCCTGAAAGTTGCCACTCAGGTTGAGAGGGTTGTTAAGAAGGCGTACGGTGTGTTAGCTTTTATTGGTAGAGGGATTGAGTTTCGGAGCCATGAGGTAATGTTGCAGCTGTACAAAACTCTGGTGCGGCCTCATTTGGAATATTGCGTGCAATTCTGGTCGCCGCATTATAGGAATTATAATTATAAGAAACATTGCAAAGGGTGCAGAGGAGATTTACCAGAATGTTGCCTGGTATGGAGGGAAGATCTTATGAGGAAAGGCTGAGGGACTTGAGGCTGTTTTATTAGAGAGAAGAAGGTTAAGAGGTGACTTAATTGAAGCATACAAGATGATCAGAGGATTGGATAGAGTGGACAGTGAGAGCCTTTTTCCTCGGATGGTGATGTCTAGCACGAGGGGACATAGCTTTAAATTGAGGGGAGATAGATAAAAGACAGATGTCAGAGGTAGGTTCTTTACTTCTGAGTAGTACGGGCGTGGAATGCCCTGCCTGCAACAGTAATGGACTCACCAACACTAAAGGCATACAAATGGTCATTAGATAGACATATGGACGATAAGGGCTTTAGAGTGGTTTCACAGGTTGGCGCAACATCGAAGGCCGAAGGGCCTGTATTGCGCTGTAATTGTCTATGTTCTATGTTCTATGAAGGGCCTGTTTCCATGCTGCAATCGTCTATGTCTCTACAAGAAGCTGAGAGGAGCAATGTTTGTATTATTGATAAAACAACATGTTTGTGTGAGCGAGATAGTGATTTGAGATTAGATAGGAACAGATCACCTTACTGAGTATGTTTGTCTGGCCTGAATAGCATTTTGTGAAATCCTGGATTGAGAATAAAGATCTTGGGAATGAGAATTCTAAATTGCGATACTGTTGCTTTGAGGCGATGTCTGTCGGAGCTCTCAACAACAGTGAAGAATTATCAATGGTTATCAATCAATTGTCTTGTCAGACAAGACCAAGGTGGAATCTGATCATGCGAGGAGATTTGCGGAAGCACCAGTGTCCAGGCGGAATGTGAGCTGGGATCGGTTGACCGTCAGGGTGGCACACCACTCGTCGTCCAGATCAATGCTGTGCACCGACAGCGGCTGGTGCGTTCGACTCGGGGACAGCTTGTTCTTGTTGATGACAGCATTGCGGAAAGGCTCCCTGTCCTCAGTGTCACTGGTCTGTATGATGTCAGGATCAGACTCGGTGAACGTGGGTAGAATTGCCCGAACATTTCTGCGAGGCTGGTTAAACTGTTGCGAGTTGGCAGGCTGAGGTGCTCGACAGCAGGCAGCATAGTGGCCAAGCCTGCTACAGCGTAGGCATTGTCGCACTTTGGCCGGACATTGCCGCTTTAAATGGGCGGAGCCACAGTTGGCGCACGTCATGACGTCAGTGCGTTTGTTGCGCCACCGCGCATGCGCGGTATGGTCTTGCGTAGTGCGCGCCTGCGCATCGCGTTCCTCCGCGTCAACGTCCCCTCTTTTAGCGCGCACAAGGGCGGGAGGCCTCGGAAAGCGCGCGAAATGGCCGCCCTCCTCCGGGCTGCAGGCCGGGAGGTACTCGATCGTCTGGACCCGTTCCGCCTCGTGGCACCCCTGCCGCGCCGTTTCAGCCACCTGGATGTGTGAGTACCGGCTGGTGGCGTTCTCATGCAGGACGCAGGTCTCGATAGCCGTCGCTCGGGTGTGTTGCTTGATTTTAAGCGAGATAGTGATTTGAGATTAGACAGGGACAGATCACCTTACTGAGTGTTCTGAATCTCTGAAACTAAACATTGGGGGGAAGGGAAAGTCAGGGAACCAAGAGGTGAAGTAATCAGTGGGAAGCGTAGCTCAGGAGAACTCAGAAGAGGTTACGATAGTCCCCATCTCACAAAACATGACACAGTGTATGGAAAGGCTCAGTAAACCAAGGTCCACCACACTAAGAAAACAAAAAGGGATGGTCAATTGAGAATTAAAGGTGCTATATTTAAATGCGGAAAGTGTACGGAACAAGGTAGATGAGCTTGTGGCCCAGATTGTGACTGGCAGGTATGATGTGGTAGGCATCACAGAGACATGGTTGCAGGGGGTTCAGGACTGGCATTTAAACATCCAGGGATTCACAACCTATCGAAAAGACAGAGAGGTGGGCAGAGGGGGCGGGGTTGCCTTGTTAATTAGGAATGAAATTAAATCAATAGCACTTAAGATAGATAGTTTTTTGAAGAATAAAGGGATTAAGGGTTATGGTGTTCGGGCCGGAAAGTGGAGCTGAGTCTACAAAAGATCAGCCATGATCTCATTGAATGGTGGAGCAGGCTCGAGGGGCCAGATGGCCTACTCCTGCTCTTAGTTCTTATGTTCTTAACGACATTGGGTCAGGTGATGTGGAGTCTGTGTGGGTAGAGTTGAGGAACCATAAAGGCAAAAAAACCATAATGGGAGTTATGTACAGGCCTTCTAACAGTGGTCAGGACCGGGGGCACAAAATGCACCACGAAATAGAAAGTGCATGTCAGAAAGGCAAGGTCACAGTGATCATGGGGGACTTCAATATGCAGGTGGACTGGGTAAATAATGCTGCCAGTGGACCCAAGGAAAGGGAATTAATTGAATGTTTACAAGAGGGCTTTTTGGAACAGCTTGTGATGGAGCCCACGAGGGAACAGGCCATTCTGGACTTAGTGTTATGTAATGAGCCAGACTTGATTAAAGATCTTAAAGTAAGGGAGCACTTAGGAGGCAGTGATCATAATATGGTAGAATTCAATCTGCAATTTGAAAGAAAGAAGGTAGAATCAGATGTAAAGGTGTTACAGTTAAATAAAGGTAACTACAGGGGCATGAGGGAGGAACTGATGAAGATTGGACTGGGAGCAGAGCCTAGTGGGAAAGACAGTAGAACAGCAATGGCAGGAGTTTCTGGGAGTAATTGAGGACACAGTACAGAGGTTCATCCCAAAGGAAAGAAAGGTTATCAGAGGGGGGATTAGCCAACCATGGCTGACAAAGGAAGTTAGGGAATTCAGGAGAGTCAGGGGGCAGAGTTGAATATGGTAGCCATCACAAAGGAGAAAGTGCTAGAGAAACTAAGAGGTCTAAAAATTGATAAATCTCCGGGCCCAGATGGGCTACATACTAGAGTTCTAAAGGAGATAGCTGAAGAAATAGTGGAGGCATTAGTTATAATCTTTCAAAAGTCACTGGAGTCAAGGAAAGTCCCAGAGGATTGGAAAATCGCTGTTGTAACCCCCCTGTTCAAGAAGGGAACAAGAAAAAAGATGGAAAATTATAGGCCAATTAGCCTAACCTTGGTTGTTGGCAAGATTCTAGAATCCACCGTTAAGGATGAGATTTCTAAATTCTTGGAAGTGCAGGGTTGGATTAGGACAAGTCAGCATGGATTTAGTATGGGGAGGTCGTGCCTGACAAACCTGTTAGAGTTCTTTGAAGAGATAACAAATAGGTTAGACCAAGGAGAGCCAATGGATGTTATCTGTCTTGACTTCCAAAAGGCCTTTGATAAGGTGCCTCACGGGAGACTGCTGAGTAAAATAAGGGCCCATGGTATTCGAGGCAAGGTACTAACATGGATTGACGATTGGCTGTCAGGCAGGAGGCAGAGAGTTGGGATAAAAGGTTCTTTTTCGGAATGGCAACCGGTGACGAGTGGTGTCCCGCAGGGTTCAGTGTTGGGGCCACAGCTGTTCTCTTTATATATTAACGATCTAGATGACGGGACTGGGGGCATTCTGGCTAAGTTTGCCGATGATACAAAGATAGGTGGAGGGGCAGGTAGTATTGAAGAGGTGGGGAGGCTGCAGAAAGATTTAGACAGTTTAGGAGAGTGGTCCAAGAAATGGCTGATGAAATTCAATGTGGGCAACTGCGAGGTCTTGCACTTTGGAAAAAAGAATACAGGCATGGACTATTTTCTAAACGGTGACAAGATTCATAATGCAAAGGGACTTGGGAGTCCTAGTCCAGAATTCTCTAAAGGTAAACTTGCAGGTTGAGTCCGTAATTAAGAAAGCAAATGCAATGTTGTCATTTATCTAAAGAGGCTTGGAATATAAAAGCAGGGATGTACTTCTTGAAGCTTTATAAAGCATTAGTTAGGCCCCATTTAGAATACTGTGAGCAATTTTGGGCCCCACACCTCAGGAAGGACATACTGGCACTTGAGCGGGTCCAGCGGAGATTCACACAGATGATCCCAGGAATGGTAGGCCTAACATATGATGAACGTCTGAGGATCCTGGGATTATATTCATTGGAGTTTAGGAGGTTGAGGGAAGATCTAATAGAAACTTACAAGATAATGAATGGCTTAGATAGGGTGGACGTAGGGAAGTTGTTTCCATTAGCAGGGGAGACTAGGACCCGGGGGCACAGCCTTAGAATAAAAGGGAGTCATTTTAGAACAGAGATGAGGAGAAATTTCTTCAGCCAGAGAGTGGTGGGTCTGTAGAATTCATTGCCACAGCGGGCGGTGGAGGCCGGGACATTGAATGTCTTTAAGACAGAAGTTGATAAATTCTTGATTTCTCGAGGAATTAATGGCTATGGAGAGAGCGCGGGTAAATGGAGTTGAAATCAGCCATGATTGAATGGTGGAGTGGACTCAATGGGCCGAATGGCCTTACTTCCGCTCCTATGTCTTATGGTCTTATGGTCTTATCAGGATTTTGATGGTGGGGAAGTTATTTTGCAGATTAGTGAGGTGAGGTGATATTGCAGACACAGGAGTTACACTTGTCATGTTTGGAGGTGAACCTCTATAAATTATAACACATAACAGTCATACTTTGGACTTGCTACTTGCTAGCCTTTAAATTTCCTCTGGGTTGTGAAATGTGTGCAAATAAGTGATCGAACACTCCTTTTGACCTTTTACCCAGCAGAAAATGACAAACTGCTTTTGATCAGCTTGCTGGTGCAAGAGTTGAAGCTGAGCAGTTCATTTCAATGTGTGTTAGGCTGAATCATTCCACGGCGAGCTGAGTTTATTAGGTCCAGGGTTCACGCTTCCCTTTTGCTGCCTTTCTGCAATAATCACTCCTGATAAGTATAATGGTGAAACTGTTGTTTATTTTGACATTCAGATATACATTTATAAGTAAAGAACTAACATCTATAGAACGCATTTCACACGTTGGAGACATGGCAAAGCACTCAACAGCCGTAAACAGATTGTAAACAGTTGAAGCAATTACAATATAGGAATCAAGACAGCCAATTTTTCGACGACATCCCAAAGACAGCAAATGTCCGAATTCATCAGTTATCTGTGGTGCTTATCGGCACGGGAGAACTCCCTGTTTCGAAACCAATTTATGTCTCCGGGTCCTCTGGTTTCCTCCCACAGGTCTCAAAAGATGTGCTGTTAGGTAATTTGGACATTCTGAATTCTCCCTCTGTGTATCCGAACAGGCACTAGAATGTGGCGACCCGGGGCTTTTCACAGTAACTTAATTGCAGTGTTAATGTAAGCCTATTTGTGACAATAAAGATTATTATTATTATATTGTGGGATCTTTCGTGTCCACCTGAGGGGTGGAATTTTTTGCTGCTTCTGTTCTAATTGCTGTCGTCGGTGGGAAAAGCAGAGGCCAGTTTCCCATCATATTTTTAAACACCTTTTCTCAAAAAAAGATTACAAGACGGGTTCCACGACATCACTCTGGGAAAGCCCACCCTGGCAACAACCTTGTCTCCGAAAAGATTGGGCCACAAAAAAGGACACTCCCCAACGGAAGCTCCCTTGCACTACCAGGGCATGGCCCTCTTTTTTTCCCCCCATCCCTGGAGATTTATTTTGTACTCCCTGATGGGTTCTGTTTGCCATTCCCCTGTTTACAAAACCTGCCGACATGACATCATGATGGGTACGGAGGGGCCAATGCTCTGAGGGGATTCGGTGGGGATACCCGATAAGTGTGTGATCATGTATTATTATGGGGTCCCTGACCTTTCATGGAATCTCTACAGGGCATAAGGAAGCCATTCTGCCCATTGAGTCCACTCCCACCTTTAGAAAGAGTACCCTACCTGGGCGTACGCCCTGACCCTATCCCCGGAACCCCACTTAACTTTTTTGAACACTTAAGGGACAATTTAGCCAATCCAACTAACCAGCACACCTTTGGACTGTGGGAGGAAACCAGAGCACCCGGAAGAAACCCACACACACACGGGGTGAAAGTGCAAACTCCACACAGACCCGAGGCTGGAATTGAACCAGCGTCCCTAGAACTGTGAAGCAGCAGTGCTAACCACCGTGTCACCTTCCATGGTGGGAACTAATGCATTATCAATTACCACAAAGACGGGAGTAGTGGAATAATCGAGGCTTTATTGAGCAAGATGTGTTGCCTCCTGTAGCTGGAACCAGAATGGCTGCAGCACCGCGTGCACACACATTTATACACCGCCTACTGGGCGGAGCCGGCAGGCAGGGATTTACCATTGTACCTCTAATATACGGGCAGTGCCGTAATACATGTAATATACTACTCGTGGTGACTACCACATTCACCCCCTGTTAAAAAACGAGTCCGGCGGGGGTGGTGGAAAACATTACAAATTAAGTCTGTTGGGGGCCTTGACCCTCCTCTGCGATCGCCTCAGTCCTGGTGGTAATGTGGGCACCGACTTGGTCACCTGCGACTCCGGGAGCGTGTTGTCCTCGTCTTCGTCACCCCTGAGTGGAACCAGTGGGAGGAAGGATCCTACTGGGACGGGGGCTGCGGTGAGGTTCGCTGGAGGGAGTGTGAGTGGTGCAGGGGTGAATGAGGCAACCGGGGGACGGGGGGACGGACGGTGTCAGGTCACGGGTCGTGGGTGGGGATCCAGCGGGTGCCAGGTCCCGGAGAGAGACTGTGTCCTGGCGCCCGTCGGGGTGTGCCACGTAGGCGTACTGCGGGTTCACATGTAGGAGGTGGAATTTTTCGACCAAGGGGTCCGACTTATGGGTCCGCACATGCTTCCGAAGGAGGACGGGTCCAGGAACTGTCAGCTATGTTGGGAGCAAGACCCCGGAGGTGGACTTCCTGGGGAAGGCAAACACACGTTCGTGAGGGGTCTCGTTAGTCGCGGTGCAGAGGAGCGACCGGATGGAGTGGAGCGCGTCGGGGAGGACCTCTTGCCAGCGTGAGACCGGGAGATTTTTAGACAGCAGGGCCAGCAGGATGGCCTTCCAGACCGTCCCGTTCTCCCTCTCCACCTGCCCATTTCCCCGGGGGTTGTAGCTGGTCGTCCTGCTCGAGGCGATGCCCTTGCTGAGCAGGAACTAACGCAGCTCATCACTCATGAAAGAGGATCCCCGATCTCTGTGGATGTAGGTGAGGAAACAGAGTGAAGATGATGTGGAGGGCTTTAATTACCGTGGCAGAGGTCAAATCAGGGCATGGGGTGGCAAAAGGGAACCGGGAGTACTCGTCAATCACGTTCAGGAAGTACGTGTTGCGGTCGATGAAGTCCATGCTGAGGCGTTCAAAGGGGCGGGAGGCCTTCACCGGGTGCACTCTATCTGGCCGGTAGAAGTGCGGCTTGCACTCTGCGCAGACTTGGCAGTCTCTGGTGACGGTCCTGACCTCCCCAATGGAGTAGGGCAGGTTGCGGGCCTTGATGAAATGGAAGAACCGGGTGACCCCGGGATGGCAGAGGTCATAGTGGAGAGCCCGGAGTCGGTCCACTTGTGTGCTGGCACATGTACCGCGGGATAGGGCATCAGGGGGCTCATTGGGCTTCCCCGGGTGATACAAGACCTCATAGTTATAGGTGGAGAGCTTGATCCTCCACCTCAAGATCTTGTCGTTTTTGATCTTGCTCCGCTGTGTATTATTAAACACAAAGGCAACCGGCCAAGTAATGCCTCCAATGCCGCACAGCTTCCACAATGGCTTGGGCCTCCTTTTCGACAGAGGAGTGCTGAATTTCGGAGGCATGGAGGGTGCAGGAACAGAAGGCCACAGGCTTGCCCGCCTGGTTGAGGGTGGCGGCCAGAGCTACATCCGATGCATCGCTCTCCACCTGAAAGCTGAGGGACTCGTCGACCGCATGCATCGTGGCCTTGGCGATGGGCGCCTTGATATGGTTGAAGGCCTGCCAGGCCTCAGCCGTCAGGGGAAAAACTGTGGACTGAATGAATGGGCGGGCCTTGTCTGCATAATTAGGGACCCACTGGGCATAGTAGGAGAAAAACTCCAGGCATTGTTTCAGGGCCTTGGGACAGTGGGGGGGAGGGACTTCCCTGAGGGGGTGCATGCGGTCGGGGTCGGGTCCCAGGACTCCATTTTCCACGACATAGCCAAAGATGGCTATGCGGTTGGTGGGGAACACGCATTTTTCCTTATTGTATGTGAGGTTAAGGAGTTTGGCGGTCTGGAGGAATTTTTGGAGGTTTGTGTTGTGGTCCTGCTGATCGTGGCTGCAGATGGTGACATTATCTAGGTACAGGAAGGAGGCCCGCAGTCCGTACCGGTCAACCATTCGGTTCATCTCTCACTGGAAGACCGAGACCCCATTAGTGACGCCAAAGGGAACCCTAAGGAAGTGATAGAGGCGGCCATCTGCTTCGAACACAGTGTATCAGCGGTCCTCCGTGCGGATGGGGAGCTGGTGGTAGGGGGACTTCAGGTCCACTGTGGAAAAAACTCGATACTGCGCAATCTGATTGACCATGTCAGATATGCGTGGGAGGGGGTACGCGTCGAGCTGCCTGTACCGATTGATGGTCTGACTGTAGTCAATGACCGTCCTGTGCTTCTCCCCAGTCTTTACTACTACCACTTGAGCTCTCCAGGGACTTTTGCTGGCCTCAATGACCCCTTCCCGCAGAAGCCGTTGGACCTATGACCTGATGAAGGTCATGGGCACTGTACCGCCTGCTCCTGGTGGCGATGGGTTTGCAATCCGGGTGAGGTTCGCAAACAGGGAAGGTGGATCGGCCTTAAGGATCGTGAGGCTGCAGACGGTGAGGAGGGTAGGGGTCCGCCGAATTTTAAGCTTAGGCTTTGGAGGTGGCACTGAAAGTCCAGGCCGAGTAACAGAGAGGTGCAGAGGTGGGGGAGGACGTAGAGCCGGAAGTTGCTGAACTCTATGCCTTGGACGGTGAGGGTCGCTATGCAGTACCCCCGGGTTTCCACAGAATGGGATCCGGAGGCCAGGGAGATTTTCTGGGTGATGGGGTGTACCGAGAGGGAGCAGCGCCTTACCATAGTGGGGTGGATGAAGTTCTCTGTGCTCCCGGCGTCAAAAAGGCAGGTCGTCTCGTGCCCATCGATCTTCACCGTCGTCGTCGCGGTCGCGAGGTTCCGGGGCCGGCAGATGCTGGGAGGTCCCGGGCTGGTCAGCGGTGGTGGAGGTAGTGGCAGGCGATGAACGTCCAGATGAGCAGGGGTCCTGAGGCGCCGTCCAAAATGGCGCCGAAGATGGCGGCGCCCACGGGGCGCACATGGTGGGCATCAAAGATGGCAGCGCCCACGGGCCGCACGTGGCTTGCGAATGGGAAATTGGTGGCATCCCTGGGTCGCACGTGGGGTGTGTAGGAACGCCGGACCTGGCAAACAGAAACAAAGTGTCCCTTCTTCCCACAGCCGCTGCAGGTCGCGCTCCTCGTCGGGCAGCGCTGCCTGGGGTGTTTGTTTTGCCCTCAGAAATAGCACTTGGGCCCCCCAGAGTTGGCTGGCTGCCATGTGGCGCAGGCTTGCGGTGAGCTGGAGTCGGCAGCTGGTGGGGTCCATGATGCCCACGAGGGTGCCGCACGGTCGGGGGCGTAGGACTGGACGTTACAGGAGCCACTTCTAACGAATTAGCGAGCTGCCTAGTTCCCGCAAGATCAAGCATATCCCCTTCCAGTAGCCGCTAATGGACTTCATGCCCGTAACGTAAGCGGCTCGAATTAAAAGTTCGGTGTGCTGGACTGCCGAAACTGCCCGGCAGTCGCAGTTCCTACCTAGGATGTGCAGGGCACGCCAGAAATCGTCCAGAGACTCCCCAGGGAGTTGCTGTCTCATGGCCAGGAGGTGCCTGGCGAATACTTGATTGATTGGTCGAACGCAATGTCCTTTCAGGAGCTCCATCGCTTCAGAGTACGTGGGCGCATCCCGGATGAGAGGAAAAATGTCAGGGCTCACCCATGGATAGAGGACTTGGAGCTTCTTGGACTTAGTCGATTTCGGCGGCGTGAGAGCAGCTGGTTAGTCAATTTCAGCGGGAGCATTGCGGAAGGAGGTTGCTGGGAGGTAAGTCAACCTTTAAAAGCACTTCTCTTTGCAGGGGCAGGCCAGTCGATTTCGGCGGCGTGAGAGCAGCTGGTTAGTCAATTTCAGCGGGAGCATTGCGGAAGGAGGTTGCTGGGAGGTAAGTCAACCTTTAAAAGCACTTCTCTTTGCAGGGGCAGGCCAGTCGATTTCGGTGGCGTGAGAGCAGCTGGTTAGTCAATTTCAGCGGGAGCATTGCGGAAGGAGGTTGCTGGGAGGTAAGTCAACCTTTAAAAGCACTTCTCTTTGCAGGGGCAGGCCAGTCGATTTCGGTGGCGTGAGAGCAGCTGGTTAGTCAATTTCAGCGGGAGCATTGCGGAAGGAGGTTGCTGGGGGTAAGTCAACCTTTAAAAGCACTTCTCTTTGCAGGAGCAGGCCAGTCGATTTCGGTGGCGTGAGAGCAGCTGGTTAGTCAATTTCAGCGGGAGCATTGCGGAAGGAGGTTGCTGGGAGGTAAGTCAACCTTTAAAAGCACTTCTCTTTGCAGGGGCAGGCCAGTCGATTTCGGCGGCGTGAGAGCAGCTGGTTAGTCAATTTCAGCGGGAGCATTGCGGAAGGAGGTTGCTGGGAGGTAAGTCAACCTTTAAAAGCACTTCTCTTTGCAGGGGCAGGCCAGTCGATTTCGGTGGCGTGAGAGCAGCTGGTTAGTCAATTTCAGCGGGAGCATTGCGGAAGGAGGTTGCTGGGGGTAAGTCAACCTTTAAAAGCACTTCTCTTTGCAGGAGCAGGCCAGTCGATTTCGGTGGCGTGAGAGCAGCTGGTTAGTCAATTTCAGCGGGAGCATTGCGGAAGGAGGTTGCTGGGAGGTAAGTCAACCTTTAAAAGCACTTCTCTTTGCAGGGGCAGGCCAGTCGATTTCGGCGGCGTGAGAGCAGCTGGTTAGTCAATTTCAGCGGGAGCATTGCGGAAGGAGGTTGCTGGGAGGTAAGTCAACCTTTAAAAGCACTTCTCTTTGCAGGGGCAGGCCAGTCGATTTCGGTGGCGTGAGAGCAGCTGGTTAGTCAATTTCAGCGGGAGCATTGCGGAAGGAGGTTGCTGGGAGGTAAGTCAACCTTTAAAAGCACTTCTCTTTGCAGGGGCAGGCCAGTCGATTTCGGCGGCGTGAGAGCAGCTGGTTAGTCAATTTCAGCGGGAGCATTGCGGAAGGAGGTTGCTGGGAGGTAAGTCAACCTTTAAAAGCACTTCTCTTTGCAGGGGCAGGCCAGTCGATTTCGGCGGCGTGAGAGCAGCTGGTTAGTCAATTTCAGCGGGAGCATTGCGGAAGGAGGTTGCTGGGAGGTAAGTCAACCTTTAAAAGCACTTCTCTTTGCAGGGGCAGGCCAGTCGATTTCGGCGGCGTGAGAGCAGCTGGTTAGTCAATTTCAGCGGGAGCATTGCGGAAGGAGGTTGCTGGGAGGTAAGTCAACCTTTAAAAGCACTTCTCTTTGCAGGGGCAGGCCAGTCGATTTCGGTGGCGTGAGAGCAGCTGGTTAGTCAATTTCAGCGGGAGCATTGCGGAAGGAGGTTGCTGGGAGGTAAGTCAACCTTTAAAAGCACTTCTCTTTGCAGGGGCAGGCCAGTCGATTTCGGTGGCGTGAGAGCAGCTGGTTAGTCAATTTCAGCGGGAGCATTGCGGAAGGAGGTTGCTGGGAGGTAAGTCAACCTTTAAAAGCACTTCCCTTTGCAGGGGCAGGCCAGTCGATTTCGGCGGCGTGAGAGCAGCTGGTTAGTCAATTTCAGCGGGAGCATTGCGGAAGGAGGTTGCTGGGAGGTAAGTCAACCTTTAAAAGCACTTCTCTTTGCAGAGGCAGGCCAGTCGATTTCGGTGGCGTGAGAGCAGCTGGTAAGTCAATTTCAGCGGGAGCATTGCGGAAGGAGGTTGCTGGGAGGTAAGTCAACCTTTAAAAGCACTTCTCTTTGCAGGGGCAGGCCAGTCGATTTCGGTGGCGTGAGAGCAGCTGGTTAGTCAATTTCAGCGGGAGCATTGCGGAAGGAGGTTGCTGGGAGGTAAGTCAACCTTTAAAAGCACTTCTCTTTGCAGGGGCAGGCCAGTCGATTTCGGTAGCGTGAGAGCAGCTGGTTAGTCAATTTCAGCGGGAGCATTGCGGAAGGAGGTTGCTGGGAGGTAAGTCAACCTTTAAAAGCACTTCTCTTTGCAGGGGCAGGCCAGTCGATTTCGGTGGCGTGAGAGCAGCTGGTTAGTCAATTTCAGCGGGAGCATTGCGGAAGGAGGTTGCTGGGAGGTAAGTCAACCTTTAAAAGCACTTCTCTTTGCAGGGGCAGGCCAGTCGATTTCGGTAGCGTGAGAGCAGCTGGTTAGTCAATTTCAGCGGGAGCATTGCGGAAGGAGGTTGCTGGGAGGTAAGTCAACCTTTAAAAGCACTTCCCTTTGCAGGGGCAGGCCAGTCGATTTCGGCGGCGTGAGAGCAGCTGGTTAGTCAATTTCAGCGGGAGCATTGCGGAAGGAGGTTGCTGGGAGGTAAGTCAACCTTTAAAAGCACTTCTCTTTGCAGAGGCAGGCCAGTCGATTTCGGTGGCGTGAGAGCAGCTGGTAAGTCAATTTCAGCGGGAGCATTGCGGAAGGAGGTTGCTGGGAGGTAAGTCAACCTTTAAAAGCACTTCTCTTTGCAGGGGCAGGCCAGTCGATTTCGGTGGCGTGAGAGCAGCTGGTTAGTCAATTTCAGCGGGAGCATTGCGGAAGGAGGTTGCTGGGAGGTAAGTCAACCTTTAAAAGCACTTCTCTTTGCAGGGGCAGGCCAGTCGATTTCGGTGGCGTGAGAGCAGCTGGTTAGTCAATTTCAGCGGGAGCATTGCGGAAGGAGGTTGCTGGGAGGTAAGTCAACCTTTAAAAGCACTTCCCTTTGCAGGGGCAGGCCAGTCGATTTCGGCGGCGTGAGAGCAGCTGGTTAGTCAATTTCAGCGGGAGCATTGCGGAAGGAGGTTGCTGGGAGGTAAGTCAACCTTTAAAAGCACTTCTCTTTGCAGAGGCAGGCCAGTCGATTTCGGTGGCGTGAGAGCAGCTGGTAAGTCAATTTCAGCGGGAGCATTGCGGAAGGAGGTTGCTGGGAGGTAAGTCAACCTTTAAAAGCACTTCTCTTTGCAGGGGCAGGCCAGTCGATTTCGGTGGCGTGAGAGCAGCTGGTTAGTCAATTTCAGCGGGAGCATTGCGGAAGGAGGTTGCTGGGAGGTAAGTCAACCTTTAAAAGCACTTCTCTTTGCAGGGGCAGGCCAGTCGATTTCGGTAGCGTGAGAGCAGCTGGTTAGTCAATTTCAGCGGGAGCATTGCGGAAGGAGGTTGCTGGGAGGTAAGTCAACCTTTAAAAGCACTTCTCTTTGCAGGGGCAGGCCAGTCGATTTCGGTGGCGTGAGAGCAGCTGGTTAGTCAATTTCAGCGGGAGCATTGCGGAAGGAGGTTGCTGGGAGGTAAGTCAACCTTTAAAAGCACTTCTCTTTGCAGGGGCAGGCCAGTCGATTTCGGTAGCGTGAGAGCAGCTGGTTAGTCAATTTCAGCGGGAGCATTGCGGAAGGAGGTTGCTGGGAGGTAAGTCAACCTTTAAAAGCACTTCCCTTTGCAGGGGCAGGCCAGTCGATTTCGGCGGCGTGAGAGCAGCTGGTTAGTCAATTTCAGCGGGAGCATTGCGGAAGGAGGTTGCTGGGAGGTAAGTCAACCTTTAAAAGCACTTCTCTTTGCAGAGGCAGGCCAGTCGATTTCGGTGGCGTGAGAGCAGCTGGTAAGTCAATTTCAGCGGGAGCATTGCGGAAGGAGGTTGCTGGGAGGTAAGTCAACCTTTAAAAGCACTTCTCTTTGCAGGGGCAGGCCAGTCGATTTCGGTGGCGTGAGAGCAGCTGGTTAGTCAATTTCAGCGGGAGCATTGCGGAAGGAGGTTGCTGGGAGGTAAGTCAACCTTTAAAAGCACTTCTCTTTGCAGGGGCAGGCCAGTCGATTTCGGTGGCGTGAGAGCAGCTGGTTAGTCAATTTCAGCGGGAGCATTGCGGAAGGAGGTTGCTGGGAGGTAAGTCAACCTTTAAAAGCACTTCTCTTTGCAGGGGCAGGCCAGTCGATTTCGGTAGCGTGAGAGCAGCTGGTTAGTCAATTTCAGCGGGAGCATTGCGGAAGGAGGTTGCTGGGAGGTAAGTCAACCTTTAAAAGCACTTCCCTTTGCAGGGGCAGGCCAGTCGATTTCGGCGGCGTGAGAGCAGCTGGTTAGTCAATTTCAGCGGGAGCATTGCGGAAGGAGGTTGCTGGGAGGTAAGTCAACCTTTAAAAGCACTTCTCTTTGCAGAGGCAGGCCAGTCGATTTCGGTGGCGTGAGAGCAGCTGGTAAGTCAATTTCAGCGGGAGCATTGCGGAAGGAGGTTGCTGGGAGGTAAGTCAACCTTTAAAAGCACTTCTCTTTGCAGGGGCAGGCCAGTCGATTTCGGTGGCGTGAGAGCAGCTGGTTAGTCAATTTCAGCGGGAGCATTGCGGAAGGAGGTTGCTGGGAGGTAAGTCAACCTTTAAAAGCACTTCTCTTTGCAGGGGCAGGCCAGTCGATTTCGGTAGCGTGAGAGCAGCTGGTTAGTCAATTTCAGCGGGAGCATTGCGGAAGGAGGTTGCTGGGAGGTAAGTCAACCTTTAAAAGCACTTCTCTTTGCAGGGGCAGGCCAGTCGATTTCGGCAGGAGTGGAGCTGGCTGGTTAGTCAATTTCAGCAGGAGCTGAGAATTTTTCTTTTTTTTTTTAAATTAGTTTTTTAGGCGGGATCAGGAAGTCGACCCGCGGACGTCTGGGAAGACCCTCACCAATAAATTCTGGTGGAGAGGAAACCCGAGACACTACACGTGTAGTGTCTCCCACCCGCCCTCCTCCTCTAACCTAATAATAAAACCCATTGGTCTGAGGTAAGTACCATATTTTTATTATATTATTATTATTTTTTATAAAAATTTAATTTAGTTGTTAGCCAGATCTTGGTAGAAAGTTAGAGGAATGGCAGGGAAGGGAGTGCAATGTTCCTCCTGCAGGATGTTTGAGGTGAGGGATGCAGTTAGTGTCCCTGCTGATTTTACCTGCAGGAAGTGCTGCCATCTCCAGCTCCTCCAAGACCGAGTTAGGGAACTGGAGCTGGAGTTGGAAGAACTTCGGATCATTCGGGAGGCAGAAGGAGTCATAGATAGCAGCTTCAGGGAATTAGTTACACCAAAGATTGGAGATAGGTGGGTAACTGTAAGAGGTACTGGGAAAAAACAGTCAGTGCAGGGATCCCCTGCGGTCGTTCCCCTGAGAAACAAGTATACCGCTTTGGATACTTGTGGGGGGGACGGCTTACCAGGGGTAAGCCATGGGGTACGGGCCTCTGGCACGGAGTCTGTCCCTGTTGCTCAGAAGGGAAGGGGGGAGAGGAGCAGAGCATTAGTAATTGGGGACTCTATAGTCAGGGGCACAGATAGGAGATTTTGTGGGAGCGTGAGAGACTCACGTTTGGTATGTTGTCTCCCAGGTGCAAGGGTACGTGATGTCTCGGATCGTGTTTTCCGGGTCCTTAGGGGGAGGGGGAGCAGCCCCAAGTCGTGGTCCACATTGGCACCAACGACATAGGTAGGAAAGGGGACAAGGATGTCAGGCAGGCTTTCAGGGAGCTAGGATGGAAGCTCAGAACTAGAACAAACAGAGTTGTTATCTCTGGGTTGTTGCCCGTGCCACGTGATAGTGAGATGAGGAATAGGGAGAGAGAGCATTTAAACACGTGGCTACAGGGATGGTGCAGACGGGAGGGTTTCAGATTTTTGGATAACTGGGGCTCTTTCTGGGGAAGGTGGGACCTCTACAGACAGGATGGTCTACATCTGAACCTGAGGGGCACAAATATCCTGGGGGGGAGATTTGTTAGTGCTCTTTGGGGGGGTTTAAACTAATGCAGCAGGGGCATGGGAACCTGGATTGTAGTTTTAGGGTAAGGGAGAATGAGAGTATAGAGGTCAGGAGCACAGATTTGACGTCGCAGGAGGGGGCCAGCGTTCAGGTAGGTGGTTTGAAGTGTGTCTACTTCAATGCCAGGAGTATACGAAACAAGGTAGGGGAACTGGCAGCGTGGGTTGGTACCTGGGACTTCGATGTTGTGGCCATTTCGGAGACATGGATAGAGCAGGGACAGGAATGGATGTTGCAGGTTCCGGGGTTTAGGTGTTTTAGTAAGCTCAGAGAAGGAGGCAAAAGAGGGGGAGGTGTGGCACTGCTAGTCAAGAGCAGTATTACGGTGGCGGAGAGGATGCTAGATGGGGACTCTTCTTCCGAGGTAGTATTGGCTGAAGTTAGAAACAGGAAAGGAGAGGTCACCCTGTTGGGAGTTTTTTATAGGCCTCCTAATAGTTCTAGGGATGTAGAGGAAAGGATGGCGAAGATGATTCTGGATATGAGCGAAAGTAACAGGGTAGTTATTATGGGAGACTTTAACTTTCCAAATATTGACTGGAAAATATATAGTTCGAGTACAATAGATGGGTCGTTTTTTGTACAGTGTGTGCAGGAGGGTTTCCTGAAACAATATGTTGACAGGCCAACAAGAGGCGAGGCCATGTTGGATTTGGTTTTGGGTAATGAACCAGGCCAGGTGTTGGATTTGGAGGTAGGAGAGCACTTTGGGGACAGTGACCACAATTCGGTGACGTTTACGTTAATGATGGAAAGGGATAAGTATACACCGCAGGGCAAGAGTTATAGCTGGGGGAAGGGCAATTATGATGCCATTAGGCGTGACTTGGGGGGGATAAGGTGGAGAAGTAGGCTGCAAGTGTTGGGCACACTGGATAAGTGGGGCTTGTTCAAGGACCAGCTACTGCGTGTTCTTGATAAGTATGTACCGGTCAGGCAGGGAGGAAGGCGTCGAGCGAGGGAACCGTGGTTTACCAAGGAAGTGGAATCTCTTGTTAAGAGGAAGAAGAAGGCCTATGTGAAGATGAAGTGTGAAGTTTCGGTTGGGGCGATGGATAGTTACAAGGTAGCGAGGAAGGATCTAAAGAGAGAGCTAAGACGAGCAAGGAGGGGACATGAGAAGTATTTGGCAGGAAGGATCAAGGAAAACCCAAAAGCTTTCTATAGGTATGTCAGGAATAAGCGAATGACTAGGGAAAGAGTAGGACCAGTCAAGGACAGGGATGGGAAATTGTGTGTGGAGTCTGAAGAGATAGGCGAGATACTAAATGAATATTTTTCGTCAGTATTCACTCAGGAAAAAGATAATGTTGTGGAGGAGAATGCTGAGCCCCAGGCTAATAGAATAGATGGCATTGAGGTACGTAGGGAAGAGGTGTTGGCAATTCTGGACAGGCTGAAAATAGATAAGTCCCCGGGACCTGATGGGATTTATCCTAGGATTCTATGGGAGGCCAGGGAAGAGATTGCTGGACCTTTGGCTTTGATTTTTATGTCATCATTGGCTACAGGAATAGTGCCAGAGGACTGGAGGACAGCAAATGTGGTCCCTTTGTTCAAAAAGGGGAGCAGAGACAACCCCGGCAACTATAGACCGGTGAGCCTCACGTCTGTAGTGGGTAAAGTCTTGGAGGGGATTATAAGGGACAAGATTTATAATCATCTAGATAGGAATAATATGATCAGGGATAGTCAGCATGGCTTTGTGAAGGGTGGGTCATGCCTCACAAACCTTATTGAGTTCTTTGAGAAGGTGACTGAACAGGTAGACGAGGGTAGAGCAGTTGATGTGGTGTATATGGATTTCAGCAAAGCGTTTGATAAGGTTCCCCACGGTAGGCTATTGCAAAAAATACGGAGGCTGGGGATTGAGGGTGATTTAGAGATGTGGATCAGAAATTGGCTAGCTGAAAGAAGACAGAGGGTGGTGGTTGATGGGAAATGTTCAGAATGGAGTACAGTCACAAGTGGAGTACCACAAGGATCTGTTCTGGGGCCGTTGCTGTTTGTCATTTTTATCAATGACCTAGAGGAAGGCGCAGAAGGGTGGGTGAGTAAATTTGCAGACGATACTAAAGTCGGTGGTGTTGTCGATAGTGTGGAAGGATGTAGCAGGTTACAGAGGGATATAGATAAGCTGCAGAGCTGGGCTGAGAGGTGGCAAATGGAGTTTAATGTAGAGAAGTGTGAGGTGATTCACTTTGGAAGGAATAACAGGAATGCGGAATATTTGGCTAATGGTAAAGTTCTTGAAAGTGTGGCTGAGCAGAGGGATCTAGGTGTACATGTACATAGATCCCTGAAAGTTGCCACCCAGGTTGATAGGGTTGTGAAGAAGGCCTATGGAGTGTTGGCCTTTATTGGTAGAGGGATTGAGTTCCGGAGTCGGGAGGTCATGTTGCAGCTGTACAGAACTCTGGTCCGGCCGCATTTGGAGTATTGCGTACAGTTCTGGTCACCGCATTATAGGAAGGACGTGGAGGCTTTGGAGCGGGTGCAGAGGAGATTTACCAGGATGTTGCCTGGTATGGAGGGAAAATCTTATGAGGAAAGGCTGACGGACTTGAGGTTGTTTTCGTTGGAGAGAAGAAGGTTAAGAGGAGACTTAATAGAGGCATACAAATGCATCCATCAGGGGGTTGGATAGGGTGGACAGTGAGAGCCTTCTCCCGCGGATGGATATGGCTGGCACGAGGGGACATAACTTTAAACTGAGGGGTAATAGATATAGGACAGAGGTCAGAGGTAGATTCTTTACGCAAAGAGTAGTGAGGCCGTGGAATGCCCTACCTGCTACAGTAGTGAACTCGCCAACATTGAGGGCATTTAAAAGTTTATTGGATAAACATATGGATGATAATGGCATAGTGTAGGTTAGATGGCTTTTGTTTCGGTGCAACATCGTGGGCCGAAGGGCCTGTACTGCGCTGTATTGTTCTATGTTCTATGTTCTATGTTCTGCAAGTCCGAGGGTTCCTTAGCGGCTGTTCGGAGGTAGCTTTCGAAGCAGGCTAGCCAGTGGTCAAAGGCGGACGTAGTGTTGGCTGCTTGAGGGCTCAGCTGCAGGCAATCAGGCTTGATGCGGAGATCCATCGTTTTAAAAGTCTTGCTCAATAAACTGATGCACTATCAATTACCACAAAGACGAGAGTAGTGGAATAATCGAGGCTTTATTGAGCTTTCCTGTAGCTGGAACCAGAATGGCTGCAGCCCCGGCGAGCACACACATTTATACTCCGCCTACTGGGCGGAGCCGGCAGGCAGGGATTTACCCATGTACCTCTACTATACGGGCAGTGCTGTAATACATGTAATATACTACGAGTGGTGACTACCACAGGAACCCCATTACATTCCTGACAGGGAGCAGGAACAATTTCAACAGAAATTTGCGCCAGGGTAAAGCCATTTTGGGACTCCTGCTGGCGTCTCTGCCCCCTCCGCTATTCCTGCCCACCGAAAATGGGGGCAAAAAATGCCCCCCCCCCCCCCCCCCGGTGAGATTCAACATCTCATGTGAAAAATCCACCTTTCAATGTCAGCCTGGTGTCGGGCTTGGACCCTCCATGTTTTAACTTGGGGCGGAGAGTGTTCCACCCTAATATAGTGCCTTGTACTTCTTTGTTGGAATTGCAAGTTCTCATCTCGCTATAAAATGTTGGAAATTAATATGATTGGAAAGTGGATTTACTGGATTTTGGTTGAAAAGAAACAAGAGTACCAACATTGAGATGTGGTTCTTCCAAGGGAGGAGATGGGGGGAGAAAATAACCTTGAACATGTTGACATGTAATTGACCTTTGAATGTTCATTCTGTTAATCATACTCTCAAAATGTGAGGATATGGTTGGCTGCTTTAGTGGTGCTGTATGCGATCGTGCTCAGCATGTAGATTCTTCAACATAATTGCTACCTACCTGGAAGAAGTTTTATAGCCTGACCGCACCCTCCCCCCTCCCCCCCCCCCCCCCGCCTTCGTATTCAAAAACAAGTATAGTCCCTTAGGCTGGTCACGGGCTGGAATTTGGTGCTTTTCTGTTGAACGGAAGTGAGTTCCTGTCATTAGTGGGCTACAGGGGTGTGGTTATGAACTGATTAAGAGTGGAAATACTTCTGACTCTGGTGTTCAATCTGCTTTTTCCCTTCGTAGCCGACCTCCAGAATGAGAAAGGACAAATTTGTGTCTGTGTAATGTTGCTTGTGAAGGCAGCTGGTGAGTGAAAACTGCACCGTATGGGCAGAGTGGGAGTGCGAGGAGGCATTTGGCTCGATGACTAGTGTGAACGTGTAGATCAGATTAGAACCAGCGGCACAGAGTTTGAGCCCCATTCCAGCTGAAGTAGTAAAATACCAGTATAACCATGCTTCAGTGACCCTCCAATCCAGGATGCTGCTTAGAATCTGATCAATACAAGAAATCCAAATATGAATGGGGCTTTAAAATGGTTAGAGAGCATTAATAATGCTAGACTGTGTGGAATAGCTATTTTTTAAATCCAAATCATGGATTCGGCATGATGATTGATTAACTGTTTGGTCCAGAATACTAAATTATAGCCGAATCAGTGTCAGCATTGCAAATTGTTTACTTGAGCAGTTTATCAATTCTATTTGGATAAATACAGTGACTTTTTAATCGTATTTTTATTGTGTTGTGTGTTTCAACAGTGCCCTATAAGGGGTTTGTGCTCAGTGTTGCTGCCTTTGGATATGACAGTAAAGTTCTACAGTGCCAGTATGCATGACCTTGGGAATGACCTTCCAGTAAATTCTTCTTTAACCGGTTATAATGTAGGATGTTTAGTAAGTTCTCATGATCAGCAGGTTATTTCTGGATAACTTAATTAAGAAAATAAATAAATTAATACCCAATTATTTTTTTTCCCTACTAAGGGGAACTTTAGTGTGGTCAATCCATTTGGCACCGCATTTGTTGGGGATGTTTAGTGAGGCTTTGGAGAAGGGGGAGCTGCCAGAGACACTAGCGCAGGCATTAATCACGTTAATCCCGAAGAAGGGGACGGGTCCGTTGGAGTGTAGGTCGTATCATAGAATTTATGTTTTATCATAGAATTTATGTCCGCCTTCAGCGCCTCAGATGCGCGAACACACATGCCCTCTTTACCGGCCCGTTTAACCCCCTAACGTTCCAAGTCATCAGCCTGGTTGGGAGGCTCCGTGCCTCCCCCCTCACCGATCAGCCATCTCCTTTCTTGGGGCCGCCTCTAGCCCCTGTGTTGCGCTTCCCCTGGCCCACTTCCTGGCAGCCCCCACCCCCGAACTCCTCCATGTTACCAAACCCAAGTCCCTCCCTCGTCAACAGATCAACTACCCCCTTCCCCCCCCCTCTAGCAACAACACTCTGTAACATAACCCCTGCCATAAACTAGCTATGTACATACCCACCACCTGGCTTCCGTAGACCAGCTCACCCAACTAGCCTGGTGACTCTCGACTCTGGTGCCAACAAGTCTCCCACCTATTGTTCTCTCTGACCCATCCCCCCCCCGCCACCATCTTCGCCACCACTTCCCCAAACCAGCCATCCTCGATCAATTGCTCTGTAAACAAAACAAGAAACAAAGAAAACTCCGACACTAGTGCAATTCAAGTGATACAAAGTAAGTAATAGGCACTTCCAACCATCCCAATCAGAACCCAAAAGGCCCCCAGCACCCAATACCTTAACTTCCCTCTTTTCCAACGGAAATTCGAATACAGAAGAAAGAAAAAACAGGAAACAAGAAAAACATGTAAACAGTGCTTAGTAACTTTTTAACTTAAGTCCAAGAGTCCTCAGTTCGGCACCAGCCCTTCTCTCTTGATGAAGTTCACCACATCCTCGGGCTCCTCAAAGTAATGGTGCTGTCCCTCGTGCGTGACCCAAAGGCGCGCCGGGTATAGCAGCCCAAACTTCACCTGCTTCTTAAACAAAATCTCTTTGACTTGCCTGCCCTTCTTCTGGCCACCTCCACGCTCAGGTCCTGGTAGATGCGCAAGACACTGTTGTTCCAATTGCAGCTCCGCGTGCGCTTGGCCCACTGTAGCACCCGCTCCTTGTCCAGGAACCCGTTGGAACCGGACCACCATCGCTCGGGGGGGTGGGGGGGGTGGGGGGGGGTGGGGGGGGGTGGGGGGTCCCGCATGCGGCTGCCTCGCCAGTACTCTGTGTGCCCTGTCCACCTCCACCGGGTGAGGGAAGGCATCATTCCCCAACAGCTTCTGGAACATGTCTGCCACATACGCAGCGGCATCCACTCTCTCAGCCCCCTCCGGGAGACAAACGATTCTTAAATTCTGCCGACAGGACCTATTTTCCAGGTCCTCCACCTTTTGCAGAAGCCTTTTTTGTTGGTCTTTCAACCTCCCCATCTCCACCTCCATCACCGTTTGGTGATCCTCCTGCTCCTCCAGCGCCTTCTCCAGCTTCTGGATCGTCCGATCCTGGGCATCCAGCCTATGCTCCAGGCGCTCGATTGATTTCTGAATCGGGTCTCAACTGTCCCTTTTCAGCGCTCTTGGATGACCTTCAGCAGATGCTCCATTGTTGGCTGGGCTGGCTGCACCGGGGTCCGGACAGCGGCCATATTGCCCACAGCAGCAGTTTCTACACCGCCCTTGTTTGCCCACTTCTTCAACTGTTTACGATTCTTTCTGCTTCTTAGTTCCATACACCTATATCTGGAGTCAGTGCCTGAGTGCCCATGCCTTCAGATCCAGCGCTCGAAAG
Source organism: Scyliorhinus torazame (assembly GCF_047496885.1). Taxonomy (NCBI): domain Eukaryota; kingdom Metazoa; phylum Chordata; class Chondrichthyes; order Carcharhiniformes; family Scyliorhinidae; genus Scyliorhinus; species Scyliorhinus torazame. The sequence continues at coordinate 87,410,179 of NC_092710.1, read as the reverse complement.
TACAAAAAAGTTGGGGGAAAAGGTCCAAAAGTCCGACTGGAGCAAGAGCCACCAAATGTGCGACTTACTCCCTCATAGCCGCCACCGGAAGTCGCAGCGCTCTCCTGTACCGTTTCTGTAATCGGGTAGATTGACAATGCACTTCGCTGAGAATTATCATTGAAGTACATCTGCTTCCCTCTATAGCCCGCATTCCCTGCCTTCAGCTCTCCTGTGCAATGAATTGCTGCATCAGCCTTGCTTCTGATCTATTCTCTTCACTTAAAAAAATAAATTTGAGTACCCAATTCATTTTTTCATCCTTTGGGTTGTGGGGACGAAACCCACACAAACACTGGAAGAATGTGCAAACACCACACGGGCAGTGACCCAGAGCTGGGATCGAACCTGGGACCGGGGCGCCGTGAGGCAACAGAGCTAACCCACAGCGCCACTGTTCTGCCCCCTCTTAATTTCTTTCCTAAACTTCAAATTACATTCTCTGTTTTTTGTCTGCCCGCTTTCATTCTGGTCCTTGCCATTCGCATTTTTTTGCGATCCTGCACTCCGCGCGCCTCTGACACCTGACACCTGGGGCGACATTCTCCGACCCCCGCCGGGTCAGAGAATCGCCGGGGGCTGGCGTGAATCCCGCCCCCGCTGGTTGCCGAAGTTTCCGGCGCGGGCCTAGACCACGAGGGGCAGGATTCTCCCCTACCCGGCGGGGCGGGCGGTTCTGGCGTAATGGAGTGGCGGGAACCACTCCGGCGTCGGGCCGCCCCAAAGGTACTGAAGTCACCTTGAGGGGCTCGGCCCGCGCCGGAGCGGTCTCCGCTCCACCGGATGGTGGGAAACGACTTTGGCGCCACGCCAACCAGCGCCGAAAGGTCTTCGCCGGGCGACGCGGGTTGGCACATGCGCGGGAGCGTCAGCGGCTGCTGACAACATCCCCGCGCATGCGCAGGGGAGGGGATTTCTTTCGCCTCTGCCATAGTGAAGACCATGCAAAGGCGGAAGAAAAAGAGTGCCCCCACAGCACAGGCCCGCCCGCGGATTGGTGGGCCCTGATTGCAGGCCAAGCCTCCGTGGTGGCACCCCCCCTGGGGCCAGATCGCCCCGTGCCCCCCCCCCTCCCAGGACCCCGGAGCTTGCCCGCGCCACCTTGTCCCGCCATTCAAAAGGTGGTTTAATCCACGCTGGCGGGACAGGCATTCCAGCAGCGGGACTTTGGCCCATCGCGGGCCGGAGAATCGGCGGGGGTGGGCCCGTTGACCGGCGCGGCGCGATTCCCGGTTCCGCCGAATCTCTGGTGGTGGAGACTTCGGGACACGGCGGGGGCGGGATTCACGCCAGCCCACGGCGATTCTCCGACCCTGCAGGGGGTCGGAGAATCCCGCGCAAGGTGAGGGCTTGGCCCCTAAAGGTGCGGAGCCTTCCGCACTTTTGGGGCGGCCCGACGCCGGAGTGGTTCCCGCCACTCCATTACGCCGGAACCCCCCGCCCCGCCGGGTAGGGGAGAATCCCGCCGTTCGTTCTGGATGATGCATTAAGCTACGATCCCCTGTGCTCTATCAAGTGGACGTAAAATATTCCATTGTACTATTTGAAAATGAATAGGAGAGTTCTCCCTGGTTTCTTGGTCAATATTTATTCCTCCATTACAAAAATAGATAATCTGATTATCTCATTTCTATCCGACAAAGTGCTTGCAGCACTTCCTGCAGTAAACCGTGACTAGAGTGCTTTTTTTCTAAAGAAGGAATTGAATGTGTGTGTTGGATGTTGGAGAATTGCCATTGTAATTTGGAACGCTCTGGGGTCACGGAAGGTGCTATGTAAATGCAAGTCAATATTTTAAAAATATTTGTATTTCTAACAAGAGATGTGCAAATGTTGGGACTTATTGAACAATACCTGAGGCTGCTTCCAGGGTATGGAGGCCTGACACAACCCTGGACCCTGGAACATGACAGCAGTGGGTCAGCGAAGCAACTGCAGGTGTAGGGGTCAATCTTCCAGATGTTTCCGGTGATCCATCTTCTTTCTCGGGTGGTTCACCTTCTTTCTTCAGTGGTGGGTCAGTGATGTTGGGCACCATTTCAATATGGCACTTGGACACTATGGAGGACTGTCCACCAGGTCTGCTCTGCCAATGGAATATGACGCGAAATGCCCGGATGCATAATTCATGAAGTCGGGGGAGAATTCTGCCCATTGCAATTTGAAAACTATCAAATGTCTGGCAGTAAGCAACAATAACAGTTTGGGAGGGCGGCATGTGACGCAGTGGTTAGCACTGGGACTGCAGCGCTGAGGACCCGGGTTCGAATCCTGGCCCTTGGTCACTGGCCGTGTGGAGTTTGCACATTCTCACCGTGTCTGCATGGGTTTCACCCCCACAACCCAAAGGTGTGCAGGTTAGGTGGATTGAACAAAGAATAAAGAACAAAGAAAAGTACAGCACAGGAACAGGCCCTTCGGCCCTCCAAGCTCATGCCGACCATGCTGCCCGACTAAACTATAATCTTCTACACTTCCTGGGTCCGTATCCCTCTATTCCCATCCTATTCATGTATTTGTCAAGATGCCCCTTAAATGTCACTATCGTCCCTGCTTCCACCACCTCCTCTGGCAGCGAGTTCCAGGCACCCACTACCCTCTGTGTAAAAAGCTTGCCTCGTACATCTACTCTAAACCTTGCCCCTCGCTCCTTAAACCTATGCCCCCTAGTAATTGACCCCTCTACCCTGGGGAAAAGCCTCTGACTATCCACTCTGTCTATGCCCCTCATAATTTTGTAGACCTCGATCAGGTCGCCCCTCAACCTCCTTCGTTCCAGTGAGAACAAACCGAGTTTATTCAACCGCTCCTCATAGCTAATGCCCTCCATACCAGGCAACATCCTGGTAAATCTCTTCTGCACCCTCTCTAAAGCCGCCACATCCTTCTGGAAGTGTGGCGAATTGTAGATTGGCCACGCTAAATTGCCCCTTAATTGGAAAAAAAATAATTGGGTACTCTAAATTAAAAAAACAAAACAGTTTGGGTCTCCACCCAATGGAGTTTAGAAGAATGAGGGGCAATATTATTCACACAATGAATGAGCGATACAGTGGTTAGCACTGCTGCTTCACAGCGCCAGGGAACCAGGTTCAGTTCCGGCATTGGGTGATTGTCTGTGTGGAGTTTGCACTTTCTCTCTGTGTGGGTTTTCTCTGGGTGCTCCGGTTTCCTCCCACAGTCCAGAGATGTGCAGGTCTGTGCGGAGTCTGCACATTCTCCCCGTGTCTGCGTGGGTTTCCTCCGGGTGCTCTGGTTTCCTCCCACAAGTCCTGTGCTTGTTAGGTACTTTGGACATTCTGAATTCTCCCTCTGTGTACCCAAACAGGCGCTGGAATGTGGCGACTAGGGGATTTTGACAGTAACTTCATTGCGGTGTTAATGTAAGCCTACTTGTGACAATAATAAAGATTATTATTATTATTATTAATAATAAAACCACCTGACCTTGAACTTAAGTCCTCTCGTAACTGACCCTTCAACTTCGGGTACAGCCGCTCCCTAACCACCCTGTACATGCCCCTCATAATCTTGGACACCTCAATCAAATCCCCCCTCAGTCTTCTCTGCTCCAGTGAAAATAACCAAAGCCTATCCAATCGCTCTTCATAATCAAAATGTTCCATCCCAGGCAACATCCTGGTGAATCGCCTCTGCACCCCCTCCAGTGCAATCATAATGTGGAGATCAGAATTGCACACAGTACTCCAGCTGAATGGTCTCCTTCTGCACTGTAGGGATTCTAAGGTTCTATGACAGAATGGTTACATTCTGACCTAATTTTTAGTGTGGGTTTCCTCCGGGTGCTCCGGCTTCCTCCCACAGTCCAAAGACGTACAAGTTAGGTGAATTGGCCATACTAAATTGCCCTTAGTGTCCAAAAAGGTTAGGATGGGCTATTGGGTTACGGGGGTAGGGTGGAAGTGAGGGCTTAAGTGGGTCGGTGCAGACTCGATGGGCTGAATGGCCTCCTTCTGCACTCTATGTTCTATGTTCTATGTTACGAAGCAGAAGGAGCCCCATTGTGTCTGCACCAGCTGTCCGAATGAGAAATTCACCCGTCGTTCTGTATGCTATACTAACCGTGCCCTACATCTCTCCTGCAACCTTCAATGATTTATGTATATGTACACCCCGGTCCCTCCACTCTACTCCTGACTGGCAGCCCCCCTTCCCCCCCCCCTTTTTTTCCTTTAGAGTTGTACCGTTTCTGAAACCTAGAAGATCCTGAGGGAGCTTGATAAGGTGGATCCTGGGATGCTGCCTCTCATGGCAGAGATTGGAACTAGGGCACACAGTTTGGAGCTCTGCCATTTAAGACAGAAATTAGGTCAGTGATGGCGAGGGTGGAAAGTAGTTCAGCCACGAGCGGGGCAATCGGCAAACAGTTCAAAACAATGCAGAAATGGCTGATCCACTAGCAGAAGAGCAAATTGCTGAATTCAAAGAGGCCTTTTCACTCTTTGACAAAGATGGGGATGATACCATAACAACAAAAGATCTTGGGACAGTTATGAGACCACTAGGCCAGAACCCAACTGAGGCAGAACTACAGGCTACGATCACTGAGGTCGATGCTGATGGAAATGGAACAATTGACTTTCCAGAATTCCTGACAATGGTGGCACGAAATATGAAAGAGACAGATAATGAGGAAGAAATTGGAGAAGCATTCAGAGTGTTTGATTAGGATAGTAATGGTTACATTAGTGCTGCAGAACTTTGTCAAGTCATGACTGCCATGGAGAAAAATTGACAAATGAAGTTGATAAAATGTTCAGAGGAGCAGATATCGCTGTTGATGGTCAAGAGAATTATGAAGAGTTCGTACAAATGATGACTGCAAAGTGAAGATCTTGTGCAGAAAACCTTTTAATTTTCTTGTTTAAAAAAAAAGAACCATTTTTTATTTGCGTTTCCTTTGTTCGTAATTTCTGTAATGTTTCTTTCCTGCCCCAACTGTCTACAACATGTGCATGTCTGGTGGTTAGAGTTAAGTTCATGTTATTTTCCTTCCCTTCAATATCTTCTTGTCATTGTTTTCTTTCGCATTTGAGACAAGACTTTGGTGCAACAAAAGTTGCTTGTGGCTTTATCTTGAAGTGCATCCAAGCTGTTCTGCACATTTGAAGCTACATAAGGACTTGTGGTTTAACGCGGGACCGTCTGGGAATGCTGCTGTGAGGAAATGGCTGATATCAGCATGTGTTGCATTGCTGTTTAACTGCAATTATCATTCTGCATGGAGTAAGGACAGAAAGCACTATAGCAAAACAGGTCTTTCATCCAGGTACTTGTACACTAAACCTTTTTGTATTTGCTGTTCCATACAAGGAAGCATTCTTGTTTTCCTTCTGTGCTCTTTCAAAATTTTGTTTAGCCAATTAGTTCTTTCTGAAATCTGCTTTGGCACTGACATGCCTGAAATCCATTCCAAGTTGTATATTTTTTTCCAATAAAACTACAATTTACCACCCTCAAAAAGACAGAAATTAGGAGAATCTGTCTGTGGAATCCTTTACCCCAGAGAAAAGTGGAGGCTGGATCATTGAATGTGTTCCAGGCTGAGTTAGACAGGTTTTTTAGATGAGGGAGTTGGAAGTTAAACGGGAAGATGGGGTTGAGACCAGAATCAGATCAGCCATGATCTTACTGATTGGTAAAGCAGGCCTGAGGGGCTGAATGGCCTATTCATAGAATTTACAGTGCAGAAGGAGGCCACTCGCCTCATCCCCGTAACCCAGCAACCCCACCAAACCTTTTTGGACACAAGGGCAATTTAGCATGGCCAATCCACCTAACCACCTAATGCAGGATCATCATGCGGTGGTCGCAGACCACCTGTATGTTCATCGAATAGGTCCCCTTCCGATTGGTGAACACGGCCCTGTTATCTGCAGGTGGCCGCACGGCGACGTGCATCCCATCAATCGCGCCCTTGACCATGGGGAACACGGCCACGGCAGAGAAGCCCACGGCTCGGGCATCTTGGCTGGCCCGGTCCACAGGGAAGCGGATGTAGCGGTACTCCATGGCATATAGGGCGTCTGTCACTGCCCGGATGCACCGGTGCACCGATGTCTGCGATATGCCGGCACAGGTGCCCACTCGGTGCCTGGAATGACCCCATTGCATAAAGGTTCAGGGCCACCGTAACCTTGACGGACATGGGGAGAGGGTGCCCCCCGCCAGTGCCACGCGGTGACAGGTGTGCCAGCAGGTGGCAGATGTGTGCCACGGTTTCCCGCCTCATCCGGAGTCTCCTCCTGCATTCCCGGTCCGTGAGGTCCTGGTATGACTGCCGGGGCCGGTACACACGGGGCGCCCTCGGGTGCCTCCGTTGCCGTGGGGCCGCGACGTCCTCCTCCCCCTCCTCGTCCTGTCGGTCAGGCGTCCCTCCAGCCTGGGCGGCTGCCGCCTGCCCCTCTGCGGCAGCCTGCGCCGCCTCTCTGGCACGCTCCTCCTCCTCCTCATCCAGGGCAACATAGACATTAGCGGCTGCCGCCACGGCGGCCAACATCGCTGGCTGACCGGAAAACATGACGGCCTGGTGGGGGGGGAGGGGAACGGCGACATGTCATCATTGCCCATACCCCCTCCTCCCCCCAGCCAGGTGGCATGGACCGCATGTGTCCAACTGTTGGAGGCTGGCACCTGGCCAGGTGCACCAACTCACTTGCCCTCGCACGCCCCCTCCCCGGCACGGACCCCATCCTCCTCCCCGGCACGGACCCCCCCATCCCCCCTCCCCGGCACGGACCCCATCCTCCTCCGCGGCACGGACCCCCCCCCATCCTCCTCCCCGGCCCTCCCCGGCACGGACCCCCCCCATCCTCCTCCCCGACACGGGCCCCCCATCCTCCTCCCCAGCACGGACCCCATCCTCCTCCCCGGCACGGACCCCATCCTCCTCCCCGGCACGGGCTCCCCATCCTCCTCCCCGGCACGGACCCCTCCATCCTCCTCCCCGGCACGGACCCCCCCATCCTCCTCCTTGGCATGGGGCCCCCATCCTCCTCCCCGGCACGGACCCCATCTTCCTCCCCGGCACGGGCCCCCCATCCTCCTCCCCGGCATGGACCCCATCCTCCTCCCCGGCATGGACCCCCCCATCCTCCTCCACGGCCCTCCCCGGCACGGACCCCCCATCCTCCTCCCCGCCACGGACCCCCCCATCCTCCTCCCCAGCACGGACCCACCCATCCTCCTCCCCTGCATGGACCCCCCCATCCCCCTCCCCGGCACGGACCCCCCCATCCTCCTCCCCTGCACGGACCCACCCATCCTCCTCCCCTGCATGGACCCCCCCATCCTCCTCCCCGGCACGGACCCCCCCCCCCATCCTCCTCCCCGGCACGGACCCCCCCATCCTCCACCCCTGCACGGACCCCCCCATCCTCCACCCCGGCACAGGCCCCCCATCCTCCTCCCCGGCACGGACCCCATCCTCCTCCCCGGCACGGACCCCATCCTCCTCCCCGGCACGGACCTCCCCAATCCTCCTCCCCGGCACGGACCCCCACCCATCCCTCTCCCCGGCCCTCCCCGGCACGGACCCCCCCATCCTCCTCCCCGGCACGAGCCCCCCCCATCCCCCATCCCCCTCCCCGGCACGGACCACCCCCATCCTCCTCCCCGGCACGGACCCCCCTCCCGGCACTCCCCCGGAGCCCAGCCCACTCTAACCACCCCCCAGGCCATCACCCACCTCCACTCTGGTCGGCGTAAACCTGGAGCACAGGTTGACGCCGATTAAAAGGAGGTTTGATTGACGTCGGCGTGACCGGTCATCACGTCGACGGGACTTCGGCCCATCCAGACGTGAGACTATCGGCAGGCCCAAAATCGGCTGTCTTACGCCCACCCATGCCATTCTCCGACGTCAGCAGTGCCATTAATGCCCTGCCGACTTTTCTCCCTTCGGAGACTTCGGCAACCGGTGGGGGCGGGATTCACGGCGGCCAACGGCCATTCTCCGACCCGCTGGGGGGGTCGGAGAATGACGCCCCATGTTGAGGGAAGGGCAGGATTGGCAGCTAAACGTTCCAGGATTTAGATGTTTCAGGCGGGATAGAGGGGGATGTAAAAGGGGTGGCGGAGTTGCGCTACTGGTTATTGGCAAATAGGGTCATTGGCAAATAGGGTTAAGGGAAATCCCAAGGCTTTTTACACGTACATAAAAAGCAAGAGAATATCACAGCTTTACTGCGGGAGGACACCTCAGAGGGCAGTGAGGCTATAATGGGTAGAGATCAGGAATAAGAAGGGTGCAGTCACAATGTTGGGGGATTACTACAGGCCTCCCAACAGCCAGCGGGAGATAGAGGAGCAGATAGGTAGACAGATTTTGGAAAAGAGTAAAAACAACAGGGTTGTGGTGATGGGAGACTTCAACTTCCCCAATATTGACTGGAACTCACTTCGTGCCAGGGGCTTAGACGGGGCGGAGTTTGTAAGGAGCATCCAGGAGGATGGGGAGCCCGTGCCGGGGAGGAGGATGGGGTCCGTGCCGGGGAGGAGGATGGGGTCCGTGCTGGGGAGGAGGATGGGGGGCCCGTGTCGGGGAGGAGGATGGGGGGGTCTGTGCCGGGGAGGAGGATGGGGGGGGGGCCGTGCTGGGGAGGAGGATGGGGGGGCCCGTGCCGGGGAGGGGGGGTGCGAGGGCAAGTGAGTTGGTCCACCTGGCCAGGTGCCAGCCTCCAACAGTTGGACACATGCGGTCCATTCCACCTGGCTGGGGGGAGGAGGGGGTATGGGCAATGATGACATGTCGTCGTTCCCCTCCCCCCCAATATGTGGACAGTCCAACTGGGGAAGGGGTACTGGACCTGGTATTGGGGAATGAGCTCGGCCAGGTGGCAGATGTTTCAGGAGGGGAGCATTTCGGGAACAGTGACCACAATTCAGTAAGTTTTAAAGTGCTGGTGGACAAGGATAAGAGTGGTCCTAGGATGAATGTGCTCAATTAGGGGAAAGCTAATTATAACAATATTAGGCGGGAACTGAAGAACATAGATTGGGGGCGGATGTTTGAGGGCAAATCAACATCTGACATGTGGGAGGCTTTCAAGTGTCAGTTGAAAAGAATTCAGGACCGGCATGTTCCTGTGAGGAAGAAGGATAAATACGACAATTTTCGGGAAACTTGGATAACGAGAGATATTGTAGGCCTCGTCAAAAAGAAAAAGGAGGCATTTGTCAGGGCTAAAAGGCTGGGAACAGACGAAGCCTGTGTGGAATATAAGGAAAGTAGGAAGGAACTTAAGCAAGGAGTCAGGAGGGCTAGAAGGGGTCACGAAAAGTCATTGGCAAATAGGGTTAAGGGAAATCCCAAGGCTTTTTACACGTACATAAAAAGCAAGAGGGTAGCCAGGGAAAGGTTTGGCCCACTGAAGGATAGGCAAGGGAATCTATGTGTGGAGCCAGAGGAAATGGGCGAGGTACTAAATGAATACTTTGCATCAGTATTCACCAAAGAGAAGAAATTGGTAGATGTTGAGTCTGGAGAAGGGTGTGTAGATAGCCTGGGTCACATTGAGATCCAAAAAGTCGAGGTGTTGAGTGTCTTAAAAAATATTAAGGTAGATAAGTCCCCAGGGCCTGATGGGATCTACCCCAGAATACTGAAGGAGGCTGGAGAGGAAATTGCTGAGGCCTTGACAGAAATCTTTGGATCCTCACTGTCTTCAGGTGATGTCCCGGAGGACTGGAGAATAGCCAATGTTGTTCCTCTGTTTAAGAAGGGTAGCAAGGATAATCCAGGGAACTACAGGCCGGTGAGCCTTACTTCAGTGGTAGGGAAATTACTGGAGAGAATTCTTCGAGACAGGATCTACTCCCATTTGGAAGCAAATGGACTTATTAGTGAGAGGCAGCATGGTTTTGTGAAGGGGAGGTCGTGTCTCACTAACTTGATAGACTTTTTCGAGGAGGTCACTAAGATGATTGATGCAGGTAGGGCAGTGGATGTTGTCTATATGGACTTCAGTAAGGCCTTTGACAAGGTCCCTCATGGTAGACTAGTACAAAAGGTGAAGTCACACGGGATCAGGGGTGAGCTGGCAAAGTGGATACAGAACTGGCTAGGTCATAGAAGGCAGAGAGTAGCAATGGAAGGATGCTTTTCTAATTGGAGGGCTGTGACCAGTGGTGTTCCACAGGGATCAGTGCTGGGACCTTTGCTGTTTGTAGTATATATAAATGATTTGGAGGAAAATGTAACTGGTCTGATTAGTAAGTTTGCAGACGACACAAAGGTTGGTGGAATTGCGGATAGCGGTGAGGACTGTCAGAGGATACAGCAGGATTTAGATTGTTTGGAGACTTGGGTGGAGAGATGGCAGATGGAGTTTAATCCAGACAAATGTGAGGTAATGCATTTTGGAAGGTCTAATGCAGGTAGGGAATATACAGTGAATGGTAGAACCCTCAAGAGTATTGAAAGTCAAAGAGATCTAGGCGTACAGGTCCACAGGTCACTGAAAGGGGCAACACAGGTGGAGAAGGTAGTCCAAGAAGGCATACAGCATGCTTGCCTTCATTGTCCAGGGCATTGAGTATAAGAATTGGCAAGTCATGTTGCAGCTGTATAGAACCTTAGATAGGCCACACTTGGAGTATAGTGTTCATTTCTGGTCGCCACACTACCAGAAGGATGTCATAGAATTTTTTTTGTTTTTAGAATTTACAATGCAGAAGGAGGCCATTCGGCAAGTCTGCACCGGCTCTTGGAAAGAGCACCCTACCAGAGCGCACAACTCCACCCTATCCCCATAACCCAGTAACCCCACCCAACACTAAGGGCAATTTTGGACACTAAGGACAATTTATCATGGCCAATCCACCTAACCTGCACATCTTTGGACTGTGGGAGGAAACCGGAGCACCGGTTAAAGTAAAGAACTCATGCACTTATTATTATAGTTACTCAATAAACCCTTTGTTACGACTGGACACGTGCGAGTCTTCTTCATCGAGATTCAGAAGACTTCATCACTCACCAAGGTTTGAGTAGCACCTGTTACCTACCACACAGGTAACAAAACATGGTACAAGGCGTGGTGGCTTTAACAGAACTAGTTAGATTAGGTTAGACAAAAAGAGAAGAAAATTCAGACCGGATAGTCGACTGTGGAAGACTTTGCAGTAAAATGGATCCTCAACGACTAACTATGGTACTCTCTGGATCTCTAGGGCAGCTGGAAACAACCGGTGATTTAAGTTATGACTGCAAAAGATTTGAACAGATATTCCAAATATTTATCGCAGTTAATGATTTAAGCACAGTCTCTGACGGAACGAAAATAGCACTACTGCTCTCAATAGGAGGGCATGAAGCTAGAGAAATCTGTAATCACTTTAATTACTTAGAAGGTGAAGACAACACCAAATTAGACGTAATACTCAGAAAATTTGATGAACACTTTAAGAGTTATTCTGGTGAGGTGCTGGAAAGATTTAACTCTTGTCATAACTGCCAGAGAAAGGGAGGGCCCATCACTGATTTTATTACAAATCTCAATGTAATACCACAAGGCTGTGATTATGTTGATTTCCGAGACACTCTGATAATGGATCAATTAATTTTTGGACTATCTGACAAAAATTTGAAGGAAGAACTTTCACAAGATAAGTATCTAACTTTAGAAACTGCTATACAAAAATGCCTTGCTTATGAACAAAAACAAAGTCAATACTTTGAGTCTTTACAAATACAGAATCATTATCTAGGAAACAAAATTGGTAAAAATGGCATGAAAACTCACCACGAGGCAGGGTTGAAACAGAAGAAGACGGAAGTTCTGAGCGGCAACCATCTTGCGCATGTCCAGTCTGGCCAGGCCACACATGCGCACTACCCTAAAAGATGCAAACCGTCGAAACAGTGTTTTGCGCATGTGCGAGAAGATCGCACAGTAAAGGAAACTTGGATTGCGCATGCGCAATCGAGCCCTACGCATGACATCACGAGTGGCATGACGTCAGAGGACCCGGACCACGCCCACTTAAAAAATAAGTGCACAAAAATAATAAAAAACAAATTTAAACCTGCAAAACCCAATTTTCTTACCTCAAAAGACAAAACAATGCCCGAACCCACACCAGCAGTTGAAAATAACTTTCACAACACCCTGGAACAAGGAGTCTACACCACCCAAAGTGATGAACACAATGACAAATCCGAAACCCAAGAAAATGATTTGTTCATTGAACATGAAGAGAACGACAACAACTCCGAAACATAAATAGATGATTTGTCTACCGAACAATACACACAATACTACTCAGACATGGCTGAGTTATTCGGATATGCTGATCACAGCATCAGCAACACGGTTGCAAAGCTCAACATGATTCTACTGATGGTAGATGATTCCAATACCATGATGCCATAGCAAATCGTCAAAACATTGGCAAACGTCAGCAACCTGTCAAATACCCCCAAAAAATACCCAAAAAGAAGACGACGCCACACAGAGAGCACAGAAGGAGTCCATTGAGAGAGCACAGACCGACTCTACAGCGAGAACACTGCATGACTCCACAGAGAGAGCGATGAAAGACTCCACAGAGAGAGCGATGAATGACTCCACAGAGGGAGCGATGAATGACTCCACAGAGGGAGCGATGAAAGACTCCACAGAGAGAGTGATGACAGACTCTACAGAGAGAGCGATGACAGACACTCCACAGAGAGAGCGATGAAAGACTCCACAGAGAAAGCGATGAAAGACTCCACAGAGAGAGCGACGCAAGCCTCCACAGAGAGAGCACGGAAAGTTTCCACAGAGAGAGCGATGAAAGACTCCACAGAGAGAGCGACGCAAGCCTTCACAGACAGCTCAGTGACAGACTCAAAAATGGAAGCAAGCAAACACTCCATAGCGAACGCCATGCATGAACAAGACTATGAAGGTCTATCCACCTTATCTGCGCAACCAGCAGCAGACTATGAAAGTCTGCCCAGCTTATTTAAGCCACTAGAAGAAGACTATGAAAGTCTACCCAGCTCATTTAACCAACAAGAAGACACTGAATGTCTACCCACTGTATGTGAGAATAGTGACAATGTGATCACAATCGACATACAGGATCACAGTGAAACTAACAGATCTCAGCTCGTCTGTACAGAAGCACTCAACAATCAGAGGAGGACTACTCATGAGTCCAGAGAGACCACGTCAATAGAAATCCTGAAGGTTTTGACTCCAGAAGAGGAGCACCATGAGTCCAGAGAGACCGCGTCAATAGAACTCTTGAAGATTTTGACTCCAGAAGAGGAGCACCAAGAAACCAAAGATGATTCAAATGAACCTGAAAAGAATCCAAAAGAGGAGCACCAAGAAACCAATTATGTTTCAAGTGAACCAGAAATGATTCTAGAAGAGGGGTACCAAGGAAGCAAAGAAGAGGAATCAAATCCATCACAAATGACTGATGTCACCAACATCAATGCAACAGCAGATCATTCTCACAATTCTCAAGAAGAAACGCTCAGTGTAACAAAGGACACTGACGCTAATAACTGTGACAATGACTCAAATCATCCACACGGAACACAAAAACCGCAAGAAGCACAGCAGAAACAAGAACAACAACAGCAACAACAAAAACAACATGCAGCGCAACAAGAACAACAAAAACAAGAAGCATAACAGAAGCAGCAATCAGGACTAGAAAAACAACACGAACAACAGCGAAAACAACAAAAGCAGAAACAACAAGCACAACAAAAACAACAAAAAGAACGGCAACAACAAAAACAACAACGAAAACGACCAAGACAGAAACAACAACAATGAAACAATGACCTGTACAACATGGTACAACTCTGCACATGAAGGACAATGCCACAGCACACTGCAAAACAATGGCAAGAATACAAACATGCCATGGCATGGCAACAAATCTCAAAAATTCACATTTCTCCACAACAAACAAGCAAACCAGCTTTCAAGAAAGATGACATGCAGAATCAGTACCCCAAACACAGGAAAAAGTCCAGGTCAGACAACAAAGATGCTACCGCAAGCATAGAAAAAAAAAGCATAAATAAGACAACAAAGTGATTCGACCATTCAATTACCCCATTGAAGAAATAACAACATCAACATCACCACTTGAACAACAGAAGAAGAAAGCAACTCGACCGAACAAACTCATAAATTATGGACTCAAAATTTTTATTTTTTATTTTGAACTCATAAATATTAATTGGCTTTGTATAATCATCAAGATCATCACAACTTGTACATAACATCATTTGTCTACCTATTTGACGCAAGCGAAAAAACCTAAGAGGCTAAATGTATTAACATTTAACAGACAAACTCATTGATTTCATGTAATGCATTTGCAAACTTCATCCATTATGTTTGTTCAATTTTCTTTACAACATACAGAAAACATATAACACAAAAAAAGGGGATGTAGTGATCTCTATATGTGCATGTATACAAGGGGTTAATCAGTAGCATCACATGATCACTAGAGGGACGGACAACAGCGGTATAAAAGGCAACCACATTGGGCCTCTCTCTCTCTCTTGGGTGCACTGTGACCAGGGCAATAGCAGATTAGTTCAGATGGCTAGTGGAGTTACGACTAGTTACCATAGTTAGATCTTGTTAACCTTTTCACTAGTATCAAAAGTTAAAGTAAAGAACTCATGGAATTATTGTTATAGTTACTCAATAATCCTTTTCTTACTACTGGACGAGTTCGAGTCTTCTTCATCGAGATTCAGAAGACCTCATCACTAACCAAGGTATTGAGTACATGTTACCTACCACACAGGTAACAAAACAGAGAAGATGATTTTTTTTTTCAAACATTGCTGATACAAAGTCTTGCGAACAATGCAAGATAACAAAAAATGAGGCCGTGCACTTCAAAGCTCAGGTTGCTATGGTTTGTGTTCAAATCCCCACAGAATGTTTTGTAAGGCAGTCTTTTGGAAGGGGTTTCTTGACCTCTTGAACTGGAGCTGACGTGCAGGTTAGGTGGATTGGCCATGCTAAATTGCCCTTAGTCTCCAAAAAGGTTAGGAGGGGTTATTGAGTTAAGGGGATATGGTGGAAGCGAGGGCTTAAGTGGGTCGGTGCAGACTCGATTGGCCAAATGGCCTCCTTCTGCACTGTATGTTCTATGTTCTATGCTCTAACACAATCATCTCAGCTCTCAAAATACAGTGAGCACTCAGGAATACCTACTATTCAGCTCTGGGTCACTGTCCTTGTGGAGTTTGCACATTCTCCCCGTGTTTGCAGTAGAGCGGAAGGTGTAACTGATAAATTGTTAATGTCCTGTATGTAAAGTGGTTGCTGGCTCTCCTAGGGGAAGTTAGTTGCATAATTGCTCTGAGATTTTCACTACCCCCCCCCCCCCCCCCCCCCCAACCCGTTCCCCAGGCTAGTTGCTGTCAGTACAAAGTCTGGGCTTCCTTTCTCTAATGTGCTTGGCTCTGGGAAGAATTCCATTCTAAGTTTTCGCAAGTACATACTTTGCAGCAATCTGCCTCTTTGAATGCGTCCTCTCGGATTTTCAAATTTGTGTAGTTAAATTAATTTATAATCTGCTGTTTAATCCTGGCTTCCTGGCGTTTATGGTGTAAAGATACCACACAATGAAGTACTGAGCTGAAACATTAGGAAGGTACTATCTTGGCTCAGGATGGTAGCATTTACCCTTGGGTCAAAGAGTCAGAGGTTCCAACCCCGTCACAGGCACTCTCCAGTATATAAAGTGTTGCTGGTTTTCCCAGGGGAAGTTAGTTGCGTAATTGTTATGAGAGTTTCTCTCCCACTCCCCAGGCTGGCACTGCAGTGCAATACTGATGCAAGGCTGCATTGTCAGAGGTACTGGACGGGATTCTCCATTGCCCGACGCTGATATCGTAATCGGCGATCGGGCAGATAATCCATTCCGATGCCAGGTCCACGATTGTGGAAACCAGTGCTAAACGATGCCCGCTCCAGGTCTCTGAGATGAGGTTGTTCATCCCAGGCACTGGCGTAGAAATATTCATGTAAGACTAACAACTCACTTGAATATGCAAATCTGAATTGCAACCTCAATGGGATTAGATCTCACGAGGCATGACGCGGCCAGTAAATCCTGTGAGAGGCCTCTCGCGAGGTTTACTATCCCAAGTCGGGCACGATGGGCCGATAGATTTTGCCCATGGAATATTAAAACAAAGTTTATTACTAACACAGTATTAAAATGACTTTAACATCACACGAGAAAATAGCTTACAATAACCCCTTACACAATGCCAATCAATACAGTGGCACAATAACCCTTAACTGCTATCTTTACTTCCACTAAAACAACATTGCACTACCGTGGGGGCAGCACGGTAGCACAAGTGAAGAGCACTGTGTCTTCACAGCGCCAAGGTCCCAGGTTCGATTCCCTGCTGGGTCACTGTCTGTGCGGAGTCTGCACGTTCTCCCCGTGTCTGCGTGGGTTTCCTCCGGGTGCTCCGGTTTCCTCCCACAGTCCAAAGACGTGCAGGTTAGGTGGATTGGCCATGCTAAATTGCCCTTAGTCTCCAAAAAGGTTAGGAGGGGTTATTGAGTTAAGGGGATAGGGTGGAAGCGAGGGCTTAAGTGGGTCGGTGCAGACTCGATTGGCCAAATGGCCTCCTTCTGCACTGTATGTTCTATGTTCTATGCTCTAACACAATCATCTCAGCTCTCAAAATACAGTGAGCACTCAGGAATACCTGCTATTCAGCTCTGGGTCACTGTCCTTGTGGAGTTTGCACATTCTCCCCGTGTTTGCGTGGGTTTCGCTACCACAACTCAAAGATGTGCAGGGTTGGTGGCTTGGCCACACTAAATTGCCCCTTAATTAGAAAAAAATGAATTGTGTACTCTAAATTTATAAAGTATATATATATATACACTAAAGAAGAATTCAAATGTGATGTATACAATGCAAAATTGTAACCGCAGTGAACCCATTAGTGCGCTTGGAAGATGGCGCCCTTTGCTCCTGCCCACTATGATGAAGTGCTACCTCTCTCTGTCCATTATGGCAACAAGTAGTTTGGTGGCAGGCCTCGTCCTGCAGGCACCTGGTGGGTGACTCTTTACTGACTGTGGCCTCTGCTTTTTCTAAGTGGCTGTGGTCACTGATACATGTACAGCAACTGACGGCTCCAGCCGAGAGGCGAGGGAGGTGGAAGAAGGTGAAGATGCTGAGGGGCTCTTGATCCCTTCACCCTCCTCAGGTGATCTGTACAGCTTTGGGTTGGCTTTCTGATGGAGTTAATGGGCAAGTCTGCTGGTGTGCAGTAATCAGCCAATCCAAAAACTGTTGGGCTCAAGTGTGACTGTCCTGTTCAGCTTGCACAGCTCCTCATGTAGTGCAGGTATGTTGACGCTCATATATTGAGCGGACCGATCCAGGTTACTCAGGGTGGTTGCACACTTTCCTGTTTGAGATGCTGCTCTTGTCTCCACTCTGAGTGCTACTGCACGTGCCTCTCCACGAGATTGGCGAATCTCTCATGTTCAGAGCTGAACCCCCAGGACAACATGGAACTCATGATGGTGATGGAGATCTCCATTTACTGTCTGCGAGCGTCCACTTCCTCAGGGAACTCTGCCAGATCTCCAAATATCTGCTCCTGATTACTTAAATACTGTGTCCCAAAAGGTGACTCCTGAGACTCCAAGGCCGGGATTCTCCGATCCGCAGCCAAGTTCTGACGCCAGCGTCAAAAGCAGAGTGAGCCACTCCGGTGTCAACTGGCCTCCAGGCCCATAAATTCACCCCTTCCTAGGGGACCAGTACGGCGCCAGAGTGGTGCCCGCTGCTCCGGCGCTTGCAAGCCGGCACGGGTCCACACATGTGTGCCAAAGCCAGCGTGGGTCCGCGCATGTGCGCCACGGCCAGCGTGGGTCCATGCATTTGTGCCTTCGGCACATGAGTCCGCGCATGCGCATGGTTTCCCATCTCTGCGCCGGCAATATGGCAGAGCCCTGCAGGGGCCTATCACGGAGGAACATAGGCTCCCCAAGGAATTAGCCTGCCGCCGATTGGTAGGCCCCGATCGCGGGCCAGGCCACCGTGGAGGCCCCCACAGAGTTGGATGCCCCCGCCCCCCCACCAGGACGGCCCCCGCAGCCAGAACTCCGATGTCCCGCAGGGTGGAACCATACGTAACCCAAGCCGGCGGGACTCGGCCGAACTTGGCGGGCACTCGGCCCGTCGAGGCACGGAGAATCGCCGTAGGGGCCGCTTTCAATGGCCCCCGACTGGCGCGGCGGGGACCCATGGGCGCCGGAGAATCGGCGGACTGGCGTTGGAGCGCGTGGCATGATTCTCGCGGCCCCCAGGCAATTCTCCAACCTGGCGTGGGATCAGAGAATCCCGGCCCATGTTCCTGACCACTGGGGCATCATCACCACTATCCTCACTCCTCTGAGGGGGACAGTTAGCAGATGGCTCTGATTCTGTGTGGTAGTATGCATTAAGGGTCATGTGGGACTGTGAAGCCGTGATGTCATTGGCTGACAGATCCCGGGTCCTGGTTGGCTGTTGACCTCTAGCTCCGCCCTGAAGGCAGAGTATAAGAACCAGGAGTTCTCCCCCGCAGGCCAGTCTGTTACTGAACTGCGGGGAACAAGTCACGCTGAATAAAGCCTCATCGACTTCATCTCTATTCGTCTCTCGTGAGTCTTTGTGCGCTACAATTTATTAAGCATGCTATGGAGCTCAGGATCATCCCGGAATGCCTGAGGATCAGCCCCCATGCAGTGAACTCAGCAGCAGTTTTCAAACACTGGCAGACTTGTTTCGAGGCCTACCTCAGAACGGCCCCCGGCCGGGTCACAGAAGACCAGAAACTACAGGTCCTGCACTCGAGGGTAAGCCCGGAAATTTTCCCTCTCATCGAAGACGCAGAGGATTTCCAGACGGCGTTCGCAGCACTAAAGAGCATCTACGTTCGCCCAGTGAACCAGATCTACGTACGCTACCAACTCGCAACGAGATGGCAAAGTCCCGGAGAATCGATAGATGAATTCTACGCCGCGCTGCTAATTTTGGGACGGGCCTGCAGCTGCCCGCCGGTAAACGCGATTGAACACACGGACATGTTAATGCCCGATGCTTTTGTGGCTGGTATGAACTCTTCCCAAATCCGCCAAAGACTTTTAGAAAAAGAGTCGCTAGGACTCTTAGAGGCACGGGCCCTTGCAGCCTCCCTGGATGTGGCCGTGCGAAACGCCCGCGCCTACGGCCCCGACCGCGCGGCAGCCCCTTGGGCTCCGTGGACACCCGTCGCGACAAACCCCCCCCCCCCCCCGCCACCCCACAGGCTTGCGCGGTTCAGACGCCAAGTCGTCCCGGGGGAGCCCGCTGCTATTTCTGCGGCCAGGCGAAACATCCCCGGCAGCGCTTCCCGGCCCGCGCAGCGATTTGTAAGAGCTGCGGGAAAAAGGGCCATTTCGCGGCTGTGTGCTGGTCCCGGGAGGTCGCCGCTGTCCCCAGAGAACAAGGAGACCTGCGCGTTTCTAACGCTCCCCAACCCCCCCAGCGCCCCATGTACGACCCGCAGGCGCAACCATTTTGGGTCCCGGCCACCGCTGTCCCCGGAGAACAAGGTGTCCTGCGCATTTCTAACGCTCCCCAACCCCCCCAGCGCCCCATGTGCGACCCGCAGGCGCCGCCATTTTGGGTCCCGGCCACCACGAGGGGAGGAGGGGCGCCGCCATCTTGGGACCCCCCAGACCTGTGCGACGCAGTGGGGGCGGCCATTTTGTCCACCCCCGCCACCATCTTGTGACCCCCCCAGCCATGTGCGATGCATGGGGGCGGCCATTTTGTTCACCCCCACCGCCATCTTGGACGGCAACAACGGACCCCAGTGTCGACGGCTCCACGGGGTTCGAGGAAGAAGCTCAAGCACTATGATCACGTCTGGCCTCAATGACACTGGACCAAGCACGGCCCCGGACGCTCCAGACGACGACAACAACGGTGCTGATAAACGGGCATGGGACACCATGCCTGGTCGACTCCGGGAGCACAGAAAGCTTCATCCACCCCGCCATGGTAAGACGCTGTTTTTTGACCATGCAAAAGATTTCCCTAGCTGTAGGATCCCACTCCGTACAGATTAAAGGCTTCTGCATAGTGACCCTAACGGTGCAAGGGAGGGAGTTTAAAAACTACAGGCTCTGCGTCCTTCCCCAACTCTGCGCGCCCACATTACTGGGATTAGACTTCCAGTGCAATCTGCAGAGCCTAACCTTCCAATTCGGTGGCCCAATACCCCCACTCACTATCTGCGGCCTCGCAACCCTCAAAGTTGAGCCCCCATCCTTGTTTGCAAACATCACCCCGGATTGCAAACCTGTCGCCACTAGGAGCAGACGGTACAGCGCCCAGGACCGGACATTCATTCGGTCCGAAGTCCAGCGGCTACTGAAGGAAGGCATAATCCAGGCCAGCAATAGTCCCTGGAGAGCACAGGTGGTAGTAGTAAAGACAGGGGAGAAGCAAAGGATGGTCATAGACTATAGCCAGACCATCAACAGGTACACACAGCTAGATGCGTACCCTCTCCCCCGCATATCCGACATGGTCAATCGGATTGCCCAATTTAAGGTCTTCTCCACCGTGGACCTCAAGTCCGCCTACCATCAGCTCCCCATCCGCCCAAGTGACCGCATGTACACAGCCTTCGAGGCAGACGGGCGATTATACCACTTCCTAAGGGTCCCATTTGGCGTCACAAACGGGGTCTCGGTCTTCCAACGAGAGATGGACCGAATGGTTGATCAACACGGGTTGCAGGCCACGTTCCCGTACCTCGACAACGTAACCATCTGCGGCCACGATCAGCAGGACCACGACGCCAACCTCCAAAAATTCCTCCAGACCGCTAAAGCCTTGAACCTCACATACGACGAGGACAAGTGCGTTTTTAGCACAAACCGGCTAGCCATCTTGGGATATGTAGTGCGCAATGGGATAATAGGCCCCGACCCCGAACGCATGCGCCCCCTCATGGAATTTCCCCTCCCTCACTGCTCAAAAGCCCTAAAACGCTGCCTGGGGTTCTTTTCATATTACGCCCAGTGGGTCCCCAGGTACGCAGACAAGGCCCGCCCCCTAATACAGACCATGACCTTCCCTCTGTCGACAGAGGCTTGCCAGGCCTTCAGCCGCATCAAAGCGGATATCGCAAAGGCCACGATGCGCGCCATCGACGAGTCCCTCCCCTTCCAGATAGAGAGCGACACCTCCGATGTAGCTCTAGCGGCCACCCTTAACCAAGCGGGCAGACCCGTGGCTTTTTTCTCCCGAACCCTCCACGCTTCAGAAATCCGCCACTCCTCAGTGGAAAAGGAAGTCCAAGCCATAGTGGAAGCTGTGCGACATTGGAGGCATTACCTGGCCGGCAGGAGATTTACTCTCCTCACCGACCAACGGTCGGTAGCCTTCATGTTCGATAATGCACAGCGGGGCAAAATTAAAAACGACAAGATCTTAAGGTGGAGGATCGAGCTCTCCACCTTCAACTATGAGATCCTGTACCGTCCCAGAAAGCTGAACGAGCTGTCCGATGCCCTATCCCAACGCACAAATTAACCGCCTCCAAACCCTCCACGAGGACCTCTGCCACCCGGGGGTCACTCGGTTCTACCACTTTATAAAGTCCCACAACCTCCCCTACTCTGTGGAGGAGGTCCGTACAGTCACAAGGAACTGCCACATCTGCGCAGAGTGCAAACCGCACTTTTTCAGGCCGGATGGTGCGCACCTGATCAAGGCTTCCCGTCCCTTTGAACGCCTTAGTCTGGATTTCAAAGGGCCCCTCCCCTCCACCGACCGCAACACATACTTCCTGAATGTGGTGGACGAGTACTCCCGTTTCCCCTTCGCCATCCCCTGCCCTGACATGACAGCGGCCACAGTCATTAAAGCCCTTAACACCATGTTCACACTGTTCGGTTGCCCCGCATACGTCCACAGCGACAGGGGGTCCTCCTTCATGAGTGACGAGCTGCGCCAGTTCCTGCTCAGCAACGGTATAGCCTCGAGCAGGACGACCAGCTACAACCCCCGGGGGAACGGGCAAGTAGAGAGGGAGAACGGCACGGTCTGGAAGACCGCCCTACTGGCCCTACGGTCCAGGGACCTCCCAGTTTCACGGTGGCAGGAGGTCCTCCCGGACGCTCTCCACTCCATCCGGTCGCTACTGTGTACTAGCACTAACCAAACGCCTCATGAGCGCCTCCTTGCCTTCCCCAGGAAGTCCTCCTCTGGAACGTCGCTGCCGACCTGGCTGGCGGTCCCAGGACCCATCTTGCTCCGAAAACATGTGCGGGCGCACAAGTCGGACCCGTTGGTCGAGAGGGTTCACCTCCTCCACGCGAACCCGCAGTACGCTTACGTGGAGTACCCCGACGGCCGACAGGACACGGTCTCCCTGCGAGATCTGGCGCCCGCCGGCAACACGCACACCCCCTTGACACCAATCACCCCCTCCCTGCCACCGGCGCACCCCGCCACCGCCCCCTTCCCGGGAGGATCGGTCCTCCTCCCAGTCCGACCAGAAGTGATGCTGAAGCAGAAACCGTAAGGCTCCCAGAGACGACAACACTGGAACAAGCACCACCACCGGGGCCGAGGCGATCGACAAGGACGACCAGACCGCCCGACCGACTCGTGGCATCGATGTAACACTACAATGTTGTGGACTTTAACGAGAACTTTTTTTCTTTTCCCACTTACGACTACTGTAAATAGTGCAAAACAAAAAAAAAACCCTGTACATACTGTGATGACATGCAAAAGTTTTCCTCCCAGGACCAGCCTTGTAAACCCCTACCACCATGCGAAGCACCACCCCGCCGGGTTCATTTTTAACAAGGGGTGAATCTGGTAGTATGCATTAGGGGTCATGTGGGACTGTGAAGCCGGGATGTCATTGGCTGACAGATCCCGGGTCCTGGTTGGCTGTTGACCTCTAGCTCCGCCCTGAAGGCGGAGTATAAGAACCAGGAGTTCTCCCCCGCAGGCCAGTCTGTTACTGAACTGCGGGGAACAAGTCACGCTTAATAAAGCCTCATCGACTTCATCTCTATTCGTCTCTCGTGAGTCTTTGTGCGCTACATTCTGACACCCCATTCTGCACTCGGGTGAGTTGATATTCACTGTGTGCTACACACTCGACATGTGTCCTACATCCCTCTGAAGTCCTTGTATCTGAGTTGGTAGAATGTAGGCCAGTCAGATGTGACACTGCCTCCTCAAACTTGTCTTCCACCTCATGATGATCTGGCCCAGGGTTTTGGGGTGGGTGGGGTGAGCGAGATGAGCTGGCACCTGTGTGAGACTGAAGCCATCTTGAATCCTGCAGGGGCACTACAATGGCAAGCTGGGTAGAGGATCGGTCTCCTCTGCCACCAAAATGTGATGGTCATGGTCAGAAAACCATGGGAGATCTGGACCCATCCTTTACCCCACATCGCCTCTGTATCCCATTCTACCATTAAAAATGTGAAGTGAGCCATCCTGATTACAATGCTCTCATTCAGTTTTGTGCGCTTACACCCATTAACCTTTTTCACCAGATCATCATTGATTACTGGGAAAGTTTGTGGAGGAAATGGCTCTGAGCAAATGTTTGGTACCATAGTTGTGATAACATGGTGTGCTCTCTGACCACTTGACAGCCCTTTACTGGCTTTCTCCCTCAGTCACCCCATTGTATTACGATGGTGTGCAGCTGTGAGAGGTCAAAGGTGAGTGTTCCCTGATCGATGGGTGGCAAGAGCTGAGTGGCTTTGATTGCCAGCATGGCACTATTCACCATTGATCCTCCCCCCCCTCCCCCTTCCCGAGTAGCAGGTAGCGGTGTCTCCATGGCTGTGTGATGAGAATCCACCCCACCCCTTCAGTGATTGAACAGAATACATTTTGATTGGGCAGCACCGATGACAAGTTCTCCCACAGAAAAAGCACCTGGTGGGCCATCCTTTCCAGGGTCAGTTAACAATTGGACAATATTTATAGCTTGTCACCTGAAAAAAAAATGGAATCTCCTCGTAGGCGTTGGGACCATTGACGACCTGCTTCTTAAATGGGATTTCCTGAAGATTTGTATCTGCGTCCGAGGTTCCCGACCCACTTGGACCCACCTCCGAACCCTCCCTACTTCGGGATCCCGACTCCTGTTCTGGACGAAAATTGGAAATTTGGCCAAACATTTTTGGAGGCTGGGTTTGGGGTGCCTGGAATACTTCCATAAGTGCATACCAAACCCAGGAGCGAAATTCCAGATCATATACTCCCAAGTAAAAACAGGATTATTTCTCTATAAACTGCACTGAGTGGAAGATAGTATTGAATATGTGGATAAAAATTAATCCCAGTCACTGAGAGCAGTGGCGCCTCCAGGCGTGATTGATGCAGTTGTTCTCCTAACATCTCTGTTTGGAATAGTAATCACGCAGTGAATCGATATAGCCTTTCCTGACTTCCGGTTGCGGCGATGCGGAGCTAAGCCACGCGTTTCGGCAGCTCCCGTGACTACAGACTTTCGGGCTCTCCAGAGGTGCCCCAACGGATTCAATCCCATGTGGGAAGGTGCAGTGAGGTCCCCCCTCACAATATATGGCAGAGATCAGCGGTGGAGCGACGAGGAAAGAGGCCCTGGAGCAGAGACCAAAACGAGGGGAAAAAAACAAGGTGGCGGAGGGCGGAGAGCGAGCAGCGTGGGGGCCAGACCAGCAGGAGTTCCTCAAACGATGTGTGGAGGAGCTGAAAAAGGAGGTGCTGGCACCGATGCTGTTGGCGATCGAGGGGCTGAAGGAGACCCAGAAGACCCAGGCGGTGGAGATTTGTGTGGTGAATGAGAAAGTGAATACCAACGAGGACGAGATCCTGGGCCTGGCGGTAAAAATGGAGGCGCACAGGAGGTGGGCCGAGAGAATTGAGGTCCTGGAGAACAGGTCGAGAAGGAACAACCACCGGATTCTGGGTCTTCCCGAAGGAGTGGAGGGAGCTGATGCCGGGGCGTACGTGAGTACGATGCTCCATTCACTGATGGGTGCGGAGGCCTCTCCGACCCCCCTGGAGCTGGAAGGAGCTCATCGGGTCCTGGCGAGGAGACCCAAGGCAGGTGAGCCGCCAAGGGCGATAGTGGCAAGGTTCCACCGCTTCGCAGACAAAGAAAGTGTGCTGACATGGGCCAAGAAGATGCGGAGCAGTAGATGGGAGAACGCGGTGATCCGAGTATACCAGGATTGGAGCGCGGAGGTGGCAAAGAGGAGAGCTGGCTTCAACCGGGCCAAGGCGGTGCTGCATAAAAAAAGAGTCAGGTTCGGCATGCTGCAGCTGCGCCGGACTGTGGGTCACTTATCAGGACCGACACCATTATTTTGAAACACCAGAAGAGGCTTGGACCTTTATTCAGATGGAAAAACTGGACTCGAACTGAGGAGATGTGGTTGTACAGGGGATTGTAAATATGGGTAAAGAATATTGCATGGGTGGGATGATGGATGGGGATGTGGGTAGAGTCCTGGTTAAAGTTCCTAAAATTTCCTTTTTTCTTTTCTGCAGACAAGATGATGATGATGGGGAATGTGGGCGTCGGTGCTGGAGGGAGATGAGACTCGGGGATGAGAGAACTGGGATAATGGCCACAACAGGAGCTGCGCCATAGGGGGCGGATCTAGCTCAGGAAAGCGCGGGCTTTTTCCCGCACCAAAAGGGGGGGGATGGAGGAAGGTAAGGAGGAGAGAGACTCCCACATGGGGGAGATCGACGGAAAGGCGGGGTCAGCAGAAGTCAGCTGACTCACGGAAGTAATATGGGGGGAGCAAAAGAACTCGATGTGGATCTAGCGGGGGGGGGGGGAGGGAGGAGGGGAGGGGGGAGTTTAGGGTTGCTGCTGCACTGTCCGAGGGGGAACTGAAAATGGAAGAGGTGGTAGGGGCGGGGGTCCCCCACATGGGGGACTGGAGGGTGCGGGAGGCGCAAGCACGGGACTGGCTTAAGATAGGAGATGGCTAGTCGGCGGGGGGGGGGTGGAGGTAACCCCCCAATCCGGCTGATAACGTGGAATGTGAGAGGCCTAAATGGGCCGGTTAAGAGGGCCCGAGTGTTCGCGCACCCAAAGGGACTGAAGGCTGACGTGGTCATGCTTCAGGAGACACATCTGATGGTGGCAGATCAGGTCAGGTTAAGGAAGGGATGGGTGGGACAGGTGTTCCATTCGGGGCTGGATGCGAAGAATAGAAGGGTGGCAATACTGGTGGGAAAGGGGATGTCGTTTGTGGCCAAGAACATTGTAGCAGACAAGGGAGGCCGATACGTGATGGTGAGTGATAGGGTGCAGGGGATGGAGGTGGTACTGGTGAATGTATATGCCCCAAACTGGGACGATGCAGGATTCATGAAACGGATGTTGGGGCATATTCCGGACCTGGAGGGAGGGAGTTTGATAATGGGTGGGGATTTTAACACGGTGCTGGACCCAGCATTAAATCGTTCCAGATCTAGGACTGGGAAGAGGCCGGCTGTGGCCAAGGTGCTTAGGGGGTTTATGGATCAGATGGGGGGAGTAGATCCGTGGAGATTTGCCAGGCCTCTGGCCCTCCCGGATAGATTTTTTTGTTCTGGGCAGGGCATTGATCCCGAAAGTGGAGGGAACGGAGTATTCGGCCATAGCCATTTCAGACCATGCCCCGCACTGGGTGGAGCTGGAGTTGGGGGAGGAGAGGGACCAACGCCCATTGTGGAAGTTGGATGGGGGACTGCTGGCAGATGAGGAGGTGTGCGGGAGGGTGCGGGGGTGTATTGAAAGGTATCTGGAGGTTAACGACAATGGGGAGGTGCAGGTGGGAGTAGTATGGGTGTCACTGAAGGCGGTGGTCAGGGGAGAGTTTATCTCCATCAGGGCTCACAGGGTGAAGAGAGAGGGCAGGGACAGGGAGAGGTTAGTGGGGGAGATTTTAAGGGTGGACAGGAGTTATGCAGAGGCTCCGGATGAGGGACTGCTCAGGGAGAGACGAAGTCTCCAGACGGAGTTCGACCTGTTGACTACAGGGAAGGCAGAGGCACAGTGGAGGAAGGCACAGGGGGCGATATACAAATATGGGGAAAAGGCGAGCCGGATGCTGGCACACCAGCTCCGTAAGAGGATGGCAGCGAGGGAAATAGGTGGAGTCCAAGATGGCAGGGGAACTACGGTGCGGAGGGCAGGGAAAGTGAATGAGGCTTTTAAGGCCTTTTATGAGGAACTGTATAGGTCCCAGCCCCCAGGGGGAAAAGAGGGGATGTGGCGATTCTTGGATCATTTGAGGTTCCCAAGGGTGGAGGCACAGGAGGTGGCTGGTTTGGGGGCACCAATCGGGGTGGAGGAGCTGGTTAAAGGACTGGGGAGCATGCAGGCAGGGAAGGCCTCGGGGCCGGATGGGTTCCCGGTGGAGTTCTACAGGAAATATGTAGACCTGTTAGCCCCGTTGCTGGTAAGGAATTTCAATGAATCAAGGGAGGTGGGGACCCTGCCCCCAACAATGTCGGAGGCGACGATCTCTTTGATCTTGAAGCGGGATAAGGATCCACTGCAATGTGGGTCGTATAGACCGATCTCGATCCTTAATGTAGACGCCAAGTTGCTGGCAAAAATGATGACCATGAGGATTGAGGACTGTGTCCCGGGGGTGATTCATGAGGACCAGACGGGATTCGTAAAGGGTAGGCAATTAAATACTAATGTGCGAAGGCTCCTAAATGTGATAATGATGCCATCGGTGGAGGGAGAAGCGGAGATAGTGACAGCCATGGACGCGGAGAAGGCCTTCGATCGGGTAGAGTGGGAGTATCTCTGGGAAGTGTTGAGGAGGTTTGGGTTCGGGGGAGGGTTTCTCAGTTGGGTTAAGCTCCTGTATAAAGCCCCGGTGGCGAGTGTGGTCACGAACCGGCGGAGGTCGGAGTATTTCCGGCTGTATCGAGGGACGAGGCAGGGGTGCCTCCTGTCCCCTCTGCTGTTCGCATTAGCAATTGAACCTTTGGCCATGGCGTTAAGGGAGTTGGGGAAATGGAAGGGGTGGTTCGAGGGGGAGAGGAACATCGAGTGTCACTGTACGCAGACAACCTGTTGCTGTATGTGACGGATCCAGTGGAGGGGATGGTTGAGTTTATGCAGATCCTACGGGAGTTTGGAGACTTTTCGGGCTATAAGCTCAATGTGGGAAAGAGTGAGCTCTTTGTGATCCATCCAGGGGACCAGGGAAGAGGGATAGACGACCTACCGTTGAGGAGGGTGGAAAGGAGCTTTGGATACTTGGGGATTCAGGTACCTAGGAGCTGGGGGGCACTGCACAAACTTAATTTGTCGCGGTTGGTGGAGCAGATGGAGGAGGATTTTAAAAGGTGGGACATGTTGCCACTCTCGCTGGCGGGTAGGGTACAGTCGGTTAAAATGGTGGTCCTCCCGAGATTTCTTTTTGTATTCCAATGCCTCCCAATTGTGATCACTAATGCCTTTTTTAAGAGGGTAAGCAGGAGCATTACGGGATTTGTGTGGGCGAGCAAGACCCCGAGGGTAAGGAGGGGGTTCTTGGAGCGTAGCAGAGACAGAGGAGGGTTGGCGTTGCCAAATTTGGAGGATTACTATTGGGCAGCCAACGTGGCAATGATGTGTAAGTGGGTGATGGAGGGAGAGGGGGTGGCGTGGAAGAGGTTGGAGATGGCGTCCTGCAAAGGAACAAGCCTGGGGGCACTGGTGACTGCACCGCTGCCGCTGTCGCCGACAAGGTACACCACGAGCCCAGTGGTGGCGGCAACGCTAAGGATCTGGGGGCAGTGGAGATGGCATAGGGGTGCGACGGGAGCCTTGGTGTGGTCCCCGATTAGAGACAACCATCAGTTTGTCCCAGGAAGGATGGAAGGAAGGAAGGGGGGATTTCAGAGCTGGCACGGGTAGGGATTAGACGAATGGGAGACCTGTTCATTGACGGGGCGTTTGCGAGCTTAGGGGCGCTGGAGGAGAAGTTTGGGCTACCTCTGGGAAACGCCTTCAGATACATGCAAGTGAGGGCGTTTGTGAGGCGGCAGGTGAGGGAATTACCGCTACTCCCTGCACAGGGGATTCAAGATAGGGTGATTTCGGGCATATGGGTCGGGGAGGGCAAGGTGTCGGTGATATACCAGGAGATGAAAGAAGAGGGGTAGGCTTTGGTAGAGGAGCTGATGGGTAAATGGGAGGAGGAGTTGGGGGAGGAGATTGAGGAGGGGCTATGGGCTGATGCGCTAAGTAGGGTTAATTCCTCTTCCTCGTGTGCCAGGCTTAGCCTGATACAATTTAAGGTGGTTCATAGAGCGCATATGACGGGGGCGAGACTGAGCAGGTTCTTTGGGGTGGAGGACAGATGTGGGAGGTGCTCAGGAAGTCCGGCGAACCATGTCCACATGTTTTGGTCATGTCCGGCACTGGAGGGGTTCTGGAGGGGAGTGGCGGGAACAGTATCTAAGGTGGTGAAAGCCCGGGTCAAGCCAAGCTGGGGGCTAGCACTATTTGGAGTAGTGGACGAGCCGGGAGTGCAGGAGGTGAAAGAGGCCGGTATTCTGGCCTTTGCGTCCCTAGTAGCCCGGCGAAGGATCTTGCTAATGTGGAAGGAGGCGAAGCCCCCCAGATGGAGGCCTTGATAAATGATAAGTTTGCCTTGAGAGGGTCTGCGCAGGGGTTCTACAGGCGGTGGCAACCGTTCCCAGACCATCTCGCGGAGCATTAGAGGAAGGTCGGACAGTAGCAACAGCAACCCGGGGGGCGGGGGGGGGGGGGGGGGGGAGGGGGGGGGTGGACTGCGGTTGAGGGGGAGGGGGGGGTAGGTTTTTTTTTTCTGGGGGGCATTTGAACAAGAAAACACATGGTAGGATCCGGAAACTGACATGTACGGGAAGAATCCACTGTACAAAGTTTTGTATCTTATTGACTTGCCATGTTCATGTCTTGCAACGCGAGTTGTTTTTCTTTTTTTTTGTTACGGGGCGGTGGGTTTGTTTGTAAGGTAGAAAATATTGTTATTGAAAAGTTCTTAATAAAAACATATTTAAAAAAAAAGATATAGCCTTTCCTTTTCACCATATCCCAGCTCTTGGATTGTGTAATGGATCCGGAGGACTGTAGAAATGTTCAGTGGACAAAATCGGACAACGGTAGGAGGGGTAATGTGAACAAATTGGGACCAGGATGGAAGGCGGGGGTGGGGAAATACGTCTGGAAGCAATTAACTAGAGGTCCAAGGGGAACATTTGAATGCTGAACAAAGTTTATTGTTGGTAAGATGTGCAGCCAAACAATGGCTCTAAAATAGATGTTTTAATATCTGCTCCGAAATGATTGCTTTCTGGTAAAGTTGTTATGGATGTACTTCTCAATCCATACGCATTGCTGCAACCATTGTGACCTTCAGAGACGCAAGTCACAGTGAGTGTAAACATCCTACACTCTCAGTTGTGACAATGGGAAAAGCTGGGAGAAGGTTGTTTACTCTCATTGGCTTGGATATGCGGCTGTCCTGAAGTACTCTGAATACCATCTAATCTTGTTGACCTCCAAGATCGTTCTCTCCTTGAAACACAGGTACCCCGAGTGCTAATGCCAAACATGCTGCTTTAAATATTTTCTATCAGGATCTGTCGCTGATCCAGGTAACATTCATTCCAAGAATATCATTGTACTCATCATAGAATCCCATTGGGTTGGTGCAGAAGGAGGCCATTCGGCTCATCGAGTCTGCACCAACCCTCTGAAAGAGCACCCTACCTGGGCCCACTCCCCCACCCCATTCCTGTAACCTTTGGACACGAAGGGCAATTTAGCATGGCCAATCCACCCAACCTGCACAGTATTTGGACTGTGGGAGGAAACCGGAGCACTCGGAGGAAACCCATGCAGACGCAAGGAGAAAGTGCAAACTCCACATAGACAGTCACCCAAGGCTGGAATCAAACTTGGGTTCCTGGAATTGTGGAGCAGCAATGCTAACCACTGTGCCACCGTGCCGCCCCAGATCTGGACGAGTTTTCATTTATTTAGCACCGAACTTTTACCTGGAGGGACCAGAGCAATTTGGATTGTTCTCCTTAGAGAAGGAAAGGTTAATAGAAGATTTAATAAAGGTGTTCAAAACTCTGAGGAGATTTTGAGAGAGTAAATAAGGAGAAACTGGTCACCAATATTCCAAGCACTGGATACTATGAGCATATTCCTCGAAAGCATATTCCTCTTTGAAACAATCCCTCGTACACTATGAAATCGTCCTTGAGGCTATCCTTGCTAATTTGATTAATCCAGTCAATATGCATATTAAAATCACTTGTGATTACTGTTGTGCTCTTCTCACCAGCCCCCATTATTTCTTGGTTTATATTATGCCCCACTTTGAAAGTATTGCTCGGGGGCCTGTAAATTACTCCTACCAAGGAGTTATTTTCCCTTGTTTTTTTATTTCCACCCAAATCGATTCAACATTTTGGCCCTTCGTGCCAATATGATTTCTTAATTCAGCCTTGGTGTCATTTTTAGCTCATAAAGCAAATCCATCTCCTGTTCCATCCTGTCTATCCTTTCGGAATACTGAGTACCCTTGGAGATTCAACTCCCAGACCCGGTCCTCCTGCAACCGTATTTCAGTAATCCCATTTGTCTGTATTTGTGCTGTCAGCTCATTCACCTTATTCCAAATACTGCATGCAGTTAGGTACAAGGTTTCTAAGTCACTAATAAATACTGTGAATAGCTGGGGTCCTAGCACTGATCCCTGCGGTACCCCACTAGTCACTGCCTGCCAATTTGACAGAGACCCATTAATTTTTTTTTAAATTAGTGTTTTAGGCGGGAACAGGAAGTTGACCCGCGGACGTCTGGGAAGACCCTCACCAATAAATTCTGGTGGAGAGGAAACCCGAGACACTACACGTGTAGTGTCTCCCACCCGCCCTCCTCCTCTAACCTAATAATAAAACCCATTGGTCTGAGGTAAGTACCATATTTTATTATATTATTATTATTTTTTATAAAAAATTTAATTTAGTTGTTAGCCAGATCTTGGTAGAAAGTTAGAGGAATGGCAGGGAAGGGAGTGCAATGTTCCTCCTACAGGATGTTTGAGGTGAGGGATGCTGTTAGTGTCCCTGCTGATTTTACCTGCAGGAAGTGCTGCCATCTCCAGCTCCTCCAAGACCGAGTTAGGGAACTGGAGCTGGAGTTGGAAGAACTTCGGATCATTCGGGAGGCAGAAGGGGTCATAGATAGCAGCTTCAGGGAATTAGTTACACCAAAGATTGGAGATAGGTGGGTAACTGTAAGAGGGACTGGGAAAAAGCAGTCAGTGCAGGGATCCCCTGCGGTCGTTCCCCTGAGAAACAAGTATACCGCTTTGGATACTTGTGGAGGGGACGACTTACCAGGGGTAAGCCATGGGGTACGGGCCTCTGGCCCTGTCCCTGTTGCTCAGAAGGGAAGGGGGGAGAGGAGCAGAGCATTAGTAATTGGGGACTCTATAGTCAGGGGCACAGATAGGAGATTTTGTGGGAGCGTGAGAGACTCACGTTTGGTATGTTGCCTCCCAGGTGCAAGGGTACGTGATGTCTCGGATCGTGTTTTCCGGGTCCTGAAGGGGGAGGGGGAGCAGCCCCAAGTCGTGGTCCACATTGGCACTAACGACATAGGTAGGAAAGGGGACAAGGATGTCAGGCAGGCTTTCGGGGAGCTAGGATGGAAGCTCAGAACTAGAACAAACAGAGTTGTTATCTCTGGGTTGTTGCACGTGCCACGTGATAGTGAGATGAGGAATAGGGAGAGAGAGCATTTAAACACGTGGCTACAGGGATGGTGCAGGCGGGAGGGATTCAGATTTCTGGATAACTGGGGCTCTTTCTGGGGAAGGTGGGACCTCTACAGACAGGATGGTCTACATCTGAACCTGAGGGGCACAAATATCCTTGGGGGGGAGATTTGTTAGTGCTCTTTGGGGGGGTTTAAACTAATGCAGCAGGGGCATGGGAACCTGGATTGTAGTTTTAGGGTAAGGGAGAATGAGAGTATCGAGGTCAGGAGCACAGATTTGACGTCGCAGGAGGGGGCCAGTGTTCAGGTAGGTGGTTTGAAGTGTGTCTACTTCAATGCCAGGAGTATACGAAACAAGGTAGGGGAACTGGCAGCATTGGTTGGTACCTGGGACTTTGATGTTGTGGCCATTTCGGAGACATGGATAGAGCAGGGACAGGAATGGATGTTGCAGGTTCCGGGGTTTAGGTGTTTTAGTAAGCTCAGAGAAGGAGGCAAAAGAGGGGGAGGTGTGGCGCTGCTAGTCAAGAGCAGTATTACGGTGGCGGAGAGGATGCTAGATGGGGACTCTTCTTCCGAGGTAGTATGGGCTGAAGTTAGAAACAGGAAAGGAGATGTCACCCTCTACAATAGATGGGTCGTTTTTTGTACAGTGTGTGCAGGAGGGTTTCCTGAAACAATATGTTGACAGGCCAACAAGAGGCGAGGCCACGTTGGATTTGGTTTTGGGTAATGAACCAGGCCAGGTGTTGGATTTGGAGGTAGGAGAGCACTTTGGGGACAGTGACCACAATTCGGTGACGTTTACGTTAATGATGGAAAGGAATAAGTATACACCGCATGGCAAGAGTTATAGCTGGGGGAAGGGCAATTATGATGCCATTAGACGTGACTTGGGGGGGATAAGGTAGGCTGCAAGTGTTGGGCACACTGGATAAGTGGGGCTTGTTCAAGGATCAGCTACTGCGTGTTCTTGATAAGTATGTACCGGTCAGGCAGGGAGGAAGGCGTCGAGCGAGGGAACCGTGGTTTACCAAAGAAGTAGAATCTCTTGTTAAGAGGAAGAAGGAGGCCTATGTGAAGATGAGGTGTGAAGTTTCAGTTGGGGCGATGGATAGATACAAGGTAGCGAGGAAGGATCTAAAGAGAGAGCTAAGACGAGCAAGGAGGGGACATGAGAAGTATTTGGCAGGAAGGATCAAGGAAAACCCAAAAGCTTTCTATAGGTATGTCAGGAATAAGCGAATGACTAGGGAAAGAGTAGGACCAGTCAAGGACAGGGATGGGAAATTGTGTGTGGAGTCTGAAGAGATAGGCGAGATACTAAATGAATATTTTTTGTCAGTATTCACTCAGGAAAAAGATAATGTTGTGGAGGAGAATGCTGAGCCCCAGGCTAATAGAATAGATGGCATTGAGGTACGTAGGGAAGAGGTGTTGGCAATTCTGGACAGGCTGAAAATAGATAAGTCCCTGGGACCTGATGGGATTTATCCTAGGATTTTCTGGGAGGCCAGGGAAGAGATTGCTGGACCTTTGGCTTTGATTTTGATGTCATCATTGGCTACAGGAATAGTGCCAGAGGACTGGAGGACAGCAAATGTGGCCCCTTTGTTCAAAAAGGGGAGCAGAGACAACCCCGGCAACTATAGACCGGTGAGCCTCACGTCTGTTGTAGAGGGTGCCATCTCCGCTACTCCACTACTGGGCCGATATCTGGGGTTTGAATATCTGTGTGTGTCTCTCTCCAGCTGGCACTGAAACTTCAGAGGCCAGGGGATGTCGCACTGGGACACTTCCACTGAAGAGAGCACTGATTCAAGCCTGCCGTTTATTCCTAACCGACAGCCTGAGACTTATATCACACAGATCTCCAGACCCCTACCAATACCCAGGTGATTCTCTCTCTTGCCGGTGGTGCAACACCCACCCGGTTCCTACTCCACTAGAGTAGCTTTCCCAAGAGAGAGAATAGGACACTGCTGTTTATTTCCTAACCAGCAGTCTGTCCTGAGTGAATCGCTCAAGATGACCCTCGATTCTTGAACCCGGAATTAAGGTGAGGAGTATTTTAACAATGACTTGGTCAGAGATCGCTGGTGAAGGATTGAAGAATTTAAACGACTCCAATTATCATCAAATCAAGGTTTATTGCAAAACCCAGGTCAAAATCACCAACAGAAGAAACACAATAAAATCTTATGCTCTAATACAAACTAAGTCTATTCAAAAGTAATATAGCGGACACAACGAAAATTCTTATGATTACACAGTTTTTAGCAATATCACAAGGCACAAAACAAGTTCCCTTCCCCAAAGCCTCAACCACTATTAAAGTCAAGGGAGTTTCGCAAGCTGCTGCAGGGTACTTACGGTCACAGGCTGCAGAGGTCAAGTCAGGGGTGCAGAGGTCGAGCCAAGAACGAAGAGACCCCCAATCGAAAACACAGCCCCTTTTATATTGTTTTACCTGGCTTTGTTCTGTGATCGGCCAGCCCCTTTTGCATTGAAAAAGGTAAGATTTAAAGTTCCCGCTG
Source organism: Scyliorhinus torazame (assembly GCF_047496885.1). Taxonomy (NCBI): domain Eukaryota; kingdom Metazoa; phylum Chordata; class Chondrichthyes; order Carcharhiniformes; family Scyliorhinidae; genus Scyliorhinus; species Scyliorhinus torazame. Next base: position 87,374,773 of record NC_092710.1, on the reverse strand, counting down.
GTCCCGCCCCCTTTGAGCCGGTCAGAGCTGTATGTTTCCGGGTATTCCTCGCAGGTCCGCCCCTTCCAGCTAGGCAGACCTGCGCGATTTGAATTTGGCGCTGGCTCCGCCCCCTCCTTCCAGTGAGTTTCTGCCGGTAGCTTCTGTCAAGATTGGAGTACCTCCCCCAGGTCCGCCTCCAACTTGGTTTTTTCTACCGTCCGCGATTTGAATTTGGCGCTGGCTCCGCCCCCCTCCTCCCAGTGAGTTTCTGCCGGTAGCTTCTGTCAAGATTGGAGTACCTCCCCCAGGTCCGCCTCCAACTTGGTTTTTCTCTACCGCTGATCTTACAGGGGCTTTTCCAGCGCAATATGCTGAACCCAGACAGTCTGTTTCCTAGGATAACGAGGTTAAGCTCTCTTGTGAAGAATTTCAGTGTCTTCCAGCTGCTCCGGAGATGGCTGCTATTCTCACCTCGCTATGTTGATGGGGTGTTAATTGGATTCTGCTCTGGTGGAGGCCAGGTCATTTACATTTGCATGGGGCTATGACCATCCCATTGTCCTGCTTGCAGGCGAGCCTCCTGTGTATTCCCGTGCCCCTTTGTCTGTGTTTTGATGTTATCTCGTTGTCTGGCTCCTTCTTCCTTGTAGCTCCTAGGGGGGGGGGTTTGTAAATATTTATGTACTTATGTCCCTACTCAGCTCAGCGGACCAAGCCTGTTGGGAAAACTGGTTCTGTTCTCTTGGCTGAAAAGTCAGTTTACAGTGTATGGGCAGTTCCAAAGAGGCCGAATTGCCCGAAAACCTTACAGATGCCCCTTCGATACGTCCCTACCTGCTTGGACCGTATCGACACAGGTGAAGGGCAATTATTTCCTTTTGTGTGGACCGTAGGTCCCCCCTCAACAACATGCGAAATTACAATTCCCAAGACAGTTCCCTTAATCTAGGCTACTCCTGGTTTCAATGAAAGGGAAAGACAAGACCATATCTAATTTAAACACACAGTAGCATATTCACATTTCACCGGAACCCCAAACGTAAGGGTCCCTGTACATATATTACAATCAAATAACTGAAACCCGCGATCCACACAACTATTTACATGTGACTCTGTTTATTATACTACGGCTTCTCTTTTGTGGGCTGCACTCCGCGTCTTCCCCAGGACCCGATGAAGGCTCTTCATTTTCCTCAGTCGTCGGTACCTGCAGCTGAGGCAACATAAATATAAAACTACGAACACCTGTAATACTACTAACAAGTGTGAGGCTATTCGGATCCAGGCTGGTATCACAATCCATGATCCCATGTTCCACCAGTCCGGGGCTTTGAGATCTGTAATTTCATGCTCAATGTTTTGGGTTTTTTGCTCTAAGGAGAAAAAGTGTCTTTGTGAAACTTCCACAGCTTGTAATAGTACCTTTAGGTCTTCCTTAACCGGGGGAATATCGTACCCAAAACGGGCCACATATTCTTGTATGTTAGTAATGTTTTCCCGTACCGAGAGGTGAACTGAGGAGGGTCGTGGAATGGGCAGTATTCGTTGCTGTGCCACCTGGACCTCTGCCTTGGGTTTAAAACAGAAGCTGCTGTGCAATATCGGACACCACTGCTGTGGCCCATGTTGATACTGCTGGGCTCCAGTGGTGACACAGTATGTCCCACTTCCTATATATGCCACCTGGGGCTGGACATGGCTCGCTGCCATTACCTCCATGGTGCAGTTTATAGGTTCTGCCCCAACAGTCCTGAACCCGCACTGAGGTCGCGCCTCAGTGCCCAGGTGCTGAGGGCACAGGATTACCTGCGCTCCCCGGCTCCGACAGCCCGAGAGGTCAATGCCTGCCACAGCTCGCTCCCGCACTATGACATACGGCGGGACCTTTCCAAACCGAATGTGTACCCCCCCACGAATGACCCCCACATTCTCCACTCGGTACAGCGGCACCGGCTGTGCTGAACTTCCCAAGATTGGGATTCTCACGATGACCCCCAAGATTGTGTGGTTTGACCTCCCACAATCGACCGGTACCGGGTACGCCTCTGAGGCTGCACGGAGCTGGCAAGGACTCAAAACCCTGTGGAATGGGTGCAGCGCTGCCAAGTGCCTGTTGCTAATCCACGAGGGGACCTGACCCTGTCTCAGGTCCTCCAGATTACTCCTCCCCTCTCCTAGCAACCAGGCACCATACAGCCCACACACATCATTCTGGGCAGCCTGATCCGATGAATTTCGATCTTCTTTAATTAGCGCGTTAATGGCTTTTGCATGCTCTTCCAATTGCGCGATTATTTCTTTTAGATGTAGGGTCATTGCCACCTCCTCGTGCAAACCCGACCGCACTACTGTGTTCTCATCCTTCAATACCTTTCTCAGCTGGCCTTTTAGCTGATTGATTTGCAAGGCCAGCTCTACAGTATCCATACTGTTGACAATGGATGTCCCCGTATTGAAGGCAGTGAACCCATCATTGACTAGCCCTCTACGTTGTCGACTGGAGTCCCCATTAAATTCCCCTGCCCTATGGTACAAATCTTCCACTTCAACGTCCCCAAAATCCAAATTGTGGAATTTCTGGAACATGTCCTTCAGCAGCGCCTGGTACAATAGTTCGGTCTTGCGAGGGCACCACTCTGGTAACTTCACCTCGGTTAGGTTTAGCACCACCGAGGCAACCGCGTAATGTACCCCCTGATATAATAGTTTCTTTGTTGGGACGAGCAGCAAACCATTTTCGGGCCCCCGGGTGGTGGTTGGGCAGTTGTGAGGGTCGATTGGTTGGGCTGTGGGTAGGGGCCTCTTTACCTGAACCAGCAGTTCGGTAGCTCTCACGGTTTCTTCCCCTCCGGGGGTTACACATCCCTTCCCATTATGATCCCAATTTATCCCATGCCCGGTGTCTTGCCACCACCTCACAAAGGTGATTGATGCCCCTTGTGGACATGCCTTGGCCGACCCCCACAAACATAGATAAATGCCCTGGTCGGAAGCCCACCACTTATCCCAGCAAACGGTGATCCTACCCGGTGACCCCGTGATGGTTCGGTAGGTGTTATTGTCCATTCGTTCCCAGTCCGAGGACCGATCCCTCATGTCCCGGCTCAGCTTCCTGAGCCACCACCATCTCCCCACAGGAACGTCCCCCTCACAGGTTAAACACACCTGCCTGCCCTCAGTCACCCTAACCCGGTCAGTCGCCACCTGTATCTCCTCGCAGAGTACCGAGGCCTCTCCATAGGTGAAGCTCTGGTGGCTGGAGTACCTGGTCGAGTTCGACCCCAGCCACCCAGGCCACCTCCCCAGGTGTGAGTAGCGGGCCTGTTCTATGGCCACCTGGTTTCCTTGTCCGGTAGTGACCAGGGGGGCTCTGCCGCCAGAACACCCATAGACAAAGGACTCTTCTGTCTCTCCTCTGCGGAGTTCTCCCGGTCCCACCATCGCCAGGATCAGCAAACTCCATACCGTCGGGTGCCCCATCTGTAAGAAAAACAAAACACATCCTTGCCTCCACAGAATTACCTACCTTGAAGTGCATGGGTTCTATCCAGCGGCGGCAGCAGCTCCCGCTTTGAAGTTGCCGCAGCCTGTCTGTGATTCTGTGTTTACAGCCCGGCTCCCCAGGGTCCTAGTGCCTGCCGCTATCCGGCGGCAGCAGCAGCTCCCGCTTTGAAGTTGCCGCAGCCTGTCTGTGATTCTGTGTTTACAGCCCGGCTGCACCAGGGTCCTAGTGCCTGGTGCTTCATCATTTTACCCTTGCACCAGGCGCTTCTGTGTTCCCACGATCCTAAATACTTCACACACAACTACACACTAATTAGAACTAGCAGGGGGAAAGAAAAAGGAATATGATATATACAATGCCACCCGTCTCCGGGTGGCCAAATTAAAACTGTGCCCCGCTAAACTGGGGCAGTCCGCCTGTTTGGTCGAATGGCTCGGGCCAGACCGTCCCCTCCCGGGGGTTCGGGCTGCCTCTTGCCTCTCCTTCCCCAACGGGGTTCGGGGATCCCTCAGCGCTCCCTCCTACTCGGGCCCCCTTACTGCGGGACCGGGTTCTAGGGAGTTGTGAGGGTGACCATCTTAGAGGGGGCTTGGAGACCCGATTGCTCCTTCGTCCCCTGACTGGTTCCCAAGCCCAAGGTGATACTTCCACTTCCTCCGCCTCCTTAGCCTCTATACTAAGGCAGGCCACCTGACCCACAGGTAAGGGCTTGGGAACCGTTATTGTCCCTGGGTTGGGTGCTTGCAGCACTGTCGGTCTCTTTGGGACTGCCCCTTCGGGACAGCACCTTGTCACCGGTTGTGTGACTGTGGAGTCAGGGACCTCCCCCACCTTGCTCTTACCGGCCCGGGTGGGGTCGAAAAGTTTGCACTGGTTCACGTGGAACCATTTAACCTTCCGGGGGAGTTGTACTGCGTAAACCATGGGGCTGGCCTTGTCCACTATACTGTACGGTCCCGCGTACAGTGGCTCAAAGGCTCCTACCCGTGCAAAATTCCGGACCATTACTTGGTCCCCTATGGCCCATTCCTGGGTAGTGTGGGGCTCGAGTAGCAGCTTGTTCCTCCGGTGCTGGGTTCCCATATTAAACGCTGCCTGCCAGTTAATTTCCTTTAGCTGCTCCATCAGCTTCTTAGCAAACTTGTCTCGATTTACCTCCCTAAGCTGCCCCTCTGTCAGGGAAGGTACCCTGACATGGATCGGGGTTCTCATGACTCTCCCTGTCATGAGCTCGTGCGGGGAGTACCCTGTGCTCCTGGACTGGCTTGCCCGGATTCCCATTAAAACTAAGGGTAAGATTTCTACCCACCGGTTGGGCGAGCTGCCTGTTTCTTTCCTGATCCTCTCCTTTATGGTCCTATTTAACCTTTTCACAGGACCTGAGGATTGAGGGTTATAAGCCACATGCCACTTTGCCTTAATCCCCAGGACTTTCAGGGTCGCTTGCATCACTTGTCCCGTGAAGTGACTCCCCTGATCTGACTCCACAAACTGTGGGAGTCCCCACCTCGAGAATACCTCCCTGACCAGTATCCTGGCTGTGCCTGCTGCGGTGGCTGTTCGGCAGGGAAAGGCTTCTACCCACTTGGTGAAAATATCCACCAACACCAGACAGTACTTGTAACCCCCTGCCGCTGGGGGAAGGGGTCCAATATAGTCAATCTGTATCGACTGCCAGGGCCCCTCCACCCTGCGGATGTGCCCCAACGAGACCTTTCTTTTCTTGGGGTCCGGGTTATTGGTAGCACACACCAAGCAGCTCGCGCAGAAATCGCGAGCATCCTCCCGGAGGCTCGGCCACCACCCCACCCTCTCCACCCGTTGCCAGGTGGTCTCAGGGCCGGGATGTCCCGCTCCGGGGCTCTCATGGGCCATTTCGATAAATTCTCTATGGTGCTGGGAAGGCACTATCCACTGGTCCCCTCTGAAGAGCATGCCCTCCTTCAGTGTGATATCCTTTCCCCCATAGGGCCCCTCTATCCTTTCCTGTCTACCCATGGCCGTTATGACTTTTTTTAGCTCGGGGTCCTGTCCCTGGGCAGTGGCCAGATCTGGGGCCAAACTCGTCCCCTCCCCCCTCTGGGGCTGTCTTGTAACGGCCGCTACCTGTCCCTCTTCGTACGGGTCCCACGCTATCCCATTCTTAGCCCCCTCTCGAGCCAGGCCGTCTGCTTTCTGGTTCCCCTCGCCCCGTGGCTCTGTTTTGGAGTGAGCTTTCACCTTGAGGATATACCTGTCCTCCCCCTGCCCAACTGCCGCCACGATCTTCTCGAGGAGGGGTTTTGTGGCCAGTGGCTTTCCATCCGAGGAGGTGTATCCTCGGCGGGACCAGATAGCCAGGTACTCCGTGCAGGAGTTACATGTAAACATGCTATCTGAGCAGATGGTATACGGCGTGGGAAAACGGTCGGGGTGGGTCACCACATACATCACTGCAGCCAGCTCTGCCTGCTGGGCGCTGAGTGTATGGGGGAGTTTAAGGGCCAGGGCTATGTCGGCATCGGGGTCCCAGATCCCACAGCCCGTGAACCTGATGCCCTCCGCTACCGTACTGGACCCATCCACATAGATCTCCCTCCCTGTCGGGTGCAGCCCTGCCCGGAGTCCGAACCCTACCTCCCATACCCCTTCTACGGAACAGTGGTGTGGCTCCCCGGGGTATATCAGGTTGGCTGCGAGCTGTGGCTCATTCAGCCCTTTTACCTGAAGGGCCATTTGAGACAGCAGGAGGGTCCACCTGGTGATTCTGGCGCTGCTGACCGTGCCGTCCTTAATCCGGCCGTCCAGCAGCATTTGGGTCGGGGTGTGATGTGTCAGGAGAGTGATGGGGCCCATCCTAACAAATACCTGCATCCGCTTTACCGCCCAGTGGGTGGCCAGCAGATGCCTCTCACAGTTGGAGTATGCCCGCTCCACGTCTGTGAGGACCCGAGAGGAGTACACCACCGGCCTCAATTTGCCATGTCGGGTCTGGAGGAGTACAGCGCTCAGGCCATCACTGCCTGCGGCCACCTCCAGGAAAAACTCCTCCCGGGGGTTAATGGCTCCCAGGGCTGGGGCTTTCTGCAAGTCCTGCTTGAGTTGGACGAACGCCGTCTCACATTTACTGTCCCAGTCCCACTCCACCCCCTTGTGCAGCAGCCGAAGCAGAGGCGCTGCTGTGGTGGCATAGTCCTCAATGAAATCCCTGCAGTAGCCGGTGATTCCTAAAAAGGACCGTATCCCCTTTACATCTACGGGGACTGGGAGTTCCTGCACTGTTTGTCTCCTGGCAGTGTCAATCCCTCTCTCCCCAGCTCTCAGGGTTAACCCCAGGAACTTCACCTCTCCTAGCCCAATCTGTGCCTTTTTAGGGTTAACTTTCAGCCCTCCTTTGTGTAACATCCCCAACAGCTCGTCCACTAGGGGCCCATGCTCCTCACTATTACTGGTGAACAACAGGATGTCGTCCACATACTGCACCAGCTTGTGTGGCTCACTGAAACCCTTTAAGCATTCAGCCATGCATTGATGGAAAATGCTCGGGCTGTTGTGGAATCCCTGCGGGAGACAGGTCCATGTGTACTGTTGCCCCTTAAAGGTAAAGGCAAACTTGTATTGGTCTTCCCTTCTGACCGGGACGGACCAAAATCCATTCGAAATATCCAGCACCGTAAAAATTGAGGCGGATGCTGGAATTTCTCCTAACAAGTCTGCCACGGCCGCCACCGTTGGGGCGCAGGCCGGAATGTGTTTATTCAGGACTCTGTAGTCCACGGTGGCCCTCCAGGAGTTGTCCGGCTTCCTCACCGGCCAGAGCGGGGAGTTTACATGGGTGGCAATTGTCCTCAACACCCCTTGCCGCACCAGTGAGTTTAGGGCCACCTCCAAGTCTGCCTCTGCTTCCCGGGGGAAGCGGTACTGTTTCTGGGGCTGGGACATGGGGTCCCCATCTACCCTGACCTCTGTCCCGGTAACTCTCCCACAATCATGCTTGTGGGTGGCAAAAGCAGCCAGATTCTTGCGGACATACTCCCTGAACTCTTCCGGGGTATTCCTCTCCAGGGCTTCTAGATCGTACCCTTCCTTTGGCTGTACCACGCACAAAGCTCCCTTCTCCTGGGCTCTGTCTATTACCCTCAATTCCCTTTCAGTCCCTTCCGTTGCTGCACCCCACAGGCAGTGATTTCTTAGGTCCACCAGGATCTGATGAGCCACTATGAAATCAGCTCCTAGGATCCCTTTTCCCTCCTGTTCCCATCTCATCAGGACGCATTTCCAGTGCGCCTGGAGTGCCCCTAACCTGATTGACAGGGGAACAGAGAAAAAACCCATTTTTTCGTTCCCGGTAAATCCAATGAGGCTATAGGGTACCCCGCTAGACAGAGGGGATGCCCGGGGATTGTCCGTGTGAACTATAGTACTGGAAGCCCCTGTGTCCAGTAGGTAACTCCCGACCGTATCCTGGACCTCCATTTTTACCCAGGGTCTCCCGCATGGGCCATACTCCAGTGGGCATAGAAAGGTGGGTTGTTGAGGGGCTAGTCATTCGGAGGCTTCCCTGGGTGCGGGGGCGGGCTGCCCCTGGCCCGTTGCCATAGCCACCTGTCCTGAGCCTTGCAAAAGGGCTAAGATTTTACTTATCTCGATGGTTCCCGGGGCAGCTGCTCCTGCCACCGGGGTCTGACTCTCTACGGCGGGAGCCCTCTCCGGTTTGCTGGGGTTTTTACATTCCCTCTTGAAATGCCCGGCCTTCCCACACCCGTAGCATACCGGTTTCTTGTCGGAGGTCCGGGTGCCCTCATGCTTCCACTCTCTCTTAGGGGCTGCTGGCACGATTTCGTGCACTTTACCCTTAAGGGGCTTGTCCTCACCCCTCTCCCCATTACGATATGCGAGGGTAAGTTTCCTGAGGACCTCTTCCTCGTTAAGGGCCGGGGTCTGCGGGTCGAACCAGTGTTCGGCTTTTGCCCTAACGTTAGGGAGACAATTGGCAACTAGGGTCTTCAGCCAGTGGGCGGTTCTTTCCCCTAAATTCCGTCTATCCGCGGGAACCCCGCATGCCTCCATATAGACAGTCCACAGTCTGTCTGCGAACATGGTGGGAGATTCCCCTGGTTGCTGCTTGGTTTCCCCCACCCTCATGAAAGGGCTCCCCAGATTCAAGCCCATTGCCTCCAGAACAGCAGTCTGTGCTGCCGCCCAGGTGTCAGGTCTTCCCCCATTCCCAGAGGTCACTGTCCTGCATAGCTGGGCATCTAGGGTTATCAGGAGCATCTTTATTTGCTCCCCTTCGTCGCAGTCATTGATGTTGGCTGCCTGTTCCACCTCCATAAAATGCAGCGATGGATCCCCCTTTAGAGTTAGTCTGGGAACGTGGGCCACCATCCCCCTGAGCGCGGATGCCCCATGAGGAACGATAATGTCGCCCTCAACCGGTCCCCTATTTGCCATCCCCGCCGGGGGACCATACCTCCTTTGCCTGACAGGGCACATCTGCCCTACCTGGGGTTCCTGCTCCTCCTCCCCACTGTCCAGCTCTCCTGCCTCGTTGGGTAGCCCCCCTGTCCCCGGGCTAGCTACCCATATAGGAGACGCCGCTATCTGGGGATACACCACTGGCCCCCCTTGGACCTGCCCCTGACCGGGCGGTCCAAACCCTGCCTGCTGACCCGGCCCCGTCACCGGCATCCCAGGCAGGGGTCTGTCCCCATCCCATGGGGACCCACATACGAAACCAGGCGGACACGCCTCCAGCTGGGGGTACCCTGCCGACCCCCCTTGGACTTGCCCTTGAACGTGCAGTCCGTTCCCCGCTTGCCGACCCGGGCACGATCCCGGTGCCTCAGGAGGCGGTCTATTCCCCTTGGCCTGTGGGGAATCATCCGCTGCGAGGAGCACCTTGCCCCTTGGGGACCCCCCTGGACCTACCAGGTGTATCTGTCCCCTGACCTTGGACAAGGCCTCCTCCAACTCCGTTATTCGTGCCTGGCACGGCCCATGGGCACAGTCCCCTACTTCCTCGCGAGCCACTCGGTACGCTGCCTGGATGTCCCGGAACTTCCCCTCCAGCTTCCTACACTGCTCTGTACTCCGAGCATAGAGTTCCTGGAGCCTCCGTTCCTTTTCTTTACCCTCCACTATCTGGCAGTGGAGATAGTCCTTCTCACACCGGTTAGACTCGCTTTCCAGTTTCATTCTTGCCATTTCTTCCCGCAGTCGTTCCGCTACACTCGCGCTGTCCTGTTTAATTTCTACTAATTCCTCCCGCAGTCGTTCCGCTGCGCTAGCGCTGTCCCCTGCGCTGGCCCTCACTTCTCTCAACTCCTGCTCTAACTCTTCGACCCTATCCTCTGTCTTGACTACCTGCTCGGACAGGCAAACCAGCCAAACTGCCTTCTCCAAGTGCCTTTTGTGCGCCTTGCTTTCTGTCCATGCAGCCGCTGCCATTACCGGTTGCTCCGCATTGATTAATTCCGAAACCCAAGGTTTGGTGAGGTTGACCTTTTGCCACAAATACGAGGATATTCTCTCCTCCATTTTGCTTCGTTCCCTCACCCCCTCTGCCAAGTCACATACTCCAAACCACCGGGGTCCTGCCGCGGTCGCCATTGTAGAGGGTGCCATCTCCGCTACTCCACTACTGGGCCGATATCTGGGGTTTGAATATCTGTGTGTGTCTCTCTCCAGCTGGCACTGAAACTTCAGAGGCCAGGGGATGTCGCACTGGGACACTTCCACTGAAGAGAGCACTGATTCAAGCCTGCCGTTTATTCCTAACCGACAGCCTGAGACTTATATCACACAGATCTCCAGACCCCTACCAATACCCAGGTGATTCTCTCTCTTGCCGGTGGTGCAACACCCACCCGGTTCCTACTCCACTAGAGTAGCTTTCCCAAGAGAGAGAATAGGACACTGCTGTTTATTTCCTAACCAGCAGTCTGTCCTGAGTGAATCGCTCAAGATGACCCTCGATTCTTGAACCCGGAATTAAGGTGAGGAGTATTTTAACAATGACTTGGTCAGAGATCGCTGGTGAAGGATTGAAGAATTTAAACGACTCCAATTATCATCAAATCAAGGTTTATTGCAAAACCCAGGTCAAAATCACCAACAGAAGAAACACAATAAAATCTTATGCTCTAATACAAACTAAGTCTATTCAAAAGTAATATAGCGGACACAACGAAAATTCTTATGATTACACAGTTTTTAGCAATATCACAAGGCACAAAACAAGTTCCCTTCCCCAAAGCCTCAACCACTATTAAAGTCAAGGGAGTTTCGCAAGCTGCTGCAGGGTACTTACGGTCACAGGCTGCAGAGGTCAAGTCAGGGGTGCAGAGGTCGAGCCAAGAACGAAGAGACCCCCAATCGAAAACACAGCCCCTTTTATATTGTTTTACCTGGCTTTGTTCTGTGATCGGCCAGCCCCTTTTGCATTGAAAAAGGTAAGATTTAAAGTTCCCGCTGGTCCCGCCCCCTTTGAGCCGGTCAGAGCTGTATGTTTCCGGGTATTCCTCGCAGGTCCGCCCCTTCCAGCTAGGCAGACCTGCGCGATTTGAATTTGGCGCTGGCTCCGCCCCCTCCTTCCAGTGAGTTTCTGCCGGTAGCTTCTGTCAAGATTGGAGTACCTCCCCCAGGTCCGCCTCCAACTTGGTTTTTTCTACCGTCCGCGATTTGAATTTGGCGCTGGCTCCGCCCCCCTCCTCCCAGTGAGTTTCTGCCGGTAGCTTCTGTCAAGATTGGAGTACCTCCCCCAGGTCCGCCTCCAACTTGGTTTTTCTCTACCGCTGATCTTACAGGGGCTTTTCCAGCGCAATATGCTGAACCCAGACAGTCTGTTTCCTAGGATAACGAGGTTAAGCTCTCTTGTGAAGAATTTCAGTGTCTTCCAGCTGCTCCGGAGATGGCTGCTATTCTCACCTCGCTATGTTGATGGGGTGTTAATTGGATTCTGCTCTGGTGGAGGCCAGGTCATTTACATTTGCATGGGGCTATGACCATCCCATTGTCCTGCTTGCAGGCGAGCCTCCTGTGTATTCCCGTGCCCCTTTGTCTGTGTTTTGATGTTATCTCGTTGTCTGGCTCCTTCTTCCTTGTAGCTCCTAGGGGGGGGGTTTGTAAATATTTATGTACTTATGTCCCTACTCAGCTCAGCGGACCAAGCCTGTTGGGAAAACTGGTTCTGTTCTCTTGGCTGAAAAGTCAGTTTACAGTGTATGGGCAGTTCCAAAGAGGCCGAATTGCCCGAAAACCTTACAGTCTGTAGTGGGTAAAGTCTTGGAGGGGATTATAAGAGACAAGATTTATAATCATCTAGATAGGAATAATATGATCAGGGATAGTCAGCATGGCTTTGTGAAGGGCAGGTCATGCCTCACAAACCTTATTGAGTTCTTTGAGAAGGTGACTGAACAGGTAGACGAGGGTAGAGCAGTTGATGTGGTGTATATGGATTTCAGCAAAGCGTTTGATAAGGTTCCCCACGGTAGGCTATTGCAGAAAATACGGAGGCTGGGGATTGAGGGTGATTTAGAGATGTGGATCAGAAATTGGCTAGCTGAAAGAAGACAGAGGGTGATGGTTGATGGGAAATGTTCAGAATGGAGTACAGTCACAAGTGGAGTACCACAAGGATCTGTTCTGGGGCCGTTGCTGTTTGTCATTTTTATCAATGACCTAGAGGAAGGCGCAGAAGGGTGGGTGAGTAAATTTGCAGACGATACTAAAATCGGTGGTGTTGTCGATAGTGTGGAAGGATGTAGCAGGTTACAGAGGGATATAGATAAGCTGCAGAACTGGGCTGAGAGGTGGCAAATGGAGTTTAATGTAGAGAAGTGTGAGGTGATTCACTTTGGAAGGAATAACAGGAATGTGGAATATTTGGCTAATGGTAAAGTTCTTGAAAGTGTGGATGAGCAGAGGGATCTAGGTGTCCATGTACATAGATCCCTGAAAGTTGCCACCCAGGTTGATAGGGTTGTGAAGAAGGCCTATGGAGTGTTGGCCCTTATTGGTAGAGGGATTGAGTTCCGGAGTCAGGAGGTCATGTTGCAGCTGTACAGAACTCTGGTACGGCCGCATTTGGAGTATTGCGTACAGTTCTGGTCACCGCATTATAGGAAGGACGTGGAGGCTTTGGAGCGGGTGCAGAGGAGATTGCCTGGTATGGAGGGAAAATCTTATGAGGAAAGGCTGATGGACTTGAGGTTGTTTTCGTTGGAGAGAAGAACGTTAAGAGGAGACTTAATAGAGGCATACAAAATGATCAGGGGGTTGGATAGGGTGGACAGTGAGAGCCTTCTCCCGCGGATGGAAATGGCTGGCACGAGGAGACATAACTTTAAACTGAGGGGTAATAGATATAGGACAGAGGTCAGAGGTAGGTTCTTTACGCAAAGAGTAGTGAGGCCGTGGAATGCCCTACCTGCTACAGTAGTGAACTCGCCAACATTGAGGGCATTTAAATGTTTATTGGATAAACATATGGATGATAATGGCATAGTGTAGGTTAGATGGCTTTTGTTTTGGTGCAACATCGTGGGCCGAAGGGCCTGTACTGCGCTGTATTGTTCTATGTTCTATGTTCTAATTCCTACTCTTTGTTTCCTGTCTGCCAACCAGTTTTCTATCCATCTCAATACACTACCCCCAATCCCATGTACTTTAATATTATACTAATGCTAATCTCTGATGTGGGACTTTGTCAAATGCCTCCTAAAAGTCCAAATATACCACATCCACAAACTTCCCCTCATCAACTCGACTAATTACATCCTCAAAGAATTCCAGTCGATTTATCCAGATTGATTTCCCTTTCAGAAATGCATGCTGACTGTCCGATCCTTCCACTGTTTTCTAAATGCTCTGCTATAAAATCTTTGATAATGGATTCTAGAAATTTCCCCACTACTGACTTCGGGCTTTCTGGACTGTAATTCCCTGTTTTCTCTCCACCACCCTTTTTAAGTAGTCAAGTTACATTAGCTACCCTCCAATCTGCAGGAACTGATACAGAGTCTAAGAATATTGGAAGATGACCACCAATGCATTCATTATTTCAAAAGACACTTCCTTAAATACTCTGGGATGTAGATTATCAGGCCTGGGGATTTATCAGACTTCAATCTCGTCAATTTCCCCAACACCATTTCTTTACTAATATTGATCTCCTTCAGTTCCTCCCTCTCACTAAACCCTGCAGTCTCCAACATTTCTGGTATTTGATTTGTGTCCTCATTTGTGTTTAGTAGCCCAGCTATTTATTTGTCCCCTATTATACATTCCTCTGTTTCTGATTGTAAGGGACCTACATTTGTCTTCACCAATCTTTTTCTCTTCACATACCTGTAGAAACCTTTTGTGTCAGTTTTTATGTTCCCTGCAAGCTTACACTCGTACTCCATTTTCCTCTTCTTAATCAATTCTCTGGTCCTTCTTTGATGAATTCTAAACTTCTCCCAACCCTCAGACCGGTTGTTTTTCTTGGTCAAATAGTATGCTTCTTCCTTGGATCAAATACTAACTCTAATTGCATGTTCATGGGTCTTTGACTTCCCTCTATGATGAAGATGCTAAAACACATACTAACATCTAGTTCCATTACTGTTATGGGCCAGGGTTTAGAGAAAGCCAAAGTGTATCATGGAGTTACCTGACCCACGACTTTTAATAGATTGTGGTTATGGGGAGCACAATGGCCTACTTTACAGGTGTGATGCAACAGAGATCTAAAGTACTTTTAAAACAAAACCATGTTTATTTATGAATCCAGTTAACACTTTATAAACCCACACTAAACATCTTAATAACTATCAACACCAATAATCCCCACTAGATACAATAGTCTATAAGTAACCCTTCATAACTTTCCTAACAACATCCAAAAGACCAAAAACCCCTTTTTAAAGAAAGACAGCAGGTTAAAATCTCTTCAGAAACAGGTATTACTTTGAAATCCTCAAATCATCTGGAGACAGTCTTTAGATTGCAGAGAAAGATCAATGCACCTTGTTGCTGTGACTGCAGCTTCTTCAACTCCAAAACGAAACTAAAACACACAGGCACACACCAGCCTTTTTGCTCAAAGCAGGGGCTGGTTTAGCACAGTGGGCTAAATAGCTGGCTTGTGATGCAGAACAATGCCAGCAGCGCGGGTTCAATTCCAGGCGACTCGGGGCTTTTCACAGTAACTTAATTGAAGCCTACTTATGACAATAAGCAATTATTATTATTATTAGTAGTAGTATTTTTATCAAAGCGTAAGTAAAAGCAGAGTCACAGCTCAGCTCCACCCACACACTGACATCACTGCAACTATTTGATATACACCCATTTCTTAAAGGTACATCCACTACAGCTATTTAATCAACATCCATTTCTTAAAGGTACTCTCACATGACACTACCACCTCATCCTAGTGACTATTCCCCTTGACTAGTTACTGTCTTCCATAGTAGGCAATACAACAGTTCCTGGCCCCTCAGTGCTTTCTGATAGATTCTTAATGTATCGTGAGTCTCCAGCTAAATACTACAGCACAACTGAGACCAGATAACAAGATCGACCTTCCAGTTGTTACTGGTAATTTGAACCAATGGAGAAACCTGATCAGATGTATGTGCCCATCAGTTGAAGGGAGAATGTGAAATTCCTTTCCAGCTGCAAACATTTTTTATTTGCATTTCAAATTTTGCAAAGATAACTAATTATCAATCACTAGTTACAGAGTTGATCTTGGTACCACATCTAACTTTTCCTTCCTACCTCCTTATTCCACCTTGTGATAGGTTATTTGTGGGAAAATTAACAGCCACCCTCTAATCCCATTATTAAAAGCTTCAAATCAGCAAGTTCCTATGATTGCTGAGGATATTTTACACCTAACATTTAACTGGATACTGGTAATATCTTGGCTGCAGTGAAGACTCGAGTTGGTATGGGGGTGGGGGCGTGCGGATAGCGATTGCTTTTGCCCCAATTTTGCAACTCTAATGTGCAGTGAATGTCATGTTTTGATTGGATTGGATTTGTTTATTGTCACGTGTACCGAGGTACAGTGAAAGGTTTTGTTCTGTGTGTAGCTCAAACAGATCATTCCGTACATGAAAAGAAAATGCAGAATAGGGCAAACATAAAATACACCATGTAAACACATAGACACAGGCACCGGCTGAAGCATACGGAGTGTAGCACTACTCAGTAGAGAAGATGTGTGAAGAGATCAGATCAGTCCAGACGAGAACAAGAACAAACAAAGAACAAAGAAATGTACAGCACAGGAACAGGCCCTTCGGCCCTCCAAGCCCGTGCCGACCATGCTGCCCGACTAAACTACAATCTTCTACACTTCCTGTGTCTGTATCCCTCTATTCCCATCCTATTCATGTATTTGTCAAGATGCCCCTTAAATGTCACTATCGTCCCTGCTTCCACCACCTCCTCCGGTAGCGAGTTCCAGGCACCCACTACCCTCTGCGTAAAAAACTTGCCTCGTACATCTACTCTAAACCTTGCCCCTCTCACCTTAAACCTATGCCCCCTAGTAATTGACCCCTCTACCCTGGGGAAAAGCCTCTGACTATCCACTCTGTCTATGCCCCTCATAATTTTGTATACCTCTATCAGGTCTCCCCTCAACCTCCTTTGTTCCAGTGAGAACAAACCGAGTTTATTCAACCGCTCCTCATAGCTAATGCCCTCCATACCAGGCAACATTCTGGTAAATCTCTTCTGCACCCTCTCTGAAGCCTCCACATCCTTCTGGTAGTGTGGCGACCAGAATTGAACACAATACTCCAAGTGTGGCCTAACTAAGGTTCTATTGAGCTGCAACATGACTTGCCAATTCTTATACTCAATGCCCCGGCCAATGAAGGCAAGCATGCCGTATGCCTTCTTGACTACCTTCTCCACCTGTGTTGCCCCTTTCAATGACCTGTGGACCTGTACTCCTAGATCTCTTTGACTTTCAATAGTCTTGAGGGTTCTACCATTCACTGTATATTCCCTACCTGCATGAGACCTTCCAAAATGCATTACCTCACATTTGTCCGGATTAAACTTCATCTGCCATCTCTCCGCCCAAGTCTCCAAACAATCTAAATCCTGCTGTATCCTCCGACAGCTATCCGCAATTCCACCAACCTTTGTGTCGTCTGCAAACTTACTAATCAGACCAGTTACATTTTCCTCCAAATTATTTATATGTACTACAAAGAGCAAAGGTCCCAGCACTGATCCCTGTGGAACACCACTGGTCACAGCCCTCCAATGAGAAAAGCATCCTTCCATTGCTTCTCTCTGCCTTCTATGGCCTAGCCAGTTCTGTATCCACCTTGCCAGCTCACCCTTGATCCCGTGTGACTTCACCTTTTGTACTAGTCTACCATGAGGGACCTTGTCAAAAAGGCCTTACTGAAGTCCATATAGACAACATCCACTGTCCATATAGACAACATCCACTAAGATTTGTAAGGCAAGACCTACCCCTCACAAATCCATGCTGACTATCCCTAATCAAGCAGTGTCTTTCCAGATGCTCATAAATCCTATCCTTCAGTACCCTTTCCATTACTTTGCCTACCACCGAAGTAAGACTAACTGGCCTGTAATTCCCAGGGTTATCCCTAGTCCCTTTTTTGAACAGGGGCACGACATTCGCCACTCTCCAATCCCCTGGTACCACCCCTGTTGACAGTGAGGACGAAAAGATCATTGCCAACGGCTCTGCAATTTCATCTCTTGCTTCCCATAGAATCCTTGGATATATCCCGTCAGGCCCGGGGGACTTGTCTATCCTCAAGTTTTTCAAAATGCCCAACACATCTTCCTTCCTAACAAGTATTTCCTTGAGCTTACCAATCTGTTTCACACTGTCCTCTCCAACAATATCGCCCCTCTCATTTGTAAATACAGAAGAAAAGTACTCGTTCAAGACCTCTCCTATCTCTTCAGACTCAATACACAATCTCCCGCTACTGTCCTTGATCGGACCTACCCTCGCTCTAGTCATTCTCATATTTCTCACACATGTGTAAAAGGCCTTGGGGTTTTCCTTGATCCTACCCGCCAAAGATTGTTCATGCCCTCTCTTAGCTTGCTAATCCCTTTCTTCAGTTCCCTCCTGGCTAACTTGTATCCCTCCAATGCCCTGTCTGAACCTTGTTTCCTCAGCCTTACATAAGTCTCCTTTTTCCTCTTAACAAGACATTCAACCTCTCTTGTCAACCATGGTTCTCTCACTCGACCATCTCTTCCCTGCTTGACAGGGACATACATATCAAGGACACGTAGTACCTGTTCCTTGACCAAGTTCCACATTTCACTTTTGTCCTTCCCTGACAGCCTATGTTCCCAACTTATGCACTTCAATTCTTGTCTGACAACATTGTATTTACCCTTCCCCCAATTGTAAACCTTGCCCTGTTGCACGCACCTATCCCTCTCCATTACTAAAGTGAAAGTCACAGAATTGTGGTCACTATCTCCAAAATGCTCCCCCACTAACAAATCTATCACTTGCCCTGGTTCATTACCAAGTACTAAATCCAATATTGCCCCTCCTCTGGTCGGACAATCTACATACTGTGTTAGAAAAGCTTCCTGGACACACTGCACAAACACCACCCCATCCAAACTATTTGATCTAAAGAGTTTCCACTCAATATTTGGGAAGTTAAAGTCACCCATGTGACCCTGTGACTTCTGCACCTTTCCAAAATCTGTTTCCCAATCTGTTCCTCCACATCTCTGCTACTATTGGGGGGCCTATAGAAAACTCCTAACAAGGTGACTGCTCCTTTCCTATTTCTGACTTCAACCCATACTACCTCATTAGGGTGATACTCCTCGAACTGCCTTTCTGCAGCTGTTATACTATCTCTAATTACCAATGCCACGCCCTCACCTCTTTTACCACCCTCCCTAATCTTATTGAAACATCTATAACCAGGGACCTCCAACAACCATTTCTGCCCCTCTTCTATCCAAGTTTCCGTGATGGCCACCACATCGTAGTCCCAAGTACCGATCCATGCCTTAAGTTCACCCACCTTAAGATGCTTCTTGCATTGAAGTACACACTTCAACCCATCTCCGTGCCTGCAAGTACTCTCCTTTGTCAGTGTTCCCTTCCCCACTGCCTCATTACACGCTTTGGCATCCTGAATATCGGCTACCTTAGTTGCTGGACTACAAATCTGGTTCCCATTCCCCTGCCAAATTAGTTTAAACCCTCCCGAAGAGTACTAGAAAACTCCCCTCCCAGGATATTGGTGCCCCTCTGTTTCAGATGCAACCCGTCCTGCTTGTCTGTGTCTCCCACCTTCCCCAGAATGCGCTCCAATTATCCAAATACCTGAAGCCCTCCCTCCTACACCATTCCTGCAGCCACGTGTTCAACTGCACTCTCTCCCTATTCCTAGCCTCGCTATCACGTGGCACCGGCAACAAACCAGAGATGACAACTCTGTCTGTCCCGGCTTTCAACTTCCAGCCTAACTCCCTAAACTTGTTTATTACCTCCACACCCCTTTTCCTACCTATGTCGTTGGTACCAATGTGCACCACGACTTCTGGCTGCTCGCCCTCCCCCTTAAGGATCCTGAAGACACGATCCGAGACATCCCTGACCCTGGCACCCGGGAGGCAACATACCTTCCGGGAGTCTCGCTAGCGACCACAGACTCTCCTATCTATACCCCTAACCATTGAATCTCCTACAACTATTGCTTTTCTATTCTCCCCCCTTCCCTTCTGAGCCCCAGAGCCAGACTCAGTGCCAGAGACCTGGCCGCTAGGGCCTTCCCCCGGTAGGTCATCCCCCCCAACAGCATCCAAAACGGTACACTTGTTTTGAAGGGGAATGGCCATGAGGGATCCCTGCACTGTCTGCCTGTTTGTTTTTTTCGCCCTGACGGTCACCCAGCTATTCTTGTCCTGTACCTTGGGTGTGGTTACCTCCCTGTAACTCTTCTCAATCACTCCCTCTGCCTCCCGGATGATCCGAAGTTCATCCATCTTCAGCTCCACTTCCCTAACACGGTCTTTGAGGAGCTGAAGTTGGGTGCACTTCCCGCAGGTATAGTCAGCGGGGACACCGGTGGTATCCCTCACCACCCACATCCTACAGGAGGAGCATGCAACTGGCCTAGCCTCCATCCCCTCTTACCTGACAGAATATAGCTGCCCTGTGGACTAACTAGATCTCCGCCCTCCGACTCTGCTCCCAGTCAACTACACTTTCTGTAAACTCCTGGCTCTCTTCTCACTCTTTGCGAAAATATCGGAAACAAAATGAAAGCAGCACCTTACTCCCTCCTCACCTAACTCCCTCGGTCACCAAACTCTTACTATAGCACTCAAAAACCAAATTCAGCACTCCCTCGGTCACCAAACTCTTACTATAGCACTCAAAAAGCAGCAAATTCAGCACTCCCTCGGTCACCAAACTCTTACTGTAGCACTCAAAAAGCACCAAATTCAGCTCTCAGTGCAAACAAAGTCTGCACTGTAGGGGATCACTTTTATACTGTGAATCTAGCCTCTGAAAAACTGGCCTAATCCAATTAACTAATCAACAAGCTCCAGCTGCAAGTGCCTACAAGTAGAAGCCTGTTTAAAGCTGATTGAAAATTCACCTTCTAAACCAAACAGCAACTTTTAAGTTAATTAACTAAATAAAAGAAAGACTAAACTTTAGATAAAAATGAAGCCTTATACTCCCTCGGTCACCAAACTCTTACTATAGCACTCAAAAAGCACCAAATTCAGCACTCAGTGCAAACATTACGCCCACGATTGCTGACAACCCCCCCCCCCCGAACCATCAATGATACCAACAACCAAACCCCCCACCTCGGAACAATGTTCGGCCCATGCATAATGTTAGCGCCCGTTCAGCCGACTTAGCGTTTAACTCCCGAGATTGACGGTGTTCGGACTCCCCAACTTGGGTTTGTGACACACGCTGGGACAAATCAGGCAGACCAGTAGTTACAGGCACAGTCCGGGGACATACATTCGATTTTCTTTGGGACACAGGAGAATCACGCACCACTTTGAACTCCTCCAACATGTTTCAACAGGACAAATGGCCCAACACAGACACTATCACCCTGAGTGGATTCACAGGCCACATGCAACAAGGATATATCACAGCTCCCGTACCCAATCAGATAGGGCGAATTAGCACCAAACACCCCGTTGTTTTAGTTGACTTATCCCAAACCGCCGAGCACATCTTAGGCATTGACTTTATGAACTCCTGTGACCTTTCGTTTGACCCAGTAAACAAATGTGTCTGGTGAATGGCTAAACCATCTAGGGCTCCCGCT
This sequence comes from Scyliorhinus torazame, assembly GCF_047496885.1. Taxonomy (NCBI): domain Eukaryota; kingdom Metazoa; phylum Chordata; class Chondrichthyes; order Carcharhiniformes; family Scyliorhinidae; genus Scyliorhinus; species Scyliorhinus torazame. The sequence continues at coordinate 87,353,965 of NC_092710.1, read as the reverse complement.
ACGCTCACAGAAGGGGTTTATGAAAACAGGATTTGCTCAGTAGGGGACTATTGGTTTAATCCGCAAAATAATTAATGCAGATCAGACGATTAGAGAGGTCCTCATAAATCACAAAGCTTTGTTCGCACAACACAACACGATTGTGGGAAGATCCCAAGTACAGTGAAGATTTCAGGTCCAATCCAAAGCCGCAAAAGCAATACGGTTTCCCACAGCAAGGCGAGGGTGAGATTTCGAAGGTTATTAACAGTTTGTTAGACCAAGGAGTTATTTGACCTGTGGCTCCCACAAATAATGCCCCAATTTGGCCTGTAAAAAAGCCCGATGGTTCATGGCGACTAACGATCGACTACCAAGAACTTAATGAGGTAACCCCTTTAGCAGCCCCCACTGTTGCCACGAGTGCCGCAACCATGCTCAAACAGGAAGTACAGGCAAAGTACTTCACAGAGCTGGAAATCAGCAATGGCTTTTGGTCCATCCCGTTAGACAGGGCCTGCCAGTATAAACGCGCATTTACGTTTCAAGAGCAGCAGTACATGTGATCATGCCTCCCACAAGGATTCCATAACTCCCCCTCCATTTTCCACCGACAATTGGCCAACGGACTTTCTAAATTTTCCTGACCCAAACGCCTAATACAATATGTAGACGATCTGCTCTTGCAAACGGACACAAAAGAGGAACACGTAGAGCTCTTATCTGAATTACTAGGCCTACTGCAATCAATCGGATGTAAGGTTAGCCCCAAAAAGGCCCAGATTTTAAAGGAAAAGTTTCTTTATTTAGGCACCATCATCACCCACGGGAAGAGGGAAATTGAGCAAAAACGGACCGAGTCCATCGTTAAATTGCCTCTGCCCCAAAATGTCACTGCACTCCGGTCATTCCTAGGTTTGGTAGGATATTGCAAAAATTATATAGATGTGAAGAGGTCTACCATGTGGATAGAGTGAAGTCTTGCAACACTAAAATTTAGTAGAAATTTGAGTAAACGTCTCGGATGCAAATAAGAATCTTTTATTGCTTCTATTTGATTACAATTGAGAGAAAGTTAAATCTATTCTCAATTAAGTCCGGCTAGCAAAGGACTTAAAGAGAAGTAACTTGGGTAGAGATCAGGAATAAGAAGGGTGCAGTCACAATGTTGGGGGTATACTACAGGCCTCCCAACAGCCAGCGGGAGATAGAGGAGCAGATAGGTAGACAGATTTTGGAAAAGAGTAAAAACAACAGGGTTGTGGTGATGGGAGACTTCAACTTCCCCAATATTGACTGGGACTCACTTAGTGCCAGGGGCTTAGACGGGGCGGAGTTTGTAAGGAGCATCCAGGAGGGCTTCTTAAAACAATATGTAAACAGTCCAACTAGGGAAGGGGCGGTACTGGACCTGGTATTGGGGAATGAGCCCGGCCAGGTGGTAGATGTTTCAGTAGGGGAGCATTTTGGTAACAGTGACCACAATTCAGTAAGTTTTAAAGTACTGGTGGACAAGGATAAGAGTGGCCCGAGGATGAATGTGCTAAATTGGGGGAAGGCTAATTATAACAATATTAGACGAGAACTGAAGAACATAGATTGGGGGCGGATGTTTGAGGGCAAATCAACATCTGACATGTGGGAGGCTTTCAAGTGTCAGTTGAAAGGAATACAGGACAGGCATGTTCCTGTGAGGAAGAAAGATAAATACGGCAATTTTCGGGAACCTTGGATGACGAGTGATATTGTAGGCCTCGTCAAAAAGAAAAAGGAGGCATTTGTCAGGGCTAAAAGGCTGGGAACAGACGAAGCCTGTGTGGCATATAAGGAAAGTAGGAAGGAACTTAAGCAAGGAGTCAGGAGGGCTAGAAGGGGTCATGAAAAGTCATTGGCAAATAGGGTTAAGGAAAATCCCAAGGCTTTTTACACGTACATAAAAAGCAAGAGGGTAGCCAGGGAAAGGGTTGGCCCACTGAAGGATAGGCAAGGGAATCTATGTGCGGAGCCAGAGGAAATGGGCGAGGTACTAAATGAATACTTTGCATCAGTATTCACCAAAGAGAAGGAATTGGTAGATGTTGAGTCTGGAGAAGGGGGTGTAGATAGCCTGGGTCACATTGTGATCCAAAAAGACGAGGTGTTGGGTGTCTTAAAAAATATTAAGGTAGATAAGTCCCCAGGGCCTGATGGGATGTACCCCAGAATACTGAAGGAGGCTGGAGAGGAAATTGCTGTGGCCTTGACAGAAATCTTTGGATCCTCGCTGTCTTCAGGGGATGTCCCGGAGGACTGGAGAATAGCCAATGTTGTTCCTCTGTTTAAGAAGGGTAGCAAGGATAATCCCGGGAACTACAGGCCGGTGAGCCTTACTTCAGTGGTAGGGAAATTACTGGAGAGAATTCTTCGAGACAGGATCTACTCCCATTTCCAAATGGACGTATTAGTGAGAGGCAGCACGGTTTTGTGAAGGGGAGGTCGTGTCTCACTAACTTGATAGAGTTTTTCGAGGAGGTCACTAAGATGATTGATGCAGGTAGGGCAGTAGATGTTGTCTATATGGACTTCAGTAAGGCCTTTGACAAGGTCGCTCATGGTAGACTAGTACAAAAGGTTAAGTCACACGGGATCAGGGGTGAACTGGCAAGGTGGATACAGAACTGGCTAGGCCATAGAAGGCAGAGGGTAGCAATGGAGGGATGCTTTTCTAATTGGAGGGCTGTGACCAGTGGTGTTCCACAGGGATCAGTGTTGGGACCTTTGCTGTTTGTAGTATATATAAATGATTTGGAGGAAAATGTAACTGGTCTGATTAGTAAGTTTGCAGACGACACAAAGGTTGGTGGAATTGCGGATAGCGATGAGGACTGTCTGAGGATACAGCAGGATTTAGATTGTCTGGAGACTTGGGCGGAGAGATGGTAGATGGAGTTTAATCCGGACAAATGTGAGGTAATGCATTTTGGAAGGTCTAATGCAGTTAGGGAATATACAGTGAATGGTAGAACCCTCAAGAGTATTGAAAGTCAAAGAGATCTAGGAGTACAGGTCCACAGGTCATTGAAAGGGGCAACACAGGTGGAGAAGGTAGTCAAGAAGGCATACGGCATGCTTGCCTTCATTGGCCGGGGCATTGAGTATAAGAATTGGCAAGTCATGTTGCAGCTGTATAGAACCTTAGTTAGGCCACACTTGGAGTATAGTGTTCAATTCTGGTCGCCACACTACCAGAAGGATGTGGAGGCTTTAGAGAGGGTGCAGAAGAGATTTACCAGAATGTTGCCTGGTATGGAGGGCATAAGCTATGAGGAGCGATTGAATAAACTCGGTTTGTTCTCACTGGAACGAAGGAGGTTGAGGGGCGACCTGATAGAGGTATACAAAATTATGAGGGGCATAGACAGAGTGGATAGTCAGAGGCTTTTCCCCAGGGTAGAGGGGTCAATTACTAGGGGGCATAGGTTTAAGGTGAGAGGGGCAAGGTTTAGAGTAGATGTACGAGGCAAGTTTTTTACGCAGAGGGTAGTGGGTGCCTGGAACTCGCTACCGGAGGAGGTAGTGGAAGCAGGGACGATAGGGACATTTAAGGGGCATCTTGACAAATATATGAATAGGATGGGAATAGAAGGATACGGACCCAGGAAGTGTAGAAGATTGTAGTTTAGTCGGGCAGTATGGTCGGCACGGGCTTGGAGGGCCGAAGGGCCTGTTCCTGTGCTGTACATTTCTTTGTTCTTTGTTTGTTCTTTGTTATGAACAATTTAACTTTCAAAATAATACAGAAATGGTTCCTTGCTTACGGCAAAACAGCTTGCATTTGCTTCAAGAGTTAGAGTGGAAAAGTGAAACTATGAAAATGGAGATAGCGAATAGTTAGATCAAAGTATAGGATATTCCCGGAATAACGATGCCCGTGTGGACCATGATGTTCAAAGAGAATTGTATCAGTCTGAAGCCACCTGTCTACACTTCTATGTCGTCCTAATTGGTTTGGGTGAGAATAAAATACATTTGATTCGATGGTTAACTATCAATCCTCAATGTGCAACATAAGTTCTGAATGTTTCATGTTTGAATATTTGTGTATGTTATGGATTGCGATTTCGTGCTATTATCAAGACTGGTCACTACTGGTTTTCTGCTCACTTTGCTTTATCCACATTCTGGACAATGGTGCCTTCATTTTGCTATGGTGCTTACTTGACCTTGATCTCGATTACTGGTACAGCTTATTTCTTAATGTCAAACTGACTGTGAAAATATGTTCATCAGAACAATAGCTTGTTCATTTTCTCAACAAAAATGGTGTTTTAATCTACAATTAGTTTGTGCATGTGTTAGCCTTTTGTGCTTCTGTTGAAGTTATGTGTTTTGTCATGATCTAAAGTTATGAGTACTGAAATCCTTATTTTAAAATGGATATCAAAATTGGGCTTTAATATTTACATTAAAATAGCCTTTTTACCTATCAGATCTATCAGAAAATTGTTGATTACTATGAAGATGGTTTTGCCACGAAAGCAGCCCCACTCTCAGAGCTCCTTAAAAAGTACGCCCCTTGGGAATGGTTTCCGCAGCACACAGACGCCATTGACAATTTAAAATGCACCGTAGGCACAGCCCCCATTTTACAAGTTCCAGACCCAGACTTGCCCTATGCCATAGAAGTAGCAACCACTGACCGAACCCTATCAGCAGTGCTCCTGCAAGAATGACACGATCACTTAGGACCCGTAGCCTATGCCTCAAGAGAGACCCCAGGATTCTCAGCCTGCGAACGGCACTTGCTTGCAGTCTTTTGGGAAGTACAGTACTTTGCATACATCACAGGCCTCAACCCAGTCACGATCTTGACAGAGCACACCCCCGTGTAACTATTATTAGATGGTAGATTAAAGGACGGTTCAGACAGCCAAATCAGAGCAGCTCGCTGTACACTACTTGTTGAAGACAATAATAGTCAGCACTTCGAGTTTTCGCGAAAGTTCCTTTATTTGACACGAAGTTCGTGAGGGGATTAGATAGACCAAAGTGATTCCAAATGTCCCTGCTTTACCGAGGTAAGGCACGCAATTTATATGTTACAGTAAGCAATATCTAGGACAAAAATGCATTCTTTAGATTAGCAAAAAGACAGAAAAGCGAGCAGGCCGGAGTTAGAGTTTAACAACAGGCCTTGAGTTCCTCGCCTAAGAAAAATAATAATTGTCTGCTGTCAGCAAAACGGTGTGCAGCTTTATGCTTGTTTATATTGTATGACCTTCTGACTGTTTCATACAGAACCGCTTGACTAAAAATAAGGCGAAATATCCACTATGCTTTGCCAAGTGCCTATTTTCATGAAATATAGTCAAGCAACCAGTATAAAATGAATACAGAGTCTTAAGGCAGCTATTCTGCCAACCAAAGTCCCTTCTACACTACTATTACAAGGCAGGGACATTACGGTAAAACGCACCAAAACCCACACATTTCTGGCCGATAATCTCCAATATGCAGGGACCCCACATGAGTGCCAGATCATAGCAGCCCAAGCCACCTAACCTGCACATCTTTGGAATGTGGGAGAAAACCAGAGCACTCAGAGGAAACCCACGCAGACACGGGGAGAACAGGCAAACTCCACATGGACTGTCACCCAAGCCCAGAATTGAACCAAGGTCCCTGGAGCTGTGAAGCAGCAGTGCTAACCACTGTGCTACCATGTTGCCTTCTGTATCCTTCTGTTTAAATTGGCTGTTTAAACATCCATGGATCAAAAATGTAACAGCAAAGATAAAAGAAAGGGGAAATAAGGGATAACCAGGGAACAAACAAGAAGGATCCTTACACAATTGAATTTTAATTGGGCCAAGAAAACACCTAATCCTGTAAAACTAATAATTGTCCATGTATGTATGTGTTGGAAAGGTCGGGACATCTATTTATCTTTCTAAATATCTTTGGATTTTTAGCTTTGTGTCTAAATTCAAGAAAGGCAGTTGGACTTAGTTCTTTGCAATCACCACACAGGACATAAATGGTTAAGTACAGACACTGAATCAATGCTTTCATCCTTATAATTTACAAAATAAATCCCTGTTGGATTCAATCGAGAAGTAGGGAAGGTGGTCCTCGCCCTGACACATGTCCTTACTGGTCGTATCAAAGTGCAGTTCCTGGATGTAACCCAAGTAGAGAGTTAAACAGGGCTTTGGTTTCTCTTTTTTTAATGAATTCTATCAAAAGTAAGTACTTTAATTGATGCGTTAGAATGACTACTTGATGAAGTGTTGTAAGGCAATCAATTTCCTGGGACCTTTAGACTAGAACAGCCTAAATTCGGATTAGTATTTATTCGGTAGCCATGGAATCCCGACAGTGCAGCCCATTGAGTCTGCACCGACCCTCTGAAAGAGCACCCTGCCTAGGCCCACACCCCCGTCCTATCTCCGTAACCCCACCTATCTTTTGGACACTGGGGACAGTTTTAGCATGGTCAATCCACCTAACCCGCACATTTTTGGCCTCCGGGAGGAAACAGGAGCTCCCGGAGAAACCCACGTAGACACGGGGAGAATGTGCAAACTCCACACCCAAAGCCGGAATTGAACCTGGGTCCCTGGCACTGTGAGGCAGCAGTGCTAACCACTGTGCTGCCCTTCACTGATGAAGTTTCAGTACAAGATGATTTTGGCGCTCAGTGCCCTGAATCGTGGGAAAGATTTGCAGGGCCGAACTTGTTAGCTTTGAGGAGGTGACCAAGCATGTGGATGAAGGTAAAGCAGTGGATGTAGTGTACATGGATTTTAGTAAGGCATTTGATAAGGTTCCCCATGGTAGGCTTCTGCAGAAAGTAAGGAGGCATGGGATAGTGGGAAATTTGGCCAGTTGGATAACGAACTGGCTAACCGATAGAAGTCAGAGAGTGGTGGTGGATGGCAAATATTCAGCCTGGATCCCAGTTACCAGTGGCGTACCGCAGGGATCAGTTCTGGGTCCTCTGCTGTTTGTGATTTTTATTAATGACTTGGATGAGGGAGTTGAAGGGTGGGTCAGTAAATTTGCAGACGATACGAAGATTGGTGGAGTTGTGGATAGTAAGGAGGGCTGTTGTCGGCTGCAAAGAGACATAGATAGGATGCAGAGCTGGGCTGAGAAGTGGCAGATGGAGTTTAACCCTGAAAAGTGTGAGGTTGTCCATTTTGGAATGCGGAATACAGGGTTAACGGTAGAGTTCTTGGCAATGTGGAGGAGCAGAGAGATCTTGGGGTCTATGTTCATACATCTTTGAAAGTTGCCACTCAAGTGGATAGAGCTGTGAAGAAGGCCTATGGTGTGCTCGCGTTCATTAACAGAGGGATTGAATTTAAGAGCCGTGAGGTGATGATGCAGCTGTACAAAACTTTGGTAAGGCCACATTTGGAGTACTGTGTACAGTTCTGGTCACCTCATTTTAGGAAGGATGTGGAAGCTTTGGAAAAGGTGCAAAGAAGATTTACCAGGATGTTACCTGGAATGGAGAGTAGGTCTTACGAGGAAAGGTTGAGGGTGCTAGGCCTTTTCTCATTAGAACGGAGAAGGATGAGGGGCGACTTGATAGAGGTTTATAAGATGATCAGGGGAATAGATAGAGTAGACAGTCAGAGACTTTTTCCCCGGGTGGAACAAACCATTACAAGGGGACATAAATTTAAGGTGAAAGGTGGAAGATATAGGAGGGATATCAGAGGTAGGTTCTTTACCCAGAGAGTAGTGGGGGCATGGAATGCACTGCCTGTGGAAGTAGTTGAGTCGGAAACATTAGGGACCTTCAAGCAGCTATTGGATAGGTACATGGATTACGGTAAAATGATATAGTGTAGATTTATTTGTTCTTAAGGGCAGCACGGTAGCATTGTGGATAGCACAATTGCTTCACAGCTCCAGGGTCCCAGGTTCGATTCCGGCTTCGATTCTGTCTGTGCGGAGTCTGCACGTCCTCCCCGTGTCTGCGTGGGTTTGCTCCGGTTTCCTCCCACAGTCCAAAGATGTGCAGGGTAGGTGGATTGGCCATGATAAATTGCCCTTAGTGTCCACAATTGCCCTTGGTGTTGGGTGGAGGTGTTGAGTTTGGGTGGGGTGCTCTTTCCAAGAGCCGGTGCAGACTCAGGGGGCCGAATGGCCTCCTTCTGCACTGTAAATTCAATGATAATCTATGATTAATCTAGGTCAAAGGTTCGGCACAACATCGTGGGCCGAAGGGCCTGTTCTGTGCTGTATTTTCTATGTTCTATGTTCTATGTCCTACATGGCCACAACTGTAACAACCTCGTGGTGCCTGTACTCTGGGGTGCTGTCCCTTGTGTCCACCCTCATTTATCCAAACTTGGGCCTGGCTAGTCCTAACTGGGTGCATGTTTGCTTCCATATTGTCCTGATCTGTCCGTCGGTGTAGGGTTTGTTCCCATGCTCTAGAAAGTCGTTTGAGTACCCAAACCACATTGTGTGCGTGGTCTGCGGGGTCATAGTTTACACAAGCCTGTTGACCTGCATCTGTGGCATGCAAGACTAAGGTGCAGGACCATTTAGTGGTGTCCTCCTCATTTAGGTGTGCACGGTTCAATTGTCCATGGACTGCCATGAAATGAATCCACAGACGACCAGCAAACGTGGTCGGGTGTTCTCCCTTCTTTGCCTGCAGTGATTTAAACCCTCGACTGGATCTCCTTTTTTATACACAATGGCATCTAATATGGCTGTTTTCATTTCCTGTCAGGTTCCCCCTGCTACATTTTGGGGTTCTGCCAAAGCTGACCTTATGGACTGGCTAAGGCTCATAACTATTAGCTTTACTTCCTCTCTCTCATCTAGGCCGTACATAACCTTTTGTTGGCGAACCTCCTCAAAGAAGCTGTACAGGTCTGCGGTGGGCTGGAATGGAATAGTCTTCGTGCAAGCATCTCTTAATTGGGTTATGGATAGTGGGATGGTGTAAACGATATCAGGCTCCTCCTGATCCAATGACCTGCGTTCTGTGGTAGCGTGATTCATGGGGGTTGAATTGTGAGTGGGGTTCTGTGCTGCCTGTGCTGCGGGTGCTTTTCTTTTTGGGGCGTGTCCTCTACATATTTGTGGGTGCTTTTGTTTAACTCTTGCCAATTGGGAGCATCTTCCTCATCTAAATTCCGCCCGATTCTGTACTGAGAGTAGCGACTGTTGGCATTTAGCATGGTCAACAGTACTCTACCTCTGTTCCTTAGTGGAGTTGTGGAGCGCTCTCAAAGCTGCTTTTAAATCTGCGCATTTGCTAGTTAGCTGGGCGACTTGTTGTTCTGGTTCCTCTCTTACCAGGATTGCGCGTTGTGTATCTTGGTAGGCTTTATCATACTGGGTCTGGAAGTTACTAAGGTGATCTAGACAAGATTGATGTGCGCGTTTTACATCGGCCATTTCCTTATCCTTAGCTGCAAACTGTTCCCAGAGTTGCTCAATTATCTTCTCGCTTTCATTACTGTCTCCCTAGTTCTTTTCTTCCTTCTCAATTAACTGTCTATGGAGCATCTTCACAACCTCCTCTGTGCCTCGCAACTGTGCCAAACAGGACCCTATTGCCATCGGCTTTCTGACTTTCCCTACATTTTTCTTGTGAACCTCGCTTAGGTTCTCCCACCAAGTCTGTCCTATCTTTCCTGGACCTGACTCATCATTAGCGCAAAAATTTGACCTTTCCCCTTTAAGTATTTCCTTAACTCTTCCTCCCATATGGGGCATTGCTCTGCTCTGTTGGTCGCTGCAACTTCGGGTTTCTGTGGCTTCATCAATCTTTCCATTGCTTTAGTGGCCATTACTTCTCTTATCTCTTTCTCGACTTTTAATTTGGGACAGGGGAATAAGGCGGACTATTTGGCTAATGGTAAAGTTCTTGGAAGTGTGGATGAACAGAGGGATTCTAGGTGTCCATGTACATAGATCCCTGAAAGTTGCCACCCAGGTTGATAGGGTTGTGAAGAAGGCCTATGGCGTGTTGGCCTTTATTGGTAGAGGGATTGAGTTCCGGAGTCAGGAGGTCATGTTGCAGCTGTACAGAACTCTGGTTCGGCCGCATTTGGAGTATTGCGTACAGTTCTGGTCACTGCATTATAGGAAGGACGTGGAGGCTTTGGAGCGGGTGCAGAGGAGATTTACCAGGGTGTTGCCTGGTATGGAGGGAAAATCTTATGAGGAAAGGCTGATGGACTTGAGGTTGTTTTCGTTGGAGAGAAGAAGGTTAAGAGGAGACTTAATAGAGGCATACAAAATGATCAGGGGGTTAGATAGGGTGGACAGTGAGAGCCTTCTCCTGCGGATGGAAATGGCTGGCACGAGGGGACATAGCTTTAAACTGAGGGGTAATAGATATAGGACAGAGGTCAGAGGTAGGTTCTTTACGCAAAGAGTAGTGAGGCCGTGGAATGCCCTACCTGCAACAGTAGTGAATTCGCCAACATTGAGGGCATTTAAAAGTTTATTGGATAAACATATGGATGATAAGGGCATAGTGTAGGTTAGATGGCTTTTGTTTCAGTGCAACATCGTGGGCCGAAGGGCCTGTACTGCGCTGTATCGTTCTATGTTCTATGTTCTATGTTCTAAGGCGGCGATTTGAACAGCGGGTATGGCTTAAGCTATTTTCTGGCTCACAATCCCTCGAAAGTTGTACACAATTCTAACGAGCTTACCTTACTCTTCCTGTTAGGTATGCATGTGGGTTAGTACACACTTCCGAATTTCGGTTATTTGGTCGATATGGGACTTGCACTTGTGGTTCTTTCTCTTTCTCGCAATTGGATTCAAAGTTTGTGGGTTTTCTCAGAGTGACAAAATTACTTCTAATCGAGTCCCATCTGAGGTCGCCAATAATGTTGGTATTTTTATATATCTCGGTGAACCACAAGCCTTTCCCGTATATCGAACAAATGACAACACAACCAGTTAGTTCAAAATATGGTTTATTTACAGACACAAGAGTTACCTCGACATGCAAACACAATATCTACTATGAGTTAAACTACACCTATCAGCTACAATAACCTATACTTAAATTCAGAGCGAGCAGCACCGTGCAAATGGACAAAGGCGTTTATCTGGATTTCACTTGGCTGGTTCGAAGATAGTGGCTCTATTTCTGCTGGGCTCATCGGTCAGGTAGTGATCGTTGGTCTTGAACTTAGCTGGCTGTTCCTGCTGCAATTGAGGAGGCACAGGCCGGATTCAAAAGAGATAGAACACTTGGCTGGGATTTAGCATTCTTTGGGGCGGTCCTTAACCTTGGACCCAATAGTTCGACAGGGCTCTGGTCACTCTTTTCGATTTCGGCCAACGAAGGGGCTGGTGCCTTGGGAGCTGGGTGGGTCCTTAGCGGTCATTGACCTGGGCACTTGTGCTTTCTAAGCAAGGGAGTTCTATTGTCCTGGGAAAATGGGCCATTGAAATGTAAACAAGCTGGGGTTTCGGTCAGGTCTGGTTACCTGTGTTTTAGATACACATAGATGGCTACAATTGGATATAGATTTACTCCCATTGGATATAGATTAGCTCTCACTGGATCTAGATTCACTCTCAATGGATACAGATTTACTCTCATTGGATATAGATTCACTCTCATTGGATATAGATTCATACTCATTGGATATAGATTCACTCTCATTGGATATAGATTCAATGTCATTGGATATAGATTAATTCCCATTGGATAGAGATAAACTCTCATTGGATATAGATTCACTTTCATTGGATATAGATTCAATCTCATTGGATTTAGATTCATTATCATTGGATATAGATTAATTCCCATTGGATATAGATTCTCTCTCATTGGATATAGATTCAATCTCATTGGATTTAGATACACTCTCATTGGATATCGATTCATTCTCATTGGATATAGATTCACAGTTATTGGATATAGATTCATTCTCATTGATTATAGATTCACTCTCATTGGATATAGATTTACTCTCATTGGATTTAGATTCACTCTCATTAGATATAGATTCACTCCCATTGGATTTAGGTTCACTCTCATTGGATATAGATTCACTCTCATTGGATATAGATTCACAGTTATCAGATATAGATTAAATGGAACACACAGAAAACACAGTTTTGATCTCTTTGGTTATATATTTACTCCCATTTGATGTAGAATCACTATCATTGTATATAGATTTATTCTCATTGGATATAGATTTACTCTCATCGGGTATATATTCAGTCCTTTGGATATAGAATCAGTCTCATTGGATATAGATTTACTCTCATCGGATATAGATTTAGTGCTTTGGATATAGATTCATTCTCATTGGATATAGATTTAGTCCCATTGGATATAGATTCACTCTCATTGGATATAGATTCACTCTCATTGGATATAGATTCACTGTCATTGGATATAGATTTACTCTCATTGGATACAGATTCATTCTCGTTGGATATAGATTCAAAATTATTGCATGTAGATTCACTCTCATTGCACATAGATTCATTCTCATTGGATATAAATTTACTCTCATTGGAGATAGATTCACTCTCACTGGATATAGATTTACACCCTTCGGAAATAGATTCGCTCTCATTGTATGTAGATTTACTCTCATTGGGTATAGATTTACTCTCATTGTATATAGGTTTACTCACATTGGATATAGATTCACTCTCATTGGATGTAGATTCATTCTCATTGGGTAAAGATTTACTCCCATTGGATATAGATTTATTGTCATTGGATGTAGATTAATTCCCATTGGATATACATTCTCTCTCATTGGATATAGATTCACGCTCATTGGATATGGATTCACAGTTATTGGCTATAGATTCGCTCTCCTTGGATATAGATTCACTCTCATTGGATTTAAGTTCACTCTCATTGGATATAGATTCACAGTTATTGGATATAGATTCATGCTCATTGGATATAGATTCATTGTCATTGGATACAGATTCACTCACACAAAATGAAATGAAATGAAAATCGCTTATTGTCACAAGTAGGCTTCAAATGAAGTTACTGCGATAAGCCCCTAGTCGCCACATTCCTGCGCCTGTTCAGGGAGGCTGGTATGGGAATTGAACCGTGCTGCTGGCCTGCCTGGGTCTGCTTTCAAAGCCAGTAATTTAGCCCTGTGCTAAACCAGCTATATCATTGGATATAGATTCAAATTTATTGGATATAGATTTATTCTCATTGGATATAGATTCACAGATATTGGATATAGAATTACTCCCATTGGATATGGATTTACTTCCAATGGATACTGATTAACTCTCATTGGATATAGATTTAATCTCATTGGATATGGTTTTAACCCCATTGGATATTCATTCAATGTCGTTGGATACAGATTTACTCCCATTGGATATACATTCACTCTCATTTGATATAGATTTACTCTTATTAGATATAGATTTACTCTCATTGTATATAGATTCACTTTCATTGGATATAGATTCATTCTCATTGTATATAGATTTACTGTCATTAGATATAGATTCGTTCTCATTGAAGATAGATTCATTCTCATTGGAAATAGATTACTTCTCATTGGATATAGATTCACTCTCATTGGATATAGATTCACTCTCATTGGATATAGATTCACTCTCGTTGGGTATAGATTCACTGTCATTGGATGCAGATTCAACATAATTGGATATAGTTTCACTCTCATTGCATTTCGATTCATTCTCATTGGATATAGATTTACTGTCATTGGATATAGATTCTCTCTCATTGGATATAGATTCATTCTCATTGCGTAAAGATTTACTCCCATTGGATATAGATTCACTCTCATTGGATATAGAATCATACTCATTGGATATAGATTTACTCTCATTGGATATAGATTCATTGTCATTAGATATAGATTAATTCCCATTGGATATAGATTCACTCTCATTGGATATAGATTCATTCTCATTGGGTAAAGATTTACTCCCATTGGATATAGATTCACTCTCATTGGATATAGAATCATACTCATTGGATATAGATTTACTCTCATTGTATATAGATTCATTGTCATTAGATATAGATTAATTCCCATTGGATATAGATTCGCTCTCATTGGATATAAATTCACTCTAATTGGATATAGATTTCAATCTCATTGGATTTAGATTCACTCTCATTGGATATAGATTCATTCTCATTGGATGTAGATTCACTCTCATTGGATATAGATTCATTGACATTGGATATAGATTAATTCCCATTGGATATAGATTCACTCTCATTGGACATAGAGTCACAGGTATTGGATATGGATTTACTCCCATTGGATATTGATTCACTCTCATTGGATATAGATCTACTTTCATTGGATATAGATTTACTCTCATTAGATATGGATTCACTCCCATTGGATTTAGATTCATTCTCATTGGATATAGATTCACTCTCATTGGATAGAGATTCACAGTTATCAGATATAGATTAAATGATTTGGATAAAAATTCACCCCCGTTGAATATAGATTCGATCACTTTGGATGTTGATTTACTCCCATTTGATGTAGAATCACTCTCATTATATATAGATTTATTCTCATTGGATATAGATTTACTCTCATCGGATATATATTCAGTCCTTTGGATATAGAATCAGTCTCATTGGATATAGATTTACTCTCATTGGATATAGATTTACTCCCATTGGATATAGATTCACTTTCATTGGCTATCGATTCACTTTCATTAGATATAGATTTACTGTCATTGGATATAGATTCGTTCTCATTGGAGACAGATTCTATCAATCTATCTATCTGTCTGTCTGTCTGTCTATCTGTCTATCTGTCTATCTGTCTATCTGTCTATCTGTCTATCTGTCTATCTATCTATCTATCTATCTATTTATGTATCTATCTATCGATCAATCTATCTATCTATCTATCTATCTATCTATCTATCTATCTATCTATCTATCTATCTATCTATCTATCTATCTATCTATCTATCTATCTATCTATCTATCTATCTATCTATCTATGTATCTATGTATCTATGTATCTATCTATCGATCAATCTATCTATCTATTTATCTATCTATCTATCTATTTATCTATCTATCTATATATATATCTTTCTACACATCTATCTATTTCTGTCGATCTATCAATCAATCTATCTATCTATGTATCTATCAATATATCTATCTATTTATCAACCTATCAATCTATCTATCTGTCTATCTCTCTCTCTCTCTCTATCTCTCTATCTATCTATTTGTCTACCAATCTATCCATCCATTCATCCAGCCACCCACCCAAATATCTATCTATCTATCGATCTATCTATCTATTTATCAATCTATCTATCTATTTATGCATATATCTACCTATCTATCTATCTATCTATCTATCTATCTGTCTGTCTGTCTGCCTGTCTATCTTTCTATCTATCTATCTATTCGTTTATCGATCATCTATCTGTCTATCTGTCTGTCTATCTTTCTTTCTATCAATCTATCTATCTAGCTATCTATCTATCTATATACCTATATTTCTATCTATCTATTTATCTATCTCTGTCTATCTATATTTCTATCTACTTATCTATTTATCTATCTGTCTATCTATCTATCTGTCAATCTATTATCTACCTGTCCATCTATCTATCAATCTATCGATCAATTTATCTATCTCTCTATCTATCTACCTATCTACTTATCTATATATCTATGCATTCAACCATCCATCCACCAATCTATCTATCTGTCTATCTATCTATATATCTATCGTTCTATCGATCGATCTATTCATTTATCGATCTATCTATCTGTCTATTTCTCTATCTGTCTATCTATCTAACTATTAATCTATAGATCTGTCTTTCTATCTATCTATCAGTCTATCTATCTATCAATCTATCTATTTTTCTATCTGTCTATCTATCGATCTATCTATCTATCGATCTATCTATCTATCTTTCTCACTATCTATCTATCTATCTATCTATCTATCTATCTATCTATACATATATATATCTTTCTATATATGTATCTTCCTATCTACCTATATATCTATCTATCTATCTATCCATCTATCTATCAATCTAGCTATCTACCTATGTATCGATCGATCTATCTATCTGTCTATCTATCGATCGATCTAGCTATCTCTCTATCTAACTACCTATCTACAGATCTATCTATCTAGCTATCTATCTATCAATCTATCTATCTATCTACCTATCTATCGATCGATCTATATATCTATCTAACTATCTACCTACCGATCTATCTAACTATCTATCTATATATATATATATCTAACTGTCTATCTACGGATCTATCTATCGATCTATCGATCTATCGATCTATCGATCTATCGATCTATCGGTCTATCGGTCTATCTGTCTATCTGTCTATCTATCTACCTGTCTATCTACCTATCTATCTATCTAACTATGTGTTTAGCAATCTGTCTGTCTATCTATCGATCGATGGATCTATCTATCTATCTATCTATCTGTCTATCTAACTATCTAACTATCTATCTACCGATCTATCTATCAATCTATCTATCTAAATATATGTTTAGCAATCTGTTGGTCTGTCTATCCATCTATATATCTAATGATCTGTCTATCTATCTATCGATCTTTCAATCTATCTATCTATCTATCTATCTATCTGTCTATCTATCTGTCTATCTATCTATCTATGTACCTATCTATCTGTCGATCTATCTATCCTTCTATCTCTCTATCTTTCTATCTACCGTTCCATCTATCTATGTATCTAACTATCTATCTGCCGTTCTATCTATCTATTTATCTATCTATCCTCCAGTCTATCTATCTATCTAACTATATATCTACCGATCTATCTATCTATCGGTTTAGCAATCTGTCTGTCTATCTATCTAACGATCTATCTATCTGTCTATCTGTCTATCTGTCTATCTGTCTATCTGTCTATCTGTCTATCTGTCTATCTGTCTATCTGTCTATCTGTCTATCTGTCTATCTGTCTATCTGTCTATCTGTCTATCTGTCTATCTCTCCCTCTATCTCTCCCTCTATCTCTCCCTCTATCTATCCCTCTATCTATCCCTCTATCTATCCCTCTATCTATCCCTCTATCTATCCCTCTATCTATCCCTCTATCTATCCCTCTATCTATCCCTCTATCTATCCCTCTATCTATCCCTCTATCTATCCCTCTATCTATCCCTCTATCTATCCCTCTATCTATCCCTCTATCTATCCCTCTATCTATCCCTCTATCTATCCCTCTATCTATCCCTCTATCTATCCCTCTATCTATCCCTCTATCTATCCCTCTATCTATCCCTCTATCTATCCCTCTATCTATCCCTCTATCTATCCCTCTATCTATCCCTCTATCTATCCCTCTATCTATCCCTCTATCTATCCCTCTATCTATCCCTCTATCTATCCCTCTATCTATCCCTCTATCTATCCCTCTATCTATCCCTCTATCAATCTATCTATCTACCTATCTATCTATCTATGTTCCTATCTATATGTTTAGCAATCTGTCTGTCTATCTATCTACTATCTACTTACCTATCTATCTATCTATCTATCTATCTGTCGATCGATCTATTCATCAGTCTCTCTACCTATCTATCTACCTGTCTATCAATCTAACTATCTATCAAAGTAACTATCAGATAGTAAAAGTTTCTACAAATACATAAACAAAAAAGAGTGGCTCAGGTAAATATTGGTCCTTTAGAGGATGAGAAAGGAGATTTAATAATGGGAGATGAGGAAATGGCTGAGGAACTGAACAGGTTTTTTGGGTCGGTCTTCACAGTGGAAGACACAAATAACATGCCAGTGACTGATGGAAATGAGGCTATGACAGGTGAGGACCTTGAGAGAATTGATATCACCAAGGAGGTAGTGATGGGCAAGCTAATGGGGATAAAGGTAGGCAGGTCTCCTGGCCCTGATGGAATGCATCCCAGAGTGCTAAAAGAGATGGCTAGGGAAATTGCAAATGCACTAGTGATAATTTACCAAAATTCACTAGACTCTGGGGTGGTCCCAGCGGATTGGAAATTAGCAAACGTGACACCACTGTTTAAAAAAGGAGGTAGGCAGAAAGTGGGTAAGTATAGGCCAGTGAGCTTAACTTCGGTAGTGGGGAAGATGCTGGAATCTATCATCAAGGAAGAAATAGCGAGGCATCTGGATGGAAATTGTCCCATTGGACAGACGCAGCATGGGTTCATAAAGGGCAGGTCGTGCCTAACTAATTTAGTGGAATTTTTTGAGGACATTAACAGTGCGGTAGATAACGGGGAGCCAATGGATGTGGTATATCTGGATTTCCAGAAAGCCTTTGACAAGGTGCCACACAAAAGGTTGTTGCATAAGATAAAGATGCATGGCATTAAGGGGAAAGTAGGAGCATGGATAGAGGATTGGTTAATTAATAGAAAGCAAAGAGTGGGGATTAATGGGTGTTTCTCTGGTTGGCAATCAGTAGCTAGTGGTGTCCCTCAGGGATCAGTGTTGGGCCCACAACTGTTCACAATTTACATAGATGATTTGGAGTTGGGGACCAAGGGCAATGTGTCCAAGTTTGCAGACGACACTAAGATAAGTGGTAAAGCAAAAAGTGCAGAGGATACTGGAAGTCTGCAGAGGGATTTGGACAGGCTAAGTGAATGGCAGATGGAATACAATGTTGACAAATGTGAGGTTATCCATTTTGGTAAGAATAACGGCAAAAGGGATTATTATTTAAATGATAAAATATTAAAACATGCTGCTGTGCAGAGAGACCTGGGTGTGCTAGTGCATGAGTCGCAGAAAGTTGGTTTTCAGGTGCAACAGGTGATTAAGAAGGCAAATGGAATTTTGTCCTTCATTGCTAGAGGGATGGAGTTTAAGACTAGGGAGGTTATGCTGCAATTGTATAAGGTGTTAGTGAGGCCACACCTGGAGTATTGTGTTCAGTTTTGGTCTCCTTACTTGAGAAAGGACGTACTGGCACTGGAGGGTGTGCAGAGGAGATTCACTAGGTTAATCCCAGAGCTGAAGGGGTTGGATTATGAGGAGAGGTTGAGTAGACCGGGACTGTACTCGTTGGAATTTAGAAGGATGAGGGGGGATCTTATAGAAACATATAAGATTATGAAGGGAATAGATAGGACAAATGCGGGCAGGTTGTTTCCACTGGCGGGTGAAAGCAGAACTAGGGGGCATAGCCTCAAAATAAGGGGAAGTAGATTTAGGACTGGGTTTAGGAGGAACTTCTTCACCCAAAGGGTTGTGAATCTATGGAATTCCTTGCCCAGTGAAGCAGTAGAGGCTCCTTCATTAAATGTTTTTAAGATAAAGATAGATAGTTTTTTGAAGATTAAAGGGATTAAGGGTTATGGTGTTCGGGCCGGAAAGTGGAGCTGAGTCCACAAAAGATCAGCCATGATCTCATTGAATGGCGGAGCAGGCTCGAGGGGCCAGATGGCCTACTCCTGCTCCTAGTTCTTCTGTTCTTATGTGCCGTTCTATATATCTAGCTATCTATCTATTTACAAAGAACAAAGAATAAAGAAATGTACAGCACAGGAACAGGCCCTTCGGCCCTCCAAGCCCGTGCTGACCATGCTGCCCGACTAAACTACAATCTTCTACACTTCCTGGGTCCGTATCCTTCTATTCCCATCCTATTCATATATTTGTCAAGATGCCCCTTAAATGTCCCTGTCGTCCCTGCTTCCACTACCTCTTCCGGTAGCGAGTTCCAGGCACCCACTACCCTCTGCGTAAAAAACTTGCCTCGTACATCTACTCTAAACCTTGCCCCTCTCACCTTAAACCTATGCCCCCTAGTAATTGACCCCTCTACCCTGGGGAAAAGCCTCTGACTATCCACTCTGTCTATGCCCCTCATAATTTTGTATACCTCTATCAGGTCGCCCCTCAACCTCCTTCGTTCCAGTGAGAACAAACCAAGTTTATTCAATCGCTCCTCATAGCTAATGCCCTCCATACCAGGCAACATTCTGGTAAATCTCTTCTGCACCCTCTCTAAAGCCTCCACATCCTTCTGGTAGTGTGGCGACCAGAATTGAACACTATACTCCAAGTGTGGCCTAACTAAGGTTCTATACAGCTGCAACATGACTTGCCAATTCTTATACTCAATGCCCCGGCCAATGAAGGCAAGCATGCCGTATGCCCTCTTGACGACCTTCTCCACCTGTGTTGCCCCTTTCAATGACCTGTGGACCTGTACTCCTAGATCTCTTTGACTTTCAATACTCTTGAGGGTTCTACCATTTACTGTATATTCCCTACCTGCATTAGACCTTCCAAAATGCATTACCTCACATTTGTCCGGATTAAACTCCATCTGCCATCTCTCCGCCCAAGTCTCCAAACAATCTAAATCCTGCTGTATCCTCCGACAGTCCTCATCGCTATACGCAATTCCACCAACCTTTGTGTCGTCTGCAAACTTACTAATCAGACCAGTTACATTTTCCTCCAAATCATTTATATATACTGCAAAGAGCAAAGGTCCCAGCACTGATCCCTGTGGAACACCACTGGTCACAGCCCTCCAATTAGAAAAGCATCCCTCCATTGCTACTCTCTGCCTTCTATGGCCTAGCCAGTTCTGTATCCACCTTGCCAGCTCACCCCTGATCCCGTGTGACTTCACCTTTTGTACTAGTCTACCATGAGGGACCTTGTCAAAGGCCTTACTGAAGTCCATATAGACAACATCTACTGCCCTACCTGCATCAATCATCTTAATGACCTCCTCGAAAAACTCTATCAAGTTAGTGAGACACGACCTCCCCTTCACAAAACCGTGCTGCCTCTCACTAATACGTCCATTTGCTTCCAAATGGGAGTAGATCCTGTCTCGAAGAATTCTCTCCAGTAATTTCCCTACCACTGAAGTGAGGCTCACCGGCCTGTAGTTCCCGGGATTATCCTTGCTACCCTTCTTAAACAGAGGAACAACATTGGCTATTCTCCAGTCCTCCGGGACATCCCCTGAAGACAGCAAGGATCCAAAGATTTCTGTCAAGGCCTCAGCAATTTCCTCTCCAGCCTCCTTCAGTATTCTGGGGTAGATCCCATCAGGCCCTGGGGACTTATCTACCTTAATATTTTTTAAGACACCCAACACCTCGTCTTTTTGGATCACAATGTGACCCAGGCTATCCTTCTCCAGACTCAACATCTACCAATTCCTTCTCTTTGGTGAATACTGATGCAAAGTATTCATTTAGTACCTCGCCCATTTCCTCTGGCTCCACACATAGATTCCCTTGCCTATCCTTCAGTGGGCCAACCCTTTCCCTGGCTACCCTCTTGCTTTTTATGTATGTGTAAAAAGCCTTGGGACTTTCCTTAACCCTATTTGCCAATGACTTTTCGTGACCCCTTCTAGCCCTCCTGACTCCTTGCTTAAGTTCCTTCCTACTTTCCTTATATTCCACGCAGGCTTCGTCTGTTCCCAGGCTTTTAGCCCTGACAAATGCCTCCTTTTTCTTTTTGACGAGGCCTACAATATCACTCGTCATCCAAGGTTCCCGAAAATTGCCGTATTTATCTTTCTTCCTCACAGGAACATGCCGGTCCTGTATTCCTTTCAACTGCCACTTGAAAGCCTCCCACATGTCAGATGTTGATTTGCCCTCAAACATCCGCTCCCAATCTATGTTCTTCAGTTCCCGCCTAATATTGTTATAATTAGCCTTCCCCCAATTTAGCACATTCATCCTCGGACCACTCTTATCCTTGTCCACCAGTACTTTAAAACTTACTGAATTGTGGTCACTGTTACCGAAATGCTCCCCTACTGAAACATCTACCACCTGACGGGCTCATTCCCCAATATCAGGTCCAGTACCACCCCTTCCCTAGTTGGACTGTCTACATATTGTTTTAAGAAACCCTCCTGGATGCTCCTTACAAACTCCGCCCCGTCTAAGCCCCTGGCACTAAGTGAGCCCCAGTCAATATTGGGGAAGTTGAAGTCTCCCATCACCACAACCCTGTTGTTTTTACTCTTTTCCAAAATCTGTCTACCTATCTGCTCCTCTATCTCCCGCTGGCTGATGGGAGGCCTGTAGTATACCCCCAACATTGTGACTGCACCCTTCTTATTCCTGATCTCTACCCATATAGCCTCACTGCCCTCTGAGGTGTCCTCTCGCAATACAGCTGTGATATTCTCCCGAACAAGTAGCGCAACTCCGCCTCCCCTTTTACATCCCCCTCTATCCCGCCTGAAACATCTAAATCTTGGAACGTTTAGCTGCCAATCCTGCCCTTCCCTCAACCAGGTCTCTGTAATGGCAACAACATCATAGTTCCAAGTACTAATCCAAGCTCTAAGTTCATCTGCCTTACCCGTAATGCTCCACCAGACCCGCTGTGTTCAGCAACTTCTCTCCGTCTGCTCTGCCTCAGAGCCACACTGTCCCTATTCCCTAGTTCTCCCTCAATGCTCTCACCTTCTGACCTATTGCTCCCGTGCCCACCCCCCTGCCATACTAGTTTAAACCCTCCCGTGTGACACTAGCAAACCTCGCGGCCAGGATATTTATGCCTGGTCTATTTATTACCGGTCTCTTTTTCTAACTATCTATCTACCGGTCTACCTATCTATCTATCTATCTATCTATCTATCTATCTATCTATCTATCTATCTATCTATCTATCTATCTAATTACCTATCTAATTACCTATCTAATTGTATATCTACATTACTATCTATCTACCTATCTATCAATATATCTAACTATCTACCTATCTATCTATCTATCTATCTATCTATCTAACGATCTATCTATCTGTCTATCAATCTATCTATCTATCTGTCTATCTATCAATATGTTTATCAATCTGTCAGTCTATTATCTACCTGTCTATCTATCTAACTATCTATCTAACTATCTGTTTGTTTATCAATCTGTCTGTCTATCTATCTATTTATCTACCTGTCCATCTATCGATCTGTCTAACTGTCTATCTACCGTTCTATCTATCTAACTACCTATCTATCTATCTATCTATCTATCTATCTATCTATCTATCTATCTATCTATCTATCTATCTATCTATCTATCTATCTATCTATCTCTCTCTCTCTCTCTCTCTCTCTCTCTCTCTCTCTCTCTCTCTCTCTCTCTCTCTCTCTCTATCTCTCTATCTCTCTATCTCTCTATCTCTCTATCTCTCTATCTCTCTATCTCTCCATCTCTCTATCTCTCTATCTCTCTATCTCTCCAACTCTCTCTCTATCTATCTATCTACCTATCTAACTATATGTTCAACGATCTATCTATCTATCTATTTTTCTGTCTATCTACCTATCTCTCTCTCTATCTATCTATCTACCTGTCTATCTATCGAGCTATCTATCTACCTATTCATCTATATGCTTATCAATCTGTCTGTCAATGTATCTATTTCACTATCTTTCTATCTAACGATCTATCTGTCTATCTTTCTATATATCTATCTATTTTTCTGTCTATCTATCTATCTATCTATCTATCTAACTATCTATCCCTCTATCTATCTCTCTGTATATCGGTCTATCTCTCTATCTATCTTTCTATCTATCTATCATTCTATTTATCTATCTTTATATCTATCTATCTAACTATCTATCTATCTATCTATTTATCTCTCAGTCTATCTGTCTATCCGTCTATCTATCTATCTATCTATCTATCTTTATATCTATCTATCTAGCTATCTATTTATCTATATATCTATCTGCCTATCTATATATCGATCTATCTGTCTATCTATCTACTTATCTATCTATCAATCTATCTATCTATCTATCTTTCTACCTATCTATTTTCTATCTATTTATCAACAAGTCTACATATCAATCTAACTATCTGTATGTTTATCAATCTGTCTGTCAATGTATCTATTTCACTATCTTTCTATCTAACGATCTATCTGTCTATCTTTCTATATATCTATCTATCTATTTTTCTATCTATCTCTCTATCTGTCTATCTATCTATCTATCTATCTATCTATCCCTCTATCTATCTCTCTGTATATCGGTCTATCTCTCTATCTATCTTTCTATCTATCTATCTATCTATTTATCTATCTTTATATCTATCTATCTAACTATCTATCTATCTCTCTATTTATCTCTCAGTCTATCTGTCTATCCGTCTATCTATCTATCTATCTATCTATCTATCTATCTATCTTTATATCTATCTATCTAGCTATCTATTTATCTATATATCTATCTGTCTATCTATATATCGATCTATCTGTCTATCTATCTACTTATCTATCTATCAATCTATCTATCTATCTATCTTTCTACCTATCTATTTTCAATCTATTTATCAACATGTCTACATATCAATCTAACTATCTGTATGTTTATCAATCTGTCTGTCTGTCTATCTATCTATCTATCTATCTAACTATCTATCTCTCTATCTATCTCTCTGTATATCGGTCTATCTCTCTATCTATCTATCTATCTTTCTATCTATCTATCCATCTATTTATCTATCTTTATATCTCTCTTTCTATCTATCTATCTCTCTATTTATCTCTCAGTCTATCTGTCTATCCGTCTATCTATCTATCTTTATCTCTATCTATCTATCTATTTATCTATCTATTTATCAATCTGTCTATCTATATATCGACCTATCTGTCTATCTATCTATCTATCTATCTGTCTATCTATCTATCGACGTATCGATCTATCTATCTATCTATCTATGTATCTATCAATCTATCTATCTAACTATCTATCTATTTACCTAACTATCTATCTGTCTATCTATCTATCTAACTATCTACCGATCTATCTATCTATCTATAGAACATAGAACATAGAACAATACAGCGCAGTACAGGCCCTTTGGCCCACGATGTTGCACCGAAACAAAAGCCATCTAACCTACACTATGCCATTATCATCCATATGTTTATCCAATAAACTTTTAGATGCCCTCAATGTTGGCGAGTTCACTACTGTAGCAGGTAGGGCATTCCACGGCCTCACTACTCTTTGCGTAAAGAACCTACCTCTGACCTCTGTCCTATATCTATTACCCCTCAGTTTAAAGTTATGTCCCCTCGTGCCAGCCATATCCATCCGCGGGAGAAGGCTCTCACTGTCCACCCTATCCAACCCCCTGATCATTTTGTATGCCTCTATTAAGTCTCCTCTTAACCTTCTTCTCTCCAACGAAAACAACCTCAAGTCCATCAGCCATTCCTCATACGATTTTCCCTCCATACCAGGCAACATCCTGGTAAATCTCCTCTGCACCCGCTCCAAAGCCTCCACGTCCTTCCTATAATGCAGTGACCAGAACTGTACGCAATACTCCAAATGCGGCCGCACCAGAGTTCTGTACAGCTTACACATGACCTCCCGACTCCGGAACTCAATCCCTCTACCAATAAAGGCCAACACTCCATAGGCCTTCTTCACAACCCTATCAACCTGGGTGGCAACTTTCAGGGATCTATGTACATGGACACCTAGATCCCTCTGCTCATCCACACTTTCAAGAACTTTACCATTAGCCAAATATTCTGCATTCCTGTTATTCCTTCCAAAGTGAATCACCTCAAACTTCTCTACATTAAACTCCATTTGCCACCTCTCAGCCCAGCTCTGCAGCTTATCTATATCCCTCTGTAACCTGCTACATCCTTCCACACTATCGACAACACCACCGACTTTAGTATCGTCTGCAAATTTACTCACCCACCCTTCTGCGCCTTCCTCTAGGTCATTGATAAAAATGACAAACAGCAACGGCCCCAGAACAGATCCTTGTGGTACTCCACTTGTGACTGTACTACTTTCTGAACATTTCCCATCAACCACCACCCTCTGTCTTCTTTCAGCTAGCCAATTTCTGATCCACATCTCTAAATCACCCTCAATCCCCAGCCTCCGTATTTTTTGCAATAGCCTACCGTGGGGAACCTTATCAAATGCTTTGCTGAAATCCATATACACCACATCAACTGCTCTACCCTCGTCTACCTGTTCAGTCACCTTCTCAAAGAACTCAATAAGGTTTGTGAGGCATGACCTTCCCTTCACAAAGCTATGCTGACTATCCCTGATCATATTATTCCTATCTAGATGATGATAAATCTTGTCTCTTATAATCCCCTCCAAGACTTTACCCACTACAGACGTGAGGCTCACCGGTCTATAGTTGCCGGGGTTGTCTCTGCTCCCCTTTTTGAACAAAGGGACCACATTTGCTGTCCTCCAGTCCTCTGGCACTATTCCTGTAGCCAATGATGACATAAAAATCAAAGCCAAAGGTCCAGCAATGTCTTCCCTGGCCTCCCATAGAATCCTAGGATAAATCCCATCAGGTCCCGGGGACTTATCTATTTTCAGCCTGTCCAGAATTGCCAACACCTCTTCCATACGTACCTCAATGCCATCTATTCTATTAGCCTGGGGCTCAGCATTCTCCTCCACAACATTATCTTTTTCCTGAGTGAATACTGACGAAAAATATTCATTTAGTATCTCGCCTATCTCTTCAGACTCCACACACAATTTCCCATCCCTGTCCTTGACTGGTCCTACTCTTTCCCTAGTCATTCGCTTATTCCTGACATACCTATAGAAAGCTTTTGGGTTTTCCTTGATCCTTCCTGCCAAATACTTCTCATGTCCCCTCCTTGCTCGTCTTAGCTCTCTCTTTAGATCCTTCCTCGCTACCTTGTAACTATCCATCGCCCCAACTGAAACTTCACACTTCATCTTCACATAGGCCTCCTTCTTCCTCTTAACAAGAGATTCCACTTCTATCTACCTATCTACCTATCAATCTATCTATTTGGATATCTAACTGCTTAACTATCTACCAATCTGTCTGTCTATCTATCTATCTAACGATCTATCTATATATCTACCTATGTATCATTCGATCTATCTATCTATCTGTCTATCTATCGATCAAACTATCTATCTCTCTATCTATCTACCTGTCAATCTACCTATCTATCTATATAACTATCTAACTACATATCTACTGATCTATTTATCTATCTATCTATCTATCTACCTATCTATCTATCCATCTATCGATCGATCTATCTGTCTACCTATCTACCTACCTATCTATCTATCTATATATCTATCTAACTATCTACATACCGATCTATCTATTTATCTATCTAACTATCTATATATCTATCTAACTATCTATCTACAGATCTATCTATCTACCGATCTATCAAGCTATCTATCTATCTATCTATCTACCTGTCTATCTACCTGTCTATCTATCTAACTATATGTTTAGCAATCTGTCTGTCTATCTATCGATCGATATATCTATCTCTCTATCTATCTACCAGTCAATCTACCTATCTATCTATCTATCTATCTATCTATCTATATATCTATCTAACTATCAATCTACAGATCTATCTATCTACCTATCTACCGATCAATCTATCTATCTGTCTATTTATCGAACGATCGATCTATCTATCTTTCTATCTATCTACCTGTCTATCTACCTATCTATCTATCTATCTATCTATCTATCTATCTATCTAACTATATGTTTAGCAATCTGTCTGTCTATCTATCTATCTAACTATCTATATAACTCTCTATATATCTACCTATGTATCTATCTATCTATCTATCTATGTATCGATCGATCTATCTCTCTCTCTATCTATCTGTCAATCTACCCATCTATCTATCTGTCTGTCTATCTATCTATCTAACTACCTATCTATCTGTATGTTTATCAATCTGTCTATCTATCTATCTATCTAACTATACATCTATCTCTCTATCTATCTACCTGTCTATCTATCTATATGTTTACCAATAAGTCTGGCTATCTATCTATCTATCTATCTATCTACCTATCTACCTATCTATCTATCTAGCTGTCTAACTGCTTCACTATCTACCTATCTTTCTGTCTATCTAATCTATCTATCTGTCCATCTATCTATCTATCTATATATCTATTTATCTATATATCTACCTATCTATCTATCAATCTATCTATCTGTATGTTTATCTATATGTCTGTCTGTCTCTCTCTCTATCTATCTATCTATCTATCTATCTATCTATATATCGATCTATCTATATGTTTAGCAATCTGTCTGTCTATCTATCTAACGATCTATCTATCTATCTATCTATCTATCTATCTACCTATCTATCTATCTCTCTATCTATTTACCATTCGATCTATCTATCTATCAATCTATCTATCCATTTATCTATATGCTTATCAATCTGTCTGTCGATCTATCTATTTCTCTTTCTATCTATCTATCTATCTAGCTAACGATCTATCTGTCTATCTTTCTATCTATCTATCCATCCATCTAGCTATCTATCCATCTATCTATCTAACTATTTATCTATCTATCTATCTATATATATATCTTTCTACCTATCTATCTATCTATTTATCCACCTGTCTACCTATCTATCTATCTATCTAACTATCTGTATGTTTATCAATCTGTCTGTCTGTCTGTCTGTCTATCTATCTATCTATCTATCTATCTATCTATCTATCTATCTATCTATCTATCTATCTATCTATCTATCTATCTATCTATCTATCTATCTATCTATCTATCTATCTATATGTTTAGCAATCTGTCTGTCTATCTGTCGATCGATCTATCTATCTCTCTATCTATCTACCTGTCAATCTACCTATCTGTCTATCTATATTTCTATCTATCTATCTGTTTATCTATCTTTATATCTATCTATCTAACTATCTATCTATCTGTCTATTTATCTCTCAGTCTATCTGTCTATCCGTCTATCTATCTATTTATCTATCTTTATATCTATCTAGCTATCTATTTCTCTCTCTATCTATCTGTGTATGTATATATCGACCTATATATCTATCTATCTACCTGTCTATCTATCTATCTCTCTTTCTAACTATCTATCTATCTATCTATCTATCTATCTATATGTTTATCAATCTGTGTGGAAATCTATCTATCTATTTATCTGCCTAGCTGTCGAACTGCTTCACTATCTACCGATCTGTCTATCTAATCAATCAATCTATCTATCTATCTATCTAGCTATCGATCTATCTATCTATTTATCTACCTGTCTATCTATCGATCTATCTATCTATCTATCTATGTATCTATCTATCTATCTATCTCTCGATCTATCTATATATCTTACTCTTTATCTATCTATCTACCTTTCCATCTATCTAATTATCTATCTATCTATCCTCCGATCTATCTATCTATCTATATACCTATCTATCTATCTATCCATCTATATATCTACCTGTCTATCTACCTATCTATCTCTCTAACTAAATGTTTAGCAATCTGTCTGTCTATCTATCTATCGAACGATCTATCTATCTATATATATACCTATGTATCGATCGATCTATCTATCTGTCTATCTATCGATCGATCTATCTCTCTCTCTATCTATCTACCTGTCAATCTACCTATCAATCTAGCTACCTATCTATCTAACTACCTATCTACAGATATATCTATCTATCTATCAACCTATCTAGCTATCTACCTATCTATCTATCGATCGATCTATCTGTCTATCTATCTACCTACCTTTCTGTCTATCTATCTATCTACCTGTCTAGCTACGTATCTAACTAACTATATGTTTAGCAATCTGTCAGTCTATCTGTCGATCGATCTATCTATCTCTCTATCTATCTACCTGTCAATCTACGTATCTATCTATTTATCTATCTATCTATATACATATCTAACTATCAATCTACAGATCTATCTCTCTACATATCTACCGATCGATCTATCGATCTATCTATCTATCTATCTATCTATCTATCTATCTATCTATCTATCTATCTATCTATCTATCTATCTATCTATCTATCTATCTATCTATCTATCTATCTATCTATCTATATGTTTATCAATCTGTCTGTCTGTCTAACTATCTACCTATCTATCTACCTGTCTATCTCATTATCTAACTATCTATCTACCGATCCATCTATCTATCTATCTATCTACCTATCTATCTATCTATCTATCTATCTATCTATCGGTCTATCTATCTATCTATATTTCTATCTATCTCCCTATCTATCTATCTACCTATCTAACGATCTATCGATCTATCTATCTTTCTCCCTATCTATCTACCTTTCCATCTATCTATTTATCTATCTATCTATCAACCGATCTATCTTTCTATATATCT